>NC_079347.1:14264879-15723393 GCF_029582105.1 Oenanthe melanoleuca | reverse complement strand
AGAACCTTTACATCCTGTAAACTGGAGATTTGGCCATGCAGGGGGGAATTCCTCAAATGGGAGAATAACACACCATTCATCCAGGCCTCCCATTGGGGCATATTGTTAGATATGCTAATTTATAAGGCGTATAATTTGTATATATGATCTATAATGTGTTTGCATTTCAGTGTGTTCCACTTTGGCAAAGTGGTGCACCATAAAGATCCTTATTAAAAACCAAGGTAAAAACCTCTTATCCCTTAATCATGTCTGGCTCTCAATTTTTTAAGACTGGGAAAAGGCATAAATTTCAGTCCAAAATGTCAAAAATCAAAGGGAGCTTTCAAAAAAAAAAAAAAAAAAACACCCCTTAAAAATAATGGACTTGGATTCTTGCTGTGGTGAATACATGAAGTTAATGGTTGGTTTCCACCAGCAATTATACTGTTAATGGAGCAGAGCAAAAACCCCTTAGCTTATACAACTGCAGCAAATGACCTTAGTTTTAACAATGCTGATGTTCCTAAAGCACCTTTTTTTTGTTTTGTTTTGTTTTGTTTTGTTTTTTTGGTGGGTGGGACAGAAGTACATTTTATTTTGAGATTCTCATTTCAATATACATTTTATAGTAAAGCTTAATTCACAAATAGAGTAGATAGTATATGATAAATAATTGCACTTGTTCAAAATACATATTTTTAAGAAAAAATTGTAATATCTTTGGGGAAATGTTCTGTTTAAGTCTATGCAGAAAACCTGAAATTTAAACTTTTTATCATAAATCATGCTTAAAAGGAATTTCATGCATTAATTATCTACAGTATCCTTTTGTTAGTACCACCTGTATTCAAAGGGAAAGAATGTAATTACATAGCCAGTACATCATTCTTTTATAACATATTCTCAATTACAGTGGATTTATACTATTTCTTTTCAGACTTACTAGCAGTTGGTAAAGATTCCCTAATTTGCTACATAGTAAATGTGCAATATAACATCCTCTCTCCATTGGAATTTCATAAGAGGAAAAAAACTGAAAATGAAAAAAAGAAAGGTTTTTATAATGAAGAGGTTTCTATGCGCTCTGCTAGTGGAGTGGGGGAGAGTAGCAGTCTGAAAAAATCCAATTATGTGTAATTTGTGTTATTGCTAATATAACTGTTATGAGTAGGATTTGAAGCTGAGCCCATGCAGAATGCTACAGTAAAATACAGCTAATATATTTCTATGAGAAAAGTATTCCGACAGTTTAAACTGTGCTGACGTTTATAATCATAACGTTTCTAATAAAAGAGGGTTCAGTGGGATAAAATTTCCTGAGCAGGAGTTTGTGTAATATTTAGCAGTAGGGATTTGTCTGCTGAGGAATTCATGAAGCTTCTTCTACAGCGTGGTTGTACTTCTCAAATTCATGGTAATCCACAAGTGTAGAACCAGCTAGGATTTTAATAAGACACATAATACCAGGATTAAACATTGTTAGATTCCTCAAGTAATGCATTTTCAAAAACAAATCAAAGGTAACCATCTGGTAAAATTTCTAGTCAACATAACTGACTGTCAACCTGAATCACAGTGTGTTGTTTTTCTTTTCTATTTTTTCATGTTAAAGGTTATGTAGGTTTAGGTAGCCAATGTTCTCCTTTCTTCTTATAAGAGGGAAGGTTTTTTTTTTTGACATGGGGAGCTGGGGCATCAATCCTGTCCCTAAAAAATTATCCCAAATCTTGATTGGGTTGTTCTCTGTCAGTAGTGCTCTAGGTGCTTTGTCTTCCTTTGGGATACACAACTTTACAAAATACTGGTACAAAAGCAACCATAAAATTCGTGCAGTTTTAGGGTTGAGAAATCAAAACAGCCCAGTGCTGGAGAGATCTAAGCTAACACATCCAGCTTTTCACAAAGGCACAGCATGTCCTATGTACCTATATGATGTGTTTCTCAAGTGTCAACATTTAAGATACTTTAAATGTTTATTTTGCTTCCTTCTTAATGTTACAGTAAGCATGAAAACCTTGTAATGTTTGTCTTAACTGCTGAGGCTGGTCAAAGGAGGCACTAGCAAGCCAATCCTTTTATTTCAGTGTTATGTTTTTGATTTGGGACTGTATATTATTTAGGCCAAGGGTTATGCACAATTTTCATAGAACTATGCTGAGGCAGTTATCCTCAATCATTTTAAGGAATGGTATCAGTTTCATGCATGTACCATTTCTATCAGGCATCATAATGGAGAATGAAAAAGTTTAGGCAAGGAAAAACTAGAAATTATGCACCTTTTCCCCTTTAAAATTCTGTTTGCTTATTTTTTGCTCCTAAATAAAGTGAAAACTCCCACTGAGAAATCCTGACTGCAGAATGTTTTCTTTCTCTCAGGGAGCTCTTTAGGCAAGAGGCACGAGGCCCAAACATTGGCACACTCACTTGCTGTATGTAGGTAGCTTTAAATAAACCAGATTGAAAATACACTTTTAAGCCTCACAACTTCTGTTCAAGCTCTTTGTAATCTGTGAACATTAACACCATTTTTTCTTTAGATTTGGTTAGGATTTTGTAGAAAATGTTGCCCAGATGAGGCTGGGGAAATCTCTGTCCCTGCAGGCACCTGGTGGAGCCCTGGGCAGGTCTGTGCTGACCCCAGCAGCAGCTCTTGGGAGGTTATCTCTGGGCAGCCCTGCTAACCTGACTGGTCCTTCAGTTCCCTTATCTCAGCTCAGTCAGTGGAAAAGGAAGTAAAAGGAGAATTAAGTATCAACAATAAAATAAATCAGAATACTGGAAGTATTTCTGTTCTTTTACAGTACACCTATGTTAATTAATTGTTGTGTACCTGGTGAGATCTTCCCTGCTCTATCAATTTAAGTTTGAAGTTGTTCCTTTTCTAGGTGCTTCTCTGTCATCTTGATGAACAAAATTTATAGGTTAAATTGGTGACCTCTGCTTTTCTACTAATCTGTATTTCTTTAGTTCAGATTTTTCTTTTACTTGCACTTACTTTCCTTGTTCTGTACTTTTCTTTTTCTGCTATGCCATAGGGTTTTTTTGAATGAATACTGCTTTGCAATGCCTAGTCATGTGTCCTAATTTTACCTTTTAAAAGTCTATTCCACCATACAAACCTAGCAACACAGCTGGGGCATCACTGGGCATTTTGGTCATCTGTAAAGACTGTGCTGGGGTATCTCTCAACATCCTGAAGTGTCTTCTCTCTCTTTAGGCTCTGCAAGGTTTCAGAGGCAAAGAAAATACATTTGCACAGGACTTAACCCTGTACCCTCCTACTTGAGGCAACTTCATTTCCTTTACTAGGAAAAATCAAAGAAACAAATTTCAAAATGGCATAAGATCCTCCATGAACATCTGGTGGAGTTTTTTTGGTTGTTGGGGTTTTCTTTAGTTCTGAGCACACTGATACATTGCAGCTTTCCATCCCTCAAGCTTTCCCGGTCCCTCTGGCCTGTCCAGGGTGATGCTTTTGAAGATGGATCCTTTACTCCCCAAGATCACCCATCTCACAGCCATGCCTTTGTAACTCAATGTCCTTGAACTTTTGCCACTCTCCCCCTTAAGGGAGGTGCCTGGTGTGGGCTGGCATTGAGGGGCTCTGGGAGAGCTCAGGCAGTTTTCTGGGATCTCTTACCTGCATTTTGCACAGTTGTTGTTCACATTTAATCACAAACTCTGTGATACTGACATGGTGTGCTGGATGGTGTTACTTACCATGTCTTGGTGTGAAATGAATCCATTACAAATCACTTAAGTGTATAGAGCATGTAATTTGTTTTCTATTCTTGTTATCAGTTCAGGGAAAAAAAAAAGGACTCAGGCAAAAATGTCACAGAAAATGTGCTGTTGTTAATGACATTGCTGTCTAGATGTGGGAACTGGGAAAATGACTGATATTGGTGAATTTACTTTAATGTCTTGTGTCCAGGGTCTGGGGTGATTTCTACATGACAGGTATGTCAGGAATGGAGCATCAGGAATGGGGCTGTGGTTTCTAGCATTTGTTCATGATTTACCCTGTTCTTATGGATTGTATCTGGGAAAAACCCCTAAAATATGCACTAGCAGGAGTGGTAATGGGAGCAAGGAGAAAGTGAAGAACAGGAAGGCAAAGGATTTGGAAGATTGGCAGAGGAAATATCGGCCTGAACAGGCGCAGAATAGAGCAGGAGATAAGGCAGAAAAGGAGCGTGGCTGTTGAAGGAAGGATTTATCTCACCAAAAGCAATACAGTTTGTCAGTCTCTGTGTTTGCTAAAGCTCATTCAGTATTCGTTATGATATATGGAAATAATAGTAGAGGGAAGAGGAACACTTAGAGTGTGAGACTTTTCCTTTCAGCTGTGTTTATTTAAATGAATGGGAAACCCTGCCATGTGGTAGACTTCTCAGATGAGCTTCTTACGAATTACTTAGTACTCCATAACTTAGTACTGATGCAGTAATTCTTTCTCTAAAAGCAATTATTTGTATGTATGAAAGTGTCAGCAGCTTGTGATGTATTGCAGCAAGTGTAGTGTGCTGCTAATAGAAGTTAGTCTGCCAAATTAGCGAGGCAGAGCACTATGAGAACTGGTGTGACCTATTTCTGCATTTCTTATGGGAATTCAGAGGAATAGTTGTAAGAGAATCTTAGACCCCAGCATTGCTTTCATAATCAACTCCCAAGCAGTGGGATATATAAGATACCAGCTCACATGGGAAGAGAACAATAAACAGGATTTGTGTGTGTCACTTGTAACTGTAGCTGTCGGGAATATTCTTTCTGATTTCATTTCTGCTTCTCATTTTCAAGAGATTAAGTTGTTGTTAATATGTTGACAGCTACTGCTTTATTTATTTTACTCTAGTATTTGTGCTACAAATTTCATCTCTCCTTCATTGTCTGTATTGTCTAGAGAGAAAACAGTATTTTATGGGAGACTTTTTTTGTGTAATGCATTTCTGTATGGATTCCAGGCCATATGACTGAAAAAGTATCTGCCTATGTAGTTTAATAGAAACTTTCATAGATGGGAACCAAGGCAATAATAAGGTAATAACTGAATATACTGCTACTGTTGTAGTTTTTTAAGGTGTTGACTTCAAAATGCTAATAAAGTACATTGCTACTATAGGTTTACAGATTTAAAAAAACAAAACCAAGCCTATCATAAGGCCAGGCGGAATTGTGCAGCAGGATTGTCTCTTGCTTTTTTTATTCCTCAATTTTTTACAGACTTTTATTTTTCCTCCTTTTCCTGTTGCAGGCTTCAGAGTAGTGACTCCTGTAGGGTGGGGGTCTGGTGACACATCTCTGACAACTTTTGTGTGTTTCTGATGCTTGATGGCGGTAGAGAAATTAATCGGGATTGGGAAAATTCTTTGGGATTATTGTGGGGTGAAAATACATTTGAAAAACATTTTAAGCATCTCTTAATTAATCGGGAACTCCAAAATAGCTGGAGTAAATGCCTTCCACTCTCCACATGATTAAATAATCCTTAATGAGAAGTAGGTCCTTCGTTAGACACTGTGTCTGGCTAATGGAAGAAGTCATTTCTGAATGCACTCCAGAGCACAGGAATGAGCCAGCGTGGCCTATACATGAAGATGTTTGCCTTTTACTGGTATTTAAGAGTTGCTAAATGAATCCTATTTAACTGGCTGTGCACAGCCAAAATAGTGTTGTGGTAATTGTACTCTATAACTTGAGGGGGGTTATTCTGCTTCTATGTAAAATTTTAAAGTTCAATGTATTTTTTGACTTTTTTCCCTGCAGATCATTTTTGCTGTGATTAATTCATCATGACTACTTAGATATGTAGAATTTGAATATTACACAGCATTGATTTTCCTTTTTGTTATGTTTACTGGATAGGAAGGTTGTCTTAAAGTCACAGGATGAAAACTCACCTGCATTCTGAAGGATAAAATACTTCTTTAGCCTGGCAGTGAGCAGCAGTGACTAAGAGCTGCAATACAGCACAGAATTGTAGAAATCCTGAAGTTAGACAATCTGGGAAACACCCCCAAGCACAATCCCTGGTTGAAATTAAGATTTTGTTTTTCTTCCATGTCCGTACTTTTGTTCAGAAGGAATTGCCTTTGGGTTTCCTTTCTCACTTGGTTGTTTTGTGTAACTGAATTCCACTTATTTCTCCCCATGATTGTGTGGGTTGGTGCACACAGCATGTACTGCAGTACAAAGGCTGGGTGTGATTTGGTCATTTCTGTGTTCATGTCATTGTGACTCCCCCAGTAACCAAAACCCTGTAGCTGGCAGGGAGACAATGGCTGGGCAGAACATCCTAAGTCACAAACTGGAGAGAGTGTTTTGAACATGAGTGTGTCTCTCTGCCTGTCATTTGACCAGTAGTTTCCACTGGGAAAAGTACTTGATTTGGTACAAAAATGTGAGGTTGAAGAGGAGAAGTAGTAATTTTCTTCTGTGGGGGCTGGGATGATCACTGAGAGTTAGAGTTATAGAATACAATCACCAAGACCATTGCAGGTACTGGATTCAGAACACTTGCACTAGTAGTCAATAATAAATTAAGTTGTATTGGAAAAACTGTCACAGAGGTTAAGAAAAATTCATAATCACCACAGGCTGTCTGGTATTTCCCTGTTGGAAAAGCATGCAGGGGTGAGGTTGAGAGTTTAATATCATATGAGCAGAGGTTAAACCAAGATGCTTATTGAAATAGAATATAATTAACCTATTGCAACAATGCTAGAATGGTGCCTAACAAAATGCAAAATACTGTAACACAGAAGAGGGCAAGAGAGAAAAACAAGCCTTGCATATCCAGGGGAATGCAGTGCCCGTGTTTGTCAGGCAGGGAAATTGGGCAGCAGAGCTATTTTCCTTTGCTCCATGAAATTGGTGATTGGTACCAGAGGTGACATTGAAATTGGTGATTGATACCAGAGGTCACGTTCCAGAGCTGGATGTGCGGGGGAAGAGAAGAGCACTGGACAGCATCACCTGCAAGGTGCTGCCTTCCCTTGCCTGGAGGGGAATAAGCTCCTGCTGGTAATTACCTGTTAATGTGCAAAGGTGCTCCCTAGAAGGAGGAATTGCCAGAGCAGTGAGACTCACTCCTGCTTCCAGTTCTCATACAGCAAGAGGAAGCCCCTTTGGAGGAGCTGAAGAGGCAGCCAAAAGAGGGAGTTTCTGCCACTGAAGGGGTGTCAGATTCCGGGGCTTTCTCTGCCCTGCAGCCAGTTGTCAGTTCTGGCTGGCCCCTTTCCTGCCCTCCTGAGCTTCCAGTGTTCCCTTGGTCTGTTAATGCTGCTACTTCTCAGGGTTTCCTCCTGTGACTTTTCATGGCTATATCCCTCTTGCATGAAGTTGTGCTCTTGCTCAGAGCAGGTCACAGAGGAGCATGGCCCCAGTGCTGTGTCCTGCCTTCCTCCCCTCCTGCCCTGTGCTGTTCCCCAGCAGCAGCAGGGCTCCAGCAGGATGGGGAGTCCCAGTACAGGCAGATACAGGGTTGTTTGCTGTGGCTGTGCTGCTCTTTGGTCTCATTTTCTGTACATACAAGTGCTGGGTGTTTCTCTGAGGTGAGCATCCCCTAACAAAGAAGGGGCAGCAGGTGGTTCTGAGCCTCTTCTTTCAAGGAAATCTCTCCTTTATGCGGTGTCTGGGTTCTAATGTTGCTTGGTGCTAAGAAAATACTCTGATGAACATGCAGAGCAATTGAAGCAACCATTAATATACTAATTATCTGGTATTTGTATTGACATGCAAAGCAGAACAGTGCCTGTAGATCCTCTCACCTTCACACACCGACAGATTTCAGTTACCATTTTTCCAGTCCTGCTCTCATACACATGGAAGTGTGAAGTACAAGCAGTGCTTTGTGAGAGTGTTGAAAAGGTTTTCCTTCAGGGATCCCAGAATAATAGGGGCAGTCAGTGTTTCTCAGTCCTCATTTGAATAGTTTTTGCAAGTGTTTAATTTTGAAAAGTTCTTACTGATCCATGGAAATAAACATGGATACTCTGTCCAGGTTCTTCTGGTACTGGTTGCTCAGATTACTTCAAAATATGTAAACCTAATATTTTGCATGAACTGGGGACTATAGGAAGTATGAACCAACTATCTGTAATTTCATAATAAGGCTGCTTTCTATTCTGAAGTGTTTTGGCAAGCACTAATTTAGTTTGAAAAATAAATACATAAACAAAAAATAATCAAGCAACTGATTTCCTGATATCAAAATTGCTTCCTATAACAAGAGTCAAGGATTCTCTTGAATACAAGGGACTTTAACGATGTCTGGCCTGGTATTAAGATAAGTGTTTATATTCAAATGCAGAAAGAAGAGTTGCTCTTAAAGCTGCCAGTTTAATGGTTTTGTCTAATTGAATTCTTGTTTAATTCTTATTATGAAGAAGCGATTGGCTTAGGTTAATTCAGAAATCATGCAAAAGTTAGTCTTTGAAACCATTTTAGGTTTTTATTTTCACATTGCTAATTAGCATTTTGAACACTATACATGCTCTTGATTCTAAATGAACTAAAAAAAAATGAATGCTGTGTTAAATTTGTTTAAATTTGGGCCTGCACCTGTTTAATCATTCAGTCAGAAGATGTACATGGGTTTTACTGCATTTAAAATCACTACTTAATTATTAATACTATTAAAATGCAATTAAAACATAGCAAGTTGCTAGAAGCCCTTTCAAAAGGTATTATTAGATTTATTTTAAAAAGAGGGTTAAGTAAAAAAGTCTGGCTTGCATTCTGCTCACTTCATTCCAGTGCAGCCTGATACTGGTTTCAGATGGGAACATTGCTGCCCGTGTCTGAAGAAGTTTCTAATACTATGAGATGATCACTGGTGATAAAGTTTCTAGTACAGTACCAAGAGCCAGGAAAGGACAGTAAGATGGTAACTTTAATTACGTGTATAAATTAAACTCTTTGCTAGAGTCCTGTGATTGAAACTCATTACTCTAACTTTATTGTTTGTTGTGACTGTAAACTACAACCCAATTAAATTAGAAAGGATGATTTGATAGATGCTCACAAGCTGTGGCTTTGGGAAGGGAAAAGACCCTGTCAAATAGTTCAAGATGATCTTGTTGGCTGTGCTTTCTCATCTCGAACCTAAAACAAGTTAATGGATTGAACTCTGCAGCAGGAAAAAAGGAATTCTGTGTTGCACTGGATGCAATGTGCTGAAGCCTTCAAGAAGTACTGTCTCATTTTTTTCTGTCTGCATGGAACTCTGCTGCGTGGTTTCTTGTGAGTGGGTATGACCTTCTCAAAGTGTCACAGAAAATGATTCATTTGGGATGTCCCCAGACTTGGGGACAATGGGCAGCATCAGGTCATTCTGTTGCACAGGAGTGTGAAGTTCTGACATACCCCAGTATCTTCTACCTCATTGGACTGGCCATGCCATTCTTAGATTTGTAATTTTTTTTAAAGTATATGTCTTTTGAGTGTTGACTGCTACAGGCTGATGCTGGCTTTGCTCTCAGCATGTTCATTACACCATTACTGAGCAGGTTCCCCTGGGTGGCTCCAGGGCCCTTTTACACCTTGTGAGGTCCCTGTTTGTGCCATGCTGGGTAGGTCCTGCCTGCTCTGTTTGGATGATGCATGGGCTCTGTAGATACAGCATGGGGTTTCACACAAGTAATTTCTTTGAAAAGATGCAAGATGTTGTCAAAGCCTTTACCAGGAGTATTGTTACACTGACATGGGCAGAGTGAGCTCTTGCCTTCCTTTCTCTTTCTCAAACCTGTGCTTCTACTGACACTGAAGTTGTGCCTCATCAGTCTCAGTCATTAAGGCTGGTGGGAAATTACTTGAAAAAAGTTACCTCATTCCTTCACTAAATCAATTTCTAGTCTCCTTCTGCTGGAGACTAATACCAATCCTTCTGGTTAAAAAGGTATTTGAAGTCGAGATTTCCTTCTGGTTAGAGAAAAGCATTTTTAAAAAGTGGCTGCACTCAGTGATCAGTTCATGTGGGGCTGCTCTGCAAACAAGGTCCTCCTTAGGATAAGATGACCATATTTTGACCTTGATCTTTGTATCAACTCAAAATATTCACCAAAAGAAGTTGCAGAAGGCTTCTCTAGTTTCAGCCTGCCAACAATAATTGAAAAATTAAATTTGTCGCTCTCCTGAATAACTGATACACCAACCATGTGTTGTTCTATATATGAGTTTTATTTGTAGTTGTTTAAATGCTGTATTAATTTTCTTGTGGAAGAAATAGTTGAGAAATAATGAACTCCAAATACTCCTATAATTACAAAGTACTGCTGTAGCATAGACTTATCTATCATTGATGTGCATCTTCTCCAGCATGGCCTTATCCATGAGCCACAGTTCCTTCAGGGATGGACCTGCTGCTCCATAGCCACAGTCACAACACATTGGTGCCTTGGGAAGACAAACACTGTCACTGTAAACATCCCCACATCCTTCTTTGAGAAAGGTTTATACACTGAGCATGATTCCATCCAGTCTGGGGATCCCTGTGGTCACTCAGGGTCAGCTGTCCCAGCTGTGTCCCCTCCCTGCTCCCTGGGCACCCCCAGGCTCCTCATTGCTGGGCTGGGGTGAGGAGCAGGAAAAGCCTTGGCTCTGTGAGCCCTGCTGAGCAGTGAGGAAAACATCCCTGTGTCAGCAAACCATTTCCAGCACAACCTAAAACAGCCCATATCATACTTATAGAAAATGAGCTCTACACCAGCCAAAACTAGCACAGTCATTTATGAAAAGTGTTGCATTTTATTCCATCTTTCCAGTCTGTAAACTTTCAAACAACTTCATTTCTTTTTCTTCTAATCATGACCATCTCAGCTTCCTCAATAGATCCATTCCTCAATCCCATAATGTAAAGTATATCCATTTAAGTAGTCTTTTAAAATATGCATTTATTCCAGGCTTATGGATGGGTTTACAAAAATGATCTTCCTCATATTCTAAACAGTCTCTGTTACCCACTGCATATTTTAAGGAATTAAATTCTCCTATATGGATTTGTTTCTTTTAAGGTACATTTGGATATGTATTTAAAACAAATGATTCCTAGAAATGACAGTAGAATTTATAGTAACCGTAAACAGTTCAATATTGCAGTTGTGCATCCAAGAAACCTGAGAAATAAACTAATATTTTAAGTGGCAGGCCTGTTCATGGCATTGCAGGAATGACAGCAGTAATTGCAGCTAAATACAATAATAGAGCCTGTCATGGCTGTAAGGCAGCTGCAGGAGGAGCGATGGCCCTAAGTGCATGATGATACTTTTGGAAACAAAGCACCATGTTTCTGTTTGGGTTTTAAGGTTTTCTGACTGACACTAATATAAGCAAGTAGAGAGGAAAGGACTGTGACAAACAACAGAGCCCTTACCCTGAGAGCATTTGCATTCCTCAGCCAAAGTGCTGGGCTCCACGGAGGGCAGTCACACACTAGCCTTGTTTGCAGCAGGGTTGCCAGATGCTTTCATGGTCAGGCCCCGAGTCTAGCAGAGCCATTAGCCATACATTTTGTTCAGACATCTGCCCAGACCCTCTGCAGTGCCCTGGCACGCTGCAGGGTGAGGCTCTCAGGGTGCTCAGTGGGTCCATCTCACTCACTGTGGGTGCTGGCCCCAAAGGATTCCCTGGCACAGGTCCCTGGGAGTGCCCAGCGTGTCCCAGTGGGGGTCTCACTGCAGTGGTCAGTCTGCACTGCCCAGTGCTAACACTGAGGAGCAGCAGCTTTCCTGACAAGGTTAATGGCCATTGGGACAGAATTACCTTGGCAGCTGCCCCCTTGCCTCTTTTGCTCTGGCATAAGAAAAGGTTGGTGTGTGACCTGTGTATGGTTTCTAAACCCACTGCAGAAGAGCTGTGCTGTTTTCAGTCTGTTTGTGTGTATGAGCCATGCAGGGTTAGCTGAGCAGAAGGTTTAGGTTTGTCCTGCATGTTCAGCTGTGAAAATAAGAAGCAGGAAACATCTGACACTTAGGAGCAAAAAAGACAATATGAACCTCTGAAATCCTGCCTTCCACTGAGAGAAGGCAGAGCTCATTTTTCTTTAAACAATTTGAAAGTATTTTAATACTTATTTAATATGTATCTCTCTGAGTTTGTTCTCATGTGTTACTTTTCTGAGTTTTCTAGGGCTGAGAAATTGTCCCTTCAATGGAAATAGAGCAGAGCATATTAGTATAGGCTTTACTTAGTATAGGCCTTGTGGAGCTTCTGTAACCCAAGTGAGATCTTGAAGTTGTTGCTAAATACACAATATGCATTAATTAATGTACTGTAAAGTCAGTTACTTTCTCAATTGTCAGTTTTCCAGGAGAGAGGGTAGAAGGTAGAGAAGTCTGGTTTTGCTTGGTACACAGCTGTTTGTGCTGCTGCACACCTGCAATCACAGCCAAGCCCTGTCTTTACCCAGTGCAGTGTTGAATCTCTTTTCTTTACATTCTTGCTGTGTAACTTTTATTAGTCTTTTGTGCACACTTCTTCTTTAGAGTGCTGGAAAATAATGAAGTTGCTGTGATTTCATTGCTGTGTGAGTGCTCTATCTAATCATGAAGCTGCTTCATCTTAATCTCCATTCTAAAGGGCCTTTTCTTTATAGCAACTACCCAAGGAAGACATACATACAATCTCTATTGGAAGCTTTCACATCATTCCATTGCTTCATGAAGAATTTATTAATTTTATAAACTATGTCTAAGCAATGCATCATTAATTTATGAAGCTTTCATCATCATTTTTTCAGACTGAGGGCATGTGGGAAATATCATTTGTGCCACTGGAATGATGCTCAGAAAACAAAAATGAATACATCCACCAGGCTGTGTTACAGCTGTTTCCTACTGCACCATTTTGGCTGCACTTCAAATATGGAAATCCTTGGGATGATATTTGTTTTGTGAATGTAATATCTGCACAAAATGAGAGGGGTTTTTTTTTTAGAACTTCTTGTCTGTTTTCCTTTATTTAAGGGCAAACTTTGGTGGACCATTAGTGCAGAAACTGGAACAGAGAACTTTGTATGCTTGCTAATCTCTTGGCATTCTTACACCAGTGTCAATCACCTTTACCTCTTTTTCCAAGTCACTGAAAGCCACACAAAATGCCTGCATGGCAGGTGATGCTGTGCTGGGTCTCTCTCTGGTCCAAGGGGAGATTTATGGGAGATTTTCCCAGCTGAACTGTACAGCTCCCACCTGGACCTCTGAGATGCACCAAAGTTATTTTGTGTGGATGGAGGAAAGAAAATACAGTTCTGATATCTGTTGTAAATTCATCTCTCTGGCCTGGGGCATAGTGATTTTTACAAGGTCAGGATCTGATAAATTTGTGTTTGGAAGGAAGGTGTGTGCTTGTGCCATTTTCAGTTCTATTACTGTGAGCAAGGGGAGAAAAGCTAAAGATCCCCTTGAGACAATTAAACATTTCTCGTTAGTTAGTTGTCTGGATTGAGTCTTTGAAGGAATTGATTTATAGACATGCTCATTCACTGGTATTACCAAGCAATCAACTTGAAAAAAGAAAAGAAAAATTTATATGGTCCTTTTTTGCTCTGGTGCTTCTTTTATCTGCTGTGGAAGACATTAAGATTATTTCCTTGAAGACCTGAGCATTCTGGACTTGACTGGGGAATTGGTAGGGTGTAAACTATTAAACCTCATTTTAATTTTAAAGGGCCTTTGCACTATTATTGTCATTTAAATATTTCAAAAATTTTGTTTCCAAACTTAAAGTTTCAGTTCCTGATTATTTGGTGTTTACTACACAAAGACTGTAGTTTATGTGCAATAATTAGAAGGTTTATTGTTCTCCAACTGAAAATTTAGGCACTTGCTTTTCATTTACTGACATTTCTTTGGCAACACTGTCAAACTCCTACCTACTCTCTGTAGGCAAGTAAGATAAATATGCAACGTTTACAATAGAGCTATTTTAAAATGAAACTTAAACTGTACCTATAGCAAACTAACACAAAAACTTCAGTGTTTACATTCACTGAGCCCAGGCTTCACTCCTGGAAACTTCTGTTGCCTTAGTCAGTGAGAATATATTCAACACATTTTCCATTAAGCTGGGGAAGGGCTTCCTTTCCTTTACTTCACCTTGACTGAAAAGCAGAAATTTGGAAGAAGTTGTTGTTAGAGCAGGTTTCATTTGATTGCAGGATTGGGAAAAAAGTATTTATGAAAGCCATCTGTTGATAATTGAAACAGTAATATCTGTTCTTAACACTTCAGCTGGATTATACTAATAGAGATTTTGAGAGAACTGGCAGGTAGGTGAAACAGGTTTAGAAGCAGGGATATTTATCCAACTAAAGCAAGCTTGTAAAATATCAATTTTTATAATTCATTTTTTACACATTGAAATACAAATCCCGTGAAAATAGAGCCCATGTTAGAAAGATATCTTTGAAGCTTCTTTTATTTTCATCAAAATAAGATACAGCTCTAAAGGCTCATGTTTTCTGGCTGAGTGTGTGTAAATATATGCCTTGAAAATGTCCAGTATCTGCAGAAATATCCATACAGGAACCAAAATACCCATTCAAGCTATTCTTTAATATCTTTTTAGAGCATATGTTTTGCACAAGGTTTTAAAGAGCTGACAAGTATCCACTTGGTATAGAAATCCCTAATTATACATTAAAAAAGCTTAATAAAAGAAAAATTCTGAAAGTGCTTGGAGATGATCTTATGTTCATGGCTGAATGAATATCCTTGGCACCAGTGATTTTCAGTTCACTGAAAGGGGAAATCAGGAGCACTAAATAATTAGCTAGAGGTGCTCTGCAGGTTATAGATTGAATGCTTGTGATACAGGTGTACCCACTGCCTGTGTTGTATTGTTAATGAGCATTGCAAATAAGTCATATAAATTGTATTTTTAGCACAGAAAGTGTGTGCAGGTCACGGGTTTTCTGCATCATGAATGATTTTGATTGTGATTGGGAGAGGTGGGTGTGTGGAATAATTTAGAGGTATTCATCCCAATGTACTTTGGTTTTTTTCCAGTTTCTTGTGGTTGTGGGTTTTTTTCTTCTAAAGAAAGACCAGAGTTTATGGCCAAGGAAATGAAACTAGTCACCTTTCCCACCACCTACATGTATGCTTTAAGCTGTAATAATAGAGGCGTTTTTTGTGTGGGCTGGTACTTCACTGTAAGTCAGGGGAGTTTCATTACATTTGTTCTTACTAAGGTGTTGGTGCACACATTTTAGTTTAGAGCCTTTCTCTGGCTGTAGGGATGCAAACTGGAATTTCAACACGCCTTCTCTTTCAATTGCTTTTTCCCTTATTTCAATTCAATTTTTGATCTTCCCGATTTTCTTAATTAGGCTTTGCCAAGTTCCATCTAACTTTGAAAGTTGTAATAGCAGGGAGAAGAGTAAAAATGAACAGGAAATATCCCTTAAGTTTTTATAAGATTATCTAAATATGGAGAAATTTAATTTGACATGGTTTCTAAAAATGTGTAAATGCATCCAGAAGAAGTATAGAACCAAAAATCTCTGACAGAAAATAACATGAAGCATACAGTATCAAGGTTAAAGCTTAATGAAAGGATTGAAGTACTCCTAGGGGTATTTTGTAGGCACCTGTGAGCTCTGCTACTGAGAAATGCACTCCAGGTTTACCCCTGCTAGGGTGTATTTTGTATTGAAGCTGATGCTTTTATTTATATATCCACAAGATTTATATTCCCACATAAATACAAATATATCACACACACATCCTTTTACATGTTGGTATGGCCACATGAGCATCAGAAGACCACAGTTTCCCCCACAAAGGATGTGACTCCATTTTTCAAGGAATTTTTGACATTTTGGGTTTCAAACTTGGCATTCTGGATTTTTACACTTCTTAGATGCATTGAAGGCCCCGGCCAGCCAACCCAGAAAAGCTGTCCCTCTGGCTTTCCCAAGGATGTCTCTTACTCAGACTTCCTGGCAGCTCTCACCTGGCCTTTTATTACATTTTCTGGAGTTTCCTCATTGTTGGGCCATTTTACCTTCTCTCTTTCAGGAAAATAATTAAAACCTTGTCCCTCTCTACTGAAAACTAGTGAAGCCCAATTGATGTGTGTTTTTATTCAAGGCTGTAGATCCTCATTCTGTTAGAAATCATGTGTTGTCAGAAGATGTTGCCCATTGGTTCTACCATGGACTTGATGAAGGGAGACTGATGCTCTGCTTGCTGTTCTGATTCCTACACCTGATATTTTAAGGTAGCCCTTGCAGAAAGGAATTGCTCCTTCCCTTTGTTAATGCCCTGTCATTTCTCATCAGCTTCCAACGCCAGAAACCCAAGTGGATGTTGCTTCTAAAGCTGAGCTAAAGAAATCCTCTGTGTAGAAGTAATTTTCTATGCTCACTTTTTGGAGTTTAAAAAGTAAACAGCATATGTCCAAAAGTGTGTGGGAGGCGAAAAATGCATACGCTTAACAACTTGTGTGCTTCACAAAGCATGGACCAGCTAGCTGCAGAACACAGTGCTGCTCCTGATAGCATGTGCTTGACAGGAAGAGAATAACCTTAATGAAGTGTGGGAATCATTAACAGTCTAATGAATTGTACTGAAATGGTTAATTCATATAAAGCAAGTTCAAAGGGAATTTTTTTCCCAAAATATTGTTTCTGTATATTTTGCACATCTGATGCAGTCCTTCCACTACAGATCCACTCCTGTATTTGCATCCAGGCTTAACTTGAAGCTTGTAGATATCAAAACAGAGTTGTCTCAAAACCAGGTATACGTGCAAGTGCTCATTTATACCGGGTAGAGAGATGTGATTTTCTTTTTTTTTCCTCACCCTGTCCTTTGGTTTAATTTTGTGAAGAAAACTGAAGAGCAACTGGTGTGGTGTCAGTTTGGGAAACCACTTTCACTCCTTTTCATTCCCCCTCACACCCCCAGATGTTCTCCTTTTAGTAAAGCCCTGGTTTAGTTTTAAGCCAGCAATTTTGTTATCAGTCCGAGAAAACTTTTCTGAGATATGGGGCTTGCAAGATTTTCCTTCTTTTCAAAATTACTTTATTCCAAAATGTCTCAGAATGTCTTTGTTTATTATCTTCAAGGCTGTTGGAGAGGCTGTGTGCGAGTGCTGTGATGGGAGTGGTTTGGGTGGTTCTGTGCTGCAGTAAGGATGCTCTCAGCTCCTGTTTTGGGAAGGTCTCTGAGCACACGTCAGCAAGCCCACTCAGAGCTCTGTGCCATCTGCTGCTCACACCGGAGGAGATGGAGGCTGGGGCTGGATGAGGTGCTCAGTGGAGATTTTTCTGCTGTGGTTACTGCGCTGCAAGGCTGGCCCTTTGCACAGCCGAGCACATCATTAGGAGATTTGCATGTTGTAGCAGCAGGAGCCGGGCAGACCAGGGCCAGAAGATGAATGTCCCTCTGAGCAGGCAGCCCCGCTCCGGCCCGGAGCCTGCCGCCCCTGTCCCGCGGTCACCGGTGCCTGCAAGCCCTGACTTAATGACTCTGCTCCACATTCGCTTGCTGTACATTAATGAGGATTTTTTCAGTTGTGTTCCTGCTTTTTGTCTCTTTTAAGACTACTTTCAGTGTTTTAGCATCGTGTTCAAAAGGCTAGTCAGATTTGTGTGCTCGCAGCCTCATTAAAATTCTGCTCTGCACATCCTCTGACTCACACTTTATAATCTATCAGAACACCTGTTTTCTTTACAATGGCCACAAGGCAGCTCAAAACACTGTGGTATTTAGCATTTAATAATGAGCACAAGATATGTATTTTTTGACACTTAAAATTTCCTTTAGAAAAGTGTATGGAAAAAATTATGGTTAGAATGAATTATCTGAGTTTTCTCATTTCTCCCTCCTGTCCTCCCCATGTTTCGCTATTTGAATTTTGACAAAACTCTGTAATTCTGTGGCAAATGGAGAACTCCTGCGTGGCATTAGGCAGTGGTCATGAGGAACTGTGGGGGAATCTATGGAGCAATCTCTTTCCCTACAGTATTAGCAGTTTTTAAATTTCTTAGGGCAGGAAGTGATTGTGATTTGTATGTACATTTAAATAAGAGCCTTTCACAAGCAGTACATTGTAACTCTACATGCTTAGAAGCTTAAGTATATTGTTAACATCTGTCTCTTTATCATTCTATTGCTTAAATCAATAGTGGGCATTGCAAACAATTTTTCTTTTAGTTACAGGCTTTTAGAATTGTAGTATTTAGCTTCATATTAGCCATTTGGTACAGAAGCCATGTGAGGGCTCAGCATGGGGTGAAAAATGTGATCTCAAAGGGCAAAAGCCTGTCACTGTTATGTAAGTGAATATGAAATTCTCTATCTTTAGTGCTCTAATAGAGGACATACTGCAAGTTGATTATTGTAATCCTACAGTGTTATCTCATCAATGAGTGGATTAAGGGAGTTCTTTCTGCTGAGGGGTCAGAATAAACATTTTCATTTACTCCCTGCTGTGTCACAGACAAATAGAGGTGTTATCTAAGAACATTTTGCCAGACATGGTAAACTTAAGTAATGTATCAGTGATCCTTCTTCCAGCTTTCCACTGTCATATGGAATAGAATGGATGCTGACAGTGAAGTCAAGAAATGGTCACTGGGAGGGGAGAATATATTATAATACTTGATGTAGAAGGTTGTATTCCTGTCTAATAAATTATCTCACTTTAGTTTGGGTTAGTAAAGTTGGTGTGGGATATTAGTATAGTATTAGTATATTAGTATAGTAGTGGGATATTAGTTAGTAAAGGTGTGGGATATTGCATGTCATTTTTAACAGGAAAGTGAATTCACTGCATCAGCTGATCCAAGAATCAAGGGTGCTGTAAAATATTTTAAAGGAATGAGTTAAAAAGATAGGGAGATAAATGTGCAGGTGGAGGAGATAAGTATCACAGGCTGATTTAACGTCCTGCCTGTTGGAGAACAAAGTTTCCAAGGAATCCTATGCTTAAGAAGGCATTATGCATAAGTTGCTTATCCCATATACTCTTCAGGGAATGTACATAAGATACTATAAGGAGTAGTGATTTTTTTTTTCCTGATAAATGTTGTTCTTCTTGAAAACTGCTGCTCCCAGGATGAAACCTCCTTCTCTGAACGAACTGATTGCAGGGTACATTTCAGTAGAGGAGGTGCAGCCAAATTGTGTGTGGCATCAGAGTACTGGGAGGGTCAGGGGTGACAGCAAAAGCAAAGGGAGAACCAGTATCACATGAAAAGACAAGACCTGGAAGTGCCTAATGCAGAGGGTTCCTGAGCCTTGTAAAGCAGGTGGCAGCACAGCTCTGCTCTGAACCACTCAGTAGGTGCTGCAGGGATTTTATAAATGGAAGAACCCCTCTCTTAGATGACTGTAGAGTTGTTAGCATCTGGTAATTCTTAGAATGGATTTCTTCCCTATATGGCTTATGTATCTGAAAGACATTTTTTAAATAAATGGGTAATATATAATATACATAAAATACATAGAGAAAAAAGGCAACAGAATGCCAAATTGGTGGGGAGTAGTGCCAAGATTCCATAACCTGCAGAGTGTACACCTTTATGTCTTCAAACAGTGCAAAATGGAGGATGGGTGTCTTGATACATAGCGAAGAAAGTATACAGAGGCAGCTGAGCTCAAAACTGTGTATTTCGGAAGAAATCTTGAGCAAATTCTCTTCTTTGTGGAAGGTACAGGATCATGACCTTTCCCTTCCAAGGTGCCTGTTGAACCCCATCACCTCCCTTCCCTGCCAGCAGAGGTCTGCATGATCAATTCCAGCAAGGCTGGTGCAAGACCTCCCTGCCCAGCTCCCGCCCCTCTTCTCCCTCCTGCCTCCCGTGAGAGTTCCTGGAGTTGTGCAGGTGAAATTGCACAGGTGGAGTTTCCACATCAGTTTATAAATGACCCTCAGTTTGGGTTTTCTTTGTCTTTGTTTGGTTTGTTTGGGGTTTTTTGGAGGAGGCGTTTTGCTTGTTTTTCATTCATTTGTTTTGGGTTATTTCAGGCTGGAGCAGTTCCCCTAGGTCAGCTCCTCAGCCCCTGTGTTTGCAGTTGTGCTTGAGCTGGGGAGAGCTGGCAGGCCGGGCAGGGATGAGTGGGTGTGAGAGGAGGAGGGCAGGATCTGTTTACACTGGGTTCAGCACTAGCAAAATTACAGCATGGAACTGCACTCTCAGCAGACAATTTGATTACTGAGGCACTGCTCCAAGCACATGATTTATCCACGTAGCTCAAAACAGATAGGAATAGAGCCAGTGTGCTAATGCAAAGTAAGAGTTTCAAATAGAGCTTAATCAGATGTGACAAAATAGAATGAAATATAGACAGAATTAAACAAAACATGTGTGTGTGGTATAAAAGAGTGAACTTAAACCACTAAACAGAATAAAACATAAAATACTAGTTCCATGACACACTAAAATCTATTTGAATGTGGTTTGCCACATGACAGGTTTCATTATATAATTCATTTGACACAAACAAAGAAGTTTTCTCCAGAGCCTAAAAGCAGGAATATAAGCAAGGTCACTGTGTATTAGATTTGCCAGTGCAGCAGAGCATGGCTGTGACCACTGGGGCTGGGGAAGCTCTGAGGACATCACACACACACTCCTGGGTGAGTGCTCAGCTCCAGCAGTGGCTGGCACAACAGTTTGCTGGAGAACTTCTGATGCAGGAATCAAAACTTCACCTAAGCTGATCCAGCTGCCAGCTCTTGCTCTTTCCAGTTCCTATCAGAGAAGTGCTTATGGAGTACTGTGTTGGCATAAAACAAACCTTGTCAAGATTTCTCTGTGTGAGATTTATGCAGAGTGAAATAAAAGTGTGACATGGACACCTGATGCGTGAGTCTTCTGTATGAAGCATGACACTTGGCAAGAGAGACAGTGCTGAGCTCTGCAGACCTGCCAGCTTGCACTCATTTGGAGTGACTCAGGCATTTTTTCCTGTTGGTTGTGCACAAATATCCAGCTAAATAGCTCCTGAAGTTAGAGGGGGGTTTATGCAATGAAAGACTTTACTGAAGTATTTTTTTAACAGTGCTTCTTCAGACATATGTTTTCCTTCTGTTCTTTAATCACAGTTAGCCTTTCAAAACAAAATCTATATGGATTTTGAACATGAGTAATTGAAAGAATACATTCTGCTTTTGTCTCCTTGTCTTACAGAAGCATGAGATGATGTGGATAATTGTATTTTGTTAAAGCTCACTGTTTCACTGGGGAACAGGGGACCTAACCTGAACTCCAGGTTTGCAAGTCTTAGTTATGGGCTGAAGAGAAAGAAAACCGTATGTAAAGTCAAGAATTTATTGTTAATGTAACAGAGCAGGCTAGTCAAAAAATTACTGTTATGCCACATACAGCTGATACCAAAAAAAAGGAGGAAAGGGAGAGGGGAGAAAGTCATTACACAAAAAGTCTCAATAAATAAAAAAGTAATACAAGTAATAAATTTCAAGTTGTTGCATACACTACTGAGCACCTACCCCTTCCTTTCTCATGTTATGCTGCACTCCCACTGCCCTTGGGTCTGGGGGCTGTGGATTTCAAAGCCTGGAGGTTTTGGTGAGGGGTTGCAGGAGGGGTGGCAGTGCTGGCAAGGGGACTCTCTCTGTGCCTGGGAAAAGCACGATGCTGCTGCCTGGGGCTTTTCATCCTCTTCACCTCAGGAGTGTTTGGGCTCCCATAAAGTTTCTGCTGTGTTCTTGTACCTTGCTCCTTCTCCACAGATCTGTAGCTCTGTGAAACGTCTGCATTTGCTGTCTGGGCAGTCTCTCCTGTGTGTCACACATTGTTCACTCTTTTCTTCCTTAAAAACTCCCTTAAAAAGTGTTCTGCCCCTGCCAGACCTGCACCTGTGGCACCTTCACAGTGCTGGTGTTTCCCACGTCCCTCTCTGCCCTCTCTGCAGTCACAGCATCACATATGGTCAGAAACATGGAATTCTGCCCAGACCAACCACTCATCATTGCATTTTCTTTGAAAATTATGGTTATTTTATGTGACTGTACAAAGCTGAGGACCAGTAACACCAATCAGACTTAGAATAGCACTTGATAATTAAACAAAGTCATCATTAGAGCTAAAAACAAAGCTCAGTGAGGCAGGACAAGGGTGGCATAGTCAGAGGCACAGGCTGTTGTGTAGCACAGAGCCTGCTATCCCACAAACACTAGAGCCCCTTCTACCCAAACAGCTCAGTGAGAGTTGTGCTGTCTGCTTCCCACAGGATTGTCCACTGCTTCTGTCTTCCCTGGGTGCACTTCTTTATGCTGGTGAGGGAATCATACCCATCCACATGAGCATGATAGGATAGAACAGTCTCACAGCTCCATGGAATTCAAGTGTGTGAGATTTTTGAAGAGATGAAAAGTGAATGCATGTGTTTTCTTAAATAATTTCTGAATGGAAACTGATATTAATCCTTTGGGTGCACTGAATGTAAAAACAGTAAGGGAAAAGGAAGTTTGAAATAGCAAAAATGCTGTGAAAAATTGCTATTGATCACCAGAGTGACTCTTTCAAAATCTATCACATTGAAGCTACAAAAGGAAAATCAGCCATGTTAGGAGAAGCAGTGTGTCAATACAGCTGTATTTCAGAATCCTGGTGCTGCCAGAACTGCTTTGCACCATGGTAGCACTGTCTAGAGCCAAGCTGGCACTGCTGCTTTAGGGGTCAATCTTTGTCATGCAATTTATTACCATGGGAATTTTACTGTTAGATTAGAAGTTCAGTGTGACCAGTCAGGCTTCTCTTTTGTTAGTCCTATGCCATTTGACTAGGTAGTATTTTTTAAAATATATATGTATATATATGTATATATATGATATGTAAATTGAAGCCTAGGAGAATTGTTGGGGGCAGCATGAGGACTTACTCAGTTTACCATTTTTATTTAGATTAAGTTTTAGAAAGGAATTCCTCCCTGGGAGGGTGCTGAGAAGCTGTGGCTGCCCCTGGATCCCTGGAAGTGTCCAAAGCCAGGCTGGACAGGGCTTGGAGCCACCTGGGACAGTGGAAGGTGTCCCTGCCCTTGGCAGGGGGACTGGGATGGGCTTTAAGGGCCCATCCAACCCAAACCATGCTGGGATTTCACAATATAAATGTATGTGACTTTAATAAGTTTGTTTTTTTCTTCAGAGCAGTTCCTACCATTGACCTTCACATGAGTGTGACAGGATAGAACAGACTCCCAGCTCCACAGAGTTAAATTGTGAGGTCAGGCTTAGAAACAGCTGCACCATAATGAGAGCACACATATTTGCTTAATTTCCTGAGCACAAACTTTCTGATTTTTTTTAATTTGTTTTTTGTTTGTTTGTTTTTTAACACATCCTCCATTTGATCCATTAGGAGGAACATTAAAGCAGAATGTTCAGCTCATTAAGTTTCAGTCATGCAAGACTTTCATTCTTGGAATAAAAGCTTATGCTTGGAAATATTTGAAAAAAAAAAAAGAGAATGTAGAAATTTGAACAGTTCCAAGGTACAATGGAACTGTGTGAAAGACTAAAATTCATTTGATAAAAAATAGCGGGTTCTATGTGCCAGGAAACATTAGGAGAGCATGCAAATGCAATTGGGTTTTCAGGCTTTTCACCAAGGTGTGGAAAGATCTGTAGCTATGTGAATCCAGGCTATTAAATACTTTTAATACCTGCTGTTATTCTTTGGCAGGTGTATAAAATCAGTCTAGTGACAAATTCTTCTCCATTTTTTATTTTGATAAAAAGTTCAGTAATTAAACTTTGCCAATGAATGTCAAATTTCAGTTAGTGAAAGAGAGAGAAAATGCAGAAACAATCATTTATTTCACAATATAATGCCATTTCATTTTCACAGAAAGTGAGTTTCATTATCTTAGAACTTAAGCTATTACTCTTTCTCTAGACATTTAAATGAAGAAATGTTTAGTCATAACAGAAACTGTTTTAAAATTTTGTTTTTATTTTAAAAATGGCAGGTTTTTTTCTTCTCTGATTTTCTCTATATTCTTTAGGAAGGACTTCCCTGCTAAATAGATGAAGCATAAGAAGTCTGCCTTTCTAGAGATTCAGTTAATTCAGTATTTTTCAAGGAAACAGCAAAAATAGCATAGAAAATGGTGAGCTGCTGAGTTACAGACAAGCCTTTTCCTAAGCATAGAGATGATGGCTCAGAGAACAACTCTTAGGAGAGATTCATTTTAATTTGTGGATTTTTTTAAAGCCATACAGTGAGGCTGATTAGCCCTACACTACAACTCCATACATTTGTGCTTTAAAACTGTCAAGAAAACAGCTGAAATTAAAAGAATTAGATACTGAATATTAAATATTTTAATGTATTAATGAAAAGTCCTTAACAGGTTGTAAGACCAATGTAAAACAGAAGAATACAAAGGTGCAGATTATTAGTATGCCACACGTGAATCAGGTAGGTTTTCTTTGAAGTTGCCTATTAAAAAAAGAGGGCTTGTTGCTTGAGCTACATGTTCTCTGAAAATAGATACATTCCTGCCCTTCCAAGACTTCTGTTTTTGCATAAGTGAAAGTAGCTTGCAGGAAAGTCTGATTTGTCCCTTGATTATCCCTGGTAAAAATGTTTCTTAGGGGCAGCTTTAGGACAGCAGCTGCCCCTTCTCCATCGATGATACAGTAGGTGCATCTTAGTGATGAGATAGGATAAATTCTTTTGGCATAATGATTTCTGCAAGAAATAGCAACCTGTGCTTACCTCAGCCTGCACATGTGCTTGACATGTCTTCTCACTGCATGACCTGCCTGAGCTCTGGAAGCACTGGCAAAACTTTCATCACAAATATGCTAGCATGGACCTTCTTGGTTTTTTGTGCTGCTTCAAATGCCCAGTGATTTATTTCAGCTTTAGAAGTGATATATTTGAACCGGAGTCAGTTGCTGTATTTAATCCAAAGCAGTGAAAAACTGGATTATATCTGTTCTCAGTATCAATTGTACATCCCTGAACACAGCAACTTGTTCAAGTTCAGTGACAATTACAATCTTTTTGTTCCATTTCTCCAGGTACCTAAACTTTGTTGCCTTTTTTATCCCTAGTAGATGCATCATAAATAGTGTATTTGTGAGACGTTTGACTCCAACCAGTCATTTACTTTACAGATCAAAGAAACAAATATGTTGTGATTCTTTTTTACTTCACAGTGTCAGCAGAGCATGAATAGATTAATATGAACAGAACTCAGAAATGTAAAGTTTAATTATTTACAAGCATATTGTCTCATGTTAATTGGCAGCTGAGTGCAAACCCTTTGTTGCCCAGCCAAACAAGCCTTGACTGTACAAGAACAGTGACTGCACTTATCATCCAAGGACAGAGCTCAGTGCTCTTTGCAGTGGAGCTGCTTTTGGTGACTGCTGTCACTTCTGTCATGGGCTGGGAAGGAGAATGATTCCTGAGACAAAGCTGGGGAAGGCTTGCCATGTGTAAGGGAGTGTGTAATAGAAGCTCTTGGTGTACCCAGAAACCCCACTGACATATGGATGTGCTGTATCATGTCATGCACATCTCTCCTGGCTGGTGCTTGCTGCTCTCTGTCCTCCCAGGAAAGCAGTCACTGTCTGTCCCAGGCTTCTGTCCACCTCCAGGAGCCACTTGGAACAGCTTAAATCAGAGCTTTGTATCCCTGTAGCTGTCTGTTACCACAGTGATCTTCAGGGTTATAAAAGGCAGAATGTGTCAGGATGTGCTAGAAGGTAACTCATAATGTTTGTCAAGGAGGGAACAGTAATTAAAGAGAGAAGGTATAGCCACTGTAGCTGGTGTTAATATGTTCACACCAGCAAACAAACAAATTTAAATGAAATTGGAATTTGCCCCTGAACGTCAGTGTGAAGCATATTGTGATGCTTTAATTATTTGGAGTTAGATAAAAGTATCAAGCTAATGTGGAGTGTAAATTACTGTCTCAGGATAAATAGATATTGAAGAGCTTATTCTTCTGTTGAATACATGAAAAATGAAAAGCACAGTGTATTGGTAGAAAAGGCGGTTTCTATTTCAGAAACACCTTTGGGACTGATGAACTGCCTAACTTCAATCTGAAATGAAGAAATTTCATTGAAAAAAGTGAAATGCAAAATTGTAGCTTCACTTGTCATGTATTATCTTGCCTGTGTCTGTTTTATTCTTTTTCTCAGAACTTGCCTTTTATTATCGTTTTAATCACCTTGATGGGTGTTATTAGAACTGCAAAATGTCAGCCTGGGGAAAGAAATAATCTTGTCATTATTTTGTTTCAATGTCACCTTTGTCAATTCATGCTTAGCTACCATTTAAAATTTTGGTGTTAATCTTGTGATTAGATACCAGGTGTGATGTGGTCAGTATTTACAGGTGAGCAGTGCTTCAGTGTTCCTGTTTGGACTTGGATTCTTCATTGGGAATTATTCACCTTAATGATCTTTTTTCCCTTTGCATTTTTTTCTTAGATCTTAATATTCTGATTGATAAATAGTTTTGTATCATTCAATGACACAGGTAATTCTCCCTGGCAGTTTGGAACAATCTTCTGTGCATGATCACAGGCAGATATTGTTCAAACATCTCTAGCACGAATTTAGAAGTTACTTTTCAAGACATTATTCTATTTTAACTGTTCTAGCATTCCAGAAATTTTCCTGGAAATGATCATCACAGACACTAATTTGATGTTCTCAGTATCTGCTTAAGAAAAAAGCTATTTCATAATTTGTATTTTATTTGGGATACATTTGAAATGAGATAAGTGTAGTGAATTATTCAGAAATGTGAAGGATTATTCAAAGTTTTGCATTCTTCGTTTCTGTGCATTAAAGATAAACTATTAAAAAAAGGGCCCAGTTAATGCAGCATAAAGATGATGCATGAAATGTGACATCTCTTTAACATTGAGAGAAAACATTTCCCTCCATTGAGTGCTTTACAGCAAATGCAAAATATTGACACAGCCCTATTATACCAAACAATAGACTGCTTTCAGAAAGATCATTTTATAGAAGGGGTAGTATCATGTGATCTTATTAATATTTATGAAATATGATAACAGAAAAAAGGGAATTGGGATAGCGCTGCTATCTTTATAGACCCGATCCATTTCAGCTTCAAAATGTTTTTCATTTCACACATCAGACACTAATTAGCAAATATCTAATTAGTGTTAGAAGAGTAATCGCTCATGGGAGTTGTTGAGGCTTTGAGCTTTCATGCATGCAAAAATAGTGCCACTTTAGGTACATTTGTTGAGGTACAGTAACTTTAACTTTTATTTTTCTCTGAACTGCGTGAATTAAAATAAAAAGCAAAATTAAGCTCCAATAATTGGGGGTGGGAAAATGAATGCATTCATAAAGAGTGAGGCAAGATCCAGAAAAATTAAAATTTAGGTATTTTGAAACTTCTGCAGATGCTGGTTAATTTACTAGACCAAATAGAATATAATATTAATTTGATTTTGATTCTGCTTTCCAGGTGAGAGACTATCTGTAGTGTAACTCTTTACAAAACAGATGACTGTATATACCCCAAATGAGTGGAACACATAACAAGGATGGAATAATCAAAATGTTATCAGAATTCTACCATTCTTAAGTTTTACAGTTCAAGTGTGTCATGGTGATAAGTTTCTTATTATGAATATTAATTATTAAGTTATGTGGGTTTTATTTTGTGTTTTCTTTTATGAGAGACATAAATCCTATATGAGCAGAATCCACCTTAGTAGTTATTTTGTCACAGAGCAGATAAATACATCTAAGCTAGAAACACAGTGTTCAGTACAGAGCATTGTGCTTCTGTCAGCATCAAACTACGAATGTGAAGGAGAAAATAAAACCAACTATTTTTCACATCTGATTTTAGCAACACTTCTATGTTCACTCTAAAATAATACAAGCAAAAGCTTCATTTTGAAAGTAGGCAGATTGTAGGAAATATATGAAAATTATATTAAAGATAAAATATTTAGATACTATTTAAATATGAAACAAAATATTGAAAAGTGCTGGAAGACTGAAGAATTAGTCTTTTTTGATTCTGCCGAAGTTGATAGCACAACCCTTTTTGCTCAACTTCCTGAAAATTAAATGTCTGTCTATCGAATCTGGGCGCATTCTAATTCATATTCATAAACATTTTTCAATAACTGTTTACTATCAGTTTAATTTTAAAGATAATGTGGGTTCAAACTGTAGCTTTTAGATGGAGAAAAAGCAATTCATCTGTGATCTCCACTAAATTGATTTCATTTCAGTGGAAATGGCTTGTCCTGAAGTTTCAACTGTCCTCAGCAGAATGTTTCCTCCTAATGATGCAATATTTGCACAGTATCAGATTATCATGCTCTCAAGAATCTGGCTCCTAAATATTAGAGAAATGGAATAGTCTATTTTGTTGAAGGAGCCAAATAGAAAACAAATGCAAATAAAGCATAAAGGCTGGATGTACTTAATTTTTCTCCTGTTCAGGCAGCCAGATATGCATGGAGTTAACACCTATATCCCAAATTTATTAATAGAGCCACCAGTTGGTCAACAATACAAGAGAAGTGACTATCAACTCTTCCATCATGTGTCAGCTTTTTGAAAATCTTACCCATCATATTGCTGAGCAAAATATTTATTCCCCAGACCCCATCCCAGTTGACTCTTAATTACAGGGTTTTTTACCTTTTGTTGGTTTCTGTCTTAGTTTCTTTTAAAGCCACTGTGAATTCCTAAGCTTGGGTTACTGAGTACAGCTGAATTTTTTTTAAACATGTGAATGAAAACAAAGTGTGGCAAATGGTGCTTAGATTACTGTGTGAGGACTTAATAGAAATGTTGAGGGAGGAAAAAAAATGTTTTGTAAAATGAAGGAGACGGCATTCCTGTGCATTGAATCTGTGCAAATGGAAAAATGAGTGTGTTTTATAGAAGCTTCCATGCGTGGCTCAACAGCATTATTGGAAATGGACTGATTTACACTGGTATGGTCTGCTGATGTTCCTTGGAACTTAAGGGGGCATATCCAGCAGATTTTTTTCATCATCAGAATTCTGCTCAAACAGTTTGCCTAATGGCAGTTTTCCATACATTGTGACTTTTCTAATTCCAACCCCTGTTTACAGTGATGATGCTCAGCCCTGACACCATCTCAGAGTTGTGAAATGTTTCCCAGGGAAAGGTTGCTGCCACCAGCCTCAGTTACACATGAGAACATTAAAGAAGAGGCAGGTAAATTACTTGAAGAAAATTTGAGAATACAATTTTCTTTTCAAAGCCCCACTACTGTATTATCTGTACCAGAAATGAGAGTCTTACTAAAATATTAACGCATATACTGCTGGGTTTATTAAAAAAAAATCTTACTTTAGAGGTTTTTCCTTGTTTTAAGGTTATAGTTGGTCAAGAATTGCTATAAAACAGAATACAAAATGATTTTAGAATTTTTTGTTTTTTAAATACATACTTAGTTTAAATTTATTAGATGCTGGAAAAATTCAACACAGGAATGTTTTCTTCTGTTGAATAGTCATTTTCTTGTTAGGTTGAGGGGTTTATTTTTATGTTTCTTTAAACGTGGGAGGAGTCTTTTATTTCTTTTGAATTCCTCACCTTTGTCAGGGTAGGGCAGGTTTTGTCAGGACAAGAATTTTGTGTAACTTCAAGAATATCTGTTTCAAAATTCCATTGAGACGTGAAAGAAGAATCAGCTGATAACAGGAATGAAGGACTTTGGCTTTCTTCTTTCCTCAAAGACTGAGCTAATCATCTCTCTGTCAGTTTGAGTGCCTAATTTATGACTTAACACCTGTAGGCTTTGTTCCTGTTCCCCTTCCAAGGAACTGACATGTCAAGGAAAATGCAAGAGCAGCCCCTCCATGGGTGACAGGGATACTGAGGCACTGCTGTTACCCTCTCAGGAAATGCCTTCAGTGATCCTTTGTGCCATCTCTTAGTTTGTGTCAGTCCAGAGCAAGGGGGTGTTATTTCATTTTAAACCCTTTTTTTTTTTTTTTTTTTTTTTTTTAATCAATGTGAGGTGTGCTCTATTTACCCAGACTTACTGGTCTGCATGGACTTTGTGTAGCAGAATAAGAAGCAAAATGAAAATAGTGAAAATTCTGGAACTGTTACACTGGGCAAAACAAAAATAATAAAGAATACCTTCATTAGTAATGTTTTTCCAGTATTTCTAAGGTTTCTGTTAAGTCAAGCAGATGGAATCAGGCTTGTAAACATCAATTTATGGAATATTTTGCAGGTGTTTAACATCTGTCTCGAGCAGTTGATAGTATTTCCACACAGCCTAATTAGCAAGGTCAAAAATCAAAGATATATTTATAAAGCAACAGTGACCAGATTGTAAATATGAATCATAAACAGATTCTTGATATCCCATGGTGATTTACTGCTTGTGAAAAAAATCTCATTTTATTTAATGTTTCTCTTATTGTAAAGATATGCTGAAAAATAATGTTTTGTGCTTCATGTAGTGACATAGTTAAGACAGTTAAAGCAAAACCATTCCTTTGGGCTCCTTATTTGTATTTCTTAGGTTTAGATTATGTTAAACTTGTGGGTTTCACCTTTCTCTGTTACAAAAAATTACCCTGTGGAAGCATTTCCATAAATTTCAAAACCTTTATTTAAGTCACTTCAGGGCATGGCTTCACCAGAGAAAGAAACTTCATCATTCCTTAACTCAACTTTTTGGGTTTGATTCTTGATAAAGTTGGTATTGAATAATCTGAATGTACTTAGACTTTTTGTACTCTGTGTATGTTAAAGAAAAAAAAGCTTCAAAGTAAAATATTTTGTCTTCCAGAATTCATGGAGGTGTCATAAAAGGTTATTCAGCTTGTGGAAATTATGTGTTGCAATGTTACGTCTTAATTAAAAAAAAAAAAAAATGGGACATATTCCAAATTGAGAAAAAACTGGCTCTTTTGATCCAACCCAAATGCTTCTTTGAAAAAGAGTTAAAACTGAGTTGGGGTCATGAAATAACAGGTGTCTACTTATTGAAGGTGATAAACTTGATAAGGAAACTGGAGCAGATGAATGTTGTCACTGGGGAAGCATGTTTGCCCTTTTCAAAAGCACAGATTTTAAGTCTGGAGCCAATTGCAGAAATGCCTTGGCTTGCCATGATATGTAGATCACAACTAGAGCAGGTAAATGCAATTTGTATAAGCATATAAATCAGTGAGTGTGATTTTAAGTACCCTTAACTGAATTAGATTTGTCTCGTAATATTCCTATTAAGCAGGTAAATATCACTGATCCTCATTATTTAGAGATCAGGTGGCATTAGCAAACACACATTATATTTCAGCAACAGTTTCCAGCTCATCAGTTTGAATGTAAGAATCGTTTTGAAATCAGTTGTGAGGAGTTCTCAATCTCCCATCTAATTAAATCTCTTTATTTTCTATTTCCTTTTTTGTAAAGTGAGGACAGTAATACTATGGGTGATTTTAATACAGAAATATACAGAACAGTTTTTGCTGCTTTTGAGATCCCAAATGGATATAGCCAACTTGGTGGGACTGTTTCGAGGAGAAATTTTTCCTGTGTGAAACTTCTACTGACACCATGAAAGCACCAAAATGGGTTTGATGGTGACTGAATCCCAAAACTTTCTAAGATTGTAGGTGACTGTGCTAGCAGCACCAGCTTTAGTTAATCTATAGTTATTTCGATTTCTTCTACAATCAATACAGCACCACAATTAAAGTATATATGAAGTATGACAGTATACTCAGCATGCAAAGATTTGTACTTAAGACATGCAGAACAAAATTTAAAAATCCTTGGTTCATATTTATCCATAGGGTAATTAGATTTGAAGAAATTTATTTGGGTTTTAGGAGACCACTTTATTTATTTCTCTCATGTAAATGGATGCTTTTAACCTACAGCCTCAAAAAAAAGCCCCCTTATTCCAGACTGTGATGTAATGGGAATATATTGGTTTGGTTATCCCTGGATGTGTTTACTTGCTTGATCAGAAGTACAACCAGGTACTTCCATCTTCTTGCAACAATTTTATTTCCCTTTCAATGAGTGTGGCTCGTTTGAAGTTTGTGAAAGGCATATCCATATGGATTTCATAGGATTTCATGTTGTGATGCAGCAAGGAGACTTGCTAGAAATTGCCTGTTTCAGGCTGATGATGCAAAACTAGACATCTGTTAAATTAACATCTATCTAACATTTTTGCCTTTCAGTCAAATGCATTCAAAGAATTTAAATGTTTTTTAGCTGTCAAAACAATCTGTCACAAGATATTTATTTTTTTTTCTGTATAATGGGTTACTTAAGGAAAGCAGCATATGGTTGAGTAAGCTGCACCTATGCTGCAGCTTCCCCAGCTCTGCACTACCTGTGAACTGCTGGAAGATGTGCAGGCTTACATGATTAATTTTTAAAACTGAAGTTTAAAAAAGCAGAACTTTATACTTCCTAACCTGTTGGATCACTTTATAATTTATGTTTCAAATAAAAAGCAAAATCGGTCTTGGTAAGGAAACCTTAGAAAATGTTGCCCTGCCTTTTTGTCTTAGAGCAGTCCTTAGGATGGTAAGTACATCCTGCAATAAATCACAGTGGGAACAAGCCTGCATTCACCTACAGGTTTGTTTCTTTCCTTAATTTAAGCTATTCATTACTTCTCACGTAGAGGAGGATGTAATAACACATTAGCAATTACAATTATGCATAATTTTAATAAAAACCTGTAATAACAGGTCCTAATAATGACCAGAACCAAAAAGCCTTTAATGCAATATATAGTGCTGCATTGTACAGGGTTCTCATTCATCAAACTATGGCTTGTGTGTCTTGGTGACATTCTGGGGCCGCTTTTATGTGCCCCTTTCAGTCATGGAGCCATGTGCCCTGCCCTATCCTGCAAAAATAGCACTGAGATTTTTCCAGATTAAATTCACAATTAAATCCTGGCCTCACAGAAATCAATGGGTCTGCTACCTCCAGTGAAACATAAACTGACTGCTCGCATCACTATTTTCTGGTAGATGGGCACACCAGAAGTCCAACATCGAAGCTGTTTAAATTATTTCTTTCAGAATTTATTTGTATACATTTCTTCTACTCAGGTTTTGATTTGTGTATGCTTGAAAAATGGGGATTTGTTTTGCTTTTTTCAGTCCCATGGCACATAAAGCATGTGTGAATAAGAGAGACTTTGCTCTGGGAATAGTCAGCAGCTTTGCAGAGGGGTAAGACTGGAAGTTCTGAGGATGTGATGTGCTTCACCCCTAGGGAGATGAGAAATGTGTCACCCACACCACTGCAGCCCTTCAGGGAGCATCTTGCACAGTTCATTCATGGTTTAGTTGGATTTAGGTTCAAGGCACAAAGAGTATTGTATAAAAATATTGCAATAAGTCCCTGTATTTCATTAGTTATTTACACAAAACTGTCCATTCCCCCAGAGGGAATTCTGTGGCCTCTGGTGTCACTGTGGAGTTTTCAGAGAGGCAGCATTTGGACATGGAGAACATATGGGGACATAGACTATGGAAATCATTCACTTAAATGTCACTTCTTAGATTTGTCATCTGATTTTAATATGCTGAATGCCATGAATATGTTTGATTGTAGTTCACTTTACAGTGAGTTGTATTTCTTTCTACTGGCTGTGGCAGAAATACACACATTAGTTATAATTATGGGGGATTTTTGAAAAGTAATTATTTTATTTTTTGTTTGATAAACATGCTATGTCTACTACAGGTGCAGAAACTGTTCTGGGGTTTTTAGGAACAAGTTTACTCTAGTAAAGACTTGATTACAGTGAGACAAATGGTTCTAGTATCAGAGAAAAATGCAAATTTTAAAGATTGCATGGTAGGCTAGAGTACATTGTGAAGCCCTGTGGACTTCGGTGGAGCTTTTAGCATTTTAGGATTTTGGCACAATGAGAACAAAAACCCCCATACAATCCACTGAGCATTTCCAAGCAACAGTTTCCTCTGTTCTCCCACACCTGCTCAGTTTCCTCCTTTCCCCTCCCTCCTCTTGCCCCAGCTCTGTAGCAGGGCACAGGCAGGATGTCCTGGCCAGATCTGATGGAACAGGCAATTCTTGGCAAGTGTCAGAGCCCTTCTGGATGTGGGGGACTGTTCTCTGCTCATTTGAGGGAGTTTGTGAAACTTCTAGGCATTTCAGAGCTTTGAGATTCACACCAGTTTGACAGAGAAGGAGGTTTGCTCAGAGACGCAGGAAAAATGTACCAATGTTAGTTAATGTTTGATTTCTAAAGCCAGTGGTCTAGGAACTAGAACTTTGCTTTTCCTCTTTATTGTTGATATTCTGTCCATTCTTTACCAGTCATGAGATACTTTGAATACACAATAACTTTAAAGTGTTGATATTTTTAGTCCAAATGTGACAATCTGAAGCATGAGCCTTGGCATTTCTAGCCAGAGGTAGATTGGCAATAATCTTTAGTAAAGTTGACAATAATCATTACAGCCTCAGGGCTGTACTGCAAGTCCACTACAGGAGCAGGAAGTGCAGGTATTAACAGGTTGGGTTTTTCCTATACTGCTTAATGAAATGAAACCTGTGCTTTTGTTTGATATGCTAATAGCTATCCCTTTTGTTTGTTAGGGAAATCCTTAGTATGCTGCAGCTTCCTTCTGATCTGGCACACCCTAAGCTGATCAATGGCAATTTGATCCTAAATATCCCCCCATGCAGTCAGTCCCCCAGAGTGAAGGGTCCCTCAGCTTACCCTGCTCCCCCCCGGGGCTGTGCTGTCATCCTGGTTTTCTCTCAAAGCCTCACTCTGTGCCTTCCTCTGCCCATTCCTCCCTCCTCTGCAGGGGACACACCCTGGCCAAGGACAGAGTGGGATTTTCTAAAATCTCCTCTGGGAATTGGGTGGTGTGAGGGTTTTCCCAGTTTGAAATTGAGACCATGTCATTCCCACCTGGCAGGCCAGGCAATGGAGGGTTTTTGCTGGCCCTGTTAGTGCTGGCTCATTAAAAGCCACGCAGGGAGCAGAGGCTGAGAACCTCCAGTGTTACAGGGTGTGGACAATGTACCTCCAGGCTTAGGTACAAAAAATCTGAAGAGTAAGAAAATGGTTTTTAAATGCTTTTGCCTTAAAATGTCTTCTTGGCTTTCCCTTTATCTCTCTCTTCTTTTTTCTTTTTCTTAAATGAATACTGTTCTGAAGAAGCAGATTTTGGGAGCATTGTGCCGGGAACAAAAGGATTCTTTCAAAGACTTGTTGCTCAATCTTGTTTACAGGATTTTTCTTTTCCTGAAGCCTTCTAAAGTCTTCTCAATTATTCTCTTCCCTAATGTATTCATATCTGCTGGAATAAAACTTGCTCTATTTTGAGGAGGACTGCACCAAATGCAGTTGTTCCCAGTGTGTTCTGGGTGAAAACGTTAGCTGAGAAAACTGGCAATGACATTCTTTCCCCAGATCTCTCTGTGCCCTCCCATTCTCACCACAGCTCCTGCTGCTTTCTCGCTCCTTCCTCTGTGTCAGGACTGCTGCAGCCACTTGCTTGGCCAGCTGTGCTGGGGCTGCTGCTGCTTTCTGCTTGACCTCCCAGCTCTGCCCTGCCTGCCAGCCGAGCCAGCCACTCACAGTGAAGTCTGAATGATTGAGGCTGACTTTAAACTTGGGCTCATGAGCATATTTTCCTTCCAGGATTTCCTGTTCTAGCATAATTTCCATGTGTTACAACTTCTGAAGTGCCCTGCCTTTCCTGCCAGGTGCCAGGTGTGTCACACACACCTCACACCTGGGTGGGTGAGGAACAATTGCACTTGTCCATGTGGCATTAATAATAATTATGCTCATAATCATCTTTGGGAATACATTAATGTTGTTTCCTTACATATGCATTAGGTTAACACTTAGCTAAATAGTCATAATTAGCAACTTGAAAATTTTGTGCAAGCATTAGTTATTAAACCTTAAATGAGTCCTGTGAGGTATCATTACCACCATTATATAAACTGAAAAAAATTGACCACATCAAAGATAATTGTCTTTCCCAAGACCCAGCAATGAATCTCAAACTGAAATGTGATTTGATCTTCAAGGCTCTGTTTCAGCCATGGATTTTGCATACTTCAAAACAGACTCCCAGGAATTCAATGTAACTTGTCTGAACAATGAAATAATATTGTTTTTTCTAGTATTCTTGTATTATTCTAGTCATCATAGGATAAATAAGTTGTCAGTACTAGCCCTGTGTTTTTTCAGGGATTCCTACTGCAAATAAAAAAATATTTTGGGGGGATTTAGGATGGCTTTTAGTATAACTCTATTAGTAGTTGTAACCTTAGGTGTTGTTTTCTGCTTTGAAATAGAATTACTGAAGCAAGATATTACCTGAAAAATGACAAGCTCTGTTAGAATGCTGTTGAAAGTTAACCCAAATGGCACAGAAATGTCATACACAGCTGATTATAATCATGCTTCTGTGTAGAATGTTATTTTTGTATATTGCTCTGGTCGGTTTATAACCATTAAGAAGAGAATTATGCACAGTAATGTGTCTAGTTCCAAGGAAGTTATTTGGCCTGTACATGATGATTTTTATTTGTTGCTTGGCTGCAGGACAGCATATGGAGTCATTATCCACTTAATAACTGAAATAGATGCAACCTCCCTTCCCCCTGGTGAGTGTGGGGATGGGAGGAGGCAGCATCTGTCACCTGTGCAGACAGACTGAGAGGGGCAGGGTCACTCAGGGCTCTCATCTCTGCCCTTTCCTAGAAGAGTTCTTTGCTTGTGGGTTTTTCTGTTGGTTTAGGGTGGGGGGTAGTTATTATTATTTTTCTACCTGGAATATCAATTTGCTAGGAAGGTGTAGGCACTGCTAGGGGAATGTCTCTTGCACTGGTGCAGTGCTCACTCCTTCCTGCCCTTTGTGGCCCAGCAATGTTCCAGGGACAGTAGGGCATGTTTGGGTTCTGGGAAATTTTTGTACCAAAGTATGGAAGATACAGATGGGGAGATGAGTTGGATGTACTTTGGGGCTACAGAGGAACTGACTGGGTTAAGATTCCAAGCAAGTGATTTGCTTTCAGACTGAAACAGTCTCATCTTGAGTGTGGTCTTAGTAGCCAGAGCAAAAACTATTTCAATTTTTGCATATTGTTCTTTGGGATATGTACTGATTCGGCATGCCCCTGTCTCCCTCTGTTGTTCAATATCCTACTCTTTTTTTGTGCTTTTTCATGAATTTTTTTGGTCTTACTGAATTGTAATCAAGTCGCTAAAGAGGCAAATATATTTTAATAAGGTTAGTTTTTTATTATAACCTAAAGTGTTCAGCTCAGACTCATGTAAAAGATGGGCTTTTTGGGGTTTGGTTGCTTTTCTTTTTTTTTTTTTTTCATTCAGCAGCAGCGTAGTTAAAAATTCACTGGAATCCTGTGTTTAAAATTGTTAATCTAAAGTGAAAAGTATAGTCCTTAATTGTTCACATTACTGGCAGCCATCAGCTATGCTCATTTTGGGTTTTATGCATGAGCTAAGCCCATAGTTTATACCTGTGTCTCTGAGAAAATAAAAGATCTGTTTCTCCAGGCACCTGCAGCATCAGCCTTGTCATGCTGATGACTGTGGCGAGACAGACTTGCCATTAGCGCTGGCCCTTTGGCATCGCCCTGTGCTGGGTGAGCCCAGCCGGGCTGCTCAGGTATTCACTGCACATCCCGGCGCCGCTGCTTTCCGAGGGATCCCTGCTCTGCTCGGGCTGTGGCTGCGCTCAGCCGCTCTCGGTTCTGTTTGTATCGCATCCCCTCCTCTCTGCTCTGCCCTTCCCCGGCAGCTGCTGACCTGGGGCTCCGGGACACGGCTGGCCCGAGGGGCGGCCGTGTGCCCGGGGCCGTGGTGGGCTCTGCCGTGTGCCCTGTCCCGGCCCAGGGCGGTCATCGCCGCTGGTTCCAGAGGGAAGCCGGATCCCCTGGGGGTGAGCCCTGTCCGTGCCCCGCCGTGCAGGCGCCGTCCCGAGCGCCCCAGGTGCGGTTCGTGCGTGCGGGGGCAGCGCCCGCGCATCTCCCGTCCCGCACATCTCCGTCCCGCGCATCTCCCGCCCCCTGCATCTCCCGTCCCGCGCATCTCCGCCCCCTGCATCTCCACCCCGCACATCCCCGTCCCGCGCATCTCCCGTCCCGCGCATCTCCGCCCCGCGCATCTCCGTCCCCTGCATCTCCCGTCCCGCGCATCTCCGTCCCGCGCATCTCCGCCCCGCGCATCTCCGCCCCGCGCATCTCCCGTCCCGCGCATCTCCCGTCCCGCGCATCTCCGCCCCGCGCATCTCCCGCCCCGCGCATCTCCGCCCCGCGCATCTCCCGTCCCGCGCATCTCCCGTCCCGCGCATCTCCGCCCCGCGCATCTCCGTCCCCTGCATCTCCCGTCCCGCGCATCTCCGTCCCGCGCATCTCCGCCCCGCGCATCTCCGCCCCGCGCATCTCCCGTCCCGCGCATCTCCCGTCCCGCGCATCTCCCGCTCCCTGCATCTCCCGTCCCGCGCATCTCTCGTCCCGCGCATCTCCGCCCCGCACATCCCCGTCCCGCGCATCTCCACCCCCTGCATCTCCCGCCCCGCGCATCTCCACCCCGCACATCCCCGTCCCGCACATCCCCGCCCCGCGCATCCCCCGTCCCGCGCATCTCCACCCCCTGCATCTCCCGTCCCGCGCATCTCCACCCCCTGCATCTCCCGCCCCGCGCATCTCCCGTCCCGCGCATCTCCACCCCCTGCATCTCCCGCCCCGCGCATCTCCCGTCCCGCGCATCTCCACCCCCTGCATCTCCCGCCCCGGCATCTCCCGCCCCGCGCATCTCCCGTCCCGCGCATCTCCACCCCGCGCATCTCCCGCCCCGCGCATCTCCCGTCCCGCGCATCTCCCGTCCCGCGCATCTCCCGTCCCGCGCATCTCCCGTCCCGCCCATCCCATGTCCCGCTCGGCGCGGCCGCTCCCGGCGCTCCCGCCGGCCCAGGTGCCGGGAGGAGATGGAACGGGGCGGGCCGAGCTCCGGGGAAAGGAAAAGCGGGGACAGCAACATCGCTCCTTCTCTTTCCCAAAAAAAACCAACAGACCAGAGCAACCCACAAAAACCCCTCGACTGGAAGGTGTGCTCCTGCCCACGGGAGGAGGAAGGAAACCAGATGATCTATAAGGTCCCTTCCAACCCAAACCATTCTGTGATTATATGGAAAGGAAAAAAAAAAAAAAAAAAAAAACAAAAAAAACAAAAAAAAAACAAAAAAAAAACAACCAGCCAGAGCTAAATTCGGAATTTCTGTCTTCTCCTCGCTTTTCTCCCCGGGCAGGGGCAGAGGGAGCACTGGGTTCCCGTGTCCGCAGCTTTGTGCAGAGAGAGGCTCGGTGTGCAGACAGCCCCAGCCTTAAACGAACGTCCCCGGATGAAACCCCTGCACATCCCTCGGTGTGGGTGCCAGCTGAGTGTTAAACTCAGTTTTAATGGTTTGGGGGGCAACAAAGCGTGTTACTGAGTAGCTCGAGCAGTGGCACCCTCCTTATTTGCAGTTTTAGTAAACAGCCAATGCCATAACAACTCGCAGCTGTGTTGCAGGGTCAGGGAGTGATGCAGCTCTGGCCTGGCAGGCTGAGCCTCCCTGCTGAGCCTTCTGGCACAGGTGTGTCACTGGGCACCCCTGAGCAGTCACCTCGGGAAGAAGAGGTTTCTCAGAGTGTGACATACAGAGGGGGGTGAAGCCCTAGAGGCAGAACTGCAGGTCCCTGCCCTACAGGTACCAGGCTGTGGGGCTGGGCAAGGTCTCAGGGGAGGCAGGGGCTGCTGCAGCCTCCTGACAGAGCACCTGGGCAGTGGGGAAGGGTGTGATGTGTGATTGCCCTGCCCAGGTGTCCTGCAGTGCAGAGTGGTGATTGTGGTCCCTGGGTCACAGTTAATGGGGCACACTGCCAGCTCTCCACCCTGGAACCTGGACCTCCCCAGGGCTGGTCTGTGCAGCCCAAATGCATCTGGCTCACCCTGGCAGCCAGGGTGGTACGAGGCTCCAGAAATGCAAGGCTGTCTGCTGTTTTTCCATGGATGTCATCTCAGTGCTGTAAGTAAGAAAAATGCTTCTGTCTTTTGTGTTGGATGGCTTATCCAGGACTAAAACTTTCCTCCTGCTGTCTTTTTCAGAAAAGTTTGTTTTATCTTGTGGACTTTAGGCATCAGCAGGTGTTGAAAGTATTTAAATAACATCCTTTCATTATTCTTAAAGAACCTCTTGGTAAGCATAAAGGAATAGTTCCATTCTGGTGAGCACCAGAAGATGTGTTGTAACTACTTAGGCCTTGGATCACACATTACTTATGATGTTACTATGGGTTTGGCTAATTCGTAACACACAGAGAAGCATTTTGAAAATGAAATTCACAGTACTATGTGCTTCCTCACACATTTTGTTTCTTTGTCGTGAACATGTATTGGTTGATGACAATTAATAGTCTGTGAATTTGGCTGACAGCAAACCTGTTAGCTGAAACAAAAACTAGGTGCTACAGTAGAGATAAGGGCAACAGAATGCTGATATTATTCTTTAAGATTTATGCTTTGTCTGGCTTCACTCATATCCTTTATGCTAAAAACCCCCAAAACAGCAGCAGTATGGTATTGCTTTACATTATTACAGTTGCTTTGAAACCTTAATCAGCAGAAAAATCTATAATGAATAAGGTTATGTAAAATTTCATCAGGGATCCAAGTGTTTCTCCATTGAGGTCAACAAGCACAGTTTAAATGGAGTGGAAAAAAAAAACTGAACAGGAGGTTCAGGGAAGAGGAAATGGAGGTTATTAGATAATTTGAACACTATAGAATTGTCTATTTGCTTTGTTGTTTGGGTTTGTTGCTGTTGCGTGTTGGGAATTGTTGTATTTTTTGGTTTTGTTCTTTTTTACAAAACTTTTTTACAAAAATGTTGTGCATTAAGATGAGGACTCTCTGGGAAGTGTATGTGGTGACTGTCATGTTGTATAGTGAATATTTCTGGCAGCTTCCAAAGGGGGTTTTTTTTGGTATTTAGTATTTAGAAGTTGTACCATTTTATCCCAGTTTTCATAAGTAAGGATGAGGTAATTGTAAAAGAGCGTTGGCTGATAAGAAAAGTTTTGAATTGCGTCCGTGATTGTCACAGGAGAGAGTACGTCAAAAATGACAATGCCTGTAATAAACTGGCTGGGTGAAAAATAGTAAAAGTAAAAATAGTTCCCTCTTCTTTTTGTGTTAATTACTTTTTCACTTTGTCAGAAACTGTTTGTGGGAAAGCTTTTGCTTTAATGAGTCTGTCTTCATAAAGCTGAAGAACATTTCAAATAACAGCCAGATAGTTCACCCATGCTCTTAGTCAGCTATATGAAAGATGTGGCACAGTCTCAATTGAGTTTCCATGGAATTAAAATCTGTATATTCTAAAGAAAAAAAAAATCTAGGGAAAAAAAAAAGAATATTATTATTAAATTTGGATCATTCTTAAATACAGCACATTACTTATTATCGATAATTTTAAGAGAATGAATATATCTAAAAAGCCATGACTTGCTATTTATAATCTGATCTGGTTGCATTTCAGAACTGTGAAACTATTATTGTAAAACCAGACCTACAATGTGCATTTAAATTTTTTTTTTACATTTTAATCATCTGTAATGTAAAGTCATACTCACTTTATATAGCATTTTTAATAGGCATATGCTTTTTTGAACATTTCTTCCACTTTTTAACAATTTACCTTAAACACTATATCTTAAAGTTCTCAAGAGTCAATCATGTCAAGCTCCTGCTGTTCTCAACACTCTAATCAGCATTTCACATTTACCAATTTTATTTTCTTTTCCTTCAGTGTGCACTTTCTTAGTGGCATGACAGGGATAAAGGGAGGAGCAGCTGTTGTGGTTCATACCCCAGGTTCACCAAAAACAGTATCCTATGTCTGATGAGAGCTGAGGAAATGCCAAATTAAGGGTGCTTTTCATGCCATGATCACCCTTGTTGGTGGAATTTTCCTCCATGTGCTGTACCAAAACAGATGGGGGGGGGTAAACCAAACTTTCCTTCCTCCTCTTTTTCTTATCAACTCACTGGCTTGAGTCATAGTCTAGATGCAGCATGAAAGTGTTTAATAAAAGAAGCTCTTGACTCCTGTGGTGAGTAGGTCTCTGCATGTGGGATAATGCAGTGGTTTTTGTGTCCTCTTGTTGTGGCACTGCTGCTTTAGCAGTCCCTACAGTATTCCTGCTTAGTACATCTCTGGGATACCTGTGGAAGTCTTCCAAATTCTCAAGGGGTCTTTGAGCTGTAAGCTCAGCAGGCTTGAAAATTTTGGTTTATGAGATAAATGGAGTTTTAGGTGTTCTGTTATGGTATACAAGTCCTCTTGATCATTACATGAAACAACTTGAAGCAGTTAATGAATGAATTGTCAGGTGTTACTAACAGGGTATAGGCCTAATCCTGTAAGAGCTCTGTGCTATAAATATAGTGAAAAAGTGGAGTTCTGGTACAAAAATTGTGGATCAGAACAGAAGTAAACAGGAGCAAGTTTTTAAAAAATAAGACCTTTGTTGCTGTTTTTCACTTCCTCTGTGGTGTCCTGTATTAGAGATAAGAGCCATTCTTCTGTTTTCATCTTGTAACTTTACTCTGGAAAAAAAAAAAAAAAAATATTAATCTTCCTCCTCCATTTTTTGGTCATCTCTTGCAGTTTTCCTGGCATCCTTGGCTCATGGCACAGATAATACTTGGCTCCAGCAGGGCAGCAGGTCTTTGGATCCTGACATAAAAGCAAACAATTTTAAAAGGTTTATAGATTTGATTCTGTGCTTCCACATTATCAAGGAAATGTGCTTGTGTCAAGATCAGCTCACAAAAAGAGAAGAGTTTTTTGATTACCCTGGTTGTTAGGCAATGACAGCAGTGGCCTTTAAATTTGTTGACATCCTTCTGCTTTTTGCCATCTGTATCATAGGTGTAGCAAAGCAGTGTCTATAGAGGCTGGAACTGAATTCACAGCAGAAATAATCTTAGAATCGAACTCAGCCTGAATATAGGTCAAGTTAGTGCATAGGAAACCAACCCATCTTCAAAGCTGTGGCTCAGAGAATGCTCAAGGGCATACTTAAGGCATGAATGTTGCATATTAATTTAGGGGACTGGGCAGTAAAACCAGGCTTTGTTCGGTTTCTAAGTGTGTACTCTGACATAAATTGTGCAGTCAGTGATGCTGTGTGCTCTGTTGTCTCACCGTAGATTTGTATTTCATGTAGAGAACTTAAATTACCTAGTTGTGAAGAAAATTCTTTAGGATCCTCACCGTGCTCTCCTGGAAGCCAGTCTTTGTCTTTGCAAGCAGAGTGTGCCTGCAGAGCGTGGAGGAGCTCTCAGCCCGTGGCAGGAAGAAATCAGGCACACCTAAACCTTGGAGGTAAATTATTCTTTCCATCCCTAGTGTTAATTGAGGCACAGGAGGTTCACGTGAACTGGCTGCCGTTTAGGCACAGATGAAAGTAATCGGTTTACTGCTGGTTTAAAAAATGTAAATCTTCTGTGGGAGATACCTCAGGAATTGTTTGAGGTACTGAGGAGTCTTGAAAGGCATGTGACTATAGCTGCAGAAAAAAATTCTAAATGGAAATGTATGAAGCAGACAACAGGTTGGTGCCACAGAAGTCCAATTCTTTAAATGTTGTTTTAATATGTATTCCTCTATGGTTTCACAAATAAATATAAGGGTGGGGTGGGATTACATGTCCTTTGAAAATTTTGTACCCAAATAGTCGAGAACATACTGATTATCTCCTATTTTAGTACTTTAGCAGAATTTATAGAAGTACTGATTTCCATTCATTCATGAAATGATTGGTTTCAAAACATATTAATACTTATTTTTATGGAATAGGGAAAACTAGACATTAACTATGTAAATAAAATAATAACTTAGGTATTAGTTATTATCACTTACTGTGTTGACAATGATAGGAATCAAAGATTATTTTCAGTAGCCATTAAGGAATCTGCATGAGTCATTACAAGCTGCTTTTGCTGGGGTTTTCTTTTTGTTTCCTTTTCAGAACACTTGGCTATCCCTTCTATCGTGTAACAACAGGCAGTTGTAGATCAATTTGTTCAACCATGCATATAGTGAGTAAGGTTGTACTGTTTGGACCAAATGGAGGTCATAAACAGTTTTAATTTATAATGATGCTATCACATGTATTCAGTTATGCTCAAAAAGCAGTGTTTAAGTGGTTTTATTATTCATACCAGCAACAGCATCACAGTTTTTCTTCACCCCTGCCAGGATGTTATAGCTTAGGCTTGTGCAAGGTCTTTATTTTTTGCCTCTCACCAGTAAAATTTAGTCTGATCCTGATGCTTCTTTCGCCACACCAACTGCATTTCTCATTGTAAATTGGTTTCTGGAAAGTTAGGTATAGGCAATATAAGACACAAGGGATTTTCTTGTATGCTGCCTCCCTTCTAGCCCTTGTGCTCCTCCTGTATTCCCTCTGAGCAGAGAACAGATCCATTCTAGGGAATGAAGGCTGGGGAGAGATGAAGGGCCATGCCGTGCCCTTATAATTTTTATAGTGCTTGTGGTGTTAGAGATCCAAAGGTATTATTGAAACAGGGTTTTGGGAGAAGAAGGTGGTTAGTTTTATTAAACCAACAGATGTAACTGGGGAAAAAAAAAAAAAAATAGATGCTCTCAGAGACAGTCTGTCTTCAAGTCTGAAACAGAAGAAAAAACCCAAAAGGCTGGAAAAATTAATCTTGTGTTTGTGTCACCCAGCTAGATAATTGGCAAAGAGAGGGTTGTAGGGGCTGGGGCTGGATTCAGCATCATGGGAACACAGTGTGGTGGATGTTCTAAAATTGTTCTGTTACTCCAGAAGTTTGAGGTCACTGAGGATATGTTTGCATGTGAACTAACACAGAAGAACAATCCAGATTTCTTGCAGAGTAGAACAACATGGTACCAAGAAATTTTCTGTGATTAAACTTAAACTTGGCTTCCCCAGGTAAGATTGAGGGGAAAGCTGTGGTTTAGTTATTTTCTCTGTAATGGTGAAAGTGTAAGAGAAGGGCTGGAAATCAGCTATTTATATCTCTGCACAAAATGGCATTTCTGTGTGTAGTTATTTTGTAATGTTCACTGGTGTAGTGCTGGTGTGCTCCTGAAGTACTGCTTGAGGAAGCTTAAGTGGAAGCACATTTAACAGCAGTAGAATACAGTTTTTTCATTCATGTTCATCAAAGCTTTGCCTGTCTTATGGAAATGTGGCTGATTTATAGAGTAACTTCCATAGGAGAATGACTTGCCTTGCTCTCTGGAGCTGTAAGGAGTCAAGCAGTTCAGTGTCCAAACACTTTTAGTTCAAACACAAGGTCAGTTCTTGTAGAAAACAATTTATTTTCTTCAAGATATAAGCTCATGCTTGGTTTTAGCCACACAGTCTCATGCCTTTCATAAAAACAAACAAGCTGCATGCATGTTTTCAAGTGTTTTATTGACTTTGGATGCAAGTGCATCCATTTGATTCCATTGTGAATTTGTAGATAGGGCTCTAAGAATGAATAAATACTTCTAGAAGTATGTATGTATGTGTTTGCATTTCCTGAAAGTTGTTGTCATGGATATAATCTAGTACATTGTAAGAGATGTGGAAACTTCTTATCAAGACTTGCATGAGAACAGCAATTTACCAGAAAGGGTGAGAATGAATGGGAAAATGAATGGGAAACAGGAAAGATCTCTCCCCTAATTGTTCCTGTTACTCATTTTAAGTGTGCACAGGCAGAGGAGTTTCTCACAGCACTTGGGACTTATTTTTGCTTGTTTTCTTTCCAAAAGGTAGTGAGGCAGTTCCTTTAGAGTATTTACTAATAATACTCTCAGAAAAAAAACTGCAGTAACTAAACTCATGGATGTCTATTTCTCCCTGGTCTATCTGTCCCTCTGAAATTTCAGGTGGTGTTAATTTCCATATAACAGGAGGCCTTTAAAAGAGTGTAAGGAATCCATTGGACTTCTTACAGCAGCAGAACATGAAGGAATTCTTGATCCATCACACAAACTGCTCCTGTTTTGGGTCAGCTAGAGGTGCATAGATACACAGAGAGATTTAAAACCCATTCTCCTCATTAGTATTTTTATCCTTATGGTAACTTTAAGTTGACATAATGAAGGCTGCTTAAGAAGGTTAGTGAGAATCTGATTTCAATGGATCTGTATTTAAGTCAGTGGATTCCCAGTCCCCAGGGCACAAAAAACTAAGAGGTCAAATGCTGAAGCAAACACAAATTTATCAATAGGTTGGGGTTTGCAAGTTTAAAGAGTAATTTTGCAAGTGTTGCTGTATAGATATGAAAGCTGGATTCCACCTGTCCAGAGCTCACTGTGGTGGATTTTGGTGAGATTCTGGAGGCAAGCATTCATAGAAAAACATCAATTCTTACAAGTTTTGTCTTTTAATAATGATATAGAATTATCTGGGGTTGAAACTGACCCTGATTCCCTGATAATCATTTGTGAACTTATCTTTATAAGCTCCTTTCTGGAACTGGAAAACCCTTACAAAAAAGGATAGCAAGTTATGTAAAGATTTTGAAATATTCTTTTAGGCTCCCTTCAGACCCAGATGTCAGAATGTAGCACCGTGACTTGTGACTGTGACTTGCATGAGCTACCACAGCACTATTCTGCACAGTCCAGAAATAGATCCAGATTTCCAGTTCTTGAGTCACTGACATTGTCTTTCCTTTTCCCTAATGCAGTTGAGGTAGTAGGATCCAATAGCCCAAATAGGGTACTGCAGCAAAGAAAATACATCTTGTTTAAGGTTTGTTCTATTGCATGTTGGCTCCTTGTGAATCCAAGTGTGGTTGTGGGCTTGTGTCAGTTCTGCAGACAAGGACCTTGTGTGCTCTGGGCCAGCTGCCAGTTGGCATAAAGCCCATTTGCCTTGACCATGTAAAGGTAGAAGGTATGAACAAAGCAAACCACAGAAGCTGCCCTGATATTGCATGTTGTAGTTAGGGGAAAAACCTCCAACCAACCAGACCCAAACAATCCACACACATCCCACCCCGTCTTGCACAAAATTGAACCCTACTTGTATAAGGACTTAATGTGTGGATCTTTTCTAGATGGGCAGGAATTCAAAATTAAATTTCAGATTTTAAATTTGGGGTTTAGCTTGTATATGCTTTTTAAAAACATTGGAAATATGAATGTATCTCTGATGCATTCCTTTAAAAATGTCAGTTCAGTCAAGTTTCTTCTTCTCCTGCCACTTAGAGCAACTTCATCTAGAAATTCCTGGCTAAATAAAATATCTGTAATATCTTTTCTTAAAAACAGATTTATCAATGCTAATATGTTTTGTTGCTACGATAACTCAGTTATCAACATTAAACATTTGTTCAGTCATTTGTTTATCAGTGGCAGTTTGTTAGTAGTTATAAGTAGAATTCCATCTGCCAGTTAAACTATATTGTAAATTAATGTAGAAATTAGCAGCTCCTGTTTTTGGGGGGCAGGGGGAGGTGTCTCTCCTAATGAATATATGAACTTACTTGCACATAAATGCATCTCCAGGCTGGGAGATGGTTGGGGGGCATCTCAGGTGCTGCACACGAGTGTGCCAGTCAGGCGCAAACAGGCACACACTGTGATTATCTCAGTTTTCAAACCTGGAAGAGACAAGAACGTGTTGCTAAATGAGAGAGGCAGTATGTCATGCTCACTGAGATAAAAACAGAAGCTGCCAGACACTTTGGCTTTATTCTGCGAATTCTTTGCTGCAAAACTCTCCTCTTTTCTTCCGGCTTATTCTGCCTCCCATCCTCATTCTTCCTCCTTCCCTCGCTGCTGTCGCGGTCTCTCTCTCATTGTTCTCTCCTCTTGCCCGTCTTTGATGCACATACGTTGTCACATTTCATTGACTCTCCCCTCTTCTCTGTTCTTACACTCACGCCTAGTGGTGCTTCAGCCAGAGCTCGCAGCCTCTCCGCCGAGTTTTAGTCATGTGTGAAGCTCAGTTTGATCGAGCGCTCCTTTTCTGCCTTTTCACTCTCGCAAAAGATTAAAAGGTGGCGTCACATCGCTCCCCGGCTTTTTCCCGCAGGAGGGACTTAAAAGGGACAACAAAAACTAATCACTTTCAATAAGCGTTTTCTTGCAAAGAAGGGACTTGGGTGTGCGATTCGAGGCCGGTGCTAAGGATTGGGAAGGCTGGAGGATGCTTCATACTGCTAACAAGGGAAGGAAGCCTTCAGCTGAGGCAGGTAAGAAGTGTCTGGATCCGAATGTTTTATGGAGTGCTGGGTCGGAGCAGTGCGTTTTCAGCCTTCTGTAACTGAGGCAGGCAACTGCAGCAAGAGGCAGCGTCGCTGGTGTATCAGATTCCTTTTGTTTAAGATGTAAAGTCTGTGCTATAAATTGAATTAGAGATGGGGTTCTGAGGACGCTGTATTCACAATGACTGCTTGTTTCCCCTCTCCTTTTCTCCGTGTATCAAAATAAATCAGAGAGCCAGCTTTTGTGAAAGCTGGACTTTGCTTAAGGTTAAATTCAGTGCTGAAATCTCAGTGTAAGGAAAGCTTTAGAGTCTTACAACCCTCAGGGAGCTTGCATTCTGCAATTTGATTGCAACAGCTCAATAAAAAATAATAATTCACTTATTTACTATTTATTTTGTAAGGTAAAATCTAGCATTGAGTTTAGGTCTAGGTGAATATGGTTTGTTTGCCTGGCATGTTGTTGGATGAATAGCTATACCCTTTTAGACATACTGTAAAACCTATTTCGTGTTTATGTTTTGTAAATTGAGATTAAGTAGCATCCTGAATGAAATACGTGACTAAAACTCATAAAATGCATCTGTGTTTAGTAAAGCAATCACCAAATTAGAATAATGGATTTATGTCAGTTGTCAAATGGAGTTAACTCTGGAAGTGCTGTCCACAAGTGCACTTGGATTACAATAAAGGGCTTTCTGTTTAACAGTTATTGAGAGGAGCTAATTTATCAGGCAAAGCCTATGAACTTAAGTCTCATGATAATATAAAATTCTATTGCCTAAAGGGTTTGTGGTTTTGGAAAATGTGCCCTTTTATTCTCTATAAAAATACATTAAGGTTTTATAGGGATTCCAAAGGCAAAAATAATTTTAGTAAGTGCTTTTTATTCACAACTGGAATATTTGACCATTGGGATGCCTGTTTCTGGTTGTCACTGGCTTTGGTGCCTTTTTCCCTCCCTACATTTTACAGTTGCTCTCTGTATCAGCTAACTGACTCAAAATAGGAAGAAGGAATTCTGAGCAGTAGTGATATTCTGAATTTCATTGTCATTTCACACTGAAGAGTGAACAAGCAGTCAAGGATAGTTAGACCATTCTTAGGGCTTTGGAAAAAAGCAAACACTGTTGTAGTGATCAGAGTTATTTGTAAAGGGGAGCCCTTGCTGCTGGCTCTGAGAGCTGGGCAAAGCTAACTTGGTAAGCTGTCACAGAGTAAACAAGGTTTGAAAGGCAGAATTCCGTGGTGCAGACCTAGATGAGCACCCTGCAGAGTGAAATGAATCTGTTTACTGGAGAAGTTTGGTCTTTATGCAAGTTCCCCCAATGGCTGGGTGCTGCAGAGTGAGCAGTGCCAGCAGCTCTGGATTCAGTGCTGGGTGTAGTGAGCAGGGCTGGCTGTGCAGGGACAGGGGACCCAGCTGGGGACAGAGCCCCAGGAAAACAGAGGCTCCCCTCTGAAGGGGCTCTTCAAGCTATTCTCCTTCCTTCAGTGCCAGTTAATCAATGCACTATCCTCATACAAAGAGGCAGATTTATATTTTTCCCCCCCTGAAGACTTGAAATCAGAAGTTATAAATGCTTCACTGTTTTGCTGTGGATTTTTTTTTTTTACTTTTTAACTATGGTTTTGCTGAACTTGTTTATTTTTTGGCATTGGAATTGCCACTCCAGTTCTGTTTCACCTTTCAAAATGCTTCTCTATGTTCTTCCAAGTTCCTTTTATGCTTCAGTTCTGTTTAAGCACATGTTGGGTCAAATAGAAATTAGGAGTAACTTCCCTGACAAAAATGGAAGTCCTGGATGTAATGCAGTACTTTAAATGATATTTTGTGACTTAAATAAAGTCTGAGTATAAATGGTAGAAGAATTCTGGTAGGAATTAGTCATGAAGACTTTAGTCCTTATGAAATGGCAGAAAAGTGGGAGGTTGTATCTGAGCCACCTTGATGTGCTTGAGCCCAGAACGCAGGATCTGAATTGCAGAGCATTTATCTCTTGCTTTTGGCATTTGCTAACTCTACCCCACTAGATGTTAAATGGGTGATTAATAGAAATAGCAGCATTTTACTGATGTTCCAGTAGATGTTGCTGGAGAGCAAAGTTAAGATTATTTCATCTAGAGAAAGAAATGCAGCGAGATTACAAAAACCGAAGAAAAACCTCAAGGCTCTTGGTAGTTCCATAATATGAGATCAATAATTTTTAGATCATTATTGTAGGTGCTTTTGCATCTGAAAACCTGAAGAGACAGATATGCTGAAATGAGGCACATGTAGATACAACCATGTGTATTTTATTAAGGTTTTTAGTTTTTAATGTACCTCTTCAAATTTTATTACTACTATTAACATTGTTTGATCTGTGTTTTCTTAGAGGAAGGGCTGTAAGAATGTCCCTAAAAGTTAGGGTTTTGGGGTTTTTTTTTGGTTTTGTTTTTTAAGTAGAGCCACGAAATACAGATGTTTAATTATAAATTAAGAAAATAAATGCATGCCACCTCAAAATTAGAGTTCTAATCCAGTAAAGCTGCTTTCCTTTGAAAACAGCAAGAACTTACCAAACCAACACATAAAAGACAAAAAAATCCTTTTTAATTTGTACGTTATTTTATGTGTACTTTTTTATTTTATCTATTAACAATTGTGAATTACCATCTTCTTATGTGACTAAATTCTGAGAGAAGCACTATGATGAGTCTTGAATCAATAAATTGTAAGCACCTAATGGCAAATGTGTGAATAGAAAACTGTGATGTTCTAAGCTAAAACTCCTGTTTTAATTAATCTGATAAACTGATAAAGCAGTCCCAAAGGAGTGAAGGATTTTAATATACAGGCACTAACTGATGCAATTTCAGGCAACCACTGACCTCTATCTGTGGGAATATTTATTTTTGGAGATGATCATCAACCGTAACTGATTTCAAATTCAAAACCCTAATGTGTGTTGTGTTTCTTTAATCCTAGCTTTTCATGTAAAGCTGGATAAACATGCAAAACTTAGGTTAGTCATGCTAAAAGTGTGATCTCTCTGTGTGCAGCTGATTTGTACCTTAAATAAAAAAAAGAATTATTTGAAGACCTTTTAGAGAAGATATTTCAGTTTTTAAAATTAAAATTATGGTGTTTGACTGGATTTTGTAATACATAGGAGCATGCCTTTATTTTGTTTGCTCCCTAATGCATAAGAAAATTTCAGCTTCTGCTTATAATTGGGAAAAAAAGCAGATAGAAAAATGTGTGGCAGATCTCTACAGTCATCTCTCATGTAATTAATTAGCATTGTAGGCTATTTATTTATTGTAGCTTAGATTTAGCATTTTTACAGGTTTTTGCAGATGTGTGTGCCAAAATGTCTTTAATCTGACAAGCTTTAGATTGATTTGGGTTGTTGTTGTTGTTTATTTGGTTTGGGGCTTTTTTCCCATATGGGTTTGCCATTGCTAGTAGGGATTTCCCTAATGTTCTGCTTCTTTAATTTATTGCTCAATTTGTGCATGCACACAACTGTGTACATGCAAAAGTAATTCCTTAACCTTCAAAAAACTGTCTGTGTACTTGATATGCAGAGGAAGTGAAATTGTTCTGCATTTCATGAGTATAGTTTAGGAAATGTAGCACTATATGTATTTATTGAATCAACATGTAGTTTTTATTTCAAACTTAGTAGTTCCTGCTGTTTTAGAGACCACTAGCCATGGCCATTGAATGTTCTGTCTCTCAGTTGGCCATGGCTAAAAAAGTTCATGAGCACTTTCACATTTTTAAATTCTGTGTCATTCAGAAAAATAAGCCTGACTGTTTCCAGTGAGAACATCACCAGAATTATGTTCTCATACCTTCCTCACTCTCAGACTTGTCAATTCAATGAAATGCTACATAATTTAGTTTAAAAGATTGTAATATGTCACCAGTTTCTAAAGAGAATTCCCTGTTGGAAACATTGGCAAATTCAGTTTAAGGGCTTATGACACAATATAGCCCTAAGGAATAAACTTTTATCTTTGTATTTCTTAGCTCTCAGTGATGAAGAGAAAAGCAAGCCTACTTGTATTCTGGAATTTTGTTTAGGAGAACGCTCCTGAAGGCTCAGAATAGCTGCACAGGGTCAATAATTCTGGCCACAATTGAGTTTAGTGCCATATTTATCAGCAGCAGCAATAGTGTATTTCTAAGTTTGTCTCCGGATGTTTATTTATGTATAAACAACAACAAAAATCTGAATCCATATATTTAATTTTAGCCCATTAGAAATTTAAAAATACTTACCTACTCTCACATTATTTGAACTGAAGAGGAATATATAGGATTCTGCAGTAAGTTACTGAAATATAAAGCTGGGATGTGTACACAGGAGAATGTACTGCAGATAATAGTAATTTAATTACTTATTTGTGAGGCTTGCATTTATATCAGAGACTGTGATAGTACTAGTAAAATAGGTAAATAAAAATATGAAAAACAGTAATTTTAAAATCTAGAAATAGGATTTGGCAATGAAGTCGTCTTAAGAATATTCTAAAGGAGGGCATGGTTGTATATATTTCCCTCATTAATGATGCAGTAACTCCAGAGTAACTCAAAGTATGGGATGTAAGTTCTTCTGGCTGTATTGTGTAGAATATATTTAGCTAGCACAGTTCTTACTCTATGCATGCAACTGAGCTCAGTTGCTATCTATAGCTTATATTGATTTAATAAACTTCAACCTGTAGCTCATAGCTGATTCCAAATCAAATAAAATTTGTATTCTGTTATCACATGAAATATGATTATGACATGGTAAAACACTGCATTAGAGAGCTTTATTCCCCCCTTCTCAAAAATAAATTATCTTTAAAAGGCAAAAAAGCTTTTTAGCGAAAGCTTTTTTGAAGTAGGACATTGTTTTCAGATTGTTCTCCTAAACTTCCCATTGTCTGTGAGGTTTCAGAAATAAAATCATATGAAAGTGTCTTATATGTGGACCTTCTCTATAAAACATTGGAAGGGTTAGAAAACCCAAATATATGTTTGCCAGGAATTTTGTTATGGAACTGAATACTCAGTATTTTCAGTTGGAGAATGTGCCTTTGAAATGCCACCTGTTAATTTTGTATTTATTTGTGGTAATGCCTCTTGTTGTACTTGACCACACAATACCATCAAGTAATGGCTCTTAACCATGTCAGTTATTCTAACATTGTTAGGGAAGAACATAGTCTCTTCTGTTCCCCTCATTTCTCTTTGTTACTGGATTAATGTCTATTTTGAATAGATTTTAGTTGACAAATTCAACTCCTTCAGTCCTTTCTGTTTGGTCTAAATGTCAAACCCAACACAGGCTTTTGTGGAGGTTTTTTTCCCTGGCAGCAGAATGGAGACAAGGAATTTGCTGCAAGATGTTATCGTTTGGTGGGGGAACAAGTGTTGTACTGGTCTCCTCTGCCCTCGTGCAGTAATGTCTCTTTTTCAGCAACTCAGTGTGTCTGACCTGTAGCACTCCCTCCACAGCAGATACTAATGCTAAATGAAACCTTCTTTATCTCAGTATTTATATTGATATTCATAGATGTAGCCTAATTCTGTACATAACTTATAAGGCGTGGTGTGTTTGTGTTGGAAGGGCACAAAGAGAAGAGGGAGGAGAAAATAGCAGATTTCTGCAGGAAAGAAAATGTTTCTGAGAACAGTGTGGGATTAAAGTCAAAACTGTAACATCAGATGCTGAATGCAGATTTCTCTTAAAGTCAACCTATTGTACTATTGCTGTGGTACGTGTGCATGGACATAAATAATGTATATGTGCTATACATATATACATGCAGTCTCTAGAGGTCAGTAGAATGTAAGGAATGGACAGATGTTCAGGTTTCCAATCTGAGACTTCGAGATGCAGCATATCAGTCGTTGCAACCTAGAAAACATGAATATGTTTCTAATGAAATTTGGAAGTGAAGTAATTAATCAGAGTTAACAAAGAGCTGCGTGGAGGAGAATCATGTCTGTTGTGTTGCAGAAATGAGCGGAAATTATTTGTTTTGGGCAAATTCCTGATAAATGCTCATTTGCGTTCTGAGAAACTTGACAGAGATCCAAACCATGATTATTGTATTATAGCTCATTATATTGCATCTCCTTGCCACCTTTTCTGAGAGGATCTTGTAGAATGACTGAAATATAATTTAAAATGGTGTTTTGAGACAGCACATGTCAAATGCAAAGCAAATCAAGGCTCCAGTGTGGACAATGTATTTTTTCTTCATGTTTTCCCTGTTAGCAATGGCCAGCCTTAAGAAATTAATTGTTTCATCCTTGTTCTCCACCTTCTAACATGAAATCTTCTGAATTAACTGATCACTTGTGATTGAAGGTTCTGTTTTCTTTTTAAAAACTGTTTTTACATAATCACAGAACCATTTGGGCTGCAAAAGACTTCTGAGATCATTGAGTGCAGCTGATCCCCACCCTGTGAACCAGGGCAGAGGGCTGAGTGCCACACCCAGTTGTTTCCTGAGCATCTCCAGGGATGGGGATTACACCTCCTCCCTGGACAGCCCCTTCCAGTGGCTGACAGCCCTTTTTGTGAAGAAATTCTTTTTTATTTAGGTCCAGCCTAAACCTCCCCCAGTGCAGCTTGAGACCATTTCTCCGTGTCCTATTGATGGTTCCTCGGGAGCAGAGCCTGACCTCCCTGGTTGCACCCTCCTGTCTGGGAGCTGTGCAGAGCCAGGAGTTCCCTCTGAGCCTCCTTTTCTCCAGTACAAACACCCCCTCACACGACTGACCACAGACTCTCCACACCCTTCTGCAGCTCCATTTCCTTCTCTGGACATGCTCGAGCACTGCATTATCTAGAGTAAAAAAAATTCCTGACTCCAGTCAGGCTGAGTCACAATGACACAAATGTATTGTTGTATTGTAAACAACGTGCTTAGATTTAAGTGGAGTAACATGTTCACTATATATATATATATGTAAAGGTCCTTAGAAATTAATGGTTTGTATATTCTCTGTTTCTCTCTCTAACAGTGCTTTTTGGGTGGTATTTGACATCTTTCTTCTGTTCATGTTGTGGTTCTGCTTTGCATTGTAAAATATTGATAGGACAACTCCTGTCATGGAATTAGTTAGATCGTCAATTCCCTTTTTACTTGCCTTCTGGTTATTTTTGTTAGTTTGCCTGGAAGCTATGCTTCAAAAATCTCTGTGATCTCCCTAGATATTCTGGAAGGCGTCTTTCAAAGTAGTTTACAAATCTTGTTTTAATAGTGAGCTAAATAGAGTCAATTGTTGCAGGAATCACTCTGGTTTCCTTTTCCCACTGTTCTTTGAGTGTATTGAAAACTTTCTCTAAGCATTAGATGTGACAAAATGAAGGTGTATAAGTGGATCTCAAACTTCAGTGTATCTACTTTTGGAGAAACAGGGAAACTACCAGCTCAGTTTGTATTAAATTTATGCTTTTAACATAACATTGTGGCTGAAATAAAATATGTACTTGGATTCATTATTAATACATCATGATAAGTAGTGAATATGCATTTATGTTAATGTAGTCTAATAGTTTTCCCCATAAACAGCACATAAAACTTAAAAAATCAGCCTGGTTCTGGTGTGTGAAGTTGCAATATCTATTATAAGAGAACATCATCTCTGAAGATGGTGAAGAACTGGTTCCTCAGTTTGAAATAGTGACTGGCTTTTGGGTTTAGTTGGTTAATGATGCTGTATTTTGCTTTGCTGTTGTTTGTATGATTAGGCACAAAATAATTATATTGCAACAACAATGGTCCATATTTTCAGATACAAGTAGGCTCTTACCTACGTGACTGAGAACTGTGTTAATGTTTGTGGGGACAAAATTGATTTTCAGAATTATCTTTTCTAAAAAACATCAGTTGTCATTGGGATTCCCCCCCTTTAAGAAGTGTAAGCAAAAGAACAGTGAAAAGGATGGTGGAGGTGTATCCTTGGTTTCAGGAAGTGTAAGGAGTTGATTGTTCTTTATATCCCAGTCAGCTGGGGAATGGGAAATGGGGAATGACTGGATACAGCAAAAATAGAGATAAGATGATGCTTTTTTAAAAGGACATTGGCCTTTTAAAAATATATAAACCAGAGTTTTTAAAGAATATTAAATAGCAAGTAGGGTTAGTTTGTAATGTACACCCTGTGTTTCAAGGCATGCTGTTAGAAAATGGTGGACTCTTTTGAGTCTACAGCCTAGTAGGCAATCCAGTTGTAAGTAATCCTAGTATTAAATAATTGTTTAATTTTGTGTAATTAAAATTGTGTAATTTTCTGGGATTGTGGGGAGCTTGATTTCATTACTCAGTTGGTCCCATAGTTCTTTGTTGAGTGTTTTATTTCTTTGTGAACAGAGGTCTTTGCTTAGAAAACAGGACAAAAGTTCTTGGCTTCTCTACAACAAACACCACAGAACTCTGAATTATCTGCAAACTTGAGTAACTATGAGATCTGGGTATAGAGAAATGTGAAATGACAGTAATAACCAGTATCACTGTAAAATTACAAATTATTTCAATTTAGGTGATTTCATTTTTCTATACACATTTTTAAAGTCTGTCACCATAAGTTGTTGACTTCATCTTGAATGCGTTCTGCAGTCTTGACAGTTGAGGATTTGTTAATACTAAATCAGTAATTGTTGGCTTTGAAGAGGGATCCAGCATCTTCAGCAAGAGCTTATTAAACTGTAAAATATGGATTGCCTTTACCCTAATGGCCTCTGAATCCTATTACCATCCCATTAGAGAGTGTGGGATTTTAGTAATTCTGTTGTTGTTTTCAGTGGGCAGCAAGTACAATGGGGAAGGGCAGGGGTTAATGCAATTCATCTCCTGTAATAGTGTAACAGTGAGTCCTTTATCATTCCATGGGAGTCTTTTCCTTCCTGCAGGGAGAGTGTCTGCAACCAGAACTCATCCCCCACAACCAAAACCCCACCAAAACCCCTTGAGTTTTCCTTCATTAGCGCCACTTTGTAAACACAATGCAAGTGAGTGAGTTGATAAATAAGTGCCAAGTGGGCTATAGTCTAGAAGAATTTTCAGTTGTTATCATTGTGCCTAGAGGTATACTAAAAAATCTCTTCAGACAAGATCATTATATTTTTAATTCTTTATTTGCATCAATGCCATAATATTCAGATTGGTTTCCAAATATATGAAAGCACTATATTCCTTTGCCTATAAATTTAGTGTGAAAAGTGTAAACCAAAATGTAAAGCAAATGAAAAACAACTGGTAGAGTACAAGTGAAACTTCCCTACATGAAATGACGCTTGCTTATTTTGATCTGTATAAGTTACCTCCAATGATAGTAAGTCTTTCTAGAGGAATAATTTCTTTAAAGTTTACACTAGAAAGGAATGTGAAGCATTAGTAGTTGCTAAGAGGGAGCAGACAAGGGTGTTTGTCTGCCTTCAGTTGTGCACGAGGCCAATATGTAACTGTTTTCAGCACCTGATATGATTTTTTTTTTTCCCCAGTGTTCTATGGAGATTGATTTGACAGCTGAATTCCACATGCTAGAGGCAACTTGCTTCTGATTTCAGAACAGGTTCAAAAAGGGGAAGATTTCAAACAGATATTGCAGGTTCAGCTGAGAGGGACTTGTCAGGGTGACTTTTCAGATAAACAATACCTGATACACTGATGTGCATACCCTATTGAGTTTGGGTTAGTTTGATTCATGAGATACTTCTAGCTGATAATTTTCTCTTCAAATAGAGATAAAATGGATTGTTAGGGCATTTACTTTACCATTATTTATTTATTTCAGAAATTAGAAGATAATTGTATGGATTGGAGTCTTCATAACTAGTTTTCCTTTGTTTTCTTCAGTGTTATATTTGGTTGAACTGTTGTGTTACCTACAAATACATTTGGCTTTATTATGAGCAACCAGGATCTTGTGTGCAAACAGTGAGAAGGGCTAGAGCAGAATCTGATGGGAGGGAGATGGATGACTCCTGCTTAAAGCATAATGAGTAAAGGTCATGTGAGCAGCTTCTTATGTCCTACCTGTATTTATTTATGCCTTTTGCATGTCTGGCAGCAGAGCCCAAGAAAGCAAGAGAGAGATATCTTTATAAAAGTAAGGTCTTTGAGACCAAGCGCTCTATAAAGAACTGATCAATTCATCTTTGCAGCCTTACCTCATTAAGTCTGTGGGCCCTTGCAGTTCTTGCACACACACGTGTGGCCAGGTGTGTTTTCTGACTCTGGTAATGCTGAGTCTTGGAGAGAATTGATTGGTCACCTCTTGGTCCTTCTGCATTCATCCTTTCCCAAAATGGAACATCACAGTGCTGCCCCTTCCCACGATAGAGCCCGAATTCCTCTGCTGTGGGAGTTGCACATGGATAATCTGCTGTCTTAAACTCTAAAATCAGGGACCAGTAACCCAGTTTCTTTCCTGTGGAAGAGATAGGTTCTCTTTTACAGGCAGTGAAATTTAAATGCTTTGCAATATGCTGTACAAGTAGGTCAGTGTTATAGCTGGAACCAAGTCAACTGATTTGTCAGGAAGCTATTTTCCCTCCTGCAAGCACTCTCTTCTTGACCCTGCATTGGGTAGAGTCCATGTAGGTCAGTCTAGTTCTGTTAAGCGTTGAAAAAGTCTGTGGGAAGGTATGATCTGCTTCCTTGAGTTAATAATCTAATTATAGCCTACTTACAGAAAGCTGTAGTATCTAAATATTTTAAGGGTTTTCTTCTTGCTTATGAACAAACTTAAACAAGATTCTACTAGAAGAAATGTGCTTGCTTTAGAAAACAGCTTTGTGCTACAAAATCTCAGATTGAATCTTTGTTCTAATTAGTAGGACCTAGGTGATAACAATAAAATGTTATAGAGGGTGTACTGCATTTTTTTAAATTTAGGTTTTGTTTTCATTTCAGAAAGGCTGAAGCCTTTCAGAACATAGTAAACCAAAAAAATCACAAAGTAGCTGTACTGGTAGGAATCCAAATTAATTTGCAGGCTCTGATGTATAAAAATGATGGGGATCAATAAACAAGGTTTGACAATAAGGGTGTTCTAAAAAATCATTTTAATCACAAAATTGTAACCTAGAGCAGTGTTGCAGTAGTTCTGCTCACACTTTTGGGTGGATGTGGGAAATGTGCATCATGCCCATCAGAGGAGGAGCAGAGCTTGGCTGCCTCGTGCAGGTGCAAAGCACAGTGTGTGCTGGAGTGAGCCAGGACCATCTGAACAGCTCATGTTTCCAGGGATGTAATGCCCAGTAGAGACATGAATTATCTCACTGCTCCATTTAGACAATGCTGTTTGTGTATCCAGCAGGGTGGTGCAGCCACTGTGATCACTGGAGATGTGTCAGTGGGCTTGTGTGGTTTTCCTTCCTATGCAACCAAGTTCAAATTTTAAACCCTTATTTTATACTGGGTTATGTTTTGTAGTGCTACAGCTCGTTAGGAATATAGTTAGAAGGCCTTTTCTGCGGAAGTTTTCTCAATGCAAATTTTGTTTCAAACCTACACTGTTATATTTTGCTTATATGCTTTTAAAGTACTGACTTAGAATGCATTGCATACTGGGAAGTGTTGGCAGGGATTTATGGGTTTTGGGATTGCTTTTCAAGTACAAGTTTTATTTTGATTTAAGTGCTTTGTGATTAAACTAAAACTATATAAAAAAACCCAAACTTTAAAACATTTAATTAAGTTTATTTTAGTTTGGGGTTTGCATCTGAAAGCTGAGCTTGTACTGTAAGTACTAAAATTAATCTGCCATCAAAATCATATTGTTTAAACATTTGACATATGCCAGAGAGGTGGAGAGGGGAAACAACAAGCAAATAAAACATTTGTGCCAAAGAGCTGCTTTTTAAATTAGCAAACAACATTGGTGTCTCATCCCAAATAAGGAAGCAGAATCTAATAAAGCATGCAGTGTTTTTATTTTAATCTGTAGAATAAAAATGGGGAAACACTCAGCAAAGGTGGAAGTAGCCAAACTGAGAGGTGTAAGAATGCATTGTCAGGAGTGAAATAAATTTGATGCAGGTTTAGTTGTCAGTTGTTAAACCTTGGACTAATAACTTAAGTGAAAGGTTGCAATCTAGTTTCTGTAATGTAATGAAACAGTGTACCTGGCTATTGAAGATCATTGATCTAATTAGTTATTGTTCTTTTGAATTGAAATTTGTTTCTGGGCTTGGTAACATTTTTATTGTACTTGAAATTGGCTCAAAAGGAAGATTGAAATCTAAACAAGCAGGCTTTTCAAACCCCCTGAAAAAATTTGATTGCTGGAAGGGCCTTTCTGCAGCTGACATGATTTTTCTTTATACTTCTATTACTAAACAATTATTTCAATATAAGGAAAAAAAAAAAGTCTTTCCAGATATGGTTTCAGTTGCATGGGTTTGAATGAGGATGGAGGCCCAAAATGCACAACTGCTGTGGCAATGCCTGGATGTCACCTGCTGCCTCCAGGAGCTGGGCTGTGCTCCTCTGTGTTACTTGGCTGAGTCATTTTGTCTGCAGTGGACATGCAAGCTAAGCAAGATGATCTGTTGCTGTTTGGATCACAGGTCTGCTCTTGGTCACATTGGAAATAACTTCCTTACAAGAACTAATTTGGGAAGGATAGAGCCTTATTATTCAAAGGCAGGTAACATGAAAGATTGAGCTTATTATCTCAGAAACCCCCCGTAAATTAATTCTTGCTTTCAATTTTTTTATCCTGGCATACCACATGGGGGAAAAGCCAATAAGCTAATTGAGTCAGGATTATCTTTGTTCTAGCTGTAAGCCAGCAGAAATTTCTGTTATTTTTCTGAAAAGGTCTGCTAAGGTAATGTCAGGATTGAAAGGTGTCATCCTGCTCCTGCCTCCCACCTCTTGCTGTTTTAAACAGCAGGAGCTGCAGTTTCACACTGATCAGTTGAAAAGTCCAACCTGAATAGTTTGGGAGATCTTTTCCCAGGGATGTTTATTTGAAATTGATGTTTTGAGGGCAGAAAAGTCATCCGCCCACCTACAATTCTATTAATAAATAAGAAATGGCAAATAGTTCTAGAGGGTTTTTTTGTATATTGGTGACCAGCTAACAATCTTTTCCCTGAAATGTGCAAATTGGAGTCCTTCTGAGCTCAAGTTAAGTGGTCAGTGTGATTGGACCTTTCAGATATTTTGGCAATGGACAACAGTCTCTGTTCATGTTTTTTCCTGTCAAACTCCAATGATTTTACACAGAATATCTCTTTTCTGATTGTGGGAGCTTTAGCACTGTTTACCAGCCATGCTTTTCCCAAGTGCAACTTGTTTGCTTTCTTGCTTAAAATTTCTCATGAGGTTATGTAAGCAGGGAGTCTTTCTGGCCTCAGAGTGGAATTTTCATTATTGTTATATCATTCATGATGCTCTGAATTCATTCAGGGTTGTGTAATGCAATATCCTTTTTGCAAAGTAGAAGTGCTTCCTATGCAATCTCAGCACTGTGTTCCAAACCCATGCTCAGCTGCAGGTTTTGTACAATATGTTTGCAATACCTGTATATTAAACTAGAGCTCTCCAGATTTCAATAATTCTGTGTGGTGGCACATGTAGAGTGTTTTAATATTTATTCCTTCACTGCCTTCTGATGGGGAAAAAAAAAACCAAACAAAACCTTTCAACTACATTAACAAAAAGCCTGTCTGCATCAATTCTGTTTTTTTAATGAAAACATTGAGTTGGATTTATGAATGAATTTGTATTCTGGTAACTCTGGCATTTGCAAGACAAAAGTGACACTGACTAAAGCAAAGTATCTGATTCAGAGAGAAGGTTTGACTATTCCAGACACTTCTGACTGTGTGAGAGCCAGACATTGCCTAGACTTTTGTACAATGCCAACGTTCTGACCATCAGAAAGTGGAAGAGTCACTGTTGGCTTCCACACCATAATCTTTCTACTCACCTCCCTCCCCAAAGTGTATCTTAAGTACAAATACTGCTGTTCCTAGTGCATAATTGTACAGCAATGTTCTAGTATGTTCCTTTTACTTCCTTAACAAAATTGTCAGCACAAGTTTATGTTAACCACTTACAAAACCCTGTATATGGAGTAAGTAGTACAGAGAAATTGGAGGCCAGATTTATAAAATGAGAACTGGGGGAACTGGCAATTCCTTTTCAGTCTGAAGCCTGCTATTTCAAAGTGATTATTCTGACCAGAACTATATGGAGTTAAATCCTTCTCTGCATGTTTTCATTTTCATTCTTCATTGCAATTTTGAATGCACCTTTCAACTAGTAGAGAATTAATTTGTTCTTTTGTGTGTGTGGGCACTGGGATGATATTAGTCTTATTTTCCCACTGTCCCATTTGCTGACTGCAAGAGAATGGAATGTACCAGTGGCTGGTTTGATATCAGGAAAAGGAAAAGCTGCAGCTCTACTGGCAGTGCAGTAAATTGGAAGGGAAGGGGCTCTTTCTGTAGCAGAGGTGTGTTCTGGTACATGTTGGCATTGTTGGCTGTGTGGGACTTGCCTCTAGGAAATGTTCCTGTGCTGTGCTGGCTTTTCCCCCCAAGTCCAGGGTAAAAGTTGGGAGCTGTGGTGAAGTCACTGCAGTACATTTGTATTGCTGCCAGTTTTTGTCTGATATGTTGTGTATTGGCTTACAGATATAATCCTGATAAAAGATAGATCCTTTGTCTCTGTGGCACAGTTTAGAGAAAGGGAAAAGAGAGGAAAAGCAAAGAAGCACCAAACACAGGCATTATTGTGCTGTGCAGCAGAGCTGAGGATTTTGTGGCTGTAGGGAAAATCTTCATCTCGTGCCTGAAACTAAGAATTAAAGGGATCTTTTTGCTTAGACTTTGTTTTCTTGTGGGTTGTTTTTCATACTCTAGTCCATTGATAACACTTTCCCATCCAGCAAACTGTAGGACCTTGCTTAGTAAATACATTATGAGTTGTTTGTCTGTTTAGGAAACTGTATGCTTCTAAGGTTTTGGGAGTTTTGTTCAAGGTTTTTAACATCAAATTAGCAAAAATAAAAGGTGTATTAAAATCATTAGAGAAAGTGAGTTCCTGCTTTTACGTGAGCTCAATTTTCCCCTGTGCTAAGTCTCCTGAGATCTGTAGACAGTGCCAAGATAACATTGGCACCATTTTCTTATTGCCATGGTGATCTTCAGCTCTGCTGAATACTCAAGGGAGACCATGGTATTTTAAAGCAAGTAGAATTTTGGTAATTAAAAAGGGTGGAAGGAAGGATCTTTCTAAATTTTGCCAGCTTGGGTAAATAAGGATAATGAATTATGTCTGAATAGGGAAGTTATTAGTCTGCTTTACTTGATTAGTACAGAGTATTATTCAGCCAGAAAGGCTCAGAGGGCCGGGGAGGGCAGGTGGGGTGTGCAGTGTCCATCAGTGCTCAGTCCCAGCGGTTTTCGGAGCAGCGGCCGTGCCTCTGTGGGAGCAGAGCTGGCAGGAGCCCTGCTCCTCCTGTCTGCCTGCACTGGGAACTGGGGGCAGCAACACATTCCAGAGCATTTTCAAATTAAAGCTCTTGCTTGGAACTTGGGCTCCTCCTTAGCTGTTTTATTAAACTTCACTGCTGGCAGTGGATTTCTCAGGCTCTCCGGCGTTTCTCACAGCCCAGTTCTCATTTCTCCCTGGCTACAGCGTGATTCAGCATCTGGGATTGTTTTATGATACTCTGATATTCCCTCCATTTTTTTTTTTTTTCCCTTTCCCTTTTATGACCCTTTCAAGCTCACCAGTCAGTGCCCAGAGGCAATGTAAAGCATGCAGACAGAAGGGATGGTGAGGCAGACACCTGTTACACTGGTATGTTGGGGTCAGAAAAAAAGTTACAGAATCTTTGTACTTGCATCATTTCAACCCGTTATTTTAGGTCTGTAGACCTTCAGCACCAGTAGCTGTTTCTGCAAAGCTGTGTATTGTCTTGAACATTTTTGCAAAATATACTTTTGCAAGCAAATAAGCATTTAAAGTTAAATTGAATTTAAGTTGTTTTGTGTAAATTTGGATAGTTTGTCAGAAATACAAATTATTGTGTCAATTCCTTTTAACTCACTCCATTATTATCTCTAAATGCTGCTTATGATTTGGGGCAGGGGACATTCTTAAATACTTTTCATAATATATGCTATTTAAGTTTGTTCAGTTGCAAAGTAGCAAAAGCAAGCTGGATTCTCCTTCAGTGTTCAGTTTAGTCATGGCACACCTGAAAGCTACCCATTATTCTTATTAAGTGTTCAAAGAGATTTCAGTCTGTTTTATATGTTAAAAACCAATTTCCTTAGCAAGCCAGATTTTAAGACTTGCTGAAGCAGACCTCAGGCTGCCCTGGTGACTTTAGAAATGTATAAATGTGGCTCTTGAAAAACAGAATCAGTCTGCAATTCCATGGTGATACTGTGAGATTGTGAAGAAAACTTATTTGAAGAATTTGGGAATAAACCGGAAATTTGTATTTGGTGTCCAAAGTGCACATGAATGTTTAGTGTTTCTCTTATTTGGATGCGTCCTTAAAAATATCTGTATCAGGAGATAGACTCAGATCCTTCAGTGGTCTCCAGGCTGGAGCTCTGGAGCAGCATTGCTACCGTGGAAGTAAAGGTTTGGCAGCTTTGCACAAACTCCAGCACAGGCACTTAATGAAAAAACACTAGTGGGATTCTAGGGGGAGTGCAAACAGGTGCTGTGCATGTTACAGACACCCACCCTGGTCCCCCAGCTCGTCTGGAGCCTCCTGATCCACAGCGGCAAGGTGTGTAACAAACACCACAGCTCCACTGCTGGAGAGTAGGTGGATTTAGACAGCTCTGTATCAATTCCTGAGGACACACAGTAACTTTCCCCAAATGGTTCAGTCTCTAATTAGTGGGCTCAGAGCCCTGCCAAGAAATGTATTTCTGGCAGAGCTCCACTTCACTGAGTGGGTCAGGATTTTGCTGATTTTTATTGCTGTACTCTATATGTGATTGATTTTGTTCAACTGCATGTAATCCCCTGGTCTTTTTGTTTTGTCATATCAGCATATGTAAATTTAATCTTTGATGGGGTAATCTTTACAGGGTGGTTTTTTTTTGTTTTTTTTTTTTGTGGGATTTCAATTTTGTAGTGTTTTTTCAAATATTTTAATGGAAGCATCCATTTAGGTAAATTAGAAGCTTTCCAGCTTTTTTTACTTATTTGCATGGGGTTTTTTATTATTATTTAAAGACCACACTAGCAATGCACTAAATTTACCTTCTTTTAAAAAGGATAAACCTATTACTTGCCTGGCTCTGAGCAAGGATTACAGGAAATAAACAAGCCCAAGTCTATCTAGTTATTTTTAGCTTAACTATACTACTTTTCTTCTTATTTCAGTTCAAGATGAGATGAGAACTGCAAATAGCCTAAATTAGTCTGTAGCATTTATATCTTGTTAAGTTTCCTGCTTTGGAAAATGATTATACGTGGTGTTCATCTAGAGGCTGATGAGTTTGTTATAATTATGAAGGTAGATGTAATGAGATGAAAACATCTTTCTTTAGGCTCTCTGAGGAATTCCTTCTCTCCATATTGCTGTTGGGTTAACTGTTTTCTAACCAAAGTGTTCCTCAGCATTCACTTCTCATATTTTGGGGTTTCCTCAGTTCCTGTTTAGGAGATTGATTGATTGGCAGCTGTGCCATTAGCATTTATAGGTGATAACTAATTAAATGCTACATGCACATGAGTGGATAATAAAGACCCCTTTGCATCTCATTTATTAACACAAATCTCCAGTGTAATTATCATTTTACCATTATTTAGCATGCTTAATAACTGTTTGTTGAGTCATTTTCTAGTTCATTCTAAAAGACAGTGAGATATAAGTATATCTAAAATCTTCATCTTGTGCAAAATTATAATATAATAGTTTTTGGTTTGATTTATGCTTCCTGTTATCTTTTGGATAAAAAAAAAACTTTGTGTTTTTTCAGCTAAAAGTTTTTCAAATAACTTGATAATCCCTAAACTTTGTTCAAATATTTAATAGGTGTTATGAAGCACTTAGGTGAGGAGGCTGGAAAATGTGTGTGGATTCAGTTTATTGTTTCCTTTATAGTGTCAGCAAGGAACTAATGGGAATGGAACTATGAATACTTACTATTTGAGGAGTGCTGAGTTTGCCTGATATCACTATTAGGGCAGATTAGAAATTGCTCCTTTTATTTTGCTTCAATGATGATTTTTGTTTGTGTGGTGGTAATATTTTTTCAAGGCTGTGTCCAAAGTCCTCCTTTCCCCAAAGGATTCTATTTGTATGTTTTTTCCATATGCTTTTATTTATATGTGAGTAACATGTATGTGTACACTTACATGCAGTTGTCCAAATATAATCTGTGCAAGTGCTTGTGTTTGAGAACTGGTTATGATACCCTTATTTTCATTTGAAGAGAGCTCTGGACAAATTAAAATGAGATTGGCAAAAAATGTCCTTAAGTTATTGATAAACTTGTAGCATTTTTATTATATGATTGTCTGTATATATGTATATATCTAGAAATGCCTGCTGTTACTGTAACTTCACAAAGGTTTAGTTGACTTTTATGTGGCACTACCACTTTCTAAGGCACACAGGGGCTGAGGGTATCTTACTGTTATTATTTTGTTTATTTGTACTGTACCTGTAGAAGTGGTAATTTTTGGAGAGTCATAACTAAGTATTTTGGTGTGAACTTCTATGACAGCAGAAGTTTCACTCATGATTGCAGTTTAACTCTCTTGTAATGTGGAGGTATTCAAGATTTCAACATAAGAAACAGCACATACTCTTCCTTCACCAGAAGCTGTCTTTTCCCTTAACTCTAATCCCAGACTGTGCAGTTTTCTAAAGCTTCACATAAATTTGACCTAGAATAGAATTCTTTTCACAAGCTTAATTGTGTAGATGTTAGTCATTACTCACCTTTTATGCATATAGTAATGCCAAGCCACATTTTGCAGCCAAACACAGGCCTGGCACAGAAGTCATGTTTACATTTTTGACAACAAGTTGGGATCACCAGCTGATCCAAATGTTTATTAAAGAAATTGCCAGAAGGAAAGCAGATCTCTAAAGAGAGACCATTCAAATGTCCTGGTGGGTTTTTAGCATGCTTTGTGTGAGACAGCCATTCTTGGGCTAGACCAATTTCTAACTGAAGTTAAATTGAAATCTTTGGTACCCAATTTAAACATAGGGGTTCACTGTTTATCTCAGGTTAGAAATTGCTCTAACTAAAGATAGAAACAATGTCTACCTCTTTTGGTTTCTTGACTTTCCAACATCCTTTTTCCTTAGTCCTTGAGTCTCTCTTGATGTGATGTGATCATATGCTGTAGAAAAAGGAAGAGGGCAGTTTTTCTGTAGTGACTAAAGCAGTAAATCTGTATTTGCTTTCCAGTCAGATAGTGAATGTCCACTCAGGCTAGGGACAGCACATTTACAGTGGGTGAAGGCTTTGTCAAACAGCTCAGAGCTCTGCAGTTTAGGATGTGAGTGACTTTGCAGTAGTGGAGGCTTTCTCAGGTGTTGTCAGCTCTTAGAGAGCTCTGGGGAAATGCACAGCAAAAAAGCCACGTAGCATCAACATTTGGAAACTGGATTCTTGCTTTCATCTTTGCAATCCTTGAAAACAGAAGTAATTGCCTAGAGGATTGGGGTGGATGCAGCTGTGAGAGTAATTTAGGGCAGGGCTGCCCACCTCAGGTTTTTGTAGTAGGCAGAAGATGAGTGTGTTTTGATTTCTCTCATTTTCAGTTATTACAGCTACTTTCTGCCTGTGTATCTTAGGGGGTTTTATCTTGAATGGTATTTTCTTGCAGGCTTTGGGTTTTGGCAGCAAATACTCAAGATCTAGGAAGGAGATGTGGGCAGGTGTGCTGATTTGTGTTCTGCCCCATGGACTAACTCATGTATCTTTAAGTGAAACATATGTAAGTGACTTACATATTGCTTTCTGCCTTGGCCTGTATGAGGCATTTATTCAGGAAGCTGTTATTTGTTACTTCACAAATTCCTTTGGTACAACCTTCCTTTCACATAGGGAGTTAAACTCCTCAGCTAATTTCTTTAAATTCTTTAGTCACTGAAGACTGTGCATCTGTATAAGTGACTGAACATAGAGAACTTATTTTCAAAATCTGTAAGCATCTAAATATCACTGGTGTGATTATATTTTGAGTGTTGGTGCAAAGAACAAAAAGGAAAATAATAAAAAGAATTTGAGGCTGCTAGGGCTCCTATACTGAAAAAAAAAAAAAAAAAAAAAAAAAAAAGGAAAAAATTTTTATTATGTTTTTAGGTGCAAATAATGAGAAAAAAGTTATTCATTTTCTACATTTGAAATGGTAGGGAGTAAGGGTCCTGCTTTTCTCTGGTTTTCTTTGTGTTTTGTTTTTGGAAGCTCTAGTTTATTCAACGTTTCATGATGATGCACAGGTACATCTTGTATTGGTCATTTAACCATTGTTCAGTTTTGTTTTATCTATATATTTTAAGGTGTTCTGGTAACAAAAGTCCTTGGTATGTGAAATAATTCTTAAATTAAATATTTGGGAGCCTGAGAAGAAGGGGTTTACAGTAAACCTGCATCTCTGAAACCCCCAGTTTGTGTTGACAGCAAATGGCCTGATCCAGACTTGAGGAAACACTTTATTTACACTCTACAATGGGATAATTAAACAGGCAGGAATAGAAACTTTACATGGGATGATTAAAAAGTTTCTTGAGTGCTCTAGGCTACCTGAAGAGTATCAGAAAGACCATGTTCTGTAGAATGATTAATGCAGCAGGGCATCAAAATGCATTCTGTAAAAGTTCTTTGAAATGCCTAATTCAGATTAGTTCAGCTTTGTTTTTTCTTTATGCTAGTGAAGAAGCTATACAATAGGAATTCAGTCAGAAATAGAGTTGAAGAATTGGATATGGATTGGTATTTTCTGTCATAGCTACTTATTTGCTCATCTTTCACCAATCTTTCATAGTGGTTGTACATGTGTATAACTGAGGGATTCTACAGAAATTTAAAGAAATAATCATTTAAAGAAATCACTGTAAATAGGGGTCTGTATATAGAACAGCTGATTTTATTTTTATTTAAGAGAGTAGGACTATCCCATAAAGAAACAGTGTTACTCTAGTGTAACTTCTGTGTTGTAAAACTGATATTCCTAATAGTTGTTCTCATTTTTGCTCACTCATTAGTCAGTATTGAATGCATAATAGTTGTAATAAACCTTCAGAAAATTATTCTAGAAATAATGAGCATTTAAGTTCAAATGTGTCTACATTAGATTTCTTTTGGGTTTTTTGACGGGAATCAGTACTTTTATTAATGTCAATACTGTTTTCACCAAAACTTTTCTGCACAAGACTTTCTATTTCTTATTTCAGATATTTTATCTCAGCTTGAAAAAGAATGCAAAATATGTGACAGAGAATACCTTATAGTGAATAAATAAAATACTGTTGCAACAGAGAGAATTTAAAAGCCATCAGTTGCTAAATTTTTTGCCCATGTGGAGTTTTTGTGATCTGTTTTTGTCAGAAGTTTCACCTCAGAAGTTGTCCTATCCAAATTAATACCAATTTAAAAAACAAAGCCATTTCCCAAACACTGTAAATGCTGAAAAGAAGATACCCTGGGGGAAGGCTGCATTTGATTTTTTCAGTTAACTTAGGTATTAGTATGAGAAACATTTTAGTTACTATTTTACTTTTTAGGTGATGATTAGACTTGCATTCATCAGGAAAAAGTTGTTCATCTGTAGTGCTAGAAATATGAGTATTTTTTTGGCTTACTGAGATACTTCTAACTTTGTGCTGTGGGTTTAGTGTGCAGAAATCAATATGTATATCTTTCCATGTTTTAAGTTAAACCTTTCTTCTGCTAAATAGAAATTATGAGCTTTTTATACCGCTTAAAAACCTGGGAGTTCTCTTGTCTTTCCTCCAGCACTTTAAATTGCATTTGCCTTTACATTATATTTTAGATAATTTGATTGAGTGCAGCATTTGCTACCAAGTTGAAACAATAGGGAGATGGGTTTGAAACATTGAAACGTGGGTGTTCTTCTCTGGGATCTCTGATCACCTCCTGGATTATCAATAAATGTCTCAGGTGTGTTACCTGGGCACCTCGTTGCTTTGTCTTTACATTCTTTGTGCATTGGGAAGTATTAGTGTGTTTATTCTCACTGTCTCAATGAAATTAAGAATGGATTACTTGGATCAAATCTTCCTGTAAAAGGGTAATTGCAGTGTGTTTTGAAATGTAACTCTGTTTTTAGCTATTGAGATTTCATTCAGACTGCTGTAAGCCTTTCTTCCATCTGCAGATGTGTGGCAGCGATTCCATTCTGAACCTCCAAACACTTTTTTGTGTTACCAAAAAGATCCCATTAAAATCAGATTTTGGTTAAAATTGGCTACTGAAGATTATTTTTTAACCTGAGAAATTGAATGAAAGATTACCTAGATATATAGTATCTTGATATGCATGAAAATGGTAATTTTGGTGCTTTTGTATTGATAAAAGAGTGGCTTGAGGGGAAAATATTCCTTCCATCATTATGGCTTTACTGCTTTGCCATTCCCTTCTTTTTTCCTGCTCAGTAGACATAATCAGTTATATCTGTATTTGCATGAACAGCTCTAGGCCATGCATAGTTCACCAAGCTTGCTAAAGACAGGCTCACTTATTTATTATTGGAATTTGCACCCAACTGAGAATATCCAACACAAAATGTTCATGGAGTTAATCCAAATCTCCAGTCAGCTCTTTGAATTTGATCCTCTTCCAAACCAGGCTGAGAAGTCAGGTTGTTTTCAAGTTTTCTGGAAAATGGACATTTCTGTTACATTCTCTTCCCAAATCATCCCAGTTTGGGTAAGAAATGAAATCTCCAACATTATCATGACTTCTCAGCATGACCCCTGAGCAGTCCATCAGGTTTCCAGGGAAGCCTGGAGTGTAGGTAGAATTTTCAACCTGTGGGCATCTTCTGGAGGTTTTTGGTTTGTTTTTTTTTTCTGTTAAGGCAGCATGGAACAATTTGTAAGGCAAATTCTGGAGGCTCTCATGGAATCTGCTGGAAGTAATGAACTGTGTCAGCTGGGTTTTCCAGCTAACTCTGGTCTTCTTCAGTGAGCTCCTCTAACAATGTTTTTGCTGCATTCCAGTGCAGATTGGAACACAGTGGCAGGGATCTGTGAGGAATGGCTAACTTAATGATTGTGCACTGTTCAGGAGGGCCTGAGGTTTATAGATTACAGCATCATTATGTCTCAGGAGTTAATAAGAGAGGGGTGTGATCAATAGAGCATTTCAGGGCTTTTGAGGTAAATTCAGTGGATCAGCACAGGTGCCAGTCTGCACCTTGGATTGGGGCATGACAAATCCTTTGGCAGAGCCATGTAAAGCTGTAAAGAAATTATCCCAAAATAGGGGATACCCAGAACTTCTCTGCTACAGCAATGGGAGGGATCTTCACCTTTTTATCCCAAAATACTATCAAAAACCTACAAACTAATTAATTTTCTTAAAACAGAAATAAAAAAAGAGAATAAACTACCCCAGCAAGACAGTTTATAATTCCACTCTTGCTCCTACAAAAAAATAGCTCAATGAAAGCGTAAAAATACCCATTAAAGAACATAAAATCTTCTAAAATATTTGAAAAAAGTAGTAATAAGAAAAGAATAACTGATATTGTACAATCTATAACAAGCAATTATAAAACCTGTTATAAAAACAACCCTGACACAAACAAGAAAATTATATTAGAAGGAACAAAACCAAGAAATCTCCCAGGAAATTATTAGCAAATAGATTTTTGCTGAAATGCCACACAAAGAAAAATACAAATATATATATATGCTAGTATTAGTTGATATCTTCAGTGAATAGCCTGAAACTTACCTGTCACACCAACACCACAAAAAAAGTAGTGAAAACTTTGCTCATTCACATAATTCCAAGATTTAAAGTTCTTTTGAGAATATCATCAAATAAAAAAAAAAAATTTGTTGCGACAGTAATCAGAGAAATTAGCAAGGTTCTAAATCTTACCTGGGACCAGCATACACCATAAAGGCCCCAGGCACTGGCAAAATTAAATGTATGAATGGAGCACTTAAAATCTAAATCAATAAAATCTGTCAAAAAATGTCCATAAGTTCAAACATTGCCTGTAGCCTTACTAAGAGTCCACATACAACCAAGGCCAAAAACCAGCTTAAGTTCCTGTGAAATATTATATGGCAGAACTTTCCTGCTGCAGCAATGGAAGGGGTCTTCACCTACAATCCTTTGTGTTAATAAAGTTGCACTTTGACTCACTAATTATTATTTTATTGATATGTAGTTTATGGATATTGTTGCTTGCATACTTCATCCACTTTGCACGTGCTTGATGTATTTGCATACTCATCATAGAATGCAAATAGGATCATCCATTTGCACATGGTTTATATGGATAAATTTTTCATTAAATTATCTCTCTGGTACAACCAGCAACTCTCACTAAAAAGTGAGAGACTGCCTTCATTCAAATGTCAAAAATGGAAGTTTAGGCTCCCCTTATCCTTTTTACTCTAAATCTGTATGCGTGTCTGCTTTTTCAGGCTTTCCTATTTATATTAAAATTTCAAGGAGACAGGGCAATACTGAATGTGTCAGAGTTCACTGCTCAAGATCAATATGTTGTAGGGGACAAGTCCTTTTTTCAATATACTCTATTTTGAACAAATACTAGTGGAATCATAAAAATGTACATACTTATGTTTGTACAAAGCTTTGTTGTTTCTTTGAAAAGAATGTCCATTTCTTGCAGGTCTCATTTTCTTGTTTGGAAAATTCACTGGTAGAATTTTGTAGAGGCTGCCAGAAAGTAATGAAACAATGGACACTGTCACTGTCCAAGTCCTCTTTAGGTTTTGGTGTGGAATACTGCTTGCAAATTTTCAGAATTTCATGCTATGCTCAAAATATTCCATAAAGAGCTATTAAAACAGGCAGAAAGGAAATTCATGAGACATTCCAACCATCAAGAATATTCTCTAAACCATTTGCATGCTTATCCTTAGTCACACTGTATTAGTTTGCCATTTCTCTCAGCAGTGTAAGTTTATATTTTATGAACAGTGTGAACTAAGGAAGTTGCTCATGCTTGCTTTTCCTTGTACAGGTTGACCTCTCTGATCAAATAATAGTAAGACATTGCTTCAAGGGGATAAAGAAATAAATACTTTATCTGCATTTGGAAATATATTCGTATAAAAGAATTCTCTCAATAAATGTAAAGCTGAGTGACAATTTTGCTCCTATCGTTCTAGTTCAACCTTTATAGTGCATTTTGTTGAAAAAACAGCCAGAGGAGGCAAAGAGATCTTCAGACATGACAATTGCTTGAAGTGGTGTTTGCAGTGATGGAAAAGACAGCAGTTCCCCTAGGAAGGAAAAACAACCTTACAGTCATTTTATTTTCTGTATGTACACATCTGAACAGCTCCAGAGGAGCTTGAGTTGGGAATCATCACTTTTGTTGATGTTTGTTTTGTCTTTTATTTATCTCTGTCTGTCTTCCAAAAACTACTGCTAACTTGCCAGTATCTTTGGGGTTTGGTTTGTTTATTTTAATGAGATAATATGGAACTAGTGACTTCCCCCCCCGCCCACTGTGAAATGAAAGAGAACATTCTGGACAAAGTGAAATTAAATTTTGCTTGAATATTGATTTCTTAAATATTTTACTCATCATCCCTCTGCTGTGGAATCATGGAACAGCCATGTTCTGAGCCAGCAGGGTGTCCTTGTGGCCGAGGGGACCCATCCTGGAGTGTGACAGGCAGAGCATTGCCAGCAGGTCAGGGAGGTGATCCTGCCCCATCCTCAGCCCTGCTGGAGCCCCACCTGGAATAATTTGTCCAAGAGAGTCATGGAGCTCCTGGAGCAGGTCCAGCAGGGTATTTCAGAGATGATTAATGGAATGGAGCATCTGGGTTATGGAGAAAGGCTGTGAGAGTTGGGTGTGTGTAGCCAGGAGAAGAGATGAGTGAGAGGGAACCTCACCCCTGTCTGTGTATGCAGGGAGCCAGTTCTATCTGGGTGAGGAATCTATGACCTAAGAAGACTTTTTTTTTTTCTTTTCTTTTTTTCTTTTTTTTTTTATCTCACAAATTTGCATCTCAAGAAATGACAGATGTTTCACATGTCAAGGTGAGAGGGTTATTTGGCTTTGGTTTTGTTTCACACTTGATACACTAAGTAGAAATGGGGAATAATAAATAACAGTTCAGCACAGGCCTCACTCTCTACATGAGCATTAACAAAACAAGGTCATGGAAGTTTTTGCAGATGTGGTGTATTTTATTATAATTTTTTTGCAAACATTCATGTAACCATTTAAAAAAATAATTTTTTTCTGAACTGTTGAAAACCTCAATAGCTAAGATAACTATTAATTAGATAATACATTGGTTATGAATGGGGAGCTTTGGTACTAAAATCTTTCCATACCCAATTTAAACATAAGGGTTCACAGTTTGCCTTTGGCAGGAGCTGAGTAAAGGTGACTTGCTGCCAGCAGGGATGACTTCATGAGAGACCAGAGTGGAGCACGAGGACTTCAGATTGACTCATCTGAGACTGGGGATTCTGGAATGACACTCCTAATCCCTATGGACAGACACTTGACAGTGCAGTTTACATATTCCCTCCTAGTAATCTGAAAAGTAGCCATGACATTGGCTCTGGAGGGAGCTGCTTGGCAGCTTTCCCTCTGTGTTGAGAGAGACAAGGTGCTGCAATTAGAGACAATAGGATGTGTAGCAGGAATACAGAGGAAAAGCCTGAATTTTATTTTCTTTGTATTTTATTTGAAAAATTTTGACTTGTGAATTAAGCAGCTGAGATGTTTTATAGCAGGAGTTATCTGAGTTTGGAATGGGCAGACTGGGTGTACACAGTTTTAATTGTAAGTTCTAGTTATAATACTGTGCCTTTTTGAAGATAAAGCAAAATCTCTGTTAAGAATTCATCCAGTTTTAGCACAATTTTGCTTCTTTTTTTCCCTGTTATACTTAAAGATTTTTTTTTTTATTTTTCCTCTTCCTTACAGTTTCTGACTCATGGTGTGCTTCACATTTCTAATGATCAGGAATAAAAGTACAATGTATAATCTTATTCTGTTATTAACAGAATTAGCATAAAAAACCCCACAAAGAAATCACAAAAAAAAAATTAATATAGATGTTGTCAGGATTGAAATGAAAAGTGTTTCTAACAATTAGAGTTCATAACACACAGCATGAATGTAGCAATTGTTCTGTTATGGCAGCTGACTCAATTTGATGTATATACAATTAAAACCCTGAAGAACTAATTTTTAAACATTCTTCACATATGTGAAGTACTTTGCTATCCACAGTGCTTTTGTTTGGACTTGCTAAAAAGCTCTCATATATAGTAAAAGAACTTTAATGGAAAGAAATAAAATGCAGAAAATTGTAATTTTTTTCTTTTAGCCAAGTGCCGAATGTGCACATTTAATCCCCTTGTGATTAAAACACTTAAAGGTGCACTTACCTTCCTGTATGAGTATTCCCACTCTCTGAAATCAGGCTGCTTATGCCTAAAACCTTTAGCAAGGCCATATGAAAGAAGAGGTTTTGTGCATTGTTAACTAAATAGTACTGATGACTCCATTAAAATGAACGTGCATACAGTATCTTTGAATTTATGCCCTTATTGCTCCCATTTTTCAAATTTGAAATATTAAAAGGAAGGCAAAGCTATCTGCAGCCTTTAGAGTACAGCAAAAGAAAAGAAGCCTCTCATTGTAAATATCATTACTTCAATTGCATTTTTCCACTCAACTGGGTAATTCTGAAACTCTAACTCATGCAAAGGAGAGGAGTGAAAAAAGAAATCACACTTGGTCTGTTGTGCCAGCCATTCCATAGTAGTTTTAAAGTTGTATTTTATCCACATCCACTTGCTGGTTTTTAAACCTTACATTTGTAATAAGGTTTTCATTCAGCTACAGTGAAGTGTTGCAAGGCTCAGTTACCTGCCATACTGTACCTATTACAAGTTAAAGGTTTTAATCCTTCTTTAGCTTCTTTTGTAAATGTGTTGCCACTGTATACTTGTTGAGTTCCAGAAAGGCTTTGAGACAGTATTTTTATTATGTACTGAATAAGCATAAGTTGTTGTCACATTTTATCAGAGCAAGATGTGGTATTGATTCTATACATAATCTTCCAGAATATTTACAAGGGACATGTAAATCACCTCTATTTGGTTTTGGTGGTATGGTTAGGCTTTTTAAAAATCTGTGCACTGAGCTCTTAACAGACAGACCTCATAAAACATATTGTTAGTAATTATGTCAGTATAGCAATCCATGTCAAAGCTTATAAATCCAGTCTCTACACCTGCACTCTCCTGCAATAACTTTACACATATGAATATGTTGGGAATTTCCATGTGATTTTTCCCTTAATTATTGAGTTAATCATATTTGAAATATTTAGTGTAAGTCTTGAAGTATCAGTGGAAAAGAAGGCTCTGAGGAGATTATACCAGCATTTTATCATGTGGCTACGAGCACTGGAATTTTCTGTCCTTGTCTTATTTTGTTCTTTTTAATATGTGCTTTAAAGTTTTGCCCCAACCAAGTCAACAACACTGTCTGAGGCCACACTGTGAGCTAAAGAACTGAGCTGGTGAGCAAACTTTGGCTGTTTGCTAGAATCAAGTAATTTCTAGTAAGTATATTAGCCAATTAATTATAATGCTACAGATTGCAGCATTAGCTTTAAAATAGTAATGTAGTTCTAAAAGGTTGCATCATGACTATTCTTTTTAAGGAAGACAAACTCTTATGTTTAGATATGCAATAAAGCTACACAAGCAGCAAAACTGTGGTTACATTGGTGTTTACTTTCCTCATGCTGCAATACTCACACTTGGAAACCTTTTGGGTCTTTTTTCTTGTTTTCCAGTCTGAGTTGTAGAAACATGTCCTTATTTAGGTATTCCAGTATCCAGCAGCTTGTGGTTAATAGCTTTTTTAATGTTTTTATCCAAAGCCTTAAGCATTTTCCATCATGGTTTTGATCAGGGCATGGCAGTGGATGATCTCTGAGTCCCATTCAGCCCAAACTATTCTGTAGCTGGTTGTGTGAAAAGAGGATCTTTCAGTTTTTGATCCTGATCTCATTTCTGTGAAAAAAGCATGTAGGAGTTTCAGGAAAGTGCAGGGCAAGGAAAAAGGGCTTCACTCTCTTAAAACAGGCTTGCTCCCTTAATTTTTGGTGTCAACAATCAGGAATTCTTGCACACCTGACAAAAAATCAGCTGGGTGAAAGAAAAGCACCATTTTGCCATAAGATTTTAATCTCAGATGGTGACACCCCAAACAGGACACAGCTCACAGAAGTACAGAAATAACCAAAGTTCTATAAATCTGTAAATCTTGTTCCTTTTTCAAGACTACAACAGGTATTCAGTAGGGAAGTAACTTGCCATGCCTAGTGAATTTTAGAATCATTGTGTCATTTGAGAGAGCTCAAATGTCACTGTAAGGAAATAAACAGGAAGAGCTACTACAGAGAAGCAATATCAAATGGAAATGGGCTAAGAGGATATAAATGTAATTAGCAAAACACATTTTCATGACTAGTAAAATTAGCACCCATTTATACATGTTATACACTTGAACCCTTGTTGACACCTGAGGCTGGGAAAATATATCTGCTAATCAAAACATGTAATTATATCCTATGAAGCTGAAGTAACACACTGAATCCTTGCTCTTCGTGGTGTTAATGATTTGTGAAACTCATTTACCCAATCACCTTAGTTTGTCCTTTCTTGCTGTATTTCTGCTCCCCAAAATAGTGAGGTCAGGGACATTATATAACCAAGTAAATATTAGATCTATGGAAAATTGAACATTGCATAAATTGTTAGATGGTGTTGTTATTGGAGAAGAAAGGGCTCTTGATAGTGGGGAAAAAGTCTCTGGTTATATAATAAGCAAAGCAAGATAAGTTATTAACTTGCTGGAGAATTAAAATTCCTGTGGAGCTGTGATATAGTGGGGTGGTTTGTAACTTGTAATTTCCCATTGGCATGACCTTACTTTGCTGTCTTCAGAGCCCATATCTACATCTAATAGAAGAACATTATCATCTGACACAAACATAAAGGAGAAAAAAGTATAAATTATTGGTTTTTGTAGCAGTTTGGGCCTATAAAGGAGAAGTACTGAGGAAAAATGGGATATAAAAAATATTTACTAAGTTTCATGATATGACAACAGATGAATTTATTTTTGTTTACAGCCCAATTCTGCAGTAGCACTGTGGAGATGTGAGATGAATCAATTTAAGAAGAACAATTTGTTTATTCTGGCAATTGTGAAGTGTCAGTTCAGTGAAAGGGGTGCTGCCATAGCCAGGGATAGTGTTCTCTTGCAGCATTTGGTTTATGTGGGTAGGTAGCAAAAGTGAGAATTGGGCGGGGGGGGAAGAGGGCAAGGAGGGTTTAGATAAAGTTTTTCATTGATGAAAAGTACAACCAGAAATCAACTTATTCACAATAACATTAAAATCATTTTTAGTTCTTGCAGTTCAACAAAATCTTCAGGCTAGTTAAATTATAGAGGAGATTGTAAAAGAGAGAAATGCTTCTGCTGTAGCACAGTTGTTATCCATCTTGATTATGCTGCTTTGGTAGGTACTTTTAAATAACCAGTCCTAAATACTCTTTTTAACCAGTCTGGGTTTCTATATCTGTCTTAGGTGAACCGAACAAGAAGAAGACAAGGAGAGATTTTATAACAATTCTACTTTACCATTCTTCTCTTGCACCAGTTTTACTGACATTAAGTAGGAATGTTTACTTTCTGTGAAAGCTGAGATAATTAAAATTTAAAACTGAATAAACATAGTATTCATAATGTTTATTTATCATGAGGTTCTGTGAAGAACAGTGTAGTATAAAAGTGCATTAACTAGTACAGATACATTAGCATATTTAGTATTAAGAGATTTCCTAGAAACCTGGAAATTAGCAGAAAATTTACTGCTTCTAATATTTGAAGGTAAATTAATTCAATGTATCATAGTTCTGTTGATATGATCTTTCTTTGTACCCTAATGTCATGTAAGGGAAACTGTGGCAATACTTGCATGTTGCATTTGCTATATGCAATATAGTTACTGTCCTAAATTTCCCACTTAGATGGGAAATTAGATTGATCTCATAGTTTTAGGTGAAGACTCATGGAACACCATAGATGTTTTGAAATAATAACACAATTTAGGTCAACAGAATTTATTTTAAAAAGCTTTTTGTGCCTACCTTGAGATAAGGTTGGAGAGTTTAAGTAAGTTAGCAAATAATTAGAACTGGTAATATATAATTCTGCATTGAGTCTGTACACAAGACATCTAATGCAGGAATGTTCTGTTCATTATTATTGTGCATCTACTGGAATTGTTGTAGGTGTTCTTTCAGCATGTTCTATTTGTGATGGGATATCTGGCAAATCCTCTGAGTTGGAACATTTATGGTAAAAGTTATTCAATATTGAGATGAGTCCTTAAAGCCCTTAGGTATGATTTTTGAGTATGAATTTAAAACTTCCTGTCCCTGTATGCACTGCTTACCTCAGTGATGGAATCTGAATACCTGTGCAAGGAGTGGATTGCTTGGACATTCACCATCCAGGAACAATGCCAGAGGAATTAGGTGAAAAGTAGGGGAAGCTCAATCACAGACCCTGAGCTCTCATCAGACTGAATTGCTGCCTGGGCTGCACTACTCACTCCTTAACACAGCAAGGGTTGTTCATGCTTAGTGACATTTAAATTTAACATTTTTCCTTGCTTTATCAATTTATATTACCCAGTCATGCAAGAACTTATTTTTTTAGGGAGGTTGTTTTTTCACTCTGCTCTGAAGATTGAAAGAGCAAGGTGGCCAATGCACAGCTTTAATCCCTTCAAGTCTGTGCCCATGTTGTGGCTAATTAAGCCATTCTGCACCTGAAGTGCTTCATTTTCCTCCTGGAGTCAGTAGAGAGTGCTAGATGCTTTTAGATATTTTCCAGAGGAAGGCCATTCTGTCATTAATTCACTCATTTAAGTTGGGTGGACAAGACCTCCCTCTGAGCACATCTCAGGAGAGCTTATTTCTCTCCCCTGGCTGCAGAGAATGGGTTTGGCTTGTCTGTAAAGAATCTGGTGTGGTCTAAGTGCCTAATTCAGGTAAAGATCCCTCCTGTATGGGTTTTTAATGCATGCTAGACATGTTGACCAGTAAGTAACAGCTTAAAAGGGTTTATCAGTGTTACATGGTGAAAGGAGAGGTCATAAGAATTAACTTTGAGATGTTTGTTTGTGAAAGGGCTTCTTCAGCTGAGACATTGCTCACTTGAACCTTCCAGAAGAGATGCTGCACCTTGTAGTTGTCCCTAAGTTTTAAGTTTTCTAAAGCTTGCCATTGCTCCCAGATGATTGAATACAGCTCTTGGCCACGGGTGACTGGTGGCATGTTTAATATCCCAAGTTAATGACCCTCTGCATCAGAGGTGTTGTGATAAAAGCAATGACAATTGGGGGATGACTGCTGGGCTTGAGGCACAGTGTGTCCACTTGGAGAAAACAGGTTTCTAGTGACCCTCACTTGACTCATCTCTTCCTGCCTTTGTGCAATCATCTCTTATTTGGCAGATATTACACAAACTGAAAGCAGAAAATTATTTTTTCTGACTGATGTAATTTGGTCCTATGGCTAGTACTAAAAAAGAAAGTCTAAAAAAAATTACTGGCATGTGAAAATTTTTGTTATGTTCTTAAGTTTCTGTCTTGTCATGTTTTTACATCAGCTGACAAAGGAGAAGTGTGTGCTGTATTTTATGAGCATGCTTTCCTTCCATCCTAATGCACTCTTTGGATCTGCTGAACAACAGGGATGTGCTCAGGGTTTGTGCCCTGCACAAAGAGAATGTAGGAGTTTGTACAGAGTCTGCAATGCCAGGGGTGCAAGGAAAGGAAATGCAGCCTCTGGACAGGGCCAGCCCCCTCCCCTCCCACATTCTAAACAGGGCTTTAGTGTTTGGACAATATCTAATCCTTGATCTGAAAGGATGTGTGAGGTGCCCAGTTTATTTACCTTGGAGGAATAAACTGCTCAGCTGCACCTATTACACTCTGAATGTATTTTTTCAGGAGAGCACTCTGATTCGTGGTCCTTGGAGCTTTTTTCCCCCGGATCTAACAGGATTGTAACCAGTTATGTTTGTTTTCTCACCTTGGCTGTCTTTTCAAGTCTTTTACTCCAGCTTTTCCTGAAGGTTTTGAAGTTTGTTGCTCCATTATATACAAGCATGGAGTGTGCAGTGGAAAACTAGCTGTGAACATGAGGTAGTTTGTGCAGGAACATCTAAACTTCAGACTTGGATTTCTGTTTACACCCAAGGTCATTCTTGTGTTATTTGTATTTTTTTTCTCTGACTTCTTCCTCTGCTCCTACTCTTGCCTCCAGCTCTGCTTCTCACCTCTCATGCTGGGATTGGCAATGAGACACTGAGCTAAGGCAGTTTGATGGCTCCTATTCATATCCTAATGATTTTTCTCCTTTTTTTGAGATTACTCTGACCCATTTATTGCTTTGTTCTTCTTTATATGACATTTATGGGCAATGATGGACACTTAAAAAACGGACAACAATTGAAAATTTTCAAATGTCAGCCTGTTTCAAATACTATTTAACACTTCTAAAGTTCAAGTCAGTACTTGGCCTTTTCTTCCTTCCTCTTTAATGAAGACTGAAACTTCTTCATTCTGTTCCCAAAAGCAGAAACATTTGATGTAGATTAACTCTGACTCTACTTTTCAGACACCCTTCTTCATCCCACAACAGACCATGTATGGGATCAAATGGCATCATTTTGATCAACTAAAATATTTGGAGATAAGCTGTCTGTGAACTGTCTTACACTTTTGGCATTTCCATGGTAATATATGTGGAGGAGGAGAAAGTCTGACTTACACATGTTTTGTAGTCAACACAATTAAAGCTAAAAGGAAAGTTTGGCATAATCCCAGTTTTTGCCTTTCTGAAATATCATTTATACAGAGTGAGATTACACGAAGTTCTTAATTGCCAGGATTTATAAGAAGATACTTCAGTATGCACTGATTTTTCACTATATACACAAATAGTTGTGTATGATGCCATAATTTTGGTGTGTGTGTGTAACAGAGGGCAGAGTGTTTTCTGGAATTTTTTGTGGGAAGTCTGGAGATTCTGTGTAATAGCACTGTCTTGTGCTATGGTTTAGATGGCTTTTATCTATCCACTAGAAGCTATTTCAGGATAAATTGACAACCTGCACTGTGTCTTTTTACTCAATCACCTCTGTGTGCAGAGTGCCAGTAGTGTTTTCAGAAAAGCACTTATGATAAGGAAAAAGTAGGCATAAATGGGCTGCTGAGAATTTATTGGGAGTCCTTGTTCTGTTGATCTGGAGCTCTGCCAACACAGTGACTTCACTGCCTGTTTAGGGAGCAGGTAGAGCCTTTTCTAGCCAGAGTATTTCTCCTCCTCAGAGATAAAAAGGGTAGAAAGAACAGGAGCTGAGACAGCTTGTCACTGCTGAATCTTGTCCTGCCAGCTGCCTTAGCAGAATGCATTTGATAAACTGTGATTGACAAAATACTTGAAAACTTAAAACTGAATTTCTGGAGAGTGTGAAAGTAGACAGGATAAAGTAAGAATAGTCTTGTGAGCACACAGAGCTGTCATCATGCACATAACTCTCTTTAAATTTGAGAAATAGAAAGCTGTAGGGAAACCTAGACTGTTCTAATATAATTATCAAGATCATTACTGAAATTGAGCCTTCATTTGAAGCTATGTCCTTATGCAGTATTTTTTGCTTGTTTACTACACAAAATCTAATGTTGTAATTTAATTCAGTGGTAGACAAGGGGCAAAACAAGCAAAAAGAAAATCAGTTATGGATTGCTGTGAACCTTTGGAGTCCATACATAAATTTTGAAGTTTTATGGCCCATTTTCATACTAAAGAAAGAATTGGCAGCATGGACCTGATTTCCCTGACTTTACATTTGTGGTCTGAGAACAATTACTTTCCACTTACTGCAAATTAAGCTCATCATTTCCCAAAAAGAAAAACCCATTTAATGCATCTTCTCCATGGTTGGAAGCACTCAGAGGGCTCTTTTCTTAGGTGGGTTTTCTGCTCTCTTTCAAATCAATGTAATCTCCTTAATAGTCTATATAAAATGTTATATGTCATCCCACAAAACTCGGAAAATTAATTACATCACTCCTGTATAAATACTGGGATGTTTTTCAAAGTACTTCTGTGTATATTCAGTTACAAGCAGAAGAAGGGGTCACTGCCAGTTCTGCTGGCTGCAGAGTGCTGTGGCAGTGAGCAGAGCAGACTCTGTTGGTTGTAGTCATTAAACTGCACTACCACTTGATGTATTTGTTGGTGTTTATTCTATTTTTCATTTGCATTTAAATTCCTGTGAAGAAAAGATAAGATAGAGGTAAACAAATGATGTTTATTTGCTCTTCGGTTGAGCTCCTACTAGACATGTGACTTAGAGAAAACATTGGGGAAAAATGCCTCAGCATCCTCTGCAAAGCATCACACCTCCATTCATTCTCCAGCAGACTTCAAAAGATGCATCCCTCAGGTTTTAATGAAAACATAAATCAACAGGGAGTAACTAAAAATACACTTAAACTTAACAGGAAACTAGGTCAATCACCACATGACTCAATATTTGTAGCTTGAATAAAACACATTGCAATGTTTTTCACATCATAAATATCCTTCTGGTACAAGAGAAAGTATTGTTTATGTTTATTTCCTATCCCCTTTGAGTCAGGGAGTGTAATGCTTTCCCTGTAGCTCTGAACAGCATGAAGCTGTGATGTGTTGGGGTGTGTCTGTCTTGTCCAGCGCAGTTTTTTTTTGCTTTTTGTGCAAACTGGGCACTGAGGTCTCCATTCCATCAGGAAAAGATGAGTGTGTTTGTTGTCAGCCCGTGTTGTGTGCAGAGGGAAGCAGCTGCCATCATGTGTGAGCTAACATATGTTCTTACAGAAAAGAGCTGGATTTATCTGGGTTTTTTTGTTTGTTTGTTTGTTTTTGTTTTTGTTTTTTTTTTTTCCTGAGTGTTACAGCCTCTTGCTGCACTTTGTTGTTCTGTTCATGGTGCAGACTTAATTTTGCTGGTTTTTAGAGCTGGAGAAACAGAAACTGACTGAAGTGACTGATTTCTGTATGGCAATGTCACAAAGACAAAGATGTAGAAAATTCCCTGAATAATCTTACAAGGTGAATGATAGGTGTGAACAGGAGGTGAAATAGATAAATATTGAGGTATTATGATGGGCTTTGAATTGTCTATTAAGATTTAGGAAACTTATGTTAGTACAATTGTGGACAATCCTGTGAAAGGATATCCATGCAATATTACAATATTGCAAACAAACCTCTCCTTATAGCAATACTAGGAAGCAGTGGGAAGTTTATTTAAAGAAAACAGAAAATATTGTCACTGCCACTCTAGAAAGGTGTGAAAGGTCCATAAATATCGAACGATATGTTGAATTCTCATTTAATGAATTTTACAGTTGAACTGCAAGAGATAGGAGCCAGTGAGATGAGTTGCCCAAAGTATGGCATAGTTTCCTTTGTGAAGTATAACTTTAATATTTTTTATTGTAAAAACAACTGGTGACATGACTGGAGCCTTTGCTGCAGTGATTGATATAAAAAATGTAAAAAAGGAATGATTGCTCACTGCCTTTGAGATGTATGGAAACTATATGGCATAAAATTAGCAAATGGCAGATCCAAAATGAGCAAAAATCCACCTCACACACATTCAGGACTTCTTGTCTCTAGACTAAGTAAATACTAACAATTTTCACTGGTTCAGAGTCAGACTTGAGGAACTGATGGAAAAAAATCCAACAGAGTTGTTGAATAAAATTTTTAGGAAATTGGAGAGGTAAGCTCCTGGAGTTACAGAGGAGTATTACTTTTATGTATTTATTCTGGTTTTATACTTTTTCCCTGGGCTAGAGAAGTGATAAAATATCTTTGATATGATTTGCTACAGGTTGTACTTACATTCTTACATTTATCAAAGAGTCCTGAGAATAGTTTTGTTTCAAAGCTATAGGTGATCTCATTATAGAGGCTGAACAGATATTTGGTAAAGTTTGAGATAGAAATCTTGTTCTTCATATCTTTTTCCCCAGCAAAACCCACAGTGAAGCAGTAAGCTTGTCTTCTTGTGACTTGTGTGTCAGTTCTTAGTTCTTCAGAATTGTTTACAGGCACAGATGACAAATAATATCTTACCAACTGAATTGCTTGAAAACTGTAATTTGATTTTTTTTTTCACTAGTAGAACTTGCTGAAAAAGACAAGAGAGATCAGCAAGTAAAAGTAGGTTTAAAGGTGGTTGAGGCTCATCAATTAATTAACTTGCCACAGCAATTTAAAAACAAATCATAATTCTTAACAGTGAAGAATATAAATGAATAATGAGGAAGACAGATGCAGAAGTTATTACTTCAAGAGCTTTGTTTTGTTTTGTGAGGCACTGCTATTGCATTTTCAGGGGCTCCTTAGTTTTAAATGAGCAATGAGCTACAGTGTTAGAGGGATGCAGGATGTTGTAGTGTCTATGGAATATTCAGGTTGTTGGAAAAAATCAAGAGCAGCTACTTTAGTTTTTCCCTAATTCTACAAAAAAAACAGGAAATTAGTAAGGTCAGAAAACTTTTACTGGTTGACTTATCCTTTCTTTACACTTTAAATCTGGAAAATGCATATCTCAAAATAAGGAGTAAAGTTATTTTTATGGAATTAATTCTAAGATTTAAAGTGCTTTTAGTCTTCTCCATAACATTTTTTATTTATCCAGTTTTGTGTGGTGCCAAAAGTGTGGAGAAAAAGCAGTGGGTGCCTTAATTGAGGTGTTGACTGGTTTTAGTACAGTGCATGGGCTCTACTTCTACTCTACATTTTAAAGTTTGTACCTGACAGCTTCCGTTGTAAAATTTCATTCATGTGAATTTTGTCACCATATTTATATAAGGACAACTGGTTTAGGGAATTAATTTTATTTTTGACAGTAGAGTTACTGGTCTTTCCAGGTGTTAAATTTTTGATCGAAAAACATAGTCATTGGCACTGAGTAAAGTTTATTTGTGAGAGGCTTGGATGGAAAAGGTATTAAAGAAAGAGCATCCATAGAGAACTTTCAGCTGCTACTTGAAGATTTTCTTCGTTTTTAATAAATTATTCCCATGAGAATTATAACTTCTATCTCCATAATTATTAAATCATGACTTGTAGCTGAGTCATTGATCTGTATGGGGCTACTGAACCATTCCTAACAGCGTGAAGTAATTGTTGTTGAATTGACCTCTGCTTCAAAAGGCCAAGGAAAACTGGAAGGAAAAATGTTGGGAAGTTTCAATTAGAATTTTTAATTTTTGTGTAAGTCAATGACCATGTTGAGTGAAGAAGCAGTTATGAATATTTTAAATGTTAGGACTTGGATGTTCAGGGGAATTCGAGAAGATTTATCAAAATTGCCAGATATGTAGTGGCATGATCTTAATGTGATATTGTGAAATTGATTGACACTCCTATGTAGACATAATCATTTGGATTTAATAGGGCTGTATTTAATTCTTTTGGGAGGTAAGACTAATAGAAATAATTTAACTTGACTTAAATAAACTTAGGTTCAGTTAACTTTGACTTCATAGTTACAACAAAGAAATAGGCACATCTCTGCAGTCTAAATGCTGACCTGAATTATACATGTCCCTGTGTTCTTCTGGTAGAAAGACATCCCAATGCTTTTAGTACTCCATAGGAAAGGCAAACAAAAAATGTAAGTATTTTTCATTTCCATTTCTGTGCTGTTGTCTCTAGTGTAGCTAAATACTTGTTTTATTCTCTATAAAAGGCATGAATAGTGCCCTTGGAAAACCCAACTCCTGTACAATAGATCTGTTGTTGGTCATACTGGTAACATTTAGGAAGTTTTAAATTGCAATACAAGTCAAAACTTCTGACAGCCATTTTTTAACTTTACCTTTAGGTTGAGGAGAGGGAAAATGGTGTATTTGCTGTGGAGTTCACTGAACTAAAAAATACCTTCAGATGTCCTTGAACTGCATTAGAGCATTTTCCTTTGTAGTGTTTGTCAATTCTGCAGGAATGTTGGGTGGTGTGTTAACATATTATTTTGTGGAAGTATACTCTTAAATATGTCTTGTGGGTGTTTTGCATTGGAGAATAATTGTGCTTGAGAGCTGCCAGTACACTCTGAAGGTAAAGCATTTTAAGCCTAATTGAGTTGTTGAATGCACTTTGGAGGAGAGAAAACCGAACACAACTTTCACAAAAGAGCAAACAAAACATTGGATATAAAATGTGCAATAGAACATAAAGGAGTAATACAGCAGAGAGTAATTCTGTCAAGACAATATGGGAAAAGAAAAATTGTATGGCCTTTTCTTGTTGCAGAATAGCTCTTATTTCCATACTATTGTGCATGACTTTTGTGTTACTGATTTTTTTTCTAACTGGAGGTGGTGTGTGTAGAGGTTGAGTACTGCACTTGTTACATGTGCCCACCAGGCATGGTCTGAAGTATTAGGGTAGAATGTGATGGGGGAAAAAAAAACCTATTTTTTGATCTGCCTGGTACTAAGAGAGTCTTCTCTCTGTTGCTGCAGGGTTTGTCCTGTTCCTCACTAATCATAATGATGAGTAATAATCATTGAGCAAATAACAGTGACATTATACTGAGATACCAACAGAGGAGAAACTTCTGCTCACAGAAAGTGGCCAGTAAAGAGCAGAACCAGAGGTGTGGGATAGGATGGATCTCTTCAGAGTGACAGGTTCCTTGGGAAGCTGTTGGGCTGGGAGGGAATTTAGAGAAAAATTTAAAATGTGCAGAAGGTAGGGAGCTGATCCAAACTCTTCCATATTCCTTATGGGAGAGCAGGTCAGGAGTTGCAGTGGCTGTTTTCTCAGTTTTCAAAAGGTGCTGCCAGGATTTGGATCTAGAATCACCTTTATCAGCACTGGCTTTTGGCTTAAACTGGGGCTTGAGACAGCAAACAAAAAACTGCTACTTGCTCATCTTTGAAAGACAAGGACAGAAAACAGGTTTATTTCTCCTGCCAGGTACAGTGGGAGGGGTTGTATTTTAAGGGAATGGATAAGGAGGAGTGTAGGAAATTCACACAGGTTTTACCTTTCCAGATATAATTGTGGTACCTGATAGGACCAAAATTAACTTAAACTTCTAAAGATTTACTCTAAAAAATATTCTCTTTTCCTAATTTTTGCTAGGGTCAGAGATTGTAGGTTATAGTCTGCTCTTTCCTGTCTGCTAATTGCAAAATCCATTACTGTCCTTTCGAGATGTTTTTTTATAAAAGGCTATGCTAAATCTGAATAAAAGCTTAATAAGTAGATTAGTTAGAACAATAGTCCTCCTGAGGGTGGTTGATTCCAAGTGTAGCTGCTAGAGATAACCCTAAATGCAATTAGGTTTAACTCCCTGTGAGTGTCAAAGGAAGGTAATACCCACAGAGACTTCCCTTTACATGACACTATTTTAAAGTGTCTTAACATTTAAATATTCTTTCCTTTGGGCATTGGTGACAATTTTTTTTTTTTTTAATTGTTGGAGAAACAGTGCTTAGCAACTTGAACTTTAGCCATGAGTTTTAGATGCTACCCATAAAAAGAGGGATGGTTCAGCTTCCTTGGGTGAACAGTTTGTTGTCCTTATTTGTGTCCTTTAAAAGGATCAAACATCCTAAAGTGGCCACAGACAGGTGAAAGAGAAAACAGCAGATTCAGTAACATATACAACCTTAAAGGGTAATGTGGTAAAATGACAATATATTAATTGTTGATGGATTAATTCTGGTTTTCCTTCATAAAAAAGAAACGAAAGCTAAAGCTTGTATTAAAACAGAAATAGAGACATTAAAGATTTCAAAATTTTGCATATTATAGGATGGGATATAGCAGAAGTAGTATAATTGCAAACTACTAAAATGGTTTAATTTAGCTGTAAGAATTGCACTATATTTAAGAGTTTGGTTCCATTTTCGCATAGAAAAAGAAAAGGAAAGAAGCTTAGTGAAATAATTCCATTTCTTCCTCTTTCATATATTCCTGCATATGCATGTGTTTAGTTATATTTAATTTCTTCAGTTTTTAAGATAAGAAAATAATACCAATGTTTAGTATTTTGTTTGGGAGAAAAATTGCAGGTAATACCAAAACAAGAAATTTGCAATTATTTTTTTATTTACCAGCATTTTTACATTGGTATCCACAGTGCTCTGCCCTTCACATTTCCTTGCTTGACTTGTATGTTGTTGTTTGAATTATCTTTCTTGATAAATGTTCCTGAAAGTCTTCTATTTTTCCCTTCCTTGATTTTAAATCAGAAGTCTGTACCATCAAAATAAAGCTGAACCAATTAGATATGAGCCAAAGTACCCAAAAATGTTTTATAGTTGTACCTTGTCAAAATTTAACTTTATGTGTGGCAGGGAGACATTGAGCCAGTTCAGTAAATTCTACCTGGTTTTTATTGTTTGTAACTTGTCCCTTGAAATTCCTTTTCCCCCAAAGCCAGAGATGTAAGACTCATGAGCTGTCATTCTTTCACTTTATTCCACTTGAGGCAAAGTATTTTTGCACCTAACAAATAGCTAATTTGTTTTCTAGCATGCAAAGTTGTTTATTTTCTATTGTCTTGGTCAGCCCTTTTTTTTTATGTGTCAATGTGTTGCCTTTTTTCTTTGCATGTAATAAATTGCTGTGTTTACAGAACACATTTTCATTGTTGATTTGTTTGAGTGTTGGGTGAAAGATTAAATTATTATCTTGTAAATATTGTGAAGGATTTGAATGTGAGATGAACCAAGTTAAATTATTTTCCTGTGAAAACTTATATAGACAGTGAAAAACAAGAATTAGAGTGACCATACATTAATTATTTGGCTTCTTGTCTTGCTGTTTTTTGCAAGGAAAATCATGTAAATGAATAAAAATTGGTTTTATGTTTCCTGTTTACTACATCTGAAAATTTTCCTGATGTTATTATGAAATTCAATAATAATTTTGAATTGATTCTGAGCTTTTCAGATGTAAGAGGACTCCCTGGTTATGTTGCACTTTCAAAATCCAGGATTACTTTAGTTCTTTTCTTTTTAGTCTAACAGATAGTAAATTCAAAAGTAAAGGATTTTTTTGTATGTGTGTATTAAAATCTGTTTTCCTAAAGCTGGAGAGTTTTCATGAGACAAAAAAGAAAAAAAAAAATCTCTTCACAGCAGTGGAGATGCAGCAGAATGAGTTTCATTATGTTGAGAGTCAATGTAAAAGTCATAATGCTGCTGCAATAAACTTGTAAGAAATTATTTATTACACCTGAATGCCCATTTTCCAAATGTATCTTAGAATCTGTTTTTAGGGAGCAAAAATTATCTTTTAAAGGATGTAATGGTATGTATTTGACTGTAGGAGTAAGGGACAGTACACTGAAAATAAGTTAGCATGAACTTAAACACCTCCTGTACAGCCTGTATGGAAACTCTGCTGGCCTTTGGGTTAAGTTCTGCCCAAAGAGAGTTTTTAGAGAGATTTTTATGCACTCAGGTCTTTTTGTAGTTAATGATGCTGACAGTGGGTATGTGGACTGCCTGCAAAGCAAGATTGCACCAAACTACTGCTACTCTATCTGCTTTTTTATGTCATTGATAACAAGACAAAAGAATTCTTAATCTCTAGATAATGATGAATAATGTATTTTATTTACTATTGAGGAATGCTTTGGGTGGGAGGAGGTGAAACATTCTATTGGCTGTATTGCACCAAAGGTGAATGGAATGGAAGAAAAGCCTCTAAAATGTTATTTGTTTTATTTCATTTAGATTTTCACACACACCTTTCTGAGAAATTGAAAGACAGACAGACAAGCTGGCAGCAGCTGGCTGAGACAAAGAACTCTCTAATACGTAAGGTTTTTATTTTGCTTAAACTATATTCCTTGTAAACTTAGAACCCAGTTTAGAACTTGTGTGTTGTGCAGTGCTTAATCTTGTTCTCTGTGTGTTCTGCTTATTATGTGTTGTGGGATTTTGGCTGGTTGTTTTTTCTTCCTGGGTATTTATATTCTGATGAATAAATCTGATCTCTACTACTCATTTCTATCTCATTGTTGAGTATTACCTTCCTGGTTGGATTGAACTAATTCAGGGGTTTTTGTTTTTCACTGGGAGACTTGGCTGGATGGTGAAGGAGCAGTTTTCCCTGAGCTGATCTTGCTTCATGCTGTGGGGCTCATTTCATGAGAGGAGACATGGAAGAGATGCCAGATCTGGGTAGTCACAGGGATGATTTTAGAACAGAATGGTACCTGAACCTGTATTTTCACAAAGACAATTGCATAGGTTGTTCATTGGTAAAGGTTTGCATGGGACATAAGTTTCTTCAGAGATTCTTCAGTCAGACTTTTGAGTGAAAGATTTAATGATGACTCTATTAATCTTCAATCTTGATTTGATTTTTTTTTTTTTTTTTTTTTTTTTAATCTAAGAGTATGAGATTCAGGCAGTCACAATTGATGTGCCCCTGAAATTTTCTATCTCAGGGGCTATGCAAAACAATCAGGGAGTTGTGTTGGTTTTTCTGGGTTTGTAGGGAATTGTGCATTGCTAGACAGGGGTTTTTGAACTACCACTGCTCTTGCTTCCCTGAGAGTAAAACTCCTTTGGGAGGAAGAGGGTGTTTGGGGAAAAAAGCCTGCAGTGCACTTTTTCAGCCAAAAAAAAAAAAAAAAACAAAAAAACAAAAAAAAAAAAAAAAAACAAAATTGCCTGTAGTAATATAAATCAAAAGACATCTCAAGGAATTTTAGTACAAAGATAATGATTCAGCGACAGCTTCCTCTTGATATTTCTTTAATTCAAAAATTATTTTCATTCATTGGATATGTACACTTATACTAACTGTGTCAGCATGTGCCCTTGCTAAATTAGCAAGGGTTGTTTTTGATAAAACCTTCTGTCCTTGACTTGGCCAATTTTACCTTGTATTTGATTGCCTAATGGGATAGATGAAAGATGAATTTTGCTATTTCATTATTTTCTTCCATTGCACCTCTGTGCATACATGAAAGGTACCTTTCTGTTTGGGCTTTTTTTTTAAGCAGTTAAGTCAATGCTTTGCAAGATGAGGGCCCTAACCAGGAATAATACTCTGCTTGCTTAATGTTCAAATGAGACCAAAATCGAGGTTTTCTCATCACCCTCATTTTCTGATGGACTTCCTTCCATAAATGCTCGATTTTTGGTAAAAACTAGTGAATGGCATTATTCTTTGAATCTCAAACAGTGTCTGGACAAATACTGGAACATTGTTAAATCAATTCTGGAAAGCACTGAGCATCTGTGACCATTTCCTAGTTAATGCAGCCCATGAGTGTTCAGTGTGTTTTCACACGGGAGATAAGGACTGTTTGTTGTGTTTCCATGCTTCTTAGAAGAGTGGGAGCCACAGCTTTTGGTACAGTAATTAAATTTCCATAGTGCTGATGTACAGTGCTAAAAACTGCCCAAGGTGGTGTGTGTATAGTTGGTAATAAAGATGAAATTAATAAAGGATGGAAATGATCCTGTACATATCCCTGCATTTCTGAAGCACTCATGATTATTGGTGTTGCAGCAGGATTTTGGCACAGGTGAAATAAGTGGGTTATGCTATTTAGGCTGTACTAAATCTCAAAGAATAATGCTTGAATGCATTTTCCAGGATCACAGAAAGGTTTTGCCTGACAAATTGCATCCAACTGAACAATGCCTTTTCTCTTTTGAAGCTTTGAGGCTTTTATAGAAACAAAATACTGTTTTTCTTTGGTTTACTTCTTTTTCCTTGCAACCTGAAACTCTTTCCAATTCAAACAAATTTGATTGCTATATTGTTTTCAATTTTTGGTACTGTGTTTGTTCAGGGCTCTAGAAGTTAAGAAGAATGTGAGAAAGTATTAATAACTATATCACAACTCAAAAATACTTGATAGCATTAATGCTTGCTACTGGCTTGATTTAACATGCATTTAAGAAAATAATTGTGCTGAGAGAAGCAACAGAAAAACTTAGTACCTTTTATGAGTCTAATTTCTTGGACATGCTAAATCTGATCTGAGTAGTGGAATAGTTTGTTGTGTATTCTAAATGTGGTGAGAAAGGTGCAGTGAGCTTGTTGACCCAGATGTGCTGCCTGGCAATATCAGCCAAATCTTTCATGCTAATAATTCCAGGGACTTGACCAAAAGCAAGCTTTATTTCTGCTCCTTTTAAACACTGCCATAGGATTTTTTTACATCAATCTGGATGCTGCCAAAACCAGACAGATGGCACTAACCTTGGTTTAAAGCCTCAGCTGGCTCAGAATCCATCCAAACAGTGTTGCAAAGCTTTCAGTGTGCATGTTGTGTCAACAGAAGAGGACTCTTTGTGTCACCATAAGCAGAGCCCTCAGACTTTGCATTTCAAAGGTACCCAGTTCTCATGTGTGCTCATCTAGAGCACAGGCTGCTTTGCAGTGCTCTAATAAAGTGATAGGTTTCTTGATCTGCTCTGCCTTTGCTTTGCTGAGGTCAGAGATGCCACTGGTGCAGCCAGAAAAAAGGAGGTGAAGTGCTGAACATGGGTATTAGAAATGTCAGTGGTTCAGAAATACAGGCAGAAGGATTCTTGTCAGATCCATGTTCTGACTCTGGAGGGAAAGAGAATAAAAATGTCTTACAGAAAAAAAAATCTCCTCTAACTAGTATTTGGAGTAGTCCTAAATCTCATCATTTCTGAGTACTGTTTTTCTGGAAGAAAAGTTTTTAGTAGATTTAAAGAACTACAAAAAACAACCCACCCCAACCCCCTCTACCCTGCCCAATATTGCAAATCTATGTCAAAATGAGAAGTTAAAATTAATAACAAAGTCCAAAATGCTAAATAACCAGACCAGCCCTGGTTTCTTTTCAGAGCTGCAAAATAATGTAACAAAATTCCAGTGATTTATCAGAATAATTAATGTTTTTTCAGCATTCCAGAATGAATATATATATATATTTAAAGAAATGTAAAAGTGTGCTGCTTAGGGTATGATATGAATAGGACACTGAGAGGCCTCATTAAATGACAAAGGCAAAAGGGTCAGCTCCTGGTATAGAGTGTGCAAACCAACCTGAACTGGAGTGAACTGGAGTGCAGAAGACTTGACAGGGAGGGAGGAAGGATTGAGTCAATCAAACCATATTGCAGTGCACTAACAGGGGATTTTAGGTTCAAATTCTAGTGGACATTCTTTCAAAACTACATGAGCAAGACCTGGGTTTATCGAGGGATTTTAGCAGTGGTTTCTTTAGGCAGCCAAGTCTGGGTTGTGCAATTCCTCTTCATGCAACTGTTTTATTAAGAAACTGTCAGCCAGAGATTGGAAACCACACAGCCCAAAAGTGTGTGATAAAATAAAATAGCAAAAATGTAGGAAATCCTGAGGGAGAAATAAAACTCTCTTGCATAGTGGGTCCTAGAAGAAAACAAGCTGACAGTTCTACTAGGTGACCCTTCTAGGAGCAATGTTACAGAATTTGTCTGAACAGCACCAGTATTGGAAATAAAGGATTTGAAACTTGCTTAAGAAACAAAAGAGGTTGTGTGATGAAAGGCTGAGCTGCTGGCAAAATACTCGATCACCTCAAATTTACACAAATCGATCTCCTGTGTAATGCACCATGCCCTAAAAACTGAAAGCTGCAAACAGAAGACATTTGATTTTAAGGAGTTATGTGACAGCTTATAAAAAACAGCTTTTCCACTTTTTGCATGAAGCTTCTACCTGAAAGAGACTGATGAAATAGGTGACAATTTTTAATACAAGTGGTGACAAAATAAACACCATCTGCTAGTGTTGGCTTATTCCATAGTCTTCTCATGCTGGGTGATTTTATTTCACCTTTTTTCAGAAATAGTTAATGACACATCTGCTGTGTGATGGAGGTGCATTTTCAGTGATTAAATGTGGACATAGGATCAGAAAATACAGAAACAAAAATTTTTCAGGAAACTGAAGAAAATATTAGTCCCATAAGGAGCTAACAAACTAACTGTGTTGATAGCTTTTGTTTTTGTTTTGTTTTGATCTGGATTATTGTTGGATCAAAAATACCATATTATATTTGCTCTTTCAAATACATATTTATCCTGGATAACTTAGCATTTGGCTTTTATTTTACCAAAGCAAAAACTCTGCTACTATGACATTTGTAGTCCTCCAAGCAAGACTGGTTTTCCAGCACACCTGTGAGTCTGGGGATGGAGTCAGAGCAGATTTGGGTGTCCTGGGGGATCAGGGTCAGATTTGTTTACATAGGAGAATATATTTAAGGGAGCATAATGTACAGGGGGACCTGGAAAACAAAATAACGAGGATTATCTCAAGGTCCAGTTGAATTCTGGACAGTACAAAATTGTACACACATGCAGAGCTGTTTGCTTGTATAGAGTGTCTTTGTCCTGTAGAGCTCCATGAATCCATCATCTTCCCAAGCACCATTGTAGGGCAAAGTGTCCTTGTCTCAAGGCTCTGGTCTGGGCAGGCAAAGTTGTAATTCCTGATGTTTTGTGTCAGGCTTTGCTTTCTTCCCTTTGGCAGAGCTCAGTAGTCCTGGGGGTTTGAAAATCCCTTTGGTGTGTCCCTGAAGATCAGTCTCCTCCCATCACCCCAGCATGTCCCAGTTCTCCCTTCTCTCAGCCAGCAAGGACAATTCTTTGTGTTGGGAATTCCCATTTAGCACTTTCCTGCAGAGGCATTAGCATAATGATCCACAAAAAATCCCAGCAATTAGGGCTGTTAAACCTGTGTTTACCCTGCCAAATCTTACATCCCTATGCTGTTATCAGTATGAGTAGATTTTAATAAATCCAAAAAACTAAATGTCTGCATCTCCATGTGGATGGGTGGATACTTAATTTTAATATTTAATTTTGAGATAGATATTAAAGCCATGGATACCCTAGGGAAAAAGAAACCACATTTGGTTATGTTATTCTCTGGTAGGTGATAAACCAGGGTGGACTGCAAAGAGATATGAATTCCTACTGTCTAAAATTTTAAGTGAAAACAAATTGTCTTTCCTTCCTGCCACCAAAGTCTGTTTAATGGTATGAAATCCTTGTCCTCATTTTATGGTTTCATAAAACCACAAAAACTAAGTTATGTAAGTAAAGCTGTATACAGTCCAAGAGGAAAATTACATCTGGAAAAAAAACCCAACATGCTATAAATATTTTTAAAGTAATTGCTTGGGTGTTTTTGTTTATTTTTTGTTTTGTTAAGCCTTGCTTTAGCTCCTGATGAACATTAGATAAGGAAATATTGATAGAAATATACATAAGGGTAAACATCTGTACCTGTAGGTATTGTTATACTTTTGTTCAAACTTCATTCAATTTATTATTTTAATAATGAATATGTAGAAGTTCCTGTGAACTAATATATCATTAATGTTAATTGTTCTGATGGAAGAAAAAAAGAGCAATCTGACTTTTGATTTTTTTTTTGTCTTTACAGACTGCATAGTAATTAAAAATTGGAATGAGAATTCATGCAAGTTGCTCTAAATGTGTACTGAGTACATTCAGTAGTGAATATTTGAAGTCATCCCATGTTCCTTAGCAGTGATGAACAGATTTATATCTGTTAAATACTGATATTACAAACCTTTTGGCTTGACCTCATCTGTGTAAACATTTCATTTATAAATTATCAAACCTCTTTGAAAGACAGCCTTATGTACGTGTATTATCATTTATGTTAATTGGAAACATTTTTCAAGCTGCTGTGCATGAAGTAAGGGTGAAAAATCCCTTGTTTATTCATACCCATATGTATGCTGTGAAACTTGAATAAGGAGGGAGACAAAAAGGACTGATTTAAAATATAAATTATATACATATTTTTTATGCTCATGCCATATTTCCATAGTTTAGATTTACTTAAATCCAATGTTGAAGGTAAAAGTGTGGCCAGTCAGAGCATAACTTTTTTGATAATATCCATGGCTTTCTTTTATAGGAGCTCTTTTGTTTAGATTAGGGACTGGAAGTGAAGATGCTTTATTCCAAACTGGCTTTGCATCTGTGGCAAAACCTTTATAGTCTCTAACAGATTACATGTTCTGTTACAGGGTATTTTAAATGTGGAGAAGCAATGAGGAAATCATGACTGTACATGATTTTAGACTATGTTACCTGCAAACCCTTCTGCTTATTAAAGGATTTTGCTTTAACAATGCACAACCGCACTCAGAAGTTGTCAGTGGAAGGCCAGGCATTTGATAGAAGTGTAGTGGATGGTCTGATTGTATCTGAGGATTGAAATCTGTTTGGGATAATAAGCAGAGGTGAAAAGCTGACTCACACAGGCCATGTCTTGATATCCATTTCCTTACTGGGATAAGTGAGCTTGGTGTTTGCAATGAAATTCAAAGCATTTCTCCTGTTGTCAAGACTTACAGACACAGCTGATAAAAGGTTTTCATGCCTCTTCAAAGTTTGTCCTTAAGCAGCATCGTTAGAAGTTAGTATTTGATCCTCTATAAGTTGTTTAGATTTTGAGTGGTGGTTCAGCAGCATGAATGTGCTTCAGAGACAGAGTTTTCTGTAGTGCCTAGGCTCAGAATCTGCCCAGGCTTGATTGTACTTGGTTCCTTTTTTATTTAAAATGAAAGCTTTGCTTTCTCAGTTAAAGTCTGGGGTAGGGAAATACTGTGCCTGAAATCCCACATGGCCTGAACTACCTGGTCCCAATTAATGAAAATATTGAATGTGGTGTTAATGCCAGGAGGGCCCTGAAAGGGCTTACAAAAAATTACTGACATAATCCACTTCTAAAATAAAGTATGATTTTGATATGATTAAATAGCATGTGGAAGTGAGAAATTTAGTGCATTTTGGAAAAGTAAATGATCTGCAAAGAGTAAAAAAAAATCAGGTGCCTTTTTTTGCATTACAAACCATAAATCTTCATCTCCTACCTATGCAGCCTGCAAAATGTTCAGCTTTCGAGCCCTGTAGAATATTCACATTTTGGGCAAAAACTCTACTACTGCCCTCCCTTCTCTTTCCACTCAAATGGCAGTTGGTCATTCCTAGGATTAGTTGGAGATGTTGTGTCTGAGTTTGGATTCTGAATTTGACTTTGTGTATCCTGTGATGAGATCACCATTTAGGTGATTATCTATTGGTTCTTTTTTCAGTAGTAAAAACAGCCTTTTTTGTGCACCTTCCTTGACAGCTTCTTACACAGCACAGGCTGAACAGCCACGTGCTGAGATTGAGCAAGTGCCTGCTTTAGTCTCTAGAATTGACATTTTCAGAGCAATAAAAGGCATCTCCTCTTTTAGTCACTGTTACTCCTCATTCTCACAGAAAGCTTTATCAAAATAACAGCAGTGCACTTGGAGTCAAACTTCTTGTCTTGTAGTCATGGCAGTAAGGATTGAATTCTTCCCTTTTGGATCTGACTCAGAATTGGCTTCACTATAGGTTGGTTTCTGAATATTGTCTGACTTAAATTAAAAAAAAAAAAAAATACAAAACACGGGAACTCCATGTCTTACAGGCTGATATCAGCATTTTTGCAGCTTAAAATTAGGGTTTGTATCAACAGTCTCTTGAATACAAGAGGAAATTGAGACTAAACCAGGAAATCAAGGCCATAAGTGCCGTGGCTGTGCAGGACTCTACATGCAGTAAAGGCTGTAAGATGCAGATTCTGCAGAGGTAGAATTGAGATAAACATGTTTTGGCTAGATTTAGGAATAAGATGGATAAGGAAGATAGATAGGGCTGATGTGTTTTGTATCGATTTCCTCATTTTCAGAGTCACTTGTGTGATGTGCATTATTGGCATTCCATTTCAGGTGACTCAGAGATGGCCAAGTCTGTAGTGTCAGAAGCAATGCCATGTCAGGCATGTGCACTTCTCAGAGTGTTCATATAATGCTGCTGTTTAGGTAATGAAGCAGTAATAATGTGGAAAGCACTGCAGATGTTAACAGTTACAAAAAATGTAAATTTTATTTGCCTTCCTTTACAGTACTGTTTCAGATCTGTCCTTCCAAATCTGTAGCGATAGAAGAAATCAAATTGTCTCAAAGTAAAATGTGAAGTAAGGGAAAGGATAGAAATATCTCTCAGGTGTGGGCAGACAGATACACAAATACTTGTGGAGGTGTGTGTAGACAATATTTGAAATCACTAAAAATCTGAGCACTTGAGCTGCTTCATATGAATCCAGAAATGCTATATAAAAACAGCTGCTGCTGTTATACAGTCTTTCTAGCTCTGCTTTCCTCATCAAATTAATACAGAGAAATGTGGTTTTGTATGCTGAATATGTTCATGTAGTTGTTCAGCTTTTAATTAATTTAAGTGATGTTCTAAATTTGGTTCCCTGTCCAGGTATATGCTTATAACCATTGTTTTACATGACAATCAAATTAGCATTTAGAATTCCTTTTACTTCATTGTTCTCAATATAGAAATACCTGCTTTAATTCTTCTTTAGCTCTTGCTTCTTTCTAGCCTGAACCTGATGCTCAGCTGTGCTGTGTGAGCCTGTGCTGAGGGAAACCCTCCTTGGGCAGAGAAACACAGTCTCCACTCTTGAAGTGTTCCACTTAATAGTGGCAGAGTTGGAGGGCAGTGTGTAACAGAATTTCAGTTTTGTTTTTTAGATATATATGCAAAGATGTGTCATTTCTGATAGAAAAACATACAGAATGTAATTTTCTGAATCCCCAGAAAGACTTAAACTTTGGAACCTGATCTCTGTCAGCTATTTACCTTTACTCCATAGTAACTGCATGTCTCCTTTTCCTCTGTATCTTGTATGTGGCAATTATTACTGTCAGAGACATAAGGTAATTAAGTTGAATTTCATATTGAGGGATATGGACTAAAAATAAATAAACAATCTGATTTCATAATTTGCATCTTGATAAGGTCCAGCTATCAAAAGTTGGGGTGATTTTTTTCTATCTCACCTTGCATTTTTTGACTCCCCAGAGTCATCTCCTGGCTGGGTGCTGTGTGTCAGAGCTCAGCTGCTGCTGCTGTGCAGGCAGTGGCTCCCAGGCACAGGTTTGTGAGTGTCAGCAAACTCCTGGCTGGGGTTCAGTGCACGGGTAATTCTCAGCCATTAATTTGTTTGAACCTATCAGCTCAAACCTAAATCACTGCTCAAGCGTGAGGCACCAGAAGGTGCAATTAAAGAGGCAGTAAAATTAGACTGGGTTTAAACTGTTGCTCTTTCATAACTGAAGGATGCAAACACAAAGTTTTTCTTCCATTATGGGAAAAGGTTACATGTACAAAAATACAATGAAGTGTATGATAGTTCTCTCAAGCTCTTAACATTTCTGATGTGTTCTTCCAGTTCTTTAATGAACATTATGAAAATGTAGAATTCAAGTACGTTAAGGTCTTTAACGGGTATTTTGTTGAAGGTTGGATAGGAATAAACTCTGTGGCACTTCTTTGCTAGCTGAAAACTGGCATCACTGTGGTCTCCAAAAGGCTGCAAGCACCCTGACATGAAAAACAAATTCCATTTAAGCAAAGCTAAGTTGTGGGTTTAGTGAATTTGCGTTGTTAAATATGAGTTGAACACGTCCTTTATGAATTGTTTATGCTCACCTTACAAAACTTGCTGCCTTTGCAGTGCTTTTCATTGCTCAGCATGATCAATGGCTGGTGTAGGGTGAGGAGATGTTGGGTGTTCCCAAAAGCCCAAGGAAGGGCAGGCAAAGGGCCCTGAATCTGCTCTGCAGAACAAGCTCTGCTCTGCTGAGTGACCATGCCAGAGCACAGTGTGTGAGTAATCCATGATAAACAGTCACAGGATATAAACTGAGCTGGTGAACGTAATTCCTTCTTCAATAAACTGAAGAGTTCATTGCACAGGGGTGCAGCATACACCTTGTATTGGATTCTAATCAGCCAGTTAAGGCACTCAACAATTAATACTCTAGAGCTGAAAATTAATCAAAAGTGAACAGACCTATGTTGAAAACAAACAGTTGAAAGAAAACAGTTTATATATTGATTGCAAGAGTATTGAGGGGTTGGGGTTTTTTGGTGGTATTTTAATTTTTTTTGTTTGGTTTGGGTTTTCTTGTTGTGGTTTGTTTGTTTGTTTTCCCCTAGGAATATCATATACGTGGTTCTTTTAGTTAAGCACATAAATCATTCTCTTGGATGCTTTTAAGGACAGCATTGTCCCTTCCTGGATAGTGCTGTCTAAAGCAGTTTTATCTACAGTGATTTTTTTTGGTGCTCCAGAAGCCCTGGAAGAATAGGATATTTGATCCTCTTGAGTTTAACTGCCTGCCAGATCTGAAGTTAATCCAAAATGTTTTATTCCTGCAGCTGGGTCAGGCTATGGTTTTTCTTGGCAGAATTTTTGGTTTGGTTTTTTTGTTTTATTTTCTGTGTTGCACTGAGGTGTTCATACTCAGTTATGCTGTTGACTGTGTACCACACTTTGAGCTTTCAAATATCCTCAGCAGATTTGTCTTTCTAGAATGGTGCTATTTACAATATTCCTATGAAGTTTTTTGACAGTTTAATGTGTTTTGTAGAACTGTAACTTTAATTATGGTTTTCCAAATTTCTCTGTACTTAATCATCTGTAACCCTGGAGTTCTCTGCCTTGGTGAGGTTGTTCAATCTCACTTTTAATTTCCATCTTGATGTATTATAAATTTTACCTAGCAAGTAATAGTAGGAGGAAGTACTTTAGGCACAGTGCACATGCTGACCTGTGTTGGTGTTAACAGCACTTATTTTAGTCAAGACATGTGACAAATTATTATTGCTTCATTTCTTTCTAAAGAAAAAAAAAATCTGACCTCAAAGAAATGTCAGTATTGCAGTTTACAATTCCATGTAAATGTAATAATTAATTTTGGAAAAATGCAAGATTTTCATTTAGATACCAATAGAAAATTGAAGACAGAATATTAGATAACGTGCAAGAGTTGCAAAAATATAATAGATGGAGAAGGAAGATCCTTATTTCTAAGTCACACTTTTCAAAGATATTTTATTATGTGAAAGTGGCAACTATTGCTGTTATATATGCTTACATTTCCCTTCCTTCAGTGTCTCACACTGATTGTGAGAGTCAGGATTGCTAGCAGATTTCTTGTTAGTGATAAGTGGTGACACTTTATGTTCATTAAAGGCTTTCTTCTGATGGAGATAAATAGATAAATGACATGCTTGGGTTTACCAGGAAGATGTGATTTCATCATTCAGTAAACAAGTTTTGAAACAGTGTTTCTGATTTACAAGGAAGTTATGATCATGCCAGCTCTGACAAAGAGAAACGTTTATTCCAATGCCTGAAGCTCTGGCACTGGAGTCACTTGAGCATTGTGCCTTGCTGTCAGCCACTTCAGCTACATTTTGGCAAATAACAAATTTCTAAGTTCTAAAAATAATCTCCATTATTCACATAAAACACATTGCATAATTTGTCTGAACATAGAAACATAATGTACATAGGGTAGAAGATTGATTATTGCTGAAGACTGCATGTGTTCAGCAAAATTTACACCCCTTATGTCATCAGTAGTCAAAGTGGGGGCTCTCAGCTCCTCTCTTCCTCTTTCTGCTCCTGTTTGAAGCACCAAAAATAAGTATCTGAAGTTGCAAAATGTGGATGTTCAAGAATGAACTGAGTGAGGAGTTAACCTTATGTAACTTCAAGATTGGCTTTTGAGGTCAGTGTTGTACTGGATGACCTCAAGCGGTCCCTTTCAAACTTAATTGTTCTACAAATCTGTATTAATAATCTCCCTGTGACATGGAAAAGAGATAATTAATTTGTGTGAGACCTGTAATTTGTTTCTTGAAATCCTAATAATCTTGACCTAAGTATAGGCACTTCTGTTACTGAGCTTTTTTTGATACCAGTTTTGGAACTTCTCATAATTCAGAACCCAGATCGTTGCTTGGTCCACTGTAACTGATGCAGGTTATTCTAACAGTGTGAGTAGAAAAGGAGGACAGACCCACCATTCTGAAATAAATCCCAAATTTAGAGTATTTCAAGCACTAATCTTTAAAAGGCCATTAAAAAATCTCATCACCAAGTGCAGTGCTGCACATGAGACTTGTGCAGTACTGCAACTTCTGAATTAATCAAACATTAAACTGTATGAGGATGCCAGATGATAAACTGCTGATTTTTCCTAGATCCACAGGCTTTAAAGGCAGCACTGTTATGGAGCCTGTTGCTATTTCTAACAAAAGGTTCATTGCCTCAGAATGTGATGTTGGTTCCATACATAAACAGGATTAAAAATAAAAATGCTAGAAATCACTCTAAGTACTTAACCAGCTGTAGATGTTCCTGTCCCTCCCACGTTGTATTGAGGAAAATCAGCTGATCTTTGTGTGCATGGCACACCTTTAGTACATGTGCAAGGTGCCAGGGAAGGTCAGCAGTGATAATTGCTTCACAAACTGGCAGCCTGCCAGCACTGGATCAAAATTCGGAATGTTTTGTGTGGATTTGCAAGGACAGTTCAGTGCTGTGCTTCACAGTTTCACAAGACACTAACACACTTTTTCCTTCATTCTCTCCTTGTTCTGTGCCAGAGGTGTTACTTTACATACCTGATGTAAGAGGATTATGGCAAAGATTGCTAATCTCTTGTTATTTATCTGACAATAACAAGACACATCTGGTGAATTCTCGTGTTGGTGTCCCATCTGACATGGATGGCCACGTGTACTTTTGGGATATACTGAAAAGATAAGTAGATCTGTTGGAAATCAAGCCAAAATGTTCTTTTCCCTTGCATTAGGAAGGTTTTCCTAGCTGTCAGGATTTGGTGTGGCTCTTCAGAACGTATTTTATAGTTTTATTGTTACTCATAGCAATTTTTTCCATTGAAATGAGTAGCTATGGTTACTGGATGGCTACTGCAGCCCCATGCAGGGAGGCTGTGAGAGGGGTTAATTGTTGTCTGATGTATGTTTTCAAACTGTAGTAAGAATTCTCCAGCTTCTAGTCAGAGCTCCAATTTCTTGGGAAAATAAAATTGGATTGCATGAGTTGCATAAGCCTGCCTGAAACACAGGAATTTGGTAAAAGGTGCTTTTAATAATGATGTTAAGCCCTTTCTGAAGAAGCGTGTATTCTCTTTCCACATTTCATTCCCTTGACAAAAAGAAGTTGTTTTAGTAAATCCTATCACAGTTACAGGTTACCATGAGAAATTGAAAACTTGCTCAAAATAAATGCAGTAGTGGTTAGACTATGGTGGGCCAGAGTGTTTGGGAGAACTCAGATTTGTCTGTTGGGGAAAGAACTTGAGAGAAAACTGAATTAACAGTGCCTATAAGACATTTCTCACTTCTTTTAAGCTTAAATTATAAAACTGAATTTAAATTGTTAGGCACATTTTCACCATAATCTAAAGCAAAACAGGTGTTATGCATCCTGTATGCAAAGGGTTTGGAATCAGTCCTGTGTGCTCTTATGTTCTGTCTTATATTTTGCCTACAGAGCCAGCAGATTGACTTAAAAAGAAAATCAGGAATGTTATGTATACCACCAGGGCTCCTCTGCATTGCTTTGTGAGCAAAGTAGCAACAAACATCAGCATCCACATGGGGTGCCTGATAACACCAGATATTTTCAGGATTAATCATGTTCTGCCATGGGGAGTGCAGGGCTGCTGTTCTGTGCCACACAGTTCTGTTGCTTCTGGTGCAAGGTGGCATGACATGGAAACAGGATGGATCAGAGTCCTGATGATACCATGGTATTGTCTGGCTGCCAGAGCACCTTGTCAGAGCTGCAGGAGTCTACATTTAAATCAAGGAAGTCATTAAGCTATTGCACATTAGAATATAAGCTAATCATTTCAGTGAATTTTGTATTTTTATAGTGTGCATATACAAAACTCACAATACTCTAGTTGCTTTTATGTTGCTTTTGTACATATTTCTGATTTTTATTGAGAAAAGCTCTTGAGTAGTTAGCATACACAATCACATTCTTATTCATTGATTACTAGCTAGAAAGCAGCAAAAGTAAACAATGAGATTTCTCCTTATGACTATCTGTTGATTTATTGGTAATCATCAAAGCAAATATTTTAAAGTTTAATTGCTGATAAATAACCTATATTTTTAATGCATCAATTGATATGTAGTGTTTTGCTGCAGGCTGCCTGATCAATGCCCTCACTGTAGATTTAGTTTTTTAAACACATAGATGGTGATAAAATAAGAAATTGAGGAAAGGAGATACACATATGCTGAAGGGACATAAATAAACTTGAGTTCAAGGGAGGGATGACTATTCAGAAGCAGAACATATTGGATGTGGGACATTTTGTCAAAGGTAACAGTTACAGCAGTTACTGACCACAAAAGCTGCCTGGGACAAATAATAGAAGAGTTTTTTATGGTGTTAGAAAAATCTTCCCATTAACTGAACACAATATGCAGGAGCAAACATATGGATTGGTCTCATTAAGAACAAAGACATTTGTTTGAGATAAGCCTCAAAGGGAAGAAGAGAAGTGGCATTTCTCTTTGGGAAAGACAAAAGAATAATGAGGTTAAATTAGAGCAACATCACATTATCACACTGGTGGAGTTTGGACAGAGTACAATAGTCTCACTCTGTGTGGGGGAAAAAAAGAAAAAAGACTGAGTGTTACAGGCACAATAAAGTTTTGGTTGGTTGGTTTTCAGTGTTGGAAAGCTTTTTGCAATTTGTTTGGTGCTGTCATTCTGTGCAGTTTGGGCACTCCTGGTTCCACAGTCAAGGCTGTCTCACAGAATATCCAGAAGAAATCCTGGGCATTGAGTGTAACGTTTCTCTTGCTCCTCTCATCAATTTGCTTTGTTTTTCCTTTTTCAAACATGTTGGTTGTCAAAGCCTTTATTTAATCGTTGGTCCTGATTCTTGGACCTGAATGCCTCGGTTTTAATTTGGAGACCTGCAGGTGTTTTTTCTTGCTCTGTTTTTTTAGTTGCAGTGACTTGGGGATGTTGGTAACCTGTGTGTCAAAATGCATCAGCAGAAATCCTGTTTGTGTGCCTGACTGAGGGCAGCTCACAGTTTTCACACACTGTGTAGGGAGAGTGAGTGCCTGGAGAGTCTTTCAGTGGCATCTTTAACATGGAGCACAGGAAAAAGCACTTGCATGTTACCATCTGAATTTCCACTTGGTTATCCTGATATTAGTTAGTAAATAAAATAGGGGAAAGAAGAAATGAGATGAAAATACCAAAGGAGTTCCTTGTTGGCTTTGTCTCCTTCCCTTCAGCAGGTCTGTGAGTGCTGGTAGATGCTTGCAGGGGCACAGCAAGACAGGTTTGCAGTGTCTGAGGTTAGACAGAACTTCTCAGCCAGGTAGGCTTGTGTTTTCCACATTGATCCTGAGTCAAGCAGACAGGTTCTCTTTATCATCATCTGGTTGAAACAAATACATTATTCTCAGCTTTTCCTTCACTGTATTTTTTAGCTCCCTTGTCAACAAGTCTGGGTATCTTATGTGCTGTGTTCCTTTCTTCTGCTGAACTCTGCAGTTTGCTTCTTTCTCTCCCTTTCCCCCACAGTTGTATTCCCCTGCATCTTAAATAGTTCATTTAAGAAGTAGCAGACTTACAGAGGAATTTTAATATGCTCTCCCATTATGGAGATTTCAATCTGTTCCACAATCACGATTCAATCTGTTAGCTAGATAAGAGTTTAAGAAATTTTTTAGGCTTTGAGAACTTTGTAACAAAATGAAGCAGTTTAATATGTAGTTAGCAATAAAGTATAATATTTACACTAATGTAATGCCAAGGGACGATATTGCTCAAATTGAGATTATAATTTAAAGGAATCAAAGATATAACTTAAAAATTAAAACCAAACCAGTTATATTTAAGCCTTTTAAGAAATATATGCCTTTAAGAAGAAAAGAGGGGAATGGAGGAAGAGGAATTAATTCTTTTAGTTCCTGAGAGTCCTGTGATGTGCAAAATCTCTTTCCTGGGATACATGATGTAAGATTATAATGCAAAGTGCTGCAATATCATACTGCATGCAGCAGGACTAGTCTGTGCCAAATAAGGCAAAAATGACACCTGTGCACCAGTGTAGTGCTAATGTGGCATCTACTACCTGGCCTGGACTGTGACCATTAGGAATGATAAAACTGTAATCATTATATATTTTTTTACAGAAGACAGTAAGATATTTTTGGGGATCTAGTAAGCACAGTAGGAGACTAATGAGGTCAAAAATTATCAGAAAAATTCTCTAAAATAACTTCACTTTTTCTCTTCTGCGATTACAGGATACAGTTCACATATGATAGTGTTTGAATGTCCTAAGTATGTGTTAAGAGGTGAATATTTGATCATTTTGGTAGCTTCAGAATTAGTTGAATGTATGGTTACACTGTATCCAGCACACAGATTGATAAGACAGATCAGATAAATAAACTTTATTAACCTCCTCTCAGTGTTAGGATATTCACTGTCCCAGAAGTGACAGCCGGGAATCAGTCAGTTATGAAAATTTTGTTAAAAATTAAAACTTTTGATAAACTTGTAAAACATGTTAATCCAGAAGCTATTTCTGAGCAAAGAAAGCAGGAATAAAAAATATCCACAATGAAGGCTAAGTCCTGGTGTCTGTAGCCAAGAACAATCACAAGCTGAGTCTAGCTGGTGAGTCAGAGCAGGAGTCTGGAGGGTGGGCACTTCAGAACAGGGCACCAAATGTTGGATCCCGAGAGGGGAAAAAGGGAATTCAGCTCTTGAAGAGATGTCTTCAGTGTGATGCTGTCTTGGTCTTGAACCTGAGGCCAGTCTGAAGCCACTGTGTCCTCTCTCATGTTTGCTTTTCTTTCAAGGGCATTGAGCTGGGTCATCTTCTGTTAAGTGGAATTATAAACTTCACTTCTTTCATTGATTCATGAGAAATATTTTGAAATATTGTGATTTCAGTTCAAGCGAGAAATATTTTGATGACAGTGTTTGCCATCCTCCTTATAACTCTGTCAGTGCCTATTGTGAGCTAGAAGGAAAAATGAGTAGTTGTGGCTGGGTCAGACAGCAGGAATTTACAGAGAACTCACTGTTCTGTGTTGCATCCAACAAGGTCTGTCTTCCTTTGAAACAGGGGTGACCTCTCTGACTGAATGCCAGGGAAGTTCAAAACCCTCTAATTTTCCTTGAAATCTATTTTTATCATGATCAGGGACAGGCAAAGTTAAAAAGTACAAGACTGACAGTTCAGAAGGGAAAAAATGTCTTTACTGAATCGTGCAGGTATTCTGTAGCAGAGTTGGAAATTCTTCTGCTTTTCTGGGCTTTGTCACTTTTACTGTGTGCAGCAGGTTTCCAAGGATTCTTTATTCAATTGAATGTCTAAAAGAAATTATAGTAATTAATGAAACCCACTGCAAAATTATAAAATTTCATTAGCATCAGTGACTGTCACTGTCATTGACGATAGCATAACTATTGGGATAAAATTATATATTTAACAAGGACAAATTATTTCAAACTTGAATTCAGAAGCATATACAAACCATATATGTAAATGTGTATATATGTATGTGTGCATATAAGAATTATTTTATATGAAGCCAGGTACAGAAAAAGGGTCTCTCTGAGTGACTTAGATAAAATCCCTTTGCATGATTCACATTTTGAAGTTGAGCACTGTAGTTCTGAGAAAAATTAATATAATGCCCATTGTGTGTAATGCCCAAAGATTCCTGGAAGGTGTGCACAAAATCTGTTCAGCAGGTGTTAGTGCTGCACTTTTGCAGATGCTGTCTGTTGCTCTTAAGGAAAATTATTGTGGTGACTCAACTACAGAGTTGATGCACTAGCTCTGTGTCTGTGCCAGATCCCCCTTTGGTTTTTAAAACTTCCCAGCTAGGAATTCTTACTGGCACAGGGTAAAAATAGAAGTAGGGAAGAAATACCTTTAACATTTGAAAGTTTTGCTGATTTTCCCAAGGTCTCCTACTGCAAAGAATAACAACATTAAAGAAGGTAGGGTGTTAAAATATTTTCAGTGCTGCCCATTTTAAATGTGTCAATCATTTTGAGTCTTCTAAGTTTTTTACAGTTCTGTTTGTTTGAAGAAGATCAAATTTGCGCTTTTTATACCATCCATCAACTGAAATGTACCCATTGATTCCAAAAAGGCATTTGACCCTGAAAAACCAATTACTTCTACTCGAATCAAAAGGCAAATGTGGAGTTGTCTCCATTAGTAAAATAGCATTTTAAAACATTATAAAGTGGAGATAGGAAGGTAGCAATAAAAACACTTTTTAAAAGACATATATTTTTAAGCACTTGTCAGAAACATGAACCTGGTGAGATGTGGAAATGTCAGACACATTACATGTGCAGGACGTGCATTTGGCATTTTGCTGTCAGCAGGGGAGTTCTTCTACAACTAATTCCTCAGGAACCACACGCTGAGTCTGTCTGCAGGGAGGAAGGAGGGCTAGGGGTAGAAGCATATATTGTTTATTTTGTGGAGGTGTATTAACAGGATTTTTTTTCTCCTTAAGAGAAGACCATGAGTTATGTCAGTCACGCTGTATGATAACTTTCTGGAGTTGGAATAAATTCCATATTTTATGCAAAGCACGAGTCAAGCTGTGCAGCTCACTGGTACAGGTACAAATGGGCCCTTTCTAGTATGCTGCATGTAAAATTGATTAAAAATCCTCTCTTGCAATTCACATGGGTTTAATAAATATTATCTGCTGATGAGCTACTGGCTTTACAGGGGAGCTTGTTTGGCAGTGTTTTATTGGGGTTCTGTCAGACATAAGGAAGGGGTGCAGGGACTGATTCTCTGCTTTTGCCATTTAGTTATTTCTCTCCTCTCCCCTCCACTCAGTTCTGCCAAATAAAACCCTGTTTGCTGCACTATTGACGTGAGCAGGGACTGTTGGCCCCCAGAACATGTTCTGTCCCAGCAGGGCTATTGATGCTGCTCCTGTTGTTGACTCCAGCTGTGAATGTTTAATTTGACACAGCTGTTAGAGCACATAGCCTTAAGAGCATGGTGAGGGAAATGGGATTGAAGTATCACCATCAACTCAAAACCAAATTTCCTGCAGGACAGTATCACATGAAACCAATATATTAATGAATACACAGAATATAGGGGGTATTACAATTTGTTTATACACTGTATACCTAGAGACCTTCATAAATACACCAAAAATGCCAACAGCTATGATTTTTATCCTCTTTTAGGCTGTAAACTCTAAATGATGGACTCAATATTGTCCAAATTTAGCAGCAGGATTAAACAGAGAAGCAACAGTGAATGAAAATTCAGATTCATATCAAATAGTTTCCTTATTGCATTTTTTTTCAAAATTCTAGTATTTATTATGGTTATTTCATTCAGTCACGGTTGCCACTGATAGGCAGGTTTTTTGTAACATGGTCAGAATGCAGTGAAAAAATAAAACAGTCTATCATCAGAAAAATTAGGTATGGCATTTTAAATATTCCTTTAGTTTGGGTAGATGTGATTTTAAAGTTTAACCTGCATGAGCAAAAATTATGAGGACTTGAAAGTTGAAAAAGAAATGTCTTTTTCAAGTTAGTGAGATGTTCTGTTACTAATTTTGCTCTCATTAAGACAGTGTTTTTCTTATGTGAATAAACTGCCATAATTGAGTGCATCTTCTTGTTAGGAATCCAGAGAAGACAGAAATGGTAAGGAAAAAAACCCCTTTTTATTACTCTTTTTTTTGTTTTGGTTTTTTTTTTTTTTTTCCCTTCTCTGGGATTAGGTCAAAATTCTGATTACTGTGCACTACAGCATCACTGACATCAAAAAGATGCAAATATTGAACCAAATTTACTCCAGCAGTAATCATTATTTGACTTTTCATGTTCTGCAGTAGGACTGTTTTTGCTGTACTTAGTTATTGTTAACAACATAAGGAAAATACAAGTAGGAGACAGTGATTTTTTTTTTAATCTTGCAAAATAATTCATTAGTAGATGAAGGAAAAATTCTTTCTTGCAGAAGTTTTTAAAGCATCTTTAAGTAGATGTGTGTAACTTACTGGACTGCACATCATTGTCAAAGGAGGATATAAAAGCTGAATTATCCCCATGCTTCACTTGAGACAGCATCACTGGCCCATATCAGTAAAGATTTGACGAAAGTTTGACTTTCTCTGTGAGGTCACCAGTGATTGTCAAGCACTGATGATTTGTTCAATGAGTGCCATTCCTGACCCCACTCTGCTACACCAGTGTATGTGGAAAATGACAGGGATTGGGATGGGTTGTTGGGCTGCTGTGTCACCTTCTCCTTGTGAAGCTCATTCTGTCATTGCCCTGGACATCCCTTGGGACTGGGCACTGCAATGTCAGAGTTTCCACATCCTGGTGCCTCCTCCAGGGTGGCTCTGTTCTTCATCTGTGCTGCCCCTCTTCCCACGTTTGCACCTTGGTGTTCTTGCTATCACTTTGGGCAGCAAGGGCTGCAGAGGGACTGTGCCTTCTACAGCAAAAGTGACTCAAACATAAAGATATTTAATTATATTTATTTTAATTATATTTAATTATTTATACTTATTTTTTATCCAGAGTGCTGCAGTCGTAGCTCTCCAAACATCTGAGCAAAGAAGTGCAAGGTAGTGGAACAGGACCACACACTCTGTGTAATGCAGTAATTATTTGTAGCCTTACTGTGGAGTAAAATTGGATTAATATTATTTGGATTAGTCTTAAGTTTTCTTAAATGGAAAACAGTAACAATTATTAATACTTTTCATTTTTATGTCACATGAGGATGTAAAACATAAAGCAGATGATTTTGCCCAAACTTTGTTGCTGCCTGTGAGCAGAGAAGGACATGCAATGAGACATAAGAGAAGGTGGGGAAAATGTTTAGCAATTGCATTTTATATATTAAATTGTCATTTCATGGAAACATATTTTCATGGGGTTTTTTTTGTTTTTTTAATTGTAAGCTGCATAATTTTAATTTGGTTTGTAGCTTTTCTCAAATGAAACCTGAGCCCAACTGCAAGTAGTGCACTTATCATGGAAAAAATTCACCAGCTGTAGTTCTTCAGTGTGCTTGGGGCTAGCCTGAGGACCTGACTGTCCCTTTGAACCATACTTTGATTCCTGCTCTTTCTGTTGGGTTCAGAAATGAAAGTAATTTTGACCATTTAAACTTCTGGGTAGAGAAAAGTCTTTATTCTTTGGTGTCATAAAAGGAGGAAAAGAATTTAATAGTTTTGGGATGCTTCCTGAGAATTTCAGTGACACCTCCAGATCCTCACAACTTTTTTTATCTGGGTGGTGAAATTTTTCATTGGAATCCTAATATTTGATACAATGTGCAAATATGCTGAGAGTATTATTAAGAAATAAATGGTAGTGTATTGGTAAATGCTGGACTTTTTCAGTAGTTGGTTCTAGAGTGTTTTTGGTTTCTTATTTTTGAGCAAAACATCTAGTACTCCTGTTGTGATATATCAGTGCAGAAATGCACCTGTAGCTATATGCTGGAAATGGACACTGAGCACTAGTAAAGAGAAGGACTAAATGGAAAAATGTTTTGAATCCTTTAATGTTTAAAAGTAGTGTCATTTTCATGAAGCTTTCTGTAACTTTTCTGAATGATGGTCTGAGTCAGCGTTAATGGGATTTGAAGATGCGATTTCATGGTGCTCTAATTATTTCAATCCCCTTTTTCAGACAATGTTTTATTAATGGCATTGTGTTAAAAGCCTGATAAGTTACTCTTAAGCGTTGCAGGAAGAGGGGCTTAATTAAAAAAAAAAAAAAAAAAAAAGAGAAATATTGTTTGCACTGATGGGGGTTGGGTTTTTTGTGGGAAACATTATCATTTTAGACATTTGGTGTAAGAAAAAGAAAAGGAACTTCAGTGAGCAATTTAATCCTAGTGCTTGATCCTTCACTTGCTCATGTTTCTCTCAAGTTATTTAATAGTGTGCTGGAATGGCTGAATTGTTCCTCCAGCCTCATGGTGCTGGTATTTGGTTTTTTCCTTCCTTAGTTTTGTCTTTCTTGGAATTTGCAGAGTTGGGTTTACCAGATATCAGTAAATGCCAAACAAATCAAAGTGTTGCTGCCAGCAGAGCTATTGCAGGGCTGTGTTCTGAATGTGACTGGTTTTAATTGATTCCTGAGAGGTCAAAATAGAAAGTGCCAGTGCAGGAGCATCATTGATTCATGGAAGCAGGACCCAGCAGCCTTTTGTTCTCCATGTGCTTATCAGTGTCTCTTTTCCTTGAGCAGGTGTGAGCACCTGCTTATGCTCAAATATATAACCACCCTAAGAAGTGCTGAACATTGTAATATAGTTCTATTTTTGCTGAGAATTACCTTATCTGAAATCTGGGAAGACATTTTGGGAGAATATTCTGTAAAACTGAGAGGGGAAGACATTTCCTTCCTTCAGAAGCAGCAGGAGCATCAGAGCTACCAGCATAAGGTGTCAGGGGTGTTCCTGCTCTTCCCTCTCCACAATTCTCCCTTCATCTCAGTGATGGCAGCTTCCTCTGCTCATCTGCTGGGATGAGGAGATTGCATGTGCCACATGGGCCGTGTTTTCTTCTCCCTGCCAATCTGGAAGTGGTTTTTTGGTAGGCCAGCTGTCAGCAGAGCACTGGAATGTGATGATGGGATTGCTGTGTTCCAGCCCCTGGGTGCCAAGTGCAGTCCCAGCAGCACTGCCCAGCCAGGAGATGTGTCCTGTGAGTCAGCCCACTGCCTTTCTGCAAAATGGGACACAGTTATGGCTCAGCAGAGAGACAGGGGCAAGAAAAGGGTGGTATTTATTATTCTTTACATAAAGTGTCCTTTGAGCTGGTGGCAAATGGCTTCTATGTTGATTTTTTCCTAGTCCTTTCAAGATTTAACTCCTCTGTTGGCTCTCTCTATTCTTTTTTTTCTTTTAAATGAAGCATATAATTTTGCTTTTCCCAAGATTACAAAAATATTGGTCCTGGGAAGTTTCAGTTTAAAAAGAAGGACTTTTGATCCTCGGTGCAAAATATGGTTTTCATGTTTTGCATCTTCACTTTGTAACCTGCCTGTAGACAGCAGATAACCAAACAGTCCATCACAGCTTCCTTACAAAAAAAATGGTCAAATCAATTTAAGCTAAAACACAACTTTTTGTATTTTGATGCTGCTTCCCACTCTGATTTATCAGAATAGCTACATTTGCATGTCAGATGCAGAAAGATGATGATCCCAAAAATCAGGCTTACTCATCTGTGTAATCATTTTTGAGCATTTTCTAATCAGAGATGCCTTCTGCATTAGCATTGGTGATTTTCAGTTGCACTGATAGGTTTGTTCTGTATTTGTGATTAATAAGTTGCTTGGAATATTTTTCCACTTGACTGTGTGAGTTTTCACCTGTACAAAAAAGGCATTGTTACAGAGGCTCCAGAGTCTGTCCTGTGTGTGTTTGTTCTCAGTGAGTCCATATTCCTGAAAAATACCTGGAAACTGTGGGTTTCTGAGGGTCTGTTTCACTACTCTTTGCTATTCTGGTCTCCACTTGCATACTGGGAGGGAATAATACATATTTATGATTGCTGGATAAATGTTCATGCTCAGTGTGTCAATGGAGAGCTCTACCAATCCTGTGCTATTTTTTCTACAACTGACTGAAATGTGCATGCAAATAGATATGTAGATGAATTCTTCAGCTCCACAGTAAACATCCACAGTGAGCTTTATCTACTACAGGCATAGAATGATAAAGCTTTGGCAGAGAAATTTCACCCACAGCCTGAGATTGCCATCTTGGTGCTTGTGCAGTGCCATGTGCATGCCCAGATTCCAAAGGTGGTGGGGAAAGGATCTGGGCTTGTGTTTGCTGGGGTTTGGCAAGTGGGTGGAACTGTGCCTGTTAGAAGCTTCCTCACACAGACAAACAATGGAAGGAAAGAATAGCCTAAAAATACCCAGAGCAGTCACTAATATGCTCTGACACTGCCAGAGAGGTTACTGGGGAGAAGAAACCCTCATGTTTTGAAGTATAATACTAGTAAGCATGCAAATTAGATGTTGGTGTTTTGTCTAGATGATTGTGTGGCTGTCGTATTTCTTTCCATCAACAAGGTTAAAATATATGTGCAGTTAGATAACAGATCTAAAAATAAGAATTTTGAAGGGCAGGTTATGAACTAAGCCTGACAGTATCAATGAGCTTACTTTCTATAAATGGATTATTTTTAGAGGCCTTTTAATTTTACATCCTTAGGCTACACCCGCATCCTTTTTTAAAAAGTTTTTTTGTGGAATTTGGGGGATTGTAACACTGAGGCTTTCAAATAACCATCCCCTTCTAGGAGTGGAGGCTTGAAGCAAAATGCCAAGTAAGGGGGTTAGTCATACTAACAGAAAAGAGCATACATGACTCAGTAGATGTAAATAGCACCAGATTCAACGGGGTAATAAAGAATGGCATATGCTAATATATTAGAGATTAAAGGAGGTGGCACAAGTGACATGCTAAGGCAAATTACATTGTTCTGCCATTCTATAGGCTCCAAAGAACCTGAGGGCTTAAGATTCTTATTACTTGAAAATAAGGAAATAAAGATAGAATTAATCTTTTCTTAATTTGCACTAATATAAATGATATGCTATTAATCAAAGTTAATCATCAGTAAAATAAGACAAGCACTTAGAGTGATCCATCCTGCATGCTTCATCTTGGGATGGCTTGGGAGAAATGCCCCTGGTTCAGTGTGCATCTCCATCCATTAACTACTGGACTAAGAAAGAGTAACTCTACTTGCAATCTTCTTTTGACTTAGCTTTTATGGTAAATTAGTTTAACATTTGCAAACAATTTTTAAAGGTACAACATTGCTAACCTAGAAAATGATTTTGTAAAGTGAGTAATTTAAATACTTTTGGACAACAGCATCGATAGTGGTTGTCACAAAAAGATTTTTTAAACAAATCTGGACCACAGCAGCAGTATCTTGGTAGAACTTTAGGAAGTCCTTTGCTGGAGCATGGTCTCCACAGCTGCTCTTCTCAAAAGAGCATTTAGGCTAATGCAGAAGAGTACATCTGAAGAAATCTTTTGAGGCTTGAAGCCAGAATAGACACACATAACCATTCTTGAGTTTATCTGACAGTCTGGCCCCTGAAGTTTAGCTGAGAATTCTATGAAGAAATGTTTTCAGTGGTTTGGGGTTGCTTTGTCTTTCAGGTGTTTATGTATGGGGACTCAAATTGTAATTATGGACTCACAGTGGCTGCAAAGGCTCAGTCACAGAGTAGAGCTCCAAGAATTTCCTAGAACTAAAGAAAGTAGGCTTTAGTAGGGCTGCCACTCATCTGCTCCCTTCCCATGCTGTAACTGGCAGTGTTTCTCCCAAATGTGTCACTTTGTCCATACCTTTTTTCAGCTATCTTGGCAATCCCCATCCAATGCTGTGCATCCATCCCTGCCTCACTGTCCCTCCCTGTGAGCCACAGCTCCTGGGCATCACCTTCATGGCTCTGCCCCAGGACATTCTGAGTAACAATTCCCTGACTATACCAAATCCTTCACTCAGGAGTCCCAAATCCTTGCCAGTTGCCTTCCCAGGCTTTCTCAGGATCCCAAATTGTCATTTCAGGATCTCCTCAAACTGATACTTTGTGCAGTCCAGTGGTATTCCCTCCCTTTCTCAACCTTGCTCTTTCTCTGTAAATCAGTGCCCTTCTTTCCAGTCATACATGTCCTTCTGGTCATGGTGGTGTCACAGATTACTGAATTAACTTGATTTTCTTCCTGATTGTTGCCCAAACTCTGCACAGTAGTAGACAGACACCTTAGGAAGGTGTCTGAAGACCCTCCCTTAAGAGCAGGGATGTGCAAAGTGCCTCTTGTTTTCCCTCCTGTATGACTCCTCCACTTGCTGCTCCTCCTCTTTCACGTTTGTTTCAGTCTGTGTGCTTGTACCCCCGGGGCTATGTTAATCTATTTGCTGACAGCTGTGGTAAAATTCGAGTTTTACAGATGTGCATGAGCACATATGCATGTATAATGTTATACTGTATTACTTCAGGTTTTCATTTTCAGCCTTGTATTATCTATAAACAAACACACAGCTCATACTTAGTTGCTTGACAAATTTTAGTTGCAATTTTAAAGCATAAATGTAATTGTCATATAGTCTTGGCTATGCATTTTTAAGGCAGGTGTCAGGCACTGCTATTTCACATTCCTTCCCTCCACCCAAACCAGCCATAGCTCTTGGGCTGGAAATGTGCTTCAGAAACAGTGGCAGCATTTCCAAATGCTTCTGTGGAGCCTTTTAGAACTTAGAGAAGTTTTATCTCTGGAAATTAAGAGGAGAAACTGTATTTTATTTGAAAGTCTTTTGGCGCATTTAAGAGTCTGGAATAATTTTTTGCCGTTCAATAAAAATGAAATATCTTGGCTTTATAAACCTACTTCAGGTTTTATTTTTTTGTTTGTGGGGTTTTTTTTCCCCTCCCCAGCATTCCCTTTGAAGCTTACCACTTGATAGATTAGCCCAGTGCTAAATAAAATGCCCTTTTTTTAATGTATGGAAGCTTGGTAATTATTGCCAAAAGATTCTTAGTGACTGGTAATATACAAATAATCAGATTAGTCTTGAATTCTGTCTCAGCTGAGGCTGTAGGAGTAATCCAGTTGGTGCTTGTTTACCTCTGCTTTTCCTGGTGCCTCCAAGGGTGCACAGCACAGGGAAGGAGGGCAGCAGGGGCTATGCTGAGCTGATGCCTTGGAGTGGCTCCCTAGAACAGAGCTAGACAGAGTTAAAAGAATAAAGTGGGTATTTTTTAAAGGCCTTTAATAGAGACACCTTGGGCAATGCCAAAGCCTGGCAGTGACGACAGCCAAGGTGGACAATGGTCACAAATATTTCAGACAGATACAAGTTTGGTCCATCTACATATCAGGGTTTAATGTCCAATTATTCCTTCAGGGAATGAAGTCACATTCCCCCAGTCTGCTGCTCCCCCCACCACCCAATTCACTTTTGTTTGTACTTTTCAGGGCCTGAGGCTGTGATGGTGTCCTTGGATCTCAGGAAGGATTGTTTTGTCTGACCAAACTGTGATGAGAGCTCACTAACACTCTGCATGGAGTTCAGAGTTATACACTAGTGCAGTGCAGGACATGGAAAACATAAAGCTGAAACTTAAGGCACCAGTGGGGCAGCAGGGGGACGTGAGACCAACCCCAGAGAATTTGGTGTCTCTCAAAGCTCCCAGGCCAGGCTGGGCTGTTCAGCTCTCCAGTCTCTCACAGTCACAGTGAGGAACCTGGAATGGCTGGAAATGTGTGTCTGTCTGATCCCAGGAGTCCATCAGCAGCACTTGCTAATGCTGCTTTTCAAGGGAACAATTGTCAAACGTGGGTTTCAAACACCCCCCAGCAGAGATTAAACTGCTGCAGGTTTTGGACACTCTGTATGTAACATAAGCTTGAGTAAAGACCAAATCCATGGCATCTTTGGGCTTTTCAACAACACTTTTAGTACTTTCTTGGGATTTAGGCCTTTATGGTAGTAATTAGGAGAGGGGGACTTAAAGGTCAGCTATAGCTTTTAAAGTATTCCATTTTCTTCCTCAACTCCTTCAAAGGAGTCCTAGACTTCATTGTATTTAAAATAATTTAACAATTCCTTTAGTAATTCTCTTGCATCTTGCCCAGGCTTCACGTTTTTTTATAGTCTCAGCTTTATCTATTGTAGCACAATGTTGATTGGTTCTGGTGCTGGTTTTATAATTAAATGGAATTAGGATTACAGCAGTAGAAAGGCAGGAAGGAAATTTTTTTTATCCTAGCATGTATATATAATAGATTTAAATGAAATTAAAACTGTAAATATCCAGCCCTCATTAACGATTCAATCTGCCTTCAGTAAGAATCAAATGTACATATATTTATTAAATGGAATATGTGTGAATCCATATGCATCAGTACATGTATACAGGGATGTTTAATGCCTTTTAAAATTTACATATTGGACATATGTTCCCTTTGCCTCAGGTTTACATCTGAAGGAATAGGTTTGTAAACTTGGTGTATTTTTATAGATTTCCACTGTTTGTTAGTTTCTATGAATTTTTTAGTGAAAGAAGAGCTCTCTGACTCTGAGGGTACTGTGAAGGGTGAGTATGTGGTTGGGTCAGGCTACCCCAAAGCCAGTACAAGTGCATGCCCTATAAAAGGGTGCATTAGAGGATGCAAAAATCTTCACATACCTATTTGTTAGAGTGCCTTATGCTTTGATATGGATGTTTTTAATTTTTCTTGAACAATGAGTTTTAAAACATGTCAAGTTTTAGCTGCTACCAAGTGTTTGGCAGTGTAGAAACTAAAATCACAAAATGCAAAATGAAAATGTCACAGTAAATATTTGCTTCATTGTGTTTTGTGTGCATTAAGAGATAAAATAGGTCTTGTTCATAAGGATAGCAGGATTCATTGTTTCAGTTTACTTGTTATGCTATCCCCAAAAAATTCAGCAGATATTTGAAGCATTCTTTACAATATTTGAAGTGGGATGCGTGTTTTTTGTGGTAGAATTTGGGTTTTCAAACTTGGTTAGGCTTCTTCTGTAATTTGAAGTTACTTAAATTGGATTTTAAAAAATATAGAAATTTCTATTCTCCTTATATGGACTGTATTTGAAAGATACCTGCACTTCAAAGGAAATTACTGCAAGGTACCAACCTGTATCCAGCCTAGCAAAAATAATTCAAGGTATCCTGGGGTAATGCTAAATGAAAATGGTAATTGTGGTGTCAGAGCTCACAAAAAATGGTTACTAATGGATTCTTTCTTTTAGGAAAGATGTAAAAGTATTTCCCTTTAGGAAGGAAGATAGCAAACAGTCTAACTAGATAGATGTTTGATGGAGATACTCGGTGTAAGATTCCTGTCTGACTGAAGATGTGCTGATTTTCAGCCTGCTGGAACTGCTGTGTTTGACACAGGGGATCTCTTTCAGCCATCCAAAATCTCTTTCCTTACTGCAGGGTAAATTTAGTCTCAGAAACTGTGATGTGTGCACAGGTTCTGGATGTGGGAAGCATTTTGGGGGTGGGGATTAAGGTTCTGTGGGGTTTCTTTAATGAAGCCAGAGAGATGGAGAGATCTGCTTGATAATAAAGCTTAACTTCAGTGCCAGCTCCGTGCTGTTACAGCATATTACTACACAGCAAGAAATGTGGCACAGATGTTGTGGCAGCCATATTTTACACCCTCCAAAAGGTCATGTCGCTTGTTATTACATTCAGAATCAATATTAAGTGAGCGTTCCAAATTTCAGCTGTCAGTTGAATTTATTGCTGCAAACCAAGGCTGAAAGGTTTTCAACTGTGATTCCAGCAAGCTAACAAATTAATAATACAGAAGTATGCGTGATGGAGCAGGTGATCCATGTTCCAGCAGCAAAGGAAGTGTAATTGAAAATCACAGAAGCCAGAGCTGGGATGTTGAGTCCATTGGCTGTGCCACGGGGATGTGCAGTGTCTGTGAGCACTCACCTGGCAGGGAGGGCTTGCAGACAGAGCCACTGTGTGCTGCACGGTGGGGTGATGCACCTGAGTGTGTGTGGTGCCTTTCTGTCTGTCTTGGGAAATATTTCCACCTCTGACATGTGGCAGTAATTGGCATATTGCTGTATGTTCTGTGCACGTGTGACAATTCTGCCTTTTGTCGCTGTCTCTGATAACAGCAAAAGGAACAGAAAATGGGTGGGAAAATGGTTGGTGGTGATCCAGGAGAGCTGCAGCTTTGAAGGTTGAGGTTGTACCTGTGTTTTCACTTTCTCCAGGGCAAAGATAAATTCCAGCACCAAAACACTTTTTGGAACAGAAACGTTCTTGTTTCAGTGGGGATTGGCTTCTGGGATGGGGTCTCATGCACTTTAGTAGCCACAAGGCTCTTAAAATCTCTCTTGTTTGGTAGCATGATCGAATTTTTTTAGGCTTCTGGATGTTCTGTATTTCTGGTGCTGCTTTCAGTATCAGATGCTGAGAGATCAGAATGAAGAAAACCCCTTGCAGCCTGGAATGGCTCTTGTTTCCAGTAGGTATTGAAGTGACCTTAGCTAGATGAACAGCGTGGTTTTCATCTGATCTTTCTCATTTTGTTCTTTCTTTCCTCTATTCAGATAGTTTCATTCTGCCAGTTTGCATTTGCTTTAAGACATTTCTACAATATGTGCAGTACCTCTGTGGCTTTGTTGCCTCCTTCTGTTCCAGAAAGAGTGGATTTTGCTTCACATATATCTGTGAAGGATTTTCTTCCATTTTAGAGTACAACTGATCAAAATTACAGCTAATCTGCAGCAATTCTCTTACATTTCACATAAATTTGACATTACTTGTGCTACTTAATGTAAATTCTTCAGATAGAAGTTTATGGTTCTTGAAGCTTAACATGTGAAAACAAGGAAAAATTGTAAAGGAACTGTCAAATGAGACCAATAGGAGAGACAACATGCCTTCACATCTGCCTTTTGTGTATTTCCCCCCCACCCAGAAATTGGGGGCAGGGTGGGATGGGGGGGATGGTTCATCTGTAAATTTTAAACTACCTTCTTCTTATTTGTGCCAGTGCCCAGAAAAAAACAACAATGCAAAAGTGTAATTGCTGTTGTAATTAATTTCTGGCTTTAGGGACATAAACAATCATTTTTCTTAAAAATAATTACCAGATATAGGGGAAGCTTATTACCAGTTTATCCAGTACAGAGTTTTGAGAAATAAGGGGTTAATATGAAGGAGATCAAAGACTGAAGGGGGGAGCAATGGGGCAAATGTGTGCATATGCCAAAGGTATTTTGCTGCACCACTGTGCACTGCTTTGGACAAAGCATAAATCATGGTTATTTAAAATTGACTGTGAGGTTCAGAGAGCTGATTGAAGTTACCCTCAGTGTTACACAGCTTACCACTGCAAAACAGAGCTGGTTCCAGCCTTCCTGCTGCAGGGGAGATAATTTCTGTCACCACCACTGCCATTCTTATTCTTCTCATTGTTTCTGTTTCCTCAGTAACAACTATAGCTATTTGCATTTGCAATGGTCTTTTGAGACTAAAAGCCCTGAAAGGATCAGGCATTTGTATGTACCTTCAGTTTTAGTGAAATGGCATTTTCAAATCTTTGTACAAATCCACATGCTTGTTTTCTTCTAAAATGCAGAGAGGAAGCTATGGAGATATCAAGAGACAATCAGGGTTTGGGGTTTTTCATCAGAACTCTTTATATAGATGAGAAATTTACTTCAGTGCTTAAGTTTAAATGATGAAATTGTAGCATAAACTGATTTTTATTTAGTGCTCTCACTTATATCTAGATACAAACTTCTTTGTCCTTTTTTCCTTCTGTGCACCTCTGTGAAGTAAATACTTTAGGTTGCATGTTGGCTAAAATCTGGTACATTAAAATTTACAAATGGTGAAAGGCATGTCTTCTCATCTGCCAGTGTGTGATTCAGGTAGCACAAGCAGACTTCCATCCACTTGACCGCAGTAGAGCTGGCACTGCCTTCCTTCTCACTCCCTTCCCAGGCTTGTTTGGTAAAGCCAAAGCAGTGATGCTTCTGTAGCTTTTAGATCCAAGGTAATTAAAAATACTCCAGAAGTATTTATAGAAATAATAATTTTTGTGTGTTTTGAATTTTGTATTTGCCAGGGGAACGCATCGTGACTTGTTTGAATCACTGTCTTAGAAGATAATACCATCTTCTAAGTAACTGACATGTCAGAATCTGAGGTCAGGTGCACATTAAAGTAGATAGAACATCTTAATCCCACTAAATTAAGTCAAAATTGCAGAGCTAAAACTGTAACAATATCAAATAATTTCATTTGTGTTAGAAGTTTATAGAATGCATGTTTAACCCTATCAGAGGAAGCAGAGACTATAGTGACATCCAGTTATGAAGCTAGAAAAATAAAAGTTTGGTTTGGTTTTTTTTCATTTGATTGCTTAGGAAATTGATAAAAATTTTGTGGGAAACTTTTTTTTTTTTTTTTTTTTTTTTTTTTTTTGGTGGTGTGGGGTTTTTGTATGTTTAGGAAAAAGTGTTCCTAAGCACTGGAGGGTAAGCACATGGATTATTATCGTTTCAAAGGACTGTGCACACCATAATGCATTCTTAGAGCCCTGAAGTTCTTTTCACAAAGGTCAGTTGTTCATTCAGCAATACACATCAGTCTCTGTGGTCTGATTTGTGTAAGGAATTGAGATTTCTAAGATGTAGACTTTTATTTGATGGAGCCCAATGGGGTGCTTGTATCACATAGAGCAGCCCTTATCATGATTTAACAATCAGCATGCCACATGGAAAATTCAGAAGCACTTATACCACCTGTAAGATTTTGATTAGTTTAATTATAAATCACTCTCATTCTGATTTTTACTTACTTGCACACGGGCTGATTGCAGCTCACCACTAGTGTATGTAATACAGTGATATATTGTACTCTAAATTCTGATAACCACTTTTGCAAAAAGACCTGTCTGCCTCCTTTGGACAATTACATATGTTGGTAATCTGCTCTTTCTGGTGTTCTTTTTGTTACTTAAATAGCTCTGTGATAACAATGCATTTTTATTAGTTCAGAGGTGTACCTAAGTGATAGTAGGACTATGAGCAGGAAATCTTGAGAAAATGAGACTAAATTGAATTTAAAAGGCAAAAAGCAAGGGACCTGTAGTGTCTGTAGTCCTGATCATGTTGAAACTAGGTGGGAATCAGAGTCCTTCCTCTGTTTGTAGAGTTCTCGGGGGCAGTGTTCTCCTTGCTCCTGCCAACCAGCTCTGCCTTCCTGCCTCTCCCCTGTCTAGGAGAACTCTGGTTAACCTTTGCCCTCACACTTCCCAAGCAAAACTCTCATTTCCACCTGTTTGTGCACAGCCTCAAGGGCAGGGATTCTGCCCTCTGTGACAGAATTTGGTAGAGGTCAGTCAGTCCTTTGCAGAAACCATTTGGACTGAAGATGGAATAAACACTGGTAACACTGAATTGTCATTCCAGGAAATGCTGGACTTGAGTCAAGAATTGTGCTTTAACAGTTGGGTTTTTTTGTGTTCTTCTCTTCTAAACTTTCTCTGAAGAGAATCCAGGTACTATTTCCCACCCACCTCATTGTGGAAGCAGTTTGATTTTACAGATTTCTCTGAGTTAAGGCTTTAACAGCCCAGAAGCCCATTGTTCACTGTAGCACAGACTGCTCCATGACAGCTTTTCTTCAAGAATTCTGTGATTAAAGATAATCAATTCTTTAGTAAGACTTGATAAGTATGGTCCTTATAAGTATGCTCAGATCTGCACTGGGATTTCAAAGAGGAGACCCATACAGTTTTCAGAAAAATTGTGTCATTACTGCACACCCACAGTTACATCCCCAAAAGTATGACAAAACAGATTAGAAACCTCATTTTTTTTTAGTAAATGTAATCACTTGTGTTTCCTTTTAAATTAGAATTTTTCATCTGTTTTGTGCTGGCAAGTGTGAGTGTTTAGGCTGATCTGCTCTGAAACTTGTGTCTCTTGAACCCTGCTCTCCTGCCATTGACTGGCATCATTATTACAGCAGGTGGTGAAGAAACACCATAAATTTATGGAAACTTGTGAACTTTCTGAGTTAACCTATAGCTAATACATATAAATGATTGAAAGAAAAAGTTTTAACTGGATGATGTCATTGTGGTGTTCTGGAAGTTCATGTGTTGCTATATATCCATACTTATTTTAAATATTCAGTGAGGAGTGGGGGGGTGTCTCAATCTTTTCAGGTTTTTTGTTTTGTTTTCTGTTTTCTCAAATTCGCTCAATGTTTTCTCAACTAAATCACACAAACATTCTGCTTTTGACAGTTCAGCACTAGACATTCACCTCATTTCTTGAGGTGTTTATAGGCAGCACTCCATGCCAAGCTTCTAGCAGCCTGTGTTGTGGCAGTAGCAGTTTTGTTGCCAAAAAATTCACCACTATCAGCCTGTCAAGAGCAAGATGAGATTGCTCATGGTTCCCTGTCTGTAGGAAAGTCAAATGTCAAAGATCACTGGGAAGATTTGGAATGAGGAAGGAAAGCAATTTTTTTTTTAAAAAACAAATTTCACAAAAAAGAGTGTGAAACAAGAAATTAGAAACAAACAACTAATTCAAAATGCAGCTGTCTCTTCAGGGGGCTGTAGCAATCTAGTGGTGGCTGTGACACTTCATCAAGAATGGTCAGTGACCATTGGTTGCAGTTAAATAGAAAATGTAATAATGTGATAGGAAAAATGTATACATATATATTGTACAGAGAGAGGGAAAGAAATTATGAAAACCTCTAAGAAATGTCTGGGGAATGAAAAGGAAAAGAAATTAGGCTTGCTGCCAGTAATGTTATTATTCAGAGACAGTCCAAAATTCTTTCTGTCCCCAGATTGCATTAAAGGACTCATAAAAGCAATTAACATGTAGACTATTTTTCTAAGTCACTGGAATTTTCAGCATCTAATTACCCATTATGTAATAGCTGGAAGCCAGCAAATAATCTCAAATTGTTGATGCCCTAGGATAATTTAAAGTACTTTGGTAGTAGTTTGGTTAAAAAACAATAACAACAACCAAAAAGGAAAAAAAAAAAAAAAATCCCACAAACAAAAAAAAACATAAAGTTTTTTTGTTTGTTTTTTTCTTTTAATGTATGGATATTCCTTTAGCATGAATGTTTTCATTTGAAATTGCTTAGTCTCAGGCTCAACATGAAATGATTCTGATTACCTTGATGTCATTGGCTTTTGATCTTGTTCTAGTGAATTAGAACTGATGCCTTGTTGAAATGGACTGTGCCTAGAAAAGGAAAAAACAGAGTTTGTTGAAGTGATATCAGAAATGATAGAAAGGACCCCAGTAAAAATTATTCTGTCCAGTGTATTCTATTTAGTACGTGAAACAAGGTAAGAGATTTCAGTGGGTTGTTGCTGTAAATTTTATCTTAATTGTTATCACCATTATATGGTAGGCCTTGACTCTCTGATGACTTAAAAGAGAAAGGAATTATTTAATGACAAACTCTGTAAGTCAAAAAGGTAATTGAAATGATAAAACTAATTTTGTAAACTTTTTTTAATACTCATAGTATGAATTTCCAGCTTTTTTATATAGCTGCTACTCTCCATCCTCAATAAAACATCATTCTAAAGAGAAGTTTTCATCTCAGTGCTTATAAAAAATATTTTTGTGATCACCTATAGTTTTTATATTTTGATCAGTGCTGCTATTGCCCTCATTCACTGAACTATTTAAACATATTATAAATATATTCCAAAAGTTTAATAAGTGCTTACACATTTGCTGACTATGACTGAAAGCTACACTTGCTTATTAATTTATTATTTTAAAAACCCTCATCCTGAATTGCCAAGAACACTGTTTCTAGGCTGTGACATTTTTGTTTTTTTCTTCTGGGGTTATTTATGCAATATTATAAGTTTATAAGTCCCTTTTTTTTTTTCCACCTATTAAAAGTAAAGCTTTGAAAGTAACAAAGATGAACGAGCCTGAGAGTGCTCATTTATTTTCTATTTAAATCCTTTGTTTTCATATTAGATTTCTGTCTAATAGAGTACAATGAAGAGGTTATGATGTCCAAAGATTAAGATGCTTGTCTGGGAGCCTGAAGACATTTTCTGCCCACATGTGAGGATCACTAATGCTGTGATGCATGTGGAGTGCTGCAGCACAAATGGGAGTTTGGGGACCAGGAGCTGGGCTCAGTGGCCCTGATGGGTCCCTTAAACTCAGCATATCCTGTTTCTGTGAGAACAGTGAGCTTTCAACTACATGATAAGCATTATTTCATCAGTCTACAAGTGAAAAATAGGAGGCTTTCAAAGTAATGGCTAGTGATTAATATTTATTGTAACACTTAGTCACTCTCTATTTAAAACTTTGGCTTAGTTTGAATACTGAAGGTCAGTTCATGAAATCAGCTATTTCCTTGCTGCTTCTTATTTTTCTTGCATTTTCACAAAACTGGACTCCCAAATGTCAAATTCCCATTTCCTAAAGTGCATGTCACCATGCATGTGTGATGGCACATGCAGAAGAGGTCCAGAAGAGCATCTTCAAGATGTATTTGTGAAGTATCTCATGGAACGATTGCAACTTCTCATTCAAGGCTAATTGATAGGAATCAGTGTAAATATTGATTTATTATTTGTTTTTAAACCACTACTTCTGAAAAGTGTGATTCTCACAGAGCTTCCATCTTGTCTTGCTGCTTTTTCATCATCTCTGCTTCATGAAGGTAACTAAGATACAAGCTCCTGTGAATGTTCCTCAGCTGTACCTTGTTTTCACCTCCTGACCTTGGGAGTTGTTGTATTTTTTATTCATCCTGTATACAATACTAAGAGCTTTTCTGTGGCTGATCCCTGACCTGGTGGGCTTGTGAGCTACATCAGACACAGGAACAACAGGAAGAGGTTCCCAGGCTACCTAGGAACATCTGTAATTGACCTTCACTTTCATAGCAGAAGGTTTCAATGAGTTGATTTATTTGATTCTCCCTCTCTTTGGTTTTGATGGCTGTGTTTTGTAAACAGTTGTGAAAGGACAAATTAAAGAACAGGATTATTTTAAAAACCCCGCAGCCATTGTGGCAAATGATTAAGACCTGTTGGAAGAAACAGCTATTCACTTTTCTGCCAGAATGTGAGTTGCTTTCAATGAAGCAGAATAATGCCATCTTTTTAAAATATAAACTGCACTTGTAATATTGACAAAGAACATGGAGTCATGTTCCTCGTTTGAAACATTCTTATGAATATTACAGTAGTTCTGACACTTTAATATTAAATTTCTTGGGTTGGATTGATTCAAGGTTATCATAATGGTTTATGTTTTCAGAGAGAAGCAGGTGAATTTAGCTTAGCATTTGCTACTGCTTATAAGTTCCAAAAATTTTATTAGTTCTAAAAGAAAATCCTAGTGATTCATTTAAAGCCTAGAACAGTAAACTTTCATATAATTAACAGTTAATCCAGAAATTAAATTAATCTCCATATTTAAAACATGGGACTGTATCCAACTGCAAACATAACAGTAATTGTTCTGTGCCTTGCTGGGGCTGCAGGGTACTAGCATAGGTTAATATATCTTAGTCACACACATTCACACTGACTATGATATTATTATCAAGGTGCACACTGAGCTGTGACCTGTTTAGGGGAGGCAGTGCTGCTCCTGCTGAGAAGTAAAAAATTATGATTAAAGCAAGAAACTTGTACTTGAGCTGGAAGCTTGTAGTACATATGACACCAAACATGTAAGCAGAATTTTGAGATTAAATTTTGGGTTGGTAGAGGGAGGTTGCATTATGGAGGCAGTAAACATTCTGAGACATAGACTGAGAAAGATGCAAAAAAAGAGAATAAATCCCTGGAAGCAAAATCAAACGCAGATTTGAGAAGGTTGGGAATTTCTGCATTATCCAAGTGCCACGTTTTCAAGTTCCTCTCCATCTGTGAGCAGTGGATGTAGGATGCAGGTCAGATCTCTGGCAGACAGCAGCTCTCAGGAACCAGTAATCCTCTCTGTCACTCTTTTCTAAAGGCTATTGTTCATCTAAACTAAAATGGTGCTAAACTGCAGCCTGCCGGCATTTCAAATATAAAGATTATCAAAAGATCTTAAGCTAAAGACTGAGAAGATTGACAAGTGCAAAGGCACACATCATTCAGGATTCATTCCTCCAGGCGTTCACTCATAAACTATTTTCTATTAAAAGAATGAAACATAAGCTGACAACATGAAGACAGGGAATGGCACGGGTAAGCACAACAAATGAAGCCAGAATTACAAAGGTACCTACACATCAACAATGAGATTGAGAAGAGGTGTGACAGTATTTCTGTGTCGTCTCAGAGGCCTCCAGCGAGAATATTTAGAATATTTATCAGCCTGTGTTTGTAAACAGATACAGAATATGGCTTTTCTGGGTTTCAGGTCATGATGGGGCTCTAACAGCCAGGAGGTTCTTCCACTCTTTATCATGGTATCACCTTGAGGGAGGTGGAGAAATGTTATATTTATGTGCAAATCTTCTGCAATGTCAATGAATGGCAGGGTTGGTTAAATACAAGTTTTGGGCAGAAAACGAGTAGCATGCATAGTAGCATTAGACAGAGAGTGAGGCCTGACTAGAACTTATTAACTGAATAAGGGGATAAACAGGGTAACAGGTATCATGTGAAAGGGGGAGCTGTGTAAAGCACTGTAAGGCAAAGCCCATAACTGGGTCCAGTTTGGGCCATTGTATCTCTGTGACTTGAAATTCCTTGTCAAGTCCTAAGCACTCAGGATGAGGGCTGCACTTTGCCATCTGAGCAGGAGGAGGACTGACTGCTGAGTGTCAAGGCAGATCAGAGACTTGTGCAGGTGAAAAGCACTGTAATGATGGGTTATAACATGATCTGTAGGCAGAGTTCAAGATGATACAAAGCCTGGGCACTGGAGATGCCCCAGGTTACTGCTGCTTGGAATCCTCTGAAGCTTTTGGTTTAGCTTCAGGTTGTGTTTGCACTGCTTCAAGATGGGGAAGCTTTCCATAATGGTGACTGTGCCTTGCTGAAGCTGTCTTTATTTCAGAATGGTTTTATCTGTTCCCAGAATACTTTAACAGCCTCACACAAATTTAAGCATCTTAGTTTGGAGAATCATTGATTGATGGGGATTGGGAAGGCAAAGAAAGGGTCACCAGCAGATGTTGGGCAGGGAGGGGATGGGCTGGATGGTTTGTGATGGTCAGCTGCAGTCCACTTTTCTATCACCATGAGCTACAGGAATTGGAACTGAAGAACTCAAAGTGATACCTTCTAAGTGCAGCAAATCTTTTATGCTTCCACACAGCTGTGCTGACAGCACCACCACAGAAACTGGCTGTGACTGTGAGCACCTCTGTGGAGGTGAGCAGGGTAAAATATGTGCATATTTTTCATGATCACATTGCAGTATAAAGTCTTCTAGAGAAAGGTATGACCTGTGGATTTTTTTGCTATTATGCCAGGATCTTTGGAGAAATGGGTAACTCTGCTTTCTGCTTCCTTCCCATCTTTCTACTAGAAATGTCTCTATGTACTACAGGCTTCAATTGGCCAAGTAGGACTTCTCAAACAGCTCCTTGTCAAAGGTTGAACTTTAATGATTAAAATAATCTAATCAAAATCCAAAGCTGTTTGCTTCTCCTAGAATACACAGGGTGAAATAAAATAATATCGATTTTTCATGTATTTTTTTCTAGTTGTTACATTACTGACATTTTTTCATTAATACTTCTCCTAATGAAAGTGTTAGATTTAGTGTTTACAAAGAGAATTTCCTCCTGGGGGAGCCTTTCCACTATCAATTCACATACTTTTTATTATGCTTCTAACAAATCCCTGCCATGCTAACTGTGTAATAGACCTAAAATAAAGTAGTCTCACCTCTTGTGCTACTCCTTAATTTGGGAAAAATAAGAAAGAGCCAAAATAAAGCAGTAGAACTTCAGATCCAGTGAAATACCTGGTGCTCCATGTTGCCTTCCCAGTGTAAGCTTTGTGCACTTGGGCCCATGTCTTTCCCTGGTTTACAGCTTTGAATGTGTTTAATAGTACATCTGGCCATTTTTGAGTGTTAGACATTCTAAATTTGAGGTTTTGCTCAACTGTGTGATGAAATCAAATAGCATGGCTGCAGAAATAATGATATTATGTGCATCCTTTGAAAAACTGATATAACAAGATAAGTTATTTGCTGTCTATTGTTGTAGGAAGTCACATTTCTTCCAGGATATTGTTAAGATATTGGGTTTTTTTTGTCTGACCACATGTGTGTGTGTGTGTATATATATTTATGAAGTAAAAGTTGTCATTATGGAATAGTGGGATATTAATGTCAAAATGCTATTAGGATAAATTATGAAGTTAGTAAGGAACACATCACTAAAAGGATAGGAGTGGTCAGATTTCTTTGTTCTGCCATGGGGTGTTTTTGCATCCTTGACCTAGGCTTTTTTCTTGTTTATACTAAACTAAGGTAGTAAAGTATACATACTAGAGGGATACAGAAATTGCAGCACTCAAAAGACTTTTTTAAGGCAGAAGCTGCTTCAGTGCCTTTTAAACAAAAGTACCATTCTACGGCAAATCTTCAGCTGAAGAGAGGAAAAACAGTTTTCATTTTTAAATGAGAAAAAACCACAATTTTCATTCCTGGGTAGAGTTGGTTGGAAAGCTTTGAAACCTCATCAGTTGGATGAAGTTTATGCTTTTGAGTAATTCTGTACAATTTCTTTATTCCTTTGCATTTGCAAGAGCTGCAACTAAAGGACAAAATCAATACTTCTATCTAGCATTAATTTGTTAATAATTGTGTGGAAATACTAATTAAATCCAGTCTAAATAGCTTATTTTTCATTTTGCACACATCTATCCCTTGGTGGGTTTTTTTAAGGCTGCTGGTGCACAGCATGAACAAGTTGTGTGTGTGTCAGCAGAGCAGCGACCTCATCACTGGTGTGAAACTGAGTAATTGTTGGTTTGTTTATAGAACCCGTTTCTGTTTGCAGGTTTTCTGGCAGATACATGTTGGCCTTGTTATGCTTTGACCATAAAACCCCAGATAATTGTTGGGTAATGAGAAAACTGCAAATAAAATGGAGCCCACCCCCCCACACACACGAAGCAGCTGCTGTAATACAGTTCTGTGAGTGCTGCTGTCTCGTGTCCTTGACCCACAGCAAACAGCTTTGGTGTGCTTGACATTGCATTGACTTGCAGCTTTCATCATCCAACCAATAATTGCCTTTCAGATGCTCCTCTTTTAGTTTGTGTTACCTTGAGCTTTCTGACTCGTGGAAAAGAAAGGGGTGGAGAGCTGGGATATGGAGAGCTGTCCGTGCATTGTGGATATCCTTGTACTTGGGGTGTTTTTCTGTGACAGGTCACAAAGGCAGTGCCAACAAACACTTAAATCAGAAGTTGTGCCATGAACTCACGGCTCCCAGACAAGCCATGTTCATTGCAGATAATTTTGTAAGCATCTTCCCTCATTTGGAATTTTTAACATGCCTTACTGGCATGGCAGAACATGCTGTATTTTGCAGAAAAGCTGCACGTGATGTCCTCTAACAGAAACTCACTGTAAAGGAGAATTTCAGGTTTCTGAGATGAGGAAAACAGGTGACACCAAAGACAAATAGCAAATGGATCTGGTGTGTAGAGACTTTTCCTCCCAGTCATGCCATGTCTCTTTAATTTTGACCAGCATTAGCAAGACTCTAGATTATGCAAACAGTTTGGTAATTAGTTTAACAATAATAAAAATAATGAAAAATCAGCAATTTCCCTCTTGAAAATCAGGTTTGAGACGTTCTTTACAAGAATGGGAGTGGTTACATTTATTCAGTGGTGGTTTGCAGAGGCATCTGGAGGAACACCACGTTCTTCCTTCCAAGTTTCAGAGGATTTTGTGTGAGCAAAGCGCCCACATGGTATAACTTTAATTTACTTCAGTCAGCTTTACAGATACAGAATGAGATATGCAAGTCTCAGGGGTGGTAAATATCTGCAGAAATGTGGCAAAGATAATTTATTGTTGTATCTTAATTAAAACTATAATTAACAAATAAACATTTTGCTAATAACATGCTAACAAATTTTCTGAAAGGTAATATAATCACAGACTTGATTCCTGTTTTTCATTTACAGTCATGTGTTTCCATTGGCACAGATTAAAACACTTGTAGGTTTGGGTTTGAGTTTTTTACTTAATATTATCATAGTTAGACTCCAGACCAGAATTTCTAATTAAAGATCTGAAAGTTTCTTGGACCTGGAGGAACTATTGGCTTTTTTGCTCTCCAGTGTGTGTTTTGAACGAGTAGTAAATGTTCTGTCTGCAGCCTAAATTCAGAATGCAGCCTTTTAACATACTTTGAACAGAAATAAAAGGAATGGGTATCTGTTCTGCACTATAGTAACAGTAGGAAGTATAAAAATAAAATATTTCAAAGTGGCTGAGTCAACTGACAATTGGAAATTAGCAGTCCTTTATAAAAATGGAAGGGAGTGTATTCTAAGATATTTTTACATAAATTATATTTTGAAACAGTTGAAGACTTGGATGAAATGGTGCATTTGTACAGTGGCTGCAAAAACAGGTTGGTAAATCAAACTTTTTTCATAGAAGAATATTATCTGATTTTTACAGATTATTCAGTTTTAAAAATACAATTGTTCAATTAAGCCACTGTTTAGAACTGTTTATTTTGAAAATCTTTTACAAGTGTAAATGGCTTTGTGATTCTAAGTAAATTAGAGCTCTGGGAATGTAATGCATATTTATTAAATGTTTTGGCCTGTAGAAAATATTTTCAAAGGCATTGTTCTCCCACAGCATTCTGAAAGTACACGCCAATAAAAAGAGCATCAGCCTCTGACTGTGTGAAGCTAAGAAAAGAAGTGACCTGGAGGAATTGGGAGAGGTGATAGAAGGACGTATTTTGGCTGTCAAAGCCAGGGCTTCATGTTTAATTTACAAAAACATTAAAGTTTTCATGTTTAATTGAAAGGAACAGTAGAATGTTGGGATTTATAATCCCAGTGATGCTATGTCAGAGCGACACGATGGTGGCACGGCTGCAGTTCAGGCTGCAGATGTATGGAAACATTGTACTAAAAATGCCTTTTTGTTTGTATCTGAGGTGAAAAAAAAAAAAGGGAAAACAGCTAAGGCAGCAACAACAAAAACAACACATTAGGCATGCACTACTAGTCTAGCTAATTCTAGCAGTGCTATTAGCAGACATTTAAGCAAATCTATTAACATTTAGCATCAGCACAAATGCATTCCACTTTTCCTCTTTCTGGCAAAATATGCATGGCCATTCAAGGGAGAAAAAGGATATTGGAGCTTTTCTTAGGTTGTAGAGCCTAAATGGGGAAAGAGGGTTTAGGAAATTCTGGCTTTGAAAAAGAAATCAGACTCAAAGCTGTTACTTAAAAAGGGGGAGAGATGTCCTAAGAATAATGCTGATCAGGTGTTTGGTTGGGTGTTCTGTGCATCACCACTGGTTTTAATTTTTAAACAGGTCTTCAGCTTTCAACTTTTCTATCCAAGTCTTCATTTTTTTTTTATATACTTGGAATTTGGCAATACCTTTTCCAGGTGTATACAAAGCTGTATTTTTTTAACTACGAAGTTCAGGTTAAAATTTTTTTTTTTAAAAGGTCATTTTCTAAGATATATCAGACAACCATACAGCAGGACAGGCTGAATTGGTAGCTGCAGTAATTGTCTTAATTTTGACAGTCACAAAGGGCAAACACTTTATTATGAGTAATGAAAATCCCTAAAATACGCATATTATAATGTGATGCTGTAAACAGGAAATTCTTCCTAATGCTAGCTGAGGTATTTTGTGGATTGACTGGCGTGAAAAATTATATGAGAGAAAATTCCTCTTAAACTTTCCAATTAAAGGAAAATATTTTTGGGAAAAAAAAAAAAAAAAAAAAAAAAAAAAAAAAAGTTGTCATGAATTCTAAGTATTACAAGTATTTTTTTAAGGGCTGAAGTGCATATCTTTTAGTCAAGGACTCAACATTTTTTAAATGATTGGCTGTGAAACCTTTATAAATTTATCATAACTGATACTATATTTTCTGTTTAAAAAAGAAAACCAGCAAATCATCATTATTCAACTTGTGCTACTTTTAATAATTTCAGTTTTCATTTTGCTGGTTATCTTGTCCTTTGAGCTGCACAACTAACCACCTGACATCAGGAAGGAGAATTTGTGAGCCAAAGTAAGAGAGTCCCCACATATACTGATTTATTACAGATGCTTCTGTTTCCTGCTCTCCCTGCTCCTCTCCTCAGTGGCTGGACCTGGCATTAATTCAGTGTGACCTCTTGGTCTTTGGGAGACCCCAGAGCTCCCAGGGACCTCCATAAAACTTGGTGTCTGCTCAAGCCCTTAAATTTTTTCCAGCTATGTAAAGCATGCATTTGTTAAGAAAAGATTTCTGACCAAGTGTAGCATGATTTTTTTTCCCTAAGTGAGAGTGCTCTATATTAATTTCTGCTATTTTTCTCTGTCTCCTACTCCACTGTATGGGCAGGCCTGATTTTCCTCTTCATTTCAGTTCTTTTTATTGAGTGTAATTGGTGGAGCTGCAGCAAATGAAATACCAAGTCTTGTCTGGAGTTTTTATTACATTGATTTAGGAACAGGTTGTGTTGTAGGACTATGCTGTTAGAATGCCTGGGGTCTACTACAGCAGGAAATCATGGATTTTGACTGATTTTACAACTCTCCACTTTTGTTTTGTCCTTTTCACCTTCACCACTGTGGTTTGCAAGTCTTGCCCCCACCCAAGACCTCTTTGCATCGTCCAGCCCCGTGCAGTTTCATGATCCAGGGTAGCCCAGGTGTCACAGCTGGAGGGGCCATGGCCAGGAAAGGGGGATCCCTTTGCTCCTCTGCCACCCTCCAAGGTCAGACTGGGACCAGCTGCAGGAGGAAGGGCTGTACCCACTGGGGAGAAGAGAGCAGAAGCTCAGGGATGTGCCTGTGAGCCCACAGGGGTCTGAAATTGCTGCAGCCACTGAAGGGGACACTGGCAGCAGGGAAGGGAGGAACTGCAGAGTTTGAGCTGCAGTGAGGGGCTGTGCACTCCCTGCACCTTCATCCACTGACTGCTCTCCAGAGGAGTCCTTTGCTTAGGTCCTTACTCACCTTTTTAAACTTTTATTATTAAAATTCTGTGTGACTCATGGGTATAAGATGCTGTAGCCATTCTAATTTTTTTTCAGTAAATATACTGCTTTTTCTTGTTTAGCTATTCAATTCCTCAAGCCATTGCTTTGTTTTATAATTTTTAATAGTTTCTTTTTCAGTGAGGAAGGCAAGAATCACATTTCTATGAACCAGATAGTTTGTTATGCTAACACATATTTTGTACTTAGCAAGTACATATTTTAAGTGATTATTTATATAAAACGTGTGAGAATGAATTCTTTCTCTGCTTGTCTCTTGAGACTGAAATTCACAATTCTGAATTTTTCTACATCTAACAGCTAATGATTTAATTTGTTTTGGTGGCAGTTTCAATCCTGTCACTGCTCAAATGGCATTGACTGCTGCTATAAAAATACACAACCATCAAATTGTCCCAGATTGTTGTTTAAAAAAAAAAAAAAATTAAACTACTTAATTTCTCAATTAGATATTAATCTTGTAAAGTGAACTGTTTAAATGTAAAAAAAGAGTAAATATATTATTCTTCTGCAGAATCCTTCAGTGTATCTCAAAAGTCAAATTTGGTCTGCATTGCTAATGTTATGTTTTTGAGTTTGAGAAGATTTGGGACCTTTTAAGCTGTCTTAAATTTTATCTGTTACCTTTTGACACGTTTTGGAAAGGCATAATGAACTTCTGTTGAAGACAGCAGAATCTGAAAGTGTTCAGCAGTGTCAAGCATGATGCCAGAAAGAGTGCAAAGTCTTTTAAGTGATCATAACAAAAGTTCATCTAGAAGTCCCCCCAAAGTTTTCTGAATCTTTTTTTTTTTAAATTCATATTTCACATAGAAGCTGATTTTCTTCCAGCACATCGTAATGTATTTCAGGGATTGTTCTGACAGCATCATGGAGACCCCAGTAATTGAAGCCCACCTTAGAGCATGGAATGAAGTTACTACTGATTTTAAAACATTTGAAGAGAAGGAGATTTTGGGGGAAGATCCTTATTTTAGGAAGGAAGTAGTGCCTGCAGTCCTCCCTCTCCAGGCTGCTGAATCCCAGCACCAGTCACGCCTCTGCACGTGGGTGATGGTGAGCAGAGGCAGCAGCAGCTGGAGCTACCACAAGATCATCATGGCTCTCAGCTGCTCGTTGTTCTACAGGCAAAAAAACAGCTAAAACAGTAATTTTCTTCTCTAAGATCTCAATGTATAAAATTTTCCACATGGAAAATTTCAAGTGTCAGCTTGATTTTGCTGTTCCCCTGAGCTAGGACAGAGCAGACACAGAGAGGGTGGTGTTACCTGTGTTTGCCTGTCCCTTTAGGGTGTCCAGGGTGGTGTTACCTGTGTTTGCCTGTCCCTTTAGGGTGCCCAGGGTGGTGTTACCTGTGTTTGCCTGTCCCTTTAGGGTGCCCAGGGTGGTGTTACCTGTGTTTGCCTGTCCCTTTAGGGTGCCCAGGGTGGTGTTACCTGTGTTTGCCTGTCCCTTTAGGGTGCCCAGGGTGGTGTTACCTGTGTTGTACCTGTCCCTTTAGGGTGCCCAGGGTGGTGTTACCTGTGTTTGCCTGTCCCTTTAGGGTGCCCAGGGTGGTGTTACCTGTGTTTACCTGTCCCTTTAGGGTGCCCAGGGTGGAGTTACCTGTGTTGTACCTGTGGTTTTAATTGCTGCCCAGAAGCAAGGACAATGAGCAGGTTAATGCAGAAAAGCATCCTTAGTTACTTTTAGGTTGGGGAAGAGCTGTGAATGGACTTGTTCCAGGAAAACATGGCAAATTTTCACCTGTTGGTGTAGATATTTAAATTTGGATGCTGCTCTGTTAGAGGTTTTTGAGGCTGATGGAACAAACTGAGCTTTGACTTAGAGGCAAACCCTGGCTGAATGTTACCAATCTAAATATCAGAGCAGTTCTGCAATCACAGCTGTCATCTTTTCCTCAGTGATGTACCTGTACTATTAAACATAATATCATTGTAATAATAAAGCCTCTTTTCTGCCTGCTGGCTGCTGCCCTGCTCTATGGTGCTGGCAGAAGTTAAATATGCACAGCTAACTTGTACTGGGCGAGGAATGAGCTGGATACTATAAACATTTTCTGTCCTAATAATTTCTGTAGCTAGGAAGGCCATAGCTATTGATGTAGCTTTAATAACTTTGGGGTTTTTAAACCCATATCAGGAGTATAGTTACTTTAACAAATCTTAATCAAGTCTTTCAGTGGCAATATTGCATTTTAAAAGTAGTAGTTAGTGGTTGCAGCATGACTTCGTTAGTACACAGGAAAATCACTCCTTGGTGATTAACATCTATTCACATCTTGGAATGCATTATGGGCTCTAAATTATCATAGAAATTAATGCAATCTTCTTAAAAGGGTTTAAAATATGGTAATAGATACAGCATACCAGCACCTGCAGCTCAAGGTTCCAAAGTTATTTAAGTTGGAAATAATTATATTTATTTTGCAAGCATCTAAATGAGGGGAGAATAAGATACTGAGTTTAATAAAAAATTGAAAATATTGGCACTCAATTAGAGGTCAAGACTTTTAAAAATTCTCTTTTATTTAACCAAAATACTGCTGTTCCTGATGCATATGAAACATTTTGTCCATTTTAAAGTTTGAAACCTATGGCAGAATTGTGACACTCCTTGTACTGGCTTCATACTAGTGAATTCAGTCACCTGGATTTCTTGTGATTTTCACCATTAAATCAAGGAGGAAAATTTATTACACAAGTTTAATTTTTCAATCCTGCTGCTTCTCATCTGTGCACTGTGCTCATTTTTTTTTTTTTTTTTAAGGATCATTTGCAGAATAATTTTCCAGTGGTCTAAAATAACAGGATGTATTAAAAACTAAATAGGGCAGTTGCTTGAAACTCAGCTTCTAGTTTCTCCTGTTGGAGTAGCAGGGAGCAAACAATGGTACCTGCAAATGAGCAGGTACAATTAACCTGGGGCTGATGTCCTGTAGAGATGTGGTAGATGGATGCTTAAGTAACTTGACTTCAGCTCCCATTCTGCAATTAAATTAACACAGCTAGACAAGAATTAATAGTGAGGGTTTTTTTTGCAAAAGACTGTGATCATTTCCTGGTGTAAAAGCAAGAAAAAAATACACATATATGTGTGTTTGTGTATATATATATTATGCATGTTTCTGTTAAATATCTGTGGCATAATGAGTACATATCTCTCTGTCTCTGGATGTTTCATTGAGTGAATCCCTGCCTATCTTTAAGATAACAAGAAGACATGCTGACATTTGATGGCAGTGTTCATTGTGCAGAAAGTGGAGCGTGTACAGCACATTAAGTGCAGAGTTGGAATGCCAAGAGAGATTTACAGATAACAGAAATTAACAGAAAATGCTTCTTATTACCAGTAGAGAAAAGCTGTATTTTAAATGACAGCCAGATGCTTGTTTACTGTGATTATAATGCAATGGTAATATTCTGTTCTGTGGGCATGGCAGCCACTGAGGGCGTGGGGAATTCGGGGATGCTCCAACCCCAAACTTTTTAATTTTTATTTTTACTTTTTCTGAAGTAAAATGATGAACTCCTGCTCCCAGTGCCAACCAGTAAGAAGTAACAGAAAAATGGTAGCTGCTTAATGACAGGTTTTGGCTTTTGGTGGAGGGACTGTTGGGATATGTGTGTTTTGCTAGATGTAGTACAGAAAAGTAAAATCTTTGCAGTATCATTAGATTACCATTCATAAGTACTTCTGTTTCAATTTTCTCAACATTTCCTTCAGCACTAGAGGCTTTTAAGCATCTGTTGATATTGTATGATGATCATAATGAGATAGAAAAACAAGTGTTTTCTGCATAAGAATGAGTTCAGAATATTTCTGTCCCATTTGGAATGAAGTTTGAATTACAATGCAGTCCTTATGTAGATATCTTTGTCCAGCTGTAACACTTGAGATTTACTTTAGTTGTAAGTTTGAGACTAAAAATTAAAGAAGTAAAAGAGAAAAGGGAATAAAAATGAACAGATTGAAAAATACCAACACACTGCATCCTACAAAAAAAACAAAAAACAAGGAAGGTCAGTAATGAGTCTAATTATTCATTCATTCAGAAATTGAAGTAATTTTTTTAAGTGAAATGGCTAAAACCAATAACTAACAGTTCATTAGGGCAATTTTGCTAGTATTTGTATATCTTTTAATTGGTTTTAACCTTTCCCTTTGTGTGGAGCTATTAAAAAATTAAGGGAGAGAATATTTAGAGATTCAGATTTATGTTAGCTCATGGTTTGCACCGTTTTAATGAGGCCAAAGCAATAAAGACTCTCAACAGGTCCTGAGGTCTGGATGATGAATGGCTCTCTTCCACTGAGGAATCATTGTGTCATGCTTCAATCTTTGAGTTGCTGTTTAAATATGAAAATATGAATTTCTACAGTTAGGAGCTATTCTCAAATGATTTACTGTTTCTCAAGAATATGTGTGCAAATGTATTTGAACAAAATTCAAAGAAGTTTTCCTTCTTGACAGGAGGAAGAGTGAAGTGGCTGGATTAGAGAAAAGGTTTTAAGGTGTCATTGATTTGGAAATAAATAAATCAAACATATGCACATGTGTGTTCAAATACACTTACTCAGGTAGTTCAGGCATGTCTCCAGAAAATTGATCATTAATCATATGGTAAAGTTACAATGAGAACTTAGCAATTTGCAGCTGTGCTATTTCCCTAATGCAAGGTTAAACATGTGGTGGATAAGTAAGTGCTAGTTTTAGTGAAGTGTGGACAGTAATTATCACCAATTGATCTTTCCTTAATGGCTCCATTTGTTATGTGTTTTACTTGATTTGGTAGAAATCTATTGTAAATCAAGCTCATCATTGAAAGATGATGCTTAGGATTTATCATTTCATGGTACTCAAGGTTTTTTATTTTAGACTTTAATTTTTCCATTTTGGCCCATTTTATTGCCTTGAAAAATATGTGAAATAGCAATCTGAAAGTGGGAAGCAGTGATACTTCTGGTTCACATCCACATATCAGTTAAAGTTTCTATAATGAGCTACAGGAGCCAAAAATAAAATTGGTAAAGACATGTATGATTGCTGAGTGTATATTCCTGAGGGAAACTGAAGTTGCTTAAGAAAGAAATATCCCTCCTCTTCCACTTAGGAGCACTAAGAGAAACAAATCCCATGTAGTTATCATCCCTTCACTCAGAATTTATGTGTCATTCATATCACAAGGGAAAAAGCACCATCAAAATAAAATAAGTATTACTTTCTGTGACACACAACTACATTGTTGGTCTGAAAGTTTTATTAGCAACTCACATTTATATATTTTTATGATACTTTTAAAATAGTGAATTATGAACGATTGAAAATACCCTCCAGCTTAATTGAGAACCATTATGTCTAGTAATTGCCAGTGATTTCAGAAACAGCCGTTGTTCTCTGGCCTATTAACATAATTTGAATTTTTTATTGCACTTCATAATTATCTGTTGGAGTTAAAAAACAGGCCCATTTACTGAAGTGTTTAAGAACAAAAGGCCCAAATGGGCTGGATTGTGATGTATTATTTCTATTAACCAACCTTGCTGGAACCATTTTGTACCTCAGTTTTTGATGGGGTCACGGCTTCTGATGGGAGAGGAGGGTGGATTCTGTAGTTTTCATTTTGCTAAGTGTAGGTAAAATGGCATCTTTTAAAATTGTCTTTGACTCTTTCTTACATACCTACTCCATTTAGTCCTCAATCCCACTTTTATATGATCTCCATGATAGCTGAGAGAAGCATTATTTCAGCCTCACACACTTAACAAATTTCTTCTGTTCGTCGTGGCAAGTTAGCAAGGACAGAAGAAACTTGGCCCCTTCTTAGTTCATAATTGTTTTAGATCTAGACTCTTTTTTCAGATCTGTGATTTGCAGTGAAGAGAAGCTCCTTGTCTATCACCCTTCTATGTACTGCAGTGAAATATATTATTGAAACCTGCTGTGTTATTGCTGGCTTTCCCAACACATGGTAACATACAGCATGCTCCCATTTGTGATTGCAAAACCCTGCACTGATGGGAAGATCTCCTAGTTGTTCCTATTTCTGTCAGCATTCTTTGTAGGAATTGTTTTAAGCAGGTTTTTCTTTCTTGAGCATTTAGACCTTAAGCCTTCAGGTAATCTTCTCAATTAGTCCCTGGGGCTGTAAAGAGACAGGAAAGTGAAGTTCTCTTAGCAGCTAAAATTGCAGGTTCTTGTTAAAATTAAGGTTTTAAGCAATCTGGTATTGGAGGGGAGAAAAAAAGAGGGTAGGAACAGATAAAAGTCCTGGAGTTTTGTCTAATAGTAAGGATAGTGAAATATGTGATCACCTTTTCAGAGAGAACCATAACTAACTCTGTAACCCTCTGGCTGTGAGCACTGCTTCCCTCTATATTGAGCCTCTCTGTCTTACTAACTTCATCTACATTCCCCTAAAATCCATCAAACCTTGTATTCAGCCTTTGTAGGGTCCCAGTGGAAAGTCTGAGAAGATTTGGAGGATACAGGACAAGGGGCTGGGCAGAGAGGGGACAGGCTGTAAATTGCTCTGACCTGGGCCAGTTGCTTATTTAGGGCATTCAGTTAATGAATAACTCCACCCATCACCTTTTGCTTCCTTCTGTGGCAGAAACATCTCATATTATTGCCTTTTATACTCGCAGTCAGGGAGCAGATACCAGAAAATTGGTACAACATGTTGGGGAAAAATCCTACTGATGAAAAGACAGGCATTGCTGTGAGCCAAGAGAAACACTTCCTAAGCAGGTGTAGGGCGTTGTTTGTTGTGTTTATTTTGGAGGAAATACTTTTCCAATAACTTGACTGAGCCCAGCTGTAAAACTGAATTCCAGACATGAGCTTTCTGCAAACTTTGAGTAGCATCTGTGTAGCTGAGGGGACTGTAAAAATCTCATGCATGCCTTGGCCTGTGGCAAAATTTAGATTTGAAGAAGCCCAGAGATTTCTGAAGAATTTTGTATGTGTTAGATAGGTGAAGTGGAATGAAAGGGAAGTTTCGTGATATGTAAGTGATCTCCTATCACTGAGAATTCCAAAATAAATGTTCTTCGTGCTTTAGTGTAGGAGGCATCTTTTGGAAGATGGCAGGAAAATCACCCTTAATTAAAACTGGGAATCTGGAATTGTTACACTACTTTTATGATAGTCTTTACTGTGGGCTCCTAGCTATTGTTACTGAAACAGATCTTATATCATATTGGCTTAAATCAGGCTAACTGGTTTTGCCTTGCAGGACATACTTTTTAGTACCTCCAGCTTGCTGATTTGTTGATTTTGGTTTTGTTTTTGGTTTTGTTTTTTTTTTGTTTTTTTTTTTGTTTTGTTTTGTTTTGTTTTTGGTTTTGTTTTTTGTTTTAGTGACATGTTTAAGTAAAGCACATAACTTCCTTCTCATGACTAATGAGAATTTTTTCTGAAAATAACTCAAAGATCAACCCTTGGTAGTGTTAGGAGCCCACATACCCCAGTATATGTGCATACACATATATTTGTGTGTGTGTATATATCTATATTTGTATGTGTTTATATAACATCCATATAGGTGTTATACCTGTAGGAGTATAATACCCCTAACTACAATTTGGGTTCGTTTTTTTTTTCGGTTATTACTTGCAGCAGATTAAAGGAAGATCCTTAAATTAGGGCCTGCCTGGGAAGGGTTACCTACAGGAGCCCCTGGGGGAGGATAAACAGCCAAGGGTTTTCCTTCCTCAGAGACTACTACTCTAAACTGTTTGGCATTCATTATTTTATAATTAATCTGGAGATTTGGAGCATTCTTTACCCAAAAGATAATGAAATGTATTCTATTTGAGTTGTAGCATTTGTTATGCTGGCATAATGTAAGGATTTTTTAAAATACACTGCTCAAGATGGGACTGGTAATACACTTGTTTTATTTTTCACTCTAGCTCTGTTTCAGGCATTTTATCTATTTCCTTCTATGTGCTATAGATCAAGAAGATACTAGGTCTCGTACGAAAGTACAAGCCAGGGATCTTCTTGTCATTAAATTTTACAAGGTGTTAATTACAGGCAGTTTTGGGAGTTGTTGCAAATCTGTAAGTTGTGGACCAGAGAAGAAACTGAGGAATTTTTTCTCTTTCAATAGCCATTCATTTTCTAACATAAAGAGAGTGATGTATTTACTCTCTTATGTGCACATATATAATATCTATAAAATAATATATTTTCTATGTATGCTACCATATGTATATGTGATTGAGCTTGTAGGGTTTTGAATGTCTAGCACTTTTGTGTCTTTTAGAATTAAGGGCAAGAGTGGATGATCTTACTAATAACAGTATCATAGTCTCTTTCTCTTTATTATTAAAGGAATATGTCCTGTGTCACCCATAAGAGATTTCTGCTTTGGGGATCTTAGGCCTTGGTCTGACGTGCATTTTCTTTTGTTGCTCTTGTACATAGTTGGATTTAGCATATGGGGATATATTACATGATGGTGTTAATAAATGGATGCCAGTCTCTGTAGTTGTAGCACCTAGCAGGTGTTTGATGGCTGTTCTAACTCAGATCACAGCAGTTCTGTGTGCCACTGGTGGGAATTGTTGGGGGGTTAATTCTGCAGTCCATGGTGAACCTAAAAACTGGAACACCATTGAGCATTTCAGGAAGGTTTTGTAGGTGTTGTTTGTAAAACCAAGTTACTGTGTAGAAGCAAATTCAAAGTTTTAAAAATCTCAAATGTTGCATACTGTAAGTGCACATTGTTTCAGTTCTCTGCCTCACAGGTGATGCCAAGGAAGTGCCAGAATTAGATGTGATGTGACCTGGGATTGTTTCATCTGAATGTAGAGCAAGGTGTTGGTGTGTTTAACACAGGACCAAGTTCTAAGTTGGCACAATTGATTTTCTTCATATATTTATTTGCAACGTGCAGCTATAAACACAGTAGTTGAGCTCCCTCTTACCTTAAAATACCAGCATACATGAATATTTGAAATATATATCCAGAGTTAAGAAATTCAGACAAGTTAGAATTGTTTTTCTGGTGTGGAGACCTGACTTCAAGCAAAGGTAAAAAAGAAACAATCTGAGATTATTTAAGTACTTTTTAATGTTCTCTATCTCCATTGATAGCCTGAATTTTTGACAGCAAAATCATAAGCAGTTCATCTTCCTTGACTGATTTCTCCATAAGCCTTCAGCTGAGTTTAGTTTTGACTTATAGCTTGAGCATGGCATTTGGGAAAAACAGAAAAAGTAGTATAAATGTAAATGTGAAGAGCTACAGCTCATTCTGTTTTTGAAATTGTTGGTGTGAAAAGAACTCAACAGTGTTTTATTTAAACAAGGTCTGCTTCAACCTTGATTGACTTGCAGTAAATTGCCTGGTACAAGAGGCAAAAGGAAGTGGATAGAAAAATGGCAATCAACACCAAATGTTTCACATATTGATTGACAAGCACCAGAGATGTGCTAGAGTAAGATAAATTGGCTAACAGAGCCCATCTTGACAGCTCCTGAGATGGGAAAATTGTTCCTGTTAATTTGCTGCTGGGACCTTGTCATTTATGGGGATATATATTTGAGTGCCTTCTAATGGTGTAAACAAACTTTGGATTCCTAAGTAGCATATTTCAGCTTCAGTTGTTTTAATTTCTCTGTGTCCATGTATTTCTGGGCTGTAGTTTTAAAGTGCTTTAAGATTGAAAAGATGAGAGAAACTGTCATTACTTTAAAAATACAGTTTGTGCTGAAATACAGAATGGTACATTCAAGCTCTTCTGTAGCCTGTTTGATTTTCAGTGGGGTTTTTGCTTTACCAAAAAGCGTGGATCAGAGCCCATTTTTTGCAGGGGAAGAACATGTGTCTTTATTCCTTCATTCTGGCAACTTTAACTGTAACTATAATGAAAATATTTCTTACCTTTTTAACACATCTAGTTTTGTGCTTCCAAATGCCTTTTAATCAGGTTACAGGTTATTTTAGTACTGCAGAATCAAGATCCATTTTTCATATAGTGGCCTTTCATGTCTTCAATTTCTTTTCATTAAAAGGAAATTTTAATTTCCTGTATTGGTCTCACAGAGTGCCATTAATTATGGTGGTACACAGCAGTGGTAAAATAATTAATGTTCTGACTGCTGTTGTGTTGCAGTCTGCCACTCAGGTTTTATTTTGGCTAAATCTTTTCAGGTAAAGGGAAATTTGACATAAAGCTTCTCACTTAAGAATAAATATTTTTCAATTTTCTTGTAAGCAAAGTGAGCAGATTCCAGTGTTCAGCTAAGATGTGACCTACAAACTTTATATTCTGCTTCTTTATTTGAGTCTGCTTCCCAGACTCTGAACTAGAAATCACCTTTACAAAGATGTAAATATTTCCAGCCTTATTCAATACTGAATGAGAACAAAATTTTACCTGCTTGTTTGTAAGTGATTTGATAGGTTATCCATTATCTATGGACACTACACCAGGGTACTTTGTGTATTCTTTACCATTTTCAGAGTATAGCTAGCTCTACCAGAAGACATCAGAGAGATTTTAAAGGGTTAGTTAGGCCTAGTTCATCATAAGTGATGGTATTTCACTTCCCCTTGGATTTAAACTGCAGTTTGGGTCCAGGTTGTATTCCTGGACCTGAGCACAGAGGATTATCCTGCATTGAATGCACACAGCAGCCTGGTATTCCAGTCAGGAAAAGACTGTGGCTGGGGGAGCCTCTCCCTGTTCAGAAGCTTTTCAGGACTTCAGAAAACTGCAGACAGCCTGGCTGTGCTGAAGGCAAAAATAGAGTTTGCATTGACTGGCATGGAGGTTTCACTGTGCTTTGCTGTTAAATGCTGGGATGGTTGTTCAGTCTGGGAGGAGGATGTTTTACAGCTGTGGTAATTTCTGTAGGGGCACACAGAAGTTCAGTGTAAAATATCACAACAGTCTTAAACGTCTGCAGCACCTGTTAAATGCTTAAGGAAAAAAGATAGCTACCTGAAGTGCAGTAAGACAGAGGGAAGTTAAATTCTAATGTGCTTTTGTGCTTTGGAAAATCTCACCAGTGACAGAGAGGACTGCTAAGTCAATATGGGTGGTATGAGAAATGCAAGGCTGGATGTTGAGAGAAGAAACCAGGTGAAGGAAGAAAAATGTAAATCTCAAGATTATGTCATATAAGTTCACATATCAAGAATAACGGAAGAATAACTCCCATCATCCTGATGCTATTCTGACTGCACCTCCCTATCTGCCAGCACTGAAATAGAAACACCTCTAGAGTGTGTCACAGCAGTGGGATAGCACTAATTCAGTAATGTGTACACCACACATTTAGAAAGCAAATAGCAACACCATATTTTAACTGTAGGTGGAACTAAGAAAAGTAGACTTTAATAGCCTGCAGCAGAATTAAGCAGAATACAGCACTGGCACATGATAGAGCAGATTTTAAGCATATTATTTAAATTATTTGGCCATTTACATAATGTGGGTCATGTGAAGCCTTGTTTTCATTTCTCATTTTTCCTCCAGAAAATAGAGCTGCTTTTTTTAGTTTTAGGCTGCAAAGAGTTAAACTGAATCCCATAATCATTATCCAACTCCCACCAGTTAGTACTAACTATGTACCACCCTCTCAGAGTTTGTAAAATAATTACAGGCTGGAGTTTTCTCATGTTTGTTCAAGGTAGTGTTATTTATCCCACCTATTAGTCACTCCAGGCCCTTGAATCACTAAGTGTTGCAATGTTCCTGGAAATAAATTTCTCCAACAGACATAAAGCCAGCATTCAGGGGGATATGCAGTGGAGATGGTGTGAGTGGCTGTTTAGCAGAACTTAGGATTTCACTAAAATAAGGTGAAAGTAAACAGAAGGTGTTTGGACAGTGGAAACAAGTTTGTAGCCCAGTCTGAAATCCTGGTGTCCCCAAATAAAGATCAAATCAGTACTTCTAGATTGATCTGAGAGGGAAGATTTCAGAGTGCCTGCTAATTACCTACCCAGGGCCTAATTACAACCCCTTTGTTAGTGGAATTCCCTGACATGAAGGTTTATCTGATAAGATTGATAAACAGGGAATTTTCTTTCTTCCCAATTTTTAAAAGCTGCACATATTAAGTTACCATAAAGTTCATTCACATATGGTTGTGGATCTTCCAATAAGTTTCTTCTAAATACATTCCTAATCTTAGAACGTTATTTTTGTCCCACAGGCACAGGCAGCTGATATGTTGTTTCAATTTAATGTTAGTTATAGTTAGTTCAGTAGAACCTTTTTTTTTTTTTTTTTTTTTTTTTTTTTAGGGAAGTTAAATTAATTCTGGTTGATGTGAGTTTTGCTCCCATGGATTTATCTGTTTTTCCTGGCTGAATCAGAGGTAGGGTAATATTAGAGGAGACATTTTGACTTTATGAGTGATGGGAAAAAATCACTGCAACAAATTACTGTTTTCCAGCTATGAAGGTATCAAACATATGCCAAGTAATCAGCTTGTGAGTGTAATAGGTTCATGAAGGAAAAGGGTTTTCTAATCTTATTCACTGATGTTTTTCCCGAGACAGCAACAGCTTTTATAAAATGAGGCTTGTAACTTCTCATTACAGAATCTAATCTGCCCAGAAGACATTGAACAGCTGCAGAACCCTAACATCTTCCTGCTGCAAATTGCTTTTATTATTTATCTTTGTTTAACTAAAAAAGAAAGGGGCATCAGATGATTTAACAAGACAAGAATTAAGTGACATTAGCTTTTCACAGCAGCAAATTATTCCTTTACATACTGAATTGGGTTAGATAATTCTGAAGTCATGACTGTCTCCTTATTTTTAATATCCAAATTTCACAAAACTGATACATTTTGTAGATGGATTACTTAGAAAAATTAATTTAACTTTAACTCTGGAAGTCAGAAGTGATTGATTTCCAAGTTAGTCTCATTCTCCTGCAGAGTTTTTGCAATGATAATATCTTGCATTGGTACAGTGATTTCCATATTCAAAGATTACACATGTGCAGTACTGCAGAAAATATTAATCACATACAGAGGTCAAATGGTTTAAAGAAGATAGGAAAGCTTAAGCAAGCTTCTAAAATGGATCTGTAATAAAAAAAAAAAAACCAGATCAGGACTTGCTGGTGATTCTTCATCTTTCTCTTTTCTTATTATCTACAGTTCTCAGACTGTATTCCTGGTTGGGCCATAAATGGTTTTACTTCAGAGGAGAGAGAGAAGAATATGAATATATTTTAATAGTTTGCTGTTTTGTTTTTTGTAAAATAAATTTAAAAAACAAGTATTGAGAAAACTAAGCAAGATGTAGGGAGTTACTCATTTTGGTAAATGGAAAAAACACAGACCTGTGGTTCTGAATTGCCTTTGCTGATTCACTGTTGTTAAAATCGCAGGTGATGATTTACTATGTCTAAATCTATCTTTTGCCATTCTCTTTTGATGGTCTCAGAGCCATTCTCTCTTTGCCTGGTATGATGTGATGGTACCAGCATCCTTAGTAGCCCTTACTATCTGTTGTGATGCAGAAAAATACCTAAACACATCAGAAAACAGGTGTGGGCTTTTAGAAAGACCGTGTTTTCTCCTTTGACTTCTGTGAAATAGGCTCTGTGAAAATCTTTTTCTTAGCTTGGCTGGTTTTGTGCCTGTGTGCTTTCAGAGATAGGAGCTTCAGGAGGACTGGAGGTACCTTTCTGCAGTGATAACTCTCTGTCATCCAAATCCTGATTTATATCTTTATCTTTTGCTCTTTTGTATCCTGTTTGCCTTAGAGAAGAAGTGCAGCAGTTTAAGCAAGAGGAAACAACTTGGTGCTGAAGAAAACGATCACAGACTGTTAGATTCCTTTCACTCTTTTTCTTGCATTCTTCATTTGGGGCTTTTGTTTTGTGTCTCAGCCTTGGCTGCAGAGCCAGGGGTTAAGTGAGTCTGGCTGAGCATTGCTGCTGGGGATCCCCTGGTGCTGCCCTGCCTCTCTCCCAGGAGTGCCAGCACAGGATGCTTGGCTCCAGGGACAAGAACTTTCTCCCCTGGGCAGAGCTTTGCCTGCTGGGACTCTGCCTGGAGGCACAAATGCCAGTTTAGCTACAAAAACCATGCATGCAGTTCCCCACTCGTGTCAATTAACTGTGCTAATTCACCAAGTACAAAATATTTATGTTCTTTGTGCCAGTTAGGACAATATATACAGAATTTATTAAATATAACTCTGCTTGAGAGTGCCCAGGCTGGTGGTGAGCAGTGCTATGCATGCATATTAGGAGGAGATTTTTTTTTTTTCAATTTTGCAGAAGGCAATTTTTCTGGGGAGGAAGGGAAGAGTCTGCTGAATGTGCTGTACCTCAGGAAAGTTTCACCTTCATCAGCTGCCTGCTTAATTTATAGTGCTTTGCACTGCAAAAACGTGCATCTTACTTATCTAATTGTTTCCTGACATATTTAGCAGCTTTTCTCAGTCTTCAAAGTGAACTTAGCAATGCTGACAATGTAGGTGCTTCAGTTTAGGCTGACTTGAAAACACAGTGTGAATGTGTTAAGTGGAGGAGGCTGGGAGCTGTCACAGGGTCCTGCCTGTGGTCCTGGTTCTGATTCTGTCCAGCTTTCCTGATGGAAGGGAGCAAAGGAGCCAAGATCTGATCCTTCTCTTTTATCACCTCTAGTTGATTTCCCCCCAGTTCCATTGCTAGATAGCCTTCTGTGTATAATTTTGGTATAAATGAGCAGTGCAGCAACTGCAATTAATGATCCTGTCTATCATGTAAGTCACTGACATAATTTTATGGGATTACTTTGCACAGGGTCCTGTACTTTGTATTGGTGTAACATGAATATCAGCAGCTTCAATCAGTAAATGTCAAAATCTTAATTGCCAATTAAGTGTTTTACACAGTGTTTCTGATGCCATCAGTTATGGAGAAACAACACTTCTGCTTTCACTCTTTGCTTCCTTAGCTTCTTGCATTAATACTTGAACACTTCCAAAGAGCTGGTTTTTTTTTCTAAAATACAGTTATCTTAAAGTTTCCCCTCTTTCTGCAATTTAACCTGCCAAGGACTGCACAGGGAGTCATTGGCTTGTGTGTATCTTTTCTGTCTGAGCCCTGGTCCTTATGACCAGAGCTATAGAACAAATGGGCTTTATTGATAGCAATATATGTGTTTAATTTAGCTGTTACTGGTCATTTATGTTTATTGGCTGCTTGACTGGCAGATATCCTTAGGGAAGGACAGAATAATTATATAATAACCCCTTGATTGTGAAGATTAACAGCTGTTTAAAGTTTTGAAAGCTGATCTTGTTTGTAAAAACCTCAACATATAGGAAGATTTTCTGTCATGAATGTAAGTTATCAAAGAAGTTCTGCTGCTTAGGTATATGACATTCATGCTGAAAATGCACAGGGTTGAACAGTCTGCACAGATGTTTGCATGTCTAACCTTAAAAGAGAGATTCTGCTCATGGAAAAAGCTTGAGCATTCTATTACAGGTACAATAAGCTTTGACATCAGTATTTACCATCCCTGGGATTCAGATACTTTCTAATGACAGCACTTGCTGAAATGAGTAATTTAACAGTGTGAGAAGGCAACACAGAGGTTGTGATCTTCCCTCCTGTCCAAATTAATGGCAGAATAGCTATTTAAGGAGTCTGGATGCATTTTTAGGCCTGTTAAAATAATAATGTATATTTTTAGGTATTATGCATGTCTATCTAGAGTTGTGTGGGTAAATATATTTCAGTATGTAGAAAAAGTATATTAATATATGCACACACATTTTGGAATGTATATTTCCATGATTACAGCTCAAAATTGTTAAATCCAGGGGGCTTTTTTGGTTCCCTGTTTCTTGTCATGCACCATGGTGTAATATAGAGGCCAGAGTTTTGCACACATATGGGCTTTATTTATCCACAAAACTCTGTGGGTCCTTTAAAGGAGGAAGAAAAACAGAGAGGATGAAAAGTGTATCTCAAATATCCTTCAGTATCTGATGAGCAGCTTGCACTCTCTTCTTTGATTGTGTCTCTTGTTTATGTATATTCATGCTGGGAATGATTGCAGGTAGTCTTTTTTCCTTTGTATTTTTTTTTTGTCCTTCTGGTGATGGTGTGGTCTTTCAGGTTAATAGCAACTGAAGTATCTCTTTTCCCAATGTGTTATTGTGATTGAGGTGAACAGGACTCTGCTTCCCTGTCTGGGCTTGAGACATTACCAGCTGTGAGCATGGCCTGATTTCTGAATGTAGGTTCTACAGCAGATTTTAAGCCTTAAGGACCTAAAGTGTGGCAGTAATTGAGGAATGGTTTCATAAAAATTCCTGGGCTAGTGAGGAAACATAAGACTGATTTAAAAGGAAAATGGAATATAAGTGATAAGAGGGTAAAGAAGGGCCTAGACTGAGGTGCTGTGTGGTGTGGAAGCCCAAAGCAAGCCCAAATCTCAATGAAGAGTTACCACATTTCTTCCTTCATGCTAAAAAGGAAGATAAGAAAAACGACTGGAGAAAGGGGTGGGAGGAGAGGAAATTTGTTTTTCCTTCTTGGCTGCTTACTTTTTGAAAAACGTCTTAAAAATGCTGTGTTCAGTATCTGTACAAGTCTTTGTCATGCATGAGTATATGCAGTATGAGCATGCATATGAACAGATATTGGGAAAAGAACTGATATAATTCCCTTTTCAAAATGTAATATATCTGCTTTAAGCCTGGTTCCCTTTCTAGCATTTGTATCTGGTTTATGTTTCCTTGACTGTGTTACACAATTACATTATTGCTGTCATTACATAGGATTCTGTCAATGCTCACCTAGATAAAAATCTTATTCAGAGAAGCTTTAGTATATTACTATATGAAGACAAATTGTAGGAACATCTATTATGATTTAACTTTTTGAAAACAGCAGTGTAATAGAATATGATATCATATGTCACAGTATTTTTATAGACTGTATCAATCCCATTGAAATGTAGTATATTTTAAAGAGCTGGGAACTTCCAAAATATGACTGTTGAGATATCTGCAGACATGAATGGGTCTGACAAGCAGCTCAGGTTTATAGAACCTGCAAAGTTTAGTCTGTTCTTTTAAACATATATTTTTACATTGAACTTATTTGACCAAGATATTAATATATGAATCAAACTCCTTATTTCTCACTTAAGAGTGTCTAGTAACAAATAAATTACATGTATCATGCTCTTTATAGCCTAACTGCACCCCCACACTTTGGAATTTTCACAAGCCATTCTCTTGGCTGTGGTACTACAGATAGTTACCCCTTAGATTAATTTCTTACGGCAAAAAAGCTTAATGGTGCCTCTTCTGTTCAGTAATTTTTCAATTCAGTTCCCACCGAATTTTACAAAAGGCAGGGTGTCTTAAGACATCCTGTGTGTTTCAGGGGCTGGGAATGGAGAGAGAGAGATGTTTTTTAAGAGTTCCTCAAAGAGGGAAAGGCTGTAGTGGGACTTTAATAGCCAACTTCATAGAGCAGGAATGTCCCAACCACAAGGAAAGGTTTAATGAAATTTGGTTATTTGTAGGCAATCTAAGCAGAAGATGGATTCCAGCAGGTTCTGTGGCTCACAGACATCTCTGTTTTGCCATTAGCACGTGATTTTGGGCAGATCTTCCTCAGGAGCCAACCTCCCACCTAAATGATGCAACATTTTTACAGCTTCATACCTTCTGTTAACTCTCAACTACAATCAGAGCTGTAGTAATTAGACATTTTGCCTTTTCTTCAGGGATTTGGGCTGTATTATTTCATGATGGTAACAATGTCATTAGCATTCCTGACAAAAGAATCCTTAAGGTTTTAGGGTTTTTTTATTTCTCAGTGCATTCTGCAAAAATGTACCTAAATTGCTCTAAAACACCATATGTAGCTTCCACAAAAGGAAAAAAAATCTTTTCCTTCATCTCATACCCTCACACATCCAACAGTTTTATAGTATAGTAATATATTTCCATATGATACATGGAGTCAATGCAGATTTAGAATTTATAAATCTGCTTCTTTCAACTCCACAGTATTGAAGCAGAGCCAGAATATGTGAAAATTAAATGCACACAGTGGGCATGAGTGTCACGTTCCTGTCAGAGGTGTGTCAAACCTCAGCCTTTCTGCTCCTTTGCAACACATTGCAAAGAAATAATTAGAAGCTGGTCTTGCTCAATCACTTTCCTGGAATGTTTAGGATATTCATGGCAGTATTTCATAAGAATAGCATAATCATGAATAATAACAGTAATTATTCCTATCTCAATATTAGAATTATTTCCTCACAAATGCGAGTCTACAATGAAAATATTCAATGCATATTGAATTTTCTGTAGCATAAAGAATTGCAGGTGGGAGTTAGTGTGGAGTAGCTTAAATTCATTTCTGTCATATAATAACTTGGTCATTCAGTCTTACCAATTTATCCAGTGCTGAAAACATAATAACAAATAATCATAAAAGTCACTTGCCTGTGTTCTGGTATTTATTTTATTTCAAAAGTTTTTGAAGGGAAAAAAGTACACCATGCTATTTATTGGTACCAGGCAGTGTAAAGTTGGTGGTTTTCAGTATCTATGTGTGCCTTTGGTTGATTGTTACATCCCAAATATAATTTATATGTGGGAACTGGAATTTTTCACTTTTTTGCTTCCCTCTCCACCCCCCCACCCCTTTTTTGGAATTTCTTGTGTGATTTTGTATATTTGCCTAATGGCACAAACCTCAGGGTAATTCATATTAAGTTAGGGGTCCTTGAGTCAAAAAAATCAAGGTATAACTAGTGAGAAAATCAGTGTGTATTTTCTCTGTTACTGTTTCTTTGAGTTCTTTGAGAATGATGGAAATAAAGATACACCATTTTATGTAGTTTTGCTGTGTTTTAACATTTGTAGCAGATCTCTGCCTTACAGACTTTGGCAGCATCACAAAGGTCATATTTTCTTACATTTAAATTATTCATGAAGAATGTCTTCGATGCACTAGATAAACTTGAAACGCGAAACAAAAAAAAACCAAAAAACTACAAAACCAAAAAACCTGTCTTCATCTGTGTTCATTTGATGGAATGGATTAATGTAAAGTTACAGGAGTTTGCCTTAGATACGAATGGGATACATAAGAATGAACATTTTTGTTGTTGATTTGATGTCACTTCTTTAGGTGAGCAAGACTATATTGTTGCTGAGATATTTCATAACCATTAAGGATTGGGCTTCAGTGTTGGAATTAACCTGGCTGGGCAGGAAATTCTGCTCCTACAGCTGTGGTGGAGAAAGCAATGAGAGAGGAAGGACAGCAGAGCTGAAAGCTTTAGCCCATTTCTGAAGTGGAATAATTGCCTTTCAGTCCTGCTGTCCCCTCCTGTCACATCTCTCATTGGGGTCTGGGAAGATCCACAGCATTATAAGAACCTTTCCTTGAAGAGAGCCCTTATTTGGTTGTTTCATGCCTCTGAGAAATTCCTGTGCTGAAGCAATTTGCCTGTTTAAAAAAAACAAAAAAGCCCCAATCAGCTCAGTACTGTTATTCTACGAGATGTACTGATGTGATGTAATTTCAGGAAATGTGACACAAAGGGGCAGGTTGGTACCAGTGGGGAGGTTGAGGGGCTGTGCTTGGCAGTAGTGAGTGTAACCACGGACAGTTCCAGTGCAGTGACTTGGCTGCTGGGGTTTTTCATTGCATTCACTGCTGATCTTTGATCCCTGTGTCCTCTTTCCCAGGTCGTCCCATTCCACCTACATCCTCGTCCAGCCTTCTCCCATCTGCTCAGCTGCCCAGTTCTCATAACCCTCCACCAGTTAGCTGCCAGATGCCATTGCTAGACAGCAACACGTCCCATCAAATCATGGACACCAATCCTGATGAGGAGTTCTCTCCTAATTCATATCTGCTGAGAGCGTGTTCAGGGCCACAGCAGGCTTCCAGCAGTGGTAAGAAAATTGCAAACATATGGAGTTTGTTTGTGACATGTTTGTGCCAGTTTTTATGCATTCTTCTTTAATGTGCAAATGTGTTCTTGCATCAGCAGAAAATTGAGAGCATCTATGGAAATGGGGCACAGAAAATCTTACTGGTTTATTTAATGGAAAATTCCTGGAAACACAATCCATCATATATGGTGCTCCTTCATTTTACTATAGAGAGATTTTTAGTTTGAACTATGGTAGAAGCTGTGTAAAAGATATTATTGAATTCTTGTCATCAGAGGGATTAATTTTTCTAAGTAGGTTTCCTGCTCCTTGTTGCCTCTGGTAGGAGAGAAATGTACACACAATGGTTCTTTGTTCTGCATGGGGGCTAATCTAATACATCATTTGGTGATGAGGTTTTGTATCTAAAAATGCATGTTGCTTCTGCCAGTCTGTGTCTGTTCTTGTTTCTGAATCTGTCTGGTTCTAAACTTACAATGTCACATTTAACTAAGATCTGCTATTTTTCAGCAAATTAATTCTTGTCTTTCAGGCCAGTGTTTTAAAACATTTGCAGCTCTATCAGTCATGGAATCTGTAGTGCCTAGGCTTTTCTTTCTTCTTTTTTCCTCTTTGCATATTTTGATTTTTATTAGTAGGTGCTGACTTTTCCTTTTGATGGCCAAAAACTGAGGAGTGAAGATGCAATCCCTTTTTAGAAATACAGACAAATCAAAAGAAGCTATTCTAGCACCTTTTATTTTTTTATTATAGATATATGTTGTGTGTTATTTAACTGAACACAACAGGTTTAGAGTGTCTGTGCAGTTTCTGGTCTGCCCAAGGGGTCTCTTTGCTGTTACCAGGCAGCTCTGAGCAGCACTGGAGGTGCTGTGTGGTGTGGGACTGCTGGGGTGCACACAGCACACCTGAACACCCCCTCTTTAACAGGGGCTGGGGGGTGAGAAGGGGAACAGTTTTAAACAGAACATTCAGAGTGGGTATTAGGGATAAATTTTTCCCTAAGCATTGGGTTGGAACAAGTGGCCCTGGGAGCCTGTCCAGTCTCTGTCCTTGGAGCTTTTCAAGAACACACTGGCTGAAATCCTGAGCTACTTGCTGACCTCAGAGCTGCCTTTGCTTGGCAGGACACTGGACTGGGCACCTCCTGGGGCTCCCTCCATCCTGAATTATCCTTTAACCCTGTTCAGGTATGCTAAAATATAATTGCACAAAGAAATAATGATTCAGAAATTGAATGTGCTTCCTTGCTCCTTGAGTGTATTGTTATGGAAAATATGAGGCCACTTTTGAGGGGGTTTTAAGGGATTTTGGGTGATTTGAGAGCTGCAGGCTTCAAAATCTGTAATGGGCAACTCTGTAGAAGCCATGGAGATGGGGAGGGGGTCAGGAAGTGGGTGTGATTTTTATTTGGGTCAGTGGTGTTTCATTCAAGAGGCCTTGGCAGGGCTCAGCCATGTGATCAGCTGGTTGAAGAGTCTTTGTGTTTTCCAAGGGGTCTCAGCAAAATCTGTCACTAAATGCTTTCAAGGAAGCATTTCACCTAACACAGGGTGACAAGAAAGTGAGCAGTTATTTGAAAGACAGTGAGCAGAAGTTGGAGCTCCCCAATGAATTTGCACAGGACATAAAAATACTCAGAAGATGTTGGGGTGATGGCAGAGTGCTAAGAATGAGATCAGCTTGTGGAGAATCACAAAAGCACCTGTGAGTCCAAGTAACAGGCAAATAAAATGGCAGGGGACCTTAGGGCAGAGAAATGTAAATGGATTTTCATGGAAAAAGCAGCTCTGGCCCTGGGTTGGTGATGGATCATTACCTGTGTGCAGGGGGGAATGCTTGCCTCTGTTGAGCTCAGGAACAGGGAATGGTCACTGCAGAAGAAAGGAATAAAGAGTGAGAGAACACTGTCTAAAGGGTATGGTGGATCAAGCAGTTGATGAGATTTTAAAAGGGAATGGGAAAAGTAAATGGGAGAGGGATGAAATAAGGAGAAAATCGAGGTCAGGGAATGTGAGCTAAAAAAAGAGACTTGGTGGATACTCGAGTACTTGGTAATTACAGCCACTGCTGAGGGAACCAGCATGGCTTTTCTTAGGAAGCCAAATGAAGGAAGTGGCAGTAAAACAACATCTGAAAATTGGATGAAAGAGCTCTTTATATTTCATTTTGAATCATAATTGCTGTTTCTTTGTGTCCTTAAAAGCTTTGTGTTTGACAGTTGTTAGTGTGGGCTGACCCAAGGAACCTTTCAGGCATCTTCTGATTGGCTTTGATTTGTCCATTCTACATTTTAACACTTTTTTCCCCACATATCCCATTTACTTCTTTAGTAAAAAGTCATATAATTTATAATGACTTCTAATTTTCAGGGTATAAGATGCAGGTGTCCTTTTTTTTATATTTTTTGCCATACACACAGGCAAATTGCTTGATAACCACAGAGTGTTCTGTAGCATGAGTTCTTCTGGACTTAATGCATCCTCTGGAAAATAATGAGCATTTCCTAGTGGAAATGCTTTTTTCTTTAGTTCTCACAATGTTTCTTTATAGAGTTTATAAGAAAATGTGATAGATAAGGACTTATTAAATTGGAGAAAGTTACTACTTTTTGTGGCTTATCATTATTCTTGAAAGATTTTCAGAGTGGCTTTTACCATCTGCATGACAAGAAAAGGTTGATCATGCTCTGGTCATGGGGCTTTTTTTCTTTATTTTTCTTTTTAATTTTTTTTAATACTTTTGGAAACTTACAGCATAGATCCAGACATTTGAGAGACAGTAATTAAATGTAAATATTTTGCTTCAATTTGGGCTTGGGTTAAAAAGGAAGATTTGTAGGTGCTTATATGTAAGGCATAGATTCCAGATAATCTTCAATCATGCATAAATTTTTGCTAGCATTTTCTAGCTTCTTCTTTAAATATTTCTATCCTGGTCTTCAAAGTGCATGCTGAATATGAAGTATTTGCCAATTTCTTCTGCTAATTAACACTCTAGAAGTTTCCTCTTGTTTCTCTGATTGAACACTTCTCTTGCTTCAAGCTCTGTAATTACAGGGTGGCTCCTCACAGGTTTAAGATGAATTTTTGGGTATGAGGAGCCACTCATCCACGTGTGCTGCCCTGTGCCCTTCAGAAGAGCCGTGCTTAATATAGATGGAAAAAATCATTTGCCTGAAAAAAATTACCTAATCAAATAGTCTATCAAATGAGCAATCTATTGTTGATATTATGAAGGCCTTTAATCTACAATAAATCTTTGTTAGAACTCATCAGAACTCCCAGTTTGAGAGAAATGTGATTATAGCACTCTTAAAATGACATTACATCATCGGGGTGATTGGTTTATCATTTGGAGAAGCAACATCAATCATAACTAGCATAACCACACAGTAAATGAATTCAACCTTTCTGCTGCAGAACAATGACACAATAATTGCTCAAAATCAGACTTGAAATGAAATCACAAAATGCACTTTCTTTAAATATGATGTTAACCTAATGGAATATATTATTAAAAATCATGTTTGAGGAAGTTCTATGTAATTAAAAATATGTGAAAATGTATTCCTTTTTTCTCTCATTAGAACCTGTTTCAGTTGCAGTATCATTTTCTATGCAACCAGATATTATGCTGGTTTTAATTGAACTCCCATCACTTACATTCCTCTGGTTGTATTTCTTAATATAATATGCAGCACAATTATATGTGATGAAGGACAAGAGGTTTTTGAAATCTGGTGCACCGGCTGATAGTATTTTGAAAAACACAAACACTGTAGAAAGAAATGAGACCTTTTACCCATGAAAAGTTAGTGGATTTTTTTTTTCCTTTTAAAAGAAGGTCAGTTACTGCCATATAATTTCCTGAGATGGTTTTTTACAGTTAACAGTAGGAATAGGTTTATTTCTTCTTCTCATATCTGGTTTTTTTTTTGGTTTTTTGTTTTGTTTTTTTTTTTTTTTTTTTTTTGTTTGTTTGTTTGTTTGTTTGTTTTTTTCTGGTAATATAAGGTGACTCAGCTTGTTGAAATGCCATTTTATTGGCTTCAGTCAAAATACAATATAACAGGCTGGTTTTCAACTTTACATAGAAAAAAGAGAAGGAGTTTTGCTGTTTGCACCTTTACCTTAACTGGAGAGGATTTATTGCTATTAAACCAAATTCTCAAGTCACAAGACAAAAACAATTTGGATTTTTGTTCATTTTTTAGTCTGAATAAAGGACACAGGATAGACCTGCTCACACATTAGGTTTTCTTATAATGGGTCCATAATTGGGCACATTTGTCAGCTTCAACCACTCTAACAATGAGAAAGTAGAAGCACAATGATCTCGGGATTTTGACTTGGGGGAAAGTTCCAAACTGTGGTTCAGATTTTCAAGAACTTAAGTTTAACTGGAAGGGGGATGGTTCCCATTTTTTGTTGTTAATTGTGGCTTTTTGGCTCAGAAACAATGATACAAACCACTTGGCTCAATGTAACAACACCTGCCCACGAGTCCTTTGGACACTGCTTAGAAGACAGGGTTTGCTTTCATTTTTTCACAAGCAGTTTTTGCCAGCAAGGAGGGAAGAAAAGAGAAACACGTTGGCTTGAAGGAAATAATTGTTGTTCTTTAATGTTGTCTGTTAGTTAGAGTTGAAATAAAGAATAAGGCTCCTTTTGCTTATGTGCCTATTGTGTGGAAATATAATGTAAAATATCAATATTCATTATCTTCAGTATAAATATCTAGATGGATCTCCTGTATACCTGTCCATAGAATTTCATTATTATTAATGTGTAATTACCACCACCTCCATGCAGTTTAATCTAGTTTGTAACATTCTTTTCTGAAAGAAGCCAGAACTTTCATTAATACTTCTTTTAGATCCTCTGCCTGGAAGTGTTTGTTTTATAGCCCTCTTAAAATCCAGCATCAAATAAAGATGTATTTCCAGTTTCTGCTCTATAATGCAAACTAAAATGCAGAAGTATTGTCATCTTTAACAAGCCAATGAATCCTATGGGAAAATAATTACATCCCTTCAGATGATTAAGCATCATCCTCCCCTACTGAATGGAGACCTCAATTTTCTGTACCTGTCAACCTGCAGGACAGAAAATACATTGGCAGCCACAAAAATCAAGAATCTATAGCTTTTTATTTTTTTTTTTCCTTTTTTTTTTTTTTTTAATTCTCATGCACTATTGCCTTTGGTTTACTTAAGAGACTAAAGAAGAGAGTTTGGATAGCTCAGTAGGTAATAAGGGAAGAGCAGCAACAAGGGAGAAAAGGAATTGGAATCTTCCTTATCAATATTGCAGCTGGGGCCAGGAGAGAGGGTGTTGTTTTTATTCTGCTTTTTATTCTTTTGGATCTTTCAGAACCTCCTTCAGAATATTACATTGTAGAATTTGTCAAGTTATTCTTAAAGCAGCAACAGTTAAAATCAGTTAAGGTTCCAGATTTGGGGTTTCTAAATTATTTCCTATGTTTTCCTATAGCTGTCTCCAAAAGGCATTACAGCTGTGTATACAATTCTCCTGAGAAAGGGTGCTTCTCACTCAATGTATTCACAAGCAAATGCCATAAGGAGCTTTATGCTTATGTTTTACAGCAATGCAAGAAAAGATTGATAATTTTCATTTCTGTTTCCGAATGAAAAGTAAATTATGTGTTTGTTTCTGCTATGGAGCCTGGCCTAGTCTGAGGTTTTAAGCAAGAGTGTCTTTGTACACTTATTGTTTAAACAGTGTGTGGATGTACCAGCAAGGACTTTAAATAAATAATTTTTTCTGAATTTGTTTCTAATACTTGAATTCTCTAAATCCTTAATGACCAGTTACATTCTCATTCTGTTGCATCTCTTGAGCACTGAATCTAATTTTAGAGCTTAGAACAGGAATTAGAAATGGAGGGAACAGCATGAACAATGTTTTCCCACTGAAACCAAAGGGTATACTTTTTCTAAAGTATCAGCTCCATGTTGCTGCAACTATTACTGATATTATTGCTGCTGCTAATCTCTGTGCCCTGTGTTGATGATGCCTGCAGATGTCTGAATTTCAGCCTGAAGACATGATTCTAGATATTAGACATTCTATTTATTAATTTATGAATTCATAGTAATAACAATCCAATCTCAAACAGAAGGTTCTTATGGTAATAAAAACGATAATGAATTACAAAAAGCTATAGAATTGAGAACAGACTCCAATTCTGTTGTTTACAGGGCTTTTTTTAAGCTCACCATGGTTTTGAGAGTTGGAGAGATTTTTTTTTTTTTTTTTTTTTAAGCAGCTTTTGATTGTTTAAAGGTTTTTAAATGTGTTGAACTGGGAGCTCCTGCAGCAGCAAAAGTCCCCAGCAAAGCAGCTGCAGCACAGACTTCCCAGGTTTTCATTTCTCTGTGCATTGCTGTTTTGTGGCAGATTCCCAGGTGGCTGGGACACAGCTCAGTGGCTGTGGCCAGTCATTCCCAATGCTTGTTCTGAATTGTGGCAGCTACTTAGAGATCACCAATAACTGGGAAACTTTGGAAAGATTTTGAAATTTAAAGGCTCGATATTGTTGCTCAGTGTCATTGCACCAAGAAAATCAGTGCCTAGGCTTGGTACCTCACTTGAAACCTGAAAGGCACTGAGGATACTGCAATTATAAGCAGAAAATACTCTTTATTTTCTTCTCTTTCTGAGTCCAGATGCTGCTTGTGTGTTTTTCCTTTGTGTGTAGAAAAGGCTAATACTGTTCTTGCTGACAGTTTCTGCTGTAAGTCATGCTGTGTGGGAAGAGCTCTTCAGGCTTTCTAATAATTTTGTCTTTTGATACAGAGTTTTTAATCTTCTGAACAGCATCTCCCTTTCATTGGCAGTGGCACAGTCCTGACAACTTCCATAGGGGATAGTGCTGCTGTTTATGTGGAAAGCCAACATTTAGAAAACATTTCATGTTTTTAGCTGCCTACCAACACAATTTGGTAGCTGATTGAAGTGAAGAGTTGAGCATATGCAAACTGTTTGTGCTTCATGGGCTACAAAGTAGAGAACCTAAAATTTAGGGTATTATTTCTTCAAAATATTTTGCAATTCTTGTATACAGAATGTTCTGTGGGTGGTTTGCTTGTTTGGTTTTGAAATAGCAGAAAGTTTAATAACTTGCTTCTTTCTCCCTATAAATCCAAATAAGTGCATTACAAACACTTGAAAGCAAGGAGACACTTTTCATCCAAGTCAATATCTTGTCTTATGGATTTTCTGATTTTGATATGCCATACACTTCTGGTTTATTTAAATGATAAATTGTGCATTTATCTAGTGCTTAATTATTACTTCTAGTTATAAAATTACATTAATGGATTTACAGTTTTGATACCTGTTTCTAATATGATTATAAATATTAGCATCTTATCAGGCAAACTGTAAATATATGCCACCTATTTATCACATTAACATATCTAGAAACTGAGTTTATCTTCACATAAAGCATGATGAAATCAATCAAAATTAGGTTTTTTTTTTCCTTCAGCAGATACTCAGTCTTATTTTAAAAGTACAGGAGATGGGAAACTCCAGCACATCACTGGAGAAACTGATCAGTGATTACTAATTATTCTTGGTGTTATTTTTTTCTTGCCCTATTAATGCCTGACTCTCTGCCTGGCAGTTCTCCCATGCATGTCTGCAACATCCCTTCAGCATAAACAGAAAGAAATCTGGACTCTGTCATTTTACTCTGAATATTTTTCCCTTTGTGTTTCCTTTCCACAGCCCTCTGGGAGCACATGCCTTAGAAGGGTTTGCACATGCAGCTTTACTGATGAAACCTCTGCTGAAAACAGAGCTCAGCCAAGCAAATTATCCTTTCCTGATGCTTCCTGACCTAGCTCTTCAAATGCACACACCATATTGTAAGGAGGCCTCCTGTGCCTGCATCACTGCATCTTCTGCTGCTGAATGCTTTTGCAGACCAGGATTTTCTTTCTTACAGTCTCAACTTCAGCTACCTTGTGCAGACACGGCTACTGTGGGAATGTAATAAGAATCTGTGGTTCCTCCAATAAACATATACTTTATTTTGGTGCAAGGTTGCCCAAATTTCTCCTGGGAGAACGAGCAGGTGTTCAGATGCACTCAGAGCTGAGCCTGGTGTTTGATGGGGCTTTCTGGTGATGCTCTTTGCTCTCACCCTGTCTGCCCAATGTGGCTGTGCACAGCTGACCCTGCAACACTCCAAGGAGTCAGGAACTCCAGTGCAAGTCTTGATCTGATCCAGCTCCTGGGATTTTGTAATTCCCACGAAGTTAGAAAGGATTACAGACTGAAACTGTTGCAGCAGACCTCTTGTTAGGGGTAGAGATGAGCCAAGGCACAAACTCTCATTCAAAAACATGAAAAAGGGTCCTGGTTTATTCTTCTTTACAGCTCAGCCATCCTGGCTCTGACTATAGCAAGTTCCTGCTGTAGGGTCAAACTGCAGTCTGACTGCTGGCTATTCCCTGCTGGACTATGGCTGCAAGTATTGTTTGCAGACTCTGAGCACAGGCTTTTACCTAGCTCGACTCTGACTGCAGGCTCCAAGTCCATCAGACCCAGACTGGCCTCATAGCAGATCTTTACTGCAGCAACTCTTTCTTGTTTCAGTCTTCTTTGTGTCTCTCTGGATCATTCCTCCTTCCTCAGGGCTCCTCTACCTCCTCAAGGTCCTCTCTCTCCAGGCCCTTTGCCTCCATGATCTCCCAACCAGCCAACCCACCCCTTTTATCACACTTAACTTTATTAGTCACAGCTGCAACCCATTAAGGGCAAGGCTGTTCCTCTTTTTGGTAATTCATACAACTGTGACCTATCAGGGGCAAGGTCACCTGTAATCTCTTCTACACCTACATAAAACTACAGATGAGGGGCTATTTTTTCCTCATGGAATCAAGTCAACCAAACATGTCTTTTTTATTACATTGCAAACGTGTAATTTATGTTTCTGACAGATCGCTACACAGAAAGTCGAGGACTTTGAATGTTTGTAGAAGTTAATCACTGGCCTGAGTAAATGCTTATTTTTCAGATCATTTCACATCAAGGCATAGAGGGAATCTTGTTCCATTTTGTCAGCTCCTAAAATGATTCCACAGCTCTGTCACATTCACACGTGAAGGAAATTTTGTCTCTTGCTCTGTTCTGTTTGTTTGGATTTTGTGTTTTCTTCCAGTCTGTAGCAACTCTTCACTCACTCCCAGTTCCCCAGGCTGCTTTTATTGCAGTGACCTTTTCCATCCATGTAGGATGCTACTTGTCATTTCCCTCTCCTTGGATCCCTGCCTTCCCCACCAAGGTATTGCCTCACACGTTGCTCCTGTACAATGGTTCCTTTCTGTCTAATGCACTTGTCCTGGGTGTCATGGGGCTGGAACAGTGGGATCCTCAGAAACAGAGCTTTTCTCTCCTTTTATTCATGTCAGGGGTAATGATTTGTGAAATAAATAAATAAATGCACATCTACAAGCAGAACCATAACAGCATCCCTACAATTGTAGTGATAACTGGTGCTTATCTTGCATAGTTTGGATCTGAAAGAAAAACCTGCTAAATCAAAAGGAAGGAAAATTGGCAACTTGGTATGGAAATTGGATTGTTTTGAGAAGACTCCTTGTACCTGATGCTCTGCTGATTTAGGAGCAATAACTAGAACACTGTAGAAAATGAGAATGACTTTTTATAAATGATAAAATAAAATGTGTGGGCATAGAAGCCTATATACCCCAAACCCTTGAACCAGGGATTCTTACTGTGCTGATAAATCTTTCAAAATCTGCAAAAGAGGGATTGGTTTGCTGTGAACTGCCATGCCCCAAAAAACTCCATTTGTAATAACAGAAAAAATCAGTATTGTCTGAATACTCCCTAAGAAAAAGATTTCTGACCCTGTTATTTTGAAAGATCCCTCTTGATCCTCAGACCTGGAGAACAGTTGGTAGCATGGAATGAAATGGGAAGTCTCAACTGCAAATCCACATGATTCAGGAAGATCTCAGAAATCTGGACTTCAATATTGTGCAGTGAATTAATTTAATCTGTAATATATATGACATGGTAATTATTTTGGGGTGTAAAAATAGCATATTCTACTGGAATCAGCAGGAATTCTGTACACTGAATGCAAGGCTAACTCCTCAATTAAGTAATGAGGTGTGAAATGTTCTGCCTAACAAAGCAGTGTTGAGCATGTTTGTTAATATTTTTTTCCTGCAAACAGGTGGATAATTGTTTTACTTGAGAGAAACCTGTCAATTATGGGGACTAGCAAATATGGAAAGGTGTAAAATCTTTGTCAGCTTGTGAGCTTCAGCTTTCTGAAAACATAGTTTTAAAAGGTAAAATAATTATAGTAATTTGTAAAAGTTGAGAGGAGGGAGTTTGAGGAGCTGGAGCTCAAGTGGTAGAGGATGGCTCTGAGTGATTCTCTCAGGGCTGAGACTGAGGATGGGGACTGGGCAAATAAAACCTTTGTGACCCTGACATGGAAGTTTCATCAGCTCCTGGCACCTGCATTTCCACTTACCTGAAAAAAACTTGCTGCAGAACCACGTAACATGGAGGTCAAAGAAATAAAAATGCCATTGGTAAGTCTTACGAGGGATGAAAGAAGAAATTTGGACCTTTACAATCAGCAAATTTGGTTAGGAAGAGAAATATGAAACACTTCAATCTACAGGAGAATGTGGGTTAGGTTTTTTTCTCACTCTTATTTTCAATCTTTGTGTTTTACTTTTCAGTGTGAGTTTAAAAAAAGGAAAAACATTTAAATCATCAAAATGAAAGGTGAAAATATTTGCTTTTAAGTGTTCAAAATGAAATGGTTCTGAATTTCAAAAACTAAATCTTTATTGTTTCTGCATTTTCCAAGTCTGTCTCTTCATTCTCTATCTTTTTTCATCTAAAAATGTAGCAAAATTCAAAGAGATATTTGTGAATAGTTTGTCTTGTGGTTTGAAGCAAGCACTAGGCAGAAACCAGTCAGAAAACAGCTATTTCTTCTAAAATCCATTTACTTAGTAGACATGTTAAGGCCAGTTAGTTATACTTGAGAGAGCTATCTGCAGCTGGAGAGGAGAAAAATAGGGTGCCTTGAAGAAACTGAGGTATTTCCAAGGCTTACATTTCCAGTTTAAGACTGCCATGAAATCATGATGGGATTAGGAGGTTGTGGAGAGTGAAGGGTATGGCCAGGCTGAGAGCTGGGGGTTCTGGTGCTGCAGAAAGGCTGGTGAGGGACTGTCCTTACAGAGCTAACTAAGGGAAAGACTCGAGACTGGCTGGGAACACCCCTGGCAGCAGCTGAAGGCCAGCCCATCCCACAGGTGGCACAGCCACCCTTCCAGGTGGTTTACAGGAGAAAGGAGATAACACAGATCCCTGGCAGTTGTCATCCAGATGTGCATAGATGGCCTCAAAACTTATTCTTCCTTTGCTTTCCAGCTACAGGCCAGTTCTAAATATCTTTTCCCTTCTTTTTATTTTCTATTGCTGAGGGAAGGAAGCTGGAAGGATTCCACAGCCTTGATTCCTCAGTTCCTCTGAGATCATGCCAGAAACACAAATGCATTAGAGACTCTAGTTTCAATTTATTTTTTTGGAACAATTTCCATTAATATCCTGCTGTCACAAAGCAACTGGTGCTGTTTCACAGCTCTTTATCAAGGCAGTTTTATTCTGGGGAGCTCCAGCAATTGCTCACTGAGACCAGGAGCCCCCAGTGCAGCTGATTCTTCTGGGGAACACCAGGCAGTCCTGGGTTCAGCTGGTGCCAGCTGCTTCATGTTTAACATTTACATGTCTCTGAGCAAGTTAGTGCTGGTGGATCCTGCTGGATCAGCAGCCTCTGGGTCCAGTGGTTTCTTCACAGCATGGTATATTGGTTTATAGAGTGTTTTTTTCTTTATATAACAGGCAGATTCAATTCAAATTTCCAAATTCCTAAGGCATATAGAGCCACAAATTCAAAATCTGGATGGTTGATTTGATGTTTGTTTGGTTTGGGGAAAAGGGTAGGATACCTGGGGGTTTATGTTAGGTTCTTGGGGGATGTTTGAATATCCACCTTAAATACTTCCTCTTTTTTCTGAGAATCTTAAATTTTGAACTGTTTTTAAATAACTAAACTGTTAAGTTCACTTGAATAACAAAAAAGTCCGTATTATAGGCTTATAATAAGAGGATCTACAGAAATAAGACCATTAGGTTTAAATCTGTGTAAAAATTTTGCTGTTGAATTACTTCTAATTTCCACAAAACGTTCTCAGGCGGTTTTATGAAAAGCACCTAAAAAGTTTGAGAAAACTGAAATTGTATAATTTCAGATTGTGGTTTCAATGTGGTATTATCAAAACAAGAAAAATAATAAGTAGAGAGAACATAAAAAGTGTAATTTCCCTCTCTAGTTTTTCTAACCCCATCATGTGTTTTCTAACCAAAACTCTCTGTAACTCCCCCTATTAGTCTCCAGTCTGAGCCATTGTTAGATTTGTGTTCCTTTTCCAGGCTTAAGTTTTTCTTTCTCACTGCAGGGCAAAAACAAAGCAAATGCCTTAAGTGAGGTGATGCCTTAAGTTTCAGCTTTATGTTTTTCATGTCCTGCACTGCACTAGTGTATAACTCTGAACTCCATGCAGAGTGTTAGTGAGCTCTCATCACAGTTTGGTCAGACAAAACAATCCTTCCTGAGATCCAAGGACACCATCACAGCCTCAGGCCCTGAAAAGTACAAACAAAAGTGAATTGGGGGACAGGGGGAGAAGCAAACCAGGAATGTGACTTCATTCCTTGAAGCTGTAACTGGAGGATTAAACCCTGATATGAAGATAGAACAAACACAACCAAACATAAATCTGTCTGAAAAACTCGTGACCATTGTCCATGCTGTGTGTAGTCTCTGCCAGGCTTTTGACTGTCCAAGGTGTATCTATTGATATTTAATAAATACCCACTTTATTCTGTTAACTCTGCCTAGCCCCAGTTCTAGGGAGCCATCCAAGGCATCCCTGGGTGGGAGCAGTGGGAGCTTCCCACAGCAGCCCTGCCGTGAGAGCAGCTCTCCAGGACACTGTGCTCCTGTAGAAACTACCCACTTCATATTTTCATAAGATTTAATGCTTTCTTCCACCTTGGATTTGCACTTTGGGATCTGTTGAAAGCATGAGACATGGCCAATTTAATACTGCATCAACACTATGTGACTGTTGGTGAATATTCCCATGAGTGGAGCTCACAGGGGTGGAGAACATTGAGAGCAAATTGCTCAGATGGGGAAGGAGCTGTGGCTGGGCTCATGGAATGAAAGGGAACTGATTTTCTTACAGCTCTCCCAGCTGCTTTTGTTAATCTCTGTTATTAGATGATGGTTAAGGGCTCTCTAATGATTTCTCGTTTGCACCCTATTCATCAAAATTCACATAATGAAGCTGCTCGCCTGCTTTTATTTGTTCTTAAATCTTGTTTGAGCCTCAAACTCGGTGCCTAGTGCTCCTTTTGGCACTTTTCATGTGGCTATCTCTGTCACACTGTTACAAAATGTAAACCAATGAAAGGATTCTCCATAGCTGAATTCTCACTGCTAAGCAAGATGACATAACCCACTTATATTTACAGGTAATGCATATCAGAATATGGATAATTTGTCTTGATGCAAACCTTAGGATTTTTTTGGGAAATTTTTATGCCACTTTTTTTTAGCTGGAAGTGTTAAAAGTTTATTACAGGATCTAAAAATTAATAGACAAGCAAGCTTGAAATAGCAGGTTTACTGACTGATCCACTGCAAACATTATATATTAGTCAAGACACAGACAGTATTATGAAGAAATTTTTGAATTTATACACAAATTTCAGGTTCCTGCACTTCCATTGAGCTTGGTTGAATCATTTTCATGAGACATTAGAGATTCAATATTGATGAATATTAAATAAACAGATGAAAAAAAATGTTGAATTTTCTCAAATATGAGACAAAAAAAATAATGCTGTTGTTTTTAATGACAGCAAAGTTAGGTCCCTTTTTTGAATATTGGAAGAACTCCAAAAAAGCCATTGGCACTTACTCTGGGAATACTTGAATATCAGTGGCTCAGAGCAGAGTTCTGTTGTGTCATTGTAGAGGATTGTTATGCCTCACATAGGCATTATTGTACTAATCAATTAAGCAGAAATTTGCATATAATTAAAACTGCATCATAAAGGTTTCTGGAAATAAAATTGTGCCTCCACTTAAAACACAACATATATGATGGAAAAAGTTTTGTTAATGAAGCAAATTAAAGTAGCAGTGGATTTTTAATTAAACTTGGAATATCCATGTTTCTTCTAGAGAAATAATGGGATTTCCAAAGTGAAATTTACTGGCATGTTTTGGGTGGACATCAAATATGACATTACCAGCATTTTTTTAACCTCTGAAGATAATAATGGAATATTTTGATAGCTGTCAGTAAAGCAAATATTGTTGTCCAATAGAAAAGGATGATCATTAGGAAGAACAGGGAAATAAACACCTGTGCTTGCATCTTTAACCACTCCAGCAGAGATGGTGTGCAGTTAAATAGGTCCACATCAATATTGCTTTTGTTTCTTCAATCTTCAAAATCTTGAAGCCATTACTCTTTAAAGTCATCATTGCCTTAAAACTTTTATTTCTAATGTGATGGAAATTTTTGAAATAATTGGGCAGAATTACACCATAGAAAAGAAAACAAGCAAACAAACAAAAAAAACACCAAAAACCCCCCAAAAACAAAACACAAAAAAAATAAACACAGAAAACCCCCCCCCCAAAAAAACCCCACCTGTTCTGTAGAATTGTTATTTTATTAAAGTGGTTGATTTATATTTTTTATGAGGAGTCTTTCAAAATGAGTTTATTTTCAAACATGATGCATTTTAGAGCACTAGTCTTATAGCAAATACCTTAGGGAAGAAACAACAGAAAATAAGCTATTTATTTATATTTTTTGAATATTTTTTTCCCAAGAGGAAAATAAACCAATACCTCTTTTCAAATCACTGTTTTGAGTATTTTTAACCCCTTTGTTGACTTATTTCAAGGCTATTATAAAATATGTTATCAGTAATATTTAATAAAATATTATTAAATATATTTATATTTGTATTTATATTTATATTTATATTTATATTTATATTTATATTTATTTATATTTATATTTATATTTATATTTATATTTATATTTATATTTATATTTATATTTATATTTATATTTATATTTATATTTATATTTATATTTATTTATATACGTGTTTGGTTATTGTCTGTATCCATATACTGGAAACTTGTATAGTTTTTAGGTGATTTTCATATAGAGCATGTGTATATACAAATATACATGAACATAACCCCCACATGGTCCTGTTCTCCTTCCCATCCATACAGGTACATAAATGCTGTTACCCAGAGTGGTAGAAACACTTTCCACTGCACAGTTTATTTATCCTGCATTTTGTCAGTGCCCAGCAGATGGTGGAGATTCAAGTGTGTCTCAAGTTAATGGAAACAAAAGCTGCATGAAAAATACGATGTCCAGAGATATAAGTCACGTAAACTTGAAAAAAAAATCAATTAATATGAGCCAAGAAATGATGGAAAGGTGGGTGATGACAGATATTAGTGATGGCAGGACTTTGAGGCATTCTTAAAAATTATATTCTGTGCCAGATTTGTCATGACTTGCAGCTGTCATTTAATCACTCAAATCAGCTTTTAGAGTTTCAGAGGGTCAGAGGAGGCAGAGTTATAGTTCATTTTGAAAATGTGCTCATTGTTCAGGCAATTCCTCTTAAAAAAACCTTGCTCCACAATATTGAATAAGCTGAGTTTTGCAATTTTCAGATTTCTGCCTGAAATCATCTTTGGAGGAGTTTTTCTTATGTTGCTCTTTATTGAAGGGAATAAAGAGTCATGTAAAGTTGTTCCCAGATCTTTTCATGTCAGAAATGATGTGATAGCATTTTATACACGCTTTATTTCCACTGTCTGATGTTGGCCAGAAATTGTATCTTACACTTGGTAATATAACCTTGAAATTCATTAGTCTGGTAGCTGGGAAATGTACAGATGGTGGGGTTTGGCAAGCCAGGAAGTTTGGTAAAGGTCTTCTCTGTTTGAAGTCAGTGATTTGATCATTGATTTATTTATCACTGGTTTAGGTTAATTTAAATTAAAACTTAATTAAGCAAGCTTTGATTAAAATTCCATATGAAGAATGTAAATGGTAATTGATCTCAGAATTGCTAAAGTAGTGAAAATAACAGTATGTCTCTCATTACCTGTCTGGCTGCTTTTTTTCTCCTATGCTGGTTTTTTTCAGAAAGTACTTTTATGTAATAGTGGTCTGTCCTACCAAATTATAGGCTGGTTTAATTACAAGCAGCTCTTCAAAACCCCAGAGTGAACCTCAAATTTTCACGATTATATGTATTAGTTCTTAGGCATTTCTGCTGTTGTCATTTATCAAGGGCTTGAGGTCATTCAGCATCAATAAACAGAACCCAGTCTGTAAATGGGGGAGGTTGATATTTAGGTTTAATGATGGAAATGTGAGCAAGAGGCTTAAGGGTAGAGAGCCAAAGCCCTTGAGTTTATTAAAGAGGGAGGGTGAGCAGAAATAAAGAAATGTTCTTTATTGTGGGGCTGAATTAGAAATGGTGCAGAGTGCATTTGTAATGCATTTCAAGTTTCCTTCAAGGCTCAGTCACTGAGTAAAATCCTTGCTCAGAGTGAGCACTTAGTGGTATTTATATTTATAGATGCCATTGACTGAACCTGTATCAATTATCTCTGTATGTGTTAATGTGCCTTTCCACATCTGTCCATGCTCAGATGTTATAAATATATAATGTACATTATATATTTACATACTACAGACATATATATATTAGAATATGTGTAAGAAAAGTGAAGGTGGAGAAATCAGTTTGTTGGGATTTTTTTTTTATTTTTTAATTAGGAAGAGTCTGGGTATTTGGGAAATTGTTCTGGACAAAGCAAGGAAAAGGGTATTATCTGTAATTAGAAATAATAATCTATAATTGGTTCATTTGCCATATTTCTACAGTTCTGATTTAGTTGAAGAAAGCGATCATTATGCCACCAGTTTTCAATAGAGGTGTCACAATGAAAAATAATTGCAATATTCCACAATATTAACTGTACCCTAATTGCAAAAGTTTTGAAATATAATTACCATGAAAGCTAATGCGACAGGGAACATTAAGCATAATTAGTGTATTTTAAAAAAGGGGAAAACTGTTAGAAGCTTGTTATTGTCTCATAAGGTAGCTTCAAATTAGCTGGATGCAGAGCACTTTCATCTAGGTTTTCTATAATTTTGCTTATTAGCACAGACTGCAATAAATTTGTTTGACATAGCCCACACCTGCTAACCCTGCAGGAAAGAATTTCTAATGTGCACGTGACCCAGGTTTCTCATAGAATCTGTCACAATTTCCTGGGAGATAGAACTGGCTAAGATTTAGGGGGGGGTTGGCTATGGGGGTGTTTGTTATCAGGTTTGTTTTTTAATATACACAGTCAGCTACACTGCTCAAATTTCACTGTGTTTTAAGAACTTTTCTGTAAAAGACTCATAAAAATGCTGTTATGAAGCACTTTAAACAAAACTTTCATTACACATCAAAAACATGTTCTGAAAAGATATATCATACATAACTTATCTGTTTTCTCTACAGAGCAACTACATGGTTTTATATAGAGCATGAATGTTCACCCATATAACTAGAATTTATTTTTTGGAGTAAAGAAAAACAATATATCACAACACTTGTGTAGAAATATTTTTGTGCCCAAATAGCAGGGGACAGGGTCCAAGCCATAAGAAGCAGTTCTGGCTTTCTGCAAGATAAAATTTTCTCTAAGAAACATCTCAGAGATTTTCCTGTTGTTTCTTGGTAATACTTTTCAACTAGAAATTCAGTGTTTTTCTGGTCTTGCAATGTTTCAAAATTATTGAAAATGGTTTGGGAATAAGCTAGATTCAAACAGAAATATACAGAGGAACACCATGGCTTTAGTGGACAATGTTTTAAAAAACACTTCTGTTGCTTGTTCTTAAATTACTATTAAGCATTGAGGCTACTTTTATCATCTTTATTTGTGGTTATTGCAGATAAGTAACAGATTTCTTATTAGAAGGAAAGTATGTCATATATTAGATAAAGTTTTGGATTGGATCATGCAAATAATTTTTCCCTACAATCTTCTCAAATTAGCATCTGATGCTAATTTTTGGGAGTGTAATTTATGAAAAAGTTTTGTTTTCAGTTTAACTCAAGTGACTTTTAATCTCTTCAGTGTCTATCAACAGCAAGTGCTCTAACATTACTTCTAGAGCATTTAACATCTTATGAAAACTTGTAAGAAAGGTTCTTGGTTTTTTTTCCCCTCAAAAGTAATTTTTATTTAATTTAAGCCTTGGACAGAGCTTGTTTCTGTGGAAGTAAAGGAAAGTTTAAAACTGAGAAAAGGTGTGAAAATCTAAGTGATGTCTGTATTATGGAAGTCAGCCATCTGAAAGCAAGTAGGGAGAATAGAAACCTGTTTTTTCTTTCAGGAGTTAAATGGATTCATTTATTCAGCCTAACCCCATTTTCCATCATTTTCTCTTCTACAAGGGTGAGGTGGGTTTTCCTAAAGTTCTGTTAAAGTGTGGACATGGAAGTGTGCAGATATTTCTGAGTAGCCATTTGGTCTGTGTGTTCTGGAGGTTAGAAATTCTGACTGGAATTCTTCCAGCTGGGAATCAGCACTGCAGAGCAGGGGACCAGCATCCAAGTGAGAAGTGGGAGTGTGATGTAACACTGGGAGCTGATAGCCAGCCCACAGAAAAATTCAGGCAGGTAATATTAGGAAGCATGCTGTGTTCTCACTTATATCAATTAAATTAACTTTAATAGAGCAGATTTCAGACTGTTCAGTGTTGTGCTTGAAGAAAGTTGGTCAAAATTTGTAACTTAGAGTAAAAGACAGCAGAAAGCCTACCTGAATTACAGAAGAGTGTGCTTAGATTTTCTAAAAGAAAAAACACAGGCTGGAGTACCTTTATCCCTTCCTTTAGCTGGATATAACCCCATTTTTTATTATTTTATTTTATTTCTGTGACCTTTACAGTATTTCCCTCAGTGTGCAGAAATACAGCCCCGATTCAGGAGTTCCTCCCACTCTGCTCCTTTCCTGCCCAGGGGCTGGGATGCCTCAGCATGGAGATGCACTCAGGTTAATCAGTGGTGCTGACAAGCAGCAAGCCTTAGATCCAGGCTTTTCCAAAGGCCCCATTTTCAAGTGTCTCAGTAATGATGCCTACATTGAGAGCTTTTTCTTTTGATTATTCACCAGAGCTGAGACTTCTGGGCAAAGCATTGCCTTCATTTGGCAGCACAAGTCAGCCCTGCCTTAGCTCAAACTGAGCTCAGTGCTGTGAGCAGCCACGGCTGAACAGCCCTGTCCCTCCCAAAAAGGAGCTGACTGATGTCACTTCCACAGAAGACTGACAGCTCTGACTTTAAATGCATTAATGTTTATAAAGCACTTCTTTCTCATCCAAGTGATACACAGCTTCATGGGGTTATACCTGCAAGTGCAGCCTGTGTGTGTCACCTGCCAAAATGCAGGACAGACTTGGCCAAAAATGATGTTTGGTAAAGAGAGTATTTGTGATTGCTCAGAGAGTGCCCTAGGCAGCTGTGAAAGAGTTAATTCATGTACAAAAGCTGTCACAGTCTCAGTTTGGTGTCTCCTTTCATCCCTGGTTGCCATCAGCCCGACACTGAGCTGCCTTCCCTGCCCCTGGCTCCACACTCCCTCCCTTTGTGCCTCTCCAGATGCTCTGGAGTGTTCCTGGATCCTCAAAGCCCCACCTGGCAGCTCAGCCAGCCTGGGGACAAGGTCTGCTCCCAGCTGGACTGGCAGGCTGGTGTCACTCAGAGCTCACTGCTGCTGTCACCTCCAACAGCAAGGGGAGGGCTGGGGCAGCAGGGCTCAGCTGCCTCTTCTGGGCTTTGTCAAAAGCAGCTGCAAAGCTGCACTGTTTGAGATGTTTGTGCAAAGATGAGGTTCTAATTAGCTCTGTTTGGGATGCAGTCAGTGTGTCCTTTGGAGAATGTCCTGCTGTGCTGAGAGGTGCTGCTCCTTCCTCATCTTTCCATGTGTGAGTCTAAACTGATTCTCCTTGCTGACCTCTCTGGAGCACATGCCACACTGTGCCTCTTGCTGGTCCTCTCACTGATGAGGAACTCTGTGATTTACTCCATCTCTTCCACTTCTTGCCTTTCTGTGCTGTTTTGTTTTTTGTTTTTTTTTTTTGCTTTCTTCTCACCTCCTGTTATTCATCCTTCTTCCAGTTGTCAGTAAATGGTTCAGTTCTTACTGCAGCCATGGCAGAATCACAGGGCCTTCTGCCAGCAGGTACAGAACAGGACAGATCACCCTTCCCAAGTAAATTAGGGCTCTGCTTCCTTTATAAACATCAAATCTGATGTATCTCTTTTGCAAACAACTTTAAGCTATGTGCCAGACTTGCATTGATTCATTATTTAGTGCTTACTGTTATCTCCTTGGCTTAATTCCCTTGTTATTTATTATATAAAACATTATTTCATTAACTAGATTGAAACAGATGAGAGTGGAGAACAGAGCTCTGTCAGGCAAATTTAAATGACTATTCAATATCTAAAATCAAGCTCCTTTTTTTCCTTCACTCTTAAACATGTATGCAACTATTCGTGCATATAAAGCAACATGTGAATACTGAAAAGTGCAGAATTTTTCTTTTTAAAAAATAGAGCATTTTTTAAGTAGAAAAGGCTTTTAATAGAAAAGGAGCCTAATGACCACCACAACAAACATTTATTCTTATATATATATATATATATATATATATATATATACATATATATATATATATATATATATATATATATATGTATATATATACTGCACTGCATATCTAGATGGAAGATTCACCTTCTTGCCTGTTGTCTCTGAGAGTGAACGTTCTGAATTGTGGTGCTTAGAGTTTGTGGTTTTGGAAGGATTTCTTTGGTGGGAGCCTCAGCCCAGGAGCTGCTGTGCCTGTAGGAACACCCACTCACAGCACTTTGAACGTTCCTGCAATCTCTATTGGAGCATTTCTGGATAGAGTGAGAAAAATTTTGTTCACAAGGTATTTGGGGTGGGTTGTAGGTCTATAACTCACTATATTTCAGCTTTCTCAATGGTTTGGAACAAAAGTTGAAAGAAAAGAACTGCATTAGGTCTGCAAGCCAGGACCTACACCTGCCATTCCCCCCAAACCTTTGCCACTGGGTCACTGGGGATGTTCTTCAGTTCCTTTACAGCTCATGATGTGTCCCTACTATTTGTAGCATAAGAAAAAGTAGGCATTTGAATCTTCTTCAATCTTCCCTTTCCTTTGTCCCTTTCCAACAGAGTTTACATTGAGAGGGTATTAGGATGCCCAACCCAGCTTGCTTTGCTCTCTCTGTTGAACAGGGGGGGATGCCTTTGTCAATTATCATGAGAATTAGTTTAGTTATCACTCTTAGCTCCTAAAACATACAGGTATAAGGGAATATCATTAACTAATTTGTGTTCTGTGCTTCACAGTGTATAGGAATGCATTGTCCTCTTCTCATTAAGATTTTCTGCTTATTTTTCATGTGGGTTTCAGGACATTTCCTGTTGGGATTTTCAGCCATAAATAGCTGTCCATTTTTTATTCCCGCCAGCTGTGCATTTGAGGAGCAAGCAGCAAAGTTTATGAATCACTTCTGCCTGACAGATCACAACAACCACAATATTCTGCCACATAGCCAACAGCAGCAAGTGAATGATATTAGCTCTTAACTCTCCAGAAAACTCTGTTCAGTAATTAAACATTAAGCCTCTGATGCTTATCATCATTCACTGCCAAGACCCTTTACAATCTGAGTTTGCTGTGTTCAGGTAATATTAGAGATAATCATTTATTCTGGAAATGTAGCTATCTGAGAAGAATGAATTTGTTGAAATCAGAATTTCATTTATGAGCTGGCTTTTCAGGACTTTTCTACTAATGCTGATAGTCACCACACACGAATATTTATTTAGTTAAAAAATACTCTGAATGAAGGATAATTGACAAAGAGTGATGAAAAGAACAATATTTAAAACTGTGGCACCAGTAGCAGTGTGTAATATAATGCAGAAATCTGCCTTCATTCAATAAGGACAAATGATCCAACAGCACTTCAAGCTTTGGGCATCATTTCCAAGTTAATCTGCTCTGCTTTGGTGTCAACATAAAATTGAGATCAACTCTCTAGCTAACAAAGAAGCTCTGGAAACTTCAAATAAAAATTCGAACTTGTAACACATACAGCGCTGTTGACAGAAACTGTGAAGTCTGTATTCCATCAGTGTGTGTACATAGCTCATTTAATGTTATTGTGATGAGAAATAATAAGAATAACTCTCAAATAAATTAATAGTTGTGTGTTGTTTGGTAGCGGCCACAGCTCCTGCTCACCAGCTGAAGCTGTCAGTCTCTGTTCCCTGAGAGTAATTTTCTATTTTACAATAAAATGGCCCAAGAAAATAAAACACACTGAACTTTAAAAGATCTGAAGCCTAAGCTGCAGAATCAAGCCTGGAGAAGCCTCAGATTTTCAGGAATAAGGCTGGCTGTGCCTAGGCTTTTCCCCTGTAATGTGTGCCAGAAGCTGGAGCACTGCTCTGTGCCCCCAGCCCCAGCAGCTTTTTGGCCAGCCTGGGAATGTTCCCTTGGGTAGCAGGGTATCCCTCCCACCATTCTCCTGGTGGTCCTTTTCCAGCTTTGCTCTTGTCTGTCCAATCTTGATCCTCATTTCCTTTGCTCATCTTCTAGTGATTCTTATAAACTGACTTCCATCCTTTCATTTGTCTGGCTCTGTGTCAGGATTTTTCTGGTTTGGGTTTTGTCTCACCTTTCTCAATAGCTTTCAGTCCTTTCCTCTGCTGGGAACTCCAAATGTCTCTTTTCTCCCTTCTGTCTTTTCTACCTTTTTGTCTTGTTTCTCTCAGAACCCTGATGTGTTCTCTTGTTGGCTCCATCCCCCTGGCTGACAGCTTTCAATTTCCCAGCTCCTCATCCTGCCTCCATTTCTTTTAGCCTCAGTCCTTGGCTCCTTACTTTCATGACTGATAAATACCAGCGTGGAGATCCTCAGACTGTGGATCCCACACTCAGGTGCTCCTCCCTGCTGCAGTGGATGGCTGAAGAAGGAGGACTGCAGCTCTGAGGAGGTGTAGCACGTTATCCACTTCCAGCCTTTGCTGCCTGTTCCATCACTTATTGCACCACCACTGCAGGTCTTTGTTGGTGATTTCATCACCAGTCCCTGTAGCAGAGACAGCCAGGGGAGAGTGTGAGGCTGCTGCTGCCAGTTTCTCATTGTTTTGTTGGTATTTGTTCTCACATGCCTTGGACAATGTGGTATTTGTGTGGCTTTGTTTCACTGCCTGTCACAGTGGGGAGGAGCCCCCATTGCAGGGGAGAGAGGAAACCTGTCTGATCTGGCAGCAGCCAGCTGCAGAGTGTCTGCAAATGTGAAATTTGGGAATCCAAATGGAGCTGTGGTGCCCATGGACACAGGAAGCATTTCCCCAGTGGTCACTGCACCTCCACAGGCCTTGTCTATGCTGCTCAAACACAATGTTCCTCTTCTGAACCCAAACCAGAACATTCTTGCTGCCAGGAAAAGCCCAGTGCCTGACTCTTCCCAAAGCAAGACTCCATTTGTGCAGAATGATGACCAGGTTGTTAGGGGTGCTCTAGGGAAGAAAAATAGAATATTCAAGTAGGCAATGCAGAAAAGATTAATAAATGGTGGAATTTGTAATGTGTGGAGTGTATGTATGTACAGATGGAAAACTGTCCAAAAAAAGTGGTAGACGTGTAAATTAATACATTCCCTTGTCATTCAAATTATTTTGTCAGTTTTATTAATCTTTGTCAAAATGGCGGAGGAGCAGCTACATTGAAATTAATCTTTATTTACATCTTTAAAAACAAGACAAATATTAAAAAATCCCTATGCAGAAAATAATAAAATGCTTACAAAATAAATATACATTTTTGCTTGGAATGACAAAGAACAGATGCAGTATTTCAAACAGTCCTATTGCATATTTAAATCTCCTTTTAATATAGTTATATGATAGAAGCAAAAATTAAAATACTGAAAATAAAAAGAATCAGTGCTGTTTGTAAATAAAAACAAATTTGATGTTACTAGAATACAGAATAGTTGTGAGTGGAAACCTTAGATTATAAGGCAGATTTGGCAGCTCATGTTTCTAAAAAGAATACTTGAAAGAAAAATATTATGTCTTTCATAAAATGAGATTAACACAGCTAATTCTTAATGCCCAAAAGTGAGATTGCCTTGCAAGATGTTAGATGTCAGGCAGTATAATTGCCTCATAACAGAGTTTTGAACAGTAACTTCCTCTAGTTAGAGAAAGCCTCCTGAAGGACTCAAACACAGCAGCAGTAATGCCATATTTTATTAATCTAAAATTATTCACCTAATGTTTGGGGACTGTATTTCAAATAGGAATTGCATTTCAGACTTGGAGGAATAAAATGTACATTCTCATTTTCCTCCACCTTCTCTCATCACTAAATGTTTGAAGGCAAGAGTTTGAAATGTCAAACTAAGGAGAGAGTTGAGTTGGCAGGGACCTGTGCTGATGGCCACTGTTATTATATATTATTGCAGTCTGGAGTTGTGATGGTTTTTGCTCAAATTTTGCTGTTGACAGGTGGATGGGACAACCCCAGATACAGGTCAAAATCTTGAATGGGCTCTCTCCTAGCTTACTGGCCCTGTGAAAACCTTTTTGTGTACAGTGCTGTGTTTTACACACTGATTCCTACATGTAGCTCTTTATAATTTCCTTTGTATCTGTGACCTTTTCTCATTGAGTTAAATTTAAACTTCTTTCTATAATAAAATAAATGTTTGGTTCGACTGACAGTATCAAGTAGGCTGTGAAAAGTAAATCTTGGGGAGGTCTTTTAACTGATCTGTGACTGGTTATTAGATCACAGTTTGGATGAAACTATCTGGGTTTATTTCACCAGGGCTGGAACAGGCATAAGATTATTTAAATGAGCTTTGAAACCTTATAGTTCATCTGGCAAACTGCTGTAGGGGACTAGAAAACGTGAAGGGAAAAGAGAAAGGAAATTCTGAAAGCAATTAGAGAACCCTTTTGACAGTTCTTTCAGCAGATAAAAAGCAGCTTCTTGTGAGAAAGGAAAGTATCTCCGGGCATTGGTTTGTGTCTTATGGACAGTTGTGTCATTAATATGCAAATGTAGAATGTAGAGGAAAGCATGTGTTGAGACACTTGCAGATTATTCAAAATTAAAATAAAATTACCAGGAGTATAAATAAGATTTTTCCCTCCTTCAATTCTAGCAGTCAAACTTTTTTTAAAACGGTTGAGTATTTTACTTTAAAATCTAGCTGCTTGAGCCATCAATCAGTGATCTGAATTTTTCCATATGCATATTCATGCGTGTGTTTACATATTTGTTTGTTTATTGCATCTGGTACTTGGGTAATGTGTAATTTCTATTTCTCCCTTTTGTCTGGGGGCCTCTCATATTACATTTAGATTGTATCCTTTATCATTCCAAATTGACATTTATGCTTTTACTGCTATTGTTTGCCTAGCTCCTCTCTGGTACGGATCAACAATTTGTTTTAATCTGTGTCACTTGCCTTATCTGCCCGTGCCCAGAGCTGCTGCTCGCGGCCGCGCTCGCCCCAGAGCCCCGGCGATCTTAATTGCTTCTGCAGCTCGTTTATGGGAGCACAGAGACAGCAGCCTGTGCCAGACCAGCTTTGACAAAAGTAATGCTATGCCAGTGCCTATGAATAAATAAATCCCATTTACATAGAGGAATGCTGTGGCAACAGAAGGGAAGTCGCAGAGTGAAAGCTAATGATGGTTCCAAAACATGATTCCTTTTTCTTAGCAGGGAGCCCAGTGAAGCCCAGAGAGCTGCAGAGCATGGGCTGCTCTACAGGTGCTCCCTTTGTAAACAATAGTTTTTGTTTTAATTTTCTCAGCTGACTGGCTCGAAAACTTCTCGGTATAAATGGGAATTAAAGAAGAAATGTTTATAATTCCAGTGACCTCAGGAAGCTGCTATGCTTCCTGAGGATTCTTTGCTTTCTAGTAATCATTTTAACAGTTTGTGTTCCATTCCTTCCCTCTATTCCTTCCCCTGTTCAGTTAAAAGCTGTGATGTCAAACAGCTTAGGAGGGAAGAAATAGTGGCATAATCTGTGTGTGGTGACAGATTTGGAGCCATAAGCAAAGGGATGGAGCGAGTCAGTTTTACACATCAAGTAATGAATCTCTCTCTGTTGGAAAGAGGAATAATGAGGGCAATCAGAATAGGCTGGCAGAGAGCAGGCGTGGAAACAGGCTCTGCAGCTCTCAATATATCAATTTAGGTGTGGAGGCTGATAATGGGAACTTAATAAAATAATCAGAGGTGAGCAGGGACACAGAAATGAGATAGCTGGGGCACCTGCCTGCTCCTTTTGCTGTCTGAAGATCGATTCCTGTGACCCCATTCAGAGCTTTCCAGGGCCCCAGTGACCCTTCTGTTTTGCTTGGGATAAATTCCATGCACCACAAGTTCACTATTTGTTGCAAACTCTGATGGTGGCACACTCTGCCTTCTCAGGAGGGGAACAAGCTGCACCTTGCAGAAGAGCTTGGTGTGGGAGGAAAAAGCTGTTTGCATTCCTGTATATCCCAGGATAAATGCCAACTGATTAGAAGGTGACAGTCACCAGCCTGGGAGGAAGCAGCACTGATGGATATGTTCAGGAAAGAAGAAATCTGTGTCAAAATTTGAAGGAGTAATTGGAGAAATGTCATGAGGAAGTGCTGTGTGCATTTAAACTGTTTATTGAGTTACTGATGATGATGGCAGTGATATATATATATGTGTAGATATATATAGATATATATACATATATATTTAAAGACAAAGATAATAATCACCTGCCTTGTTCAGGTTTGGAAGCTCTGCCAGTGTGAAACATCAAAGCAAGGGAATACATTTTGTGTGATTCTTTCAGCAGTGTGTCTCAGTGGCAATCTTCCCACTTCCATCTCCTTCCCTTATTTTTTTCTTTTCTCATGTAACCATTATTGTTGGTTTTACTTCAAGAAAATAAATACAGTTTTGGGGAGTGCATGATGTTTTAGAAAGAATATTAGAAAGGAAATAGATTGTCCTTTTTCAGAGGTGTCCTACTTTGTGGGGTGGGAGTGGAGGCAGCCCAGCAGTGTGCCTGTGCAGGCCTGACAGCAGAAAATAATTCAGGGACCACAAATAAATTATAAGCTATTTCTGGCTCTTAGGAATCATGAGATTCTTTTTTCTTTCCCACATCCCCCATAAAAACTGAGGCAGACCACATGCTTGTCTCTTCCAGCCTGCTCAAATATGAATAAACAATGTCTGTAACTCTGTAGCTCTTTAATATTTGATCTTGAGAAGCTTTATTCTGGTTTCAATATGCTGTCTCCTTGACCAGCAGCTTTGCTTGCAGTGCAGGGCTTGTAATTGCTTTGAGCTAAAAAAAAAAAATCAGATGTGTAAACTAGTAATATCTGAAGAAAAATGTGTTCTAATTGTTTGTGAACTGGTTAGAAGGAGTCTTGTGAATTACCAAGAAATGAGAATAGAAGAGTATTGTCTCTTTCACTGAAAAGTTATGAAATGTTAGAAAATTGAAGACAATGTATTATTATTTATCATTTATGACAGCAATATCAGTACTTAGTCTGTGCCTAAGTGATGCCTTTGTTACTGTTTTACTTGGATGATGCTGCAGTTTGTTTGAGCAATATCCAGCAATAACTGGCTTGCCTCACAAGTGAAAACAATAATTTATATAATGCATAGTGGCTGGATTGAAGAGGAGGCTGCACCTTCTTTCAGTGCAGTTTATGTCCAGCTACAAACTGTGCTTAGACCATGGGCACAGGACCCCTGCATTTGGAGATGGAGATCCCTCATTCCTAAGGGATCCTTTAGGGTGAACCAGAGGGAAACTGAGCCACCAGACACCTGCAGAGCTTGGAATGTCCCAGGCTGGCCTCTGCCTCTCCCTGGGCACAGGAGCTTGACCATACTGACCATACACATGGGAAAGGGAAGGGAGTGGGAGGTGCAGTCAGACAGCTTCAGGAAATGTTTCTGAGACCTTGAGAAGCATCCAGGCAGGAATCTGATCCTGCACAGTAAGTGTGCTCACAGCCTTCTTGAAATCTTCACACTTAGGAAATTACACATTGGGCTTGATCAACAGGTTATTGGAACCTGGTGTTTGGATTTGCCACACAAGTGTGGATTTATGCCAGCAGAGAAGTGTGTTCCTGTGTGTTTTGGCAGCATAGGTGATCTCCCAGAGGAAGTGCTGGGCTGTGATTGCTGGAAGAGCACCTGTCCTGAGCAGGAGCAGTGCACCTGACTGCCAGGTCTGAAACTCTGATTGTGCCTGGGGAGTCAGTCACAAGCCACCTTTTGGCTTCCTGACCCTTTGTGCAGGTTTATTAGTCTGAGGCATATCAAAATATGGCCAAATTCTGTGCTTGTCTTCCAGTGCTGACATTACAGTAAGAGCCTGCTCCTTGCTGCCTTAGTCAGACATGCATGTGTGTCTTGCTAGAACACCAGTGAAAGAATTCACTGAAAAGATTATTGACTGATTTTGAAACACTGACTTCACTCAGCTGAGACTTCAGCAACATATATGTATGTCTGCACACCTTGTAGTTTTTTCAATTCTTAGTTTTCTAACAGAAAAACATTGAGGCAGAGGGCAAGCTTTTCAGAGGCACTGTCAATAACTACTGGGATTGTGATCTCTAAGGCCCACTGGCAAATGCAGAGCTCTCAGAGTTTGGGGAACACGTTTGTCCCTGTGTCCCTGGAGCCCAGCAGGGTGTGTGTTAGGGTCCTTGGAAATTCTGTGTTTGCCCTGCTCCCAGAGAGCCCAGCTCAGCTCTGTCTGCAGGGAGGACACTGGCAGGGTCCCAGGCTAAATGCTAATTGTGTTCAGTAGACACTTTTCTGCTAGTTTCTCAAGGCTAGGCAGGATGGATGGGGGGTAGCACAGATCACCTTTCAGCCAGGTGAGTGAATAACACTGTGTTTCCCAGCTTGGCTCATTTCTGATGTTTGCACAAGGCATGTTATAAGTGAGCCCCTGGTTGTCTTTTTCTGCTGTAACAGGATGCAGCACTTGATGTCACAGCATAGCAGATACACCACATTTTTATTTTCCTCCATTGTTATGAATGTGGAATGTTATCCTGGAGTATTCACTGCTTTTTTTCATTGGTCTGCTCACAAAAATTCATCATTCCACACCTTTTTCTTCTCGGTGTTCATTTCAGTAATCAGCATTTAGTAGAAGAGTTTTAAGTTGCTTTTGCATTTGTCAACACTGAATTGCATCTTCTGTCCCACCACCTGTTACATAGCTCTGCTTCCCTTTGAAGGACTGCCTAGTGCATTGTATTTTAATTATTTTTAAGAAAATGTGGTTGCTTTTAGACTTAGCAAGATTTGTTTCCTCTGTATCTTCTCAGTTTTCAAGACATTTTGTTAAGTATTCTCTGCTAGACTTTTTCCATTCCTTAGACATTTTCCACATAAAAATGTTGAATTCACTGCCTGGTTATTACCTTCTTGTTAACAGCTCTCTATTCCTATTGTAAATTCCTGATCTACATGTTTGAATCTAATTTTGTTTGGCATTATAACTTGTGTATCAATAGAGAAGAGCTCCTTGATCTCCAAAATACCTACTTTTTCATTTTTTATATGCTAATGCATGTAATATAGCTCTGCCCTATGATACTGTAGTAGTTTTTAATTAAGCAATCCTTAATTCTTATTCTTTGAGCAGCTTAACCATCTTGTTCTCAAACTTGCTCAATATTCTTGGTTTTTACATTGTGTAGGCCTTTGACATCCATCTCACATTGGCAGTGCTGTACCTGTTGTGCTGTCTGCTCTAGTTTAGTTTTTGATGTCTCTCAAATTTGTCTTTATTTCTGCTAAAAAAAAATTAAAAAAAAAAAAAAAAAAAAAAAAAAAAGAAAGGAAAAAAAGGTGGGTTTCTGAGTATAAATGTTTAGGAATTAATATGATACCTAATATTTTCTGAAAGTGTTAGCATCTGGTGGCTTTCCTGTTTCCCTGTCTCTGTTAATGGAGAATAGATATTTGAACAAGTCATTGAAGTTAGTGATTGCAGTTGTCACATTACTTGATCATGGTATTGTTTCCTTATGGTTAGATTCATTGACTTGCTCATGCCTGTCAAATATATGAATTTACAAACCCTGTATTTCTTGGCCTTCTGATACTAAACCTCATTTGGAACCTAGAGTCCCTGCTGGATGTATTTTTCACAATATTTACCCTGATTTATTTGTGATGTGGAACAATCTCGTGCTGTTCCTTGCATGTTTGACCTGTCATTTAGAACTGCTGTATCACCAGCACAAACAAAATGTGATATTAACTCTTAGACCATGAAATATTTCTGTTGTTCCAATCTACAATTTCTTCTCATAATGAAGCAATGGCAGTAACAAACCAGAGAAGAGATTGCATTCTCAGTTTGACACCAGCAGCTGTACCAGACTCTTTGCTTAAGTTTGCATTTTCCTTAACCAGTGAAGCCATACCTTGAAATACAGTTAGATAAATTTAATTATTTTTGCCTGCTTCCTGTAATATTTCAAGATATGTGAAAATGAATCACAATGGGGGTTATAATCTGCTTTCCTAAAATCTATAAAGTTTATAATGGGTAGATATTGCTTTATTGCATTACACAATTTATTATCCTCTGTTTGCACCGTAAGTCCTTTTATTTCTTTCATTTTGTCTTGAAAAGCTCTGCCTAGCTTGAATTATTTTATTTAAACCTTACATTTTTGCCTTCATCAGAGATATCATTATTTCTTTGTTCCCATTAAGAAGTTTGGATTGCTAACAGCTTGACTGACATCACCCATTTGGGGGCAGAGGGAGGTGTGCAAACACAGTCCCATCCAGGGAATCCTGTTTGGGATTGGTACAGGTGAGAAAGCTCAAAAAGCAGTAAAAATGCTGCAGTAAAACTGCACTGGGCATGCAGAGTGCTGTAGAGAGTAGGATGGAAGTCCCAAACACTCCTTACAGCCACCAGGAACTTAATATGAAATAATGTTCAAATTTCTTAAATGAAAAATAGGAGGTCTGGATGTGCAGCCTCTATAGGAAGGGAACTTCTGGAGAGGAGGGAAGAAGAAATGCATTTTTACCATAGGGAATCTTTTCTGTGTAGTGCCTGCAAGGAATCTTGCAGCCTAAGGAGTGGAAATCTCTTTGCTGGAAGCACAGGCCCTTGGATGAAGAACACAGATTGCACACAGGGAAAGGAGGAAACCAAGCAAATATTGTTAATTCTCATCAGAAACATGCAATCATGATCAAGTCAAACACTGAAGGCATATATATGTGCTATTCATAGTTTGCCCCATTGATGCATTTTTTGCATTCAATTCTCAAGAAAATTTCTTTTACTACCCAATTAGTTTTTATTTTATTTCTAGTGAAGATTTGTAATATTAATTACCAACATAAAAACAAAGATGCAGTGCACTGAAACAAATGGATGCTTTTTTTTGCTTAGATTAAAACATTACTTGTAATTGCTTACAGTGAAATCTCCTTCCTGTCGCACTGGTCTTAACAGGGTTATAAACTTTTAATTTCTTAGAAGGAAATACAAAAGTATATTATCTTCTAGCTATGGTGTAATCCACCATTGGTTACCCAAATATTGCAGCATTTATACTGTATCATGTACTTATCAAACATCTACATGACTCCTTAACTATTTCCAAAACAAAAGAGTCATTATTTACCCACTGTGAAAATAGCCTTGTGTTAGTGGTATTAGAAATCATTAGCTCTATTAAATCTGTTATCAGCTCTGCTAGCAGCTGGAAATATCCTGCAGCTCAGGAGGGCTCCAAAATGTTCCCCACTCATTATATTCTAGATCACTTTGTTTTCTTGTACACTGGAAACAGATTATAATCACATTCAGCCACAGGCAAAAATAGAAGCTGACAACAGTGGTAGAAAAAAAAGATTTATGAAACTTTTCATTGCTTGGGGCAGTATTTTGAACACGATAGCAGTGTTGTCCCTTAGATAGTGAACAGTTCAGCTATGTCTTTCTATCATCTTGGTGTTCTGTGTCTCAAAATGACAATTATCACACCATAAATACAGCCCAAAGCATTACAGATGTCTATAAGCAGAACCCATATTAATTGTTAATGCACAAAAAAGAGATGGCTCAGTTTGTTAGCTTAGGAAAAAACAGACTGGGTTTTTATGACTATAGAATGACTTATAAAAATATTAATTTTGTCTTTTCATTGGTTGAATAGGATTGACTCAAAAAATGGTATCTTGAAGTGTTTGGGCTTAAAAGAATTCCTTTATTAGTCTTTGCCCCTTTGGGTGAGGCTGGCCCTGCAAATAGAATGTGTTAATTAGCAGAATTTGAATAATTTCTTTAACATGGCTTAAGATTGTGGATTTGTTTTTTTTTTCCTTAACAGAAACATTGTTTGCAAAAACTGTTCCTTCTTGAGAAAGAAAAAGGATTTACTTTTGCAAAAGGTAGAGTGGTGGAAGAATAAGGATGTGTCTATGAAAGTATCTTTTTAATGTGCTGGTTTACAGGTGCATAGCTGTGGACTCCCTATGTTCTAAACCCTCTGAAGTAGTACTGAGGTTTAAGAAGGATATCTTAGGAGCTTGCAGTAATGTCTCTGGACTAGGAAACAAGATGGTATTGCTGGTCTGAGGGGAAGGTTTGCATAAGACAAACTGCTCACATCTGTAGCACTAATGAAAAAGGAATAAATTTGTATGTGTTAAGTAAATAAAGATACAGATATGTCTACAATATTTGAGCTGGTTCTATGTGATACAGCTCCCTAGGTATGCCTGAAGTGGGAAGCAGAGTTTACCCTGCTCAATACTGCATTCCTCCTGCCTGAGCACATCCCTTGTCCTGTCCTTCACTGTTCTCCTGGTTGTTTCCTCAGGTTTTTTTTCACTGTAAATCTTGCCTGAAGAAAAAATGCAACTGTTTTGGAGCTCTGCAACATTTTATTTCCTTCTTTTCCAGCTCTCCTGTGTGCCCTCGTGGTTGTGTCCCTTAGTAGCTCCCTCTCACCTGGGGAAGGTGTAGCCAGTGGATGCTGCATTGCCTTGGCCACCCCCTCCTCTCCCTCAGCCACATTCCTTCTTCCTCCTCATTCCTTCTTCCTCCTCCTTCCTGCTTCCTCCTCTTCCCTCCCTGTGCTGGCTCTGGGCTGAGAGGGTTCTCCAAGGGCAGGGCTGTACCTGCCCAGCCTGGCCTCACCAAGAGCCCCATGCAGGATTCTTTGCTTCACCTGCTCATTATTTTTTCCTATTTTTGTACATCAGTGTTGCCCTGTGTAGTTGCCCTGTGAATGTCCAGATACCTCTGTGTACCTCATACATTTTAATGTGATATGCATAAATCCCATCCCATCAGAAATTTCATTTTAGCTCTGCTCTCTTTTTTGTTGATCATCTGAGCTAAATTAGTGTAGGTCCAAATCAAACTAAATCTGTAACTCTCCCTGCTGTTCATGTGCAGAGCTGAAACCTGCATCACTTGAGTTTGTCTGAGCATCATCTGAAGTATTTATAACCAAGGCACTAAAAATGTTACAAAGATAGTAGCATGCCATTTCTCTTTATGCAAAACCCACTTTGGTATGACGTATCTGGAGCAGAGAAAAGGCTAATGTGCTTCGTTTGCCAGCTAACCTAAGTGAACAAATAGGTACAGAAAGATTGGAGTGGGAATTGTTATATTTCATGTGATCAATCAGGTTTTGAAGCAGGCTGAGAGTAATTTGTTGTTGTGCAGGGATGTCAGAATTCCTGCCAGTTATGCCAGTTATATATGCCAGTTATGCAAGATCTTTGCAAGACTTGGAGTAACAATTTTAAGCAGAATTATTTGATTAGGAAAAAACCTGTTGTGTCTTTCTGCTTTCATCTGTAAAGATACTTCACACACATGGGAAAATACAGGAAAGAGGATGGCATTAAGGGAGGAAAACTACTACCAATTTTTTATCTAACTAGGACGCAAGTTTTCCAAAATGAGGATGGAACATCTAATTTTGTGTTTGTATGTCATAAAAAAAATTATGGACCTTGATGTTATTTGAAAAAATTTCTCAAACATCCAGAACAAGGAATGCCAGCGAGTGGAAACTTCATATTTCAGCAGATGCTACAGAAATGTTTTGGGTTTTGTGTGGTTTTTTTTTGTAGACATATTTTAAGAATACTATATTTAAAGAACACAGATCACACTAGTCACTATGTATTTCAGCAATGGAGTCATAAGAGGTCCTTTGCATTTCTGTGGGTGAGAGCTGGTTTATCAGTGTTTTTTTGTTTGACTGAGTGTTTAGGGTGGGTGATCTTGGAGGATGGATTGTGAGAGGTAAGGAGCCAAGGGGCAAATCTCCTGAACTATTGATGGCAGGACAGGGAAAGTATTAAAACCACAAAAGGAAAGTATGAGAAAAACCACAAGCTTAAAAAAACCCACAATCCTAAAAATAGTAGGTAGCAGAGGGATGAGAAGGAAAGGATCCATGGTATTTCAAGAAGGGTTTTTCAGATCCCCTCAGAGCTCTGGCTGTGCTCCAGCCTATTGGAGCAGGGGCTGCTTTCTTTGCATGTGCTGATTCAACTTCACTAAAAACATTGCACCAAAGTGCTGTGTCTCTCTTCCCTTTCTCATTCCCTTCTCTTCTCCACCTCTGGAAGATTTTCTGTGTCTCTAACCTCATGCAGTTCCTGCTTTAGCACCTGCAGCATCCCAGCCCCAGGGGTGGAATATCCCTTGCTGCCCACGGGTGGTTGTTGCCCTGTGTGCCGATGGGCAGTGCCACGTTCAGCACATCCTGCACTGGAGCTGCTCCTGCTGGGGGAACTTCCCAGGGTGTGCTGATCCAGAGCCCTTTGGGCTCTGCAGTTTGAGTGTGAGGAACAGGGGGTCTGAGGCAGGAGCAGGGGGTGGCTCAATGACCCGACACCATCCTCACCACTGGGCTCTGTGCTCAGCTCTTGGCTGATTTGGTACAAATAACATCTTCCCTTGAGTTCTAAGTTAATTTCTGTGTAGTCTGGTGCATCAGCACAAAGTGACTGAGGCAGCTTCCATGTCATGTTGTGGCTCCAAAGTACAATGCAGTCACTTCACCTCTTTGCCAGGAGCAGGGGGAGTGTGGCTTGCACCAGCCAGAGTGTGGCTAGCTACCCAGAGTGCACCTCCTTGCTCTTCACATCAGCCTGTCTTTGTCACTTGCTCCTAAATTTGACTCTGAGGCTGCTTTAGCAGCAGGTTCCCTCTGTTCAGAGGGTATTTTGCTGCCAAAACAGAGTTTTAATGAGAAGACCAGCTGTTCTCCCTCAGGACCAAGCTTCCACTTGCTCCTTAGTTTGCTTCTTAATTGTCTTATCACTGATGAATAATTTAATAATTTTTCTTCAGTATTTCATAAATTTAGAGTTTTGTGGAGTCTCAGTTAATAAAAACATAATGTATAGCAACAGAGACTTGGTTCTCTTCCCTTCCATTCGTGGCACAGCTTGTCATATTTCCCTGAGCAGTATCAAACAATATTGCAGCTAAATTGAAATAGTGAAACCAGATCAAGATGCCTGTCAGCATCCTACACTAATGTGCAGTTTGGGTTCTATTCCAGACTACTTTATGATGCAGAAATTCTGCATAGGTCAGTCTTCAAGCTTTAAGGATGACTGGCTTGCATGCCCTGTAGAGGGTAGTTTTTGCTCTTGTATTTCTCTAAAAATATATTAATTGGACATTAGCTTAAAAATCCAAACCACCCCAATGGGTAGGACTTGTGTTATTTATCATTGGAAAAATCTCTGATTGGCTGTGTGACGTTGTTTTTTAACAGCTGGAACAGGTCTGACAGAACAATCCTGCATTTCTGGATCTTCATCCAGTGTATAAGTTTCCTGATTTGTTTCTGCTTACTGAGAGATGTTATTGAAATAGTCTGCTTTTAAAAAAACAATCACCCAAATCAAACCTGTTTGAAACAATAGTTAAACATGGGACACTTTCTGTCAGCACCCACTGGAATTAATTTTCACATTTTTTTAAGTTTGTTGTGGCTGGAGAAAAGTGTCAAATATGGAAGAAGAAGACCTGGGTGAAACTGGTGGATCAGGGTTGGGTCACACAATTCCAAATGAGTTCTCTGCTCTCTGTTTCAGTTTGTCACATGGAATTCAGATAATGTCCTTGCCTTACTGGGCTTTATTTGTGAAGCACATGAAAGAACACACAGCAGAGATTCTGTAGAGAACACCAAGTGTTATCACTGTTGTTACATTCTGGTTGTTGGTATTGATCATTTCTGTGTATGGACATTGACTGCAATCACTTTTGAGATATAAAACCTCCAGTCAACATTGCCAGAGTACAACATTATTTGGTTTAAGGTCCCTTTCTCTACGATGATTAACTGTCCAGTTTAATGTCTCCTCTGCCTTCCCATGCTTGACAATATTTCTTTCAGACACATTCATTTGAAATAAAATCTTTTCTATATGGGCATCATATTCCTTTATGTATAAGAAAACCCTAATTTTTAAGAAATGTGTTAAAAAATTATGCTTATTCCTGATCCAGATACCATGTACATGTGCCCACCTTCTGATAACCTTCTGAAAGTGCAGTCTGATTTTTGTTATCAGAATAAATTCCCCCATTAGTGAAGTTGTCTGAGTTGATAAATGAGTGTAAATTAAAGTCTTTCACACATAACCACACACAAAAAAAATTACTAAAAATTAATGGATATTTTATTTTTTTTTTTTAATTTGTAAGGTAACTGTTGCTGGTGTGGAGACTCACAGCTACCCAAGAGCAATAATTTAATCAGATAACTTAATTTTTTGAAATAATTTGATTTTTGTTCATTCAATGATAAGTATGAGCACCTAGTAAGTATACCACTACCTAAAACTATAGATATCTGTAATTTCCTGGTAAGAATATAACAAAAAAAAAAAAAAATCACTTTTAACACTACACATGTTAGGGAGAAAAAAGTCCTCTTTGCTTTGGAATTTCTTAAGCATGAGAACAGATCTATTCCTGAATGTTCCTCTGACAATGTGGTTCATAGAAGGCCCATGAAGACTTAACACAGATTTTTCTTGCATATTAATTTAGAAATAGGAAGATTGTATGCTGTCATTCTGTATCCTAGTTGTGATATCAAATTAGAATAATCTTAATGGATTTTTCAAATATAAAATTGCAATTCAATATCTGCTGTATTAGGAGTGTTAACAAATCAATGCAAATGGGCTTGTTCTTTTTAGTGGGCTCATGAGAGGTGGAAACAACAATGGGTCCCTGAGACTGCTCCAGACTCTTGGTCCAGGTGTATCAGACTAAATCTGATCCAAATTTACTCTGCCCAAGCATTGTATGGTACAGACCAGGGTGTCAATGAGCCTCTGCTCTCATCTGCTGATAATTCCTTACTGATTTGAATTTGACCCACAGATGTGTCACACATGATTGTCAAAAGCTTCATTTCTCTGTGGAAGAAGCTTCTGTAAGAGCTCTCAGGACACATTTATTTAATGTCTTTTTTCCTTCTCTTCTTCTGACTCTTTCCTTGCCCCATGTCTCAAAGAAGTCTAATTATCTGACTGATTGCAGAATGCTCATTTTCTGTCCTCTGCCATGATTTCACAAGCCAACTTCAGTGTCAAAACCTTTTCTTCCTTGTGTGGTCTGTTGTTTTGCTGAAATTCATCCATCCTATTATGGCTTTACCTGCCCTGAACCTTTTCTGTCCAAGGGACACCAGCAATCCACACTTAGGTAAAGCAGAGATTTCAGGCACAGGTTCTGATTAGAAAAAGCTCCTAACAATTTTTGCAGAGGTTTTACCCAAATTGTAATCTTGATATTTAACTACTCTCTAGTCTCCTATACCTTCAGTTGGATAAAATATTGTGGTCATCCTCTTTTCCCAATTTTAAATTCTTCTTTAGTGATGCCACTGTCATGATCCTCAATACAGCACAGCACTTGGGAGGTTTTTTGTTTTCACTTTCTTTTCACAGTGTTAAACACCACTTAGTTCTGTAGCAGCCTCAGACATTCTGAAGGAAGAAGCAGTATATAATGCAATTATGATAGCTGTTTTTTTATACCTTAAGGAGGAAATGGAACCTGTTCCCTCCTTTCTCAATTAATACTGTATTTCTGTGGCTTTTACTTTGCATTGCTCAGAAAAATAAAACCATGGCCTTGAGATAAAGCAGGCCTGAAAAGCTGGTGCTGTGTGGGTAGCTGGGGTGAGGCTGTGCTTTCAGAAATTCAGTGCAGGTGATGGGTAGGGCTGTGCTGCTCCCTCTCCCCTTGGCACTGGCAACAAGCAGCATTGCTGAAAGGCATTTCAGTTCCCTGCCTTCTGTTAGCTCTGGTAATGTGGGAACACTCCAGTGTTTGGTGCCTGCCAGGATGGTTACACAGCCTCTGCAGGCTGGGAATTCCACTGCCTTCCCCATGCTGGAGAGGGAAGAGCAGGGCTGCACTGTGGTGTGCTGGGGGAGCTGGGCAGAGGGCGGCAGGCAGGCAGCACAGCCCCAGGGGATGAGCAGTGATGGTGCTGCCTGTTTCACTAATTGCAAGTGATTAGACAGGTGTATTTAATTTAAAAATTAAATGGAAATTTAAGAAACATTGCCTTGTTCTGAGTCTCTTCATGCTCCTGTAATAGAGAACTGCATGGAGGTTTAATGTCTTGGTAAGGATTAAGTCTTTGCAAGATGTCAGTAGTGCTATTTAGAGAAGGCAACACTCGATCTTTTCCACCTAGCCTAAGTTTTCAGTGGGCTGTTTCCTTTCTGCTGTGCCACAGAGTGAGTTCCTAGCCTGCAGGAGATTTTTCCATGGTGAATGCAGTGGCAGTGAAGTGTTTGCTGCAGTGCTGCTGAGAGGATTGCTGGCCAGCACAAGCTCTGTGGGTGCCTCATCACGCTGCTGCTGCTCTCAGTTAATTTTCTGGTCTCCAAGCAGACTGGGAGCCAGCTGCAGGCAGGGCTGTTTGGGATGGAGCTGTTCTGAGGCAGCACTCCAGCAGCTCCCAATCCATCACTGACCTTCCCCAGCTGGGCTGGGCTCCTGCCCTGCCCTGAGCCCTGCATCCCTGGGAGTGCCTGAGAGCATCCCTGGGGCTGAGGCTGGGGTGGTGGGGCCTGGGATCAGCCCCTGCAGAGACTCACATCATTGTGCTTTGAGAAGCTCCCAGTGAGAGAAGCCCACCATTCTCACAGCTGAAATCATCTTGCATTCATTTTTCTGTTTTACCATGTGTGACTGTGGGGTTGCAGCTGGTTTTTAGTTGCTTGTTTTTTGTTTTTTTTTCTTTGCCCTTCACACACAAAAAACTTTATTTAAAGAATTCTTTAAGATTTGCTGGGTTAACGTTGGCTCATGTGCTGAGTGATAAACTGTGTGAGGGCTTTCCAACAGCACTTTACAATAATCTGTATTTTATTCAGTAATCCATGGTTTCATCTGAGTAACAGAATCTTTTACTTGTAGTAGGTGAAGGTAACATCTCTGGTACCTTGAAAAGTCAGGAAACTTGAGCAGGACTTCTTGTCTGAATGTTCCTTTTTTAGTACAATAACAACCAATAAAGAATTCAAATGAAATCTCACTGCCTGTGAAAGAAATGCCAGTCATGTAGTATTGCAGCTTGCAGTACCCTGGAGGCAGACAAATCCTTGTTTCTGTCTTGTACTTCCTTGTATCATGCCTGCTTTTAAAAAGAGAAATAACCCATTGAAAAGCCTGATGCAGTGCAACATGTACATTGCATTATATTTGCTTTTTTTTACTCTAGAATTATACAACATTCCTGTTTCTTTTTCCATATATTCCACACAAATTATTTTTACCTGTTGTACATGTTGGGAAACAGATGGTCCAGATAGTAAATAACTGGCTTCCCAGGAGCTATGAAATTGAATTCTCCCAGGTAGCTCCTCCAGGAACCTTGTATTTGCTGGTATATGTCAGTGAGCCTTCATGTTAATGATGCTTATATATCAGTGTTTATTTCCATCATTTGGTTCAACCTAAAAGTAAAACTGTTTTTAATTATTATTTTCATGCTTTTTGGGGGCCAAAGGGGTTAGATTGTAAGTATTTTTGGAAAAAAATGGTCAAACCCTGGAAATCCATTGAAGAACATTGTAGTAAGATAGAATTATTTATTTTTCCTCTTAGACAAGAAAAATATTATATTTTTGTTGATGCTGCTGTTGAACTGAAAAAAAAAATCTAGATTGGTGTGCACTGTGCATTATGGTGAGTTGTCCTAAGGCAGTAGTTTGAGATGGAATAAAAAAAAATTCAGAAGTTGAAAAAAGTTAGTGCTGCTGGGAAGAGATGATAATACTGCCTCAGAAACAGAGAAATTACGTGATGCTGAAAGCCTTGTTCAATATATTTAGTTTCATTTGTAGTTCAGCTGCCAAACTTCTCAGTGGTGCAACTTGACCTTACTGACTCCTCAAACAACAAAAAGATTCCACATCATTAGTCTGCTGATGGACCATTCCTTCTCTTAAGATCTGCAGCACCTGGAAGGCTGATTTATTAAAAAGCTCCGTTTCCTATTAGATCTTCTTTCTGACATAATTACTTTGGAAATTTATTTTGAGAGGCTCTTTCTGGTATAATTTTTTTTAGGAGGTTGAGTTTAAGGTAAAAAAGAGTGTTTTGGACAACATGCAATAAGTTCTGTGGCGCTTCTGAAATAATCAAGGCAGTGCATTGCATTAAACCACCCATGGCTGGCATTTCTTTTGCCCCTTGGAAACCAAATGTGTTCCAGCTCACTGGGTGATGCAAGATCCTGAGTGCTGCTGTAACAGCTTCAGGGATGACTTTCTGTTGCACCTGACTTGAGACTCACAGTGAATTGGAAATTATGGCACAGTCATTCTTATATCACCATGGCAATTTTCAGTGTCCCCCGTAGACCAGCCAGAGGAGCAGCAGTTTTCAGGTCATAATCCTATCAGGAAAATGTCACCAGGTTCCACTGCTGGCCTAAATATTTATGTTTAGAATTTTCTGTCTTTTGTTCAGAAAAATCTTCATTTTCACTTTGGTGTGATTCCCAGTGCTTCAAATTGTGTGAGCTCAGTCAAGAATTTGTCTGAGTCTCTAGACAGGGTCCAGCTCTTTCCCATTCTGCAGAGCCAAGTCTAGAGAACATTTACCTTTCTGCACTAAAATGTTCCATGGTAATGATGACAGTAATAATGAACTTCATTGCTTAGAAATATAAATGCCTGCTTTTCTTTTTAATTCTTCTTCCATCATTGCCTTCTTCAAACAATAGTGTGAATAATGCTCATGTACCTGAGCTGAAGAAGATAAATACATCCTTAAACTCTCTGAAATACATTTTATATTTATATCAATATTGGGAACCTAAATTAAAAGATAGGTTGAAAAATATGTGAGATGATTGTTTTTCAGTTAGAAACAAGAAAACTCCAACTTCTCTGTGACTCATTTTTACAATAGGCAAAATTTGCAATAGTGTGCCTACCTTTTCCTAAATAGGTAACATACTCCTAGATTACATATATAAAGTACCACAGGACACTGAGTCTGCATAAAGCATTATTATTGAAGGGATGTGATTTGCCATTGACCAGACATTATTTCATGCAGCCCGTGTACCTCATGCAGTGGGATAATGAATATTTAAGTGATGTATTTCAACAAATATAATCAGTCCTGGTGTCTCAGATAATACTGTTTTGTAGGGCAGTGAGTTTTAACCTTTTTGTGGGTGACCCTCACTTGAGAGAAGTGGTTATATGACTGTAATCCCTTCGGTTTGACTCCTGGTGAAGGGTCTAGTTTTGCTTTTGCTTGTATGACTGTGCACACTGGATATTGTAGGCAAGCAATGGGGTATTTTTACTTTGTTTTTTTATTTTTGTTTGGTTTGGTTTTGGTTTTTGTTGTTGTTTTTGTCTATTTTTTTGTTAGAGCAACATTTAATTTTCTACTGTAATATTGTGTTGGGGACATGGCTGCAATGCACTGGCAGACACTGATAAGTGACTTACTGTTTCATATCACATATTTACTGAATTTTCAGTTTGAAATGTACAGTCTGGGATGACAGCCAGTCATTCAACCTATTCTTGCCTCAAAGAGTGTAAAAAACATGCAGACAAAAGAAAGAGCACCTGGCAAATGTCTTGGGTTTAAAACAGCAAGACAGAGAGGTAATGGTATCCATGGTTAGGAGTGAGATAACTTTTTCCTCTACAGCACGTTGAAAACATTTTCAGAACATTGAGATGCCATTTAGCTACAGCCTTGCACAAAATAATGTAGAGAATAAAGCAAGCAAACAGGAGAAGTGAAGCAGAGCCAGCACAAAGCCCAGTCCGTGCTGCTGGGCAGGAGCCCTGGTCCTACCCTGCCAAGGCTGGGGCTGGAGACAGCAGCTCCTGTGGCACTGTCACATCCCTGGGCATTCCAGTGCTTTCTGCTCTCCCTGACTCAGAGTAATGTGAGCTGCCTTGGAAGATGGATTTAGCTTGGAAGGTGGCCCTGTGGTTCTGTGAAACACCCGTTACTCATTGTGATGGCAGATGATGTGGTTTCCTTGAGAAAACAGTGTGGCAGAGGGATTTGAATAAAGAACCAGGAGTGCTGCAGACGAGGTTTCTAATGCTGGCTGACAAGGGTTGTCTGTGGGCTTTGTAATTATTTTCTTTCAATTCATCAGCTTTGGTTTTGGGGGTTCTTTTGTTCAGTATTTGCATTGTTTAAAGCATAAGGAAATAGTTGTGTCATTATTCATTTCAGAAAAATAATACATGTTTGGGTTTTTTCTTTTAGTTCTTTAGTGAAAAGGAATGATGAGGAGGTGTAAATGTCTCTTTAGCATTTAATAATGTCAGGGAGGATAATTCAGCACAACTATGATACAATCTCCATTCCTTTTTTGAGGTGGTGTTGACAAAGAACTGGGATGCAGGGAAGCAATTGCTTTGCTCAGATTAGGGATGCTGCCTTTTCCACTTCGTGTTTCATCCCTGCAGTGGGAGATCAACTTGTTCTCCTCGGATCATTGTGTTGCTTGGATTTAGTGCATGAGTTAAGTGAGTGTACCAAAGCCTGGAAAGAGCCAGGAGAAACAATTTGACCACATCAAAGCAGATGTGAATTTTCTCTTGTATTTTAGTCACCATTTGAATTGTAAAAAAGCTGGGCAGTGATGTCTGGAAGGGCTGGTGTACCTGCAGCCCTGGGAGATCCAGGGGCTCTCTCTGAGCCCTGGGGCTGCCAGGCTGTGCCACAGCAGCACTGCTCCTGAGGGATGTGCTCTGTGCCAGCCTGCTTTGTTTAAGTGTTTCACCAGATCAAAGAATGAACTGAGCAAAATATTTTTTTTTCTTTTTTAGTATTTGGGTTCTGATTAAACCCAAATAAGTAAATTGGATAGCATATGATTGCTTCAAAGCTACACAGATCAGACTTTGTATTCTCAGATTACTTAATTACAACACAATTTACCCTCACTCAGCTTCTAATTTGAAACGAGTGCTGCTGATATTCTTAACTACAGTAAGATCTCTTGAAGAATCACATGTTGATTATGTGGACACCAGGCTGTGATTTTTTGAAAATGCTCAGCACAATCAATGTGTACTAAAATTGATTGGAATTAGATATGTTGTCTGTTTGTGAATTTAAATGAGAAATTAAAAAACTATTTAAAATTGTGGAGAGTACCAGTATTTCAGATTTCCAGGTCTCTGATTTTCACTATGATTTTGACAGTTTCCTTAAATCCTAAATATTTGAGCTTGTATAGTGTATCCTGGTGAAATGACTAATTCAGCTAATAAATTTAAAAAGGCATCATTTCCTCAGTATTCTCCCCAGACCAATACTGGCTACTGCTGTATCAAAAATAAAATCTATTTTCTAGTGTAAAAAGCCAGATGTACTCCATCAAGACTCTCATTGTGTTTAAGCTTCCAAATCAAAGACAATTTCCAGGGGGCCAGAGCATGTCGTGCCGTGGGATCCATCGGGCCAATCCCTTCGGATCCTTTATTTTTGGGACAAGTGATTCATTCCTCTGAACTTCAGAGCTCAGCAGATTTGCAGGTACTGCTGAAGTTTAATTTAGGCAAAGATGTTCATAAAGAAGTGCTCAGATGTTCAGATGTGAATCCAATTTTATATCCCTGGCAAGTTCAACAGTGTTCAGCTCCTGCTTTTGATTCATTTGAACAGGTTTATGGAGAAGCAGCATATTAAGCTTTTATCTCTCATATACATGAGTGTGTGCACACTCCCTGGTTAGTACTTTTTACATATATAAGCTTTTATACATTTTAATAGAAGCTATATAATAGCTATATGATGGTAATATCAGTATTTATTTTTCTATATTAAATGCCACATTTGTCCTGTGCCAGATTTCAGAGTTTTTGCAGCTGCAATATGTGTTCAGTTACCTCTGCACAGCTCATTTTTAAAGTATCTTACATTTACTGTGTGGGAACTGAATCTTGAGGCAGATTAAATAATTTGTGGTAATTTGATTTCAGCTCCTGCTTCCTTCATCTTACAGAAATGCTGTTCATTCTTATTGATGTGTACTTGGCTCACTTTTAAGAACAGCCTCCATGATATTGTGGTAATAAGATTCAGAGTCTTTATTTAACTGGTGCTGCTGTGGCTCTCAGAGCAAAACTGTTTTGTTTATGTGGGTATGACTTTTTTGTACTTATCCTTGAGAAGGAAAAGGTGCATCTGAAGTAAGTTGAGAAAACATGAAGCACAGGAATATTTTGAAGTAACTATTAACACAAGAGCACATATTTGTATTTTATCACTCATAAATATTCACTTATTGAAATCCAAGTATGCTTTGTTTAAAGTCAGAACACAGACTAGGAGAATAATTTCACTTAAGCTTCTGTGCATGTGGATATTGTCCAAACACATTTTCTTCCTGCTGTGTCTTAGTCTGCATGCTGTTGTGAAATGGTACAGGACCTAGTATAGATTAGAGATTGGATGTTCTTGGAGGTCCAAATGGGGGTTTTAAACATCAAACTTTATTGAATAAACAGTCTCTTTTATGCTTAGATAAGACCTAGCCAGGGATAGTGAGGAGAGCTGCACATATGATGGCCTTAAAATGTGGGATGTGTTCCTGGAAGGTGACTGTATTTAGAGCAGTTGAATTCCCACAGGGTGCACGTTCAAGCAACAGACATTCAAGAAAGATAAAGAACTGCTCTGTAGATTTAAGGCAACATGTGGGGGATGCAGAATTTATTATCATTCCTTTCTTTAAGTTTCTTTCAGAAGAGAAGTTGTACTCCCCTTGTGTAAGTCCCAGTGAACCTGGGTCTGTTCCTCCCCAGCCTGTGCTTCCCCAAACCCTCAGAAATGCTGAAGAAAATCAACAGCCTCCCTCCAAAGGGGCTGTTCCCTCTCAGAGGCACTTTCACTGCTTCTCCCTGGGCAGGCAGTCTGCAGAGCAGTGCCAGCAGAGAGCTGCCCCTGGGGTGTTGTGTAAAACCCTGGAGTCAGGTTGGAAAAGCCTTCTGAGATCTCGAGTCTGAGCCTGAACCCAGCCCTGGCAGCTCACCACTAACATGTCCCTAAGTGCTGCTGCAGCTCAGAGCTCCGTGCTGGTGAAACATCCTCCTGCTGCTCTGGGGTTTGGGTTTGGGTTTGGGGTGCTGTTTAGTGTCTTGATATTTTTTGCTTATTTTGGATTTTTTATAAATATTGGTCTTAATTAATTTACAGTAGTTACTCAGTTCAGCAGCTTTTCTAGAATTCTTTGTTTCATATGACAAAGATCAGTCTTGCTGCAAATGATGTTTTGTGATGTTTTCTTTTTAATATTTGATTCATTAAGTATAGAATTTGCTTCGGTTTCTAAAAACAAACATGCATCATTAGAATTCTCATTTCTCTAGTATTACTGATTAATGTTCACTAGAAAACAATTTGACACAATGTCTAAAGCATACAGTTCATAATAGTGTTTGTTTTGTTTATTCTCTTTTGCTGTTTTTATTAGACATAAATTATTGGAATGTGTGGAATTGCACATGAACTTATTTACCAGTCTGCATTTATGTTTAGAAAAGTGACAATGTTGGAATGACACCTGCTTATCAGATTTTCTTTTTATGTGCTGTTATTTTAATCCATTTGCCTCAATGATTAGAAAAAATATTTTTCATTATCAATGCAAGCATGTCAGTACTCAAAGAATGAGAAAAGTTTATATCCTTCTTTATCACTGAAAAATATCATCTGTCATTTTTCAATGAAAGAGACTGAAAGAGCTGCATAATTTCCAGATCTTGTTGTGTGTTTGTGGCATTACTCAATAGAAAAATTCAGGCAAAATCCTGATCACATGGAATAACATGAAAGATACCATCACTGCCTTGTTGCTCTCTTTTCATTTTTGGAGTTTAATCTTCTTGTGCTGGCACAAATCATGTTCATGTGAAGCTGATTGGTAAAATACAGTGAATGAAAGAAGATTTGATTTCTCTGATTATGTTTCATAGGGGCCTAAAGACCGTATTCACAAAAGCTATTTTTAATCCATTAAGGTTCATCTGCTCAAAGTCCCTGATAGAAACAGGAGGAGTAAATTTCCTCTTGCTAGATGGAGGAAATGGTCAAGCTAGGCTGCTGTCCTGGCTGCTCCACCGAGGAGAGTTTCTCTAGGGACAATCCATTGAGAAGTATTTTAAATTTAAATTTTGTCACCATGCCAGCCGTGCACAGTGAAGCACTGTTTGTGTTGCTGATCTCAAGGAATCACTGATCTGATTTGCCCACTCTCTGGTGCCCACAGGTCCAAGAGGCACAGTCTCTTTTCCCAGGCAGCGGCCCCTTGAAAATGCCGAGGAGAGCAGTGTGACCACACACATTTGTGATTTGTTCTTCTTTTCTATTCCAGGCCCTTCAAATCACCACAGCCAGTCGACGCTGAGGCCGCCCCTCCCTCCTCCTCACAACCATTCCCTGTCCCATCACCATTCCTCTGCCAACTCCCTCAACAGGAACTCTCTGACCAACCGGCGCAACCAGATCCACGCGCCCGCGCCGGCGCCCAACGACCTGGCCACCACCCCAGAGTCCGTGCAGCTGCAGGACAGCTGGGTGCTCAACAGCAACGTGCCCCTCGAGACCAGGTGGGTGCTGCCAGGGACACCCCGGGGTGCCACCGGGGCTCCTCCAAGGGGCACAGAGAAACCCCTGGTGTGCTGGGAGATGGGCCTCAGTGTGCTGGGAGATGGGCCTCGGTGTGCTGGGAGATGGGCCTCGGTGTGCTGGGAGATGGGCCTCGGTGTGCTGGGAGATGGGCCTCAGTGTGCTGGGAGATGGGCTCTGGTGTGCTGGGAGATGGGCTCTGGTGTGCTGGGAGATGGGCTCTGGTGTGCTGGGAGATGGGCCTTTGGTGTGCTGGGAGATGGGCTCTGGTGTGCTGGGAGATGGGCCTCGGTGTGCTGGGAGATGGGCTTTGGTGTGCTGGGAGATGGGCCCGGGGGTGCTGGGAGATGGGCCTTGGTGTGCTGGGAGATGGGCTCTGGTGTGCTGGGAGATGGGCTTTGGTGTGCTGGGAGATGGGCCCTGTGTGCTGGGAGATGGGCCTTGGTGTGCTGGGAGATGGGCTCTGGTGTGCTGGGAGATGGGCTCTGGTGTGCTGGGAGATGGGCCTTGTGTGCTGGGAGATGGGCCTTGGTGTGCTGGGAGATGGGCCTCAGTGTGCTGGGAGATGGGCCTCGGTGTGCTGGGAGATGGGCCTCGGTGTGCTGGGAGATGGGCCTCGGTGTGCTGGGAGATGGGCCTCGGTGTGCTGGGAGATGGGCCTCAGTGTGCTGGGAGATGGGCTCTGGTGTGCTGGGAGATGGGCTCTGGTGTGCTGGGAGATGGGCCTCGGTGTGCTGGGAGATGGGCCTCAGTGTGCTGGGAGATGGGCTCTGGTGTGCTGGGAGATGGGCTCTGGTGTGCTGGGAGATGGGCCTCGGTGTGCTGGGAGATGGGCTCTGGTGTGCTGGGAGATGGGCCTCGGTGTGCTGGGAGATGGGCTCTGGTGTGCTGGGAGATGGGCTCTGGTGTGCTGGGAGATGGGCCTCGGTGTGCTGGGAGATGGGCCTCAGTGTGCTGGGAGATGGGCCTTGGTGTGCTGGGAGATGGGCTCTGGTGTGCTGGGAGATGGGCCTTGGTGTGCTGGGAGATGGGCCTCGGTGTGCTGGGAGATGGGCTGTGGTGTTCTTTGGTGTGCTGGGAGATGGGCCTCGTGTGCTGGGAGATGGGCTCTGGTGTGCTGGGAGATGGGCTCTGGTGTGCTGGGAGATGGGCTCTGGTGTGCTGGGAGATGGGCGTGCTGGGAGATGGGCCTCGGTGTGCTGGGAGATGGGCTCTGGTGTGCTGGGAGATGGGCTTTGGTGTGCTGGCAGATGGTCCTTGGTGTGCTGGGAGATGGGCCTCAGTGTGCTGGGAGATGGGCCTTGGTGTGCTGGGAGATGGGCCTTGGTGTGCTGGGAGATGGGCCTTGGTGTGCTGGGAGATGGGCTCTGGTGTGCTGGGAGATGGGCTTTGGTGTGCTGGGAGATGGGCTCTGGTGTTCTTTGGTGTGCTGGAAGATGGGCTGTGGTGTGCTTTGGTGTGCTGGGAGTTTTGGTGTTCTTTGGTGTGCTGGGAGTTTTGGTGTTCTTTGGTGTGCTGGGAGTTTTGGTGTGCTTTGGTGTGCTGGAAGATGGGCTTTGGTGTTCTTTGGTGAGCTGGGAGATGGGCTTTGGTGTTCTTTGGTGTGCTGGGAGATGGGCTGTGGTGTGCTTTGGTGTGCTGAGAGTTTTGGTGTGCTTTGGTGTGCTGAGAGATGGGCTTTGGTGTTCTTTGGTGTGCTGGGAGATGGGCTTTGGTGTTCTTTGGTGTGCTGGGAGATGGGCTTTGGTGTTCTTTGGTGTGCTGGGAGATGGGCTTTGGTGCGCTTTGAGTCAGCCTAACACTGCACGGGGATTGAGTGGCATTAGAGCATCCAGCAGCCCCAATCTGCTTTGCACTGGAAGGTACACAGTGAATAATGCTGCTCACATTCCATTTTAAAGCCTTTTATTCACTTGGACCTTCCTTGCATACACAACTCATGCGATTAGTACGGCATATTTATATCACAGGCTCAGGGACAACTTACTTAGAATTCATATTGACTGTGCTGCTGAAAAATTATACATTTTGCCTTTCCTGAAGCAACAAACAGAGGCTCACTTGACATTATGCATTTTGGGAGACTTTGAGAAACAATCCGAGATTCATGACTGACAGTACTATAATTTTAATTTATACCTCATCCAGCATGCAAGTTCATTTTAATCTCTTCTGTACATGTTAACAGCTTGATGCCTGTGGGGCAAACAGCAGCATATAAATGAAAAGGTGCAGCACATAGGCCTGACAGAGAAATAAATAAATAAATGCCTGATATGCTGCTGGTCTAAATATTCTGGTTTGTTGTCATTTGGGGTATAGAATGTCAAACATATTTAACTTGCACTTTAAATAGCAGAGTTGGCAGAGCTGATCTCTCAGAATTTAAAATTAGCCATTGTGGTGCTGAATAAAGTGCTTGGAATAGCAGGGTGGTGTTGCTTGCCCAGAGAGTGATAAACACAGCGAGCAGGTGGAGGAGCTGGGCTGCTGGAGCACTGCCTGCTGCCAGGGTTTAGCTGCTTGGTTGCCACAGCTTCTGGGATGTTAGGTTTGGTTTTCAGCCTCCCAGGGCTTTAATGAGGCTCTGCTGGATTACACCCCACATTTGGGGAGTCGCACCCCCATGCAGCCTCAGCCCAGCCCCTCCAACATTTGATTAAACCCTGCTCATCTTGGAGGAGCTGCTGTGGCTGGGTTGGAGTTGACAGCACCGAGGCTGGGGTTACTCAGTGGTTGATGAGTGGTGGGTTGCAGCTCCATGGGGAGCAAATGAGCCTGGGAAGGGCAGGGAGGCAGTGCCAGGCTGGGCTGGGCTGGGATGGGATGTGCTCAGGGGGCTGCCCTCACTTTGTCCTGCTCTGCTGAAATGGGAACATGGGTGCCATGAAGAAGTGGGAAGCAAATTCAGGTTATCCAAAGCCCAGATGGCCAAAAAAGGAAAGGAGAGGGATTCTTGCTTATTGAAGGTTTGGAGCTAACTTTGGGGAAAAAAAAAAAAAAAAAAAAAAAAAAAAAAAATCAAAAAAAGAAAAAAACCTCAATTCTCTGCTTCTATGAGAACTTCTGCTACTTAATATAACTTAATTTGGACATCCTGAATTTTTTATTCATTTATTGCTAAGAATTACAAGATAGAAATGTGGGTGCTGTTCATGCTGTGTGCCCAGGAACAGTACTACTTTTAGTTCTGGTGTAGAGTGGCCACCTGCTGTGGCTGTTCTGCCTCTTCCTGTATGGAATTGTTCTTGGGTACAATGCAAACAAAAATATGTCATTTCTGAAGGCTCAAGATTGTCCCAATTTACCAATCACTTTACCTGGAGGGAATTCCTTGGGGTATTCACAAAAGGATTCTCTGCCATCCCTGAGCCACAGCAGTGGGCATTTGCCTGGCTGAGTTTTTTACTGTGTTTTTGTACCTGTTCCCAGCCAGAGGTGACTGTGAATGCCACTACTGACTTTGGTCCTTCTCTTTTTTCTTATCCTGCGACCTCTGGGAGTGTGTATGGACACGTTGATGACACAAGGTTACTTTGTGAACACTGTTATTTTTGGAGGTTGCAGGATGCCCGGCAGTTAATTGGCGCCTTTTGGAAGACAGGTTTATCACAGGCAACCATTAAGCTATTAGAAAATGTCCTGGCAGAATTGCTGTGTTCCAAGACTATTCCAGAGCTGCTTCAGGATCGATTTTAGTTCTTTTCTGAAATTACACACCTGACAGAGCTTGATGACAAGTTTCATCACAAGAATATTAACTCAGAAGATGTCTGAAATTGGTGCTCGTGAAATCACTGAGACTTTCAGAATTAACCTGTAACTCTTTCACTTTAAAACTGGTGTTTCATCTACATTGATACAATAGCCACAAAAAAAAAGACATCTTTTTGATAACTTTTTACTTCAGCCTTTACTTTAAAGCTGTAGCTTGTTGCAAAGCGTTGACCCCTCTCATGCTGCCTCTTCACAGTGCACTATTCTAATTTTTTATCTTGTTATCTGTTTATTCATCTCAGTAGAGGAGCGCTCAGGAGGCAAAGCCAGCACTGACAGCACCTGCCTTATCAAGAGAAGGTTTCATAACTCTTGGTTTTCATCTTTCATTTACCTTCAGTAGATTCTGCTCTCAACTGAAAATGATGTGCAAGTGGTCACGTTACTGATTATGAAACGGAAAGTGGCACCTGAGCTGTCTGAAGGGAATGCTTTGTGTCAGCACTACAAAACTCAGATCACCATTTAGATTCCAGATGTCTCTTTATCTAACAGTACCAAGTGCTGAAATCATTGAATAATACAACACGCGTCTGCATGTTGCTGCTTTTTTTATTTTAATTTTTTTTTCTGGTAAGAATATTTTAACCTTCCCTTTGTTCCTTTACTGTCTTAGGCAGTTTGGGCTAAATTCAGACTGTTTGGAGATATCATATTTTCCAAATATATCTTTTCTCTGTTTCTTGTTTCAGTATTGATTGGGAGGGGGTGTTAATCATATTTGGTTTATTTTCTTTGTGATGTAAAGGACGCTTTTACTGCTTGCACATGTTTTCATGTGGCCTTTTCAGGCAAGTGTGCCCAAATCTTTGTGTGTCCTTTGTGGTGCTGTATTTGTTACATAATTATGTTTAGCTCTATTGCAGCAGCTCGTTGCTTCTAGTGGAATTATGAGTTTACAACAAGCCTATGCAGAGTTCCTAATTGTACTTACTTAGAGCCATAGAATGGTTTGGGTTGGAAAGAGCTTCAGGATCACCATGGGCAAGGACACCTAACACTAGATGAAGTTGCCCAAAACCCTGACTGACCTGACCTGGAACACTTGCAGTGATGTGTGCTTGATTTTAGTGTGCTTGCTTCTGGTTCAGGCAAACAAAGAGGGGCTGTGCCTTCCCTGGTCTGCTGCTGCTTTATGGCTGCAACAGGCTCCCAGGCTGGCTGCATAATCGTTCTGTTTTCTTTGAAATAAGGGGCTGTAATGGAAGGCTTGAAATATCTCTAAGTAAGGGCACAGTAATGCATGGCTGTAGCATTTTTATGATGCTATTTTTATGGTTCATTTCTGCAGTATTTAGCTGCTTTACCTTTAGGCTCAGAGCTGCTGTTTAATGCTCTTTAACTTTTATTGTCCTCTTGCAGTCTGTTTCAAAGCATCTCTTCCTCCTCCTAACAAAGTGCTGGTTTCTACCTTCTCCAGTTGAGAGGTGTTCCTTTATTGCTGCTTTAATCATTGCTTTCCAAGGGGATGTGTGATGGAAATGCTGCCTTTGAACATCCCAGGGTGGGTCCGTTCCTTCCTGGCAGCTGGAGAGGCAGCGCTCTGCTTTAAAGCTGGGAATGCTTTGAGGGCACAGGGAGAAAGGAATGGCTTTGCAGGGGAGGTTCCTGTGGCTCCTCACACAGCAGGAATCCTCTGGGATGAGAACCCCACACAGGCACTGGGAGGACTGGTGAGGGAGGAGAGCAGAGGAGCTTCCATGTGTGGATGTTTCACTGAGATTGCCTGATTTACTAATGCCCCTTTCAGTGCTTTATATTGATGTAAAATTAATTGTTACCATTATAACTAATAGTACTTAATTCCAGAGGAAAAAAGGCTAGAATTAAATAGAAATTACTCTTATTCTTCAGTTCTCATAATTATACTCATAATTTGAAATATTTTCAGTCCAAACCTTTCAGTTGCAAAGATAATTTTGTATCTATGTCTATAAATTCTTTGTGCTTGCTCATGAGGATGTGATGCTAGGCTCTAGGGAAGACTGTAACATCCTAATGTTTCCTCTGTGTTTCAGGAGAAAGAATGATGGCCACCCTTCTGGTGATTATTAAATAGGTTTCTTTAGATCTTGTTGGCTGTAGCTAAAAACCAGTGGTCCAAATCTGAGGTCATTTGTGCAAAGTTCAGTTTAAAGATTGAGAAATCTGAAAATTTAACCTGAAAAGAATTTGTATCCACCTTAAAAGAACTATTTAAATTATTTGCTTTTTCCTGGGGTTTAAGCTGCATTTGTTACTTTGCCAGTCTAATTCCAGCACAGTCTCTCTGGGTGAGCCTGAGGACAGCAATGAGAGATGAAAGGATGGAGCAGCAACGTGAGCTGTGTCCCTGTGTGCACCATGCAGTGCTTGAACTCAAAATCGTGGGGCATCACAGCTGGGAAACATCTGCACCCAGGGCTGCAGTTCATTCCAGTGCAGGAATGAGCACAGTGCCCTGAGCCTGTGCACAGGCTACAGCAGTCGAGGCAAAAAAGCCAAAAACAGGGCACATGAGGAAAGGCATTTAACAGTGGAGGAAAGCATTTTTTTTTTTTTTAAGAAAGAAATTAAATATCTGAAATACTGCATTCACATTTTATACCATGTTGATGTGTCAAGATCAGCTGCAGAACTTCTGAACTGAACATGTAAACTTGAAGTTTCTGAACACGTTGGAGTTCCAAGCTACAGCTGCTCTCTGCAATTGTCTGCCTATTTTCAATGATGTCTCAATATTTTGATATCTTTTTACATGATGCAAAATGTTCTGGAAGAGAGCAGTGAAACAAAATTTCCTTTCCTTTTGTTAATGCAATTTCCTAGGATATATTTGGCATTACAAACAACTACTTGGAACAGTGAAACGAGTCCTCACTCTGATTTTGCTTTGTCTTTTGTGGCTTTCTTTTACCATTTACTTGCAGCTACAGGTACAAGTGCTAGAGCAGGTTATTCCTCTGAGACTGAAGGCTGGGTAAGAACTGACTCCTTCATTCTCTTGTTCCTGCATGTGAAGGTTGCAGAAAGGTTGTGGGGACTTTCCAAATAACTGGGATCTGCACAGATAGACTGGACCTGTCTAAAAATCAAAAGCATTTTAAAGAGTCAAGGAAAGCACAGTCAAAAGCATCCCCAAGGACTTTAAACATATTTGGGCCATGTGCTTGGAGGAATTCCAAAAGTACTGTAGAAAGGTCATTTTTGGCAGGCTGCTGGAGTATCATCTTCATAACAAATATAGGCATGAATAGGAGAGAGAGAAGGGAGAAGGGAAACACTACAAAAGCAGGATGTATAATGATGATTCAGAAAATTGATCTAGATGTACTCCCACTCACGCACACATAAGCTCAAAGTAGTTTTTACTGATTGCAGATAATTGCATGTTTTCATGATCTTGTTCGTTTGCATTTTTAACTTCTGGGCTGTGCAGAGTGAACAGGCAGCGTGAGTGACTGCACAGGAAGAGACAGGAACGTTTAGGGTCTTTATAAAAAAAGTCTAGAATTATGTGATTTTGGTTCCTCTTCATTTAAGTTTGTGTGTTGACTGAAATTTCTCTGAGTTATGAGTTTTATTATTTTGTTCTATGACTTATAGACTTGAAATAGCACTGTTAGTACTTGTTAAATGAGTAGTTGAATTAAGAGATAGTGGAGAGCATGCATGTATGCTTTTTAAAATAGAAGTGTTTTAAAATTATGTTCATTAATTGATGTAGAAAATTAAACTGCATGGACCCATTGAAATTCAAAACACTGTTATCATTATCCTCACCACTGGAGTAACAGATGGAGGCACTATTGTGCTTCATCACTTGGCACTCTGCAACAACTACTCAGAACCCTATGGCAAAAACAGGCACAAGGTTTTCTGCTTAAGAAGAGAAAGGTTCTGTAGTTGAGTCGATTTAGAGCTGCCTAAATGTTCCTGGATCTGCTGATTGATCCTGGTACACTTTCATGTAAGTGCACATGCAAAGTGCTGGATTTTTGTGTTTGTGTCTGTAGCTGTGCCTGTTACTCTTTACTAGGCATTAACCAGCAGTTTGATTGCTCTGTTCCTGAGGAATAAACAGTGGTGCAAGGAGGAGATTCATACATGTAAAGGGCAAAGCTGCCTATTGACTGGCTGACTCCCACAAAAGCTAACTAGGATTCAAGCAGGCAGGCTGAGTGAGTGGGCTGACACCTTTTGCAGAGTACCTGGAATCTTTCTGACCACAGAGCCACCAGTCAGGAAGGTGAGGGGTGGCCCCTGGAGCTGCTGAGCTGCCTTGTGCATGTTCCCCTTCTAGATTTTACACCTTCCCAAGCCGGTGTTCTCCACCTCCAACTCTGGAGCTGCTCGTGGTCCCCAATTCAGCAGTCCTTCCCCTCTCTATTTTTCACCTTACCTTTCTTCAGCCTCTCTCAGAGCTCAGCAGACTCTGAGCAGCCTGGGCCAGGGCAGTGCTGTGGGGACAAGCCAGAGGTGACAGTCCCTGGAGAAGGCTCCAGGGGTGCTCACAGTGGGATTAGGGAGAGAGAAGGTTATAAAGGTATCCAGGAGGATCTCAGTGTTGCAGAAGAAGAGCAGGTGTCCTGTGGAGAGGTGCCCAGCACAGAGCCATTGCTGCTGCTGTCACACAGTGCAGAGTTTTGCCTTTGTGGCTTTGTGAGTGATGCCTGCTTGGTTTTGTTTAATAATATGACAGATCAAGTGCCCAGAGGTTGGCAGCTGCCTTTCTGACAGCACCATGCCCAGCTGGCAGGCAGTGCTCAGTTCTGTGTGCACATGTCCAGCTGTGTCTTTGTTGGGTGGCAGTGACAGTGACAAGCCAGCCTGGTGCTCGCAGCAGCTTCGTCACACTGCTTTGCACCCTGCAGATTTTGGAACACTTTGCCTGGGGACGTGAAGAACCCAGCCTTTAAGGAATCACCAGCCTTTCAAGGAGCTGGGATTGGAGCTGCTGTGGGTGCTGCTGCAAGGATCAGGAGGTTACAGTGGGTGCAAGGGTGGCATTGACACTGATGTGTTCACCCTGAATTACTGTTCCCCCACCTGAGCATCCTTAGCTCCTGCATCAGGATCTGCAGCAGGCTGAAAATCACTGAAAGTGTCAGGAGGACTGTCCTCTGTTTCCACAGGCATTTGGGTGTGGGGATGCACCACACACATGTGTAAAATGGCCATGGGGATTTATATATGTGTGTGTGTGTGTATTTGAAATAGCTTTCCACTGAAAAATCTGTCTTACTGAGTTTAGTCTGTGGAATTGACATGACTGAGACATTTTCTTGTAATTATACAACTTAAACACAGATAGATAACACTTCTTAAGCTTTGTTGCTGGCATTAGAGTTCTAGGCACTCCAAAGGGTATAAATTTCTGTGCAGTTTTACCACATCAGAGAGGCCTCAGCTGTGGAAATAAAGCTGATGGTCCCACGTTTTCTGCAAGACTCTGAGAGAACATACAATTAAATCTCATTTGGGGAAAGACTGAGACACAAGTAACCAAAGTTTGCACTAGTCTAGCACTCAGAGTTCATTTTTTCATAACTAGCATAAGAACAGCTCACAGTTTTCTTCAAACTTGGTTTCTTTTTGTTTGGAAGTTAAAAATCTTCCATAAAACTTCACTGTCTGAATTTGGCAGCCACTTTGAGGCTTCCACTGACATTAAATGACTCATGGCTACTTTTTTGAAAGACTTTGAAAACTGCAGAGGATTTTTTTTTTTATCACAATGAAAACCAGCATATTATGTTCTATATTCCATTGTTTTCTGCTAAGAATAAATGTCCAATAAAATTACAGACAGGTGTAATTTTACCACAGCTTGAAGATATTTTTAAGTCTTAGAACAACTAAATTGAGCTGTTACTATTTTCTTGGCATGTAGCTTTTCTATTTATTAATTACTATTAAAAACTCCATAAAATAAAATAAATTTAAAAAACAATTTAAGTATTACAATTCTTTGTATGCCTTTTTGTATTTTTTCATACAGAATAAGTTTAGGACAGTATGAGGAGAGAAAGAAGCAATTTATGTTAGAAAATGTCTTTTTCTTCCTTTCTATTACAGTTTTTCATCGCAAAACCAATTTTTTTTCCTCCACTCATTCTTGTAGTGTGCTGCCATGACAATCTGTCCAGAAAGGAGGGGGAAAAGCTGATTGTTCCCTCAAAGAATATAGAAGTTAATACAGTCTCTGTCAGACCACTATTCCCTGAGCACCAGAGGTCCTTTTGACCTGTGGGAAGGCACATGCTAGGGAGAGCTCTGAATTAATGAAGAAAGCAAAATATAGCTTTTTCCATTTGCCATTAGTGCACAGAACAGTGGTCAAATGTCCCCTGGCAAGCTCAGCTTTCACAGATGTCACCTTGGGGTGGTGTCACCACTGAGGTGTGACCCCGCCCAGCAGCAGGGCTGCAAACAGAGGGGAGAATCCTGAACCCTGGTGAATCCTGAATCCTCCAGCCAGGGCTGGGAGCGGGAGAGGAGAGCATGGATGAACTGCAGAATTGACTTCTGTTCTATGGGCAGCACCCAAGCTCCTTCCACAGCTTCCCAGGGCACTGAAATTACAGAATCATCCTAGACTGGCAATCATATTTTGTGAATTTCTCAGTATGGAATTGTCTTATTGATCCACAGAAATTAGGGAGACTGGGCAGGGACTTAATAAATTTACTTGCATGTTTTCAAAATAGAAAATTAGTCCTAGTCTAATACAAATTGCTAATACTTAGTTATGAGGTAGAAAATGTGGTTTTCTTAATTGTGTTTGATAGGTGAACAGGTAAGACAGTGAATACAATTTTTTAATTCTTATATGGAGTGTATTTGAAATTAAGTGAACTGGTACAAATCAGATCATTTCTTTTCATAAGCAGGCATTGTACAATGCTCCCAGCCTTACCACTGTGAGGCTGTAATTAATGTTGATAAATGCTCATGTTCTCTCTGTGCAGCTTCAGCCCACAGACAATTGGTTGTACCAGACCATGTCAAATCTCACACAAAAATATGGCTATAGATCATTTGGTTTAGGGATAGAGTTGAGACAAGTCAATTTATTTCCATTAGTAGCTGAATATGGATTTAAAACTCTGGGGGTCCAAGTGTTTTGTCCATTATGTTCCCAGTCTTTCTGGTGTGCTTTGCTGTGATTTAAGGTGTATCTGCCAAGCTGGCCCCCAGCTTTGGAGTGCAGTGCCAGTTTTCCAAACTGTTTTGGGGGATATTTAACATATCTTCAGTTAAATGTCTTTTTTAACTTTTGAAGGCAGAACTTGTATACTTTCATGTGATGTGATGTCTTCAGATAGCTGCCATTTTGTCAGGGGTCCTCATCCTGAGACAATGAACTTTCAGCTTTCAAAATGCTTGGGTAGGACAAAATGTGACTAAATTCAGGGTTTATCCAATGAAAATCTTTTTGTCTTTTAGAATGACATCTCACATATCCTTTTCAGTTGGCTTTTTTTGCTTCTACTAAGTTCTGATTAGTTTTAACAGTATCATGGAGATCCTGTTTGCACAGATAAGTGTTTTGGTTTTCTTTATATACTTTATGTATCTCAAAGGGGATCACAGTGGAGCTGCTTTTTTGTTCTACTTTTTTTTGTCTTCTCACATGCAACAGGATATGATTGACATGTTCTATTAAAGCATATCTAGATATTCATTAATTCAATTTTAATGGGAGCAGAGTTTCATTATATATCTGAGTTTACTTTAACAATGCTTTATATTAAAATTTCTGTTGGTGCTGTAGCTGCCTTCTCGGGTAAAGAGGACATAAAATTCCTGGATTTAAAGGCAGTTCAGATAAAGATAGTTTTGTTCTGAAAGATCTGCTTTTGGGCAGGGAAAGGGTAAGAACTGTGTGTTATAGACCCTTCTGTGCAAAGCTGAGGGCTGTTCCTGCCATGAGGATTCAGGAGGAGAAGGATTCCTGGGCTGAGGCAGATGCAGAATTAGCCTGGGTGAGAGAGGAGCTTTCCTGCCTGCCTTTGTGTCTCTGGGTCTGTCTTGTTCTGGCTTTCCCTTGTTCCTCGTGCTCTGTGTCATTTCAGTCCCTACATGCAGTCATGGAAGTGATCTTGTGCTCCCAGCACTGGAGAGCAGCTAGGAAGGACTGAACCTGCTTCTGCTGACTAATTAATCAGGTTCTACCCAGACAGAAGGAGCAGAAGAGTCAATAGATCTGGTGTAGCACAACCAGCCCCATAATATCATTTTCCCATCAGTTATTTTAATTGAACTGTTGCAAAGTAAAGAAACATTTAAAATTAAGTATTCAAGACACCAGACTTTCATTATTTCTTGCTTTCTTTTTGCTGAAAGATGTTTTTAAAAATTCAAAGGCTGGTAATTTTAAAGGGAAGTCTTCTGGCATTTGCCTTTATTGCTTTTTCTCACAGATCACCTATGATGTGCAGAAAAGAAGCAGTTCTAACCTCTAAGAAAAGATAAAGAAAAAAAGGTGTTTTTTATTTGTTAAAAAGGGTGAAAAAAGAAGGGTGTTTTTAATTTGTTTAAAAAAACGCCCCAATGCTTCCATTAAGTAACTGGTTAGAATTAATTTGTTTGAGTCTGATTGCATATCTGAAGTCTCCAAAGCACAGAGAAAAAAGTTATGGCAGTGGACACTGCCAATGTCTTTGTTTTCTACATCAAACTAGATTTTGGTCACTGTTGAAAGGTCTGTACAAGGCCACTTGGAGTTTAAAAAATCAATAACAAAGGCAATGTCCAAGTGATTTTTCATGTTCATTAATAGAGTTTATAATTCATTAAAGAAAAACCAACATATTTTCAGAGGTTGTCTTCAAATGGAAATGTTTAATCAGAAATCTAGGGGACCTAGCCAGCCTTCCCTTTACTGTCTTTCACCTGTATGCAAGTTCTGCACAATCTCTCATGCTCTGGCTTTTATTTCAAAACAAATGTTTCAAAAAATGCCTTTAAAATGTCTGCTGGTATTCTGTAGAATGGGTATATACAAATCTCTGCTTGACAGTGGGCACATGCGTGATGGTGGGCTGGAAAACATGCTTGGGAAACACATCTCAGCCTCCAACTTCCAAATTGTTGTCAGTGAGTGACATGGATTTTAAAGCTCTAACAGGTGGTTTGAGAGTGACATACTGGATTGTATCTGAATAAAAATGTTAAACATATTTTGCATTGGAAGTAAGACCTGGGTTATTTTAGGCTGTGATTTTGATTTTGGAGATTACTGAGTGTCATCATTGTTTGATTCCAAGAAGCACTTGTTTTTCAGAGCTGTTAAGGGAGAGGGCTTGGGGCAAGTCTTCAGAGCTCTCTGTCTTAAACCAAGTGACTTTTTAAGACCACAGCCTTTGTTCTGTGCTTCTCTTTCTATTGTTTTTATTTTTTGTTTTTTACAAACTGGGAACATGTTTGTAGTCAGTTCTTCCTGACTGTGAGAAGTTAATTCAAAGAAACCAGTCTTCCAGTTTGCTTTCTCCATTTCTTCTGTCTGGAATGTGTTGACAGCATTTTCTGAGATTCTTTAGAGTGTGTTCTGTTCCTTATTTTCTCCCTAACAAATGTATGGGCAGCTGAAATCCTGGTTTTGTCTGCTGAGTCATGTGCTGTTGGTAATTGTCTTAGCTGTTCAAACCAAACCTGTGTAGTGCTAAACCACAAAATCACAGCTAATTCTAATTCTGGCAGAACCTTTTCCTACAGGACCATGGGCTTTGCTCAGTATGTTCTTAGTGGTTTTGCTGGGAGCTTTTGCCAAGAGTGTAAATGAGACTCAGAGTGTGGTTTTCTTGGAACATTCTTTGAGTGGTGGATTCCACAGGGAGATCCCAGACACTCCATGGGGTATGCTGGTGTTTTAGTACTGTGTGGTCAAGTTGCATCTAATTACAGAAAAGATGAAGAAAGATATCCTGACCCTGCATTTCAGTGCCAGTTGATAAGATATGGTAGCAAAAGAAAAGGAGAATTTTCATTTCCCCATTTCTTCCTACGAAATCCTTTTTCTCTTTGGTTGAATTTACCAGGCTGTGGCAGCTGGAATGGTACAGGAGTAGGAGATGTTCTGTCTTAACTACAGGACTTGCCATTTTCAACTCTGTTCCATTTTATGTTTTTCAGGCATTTCTTGTTTAAGACATCTTCTGGAACTACTCCTCTGTTCAGTAGCTCTTCCCCTGGTTACCCGCTGACCTCAGGAACGGTTTACACTCCACCTCCCAGACTGTTACCTAGAAATACATTCTCCAGGAATGCATTCAAGCTGAAAAAACCCTCCAAGTACTGTAGCTGGAAATGTGCTGCTTTGTCTGCAATTGCTGCTGCAGTCCTGCTTGCCATCTTGCTAGCATATTTCATAGGTAAGGCTGTGTTTTCTCTCTCAAATCACATGGCTGTGTCAGAAATTGAAAGTTCAGCAGATAAAAGGATGGTCAATGTGTTTCACAAATGTGTGTTCTCAGTGAGCAAAGAATATTATTATTCCTTGTACTGATTAATGAGGAAAAAATAAAATGTTCAAGTCACGTTCCCTGTCGTAAGAGCAGTGGAAGCAAGAAATGGATTCAGGGTTTTAATGTGCAGTGTTAACTTTAGGTGTCAGATATGCACATCTCATAGATGGTCCAAACAGAGGGATTTAATGACTTTTTGATATAGTGCCATATGTTTAAAAAGTATTTAGAAAAAAATTGTGATAGGTGGTGAACTCATGTAAGTAACAGAAGCTAGTGGCATTTGAATTCAAATATTACCATCACATGCTGCCTTTAGATAAAAAAACCAAAATAATTTTGATTACTAGTTCTCAGTCTATATTGGTCTGTGTGCCTAAATCCTGGTGCTAAATTTGAATCATTACATAGTTCCATTTTGCATACAGCTATTTTCCATATTCTAATCATCCTTAGTGTTTTTTAAGGAAAAATACAGAAACTCTGAATGCTGTCTTTATTTCCCAGGATTCATATGTTAATAGAGACCACACTGTATTATAATCCTTTCTATGATTTTTTGGGATGTTTTTAACATGGTGCTGAGATTTTGTCATTATTAATTTAATTAACTTAATTAATTTAATTAATTTCTGACTTCCTCCCTCTCCCCTGGTCACCTCTCATTCTCTGTTGTTGTAGAGGGTTTTTTTAGGTGTCTGCACCAACTACCAGTGTATTTTATACCTTTTTCAGTGCCTTTAACAATATGGTGATGGTAGTGAAGTGCTGCACACTCTTTATGTTCTCTGAGTAAATGGCCAAATTATGTTAGCTTGACACTATTTTCTGTTAATACTTTCCAGACCTATGCTTTGTGGGATTTATTTCCTCTCTGAAACCATTCTCACTCATAGCACTCAAAAGATCTATAAAGATGTGCTGAATTTTCCGTTTTTTTTTTTTTTTTTTTTTTTTTTTTTTTTTTTTTTTTTTTGATCCTATATAGCCTGACTCTTCAGGATAGATACCATTTTCTAACAAAACCCCATTTTTCATACTAATGAGCTTCCATATGTGATTAATATATACAGTAGTAGGAGAGAGCTGGCTGACTATTCCTGCTGTCTGTTTAGTCCAGACCTACATCCCAGAACACTGAGTACTACAGATCTAACCATATTTCAATATTTCCCCTGTAGAAAGCCTCAGAAGAATAACAAGCTTAGTTTGGTGTATAAATGAAAAGATTGGAAAGCACATAATTCATTGAAGTTGACAGTTATCATCCAGCAGCTCCCTGTTAGAGTGATTATGCACATGGGAAATGATACACTGCAAGTTGAACATTTTAATCATGTGCATAACTTTGAAGTGATGGATTATGAAATGTGTTTTTTCCTTGGTATTTAGGTTACTGTAATCTTAAGCAAAATTGCTTTTTACACTTTCATATATAAGACAAGAGAATGTAAAGCAATGTATTGACTCTTAATAATTGATGAATGATCTATCATTTCAAGTAAGGACATAATTGATCCATTTTGACAGAAGTTTTTGAGGTCTTCTTTCCTGTTGAAAGAATGATGAGCACAATAGAGTTGGTAGTGAACACAACAAAGCAGGGTTTAGGAGAGAGTGTTAGCTCAAGGTTTAAATAATGAGAAGTTACCTGACAAGCTTCATGCCATACACAGGAAAGAATAAGTGTATGTCAAAACCAGAAAATAGCTGAAATGAATCCTATGAATAAATTTGATAGATCCACTGTGATCATAATTTAGAGTGATGGAAGAGAGAGAAAAAGAAAAAACAAAAAAAGCAGTGGTATAGCCTTAGATACATGAGAACAACAGAAAGGTAAAAGCAAAGTGCTTTAGGTAGGCCATTTATTAAATTAATTCCTTCACTCTCAGCAAAAAATCATACAATTCATTGCACATGACAAAGAGCAGGTGTAAGACCATCAGCTATAAACTAACCCTTGCTGTCCTCCAACAGTGTGACTTAAGGTGCTAAATCATTTCCTGATTTCAAAAAATGAAAGGCTTTGAAGGTGCTGCTATTGTATTTCTGCCTTACATGTCCACAAAGAAAATTTCTTGCTCTCTACCATAGCAGAGGTTCCATCACTGGGGTTACATTAGCTATAAGTAAGAGTTATAGAAAAAGTAATCAAAACTTGCAGAAAATGGTTCTGCTCCTTAGGATGGTCAGTGTATTTGGGCTGTGTGAACGATTGTATCCATGCAGGACCAAATGCAAAATGCAGTGATGGCAAATGTGAGGTAAATTATATTGAAAGAGGACTTTGAAGTTCTCATTCTCTTTAGGATTTCTAAATAAATTGTCCTATCATAAAAGAGATGGGAGAATTGCTATGGAAGGATCATTGAACACATGATGTCTACAGGTTTAAACATGGGACTTTGAGACTGCAAAAGATTATGGCTGGTTTGAAAAAATTATAATGAGGGTGATTTATAGAGAGAAGCAAAAAAAAAATCTCATAACTGATAGAAAAGAAAAATAAATTTAAAAATTATTAGACATTCCTATTAGGCATGCCTTTCCTCCAACACACAACTAAAAATACAGTGAATGAAATGAAAAGGCAGTTTATTAAATGCTTTAAAAATAAATTCATATTGCATAAATAACCTTTGGAACTTTTTGCCACACTACATAATTGATGTTAAATAAAGATACTACTGAGATTTTAAGTTAAACATTTGTCAAAATAATGGCAATATGCCTTGTTAGAAGGTAACTTTGGGTTTTCTTTTCTTTTAAAGATACATATAGATTGATAGTTTATATCATAATATGTCATCAAAGTCTGGATATTTAGATAGACTCTTCCTTTATAGACCAGTCAGTTCCACTGTTATCTGAATTTTTCTAAATCTTCTTCTGCAAACTACCCTGATTGATGTCTAGGAGAAAATTCTGCAGATCTGCATTGTGCTGGTCCAGTGTGATAGGGCAGCTGTTTGTGCAGAATGGGTTTGGTTCTGTGTGCAGGCATTTTCCCATCTTGGACATACTGATCTGTGTCTGAATTCCTTCACACTGGCAGGGCTTCTGCAGAAACTTTAACACAGTTCAGATTCACCAGGTTAAAAATAAATCAGGGGACTTTTGCTCTTCTTGTTAAAGGACTAGACAGAGGAAAAAAGTGCAGATGGTGTGTATGAAAGAGCACATTAAAATGTTTCTATGGCCAATTGTTAAACTATTTTTAGTAGTAGAAAATAGGTTAAAAAGTCACTTCAATTAACTTTTCCATTACATGATGTACACCAGGCTGTCTGCACATTTAAAGCCAGGTTTGTCACTTCTTCTTGTTTCCTCAATAGCCAGATGTGAAAGAAATGCAGAGTAGTAGTTGCTAGTATTACACAACCTTTTGGTAAATTCCAGCATGAAGGATGAAAATAAAATTGTCCCACAGTCCTCTCTGAGACTTGTGCTATTTCACAAAGCCCAGGAGTTATTCCTATTATCCAGGGGTGACATATGAAGAATGTAGAACCAGCCATTCAAATTAGGACATCCTGAAGATATTGGGCTGGTGGTAAAACCCAGTTACAGGAAAGTAATTTATAAAGTGTCAAAAGGAAAGCATATACCACACATATTGTCTTTGTCAGAGTGTTCACTTCAGAGGTTAAGGGAGTGATGAAAGCATTTGTCATGTTAAATTAGTTTTTAGCTCTTTTGATTCCTGCCAAACTTGGAGGAGAAAAATATAAAAAAGAAGAAAGAAGGAGCATAAAAAGAGTCACCTTGTCTTTTTCACAAAGTAATTGCTGCCAAACATAAATACCACGTTTTTGTAAGCCCTATGCTGCTCTGATTTCTGCCAATCTATCTTTGAGCATCAAAGAACATCTGACCATCAACATGTCAGTATATTAAAAATATGGTAATTTAAATATTTAGACTTTCCTGTAGGGGAAAAAGAAAAAGCCCTGAACTGTTATTTCCTGTGGAAATTAAAAGTTGTGATGGGTTTAAAGATGTTTCACTTGAAAATAGTATCTTGATACTCACACTGAAACTTTTGGATATTGATGTTATTTTATCTAACATCATATGCAAGAAAATACAAGAAAAATTAAAGAAAAATGACATAGACTATGAGAGAACCATTCTTGTACCACGCCTTTAGTGCCTGTGTTGCACATGAAAGCATTATTAGTCATTTATTCCTCAGTGTTATTTGACCTTAAAGACACATGAGGCTTAAGATAAATTTCAGGTTTCTGCATAAACCTGAAATAATATATTCACTTCAGTGCCACAGAAAGGACTGAATTGCCAAACGGTCTGGCAGTTAATTAAGCAAATGAAAATGTCTTTCTTTTAAAATTGGAAATTAGAACCTGAAAAATAGCTCTTCACAGAACATAAGATATAGGGAAATAAATGGTTAATTTATGTAGTTTTTCCTCTTGTACCACAGAAGTATTCCTTTGTTGAGAGAGAGAGAAAAAAAATCTGTAAGAATTTCTGATTTGGAAGCAGAAGTCTCATCTTTACTTTGCATCAAATATCTGTACATGGTACAGTTTGCAAAAAATTATATCCTTCAGGTGTTGATATCAACTTCTTTTCTTCCCACAAATTTTTTTGCTAATGTAAGTACTTGGATGGCATTTGTTGTTCATTCATGTTTTTAAGTTCTTCCACTCCTAAGTCAAGTTGTCTTTTTGTCTCTGATTCCATAGATGAGGATTCATCAAAATAGGTTGCTGAAGTGCCTGTCTTATGTACCCACTGATTTTTTTTTCTGTTTCTGGGTTGTTCTTTACAAGTAGGAACTTCCATTTCATTTGATTTTTTTTATTTTGCATTCATTTATTACTTGTGGAGTCAGAAAACCACAGCCTTTGTCTTGTCCAGACTTCACTGAAATTAAATTTGCTAGACATTTTAGAAAGCAAGACTGAAAAAGGGAAAATCATGCAAAGCTGGAGCCTCTGAGAGGCAGAGGGCATCTGGCTGCCAATCACTGAGATCAGATTCACTTGAAATCAATGTGAACCCAGGGAATGCTGCATCTTGCAAGATTAGCTGATGACAGAAGGTTCTGTTCTTAAATTTGCATTGAAAATAGGTGTCAGTTAGGGGCAATAATTAAATTTTAGAATATGCCTGTCATATTTTAAATGTCACACATTCAGTGATTCTTATTGACTGCTATCAGTCAATCTGAGTGAGAAAAGTGTGTAGCAGCTCAATAAGCTTGTCTCACACTACCTCTGAGAAGTTTTAGGAAAAAGCATCTGGCTTCATTCCACAAAAAACTAGGTGCTAGCATTGTCTAGGAAATTCAGGTGTGGCTTTTTAGCCTAGCAAGTGTCCCTTCTCTATTCCACAGTCCAAAGGTGTGAGGGATTCATGATGCTACAGAGACAGTTCTAGAGAGAAGCTGCTCCAGCTGCACCATGTGTGCAATGCCACAAAGAACAGGAGGACTTTGACATGGAATTACTTGGGTATAGTTTTCCTGGGCTTTTCCTGAGTCAAAAGCAAAAGCTTGACCTGCAGTTTTGTTCCAAGAAAAGTGAGTTTACTGTTGTTCAGCCTAGCAGAGATCTCGGGGAGAAGGAGAGGAGGAGGATTTCAGTGTGGAGGGGCAGTCTCACAGCCTGGGCAGTTCTTTGTGGCACATTTTCATACCGTGAAACTCAGCACTCCAAACTAGAGTGACACCAATGTTCCCATGCCTCTCAAAGTGCTATCATGTGCTTAGCTTAGCTCTTGCCATTGAAAACCTTTCTTGCTCAGCTGCCAGGCTGAACACACTCTGAAGGCTTGGCAGGAGACAGGGACAGGGGACAGAGATCACAGGATGTTTTCTTTCATGTGTTACTGGAGTTGTGTTTTCAGGGCACGTTTTGGGTTGTTAATGCAAATTGCACAGCACAATCTAGGATGGGTCTGAGGAAACATTTTTCACACATGCTGGTAGTGCTCCCCAGGAGCTGTTAAAATATATTGCTTTGAACTTGAGTAAAGAAACACAGCTGCCTGGCTGCTGCTTGCTGTCCTGGCTGTGCCTGCACTGCTCAAAACATCTGCTTGGCCAAGGTTAGTGCAACAGAAATGGGCAGTGTGATGTGACAGGACAGAAATGGCCAACCCAAATATTATAGAGAGATGCTTACAATTACTAATTTATTAGTACAGTCATTGTTTGTATAATAGAAACTTTGGGGTTTTTTTGGACACAGCTGCAAGAATGGCTTCCTCAGAGGTGCTTTCTCTTTTTTCTCTCAGTTGTGAAAGTACAGGTTGTGCTTCACATTCCCTTGCCATCCTGCCATGCACAAACCAGAAAATATGCTGGATTTCATGATGGCTATGTGACAGAGACTATTCTCACCTTCTTCAGTGCAAATACCTAACATTATGAATTTTTTAGTGGTCTAGGATTTAATCCCAGAATCACAGCTATGAAATCTTGTCAGGGCAAAGAGATAGCAGAGATAAGTAGATGCAAAATGATACTTGCAGGAAATCAGGGGGGGAAATGATGAAAAAGTGTTGAGATATTTTACTGAGACATGCTTTATAACCCAGCCCAACAAACTGAGATGAAGCCATTTTTCAGGGGAAGGGTAAGCATAAGGGATATTGAAGATTAAATTTTGCTAACGTAATGCCAAGTCAGAGATACCTATCAAATAAACCTGTGGTCATTCTCTCTGAAAAGTCAATGTTCAATATCAGTGTAAAATGTCTCATTTCTTCCTAGGGAAACATTGCTCTCTTAACAGTTATTTAGACTGAGATCACCAGTTGATCATTTATAGATTCATTTATATTGATTATTTGTTGCTGTGTTTCTTTGTTGACTCACTGTGTTGTTTTGCACTTAGTGTGCTTATGGATTTTATTTAAGTATAGCAGTACATATTTGCCTGTAGGAATATAATTATTGCTCTGTGGGTTCATAGAGGATTGAAAGATTTGACATGGATTTTGTAAGTGTGGCTAATGGAGCTCTTAAAGCAGTATTATGAATGCCATGAAAAAAAAAAAAAAACACTAATAAAAAATACTTAAGTGTGCTAAAGAGACAGGAGAATATTCAAGAAACAGTTAAGGAACTTGGATGAACACAAAATAAAAATTTATAATTAAATTCAATTTCTGAAAATAATAAGACAGGGTGACAGAGTAGGGAATTTATGGGGCAAAATAAGTTGAACAAATTGGAAGAAAAATGACACACTACAGAAAACTATACCCACTATATAATATAATGGGATGAATTTATCTCAGTGATTTAAAAGCTGTTTAAGATACAGTTTTCAGATTAATTTCAGCTTTTGCTTATTCAGGGTTTAATTTTATGTAGCTTGCTGCATCACACTTTGACCTGCCTTCTCATGTCACTGCTCAGAGCCCAGCCATCAGATATATTCTGTATGTCCAGTAATAAAGTCATTGACTTGCCAAGGTCACACCATATTTGTGTGATGTTGTGCCTTGTTATTAATTCCCTGCAAGATAGCTTTGTAGCTATAAACAGGAAAAATGACATCTTCTGTGACAACCTGTCTGACCCCTGGGGAAAATTTTGCTCTCCAGATTTGAACTTGCAAGGTTATAGGATGATTTGTGTTGGAAGGGACCTCTGGATGTGTCTTCTGCTCCAAATGGGTCATCCCTTATGTTCACCCTGCTCTTGAAGACCTCTGAGGACAGAGATTGTGTGTGACTTTATCTCCTTCATGACCTTTGGTTCCAACAGGCTGCTTTGTATGGGTAGAGGCAAGCCAAAGGTTATTTTATTTATTAGAGCAATGTGCACAGGAAGGAGAGGCTCCCTTTTGGACTGATGCATGTATAACTTATAGTCAGCAAACTCTCTTTTAATTTCTCATAATAGTTTCTGACATCAGAAGCTTGTATTACAATGCCAAAATGAAGAATGTAGTTGGTTAGAAAAATCATGTTTTGACTTGTATGTTGAGCAGATTTGATAATGAGAGAATCAGTATTGAACCCCACTGTGTGATTGTGAAACACTCTTTATGTCTTTATCTTGGCTATTACTAAATAATTACTAGACAAGGCAAGCATTTGTATTAATGCAGCTCCTGAATGGAAAAGGAATTTCATTCTCTAATGTTGATCTTACAGAACCTTATCTAAAACCATAAATATGCTCTAGGTTTAGTTTGTTTTCTTCTCTGGGGCATCCAGATTTATCCCTCTGTGTCATATTTACTTTTTAAAAGGTATTATACATAATACATAACAGTGCTGCAGTTAATTGAATTTCAGGCTTTATTTTAATTTGCTGGTTGGTTGATCAGCTGATTTCCTACAACATTTTTCATACTAAATACTTTCTGAGAAAAGCTACAGAATAGAAAATGTTTTCACATGCTGCTGCCAGTGTGGCAGAGCAGGCTCCCCACGTGCTGGATGACAAGGTGTCTCTGTCTGTGGCACTTTACTTGCCTTGCAGGAATCAGCCTGGAGTAGACAAGACTCTTGGAAAGGTCAGACAGTCTGTTCCATATATGCTGCTCATCCCTGCATGTTAACAGTTGTTTTGTTTAAATTTGGGTGTTGTGCACTGTTCCTGCAGTTCTCTTTTGTATTTTCTGCATATTTGCATCTTCTTCTTTCAATTCACTTACTTCTCCTGCAAGAGGCTTCCTACATTCTCGAGGTGCAGGTGGCTGCAAATCTCTGCTGTAGGGAGCAGAGGGTGAGGAATGAGCTGGGCTGCAGGAGCTGCTCAGAGCCCCATCCATGCTGACTGCAGCACAATGCCAGGGATCCACTGCTGCTGCTCAGGATCAACTTCACATAAACTGACTTGAGTGCAGTTGCACTCACAGTGAGTCCAAAGCCATCCTGCTATAATCAAGAGATTTCATTTTTCAAATAGGATCTTTTTGTTATAGCTTTGTCTCCTAAATATGGAAGCCATGAAACCCTTCTGTAATTCCAGGGGAGCCAGTTCAATCCAAGGCAGGTGGGTTGTCAGCAAACTCAGGTTTTGCTCCTGACAGCTGGAATTGGAGTTGTGAGGGTAATATTTTCTTTTGCAGAAGGAAGATACTCCTTCTGTCAGACTGTACTGTCACTAGAGGATTTCTGCTTTCAGTTATTAAAGGCTCTAAAAGAGAGGTAAATAGTGCTTGATGTGCTGAGAAAATTAATGAATGCTAGAAAAATGTCAGGAGTACATAGCAAGTATCCCAAGGTAATATAAGAGTAGATATGAACTTGTGACATCTTTGCTGGTCTGTGGAAAATGCAAAAGAACTTTAGACTGAAAGAGAAGTGAAGCAATTTCACAGCAGGCACACAAACAATTACCAGAACTGGGAAATGCAGCAACAAAGCCCCACATACCTCATGGTGATGGGTTACTGTGCCTTTTGCATCCCAGCCTTTTCCAAGGAGAGACCTGTGTGTGTTGGTAAGAATGTGGTGCAGAGCTGGGAGCTGAAAATAGGGAATCCTGTTAAAACTGGCCACAAGGTAGCAGGGAGTAGCAAGAGAAAAGAGATGCAATTTAGGCTCATATGATTTATTGGGACAAAAAATTATTTTACCTGTTGTTTCTTTCTTCATATGTATCCCCTTTTTACATCTTGAGAATCCATTAATCACTGAAATTCCAACTCCAACCACATTAGAAAAGAAAGACCCTAATGGAGTCTGCTCATTAAGAAAAGCTCAGGGATCTGATTACTTACTCTTGCAGATGGAGTTTGACCTTTTCTTAAAACATATTTATGTAATTTTAACTCTTATAATGTTGTCTTCATGGCCAGAATCTGAACCTTAAAAACATCAAAGTTCTTATACAAGCGTTTAGGGATTTGGGGCTTGGTTCACAGAGAGTATTAGTCTTTTCCAACCAGAAGAATTTTTCAGCACCTCTGGAGGCTTCCTGAAAATCCTAAAACAAATAATAGAAAAATAGTGATTTAAAACCTAATTTCTAATACAAACCAGCTCTGGCTGTCTAGATGAAGAATAAGCTTCAATAAATGGGAGACAGACGCAGGCTCTTCAGTATGAAGAGTAGCGAGGATGCAGAAATAGAAATAGGTTTTTCATTACTTGAGGGATTATGCTTGGGCCAGAAATGCCAAATATTCTGTGGACCGCAGCTGCACTTTCAGTCTGCTGTTGTATTAGCTGGTAATAGTAAAACAATGATGTGGTGGTAGAGACAGCTATTTGTTCTCAGAAATACAGAAAAGTTGTTTTCCCTTTCTTTGCTTGGATTGGCATCTTGTCCTCCATGGCATGTCCTAAACTTCTGTCCTATTGCAGTAAATGAACTACAAATTAAAATATACATTCTCCTTGAGAACCACCTGAGGATGCTCTTCCAGCTGCTGATGTGCTCCCTTAGCCAATTTTTTCTTCTGTCCTTGTGACATCCCTTAGTCAATTCAGGGGCTCGTTATTTCCTTGCACAACTGGGTCAGGGCAATTGCCTGAGCAGCCCTGGGCAGCACCATCCATTAGACCTGCAGCAATGAAGGAAAGGGGCTGCTGTCCCTGGGAGCAGGGAGTTCAGAGATGTTCAGGAAAACAGCAGGATCCATCTTACTCCTCGACTGTTTTCCTGTCACTTGATCAGCACTGCCCACTCTCATATTAACAGAGAGACTGGAAATAATTTTGTTTTCAGGATGTAGCCCGATGGAGGGCTTTACTCAATCTCATCTGAGAATATTTGTAAAGGAGAATTACTTTAGTTAAAAAGCTGTGGTTTTCATCTCTTTAGATTTTTTCTTTTAGATCTCTGGCAGAATGAGTTTTATCTTTTGCTTTAGGCCAAATAAAGGTTTAACAACATTTAACACCATTCTCTTCATCTTTAGATTTTTTCTTTCCCTGTCAAAAATCTATATGTTTCCTGTCTATAAAAATCACCATAAAAGTGGTCTGCTTAACTCCATTTCCCCATGCTATGAAGCATTGTTTTAATATGTTGTTTGACTTTTTATACTGAGCATTCATAAATCATTCATCTTTTCTCCTATATTTACCATTAGAAAACTGTAAACAGCTAGAACAGAAAAAGGCTTTTAAACACAGTGCAGTTGGCTTGACATTGCTTTGGCACTCCTGGAGTGCCAAATATACAGCAGGTACTTCAGCAGTGGGAGTTTTCTCTGCTTTGCCTCTGTGTGTATTTCAATGGACAGTTTTCCTGTGTTGCCCATGATTTGAGAAGCCAATATTTAGTACAGAATTACTATTTCAATGAATTTGGAATTCCTGGATGCCATTTCAAAGCTGTCAGCATGACAACCTGCATTTCAGCTCTGGTCTGCAGGAGACCCTTTAGCTGCTGTTGGCAGTGGTGGAGTTTTGAGGTGAGGGGCTCAGGTCACCAGGCAGTGCAGCCTGCTGGAACAGTCCATGCAGCCCCCAGGTTCATTCTGGCACTCTTTGTCCAGGGCCCCAGAGTCACAGGAAAAGCATGAACTACAGGTTGTGGATTGTGCTGCAAATCCTGCTCTGGCAGCTCTGCTGCTGGGACCTTGGATTTCCAGTTTTAACAGAGGGTGCCTTTATCTGGGACTGAGACCAGTGTGGGTCACTGATGAGGAATCATTTCCCAGGAATGGGGCAGCACAAGGCCTTGAATTGCCTTCATAAAATCCATTTTATTTGTTATCTTTTGAGTATGGAGCCTTATTCTGAGCACAGATCTCTGCTTTTGCTGATAGAAAGGTGCAACCCAAAGCTCATAGCCCAAAGCTTAGGAATTCCAGCTCTCTTTACATATTTCCACTCTTTGCATTCTAGATCTAAGCTATTCTTTACATGCTTTCAGCAGATTTTGTTTTAAATGCTCTCCATTAGGAGTTTCTGCTGAGTGCTGCAACTTGCATACTCTGACAATCCCAGAGCAGTTTGCTAAAGAGGTAATGGCTGCATGTACTGCACACCTTGCTTTTTCTCTAGTGTAGTGGTGACTCTGGAATTGTCAATATTTTTAATAGTTGTAAAAAGCAGTTTCCTTAGTTCAGTGCTCAGGGGTTTGACATGTGAGTAAATTACTGAATACAGTAGGTCACCAGTAAGCATCTATGTGAATGCTATTAGCCAAAATTTGTTAAAATCTGTGATTTTTTTAAAATTTGGTTTTACTGTGGGACCCCAAATCTTTCTGTTTTCAGAGACAAAAGATTTTTATAACTTCTTGCAAGGCAAAAAAGGCCTCAAACACCAAATGTTAAGCTTTGGGGGTTTGGAGGTGGCAGAAATTCAGTCTTTCACTTTGCGTAGTAATGTTGCTCATGAAAATCTTCTGATGAAAGAGTTACTGAGCAGAGGGCAGGAGAATGAAAGCAGTTTGGTTGTTTTCAACACTCACTCCTCATCTGGTCTCAATTCTGGTGCTCAGGCACACGGTACTGGTAGGAAAAGGGGAAGGTTTGCAATTGTGGGGAAGGTAACGGTGAATTTTTGTTGCCTTTGGCTGGAAATTTAAAACCAGTTTAAATTTAAAGCCTCCTTTCTTGGCTGAAGGAAAACATCAATCCTAGATGCTTCCTCCTCCCTTGCAAGACTGTGGGGCCTCTTCCCCCTCTCCCCTGCTGGAGTATCCTTTGTCAGGTTGATTTATGGCAGAGTGCACTGTGCACTGTGCTCTGTCTTTAGCAAGTCACACCATTTACCAGCTCTGGGCTGGGGAGGCCTCTGGAGCCCGTGGGTGTCACCTCCATGGAAATATCCCCTTTGCCAGCTCAAGAACTGGAAATCCTGCAGCCATTCATCCCTGGCTTTCAGTAGTATAAATGCCCCACATGCCATTTACAAATATAGACATTATTGCTGAGCATGAAATGCCATTTCAGTTTGAACTCTCTGACTAGTCTTCTAAGATAAAGATAATGTTATTCTATGGTAGTTTTACCTTTCAGAGCTTTTTCTAAATATAAGCAGTTTTTCCCTAAAGCCTTTTTGTGGAAGTCAAAGGTCTGGATGGAAATGGCAAGATCATAGTAGAGTTTGGGCTGGATATTATGAAAAGGCCAAATTTGTAGTAGACAGAATTATATATTACATGTCTCTAGCTAGCTTATTGTGTTTATGTGGATTGATATGTACAAATTGGACTGATTTCTCTACAAATTTTACTGATTTCTTTCACCTGCTTTTTGTTGTGTGCTACTAGATGCTCTTAAGTCATATCCAGATAATTCTCTTTGATGTACTAAAATGAAATAATATTACAATGAGCTGACAGAAACTATGAAAATATTTCCCCTACAAAAATTAGCTCACTTATTTAATGTATTTCTTCAGAGTTTTACCCCAGGTACATTCTTGAAAGTTGTCCATGGACAACTGGACTGTTCTGAAGTTTGTTAGAAATGCACAAGTCAGGAGTGGGAAAATTTATCATAGTTTGTCTAAACTTTTCTGCAGCAGAGGAGAAGCTTACAAAAACAGCTGTGACAGTAACTGGAAATAGTTTTATTTCCTTTTGTGAAATTTACAGTGTTTTGAAGCATTCAGTATTTTGGAGGAATCTAGTACATATTGCCACCTTATATTTCCAATACTTGCAATGAATAATAAAATTGTGCTCTTTTTATCAGGAGGAATGTTCCTCAGACCCTTTGTTACTGCAGGCTCGGTGCAGTGCTTTGGATAAGTTTAAGTGTGGCTTGAGGGTCACTGAACACTAAATCCAGACTCTCCCACCAGATGTGCAGATCAGCTGGGTGTGCTCAAAGCCACTGCTCCCTGTGCAGGCTGGTGCAAAAGAGGGCACCAGGGAAGGTCTTTAAGCACAAGATATTTAGGACAAAGCAGTTTGTCCCTCTAACTCTCACCTTGACAGAATGGGTTTAAAACCAGCCTGTGGCTGGCAAAACTCGAGCTGAAAGAATTCCTGGACTGCTCTGAAGCTTTGAAGGCAGGTTTGCTCTCAGTTCCCTGGCTGAAGGTCAGATCAGCCTCCCGACAGCCAGGGCTGGGGGCAGGCGGGAGGCAGAGCAGATTTTCCCTTCCTCATCCCTTGTGCAGGATCATCTGGATGTGCCCATCGGTTCCTGCCTGCCCTTGGCTCCACAGAGCCTCCCTGGCACCATCAGTCTGCTCCACGGGCTGGGCTGCCATGCTAGGAAAACAAATAGCACTGCTGCCCCAGCCAAGGACTAACAGATGGGGCGAGCTCTGCTGTCCTCTCCTGAAATCCAGCTAGAAAATCGATAACCAGCTTTTCCAACTTCAACTGAAAAAAGCGAGTCCCAGATCTACAAAAGGAATTTCGTGTACCTCTCCATTGCATTTGCCTTAAGGTTGATAGATTTCTTTTAATATTTTTTTCCTTCCTCTACCCCCCCACCCCCTCCAGATTCTATTTCCTTATGGGTGTTCTAATTCTTAACAGTCTGGACATCTTGATGACCCAGCTATTGCTATTTCTTTTAAGAAAATGCAGTTTTATTTATACCCTTTGATTTTATTTACCAAAAGCCCACATTCTGTGGTGCTCTCATAATTAAACAAAAGTTTGTGTAGAAGCCATTATTGTAAATTTTATTTTCCTTAAGGGGAAAAAAATAGCATCTGATTTAAGAGCAGTTAAAAAAATTTTGTAAGTTTTATTTATTTGTAAAGTGATAGCTGCTGTGATTGAAATTAAACATGGTATCATGCTGCTTCTGATTAATTCTAGCACAGAAGAGCAAAAAAAATAACTTGATTTTTCTGTAAATAGGCTAAATTAGCATCTGGTAAATAATAATAGTTGGAGGAACTGAAAAGAAAGACAAAAGTTTTCTGCTCAAGGAAATTACTTAGTAATTTTTTAAAAAATAATGCTTGAAGTTAAGATTATGATTCACTGTTTTGCAGAATTGAGATGAATAATAGTTAATGCTAATTTAGCTTAGAAGCATTTTACTGTGGGGAAAGTAAATGTTATTATTCCTGCACTCCAGATGGCTAAACTGAGTTTCAGTAATGTATATATTTTACATTACTGTAAAAAATGGATCTTAGGTCTGCTGGTTTTTAGTGTCTTTTGAGTAAGACAGCCTCTCTATTCTGGTATTTAAAAGTGTTATAAGAATTAAATGTAAGGAAGAGCACTGAGTTTCAGAAAGAAATCACAGCACAAGGTGGTGAAGTGTGATAGACAATTCATGCCTATTGAGACAGCAAAGCATGACAGGCAATTCCTGCTGGTTCCAGGTAGCTCAGGAGGAGAGATCTCTGTGTGTGTGTGGATAATGAAGAGAATTCTTCACCACGTGCTGGAATGATAACGTGAGCTGCACTATACTCACTTCCAAAGAATCCCACAGGTTCACATCACATTTGGAGCAATGTTTTCACAGTGTTTTCCCTTATAGTAGGCAAAATCAATTGTTCTGGCTAACATCTCATCACCTTTACTTGGGAATAGTTAACATTTTGTAGTTATTTTATTGAAGAATATCAGTACATACTTTTTGTATGTATGTTTTCTGATATTCTCTTAAGATGAGGGTCAGCAGAATTTTGGGGATCAGTGTGTTAGAATTCTTTTTCCCAGGTAACTGTGCCAGGAGAGGGCTGTAGCCCTGGCTGTTACCAAATCAATTAAAATCTTCCTCTGCTCTCTCAGGCTGCAGGTCTTGCTCTCCAAGCACAACCTTATCTATCCAGTTTTATTTCAGGACCCCAAGTTTCTGTCCTGTGGGGCAAGGTGTTGCTCTTCAGGCCATTTTCTGGGAAATTCTTCTTCTTGTGGAAGTGCAGATGTTACTGCATCATTTTCCTCCTGTAAGCTGGGCAGAGGGGAAGTAGAAATCAGAACTGCCCAGCTCTGAGCTGGTTCTATTGAGAGGAACAAAGCCTGTGGCTTTCAGTGAATTCCAGAATATCAGGTGCAACACCCTTGGCCCACACCGAGTGTTAAGTCACTTTTTACTATTGTTTTAGCTGAGATGTATCCTTAGGAGCAATTTCTTCAGAGTAGGAGTGAAGCTGGACCACTTGAGGAACCTTTCAGTACTATTCCTATTCTGAGAATAAATGACAAATAGCAGCTTCTGGGGCCAGCAGTCAGTGTCTTTTTTTAGCAGAATAGTCAACTTAAAAAAAAATAAAAAGAGCTAAAGTGCAATCTAATGGCAGAAGCTGTAAAAATAATACAATATTTTACATTAATGCTCTGATCTGAGAGGAAGAAACAAGCTTTATTCTGTTTTCCATACAACTTGATGGAAAGAGCAGAACAAGGACAGAGAACAGTGTGTTATTTCTGTTCTCTGGTTTTCTTTTGGAGGCAACAGATCCCAACCCCTCAGTAAAGCTCTCAAAGTTATTATGCTTGAACAGTAATCTGCTTTTTCCCACCTTTGGTTTGCTCATCCATCTTCTAATGCTGGTCCTCCACACTCCTCCTTCCAGTGCTGTCAGGTGTAGGAGCAGTTGTGCTTTGTGCTTGTGTTACTGTTAGTGGTGATAACGTGTTTTCTCATTTAAGAATCTGCAGGAATCTTCATTGTGATTCCAAGGAAAGCAATTTGTACGTTACTACTGGGAAAAAAAATTAGGCCTTGAAAAAGAAAGATAAAATATAATGAGATGTGAGTGTTAGCAGTACCTGTTTGAGTGTGATGTCGAGAACTCTGTCAACATTCCCAAATTGCTTTTAAAAATTTTAATAGTTGTTTTGTGGAGAAGACAGTGAATATTTTGATCTTGACAATACAATTGTGATTTCCTCCTAACCTGATACAGATTAAACTGGGGAGACATTGCAAAGGTGCTTTAAATCACTTGTGTTTCCATGATACAGATTAATAAAACTAAATTTATTTTTCTTGACCACTAGTGTTTGTAGAATTTTATTCTGTGTTTTGATAGCTTTTTATTATCTGGTTTCTCTGTGGAATTAGTGTAAAAATTACATGTTTCCTTGTTGATGTGTATGAATGGAAACACAGCTGGGTATATCTTATTTCAGTGCTTTGAAGATTGTTCTTTAAATGCTTGTGTTCTGGTGCTACAGCAAAGTTATGCAGTGTATTGTGCTGCTGAAAAATTCAATAGCTTCAATCTACAGCATTTGTCTGCCTCTGCCTGAGCCTTTCTGCCAGTAGGTCGCATGTGCAAAGACAGTCAGAGTCCTCCTCCTTCCTCTTTCCTCATCCTCTCCCCAGGTTCCATATATTTTGTCAGTTGTCACCACAGCAGGTGTCTTATGGCAGATATAGTCCCAAAAAATGTGAATGAAATAGCACATAATTTAATGATTGATTTACAAAGCGGGCGCTGAAGGGAAAAATGCTTCTCCCTCTGATACCAGCGGGCAGCCACTAAATCATCAGCCTACACAAAAGTGGAGTACAGCCATCCACAAGGAAAATTTAAGGCAAACTGAGGAAAGCAGCATGCCTTGGATTGCAGCTGGGAGCTGGCAGAGGAGGGTGATGGAGCAGAGCCAGTTTCTGTGCCTGAGCAATCCCAGGGTCGGGGGCAGGACCACATTCAGCCATGCCTGCCCTCCCCAGCACTGGGTGTGCATCTCTGCCACAGCCACTGTCCTTCACAGTGCTTGTGTCAAGAGAGCTTCTGTCTAATGCAAATGCATATTATTATTCTAGGAAAACAAGGGTTTCATGCTTTACTGTACAACTTTCTGTCGCCTCAGTCTGCAAGGTGCCAGTGCTGCTGGGGCTGCTGAGACCTGTTCAGATTTTTGGCTGCAGCATTTGTCAGTGTTTCTGATGAACCCAACACAAGAATATTCAACAGGAGCCATTGCTAAAATCGTGTTGTGCACATATGCTGCATTGATATTTACATTCACTGAAATTTGCACTCCTTCCCAAGTTTATTTTATGGGGTTTGGTTCCGTTTCTGGAGTGGCAGGGCCCACATGGCTCCCGTTTTTCTTGGGGGCTGGGCAGCCTTGGACAGGGCTTCAGGCAGTGCAGAGAGACCTGCGCTGTGCCAGTGCCTTGCCAGGCAGGGGCTGAGCACCAAGGGAGCAATCTTGAGTTACAACTGCAAGGTTAACCCCAGATTTCTCACTTCAGTCTCCCATCACCTGGACACAGCCCTGGTGACTCTGCTCTCCTTGTGTCCCAAGCTGGCACTGGCTGTGCCTTCCTGGGCAGAGCTGAGCTGAGCTGCTGCTTGGCTCTTACATGGGGAAACTGCAGGCTGCTTTAATGTAAAACAGTTTTCCACACAATATTAAGGATTGATTGCCATCTAACACACAGCTAGGGCTGGTGCAGACCAGCTCCTGTGGTTTTCTTACAGTCCCTTTGTATTCTTCCATTGGGATTTAAGTTTCCTTTCCCCATCCTGAAGGGCAGCACCGTTCTTTGCTCACACAATCACAGGATCATTAAGGTTGGAAAAGATCTCTAAGATCATTGAGCCCAATCCCTAGCCCAGCACTGCTATGTCCCCACTGAACCAAGTGTGGACACTGCTGAAGGATCGTGGAAAAATCCAACCCAAATTTTTCCCAGGCTGTTGGCTTTCTCAGCTCCAGCTCAGATCTTTCCCAGACTAGAGACTTTTCTCAGAAATAAACAAGAAAGGGAAGAATGAACAACACAAATAAACACCTGTTGTTGATCACAGAGCTGTGTGAGTGTCTCATGATGTTTTGCAGAAAGCAGGTTTTCAAAGGGGTGTTGCCTTCTTAGCCCAATGAGCCTTTTCTATTTTGTTTTGTACGATCTATCTTATATAAGTACAATGGCTTTTCAATAAATGGCTTCTTCTTGCTGCTCTGAAGAAGTCGTGTGTGTTGCTGCATTATTCACCATAATCAGGCAGTGACAAACCAAGTACCCAAGTGCCACATCCACACTTCTTTTGTGCTCAGGGTGGGGTGGATTCACATTAAGGCGTGGTGTGTGTGCAGGACTCTGGGGCAGGGCTGCTCCCAGAGCATGAATTGCTGGAAGGGAGGAGGAAGTGCCCCAGGGCATGTCCTTCCCTGCAGCTCACTTCAGTGAAATCACTGAAACCATGGAACATGTGACAGGTGGCCATGGAAAACTTCAGCTATTGAGGGATACTTTTCTTTTGGCATCTCCTGTAATGAAACCTTAATATCCTTGCCATTGAATTTACATGACAGATCTAGCAAATAGCCTAGAAAATGCTGCCATTAATAAAGGAATCCCATAAGGACTGGGTGCAGATACAGAAAAATGTGTGTTATGGCACCATTCAGCAAAATTTATTCTTGCAATTATGGCCCTCAATGCTGGCACACCTATTCTTAAAAGTCAAGTCTGCATTTGGAGACTTCAGAGGCTTGTTTCCAGCATTCTCATATCGTAAGGGTTGCTAAGTTGCTAAGATACAGGCAGAAAGGTAAGTTTATTTAATACATTTTGTTGAATAAATTTTATAAAATATGACTGTGATCTGTGGTTCACTAGGTTATATCTGAGGCTTTGCTCAAGTGGAATTGTCATGAAAAATAGTATGGACTTGATTCATGATTGCATTATTCCTCTTCCACACTGATACAGCTACATTGGAAATAATTGACTTAAACCAATGGGGCATGAAAAAGATGCAGGGATGAATTTGGCTCTGTTTCTAGAAATGAAATATGTGCCATTTTCTGTTCAGCATTTGCTGTACCTTAAGAAAAATCATAAGGCAAATTACATCAAATCACACTATTAAAGGAAGCATTTTTTTGTTCTGTGCAGTAGAACAAACCTGAAGCATTTATGTGTTCAGAATTTTCTCAAAAGCACACTTTTTAGCCTTGCCCCGTATTCAAAAATTGATAACCAAGGGGAAAAGCTGTTGAGTTATAAAAACAGGGGGATTTTTATTGTAATTTTGTCATCTTCTGCTAAAACATAATTGAACTCAAGGTTTGCATTTGCAAATGACCTTGACTGAAGTTTTGCAATTCAAAGAATTCATGTAATGCCTTGGACTGTCTGGAATGTCAGAATCCCTTTATGGGGCAAAACCTGTGTAGCTCCTAGTGAGGGCTCTCTCTGCCTCTCATGGGATGATTTCAGACTGTTTACAGAGAAAATCAGCACAGGAAAGCAGTTCAGAGGGAGGCTGAATGATCTTAGGAGTCTTGTTCTCACCTGGGGCTCGAAGAACCAGCTTGGGGATACCTGGCTTGCCAATATTCTGGAACCACTAGCCCTTACCAGTAGCTTTGGGAATAATCTTTGCTGCTTTCTGCATATGGAGACTGGTTTATATCACAAAGATGACATTGGCTGGGTTTGTGGATGCTGTATCTTCCAAGTACTGAAATAGTCCCTACAAGGGCTGGAGCACATGTGCTTGGGCACAGAATTCCCTGGCTCCCACCACTGTGCTGCCTTGGAAAGAATAAATAATGTATTTCTGCCTGTCAGTCCCCTCTGCTCCCTTCTGTCTTTTTTCTCCCTGAAGGGAGGCTGCAGGCTTAGATTTTCTCCTTGATTCAAGTTTTTAAATTTTATTGGATACTTCTGAATGCAAGAGGAGGGAAAAGAATGAGAGAATGATTACATACCTTTCAGGGTCTGAGGATGAAAATCCTCACTCTTAATTTCTCACCTTTAAGCCACTATTCATTTGCTTCATGAGTTAATATTTTCCCAGAAGCATTAGTGACAAAAGCAGCTGCATGTGTGGATGTCCCCTTACGTTCCTTGGGTCTCATCCCAGTGGTGTTTCCCAGATGTGGATCACATGCTGCCTTGGGAGAGATGTTCACTGCACATCTGAAGTACAGTCACAAGAATATATGTAGTTCTTTCCAGCCAATTCTTTACAGCTTGTTCTTTAGGGGTCTTTCTAAAGGCACAAATCATTGCCTTATGATTGCTATTCAGAGTAAGCTGCCTGACAGTGCCCTTCTCCAGATTCCCCTTTTGTGTCTCCAGCTCCCTCACCCAGCTGTGTGTTTCTGTGAATGTACTCAGGTAGGACAATAGAATGAGGAGAAGGAGACAAAAATAATTTATCTCTTGAGGAATACTGATCCTCAAGTAGGGTAGTTCCTTGTACAAATAACATGGGTGCTGCTAAAGCCCACAGGCAGGAGAGGTGGGCACTGGTTATCTGCTCTGCATTGCTCCAGGCAGGGTTGTCTGTACAGACACAGGACAAGGAGAGGACACAAGGACCACAACCACCTACACAGAGTTCTTGCTTCCAGAGGGCTTTGGCTGTCAGGCTCTGCTTTCTCTGCCTGAGGCTCTGGCTCCTGGTTTCATACCCAGCCAGCTATTTGTCCCAGTAGTTTTTCAGCTTGTACCTGTCCATCAGGCATATTAAATGGCCCATGGCTGTGGAAAACTGCTGGATGGGGAATTTGCTCTTTTGCCTCTCCGTGCTGGAAGAATTAGATGGCATTAAGAGGCTTCAACCTGCTAGATGTTTGTTTCTGGGTTTCCTAATACAGCCTCTTATTAATGAGTTCATGTTCACAAAGGTCTGCTTTTTATCTCCACTCATATAGATGCTTGAAAATAAACAAAGCTCAGTGATCAAATAAATGCTTCATTTTAACCTGAAAGAAAATTGCATTATTTAAAAAAATATTTTAAATGGAGCTTCCCATTATTCCCAGTGCTATTGTGAGAATTGGGCTGAAAGCCATACAGTTACCTCCTTGCCAAAATGGGGCATAACCAAGTTTGTTTAGCAAGCTTTTCATGACAGTCAGTCCTTACACTGAAAGCTCCTATCCTGTCACCTGTTTTTAAATGCTTCAAATGTAGGAAGCCTGCTGCAGGTGGTATCAGTAGTTTTACTGATCTGAGGCCTTGGGCAAATTCATTTGAATTGCTTTGAAACTGCATATTCAAAATTCAATAAAATAAGAGGGTCTGATGGTGCAGCTGCAGCATATCCCCTCCAGCTGGGTGAGCTGAGATGTTTCAAGGCCCTGGACTAGCAAAGCCTGGGTGTGATGTACAGATTATAGAGCTAGCTGCCAGGGAAGAGGTTTTGGCAGGCTGGGTACAGCAGCACCCCCTGCCAGAAGACTTGGGAGTGAGTAACAGTGGCTTTCGTGCTATGTGGCATCTTTTGCTGGCTTTCCTAGACAGAAATTTGTTGGTGCAATAGTGGCAGCAGGCCAGGGGGAGGGGATTGCCTCAAGGGTAAAGGGATGGAATGTAGGAAAAAACAATAAACCCAAAAAGCTCCAGTTGTTTTGAAAGTGACTGGCTATCCTGAGTGCCTTGGTCTGGCTCCAAAATGAGCTGTTCTGTGGGCGGGTTTCGTTAAATTGCATTCAGAAATCATATTTGCCCTTGGGCAGATACCCTTGCTTTTATGCACACTAGGCAAGTCACATGCACTAAAATGGAATTCACATGGTGCTTTAGTCAAAAAGCTAATGTCAGTCATCATACCTTTTATGCATATCCAGTCCCTTGGTTCTTTATGCCCATTTAAATATGCAGAAGTGCTTTTTATTATTACACTGCCTGTGAAGTGTGGAGATACAGATATATAGGCCATGTAATTTATTGCCATGTAGTCTCTTCTCTGCATATGTATTCATCACATAAATTAAAATCATAGGCATAAAACATTTTGGTCGGTGGGTTCTGATTTTCTCAGATTTCTGCTGTTAGACAGTGGAAGTAATTCCTTTATGTGCTGTGCATCCAGGCTTTCCAAATGACTCCTTCAGTAGCAGTCCATGGCTTATCTTTGTAGCATTGTAATGCTGGTATCCTTGTGAGCATCACAGTGCTGGCACAACCAGCACAGTGCCTAAAGGTGAGATAATCAGAGAATACACGCAGGGACGTTATTGGAGCACCAGATCGTTGGACTGCACAGTATGTCCCTCGTTATTGAAAGGGCTACCATGAAATTTAATTTAGGATTTTACAGACACATTTTGAATGGGAAATCTCTGTAATAACTTTCCCTTTGCTCAGCCTTTTAACTGTGAAATTCAGTTGGGGAGTTTTGAAGCAGCAGGTAGTGTCTCAGCACTCTAGAGGGATTTCGCCAGGATTCAGCTAAAGTGCTTGCAAGTGTCATTTCCATATTTAACTAATTTCAGTTTTTAATTAGCTCCATGTGAAAAATGAGAGTTCACGCTGAGCTAAGCTGTCAGCATAGAGGCTTGTTTCCTTTCTAGCCTCTCAGGACAATTACTGCAGCATCCCCTGGTTTTTTCAATGAGAGTGCTTAGCCACTGCACGCCCCGACCCTCCATTGTTCCCTGCCAGGAGCCGGGGAGTGTGTTGTGTCTAGCTCTCTAAAATGGAGAAGATAACTTCTGACAATATTTCAAATGTGAAATTGCTTCACCAAAGGTTCAAAGAACTTGAGAGGTGTGGCTCAGAGCCATGCAGCACACACAGCTCTCCAGCACTGCACGGCTGTGCCGTTGTTCTGAGCTGTGTCTGATCCTTGCAGAGCCATTGCTGCTGCACTGGACAGTGCTGCCTGCCAGCCAGAACACTCTGATCCTTGCAGAGCCATTCCTGCTGCACTGGGCAGTGCTGCCTGCCAGCCAGAACACTCTGATCCTTGCAGAGCCATTCCTGTGCACTGGGCAGTGCTGCCTGTCAGCCAGCACAGTCTGATCCTTGCAGAGCCATTCCTGTGCACTGGGCAGTGCTGCCTGCCAGCCAGAACACTGTGACCATTCCTGTGCACTGGGCAGTGCTGCCTGCCAGCCAGAACACTCTGATCCTTGCAGAGCCATTCCTGCTGCACTGGGCAGTGCTGCCTGCCAGCCAGCACAGTCTGATCCTTGCAGAGCCATTCCTGTGCACTGGGCAGTGCTGCCTGCCAGCCAGAACACTCTGATCCTTGCAGAGCCATTCCTGCTGCACTGGGCAGTGCTGCTGCCTGCCAGCACACTCTGATCCTTGCAGAGCCATTGCTGCTGCACTGGGCAGTGCTGCCTGCCAGCCAGAACACTCTGATCCTTGCAGAGCCATTCCTGCTGCACTGGGCAGTGCTGCTGCCTGCCAGCACACTCTGATCCTTGCAGAGCCATTGCTGCTGCACTGGGCAGTGCTGCCTGCCAGCCAGAACACTCTGATCCTTGCAGAGCCATTCCTGTGCACTGGGCAGTGCTGCCTGCCAGCCAGCTCAGTCTGATCCTTGCAGAGCCATTCCTGTGCACTGGGCAGTGCTGCCAGCCAGCACAGTCTGATCCTTGCAGAGCCATTGCTGCTGCACTGGGCAGTGCTGCTGCCTGCCAGCACACTCTGATCCTTGCAGAGCCATTCCTGTGCACTGGGCAGTGCTGCCTGCCAGCCAGCACAGTCTGATCCTTGCAGAGCCATTCCTGTGCACTGGGCAGTGCTGCCTGCCAGCCAGCTCAGTCTGATCCTTGCAGAGCCATTCCTGTGCACTGGGCAGTGCTGCCTGCCAGCACAGTCTGATCCCTGCAGAGCCATTCCTGCTACACTGGGCAGTGCTGCCTGCCAGCCAGCTCAGTCTGATCCTTGCAGAGCCATTCCTGTGCACTGGGCAGTGCTGCCTGCCAGCCAGCACATTCTGATCCTTGCAGAGCCATTCCTGTGCACTGGGCAGTGCTGCCTGCCAGCCAGCACAGTCTGATCCTTGCAGAGCCATTCCTGTGCACTGGGCAGTGCTGCTGCCAGCCAGAACACTCTGATCCTTGCAGAGCCATTCCTGTGCACTGGGCAGTGCTGCCTGCCAGCCAGCACAGTCTGATCCTTGCAGAGCCATTCCTGTGCACTGGGCAGTGCTGCTGCCTGCCAGCACAGTGGGGAACAGCTCTTCCTACTTTTCCATGGGATTTCTGCAGCTCTGTGAACAATGCAGTGTCCCAAAGGCCCAGCTGCTTTTGTGTAATGTTCCCCCATTGGATGGGCATGGGAATTGGGTAATCCTGCAGCCCAGCTCAAACTTACCTGTGAGGACCTGAATGCAAATGTTGAAACAGCTCTCGAGAACAAAGTGAGAGGTGCAGTTCATGTAAACCCTGCAAAGCCATGGAATGTGAACAGATTTCTGAAGTAATTTTATGAACTGATAGCAAACCTGAATTACATTTATATGCCAGTCATATAATGCCATTGTTATTTTTGAAAGAGTGCAGTCATTAAATATTTTAAAATACATTTAAATGGGAAAATTGGTTTAGATGTTACCTCAGGGTTGGTTTTGAGTTGTTTTTATAAACCTGTCCTATAAGGTGAGATTTTTAAAGATGTATGAACAGGTTTGGTAGTATTTTCATTTTGGTTTATATCCTAGCAAAATACAGGTTGTGTGTATTTCATTCTTCACTAATTAGTACAGACAGCCACTTCTAGAAGGCAGAAGCAGATTTTCTGTATCAGACCATAAAATCAAATGCATCTTTTTCAAATCAGGATAGATGAGGAAAAAAATCTCAGCTGTGGTACTTTTTGTGTTCTTCATGTTTGTAGTGTTGTGAAAGAGGAAGGTAAATATATTGCAGAAACTTGTCAGATACAGTGACACTGAGGAGTTCCTAGTCATTTTTCTTTTAAGATGCTGAGGTGCTGCTTTGATACCTGCTTTCAAGCTGGAGCAAATTCTTGACAGGGAAAAAAAAAAAAACAGAAAATAAATTTCATACTGAAGAGTGAAGCTGAAATGCTAGATAGATTTTCAATATAGTTTAGGTTTTGGGGTTTCTTTAAAATATAGTATTTGCTGATTCATCCATCAAAGAGAAAAAGATGTATAATCCTGGTTTGGTTGCCAGGCATCTGGGTATAACAGACATGAAGAAGCAGAACTCCAGTGATAGCAATGAAGTACCAGTGTGTAGTTCTAGCTAACATATATGTATTACTTTTTGCTCCTTGTAGTGTGTTATCTTCTCTTTGAAGGATAATTCCTGGTTATATTATTATCACTAAGTAAAGTTGTTACATATATTATGATTGTATTAATCATTTAACATAACTCACTTATGCCTTACAAAGTGCATGTAATTGAAGGCAAAGGTTTCTGAGGGTGTGTAATCTAGCTTGTATTTTATTGTATGATACTTTAATTAGTTGTATACAGTGATGCATATGCTAATGCATTGCAGCTCATGTCCAATTCATCCTGCAGTTTAAACCATTGAGTTTTTCATGGGCTGTATTGCTTTGCCTGTAAAAAACACAGTTTTTTCAGGCACTGTTATGATACTTGCAGCCTCAAATACTTTAAATAGAGGAATTCTGAAGTGAAGCTCTCTCCCCTGAAGTCTGTGGCAATTTTGACCTTGGTTACAACAGGCCTTGATTTTACCCAGCTCTAAATGGGCTGATGAGGAGCATTCTGCATTGCTGACCTCAGACAGTGCAGAGGCTCCTGCAGCATTTCCTATGCAAGACAGAAAGCTTCATTAAAGTGATCAGGTATCAGATGCTCTGTACGTTAAACTGGCATCATTTTTCTGTTGTGGACAGCAGCTCCATCTGTAACAGTGATTTCTGCAATCTCTGCAGTGATTAGTTTTGGTATTCCAAAAAGATCAAATTGAGCTAGTCTTAAAACCACATTTTCTAAAAGGCAATTCGAGACATAAGAGATAAAGAAAATTAATCCAAATATTAATATTTAAGTGCATATTATGATGTTCCTTAGATTAATCAGGATGTAGGTGTCCAAATTAAATAAAAATATTTTCCATTATTCATGGTGCACAGTGCTTGGAGTAGACTCTGGTGTCATGATGTCTCTTGGGACAGGCAAGCTCTTATTCCTGTATTGGGTGATGAAATATGGACACACACACACAAAGAAGTTCCTTGTGAAATATCTAATGCTGCAGTCTGAAAACTTGCAACTCTGGCACTTCAAAAAAAGGCAGGGATCTGAAATTAAAATCCTGGCACCATGCAACCCTTCACTGATTTCTCGTGTGCCTCCATATTGGTGTGATCATACAAATCCTGTCCTCACTTGCAGCTCATATTCCCTTACCAGCTCTACAGTTCTAGAGAAGGCACAGATGCAGGAGGGCCAACTTTTAGTCTCTGAAAGCTGTAAAATTTTGCTATAAAACTTGTTTTTCCTTTGAAGGCAACATGAGCAAACTTCAGAATAAGACAGGTAAGACTGGAAATAGTTATAGGAAACCCATTATGGGAAATTATTAACAGGAATCATGTAAGGACAATAGAAAAAGAAATTCTCAAAAATACAACTATAGTCCAATTTGATAATTGCTTATTTCTTTCAAAAGTAAAAAATCAACCCACACAAAGGAATATGAGTTACAAGGCTGTAACTGATTGACTATGTAAGATACTTATCAAAGCTGTACATTTTATTTTCATAGGTCTCTATTCTGGCTCAGTAGGACATCTAAATCACAATACATGAATAATATCAACCTTTCAAGGCTTATGGAAAGCCTCAATCTGCATAGATGCTAAAATATAATCTGTACCTTCATGTCAGTATCAAGATATGATTTAGGCTAGATTTATATATACATCTTTTGAAGCACATTGTGAAAGAAATATAAACAGTTTATAGTATTGAAAATGAATTAGAGGCTTTGGGAGAAGAAATAATATTTGCTTTTCATCTTTGGATTTAATTCCTCTTTGTAATGAACTTTTAACTCCAATAATTACTTTGTGTAGAGAGTAAAACCTTAGACTTTATCATTCACACAGTGTTTTAAATTATGATTTTATCAGGTGATTAAATTAAGTTATTCTGTATCATTTCTATTAAGGGAAGAATATACTTTATGATTAGAAATTACACTTTTTTTGTATGTTGGACAGAAATTTGGCCATTCATACTCATGCAGTTTCCCTTCATTCAGTGTATGCAAAGGAATAATAAAGGTAAAAACTATTTTCTTAGCCATGTGACTAACAGAGGTTGAGTCAAGGTCTGAATGCTTTGGAACAGGGAGATTATGAAAATCTTGTTCAACACGTTTGTAGAAATTAGGGCAGTTGCAGTTTCAGAAGATGAACATAGTTGAATAAATGTTTTACTTGATATCCCTTAGGTTTATGATCAATATTAAAATAAAGCAGTTATTTTAATTCTTGTAAGTTCAGGCCTCAGTGATTTTCAAGAGTATATTTGTGTGTATATTTCTTGAAACACTAGTTTCAAGTCTCATCTAGGTTCTTCCTCCTCTTGGAAACAGAATAAAGACAAGCAGGGTACTTTGTTCATGATAATGGTGTCTTTTAGGTGTGAAATTAAAATTGGATTCAATTTGCTTTGTATTAACATTGAATGCTCACAATTGCTCAAAAATAGAGCAAAATTGAGTTAAGAGCATCCCTTTCTGCTCTCCTAAGCCTGTTTCAAAAGTGGCAGTATTTTGGCAAGGCTGGTAAAGTGGATATTGTATAATGTGATCTGGGATCCTCCAGGCTGAAAGATGCTGTATTGGGTAAATAAAAATACATACACTTTTCTTATTAGTTACAGTCATCTAGTTCAGATGAAAGACCAAAAAGATTGCAGCCTTGATTCTTGAAATTGCCATAAGAAGTGAGTTCACATTACACAGTCTCAGGAACTGATTAATTGTGTGCCAGTTCTCTATGCTCTCTACAATCTAAGGCCTGTCATGAGAATAAATGAGCAGTGCACTGTATTCTGCTTCTCTTTTAAGGTCTTTGTCATGAGATTCCAGATTCTGAAGGCAGCACGCAGTGCTGTTACCCTTCCCCTGACAAAAAGATTGCTCAAAGTGGCACAAAATCAAAACATTTCAGTAAAGAGGACTGAGAGGAGCAAAGTGGAGGCTGAGCCAGGGATGTTCTCTCTGGCATCACGGTGGGCACTGGGGAGCAAACACCCACCCAAGGGACAGCTCGTGTCCCTGGGCTGGAACTCTGCTTGCCTGGCTTTATCCTGGGAATTGGGCACCTGTTCTTCACATCGGCCACTGCTCCCTACCCCCAAAGGAGCTGCAAGTGTGTGCAAGCTTTTCAACTATTTTTGGAAGTAGAAAAGCTGCAGATGGAAATAGAGGAATGAACTTTCAAAGCATTGCATGGCAGATAAGCACACAAATCACATTATTCCTAATGGGATTTGTGGGTATATCTTTCATGCTGTGCTTTGAAAATCCATTCCATTCAGTTTATTGACGTGCACAGGGAAATAAATCACTCAGCTTGGAGGGGGGCTGATCAATTTGAAAAAAAAAACAAGCAAACTTTTTTTGGGTCCCCCTATTTATTCTGTGTGAACACAGTGACAATGAAGCATCTTATAGCCCTTCTTCCATCTCCTTTTCAATCTTTAATAACATTTATTCAAAAGAAAGCAATTAATTCCTAGCAGAATTTTTTCTGCTGATGACAACAATACACTCACTCATAGATCGTTTATGGTATTTCTATAAAACATTTCTTAGGCTGGATGCTTTAAAGCAAACATCTTGTTCTAAACAGTTTATTGTCTAAAAGAGTTTACATGCTGAGGGTGAAATTATGCCCAAGGATTTCTTTTTTATATTTAAGACAGTGTGAAGTCAGCTCTCCTTTCCATTGTGTTTTCCAATGGTTCCTGCGTTTCCCTGGTGAACAGAAGGAGCAGGGCTGACACTGAGTTCATCCCTCTTCCACAGCCAGAACTGTCCAAAGCTGAGGCTCTGCCTCCTTTCCTTTGGTTCATGTCCCAGAAATTTAGGTGCTGGAATTCCCATTTCCCATTTCTGTGTTGATAGGAACGCTCTGGGTGAGAGAAGCCCAGAGCTGATTCTCTCTGCAGCCGTGAGGAGCCCAGCAGGAATGGCAGCCTGACATTCCTTACACTGATTTTTTACAAACAGTCCTCACTTCTGTTTCAAAAGTTACAAAATGTTGCTGTTGTTGTCATTTTAAGCATAAAACTATTGCAGATGTCAGGCACAATTAACAAGACCATAAACGTGTGGCTGGGTAACATAGAAGCTTGTATGTGGGTAACAATATGAGCTTAATTCAATTGATAGAGAAGTGGGGAAAAAAACATGCAACAAGATATAAAAATACACAGCAGTGCCATTATAGTTAATGGAATTTTCCATTTTCAGCATTGTAAACTGCAAAAAGTGACTCTGGGAAGTGAGAGGTCTTGTTCAGTGTTATAGGCAGGGTAAATAAGACAGCAAAATGGTTCTTTATTGTGCTCTCTAGGTGTAATGCAGGCAAGCCTATTGTTTTATTGAAAATAGTGGTATCTGTAAATTCTTAAAGTTGTGGATTTTGCTTTATTTGTATAATGGATACAATACTTTATATGGCGTTCCCAAATGAACTTTTAATTTCAATCTATTATGAAAATGTCGTGTATAGCACATAGCATACTAATGATTTAGATGAATTGCTGAGAATGAATGACCTTGAAAGTAAGCCATCTATTTGTTGTTGAGTTTCACAGTCAATAAGCAGGACTTCTTGCATATATTCCACATTTACAAGTATTACATTTACATCAAATGATCTATTTTTGAAATGCTGCTTTAACCTTGCCTACAAACAATTGAATGGCTACAAGTAGAAGAGGCAATATAATTGAGAATGCATCCAAATGTTCTATATGAGGTCTGTAAGATTCTAAGTCATTAATATTAAAGCACAGGTTTATAAATACCCTAGGTACTGGTAGTCCAGAGAATAATGTTTTTTTTTTAGCTGATCTTTGGTCTCTGCTATCAACTCTGTAAAAGTTAAATCCTTGTCTGCTGTGTGCCTGAGATCTCCAACAAAATATTTTGAAAATTCATCTCTCATAATTATAACTGACTCTGCTGTGCTATTAATTAGAATATTTACCATTGTACTGATGAATAGCTACACTGGGTTGAGACACCTGCACAAAAGTTGTGGCATGTCAGCAGTTGCCATTTATGTACTGCATTCTCTGCCTAAAATCATGCTGCTTCTAGGAAATGCTTTATGGCATAAAAATCCCAGGGTTTGCCTGTGATGAGTGGTACTAAAGATTCCCTGGATTGCCAGGCTTGGTGGGTGGGTAGGGCCATGCTGCATCAACTGGTGTCAAACACTTGAAGAAACACTGGGTACACTCAGGGGTGTGGTGTATGTGTAGCAGCAGCTGGGCTGGGTTAGATACAAATCAAGTTATCCCTTCATTTATCTCCAGCATCCAGAAATTGTTATCTTGTGAGAAGGACAAATCATGTATTTACTTTGTCCTAGTTGTTCTCCAACCTCTGGTCATTCTAGGTCTTTTCTGAGAGGAGGGGTGGTAGCATAACAATATTCCTTGCTTTATTTACTGATTTAATGTTTGACTTACTTGAGATTAACATCTAGCCCAAAATTTTCCTTCTGTTTGATGTAATTCAGCTGAGAAGTCATTATTTTACATGTAGTTAAAATTACTCCTCTCCAGCATACTTTATTTTACGGGTTTGAACTTCATCTGCCAATTTCTGGCCCAGTTCCTCAGTTATTTTATGTCCTTGTGCAGTTCTCAGTCAGGTCCCTTCTTGAATAATGCATTATCAGCAGCAGACTGTGCCCCCTTCCCTGCATGGCCTGTTTTCCATTTGGAATTCTATCACAGATATGATTGGTTTGGACTTTTTTAAATAGTACTTTAGACTTTCCTGTCTATAATATATCAAAAGTGGCACATGTCCACCCAGCAAGCCACCAATGTGGCTTTTGTTTTTGGTTTTAGAAAAAGGCATGGGAACAGGATCAATTTTTGTGACATCTCTTGGATACCCTCAGGAGAACTCTGGCATCCTTGTCACAGTCACATGAGGTATTCAAGGAAGAATAGAAAGTTCTGACACTTCTGAATTTTAGGAGAGACATGATTGTGTCTCTAGCAAGGAAAGGTGCTACTTGCTCACATTGTTTATTTTAAGACTTCTCCTTTTAAATAGCAAGACTCATATTCTTTGATAATGATATTTCAAGCACTTCAATTTATGTTTAATGGGTGGATTGCAGGTTTGAGCTCCTAGACACACTGTCCATTTCTGCCAATAGTACAATATGAAAGAGCATGAATATAATTGTGAGATTTCTTTGATACACCTTCCTCAGCCCTTGTCAAGGACTCCTGTCCCATCCCAGCTTCATCCTGTACTGCTCCTGCTGCAAATGTAGCTGAAGGCTGGCCAACAGAATTATCAAGCAGAGGGTGGTGCCAGCCTCTGTAAATCATCTGTGATTTATTGATACCCTTGTCTGGCATATGTGTTGCCAAGTCCAGTTTTTGTGGGAGAGGACTTTTCCAGATTGCCCCCAATGGTGACGTATCCTGTACAAACAGGAGCACGGGCAGCACTGCCCATCTGACAGAGCCTCTGTTCAGTGCCTGTTAATTGTGAGCACATCAGCAAGGTAAGGATCTCAACTGAGATTTAGTTCAGTAAATTCTGATCGTTTGTGTGTGAACTGTCAACCTCTTCAGATATGAGGGGAGCTGGGAAAAGCTTCTCCCTTCCCCTGTTACAGTGACTGAGAACCCACGCTCCTCAGCAGAGCCCTGACAACACTGGGGAGAATCCAGGGTAATGTTTGCAGCCCTCTGCAAGTTTTTCCCATGCAGCTCCCCCATTGCTCTTTCTGACTTTCAGCCCCCTGCTATTCCTGTCTCGGGCATCTCTTGAGGAGAGCTTGTCAGCTGTGATGGATTGTGCATTCATTCTGTAATGGGGGCAAGTAATCACTGGGGAATAGGCCTAATGCACTTGTTTCACTTGTGACTTGGGTTGAACTTGAACCTCTTTCTCCAGAGGAATAATAAAACTTTAAATTACTATGTTTCTAATCTTTTAAGTAACTGTTATTTTATGAATAATAATTGAGATCAGTAAGATCAATTTATGGTATTCCTAAAATTTTGCTACATGAACAAGAAGTAGTAACTAATAAAGGACCATGAGTCTCAGCTTAGTAAGATTTAATACAAGTAAACCTGCAATAATGTTTAATTACTTTTAAATTTTTTGGGGAATACATTTGTTCTTTTCAGATTGTTTAGGTACCCATCTATATGCACCCAGAAGTGCAAAACACTAAATATCTTTTGCTTCATGCAAACATTGTGATGCATTAAGACTATTGTCAGACCACATGAAATAAAAAATAGATGTGCATATAGGTCTTTGAATACAGATGCTATGAAATTAACATTATGCTAAGATTTATTAGTACCTTTTGTTTCATCATGTCTGTGATTCATTAGACCTGGCTGGGAAATTAATTTAATGTTGCTGAAAACTACATAATAAATACCAAGAATTGCATCATTGTTCACCTCATGAGTGGATGGGAAGGAAACTGAACATTTCTGCTCCTATAGTACAATGGCCTTGGAACAGCAAATGTGCTTTTAATGTATGTTTGTTCATGCTGTTCGTGATATAATGGAATATAGTGATATAGTGATCCCTTGTTCATATGAAAAGAGGTTGTCTTGCTCCAAACACTGGATATATCCTGATAAAGTCATGTTTGATGGATTCATTGTGGATGATGTTAATTCAGGGGTTAATAAGCATGACTAGTTGGAAATTAGACTATGGAAACATTCTTAGTTCTGTTTCAATTGTATAATCTTCCCATCTTTTTTTGAGTTGCTTAGGGAATAGTGAATTTTCCAACAAACAATCAGTGTGTATTTTACAGACCCTAACTGGGAAGATGCAGTAGGAATGGGGGAAATGATGGATCATTAGTCTGCATATTTCTCCCTTTAAGAAAGAATATCATCAAGGGATAAGTGAAAATCCTCATTCTGCTCTGCCTATAGGCAGACACTGAGCTGTACTGCAGGGAGATCTCCAGCTCCCAAGGACACCAGAGGTCTCTTTTAAATGTGCAAGGTCAAGAGTGACAAGAGCACAAAGACAAGACAGAGAGCTTCCTGAGCTTGGAAACCATTGTCCTTTAGACAAAACTCTGCCTGGAGTGGGCAGTGGGTTCATGGCCACAATGAGAGAAGACCAATGAAAGAGGAATGTGGGGACATTACTGAGTTTAGAGAATTTCAAGATAATTTGCATGTAAGTGTTATCAGTTTTTCCTGTGGATTTGTGTACCTTTTGGGACTTCTTAAAATAATATGTGATTCACTCTAGCAACCTCTATCTTATGTAAGTCTTAGATTGATCCTTGGCAGCTCTGCCACCTGGAGTGATGAACCAGGTTTCTGCTTTTGTTCTTGCTGGGCATGCAAGTTTAGCTTCCAGGTGCTTTTGTTCTCTGTGTGTGAATGGTGCTAGAGTAGGAGTGAGAAGTTGGTTATTATTTTCGACCTAAACCTCAAAGGTTTTACTTCAAAATTTATTGTTTCTGGATTCTCATGGTTTAGAGAACTATTCTGAATTATTAGATGTTAGTGTTAAATGAACCCTATAAATTCTGACAAGCTCAGTCTTTGAACATCAAGAGAGAACTTTGAAAATATGTTTAAATGTTGAGGGTGGGGAAAGCAAACACACAAAAATAATACCTATAAGTGCTCTGCAAAATACAGTTTGTGGATACAACAGAATGTTGTTGGGAAAAAAAACAAAGCCAGTTTCAAACTAGAAAAGAAAGGCAGAAAAAAACAGCAAACAGGCACAAATTGACTAGCCCAAATTTCTCCTCTGAGACACATGCACTCAACTTCTGCATAGATCCCAACATTTCTAATTAAATGGGCTTCTACTTATTCCTTTGCTGGAGGCATTTTTTTTTGATTAACAGAAAGGAAGGTTAATCATATAAATTTGCCATCTCACAGAAGGTATCTCCCTGTTCCCCCTGCTCAGCTGCCACTCAGCTCTGCTCAGTGCAGGCACAGACTTTCCCTCAGGCCCCTGTGACACACTTTTCTCCACTCATTCTTGGTGGAAGGGGAGCATTCCTCGTGTTTGTGACTGCAGCTGTCTTAGTGGAAGTGTGTAGATCACCTCATGGATGTGTGAGCAGATTCTCAGTCTCCAGGAGGGAAGGAGCAGACATGCAAATCCCTAGCCCGTTAGGAAGGAGCTCTAATTGCTCCTACCTAACGTGCATCCATGATTAAAACACAGTTATTAATGAAACCATGGTGTGCTTGGAAGCAGATGGATCACAAGGTTTTTTTTAATACCATGTTAATAAGATCTTTTATAATTCCTTGTCTGAATTTACCTGGTAATTATAAGGTAGCAACTATAATTTTCTTGGACAGACTATTAGTTATGATTTCTTTATCTCTCTGTTGTAAGGACTGGCTCACACTTGAAGCAGCAGGCTTTCATCTCTGCAAGTGACCTACATTTATGGTTACACTCGCAATAAAATTTAAGAAAATGGCAACTTTGAATAGACACACTGAGACACACAAGTCTAATTCTCCTCTGTCACTTACTTGCATTGTGGGGATTTGAAATTCACTTAATCTTTATGCACTCTTGGCTTCTGGGGCTGGTCCAGCTGAATCTGGTGGTGTGCAGGGTGTGGGAATTGCTGACAGCACCAACACCCTGAGCTGCTCCTCTGCTGTCCCAGCCCAGCACAGCTCTCTCTGCTCCATGGGGAACTTTGGATAAGCTGCACTTTGGTGGGGTTTGAGCTTTGTGAATGATTTTTCATTTAATTTGCTGTACTTAAAAAAAAAAAAAGTAAATAAATTGGTTACTTAAGGTGAGACTGAAAAGCCATTTAAAATGTTTGTTTTAGCAAGACAGATAAGTTTTAATTGAATAAATCATTTGATCCCACATAAGTTTCCTGTCTATTTTCCAAGGATTCTTAAACATTCTGTAGAAACAAATTTTGAGTAGTTTCTTTCCAAAACATCCTGTTCAGGTTCATGTCTGGTATTTAACACAGCTGAGGCTTTAAGGCATTTTTTGTTTGTTTTTGTGAGGTATTTTGACATAGTAGAAACAAAATTTGCAAATTCGGCATGAATATGAAATCTGGCAACTGCCCTTTTCACAGAAAATGTCTCCTGATTTTAGTTACTATTCTTAGACATCTGCTTAGTCCATAGGATGTCCAGGGGAAGAGGATCTTAGGAAAGATGTCTAGCTCCCCTGCTGCTTTTGTCAAAAATACAGAGGTTAAACTCTGCATAGATTGCATGCTGAGAGATTTCTGGGGGCTGGGATAAGTGGATTCTGGGAGTGAGGGGTGCTCTTTGTTTTCTTGTGGCTTATGAATGCACGTATGAATAAGTCACATCTAAATAGATTGCCTGCATTCTGAGATTATCTGAGTGGTAGCTCCAGCACTGTAAATGGCAGTTTCTGTGAGAAGTGTTTTGCTTCTTCTATCCCTAATATTTACTCTTTGAACATTTAGTGTGTGGCCACTGATGGGCTGCTTGTGACCACTATAATCACTTTGAATTGGATGCAAAATATTTGATAATCTCGTGTGGATCTGACACTGCAGAAGAGAACTATTCGAAAGGTGCCCATAATAATTTTCTCTTTCCTGCCCGCAAATTGACAGTGAATCCTCTCAAACACCTTTTGACATAACTGGAAACGCTGTTCTCTGTGGTGTATAGGTTTACATACACGCTGTGCAAGCAGAAAGATGCAAAGAAAGGGAAAGAAGCAGCTTGGTGGGCTTTATCCCTCACCACTGCTCTGTATTGAGAGTGCCATGGGGATAATGTGATGAGAGTGTGCAGGTAGCTGTGTTTATACAAGGTGAAGATGCACATAAATCCACTGGCTGAATGATTCAGACCTGTCAAATCTCATGCATAATGCACAGGACTTATTCAATTAGCCCTGCCACAGTGCCTATAACTCAGGCACTTGTGCAGGGCGTGCTTGGCCTGGCTCCCACTACTCAGCTCGTGTTCCAGGTGCAGCTGCACAGCCTCTGACGTGGCCACACAGCCTGTCCCTGGCACAGGGATGGCTCAAAGCCCATGGTCACACAGCCTGTCCCTGGCACAGGGATGGCTGGGAGCCCATGGGCACACAGCCCTGTCCCTGGCACAGGGATGGCTGGGAGCCCATGGGCACACAGCCTGTCCCTGGCACAGGGATGGCTGGGAGCCCATGGGCACACAGCTCTGTCCCTGGCACAGGGATGGCTGGGAGCCCATGGGCACACAGCTCTGTCCCTGGCACAGGGATGGCTGGGAGCCCAGGGATGGCTGGGAGCCCATGGGCACACAGCTCTGTCCCTGGCACAGGGATGGCTGGGAGCCCATGGGCACACAGCTCTGTCCCTGGCACAGGGATGGTGGCAGCCCACAGGCACACAGCCTGTCCCTGGCACAGGGATGGCTCAAAGCCCATGGGCACACAGCCCTGTCCCTGGCACAGGGATGGCTGGGAGCCCATGGGAACACAGCCCTGTCCCTGGCACAGGGATGGTTCAAAGCCCATGGGCACACAGCCCTGTCCCTGGCACAGGGATGGTGGCAGCCCACAGGCACACAGCCTGTCCCTGGCACAGGGATGGCTGGGAGCCCATGGGCACACAGCCCTGTCCCTGGCATAGAGATGGATGGCTGAGAGCTCATGGCTGGTAGCTGGCAAACCTTCCTTGCCTGAGGCTGTGCAGGGCTTGGGGCCGTGGGCTTAAAAAGCTGGGATGTGAAAAGATTAGCACAGCCCTGGGTTGGTCAGGGAAGCTCAATCTACAGAATGAAGATAGATGAAAGAGAGTAGGAGTAGGTTGGGTGTTGGGAAGAAACTGATCGCTGTGAGAGTTGTGAGGCCCTGGCACAGGCTGCCCAGGTGAACTGGGGCTGCCCCAGCCCTGGAAGTGTTCCAGGTGAGGTTGCTCAGGGCTTGGGGCAGCCTGGTCTAGTGGACAGTGTCCCTGCCCATGGCAGGGGATTGGAACTGCATGATCTTTCAGGTTGCTCTCAGCCCAAACCATTCTGAGATCCTTTTATTCTAATGTATTGATTTAAATGAGTTGTACTAAACACAAAGTAATTGCATTACCAAGTCACTACTTTACATAGGGCTAGAGCAGATTTAATAATCAACATACAAATTACCACCCGTAATTTAAACTGGGAGCTGGTACTTGCAGCAATGCTTTGTTTCCCCCGCACCGTGTGAGTCGGGAAAGCGGCTCTGCCCGGAGTTGTGAGCATTCTACCTTTTGCATTTCAGTGCCACACAGGTGTGTGAGTGAACCAGAGCTCACTTTTGTTTATGTGGCTTTTTGCGAGGGTGGGGGGGATGCTGCGGCCGCTGTAGCCGGTTCTTTTAGCGCATCCCCATCGCCGCGAGCCGAGGGTGTCCGCAGCCGCGCTGACCGCTGTGTGTGTCCGTGTGTCCGCAGCCATGCATCTCCTGGGGCTCAACTGGCAGCTGCAGCCGGCCGAGGCTCCGACCTTCAACAACGGCCTGCGCCCGCCCGGCGACGACGGGCCGCCCGCGCCGCCTGCCGGCAGAGGTGGGTCCGCGCCGCGCCCCGACCCGGCCCGGCCCGCCCGGCCAGGCCCGATCCATGTGGCCCGAACCGAACCGAACCGAACCGAACCGACCCGCCCGTCCCGACCCACCAGACCCGCCCCGCCACGCCCCGACCCGGCCCGCCCGGCCAGGCCCGATCCACCCGCCCCGCCCCGCCCCGGCCCGCCCCGCCCGGCCAGGCCCGATCCACCCGCCCCGCCCCGCCCCGGCCCGACCCGACCCGCCCCGCCCCGCCCCGCCCGGCCAGGCCCGATCCACCCGACCCGGCCCGAGCGAACGAGCGGCCACGAACCGCCCCGAAACTCCTCCTAAACCGACACTAACTGCCCCAAAACACCGCCTGAACCACTACAAACTGCCCCAAAACGCGTCAATCCATCGCAGACCGCCTTGTAACACCACCTGAACCAGCACAAACTGCCCCAAAATCACCCCGAAACACCTCCTGAACCAGCACAAACTGTCCCAAAACTGCCCCAAAACACTGCCTGAACCGACACAAAGTGCCCCAAAATGCCATCAAACCATCACAAACCGCCCCAAAATGCCACAACCAAAACTCACCAAAACACCACCTGAGCCATCACAAACCATCCCAAAATGCCAATAAAATGCCCCAAACTGCCCCAAACTGCCCCAAAACACCACTGAACCCCCCAAACCTCCCCAAACCTCCCCAAACCTTCTCCCTCCCCCGGCTGTCGGCCGCGTGCTCGGGTGCTCGCGCTGGTTCGTGCGGTTTCTGATTTATGTGCTGCTGCAGATGCTGGCAATGTGATCACAGAAATGTGCTGTTTGCTGGCTCCCTGTTCTTTTTCCTGGTGTAACTTAGAGATGTTGAAGAAAGACGAGGCTGAGGGAGCTGGGGCTGTTCAGCCTGGAGAGGTGGTTGAGGGGGCGCTCACAAATTGTGTAAATATCTGCAGGGAGGGCTCAGAGCGTGGAACAGGCTCCTTCACTGTGGTTCCAATAGAGCAGGAGGCAGCGGGCAGGAACTGATGCCCAGGGAGCTCCACCTGAACTTGGGGCAGAACTCCTGTGCAGTGACCAAGCACTGGATCATTTTGTCCCAGTCTCCCCCACTGGGGATATTCCAGAACTTTCAGGTTCAGCGCTGTGCTCTGGGATGACCCTGCTGGAGCAGAGGGGTTGGACCAGATGACCCCGGTGATCCTTTCCAACCTGACCTGTTCTGGGGTTCTGTGAAAGGCTTGATTTAGTACAACTGCACTGTAGTGCTTTACAGAAGTCAAGGATTGGATTGCTGCCCAGGACCATATCCCTGGTTTTTCTTTCTCAGATGAATTCTAATAGCAAACACCAAGGACAGCAGAATTTGACCCACGGTAAACAGCCTGTCCTGTGATATTAATGTGAGAAATTAGACAACGAATAGTTTTTTTCTCTTAAAGAAAAACTTTGTTCCAGAGGAGGATAATACATGGCAGTGGGAAAAAAAAAAAAAAAAAAAAAAAAAAAAAAAAAAAAAAAAAAAAGTAAAACCTAGAACCAGAAATACTTTCTTAAATTACAAAAACGTGTTAAAAACACAGAGAAGTTGTCACGAAAAGGATTTTAATCATTTAAATGGAATGTCTTTTACTGCTGAGGCTCAGGGGTTTTCTTTGCAATATCACAGTAAGGTCTTCTCTGGTTAGTACAAAAATTATGGGGAGAAGACAGAACAGAATGTTACAATTAGACAAAGCACCTCCCACGCTTTAGTGTGCTGGGATGGTGGATGGCGTGACTGGAACAGGAGAAGTCTGAGCATCTGATTTTTGTCAGCTGAAGAGTTCTGTTCAGAGGCTGAGCACTGTCTTGTACTCAGGACCTGTGGCTCATATTAAACGGTAATTGCCAAAGTTAGAAGCAAATGCTGACACAGGATACTTGTACTGGAAAAACAATCATTTAAAATAGGCTGGGAAAGGAAACTGAATTGTACTTTTATAAGCTTGATCATTTTATGGATTTGCTTCTGTTTTCAGTGAATGTTGCTGCTGCTGCTGCTGCACCTCAGCTTCTCCATGTTTTCCATGGAGGGTCTAGTTTTGACTTCCTCCTTGTCACAAAATCCTACATCCTAATGGTGCCAAAAACCTGAAAATTTTTAGACAAGTGTTCGTTGGTTGGGCTTTCATCTGTGACTGGCTGTAGGTCAAAGTGCATGAGAAGCACATCCCTAAGCGCAAGGCAGAATGTTTGCATTGCTGCTGAACTGCCTCCAGGTTGTGCACAGGTGAGAAACCCTGTGGTTTTGGGCAGGAACCTCAAGGGCTCAGGTCGGCAATTATGGTCATTTAGCAGACAACTGCAGGGCTTTAGCACCTTTCCCAATTCCCTCCCTGCAGCTTTTTGTTGCCATCTCTGTGCAAATATAGGGCAGCAGGAGTGCAGAGTTGGAATGTGTTCATCTGCCTGGGGCACTTCAGTGCAATATCTGGCAGTGCATCCCAGCCCCACTCTAATTAGCTCTGCGCATTTGAAGAGGCTGAGATGCTGTTTTGGGAGTGGTAGCCTCCTGTAGAGGAGACGAGGAGCCAGAAATGCTGGCTACATCTTAAATTGCTGCAGTTAGCTTTCCTCCGAGCATGCTGGAAAAGTTTACTTGTTCTTCTGACATTTTGTAGAAGGTTGCTGAAATGCTGGTAAAGTGGGGGAAGGAGGAAGAGCAATATTTAGGCAAGTAATCTTTCACAGTGGAGTAAAACCAATGACAGGTTTGGATGAACACAAGGAATATCGAAAAGAAATTCTTAGAGCAGAGAAGGGTGAAAAGTTTTTCTACCTCACCTTTCCTTTTATTATGTCCAAGTTAATATTGCTATCCCAGCAGTTTTTAGGAAAGCCTCTGACAGCTTTTAACACAACAACCATTCCTGGGCTCTGGCTGTGGAGAGTGACCTTTCTATAATTGACAGAACTCAGAATGAAGCCATTCTTTTCAAAACATGGGTCTTCCAAAGAAACCTTTAACCCCTAGTCTGAGAAGGGCCACTTAAACACAAGCTGTGCCTACTCAGCAAGCAAAGCATTTTAAAGTACAGCAATTTGAAAGGAGAAGAAAAAAAAAAAAAAGCAGGTATTCAATTTGATCTGCCTGTTCCTTATTAAGAGACTAAATTCTGGTAGGAAATAATAAAACTGCAATTTAAGAGGAATGTAAATTACTTTATTACTGCATTTTCCTATCTGAATGAAAACAAAATTCACTATTAAGATAACACAGTTTCAGGTTTTTTGTAATTACACACTACATCTCACTAATAGTGGGTATGTCTGAAAGGAGGAGGCAAGTGTAATGGGCAGAAAAATCCTCAGTGCTGCTTTAAAACTGCAAGTGAAGTCCACCATGCTGTGAAAGTTGTGTTCAACTAGGGATTTAAATTAGGAGACAAAATTTCCATTCTTAATATGGATCAAAAGGCAGTATCCCTTCAGAGTGCATAAAACCCCAAAAATTGATACTGCCTTGGAATTTCTACAGGGATGAGATAGATTGTAATGACATTAAAAAAGCTTTCTGAGAGTGAAGCCCATTTATCTCTTATGTATGTCTTTTTGTGTAAGGATAATGTTAGAATTTGGGTGTAATTAATCTAAATTAAGGGGGAAAGTGGGGGGAAAGGAAAAGAAGCATGTTTGGGAATAATTGCTTCTTCAAGAAGTGAAATAGATGCCCTTACAGGATTTATCTGTGCCTAAATTCTGTTAATCTATGTCAAACGTTTTTTACTTTTAAAATTATGTGGTGGGCTAGACAAACATTTCCATAAAATCTGTGACTGTGTGCTGTTTCCTTTCTAATTGACAGAATATACCATAAATTCAACTTTTATCATTTCAGAGGACACCTAAGATAACGTACAATTTATGTGGAAATATCCAAACTAACTCCAGCTGAAGACACATAAAGAATGCTTTGGTGTCAACTTTTTGGTTTAGGGCATACTGTCTTTAGCAAATTTTATAGTAATTCAGAATTGACTTAGTATTTTTTATCTTGATTGCTTGCTATAGTAATGTTCTAGAAAGCTGAAAAACACAGGAAGAGATTGTGATCTCTGATTCTAGAAGCTCCCATTTTAAAAGACACCAAAAGTAATTGTGGACAGTTGTGTAGAAAGATTACTTTAGGTACAATAAGTACACTGACTGTTTGGAAAAAGTTGATATGAATTTGTGTTTTCATACTCACATATGCCAAGGTTTACTTATCTTTGGATGAACCAACCTTATCCAAGTTCATGTTCAGTTTGAGGTATTTCACAGTCTACCACAGTGTATGTGGATTTCAGAAAGACTTTTTCAAAAATATTAGTTATTAAATATTAAAGTACTGAAGTTTAAAAGTATATGTATATGAAAAATACCTGTTTCCAGATATCAAATACAGAATTGCAAATATAATGTCAATAATGAAACTAAGAAGGGCTAATTAGCTGTTAAATTTGGCACCATCTCACTTGCTTTTGAGATGAGAGAGAGGAAAATCAGATTCTACTGATGTAGCAGAAATTTTCCTTGGATGGATGTGGAAAGCTGAGCTCAGCAGTCATTGTGGGGCTGTACAGGTTGTCTTCAGCTCTCTCCAAATGATGCTGAGATCTCTGCCAGATGCTGCAGCTGCAAAGTCACATTTTGGTTTGCACACAAATTGTTTTCGAATAGTTAAGGTATTTTATTAGCTGCAGCGCACAGACAATGCTAAAGGAGTAACAAAACTCTGAAATGGGAGGATCTGCCATCCTGGCAGAGGGGTGAGCTGGGGTTCAGCTGCAGGCAGAGCAGCTCCTGATCATTGCCTGAGTGCTGCCGCACTGTGCTCCTGCTGGAGCCACCCAGCTCACGGTGTAGGGGCTCGGGAACACCGCAGGGAGCTCTCTGTAAAAATAAACTCATCCCTCATTAACTGTGTAAACAACATGGATCTCTCCATTTCTGCTGTTTCCTGTCAGACGCTCCAATACAGGCGATCAAAATGTAGTAACAGGCAATGTGTTTTAAATGTCACTTCTGTTACCTTCCTTCAGTTTAATCAAGACAAGCCATCATTTTCCAGGTGGATTAATCTTACTAAGTAGTTACGTGGCTAATGTAATGTAGATCTTAATTAACAAATTAGGAAGCAGAACTATTAAGATGGAGGCTCTGAAGGCTTGCAGATGTGGTCTTCTGAAAATACACCAGACTCAGGGGCTGGCTCAGAAAAGCAAAGCATTTGGCTAAATTCAACAGAAGAGGAGTTTCAGATTTGCGGATTTGTTCATGGTGATAGCATGAGTTGCTCTGTTTCCAGTTAGGTGATGAAGTTTGGTATCTGTCATCAGAGATGATTGTTATCCTGTTTAGAAATACATACTAGTATGTATTTGCTCTTTGTGAAATGCAATGAACCAACAGATCTTAATTTTCAGTTATAATTTGCTTTTGATTCTGAAAGCAATGACTCTTGTGAAGCCGTGCTCACATGAATGCGAAGATATTCCTTCATTTTTGGGTCTATCAGGTGTGTTATATTTTACTAAAAGTAAGCTGCTTCATTTCACTGCTACATTGATTGGCTGAAGCTGAGCCAGAGCTGAGGTCTTGTGCAGACACTCCCTCTGAAGATTTTCTTTCCTCTTGCCACAATAGAAATTTAGGATGCTGACCAGACAACCTGAGGCTTTGGGTTTGCACCAGAAGCTGTTTTCCTGGACTTCTGAAAGCTCATACACTCAAAAGCTTCCTTCCTCCTCACTTCCCAAAACAGAGCTCATTGGTACCTCAGCACCTGCAGCAGAACTGAAGTTCAGATGTGTCACAGCAGCTCCTCCAGACAAACTCTTATTGCCTGGCTTTTTAGCTCATTGCAGCTGAGGGAATTTGTTTTGCAGTAGCAGTCAATCTACTGTACACATTCCAGAAATAATCTGTTCTCACCTGAGTCCTAGGGCGCTTAGGTGATGGTAGATACTTTAAAGTGTAAGTTCATATAGGGAGTAGTCAGTATGGTAATAATGCATAGCACTGATTTTTCCACTGAAGATATTTGTGTGGAAAAGGCATTTTCTACTTTATTTTATTTGTCTTTCTGGAACAATAAGACATGTCTGGTCATATAAGTAGCAAATTTACTTAAGGAAAAAAGCTAAACCATCATGGAGAGCCATAGTAATTCTCACATGGTCTTTTCTGGCAAAACGTCAGTAAAATCTATGTTTATATTGAATAGTTTCCTTTACACAGCTGTACCATAAATTTCTTCAGAATTCCAACTCATCTGTGAAAATCCCTGGCTATATAAAAAGAATGACAGAAAAATAAGCTAGATAAAAAGATAAGGTAAGCTATGTGTATAGCAGTGATTTGTAAAAAATATAGATTTACAGGAAAAGAAGGTAAAGAGAATTTAACCAACCCTGGTGGTATTTATTCCTTGTATTTAATTTGAGGTCCTCCACATTATCTTGGCAATTCATTTCTGATCCATTGGAATGGTTATTCTGCTAGGTATTTTTCAAGAGTGCCATCAAGATGCAATTTGCAGTCATCCCCATGATAGAGGCACACAGTCACAGCACTGGAGTTAATTGCTGTTTAAATGTGATGTCTGTAGTGTGACACTGCTGGTAGCCAGATTTCATTTTTATTTTTAATTTTAGCTACAGTGTAGGATACTGTAGTTATAAATAATCAAGTATAGCTGGTTGCAATGTAAATACAGCTCTGCCTCCATAGCTGACACTGCTTGACATCAGTTAAATTAAAGGCTGACTGGGCATGTCCCATCCACTGCCACCTTGAATCTGACCTCCAGCTCACAGATGAGACCTGCTGACAACTTAGCAGGGGGAGTTTGCATTGCTCTTGTCATGGATTGCCTGTCTGATAGTTTCAAAGGCAAATATTCTTGAATTCTAAAACAGTCTTTTCAAATGTATATGCCAAAATAGTAATTCAGCTGGGTAAATAAAACAGCAGTTTAAATGAGTAAGTGTTATTTAGTTGATGAATATATGTTTGACTGAGTGATTGAAATGGCTCCCCTGGGTAAGATGAAGAAGTATGCTTTTAAAACTCTTTTGTAGATGTTTATAGAGAGAAAATGACAGGAAAAAAAAATCAAGTATCTATGGGGTTATGAGATAAACATAGAACTTTACAACACTCACCCACAACAGAGAGAATGATCTTGGGATTGATTTGTTCACAGCAGTATGAGTAGTTTGGGTTAGTCTTTCTTCACAGATTTGTTAGTTTGTCACATCTGTAACTTCACTTACATGCAGTTGATGCTCTTTGAATGTGATCTGCAGTGGTCCATCAAATGGAAAAGCTTCTAAAAATAGCTGGAGGGGAGTGAGTCAGGTGGCAAGATACATTCTCTGCATTAGGAGGTGAGGACTGAAGGGAGCTATAAAAAAGTTTAAGTCTCTAGTGACAGGGTTTGCCAGTGAAGCTGTTAGTGAAGAAAAAGACATTGTAAATACCAAAGCTAGGATGGTGGTCTGCTTTTCAGGTTAAAAAAAATAAACTTTGCCTATTAACTAAGGTAGATTCGGTGGCCATATCTACTTTGCATTTCCTCTCTATATTTATATCCTGGAGAGGAAGGAACATGAAGAGGCCAGTGCTGAGATACCTCCTGTAATATTTATATTTACTGCTCTGCCTTCCTCATCTTCATGGTGAGGATTGTTAATAATTCTGTCATTGTTAATAATTCTGTTTTACAAGCAGGCATCTGAGAGCAGCAAGATCATGACCAACCCAGGTGCACTGGCAGTATCAGAGCAAGGAGCAGAACCAAGATGCTGTCACTAGTTTTGTGTCTCATACTAACTAGGGTAACTCAGCAGGAATTTATGAGAGCATGGTTCAATAATGCATAATCTTTAGAGTTTGTTGATATCTTTTTGGATTTAAAACTTTATAAGTTGTTAGCTAAGCTTGCAAATATGAAACCTAGATTTTCGTATAACTCCAACCATTTCTAAATTTTGTTATTACAGCATTGTAACGTAGCTCCATAAAAATAGGATGTCATAAATTAAATTCTTAAAAGGAAAAGGAAAGGATCCTTTCAGCATGCCAGAGGTGAGGCAGCAGCTGTTCCTTGCAGATGTGGCACAGGCTGGGTATAGAGCATGCTGCACTACAGAAATACAGACTGAAGAGAGTCAGCCATCTGCCCCATTCTTGCTGCAGGTTAAATATATCTCAATCACTTGTGAGAGCTGATCATCTAACCTGCTCTTAAAATCCTCTGCTGTGGTGAACTTCTGTCACAATTCCCTTCCTGGGGAGATTTTCCTAAGATGTTCCAGGAGGAGTGGTTTGGAGAACTAGATTTGTGTTGTAGAGCAAAATAAAAACTCATCTGTGGGGAGATGCTTCCAAGGATAATATAAAACTGAACAGAATAATTTCAGTGATAGGAACCTGAATCACATCTCTGGGCTCAGTAATAACTACTAATTCAATTGTCTTATCTGCAGTTTTCAGCAATTTTTATTTCACCATGATAACATCAATATTTTGATGAGAAATACAAAGGAATGGTCTTATTCTAGTAATTTTTAGGGGAAAGTCTGACATCCAATATATTTTTCAACCTTTGCACGTTGAAGGAGTAGGAATGGTTCTCCTGATGGCTGAAATTTTATCATTTTAGCTTAATTGATGTATTTGAGGATCCTTGAGTCCTGAAAAATGCCCTTTCCCAGAGAGTAATACAAAGCAGAATTTTGGATATCTAAAGGAAGCTAAGGCTTAATTTATCCAGAAATACTAAAACTTGATTCTCCATTAGAATTTAATTTATTTATGAAGTTACAATTCTAGAGAATTATCAAAACCATTGACAGTTTTGGAGTTGCTTTAATAGCCAGTGAAACTATAACTGCCAACAGAGACTATTGTGGTCTTTCCATTGACATTCTCTGTACCTTTGCTGCACTGGATAATAATAATAATTCCTGGAAATAGCTTTTTCTTTAACTTGTTGGCTATGGATATATTGCTCCTGAAGAGCAAGGTTCTTTAGAGGGTGTCAAGGAGCCTTTTGCAGATTAGATACAGTTGATGTTCATAAAGAATGCTCAGTCTGCTTCCAAAGAAATTATTTACAGCATGCTTTTTAAGAATATTGAAAAAATATTTATTGTTTATTTCCATATGTTGGAATTGTGAAGTGAATGTAATGTTCTCAAAGAAGGTGAAGTTGCCTGCAATCTTTTGCTGACTTCCTAACTGTGCCAGTGATTCCAGTATAACATGCCACAGGTGATTTTTGGTGTGCTCTCTGCCCCTGGTTTTCCTCTCCACATGGGTGGGTAAGAACTAATTTAAATTCTAGTGAGATGGTGCCTGTTTTCATTGAGATAAGAACCTTGAGATATCCTCTGTTTCCATTAGAAATTTCCATTTCCATTAGAAATGAAATCCTGTAGTTTCCATGAAGCAGGACATGTTTGGATCTGATTGCATTCTGTGCTTCTGGTGGCTCTAGGGGCACATTGCTTGACACACTCAGCCATTTTTCCTTTTTTTGCAGCCTCTTGTTGCAGCTTCTTCTGCTTTTTCTTTCTTTGTTAGTGCTGTGATGTTATTGTAGACCCATTAACATAGAAAATGAAAAAAACAAACAAGTTGCCAAAAACTGTGTAGCAGTTGGTATTCAGAGCATTCTTTTACCATTTCAAAACACTGCCAGCATAGTATGTGTTTCATTATGTACAAGTGTAAGTGCTGCTAACATAGATAATTTAGAATCTATAACTGAAACCGTGCTTTTGCAGCTCTCTCAATTAAAGATAGTCGAGACAGAAAAGCTGTTATGTACTTACCTGCTGGAATTATATGTTGTTCTGTGCCATCCCATTACATTCATACAGTGCTGGAATGTATTTCAAAAGTAACTTGCCATTTATTGAAAATAGCATTACACTATGGCAGAAAAACCCTCATGAAGTAAACACTGAGCTTTTTACAAATGCTGTCAGGTTGTATCAGAGGTATCACCACCATCCACTGTATGGTAATAGTGGTATTAGTGATACCTTTAAACTCTGTGAGCATTAACAGATATTTTCTGTGGTTTTCTGGTTTGTTGTAGTGTCTGTTGTAAGAATTTTTAAATGGATTTCTCACCAAGTTGTTTGGGAACACAGAACACAAAACCAAGCTTTGCTGCATATTGTAGCTTAAAAACATTGCTAACTCCATGTTCTGCACTCCATGTTTAAAATATGTGTAGCCTTAGAACTTGCTCAGTTGAGAACAGAAGGGATTTGCACCATATTTTCAAGTTGGCTGTTTCATGGGCTGGAAGCCAGAGCAGTCAACCAGAAAGGCCTTGTATCTTGTCTTCAATAATGCATGCTGCAAAACCAACAAATGATGTATTTTAACAAACCACAGCACAAGGGAAAAAGACTTGTAGATAGACCCTGCTTCAGGCAGAGAGAATTTAAAAGGCACTGCGCTGAGTTGTGCTAACTCTGTTTCAAGGAGAAGATGCACATCAGAGTACAGAAATTGTCCTCTAAACCCTTTTGTGTGCATTTCATTTCTTCTGTCAACTCTCTTGTCTGTGACCTAAAGTCTATTGGACTACTTCAGTGAAGAAAACAGTGGTAATAAAAATTTGTCATCAGTTCATTTAGATTGAAGTTCCCCTTCAGTTCACCTTTCTGACAGTTTTTTATACCCTGGTTGTGTACAAGATGCAACTGATAAGAGCACAGGGAGATTCACATGTGCTTAACTGACACTGCTGTTGCTGTTTGATCAGTGAGGAGCAATCACAGAATTAAAGGGTTTGAGGGATTAGATGATTACTGATGCTCCATAGAAAAAAAAGTTTGCAGAGTTTTTGCTTCAAATATAAGGGCCAAATTCTTTCATACTGATTGAAACAAGGAGCAGATTGCATGAGAATAAGAAAGTTACAGTTTGATTTAAGAGGTGTCACTGCCGCAGGTGTTCGTCTTGAGTGAATAAAACTACCTGTATTAAAACCAGTAATCTCATTTAATTTGTATTTGCTTTTGTTTTATAGGACCATGGGTCACTAGGAATAGCAGCATAGATAGTGGAGAAACAGAAGTTGGCCACAGGGTCACCCAGGAGGTGCCCCCCGGAGTTTTTTGGAGGTCTCAGATCCATATCAGCCAGCCACAGTTCCTGAAGTTCAACATATCCTTAGGGAAGGATGCTCTTTTTGGTGTTTATATAAGAAGAGGACTCCCACCATCACATGCCCAGGTACTTTATCATGTGTTTGTTGGCTTTGAATGTCACAATGTAAAATCTAGGTCATCTTTGTTAGGTTTATGTTGGAGTTTATGGAATTCAAGATTAGGGATTTCCTGAATTCCTTTTTTTTTGATATTTGACTGAACCACCCTCACCTTAGCATTTTAGGTTGTTACATACTTCAACAATACATTTATAAAAGAAATAATTATGTCCTTGCCATTCAAACAAGGTTTTATACCTCTGATATAATGTTGGCAGAAACTGAGATAAAACTATCTAGTTATCTGTGAGACAAAAATGATAAGTTGAAGACCAAAATCTTTGATTAGACATGGGAGTAAAGGAATGAGGAGGTTGATATGGGTTTATTACCTCTGCTTCTAAGAATTTGTGCAGAAGGAGCTTTGGCTGTGCAAAATTCATGGATGTGTTTGACTGGTAGGAAATCAGGATCAGCAATGCACAGCCCGAAGAAGGGGGAGGGAGGACATGTGGTCAGTTTTCCATGTTAGCAGATGGTGTCCTGAACCTTGATACAAAGACAAAAAAAATTGGGAAATTGCAGACGGCTGTTGACTGATTTTCAGTCATTTCCAGCCATCCAGGCAACACAAAAAATATATCCTCAGAGAATATGTTCCAGGGTGGGAGCCTGTCTTAGGAATGTTTTGATTTTGGCTGTAAGGCTTCATTCAGTATGCTGTCTTGAGGGTGAAATTATGTCTGTGGATCTTCAGCTGTTCCAGTGAGGTAATGGTATAATTCATTCAGAATTTTAGTGCTCACTTTCCCTATTCCATCATGAATAAAATGATATTTTAGTTGAGGAAAACAAACAAAAGTATAAATCATGAAATGAAAATTACTTAGGGCAACCAAAGCTCCGAAAGTTTGTTATACATACAGGTTAATTTTAATTTTTTTACTGAGATATGACAGAGGTATGCCTGCATCTTTTACAGGAAATCCAGTTGAAAGTAGCTGGTGGTAAAAAAAATAAAATTAATTCAGGATGAACTTTATATTGCTGTATGATCAGATGTATTTGTTCTAGGTTTCATTATGATGTTCTCATCTGAGAAGGCTGTGATCAGGCAGAGGTTTTTCTTTTCCTCCACCTCACAAGGATAGAATAGAAATTTTGTGACCTTTCTGTTAAATCAAATAATTAGAAATATCATCTGTGTTTCCTCTTGAGTTGGATTGCTCCTCAGGGGACCTGTTTTCCAGTCTTCAGAGGAAGCAGTTCTAAAGCTCTTCATAAGTGGGGTTAATGAAATCTGCTGTATATAAACTAGTATAGATCTGGTCTGAATCTGCGATACAAACCAGCATAAACTTTCCAACAGTCAGGCAGGGTCGTGATGCTTGTTAATTGGGTTCTGCAGCAGGAGATTCCATGGCATTTTTGTCCAGCAATCAAAATTCAGTCAAGCTGCTACCAAGAGAATTATTTTTGAATAAGAAAGGCAAGCTGTTACAGACCTGAGTTAGTGAAAAAAGCCTTGTTCTGACAGAAAGGAGCACAATGGTTTTGTGTGAATGAAAACAGTCTGAAGTTGACATCAGACGATATTTTAAAATTGAAATTTAAAATCCTTGTTTCTGTAGGTTAGGGACAGGAGCTCTAAAGCAGTGAACAGCTTGACAGTTCATCACTGATCAGTGCTCATATGTCAAGCCGAGTAAAATCCTTTGTGGGAACAAGTCAATAATCAGCAAATTAGGTACATGATTAACCTGAGACAACAAGATGCAGTTCCTGTCTGAGAGCCCTGCTGAGATTTAACCTTCTCAGTATTACTGTTTAGCAAATATTCCAAATGCCTGGTTTAGTCAGTCAAACTGATGTAGCTGTAAACTTGTCTGGATGCAGCCTGTGTGCCATGTGCATGGGGAGTGGAGCTCTGGAGGAGAGGCAAAAATGCAGTTTTGAGTGGCAAGCAGAGTACAAACAGGAATGCAGTGCTTTTGGGCAAAATCCCTCCAACCTGTGTAGTGCTGTGCAGAAATAACAAAATGCACATTGCAGGCTTGAATGATCAATAGGAATTTAGCAGAAGAGAGTCATATTAATAGAATTGATAATGTATAAAAAACAAACTGTAAATGTCAAATAATGCATGAAGTGACTCTGAAGAGCTTACAGCAATTATGGTGTTGCTACATGCTGGTAGCACGTTCCAAATGATGCATGAAATGAGGTAACCTGAGAGGAACTTCACTGGAATGTCTGGAGAAGGCAGTGCGTGGAACTGTACTGTTTTCATTTCCAGCAGCGTGCTTTATACTCATAAATTTTTCACGTCAAAATGAAAACTCTTTTCATTCAGTACAGGAAATGGCTTTATTTGAAAAAAGCCAACTTGGGGAGCAGGGGAGCATCAGTGTTCCCTTGGTTTTTAGCAGGTGCTGAAACACCTTTAGGTGCTCAGAGTCGCCCGATGGCCGCGGGGCTGGCCTGAGCTGGCTGGCTGGGGACGCACCCAAATGTGGGAACAAGCTGCTTGGTTGGCTGCCATCGTGGGTGTCAGATGTTTCATGGCTATATTTTAATGAATAATTACCAACTGGATTTTATGAAGAACTAATTTTAGAGCACTTTGCAAACAAGTTTCCCTGCCATATGTTTTGCTGGCTGCTTAGATCCCACAGGGCTTTGGCATAAAGGCGAATGCTCGCCACCATGCCAAGCGTGCTCCCCCTCTCCTGTTGAATATGCATCCCTTATTGAGACAAGAGCTCTAATAGATCTTTCTTTTCAATTCCCAATCTCAAAAACTCCTAGGCATTTTGTGGAGACATGCAAATTGTTTCAAATCTAAGAAAATCTCTGAGGATTATGTGGCTCTCTGCGTGTCCAGTCCTGAGCCCTGCAAGCTCTCTTCTTTGCAGTGGTCACAAGTGGCTCCTTCCTCTGTGTGTGACTGGGCTTACTGGTGTGTGCAGTGCTGCAGTCACAACCATAGGTATAAAGTTCCCAAACTGTTCTGCTGACTCCCCATGGTTACTGGAAAAAGAAAGTCCTTATTCGTCTATGAATAAAATGCACCAGAGGGTAGAAAGCCCTGAATGGAGAAATTATAAAAACAAATTGCCCAGAAAGAACTTAGCATGAAATTTTAGGTTTGTAAATAAGAGTAAGCAGTAGGATTTCAGTATGCTGGGTAGTAAAAATAAACAAACTCACCAAGAGAGTGAATTTGGAATTTGTTTAGCGATGTAGGCTGGCAAGTCACTTGCTTATATTGAGCTTTAATCATAGTAAGTACTCCCTGCTGCAAAATTGAACTCTGATGATGTAGTCATTTGGGATTTCTGCTGCATGTTGTTCCTGAGCAGTTTTAGCCATTTTTATGTGACTTGCAGTATGAAGCCACAAAATATAAAGGATCATAAAAAAAGAATACAAAAAAGACAAAAGTCAGTGAAACTTCCAAATTACTTCAGAGATTTAATTTGGTTTGACATGTCCATTCCCTAATTCATGTGATTTAGTGGCCTCTTCCTTAGCAGTTGTGTGTGTGTGTGTGTGTGTTAGATTAAGAATTCCACAGTTGCTTTTTAATGATCATGAAATTACTTGCCTCCCTTTCCTAGATGGGTCTTCTAATCTATTCATATATGCCAATAAGTAGCTTTAAAGCAAGAGTGATATCTTCAGCACAACATTATGTAAAAGTAATTAATCATGCAAGGGTGGTAAATCAGAAAATCAACAGGGCTGTGAAAAGCAAAATGATGATTCAGCCAAGCATGTGAAGAAATGTTATCTGCTTATGAGTTCATAGTGTCATCTTGCTGACCCTACAGTCAGGGATTTTCGATTTTGGGGCACATAAGCCTAGTCCTTACTGACATGTTAAGATTAATATACGCAGGGAACCACCAGCAGATACATGAACTTCCTTCTTTTTTTCCCCCTCAGTCCTGAGAAATCCAAAGAAGGATAAAAATGTATTGCTGTTTTCTGAATCACTTTGCACCAGTACTTCAGCATTCACAGAGTTATCCAGATTTGGTCATTTGGATTTTGCCTGGGCATTAATTTATTTGTCATAGTTTGATTAAAGAGGGCAATACCACTCAACTGTACCAAAGTTAAAATCATTGTGCCAAGGGACCTGCTCTCACTAGGTCACACCCCATCATCATGAAAAGAGATTCTGCAGCTAAAACTGCTTCAAGCAGTTTCAGGCTGAAAACTCTTCCCCTTCGATCTGGCCAACTGCTGAGCCTTCTCTGCTATATGAGGTAGAATCAGCATCAAACAGAGGGAGGCAGAGGAACCTGCCAGCACAAGCAGAGACGAACAGCGTGTTGCCAGTGAGAAATGTCAGCTTTTATTGCTGCTTCCTTAGTTGACCCTTTGTGAACAATTGTTCTGAAGAGCACAATTTCTTTTTCCCAAGATGTTGCCCAAGTAATAACATTTCCCAAGGAGGTGATGAGTCTGTCCTTAACCTCTGTTAGGCAATGGGCTTTAGCAGTCTTTCCAAATGCCATTGATTTCAGAGATAGATACATGAGTGTTTGGTACCTCACATATGCTGAAAGTTACTGGCATGCCAGGATTCTCTACATCTCTGGCATGCTTGCTTTAATTCTGCTAATTTATCTGATTTACCTTTCCCCATAAAAATCGTATGTGGAAAAAGGCTCAAGTGGATGGCAATCTGATATTGAGTGAAACTTTTTATTCCACTTCTCTTACTTTGTCCCTCGTTTAAAAGCATAGAATAGTGATAGAGTGGATAATGCACTCACTGTGCTGATAGCTCTCAACATTAGTAGATTGGGGCTCAAATTCCTCCCTGCCATGGATTTCCGTAGTGGAAAGGCTGCAAGTCAGTGTCAGCTGCACATGTTTACCAGGAAGCAATAGCTCATCCAGACATTTCCCTTTGTTGCAAGGCTGAGCATGCCAGGGCTCTATAATGCTGGTACAAAAGAGGTTTTCAGCTAGAAAGGTGAGGTTTTATACCCCAGTTTTGGATAGATGTGATGGCACTAGTGTTAAATTTGTCTGTCTCTTCCACTAGAAGGGAGAATCTTCATTATTTTATTTCATATTGTGAATTATTTGCTAGGGCTCACAGTTAATTAATGGAATAGAGTGTGCAAGACAGCCTTCTCTGGATGTTTATTCTATTTTGGAGGCAAGGTTATGGTTTTTTGTTTAAACTGAAAGCAAGGGAAGGTGGTTGTTTTCTTGTAGCTGTTGTGGGCACAGCCTGGAACTGTTGGAGATAACGGAGGCAAATGTAATGAAGCTACTGGCAAGCAAGCACATACTATTACTGTATTTTATTGAACACATGCATCTTTCTTTAGACATGTCTATCTATCTCTATCTACTCCTACACAGATAAATGTGTCTAAAACAAGATGTGTTTTCATAGGGGACTTGTTATACAGCTATCAAAAGATTAGATATATTGTTTTTGGTGTTTCTTAAGGGCTTCCCTTAGATAGGGACTATGAGATCTACTCAGCTGAGCTTGAGAGCTCCAGAATCACAGATATTAAAGACAGGAAAAAAAAGCCTATTAGGACAGCTAGCCCAGCTGTTTTCTTATGCAGAGTTATTCCCTGTTGTAGACTAACCAATATTTCTTCCAGTCCTGTTTAATTGTGGCATCTCCATTGGGAGGCTATTTACTGAGCTTAATAGATGGGAAGCTTATCTGACATTCATCTTAAATTTTTTTCTTTCTTTTTTAAGTTTCATGCCATTAATGGTGCCATCGCTCTTATGCTCTAAATAATCACTTGCTCTGTTTGATCCCTTTTCCAAAGATTAATGCAATGTTCTACCTTATTTGGAAGCCATCCAAACAGAAATTCTCAATTTTCCTTAATATAAGTTCAATTCCCTTATTTGTGTTATTCCTTTCCATGCTCCCTCTGGTTTTTGTATCACACTTGCCCTGATTGTTCCCATGCAACCTCAGGTAAGCAACTTTTACTCTGTGATGTAAAATTTGTGCAGTGTGTTTTTATGTGGTGGTGAGTTACGTTAGACAGACACATTTCCTGTCGTGCTATTCCCCTTTCACATTCTGGGGGCTTCCATTCAATGATATGTCTGGAGTTACACCTCAGATGTCAGTTCTCTTGCAAAAAGAATTTATTGGAGGCCTAGAAAAGAGTGTGGGTCTCCTGAGTCTCTGAAAGCTGTGTAGGAACCTAAAATTAATGGTCAAATAACAGATTTCAAATTGTTTCTCAAAAACCATCCTGTCAATTTGTACGTTTTACGATCACCTATGCGGAGGAAAGATGCATAATCTTAGGTCACTGCTTAAGAAAGAATAAAAGTCAAAGAATCTCTTTATGCTCCATGGTCAGCTAGTAAATGTAAGTTTCACATTTCTTCCAGAAATACCATTTTATAACAAGGTAAAGGAGAAAACAGAGAGTCAGATTTTGAGCTGAAACATTCTGTATTCAGGTCTGTTTATTTGGGGGTTGGTTGGTTTGTTTGTGTTCTCTTTTTTTTCCCCCTGTGTTCTGTTCCTCCTGCAGTATGATTTCATGGAGCGCCTGGATGGCAAAGAGAAGTGGAGCGTGGTGGAGTCGCCGCGGGAGCGCCGCAGCATCCAGACCCTGGTGCAGAACGAGGCCGTGTTTGTGCAGTACCTGGACGTGGGCTTGTGGCACCTGGCCTTCTACAACGATGGCAAGGACAAGGAGGTGGTCTCCTTCAGCACAGTCATTTTGGGTAGGTATTTCCACCAGCTGGGCAGGTTTCCTCTCTGTTTATATCCTCCCTTACCCAAAGCTGTAATATTTTCCTTCAGTCCTCACTATTTGGCTTATTTGTCCTTATGTTATGCTGTGCCTTTTTCCTCAACACTACTCTGGCAGATAGTAATGGGTTGTGCTGACTTTAATTCGCTCATTTATCTCTTAATATTTTAGCATTCCCATAGATCTCAAGTTTAGTTTTGGAAAACAAGGCTCTTGAAAAGTTCAGTGTGGTTTAAAGCATTCCCCAGCTAATATTCCTCTCCCTTATCTCTGTCATTTTGATACTTTTTATTTGCTTCTCTGAAGAAGCTTCTTTACACCCAGGTGGAATAGTATCCAGCAGGAGAGCTGTTTAATCTTGGTGGAAAGACAGCTCAAGAAGCTGATAGCTGCAAATGAGATTATTGTTTGCAGCCACCCTAGAGATTAATTGAGCCAGTTAATTAGCTGTGTGTTGTTTCAAAGCTTACCACTCACCTAATAGTGAGTCATCTCCTCAACATGGTGGAAGAACATCCAGCTGCAGTTTTGTTAGAATAGGATTACATTCAGTTCAAAATCAAATTGAGTCTAAATTCTCCAAGCTTTATTAAATTTGTTGACCTTTGAAGCTCTTAATGAACTTTGCTGACTATCTTTTCACAGTGTTATAACAAATTCTGAGGTATCCTATGTGATATTCTGTCTTGTGAAGTCTTAAATGTCACTGTGTTGTATAGATCTGTAATTCCTCTTAGTTTAGGGAAACTGTAAAAAGTAAAAATGAGGTTTTAGATTTGATGAAAAATTGAGGTATTTTCTAATCTTGCCTTATTAAAAATATGCAGCTTAGGTTTTTTCCTTTTATGTTAGCATAACATTCAGTTTGTTGGCCTAAGTCCCAAAGGGTGTAGGTGGATAATCAATACTGCCATTAAGTACAAACATAATTGTTTTTGTTACCCTGAATTAAGGTGAAAAAACCACTTTTCTATGAATGTTGAAAAATAAATATATATATATATATATATATATATACTTTTAAAAAAAAATCCCCATAGAAGGCTTCTTCCACTTCTCTTAAAGCAAGAACATTTGTGCTTCTATCTTGTTATGCCCCTGTTGTGCTTAGAAAACCTTAGGATATTATAAGCTGCCCTTTCAAGAGTTACCTGGTCAAGGCTATGGCTTTCAAGAGCATCAAAGGTGTAATAGCCATGTAGGCTACTTGATAGAGCAATGATAGTAATTGAAATGAAATCTGGAGAAAAATATAGTGTTTTATCTGGTTTTCCACACATCTTGTATCAGATGCTTCATAATGAAAGGCTCTGAGACAGCTGAACATCTCTCTGGTGTGGAAGAGGAGGAAGAATAACAGAAATTATGTTAACTCCCAGACAATACTAAATTTACCATGATTTTGAATACATAGAAAATGCTTTTGCGTGCCATGAAGCAAAATAATGAATAAATCTATAAACAAGCTTCTTCATGAGACAAATTTATATCTTTGAGCATTACATTTCAATTTTTCTTTTCATTGTTTATATGAATCATTTCAAGAGGCCAAGCTAATGACATCTCTTTGAAAATTTGCTTTAGACATTTTGTATTTGGTGTCCTGCAACTGTGAAATTAGATTTAAAGTTCTACTTGAATCCTTTCCTTCTTTGCAGTTTAATTTGAGAAATAAAAATACTCTCTATAGTTCTGCTGGTTCCAAATCCAAGTTTTCTTTTCTGTGTTGTACAGCAGCTTGGTTTTGTGCCTGGGGCTGACAGAACCATCTCATTTGGAACCAGAGGTCCCACAACAACAGGGAGTGATAGTGAAGAATAATATTCCAATTAGATTTTTTGTTCCAATAATTCACTGTTGAAAATATGTTCCACTGAAATCCAACAGCTTTCAAATTAAAATCGTTTTAAGAATTAATTTAAAAAATGGAATTTTATTTTTAGATTGTTATTATGCAAAGTAGTATATGCTTTATCCAAATGAAAACAGAAAGTGTGGAAAATAAGTATTTTGGTACAGCAGAAAAGTTATCAGGCTGATGTGTCTACTCTTCTCATATTATTGAAGCCATCAACATTTCAGTCAGTCACTCAGACTCTGATATTAAACTTTGTCCTCTGTTTTTACAGAACTCTTCTTCATCCTCTTGCACAGCCACTATCACCTTTTTAATTCATTTTTTTAAGGACTGAGTAGATTTGCCAGAGTAAAAGAGCTCCTCTGTCATGTTCAGCAGATATTTTTCTTAGCTTAATTAATGAGGCTTTAAATGCCTGTAGAAGGAAAAGAAGACACAGTCCTTGGGATAATCAGTTTCCCTTGGCAGAGTGGTTGAGCAAGAACAAAGTGTCATTGCAGAAGGGAGAGTGTTGCTTTTCCTGAGGAAGCACTGTGTTTGCCACACTACATAAGCTCAAGCATGGCTGTAGAGGTCTTAAAAGGTCCTGCCTGGTTTTGGAACAGAGGATTTGAGCACTATCAGAAGACTTTGGATTCTAATAAAGTCCAGAACTTGACATGTGACTTTAGTATTTTGCTCTATATGTACTCACGCTGTCGTGAAGCTCGGTGCATGCTGCCTCACCTGAACCTTGTGGTGCTCATATTAGGGGTTGCACTTCCAAGTATTGAGGACCAATTAAAATGGAGAAAAATCAAACAAGGAACCTATAGCCTAAGTAGGAGCCAACCAATTAATGTGCCTGTGATGCTTTAATTTCAGACTCGGTGCAAGACTGCCCCCGTCATTGCCATGGGAATGGCGAGTGTGTGTCAGGTGTCTGCCACTGTTTCCCAGGATTTCACGGAGCAGATTGTGCTAAAGGTATCCTTTTCCCTGTATTTACAAACAGCCACAGTGTGTGTCTGTGATCTACTGATCTGCAGTGCCTGCTAGCTAACATGGGCTCGAGCTAGATTCAAATAGAACAATTTGCTTATTTTTATTCTTAGATCTCGAGTTAAATATGTTCAAGAGGAAGCATTGCTCATTTCCCATGAGCTTGCATAGCTACAGCCTGTTTTTGTGGCAAAGGTAGTAGGCAGAAATGGCAGAAAATATTTATTTTCTGGAAAATGGATGAATTGTCAATGCTTTGTGATAATCATTAGCTGATCTGCCAGAAAAGACAGATTGTCTTCATTGATAGTGTAGTACATATTCTGGCTTGCCTGAGCCTTACTTCTAGTACAAAGCATCTTTCTTGCATATAAAATTACCCTTTGACCAAAGGAATTTTGCCTTTTATAGAAAAATAGGAGGCAGAACCTGATAAATCTTAAAAGAAACATTTTATGAAATGTCAATTGTAAGTTTTAACAACTGAAACTGGGAAATACATTGCTATCAAGGATTAAGTGGAAATCTAAATGACATCTTCGGATTGGCACTATGTGTTTATTAAGTTTTTTCTCAGAGTTTTGGATGGCAGTCTTAGGGAAAGGATTCATAAAGGAGGACCTCTTTAGTTTGTACAGCCAGTAGCAAATATGTTGCCTAAATTCAGTGGCTTGGTTGTATTTCTCTCTGCTCCTGAGCACACTCAGAACATTTTACAGTTTACTTCCTTCTTAGTTTGTGCAGATTTAGGCACCTATCAATATCATGCTTACAATGATTTTCCATGGGGTTGTTAATGTTCCAAGGGGGAAAGCCTGGTGTTTGAAATAATTTGAAGGGCCTCAGAAATTTGCTCATTTCTTCTTAGACTGCTGATGCAGTCGTGAGGAAAGTTCATTATGCCCCACCTCTGTCACTGCTGTAGCATATCCATATGTATTTGAAATAACTACTATAGCTCTACTGGAGTGAGTAACTTCTGAGTTTTGTCTCCACATTTGGCTCTTGAAGGTGCCACAGTACAATAAAAAAAAAAAAAAAGAAAAATAGAGACCCTCAAAGGCCTTGAAAAGCTAAGGCTGATATTTCAGTGCTCACCCTTCTCCTTTTACAGAACACTTCAAATAGTTGTTTGATTACCTGAGAAACTTAGACAGCTGGTAAATCTAGAGAGGAGATATCTGTATTGCACAAAGTAAATGGTGTGATAATGTGAGCTATAAATACAGACTGACAGCTCTGTGCATTTCTGTGGTGTTAACCTGTGAAAGTATGCATGCAGTGAGTGTGTGCTTCACTGCCACCCTTCACATACACATGGCCATTATATCAACTCATTTGCATTTTGAGTTGTGGAGCAATCCTGCCTTGTCTACTGAACCTCTGTGTAGCACTGTATGCTGTGTTAGTGCTAGAAAATACTTCCTTCAGGCTGTGACAGATAAATAGCTTTTTTATAGGGTGCTTGTCAAACGGTATTTGTCAGGCTTCTCCTGCCCCTCAATGCCTTCCCTCTGCTTCCTGCTTTGTCCTTTCTGTGTTGTCTCTTTCCCCTCAAAAGCAGAAATGGTTTCATGGAAGCTTCCTTCAACTCTTGTACTGTTTTCTTGTCAGACATCATGGTACTTCTAAAGAACAAAGCAGCTTGAAAAAGTACACAAAATGAAACATGGGTGTGTTGACAGAACTCATGTTTCTGTGCAGGAGCAGCTGCAGTGTTACCCTGAGAGCTGCCTGTAAGGGCTTTGTGCCTCACCTGTTTCATTCCTGTTCTCACAGCCACTGGTTTTTCTACTTACTTGGTGCTCTTCATATGTGAGAGCAGTTTCAGAGCACAGAAATCAAAATTGGGATTCTATGCAGGGTAAAGCACAGTAAAATAAGATAGAGAATTATATCTTTTACATCATATTACATGTATGGACATTTATTTAAAGTACATCTACCATACAGTTAAATTTGTACTTGAACTATTACAAGTATGGAAGGATAATGCTTTTTATTCAACTTGATATTTTTCATTTGTTATTTCCCTGCCAATGCATCTTCTAATATCTAATTTCTCCACCATAATATAATTTGAGGTAAGACTAAAATAGAGAAATGTGGAGAAAATGTGAACAAGCTCCTCAGATGGCTTTAAGAACTTAGTCCATGCAGTATCAGAAGTCTGCAAGCTTCTCTCTGTGTGAGCCCCAAGTCTGATAGGTAGGGAACACGATTCTTTATCCCACAAATACCCTGTTCCAGGGCTGATCCTGAGGCACCCAGAGGCAGTGAGACATCAGGGGAGTCTCTGCAAACCATTTGCAGGCAGTGCACAGGGACCCCTCCATCCACTTGGCTCTAAAATATGAAAATGAAGGAAAGCTGTGAGAGACAGTACAGATTTAACTTCAGATCCATTACCTTCAAGAAAACACAATGAAAATTATTGGAAAGAGATGAACTTTTGGCACAACCCACAGGCTGTAACACACTTTCATACCCTGATCAAAATGGGACAAACTTCACCCTCTCAACCACTCCTGCCAAACACTGTGTGGGGTATTTCTCACTCTCATTCTGTGGAAATAGCTTATTATCAGGTACTCAGTGTCAGCAGATTTACACCATTCTTGCTTAGGCAAGATTCCCTTTGGAGTTTAACCTTATTAAGGTTAAAGAATTTCATCTGACATACAAAAAAGGTAATGATACATTTTGATCTCATGTGGATAAGATACGGCATACAAAGAAAAGAAAATCTGATAATCAAAGGATAATCCCATGTGGAGATGTGTCCTGATAAGGCAAGTGTGTACAGTTAAAGCCAGTGGAAGATTTGCTGTGAATTGAACTGCACTGTGAGTAACCTCTTGTCCACAATTACGTGTAGGAGTTATTGGTGGGAAGTGATGCTCTTGCCAAGGATCAGTTAAAGAATCAGACATGCAGCTGTGATTATCTTAATTTTTTGGTGTGTTGTCACCTTTTTCTATTCATCTCTATTTTTCTGGGACCTCTGTGATATAACCACTGAAGTATATCAAGAAGTTCTTCTTGCTTAGAATTCTTGCTGTTTATGTCTGATAGTTTGGATTTTCAAGGTCTGTGGTGAATCTGCAGGCAGGCATCCTTCATCATGTCCTGCCTTTCACCACTTGGGAATGGAGTTCAATGTTACAATGAATCAAGTTCCTAGAAGTGACTCAGACTTGGCTATAATTTCATTTCATCTCATAAGATATTTGAAAGGCATGCAACTCTTCCACTCCTTTAACAAAACCACTTCCAAAGACATTGTCAAATATTGTTTTGCAACTGTGAGCAGAGCCTCCTTTAATTCTGCATTTTAAAATACTTGGATTTGCATCATAAGCATCTTTAGCTAATCTGAAAAGGTGAACAATGCACCATCACATGGGATTTCTACATTGATATGATGAGCATAGCCTGCTAAGAGATGGTGTCCAATTTGTGAAAGAAGGACAAAAATGGAGTCAAGTAGCTTATGTCAACTGCCATGAAGTTCCCATTTAGCAGATATTCTAGTTGATTATGCAATTGTAATAAGAAACATGTTTAATATTTTAATCTAAATGAAATGAAGGCTTTTGGATTTTTTTAAACCATAAATCTGTGTGATGTTTGATCAGTCGACTTTTAAATCTGATTCTAAGAATTCTAATTATTTGGATTTATGTTATTCGCAATTTCTTTTCCTGTTCTCCTTGTGTGGGTTTTTCATTATTTTATTTTCATTCTGTTTGTTTTTGGCTTACTGGCAAAGGACGGCGCCACTTTAATAAGTATAAAAAGAAGGGTAGGTTTTTTTAAATTTCTTTTTATTTCTTTTGCAACACCTATTTAGTTTGATATAGTTACAAAGCTGTAAAGTGTAGTCTCTCTCTCTCTTTAAATTTATTCTAATGGATTTGCTGTTTGCACCACAGTAAGAGTTCCTACCATTGCCATTTTCTTTGTTATGTATTCGCTATTAATCTCTGTATAAAAAATGTAAAAAGCTGTCAATTATTAGGTAAGTAAGGTATAATTGCTAGAAGTAGCAACTCTTGCATTTTTTCAGTTGTTATCTAATTTCAAGAATCATCTTGCTCTGAGGCTTTTCAGAGGCTTCTTGCTTGGACAACAGTGCATAATGTTTTTTTATCCATTGAATACACTGCTTGAAACTGGTCTCTTTGTGCCACGTCCAGAATGCTCTCAGTGGCATACCATGTTCTGGGAGTGATGGCAATGGGGACAACACAAAATTTTGGGGTTCTTCCTGCAGAATAACTAAGTACTTGGTTCATTGCTGTAGAGCATGTGGCCCACAGGGATGAATGATGTCCAGCACATGCTGGTAGTGTATAGGAGTGTATATTTCCTCTCCATGTGAGTCAAGGAAACACTATTTGTCATCATAACTTGGCTCAAAATTTTAGGAACTGGAAATAGCTTAAGCAGACAGAAGCTCCCTGGACTCTGAAGGGAAAGTGAGGGGATACTGAATCCCCTTTTTGCTTTGCCTGTCCTGCACATGGCCATGGCCTCACAGAAGAGATGGGAGCTGAGGTGGGGCAGCCCGTTGGGCCTTCCATGGTGCAGTCAAACTGAGAAATGGGTGTTGGACAGTTCAGATTACTCCCTGCAAATGCAATAACAGGTTATGGATCAGACAAGGGAGGGAGGGTGGATCAAACACGGTGATGCCATCACCTGATGGGTTTGCAGAGCAAAGAGCTGGAGAGGAGCAGCAGTGTAGGAAAAATGCCAGGTTTGTGGCACTATTAAGTTATTGCCTTGAGCAATAATGTAAGATATAGCTGACCCATTTTGGTTAATCCTTTACATGCAAAACAAACAAATAAAAGCAGGCCCTGACTCCAGGGATGTACCACCTCAATACAAGTTTAAAGGGAATGAGTGGGGAGCAATTGACAGATATGAAGATACAGGAAAAATAGTGATATTGCCATGTTACAAACACATCAGCAGTGTGACTGTTGTCAGCCTGGGGGAACACAGTGGTAAAGGCAGTTTTAAAGAGGGGTGATGGGGCAGATAACATCTTGTGGATAATTGAGAGCAAATGGGACTTCAGAGGGAAGACTGAGCATAAGAAACCACTTGGGGAAAAAAAAAAACAAACTAAAATTTGACTTCCAAAAGCATCCTATCCTAACTCCTGGAAAGGTTGAAGTCAGAATTCAAGCAAGTGAGTGGTGTGGGGTGGATGGGGTCTGTAAATGATGTTAGAGCTTGAAGCTCATGTTCCATAAGATAAAAAGCCTGAAACAAGACTGGGAAAGAAGAGCCATACAGATGAAGGTTAGATTAATAAATTAAGAATATGATTATTGAAGCAGTGTTTCACATAAACATGACTGAATAAAACTGAATTTATCAATGTGGAGAAAGAGGTGTTTATTTAAGGTAGATTTTATTTACTGGAGGCCAGGGCAGAATTCTGACGTAGAGATGCAATGCAAAAAATAGTCTGTAAAAACTTTGTCAAAGCCTGAATGTGAGGCAAGAAAATGAGTAAAAAAAAAAAAAATCCAGACTATGAAAGTATTGAATGATACTTTCATTATCATTAAGAAGTGAATGATGGTATTTTCCGCTTTGATAGAGCAAGAATGCAGGGTAGGGCTGAGAAGTGAGATAGAGAAAAAAAGATAAAGAAGAAAAAAATATTGGTAAGCATTTTATATGTTCATAATCATAGCATGTATCATCTTATGCTTAAACTGTACTGTTGACGGAAGAAAAAAACGTGTGCTTTTCTCTGGAAATGCTGCGTTCCTGACTTGTCACCCACACATATCTCACATCCTTTTTTGCAGTTGACAGAATTCAGCATGTTCAGCTTCTCTCTTTGTATGGCTTTCTGGGTGGGTTTGTTTTTGGCTTCTGTGTATTCATGTGTGTATGTGTGCCAACTTCTGTGCGTGCTGCAGCAGCAGCACAGCCCTGGCTTGTCACTCAAATCTCCTCTCACAGTGGGTGGAAGCATCGTTTTGATACTTGAACAGACAAGGCTGTCTTTGGCAGTGCTCCCCTCCAGCAGTTCCCACCTCTCTGACTCAGTACTTTAAAACGCCTTTGTTATAAATTTTCTTCTCATTTTCCCAGTCTCATGTTTTATGAGCAGGCTATTTTCATTTCTTGCAAACTGGTCATGTCCTCAGTTGCCTTCCAGGTTTGTAGGTACACAGCAGTGATTGCCTGCCTGCCCTTAATTTTTTTTTAGTTTTATAGAATGCATTACACTCTAAAAAGGGGCTTGTGCTATTAACTCTGCCTAAAATTAATTACAGAATAAATAAACAGATATGTAAACTATTTTGATAATGACTGACAACCGTTGCTGTCTATCAGCTGCTAGCTTGACTGCATGAAATGAGATAGTAGCTTTGATCCAGTGTCAGGTACACAGGGAGAGCCAACACAAAATCCGTCACTGCAACTCTTTCTAATTGGCAATTTAAGCAGGAGCCAAGGGCTGCAAGGGTCACAGGCTGAGTTCTGTCAGATTGTTAGAGGTCATGGCTCCAGAAGGGGCTCGGGGCACACAGGCAAGAGGAGCCACTGTGTCTAGTCTGGAGCTTCCCTCATCAATTCTCATGGATCCTCTTGGAGATTAGAAGTAAGAGCAGCGGGCTGGAGGGTCCGGACTCTGGAATTCTACAACAGCTACTTGTTAAATTTCTGTTCCAGCACAAGGCATTTAACATCCTCACATTTCACTGCTGCTTAGGAATGTGTACCTGTCCCCCCAGCATGGTGTAGATTGAACAGGACTGGCAGCACTCAGATTGCTCCCTTCTCTGCACCAGGCTGGAACTGGTGCTCATACCCTCTGCCTTCTTTTTAAGAGAATATTTGCAAAGTTGAAATAGAACACAGGAGCTGCTTGTAGTGTTGGGAATTCTTGAGGCAACAGACTTTGAGAATGTAGGTTTCAACAGGCAAAAGGTTAATTTTACATTGTTCTTAAAGTTTCTATGGCTTCTGCTGATCCCAGTATTGAATTTAGGGTTATAAAGAATTTATCTGCAGAAGATCTTGTCGTGAATCATTTTAAGTGGGGACTCTCCTGCTGTTTAGAAGCACATCCTTCATTCTTTTTGTTATGGTTAGCTCTCTACAGGGCAATAAAAATACAGTAAATTTTTTAAAGAAATGTATTTAATGTTGTTAAATATACCTAATAGTTGCATCTTATGTAGCAATTTATTTGCATGTTTTCAGTATTAAAACACCAGTAAACATACAGGAATATTTGTGCATGTGAACTACATTGTTCACTCATGTTTCTGAATTCCTGCTGCAAGCTATGAGCTTGAAATTATGTATGATTCCTTTTCCCGAAGAGCTTGTAGGATAGTGGTGCAGCTAAGAGGGCAGATTTATTCTGCAGGAGAAAATTTCCAACAAGGCTAAAAGGATAAAAAAACAAAAAAAAGGGGGGCAATACTGAGGAATTTGGTAATGAATGAAGAAGAAGAAAATGATTGCCAGAAGTCACTGATGCCAGTGATGGACAAAACATAATAGATAAAAAAGTGGACATGTAAGGAATGATAAGTCTCTTATTTCAGCAAACACTTGGGTATTTTTATGTGATCATTCACTACCCCACCTGGAGAAGCTCAGAGACCAAAGAGAGCCACAGGCAGTAAGTACTGTAGCTGAGCTGGAACCAAATTTTATTGGCTTAGTATTATAAGAAAGTTTGCTTTGCTCACGTCCAAGATGGAAACACAGTAAAATCTTATTAATGGATTTTTCTTCAACAGCATTATGTAATATTTTCATACTTAATAAAAACTGAGTACATTTATTTGATGTCTCACAGCTGCCTATGAATACTGCTGTATTATCAGTTAGTTCTCTTTCTTCCCTTCTTATACATGTACAGCACAAACACATCTATTTCCACAAATTTTTTCTGTTTCAATGGAGTTCCAAAAAGAAGAATATTTCAAAAGATTCTGAGTGCAGCAAGGAAGCGGACATCCATATAAATACATGCAGGACAAAAACCATTTTGCAGCTTAGTTCTGGCAAGCCAAAAAGCTTTTTTCCTTCATAATACTTCCATTGGTGGCCAAGAATTTCTCTGCTCCCACTCAGCTCTTCATTCTGCTGAGCTGAATTTTGCTCACTGTGTTGTATGCCTTGTAATTTGTTTTTGTGTTTAATTGGTTAGCATATCTAATTGTGTTGCAGTGTACATTTTGGTTTTACTTTGTCTCCCTGGGATTGTACTGGTGTTTGTTTATTTCATTAAGTTCTAAGGGTTCATCTTGGCAGTTGTGTAGGGATCATCTTGGAGTCCTTGTGATAATGTTAAATGTCATTGAAGGGACTATGATTAAGTAGCATTGTAAATCACATTCTAGAAATAGAGCATCCTTAGACATTTGCCATCCCTGAATAACAGAAACAGCCCTGAATCATAGCTTTAGATTTCAGCATGCATGACTTTTTTCACACCTACACTATATCTGCATTTGAAACTGTAATTTAGGTATTTTTTCTATATTTAGTCCTTACTCCAGGAAGATTAAATTCAGTTAACTGTCATCCCCCTTCACTTTCTCAAACAAACAGAAAAACCTCTAATTCAGATGTAGAAAAAATGTTTAAATATCTGCAGCTAATGTGAAACTGTGCAGTTAAACATGTTATGATTTAACTTTTCTGGTAAATTTAACATGGCAAGTAATAGTAACTAAAATGAGATCAAACCAACCTGTATTTAAACACCCTGAATGCTGCAGTCTGTGGGTGCAGTCCTGCATCTACTGGACTGCTGTTTAGCCACAGCTAAGCCACTACCAGAGGACCAATAGTTTTTACAGTATTCACTGGGAAGAGTGTAAAACTTACCAAAAATATTTGGAGAAATATTTCACTTTTTTTGTTCCTTCTAGAAGCATTAGTGACTTCGTGCTGTTAGTGCTTTCTCTTATGGATGACAACACTTATGTTTGGAAGGGAATTTCTGGTTTTTGATATTTGTCCTTACTGCTGTTTTTTGTGAGCTTGAAGCATCATCCCTTTGATTCCTCACTGACTTTTCACTGAGGTAGCAACCTAAACCTCTGAAATAGTTTAGTTTCACTTTCCTCCACAGTTTTCTTAGTGATGAAGTTATCAAAACATACGAATGAGTATCTACATGCTTGTCTATGACAGGAGCTGATTTCAACATCTGTTGGTTTCCATCTGTTGGTGGGAAGTAAAACTTGTTTCTCTGTATGGTCTTGTATTGACTTCACTGCTTATATCTAAAGCAGGATTTTCACAGCTCTGATTCTGTGTTACCCACAAAAAAATGAGTTGGTAGCTTTGGGTTTTTTCCTTCCTTTTCAAAGGCATAAAGTAAGTGGCAAACTGATCAGTCTCATTCTTCTGTGATAAGTCAGAACCAGAGCAAGGGAACTTGGATTTCCTTGAATGTATTGATGCACGTGAAAAAGAGCTTGAGCTGTGCTGCTCTTTTAACGGTGTAGCAGGGAGGGAGGAGCTGATCTGGGCTGGCTGAAAATCATGTTCAGGTACTGTGTGGGAACTGCAGTCTTCCCTTAGCACAGGCAGTGACAGTAGCAGAGCTTCTGCCATCGTGGAGAAAGGAACAACCAGGCTGACAAGAGATGAATCCAAAATGTACTGACCAGACACAGTCCTCAAGACATCTGACTCCTGGCACAGCTAGCTGATTTATCAAGTCAGTGCACTCAAATGTCTTCTTTTGTCTCCATCTCCAGTTTGTTTTATGCCACTTGATTTTTTTTTCTTTTTTTCTTATGTGCAGCTGTGACTTCTCCAGTGAGACAGAACAGTGGTCTCTTTCCCTCCCCCAGAAGCATTCCAATATCTTTATCTAAGATCTTTGTTGGTGGTTAGTGAGATTGTTTAAGCTCATCTTCACCAGAGCAGAAATGGGGCTTCAGTTCTCTCAATCCACCCTTAAAATACTTCTGAGTTATTTGATATTGGCTTAGTTTTGATTTCCTTATTCTTACAGACTGCATTGTTATTATTACTGAAAATATTATCGGGATTAAATAATCAAGCAAAATTTATTTGTACCAATTCACAACTTCAAAGAGATAATTTTAAAAAAATTGTTGTCTTTCTGGAAATCGATGCTAGTATGGGAAAACACATTTGTATTTCTTGCATAGATTTTTTTGTAACAGTTGTTAAGCCAAGCAATTATGTAATGGAAATACTTTGTACAATGGTACAGGAGGTAACAGCAAGTGTTTGCTTTTTGACAGATAATCTCACACTGAAGGCACCAGAAAAAATACGACCTTAGTGATAAATTTGGGCCAAAGGAAAAGTTTGCTGAGTGTTCAGAAGAATGTAAATATTAATTGTGCAGTTAATGCTGTCCAGTCACTTCTATAAAAATCATGCCATTTTTTTTGTAGAACAGCTTAAGTGTTTATCGATTGAGAACTTCTATAACTCCCAAAATGGAGGCATCCCCATATCTCTACAGGTATTTTAAATGAATTGAATTAATCATAGGCTTAAAAGTCTCTAGTGATCTTCGTTAAGTTTCCTGGGTTTAATTAAAACATCTGTGCAGTTTTAATTTATCGATTCATCCAACTCATATGTCATGTTTTTAACACACCCCAGCATGCTCTGCATCATTTTTAACCCAATTTCCACTTAACTAAAGCAATTAAATTCACCCCGGATTAATTAAAGCATCCATACTTTAGTGCTTAAGTCAGCGTGTGCTACTTTCCCCAAATGGTTTCTGAATGTCAGAGATTTGACACACCTGATGGGTTTTTTGTTCTTCTGGAAATTCTTCTGTGGGTTTCCTCCTTGCTTGCTAATGTGCTGTTTGGCAGACCTTGGGAGTTTGGTAGGGCTGGGTTTGGGCAACTGGAGTAGGGAGAGAAGAGCTCGACTGCTGTGAGAGACATTCCCTCTTGATGCTGACCTGGTGCCTGCCAGGGCAGAGCAGCACTAGTGCCAAACCATTTAAATTAGTTCTGTAGTCAAAGCAAACAGTTTCATGAGCTACTAAACCACCTCATGTCAGAGACAGTTCCTCCTGGTTGTTCATTCTCCTGCTTCTGGGTCAATTTCTAGAAGATTACTTCTGCTTGGAAGAGCAGGAGCTCTTAGAGCAACCTAAAAGACTTTGTAGATCTTTCTAATTGTCACTGTTCTTAAGAATGTTTCAGCCTGATGGGAGTTAGTGAATTTAGTGATCTCTGAACAGCTGCCAGACTAGTCAAACACCTTTATTCCTGCCTGTGCAAATAGTAGGTTTGTAAGGCACAACGAGCAAGTGAGAGAAAACACTCTTAGATTCATTCAGTCTCCCACTCCAGGATTATTTTCTTGGCCCTTATTTTGCTAGGACTGGAGCAGCTTCTCAGAAGGAAAGTAGTACAGAATTAGTGTAGTTTAGTAAATGAGAAACAACATAAACCATGAAGTGGTCTTAGAAGTTATTTCAGATTTTCGTATCCACAAATGAACTTCAGTAAAAACTGATAGGTTTGCAGACAAGTGGTGAAATGTGTAACCAGCTGATTAAAGTAGGTTTAAACAGAAAATATGAAGGGAAGTGTTGTCAAACAAAACCATTGCATCAGACTGCAACTAAATAGATTTATGTGTCTCCCAATTTTTGGAAAAGTCTGTGGGAAAATACTTGGTGTAAGGGATATGGTAATTAAGGGCAAATATTTGGTTTAATGTGGGATGTATGATAAAACAAGGGATGTCTCAGTACTTTTTTTGTTTATAATATTAATGTAAAGTCTAGAGCCAACATTTTGAATCAAGTTGACAGCAACTAATTTTTTAATAACTGGGCTGATTTTCTAAAATGCAAATGCTCTCAATTCCTTTGGGTATAGTGATTTTTGTTGATTTAGATTAAGACTGCTCATACATAAATAGGCATGACTTCATTTTAGGAGAACAGGAACTTGATTGTAGCTTTTTCAGTGAAGCTAAAATTATTTGGGACTTTGGTAGACAGTTACAGGATTCAACTCTTGCATCAGTAAAACACATCTTTATCTGCTTACTTATTAATCTAATTTGTCCATTGAAGAGAAATTAATATGTGTAGTGTAAATGCTGCATATGCATCACCACCATGAAGACCAAAAAGAGAAAAATGCCAGTACAGTGTGACTCTGCTCTCATCTGTCAGGTTAGGAACCAGGCAGTTGTACACAACATTTGTCTTGGCTCTTTCCTCTATTTCTGCTCCAGTTTGGAGCTGACCTGGAGTGCATTTATAGGCTTCAGATTAGACTGTCAAAAACTGGAATCTGTCTTCTTTATATGCTGGCAAAATCATGCATAATCTCTCAGCAGTAGCAGCCTAATCTCTGCTAAAAGGAAGTCCAAGTGTGAGGTATTACAGAGCCTGAATTAATTATCCCCTAGAGGAGCTGCACCCAGAAGGGCTGCTGGGAAGGCTCAGTGCTAAGAAGTTTGACCTACATCTGTCTTCAGTTCAATTCCTGGTGGTCAATGAAAAAAAAAGAACAACTTTAGTTTCATTATGCAAGTGTGGATTTCACTCCTTTATATAACAAGGATTTTGTGCAATTCCATGTCCAAAGAACATGGCAAAAAATCAGTTTAGTGAATTTTTATGACTGAAATTTACTTCCTCCTCCTAAACAGGAGCACCTACAGATAAAAAATAAATATTTTTCTTAGGTGGAACAAAATTCTGTACAGTTTAACAAGGGTTGAACATACTTTACATAGGAGTATAAATAGTGTCTCTTCTGAACGGTTGGTTGGTTTTGTTTTTTTTTCTGAATGTGTTTATTTGTTTAGAGGGAAGTAAAGCTGTAATGGCTGAGACCAAAATTCCATTTCACCCAGGATTTCAGCTATGATGGTGACATACAGCAGATAGCTGAGGGAGAGTAAAAACTTTATTTGTCTTTGTTACTTCTACATTAAATTCTTCTGGTTCCAGAGACAGTGTGTGCTAGGACTTTCTACAACAGATGAAGCCTCTTTGTGTTCAGATTTTCACTCCATGAATTTTTTGGAATTCTATGATCAATCACAGAGTGTTCTTCCATGGGCTTTAACTTGTTAAAATAGTTTGATGGAACAGGCAGCAGTACTCAGGCACTGTAGATGATTTCTAAGTGCTCTTTTAGTTCAGTCTTAAGCTCACACTTGAACACTTGGTCCTGATTTTCCCTATATAAGCCTATAAACCCATAGCAAAAACAGTCATGAAGAACTGCTTATTACAGCAGCAGCAAGCCAACTTCTTACAATAACATAGACCTTCTTGCATTCTTAAGTACATAGACCTTCTTGCATTCTTAAGTACATATTTCTCCTGCAATCTTAGTGACATGGCAGTCTTGGAAATGCTAAAATCTGCCCCAGAATCTCTGTCATTTTTTTTATTCTCAAAGTGATATTCCTATAGTTTGCCGAATAACTCCACCAGAGGGTTGTAGATTAAGCTGTAAATTACAAGTGTCTTAATCTTAACTGTACCCACTTCATCTCTAAGGTTAAGTGACAGATTCTCTTGTTTGTCCAAAGTCAGTTCTGATGTCACTGGCCTCGTGACCATCCTGGCAAACCCTTGAAGGCAGATTGCTGTTCAATTTACAGACAAGCTTCACAAGGACTGAGTAGATCCATGAACCACAGCAACACCTCTGACCTGATAGAAACATGGAGAGGAAGAAAAGCTGTGACATGGCTTTTAGCTTTTCTTAAATTCCTGAAGCACCATAGCAGAGTTAGGGAGCACTAAAAAAACTTCTGTGGGAGTTTTCTTTAGCCCAGGACCCAGCACCATCCAGTAATCTTTCTTCTGCCATACCAGGCTGTGGTATTTCAGAAGCTGAACCCTGCAAATCCAGGTCAAAAGCAGGAGCTAAGAAAGGCTTACCTACACACAAGTTCCAAATAGCAGATACACATCACCTTTGGCTGGACTGCAGTTATCCATTTCTTAATGAGACTTAGGGGCAAAGCAAGCAGAGAAGTGATCTTACAGCAGGTGTCTGGCACAGAATTATAGGTCCAGACCACTCTAGCTAGGTCTAGACTGGTCACAGTTAAGTGGCTTGGATGTTTTTGTTGTTTGATTTTCTCTTTTTATTTATTTTTGAAATTGCTTATTTCTGCCCAGTTCATCTTTCAAGAGCATGTGCTGTTTAAATAGAGTATGCCAGAGGAGAGGTTTGCAGAGCAGAAATCCTTTCAGGAGTTGAGTCACATGTTGATCTGTAAAACAACAAAACAAAAAGAGCTGTTCCTCACTTGTATCCAGCTTGTGAGTCAGCTTGAAATTTTTGTCCTTATAACTACTTGAACAAATGTGGTTTGTCCAAAGAAACTGCCTAATGCCTCTGAGATTGTCCAAAGAAACTGCCTAATGCCCATGGATTCATTTAGAGTTCCTGGGACCTGTGCAGCTTTGTCAGAGTGTGCTGAGGAGTTGGGTGGGCAGAAACAAGTGTGTCCTAGTGCAGTTGGGGAGCTCTCACTGAGAAACCATCAGGAGTGACAGCTCTGAGTCTCTGCAGTGGCATGGAAAGAAACATGTAGAGAATTTGCATCCAGCAGTATTACTTCCTTCTCTGGTGGACTTGACCAAAGGAACTACAGGCTTAACCACCACATAAAGGAGCTGAGGGGTGCCTTGTCCTACAGAGAGAGAGAGATTTTGTGTTAAAGTGAATTCCAGATGAAAGACCACTGTCTGTACAATGTTTCAGGGTGTGCAAGATGACACCAAGAAATTTGCCATTCATGATCACTCCAGGTCTTCAGGAGAGGCTGCCTTCTGCTCACTTGCCCAAAAATCCTCTATACCATGCAAAGAGAGCAGGACAGAAATTATTGCCTTTCTTACACTGATTTGAGAAAATGTCAGCCCAAAACAAGCCTTTCAAGTGCAGTGAATTTGAGAGTTAGGGACAAAAGAATTGAAGACCCCCAGTTCTTCAGAGCCAAAAAGTGGAAGTGATGCCAGATTGCTCCCTTTGCTCCTGGCTCACCTGGTGACTTGCAGGAGCAGTAGCTGCACACCTGGGCAGGGAAAGGCTGTGCTGGGAACCAGGCTCCTCAGTGGAGCCTGCAGGCAGAAGGAACAGTCACACAGCATTTGAGCTGCTGTGAGCTCAGTGTGGTACAGCATGGAGAGGTGTTGATGCTGAGGTGCAAAAAGATGTAAGATAGACTGGAGTGCAGTGTGGGGACAATTTGTCTATGTGGTATTTCAATACAGCTGGCTCAGTATACTTAGCTTGGGAACCAGATGCTAAGAGCAAAATCAGTAGAAATTTAGCATAAACTTTTTCGCTGAACTCAGTAAAGCACTTGTGAACATGTATCACATCTGAAATGAAAATGTTGCTGATGTAAACTATATTTTATTCAAATTTTTGTTCATTTTTGCAGTGCATAAGAAAGCAACTGGACAAAACTCATAGTAAGAGAAAACACCAGGAATGCAGTAGAATGAAGTCCTCTTGCTACCAAAGGATGGATAATGTGGATTTAAGACATAGGAGCAGTAGCAAACCCCAAACTTCAGCATACTGATTTTGATACTGTTCTACTGTGGAAGAAAAATAGGCCAAAAAGTATTATACATATTATATGACATGCAGCCCAATTATCTTTAGTCTTAATTGAAATAATCCTCTAAATTTTAGTTAACATTTCAGGTTAGAAATCTGAATTTTATTTTTTTCTGATCAATTTTTCCTTTATCAAATAAGAAAATTCATCAAAAATTCTACCCTGAAATGTGTTGTTGCAGCAGATCAATGGGACAGGTAAGATTAATAAGGATTGCAGGACTGAACAATGGAGAAGCTGAATAACTGGACCACTGCACATTTCTTTGTAGGAAATCAATTACTTGGGTTCTTCTTGATGATTCGGGTTAAAGGGATAATAGAAGCCAAGAAGACATTAGGACCTTTTAATGATTAATAGTAGCTTTTGAGTATATTTTTGGCACTGTAAAACTGGGTGTTCATTTCTAATTACTTTGAAGAGGGAAAAGACAGGGAAATACTTTTCTGTCTTTATCAAACTGTATCAGAGAAAAGAGCACAAAAGTGCTCCAAGCTTTTCTCAAAGACTCACTTCATTACTCCCATTTTCTGTTATTTCTCCATTATTTTTTCCATTTTCTGGCTAGTGACCACACACCCAGACTTTGACAGGCACAGAAGTTCACAGATTGCCATGTTCCCAAGGGATACATGAGCACACAGGAGTGAATATGACTTAGTGAAACAAATTTATGCACCTGGGTTTTAATCAACCACTTGTTTCTTTCCATTGCTCTGCATATGTACAACATCTGATTCCTGGCACCCAAGACCTACTGGCTACTTTTATTATTCATAGGCTTCAGTTCATTTGCATAAATGAATATTTGCTCAGAATGTCTTACCCCCCTTGAATAATACAATGGTGAGGGGTAAGTATTAGTGGTGGTGCTTTCTTGCCAATACACACAGGGTAAAAGCTGCCACTGGGATTCAGGGAAACAAGGTTTAGCAGGGATAGTAGTGGAAAGGTGCATGTGTAGTAGCTGAAAGCTTGTGTCATCTTTGTGTTCAAGGTTCTTACACTGAAAACCAAAGGGTCTAACAAAGTTTGGGAACATCACATTAAAGAAGTGTTATGGTAGAAGAAAGATGCCATAAAATAAGCTGTTGTGGGGACTGAATGTTTTGTGTTCTATCTGTGAAAATGAGATGTTACCCAGAGAAACAAAGTGGAGTAATGTCAAACTCAAATCTGTTCACATTTCCTCATTGGTTGTCCCAAACTTTATCATTATTCTCCAGAGAATAGGAGTTGTATTCTCAGAATGCCCAACACATATGTGCCTTGTTAAATAGCAATTAAATTATTTGTTTGGGAAATTAAAAACTAATCCACTATGAATTATCACAGATTTTTTTTTCCCCAATAAATGAATGTATTTGAGTACAAGTGTTTGACAGTGGATTTTTAGTGCACTTTTACACGATAACATACATGATCCTGTGTGCTGTTCTTCTTTCATTCCATTTTCCAGCTGCCTGCCCGGTTCTGTGCAGTGGCAATGGTCAGTACTCCAAGGGCACCTGCTTGTGCTACAGTGGCTGGAAAGGTCCAGAGTGTGATGTGCCCATCAGCCAGTGTATTGACCCCTCATGTGGAGGTCATGGTTCCTGCATCGAAGGGAACTGTGTCTGTTCTGTGGGCTTTAAAGGAGAAAACTGTGAGGAAGGTAGGATATTTCTTTTCTCTGTTATTAATTTGTTTTCTGGGTTCGGGACTTATTTAATGGCTAAAAAAAAGGAAAGAACAGAATAAAAATCTAAGCATAAAACTGCAATAGTAGGTAAAAGGGTGAAAGCGTAGTCTGTCACAATTTTACTGATCTATCAGAGTTCACACAAAACTTCAGACCTTCTGCATGCATTGCTTTGCAGTGTCTGCCACAAGTAAACCTGAATAATTCCTTTGTTGAAGACCAAAGAAAAATCTTTTCATATGGATTATGTTTGCCGAACAATTTAGATATGAAATGCAGAGGAATAAGGAGCAGTGGTAGACGAAATTGTATAGCTTCAACTTCACACAAAGCACATATCAATCACTATTAAGACAGAAACTGATGAAAAATATTTGAAATACTTGGATATCCATGTTGCTTCCAGGCATAATGTGGGGCAAATTACTCCTGTTGGCTGCAATCATATGGGATTAAGGAAAGGCAATGGCACAAACAATAACTGTCCTTTAAATGCAGAAAAGCTTCTCAGGTTGAAAGTGTCCAATTCCTTGAGTATGTAGAATGAACAAATTTTAAAAAATAACCCATGCAAAATGTGGTCATAGATTAAGCTCAATACTGGCTGTATTCACAGAGTTTTCTGTTAGAATGCACAACAAAAATTGGATTACTTCTCTTTTTAAAATATATTACTGTGCTCCAGAGTTAATTAATCCTCCAAATAGAGAAGCAAGTTGAGTACTGAAGTGATAGGGCTGGGATGTCATGCTGTTGGGACTGAGGAGTTCTCTCTGGGTTGTTCTGAATGGGTTGCAGAGCTCTGTTGGTATTGTGTGTATCAATTTTTATCTTGCCCTCTAGTAAGCAACTGTCTCTCCCATCAGAAAACAAAGGGAAGGAAACTGTTGATAAACAAACCACTAAGGGTTTTATTCTCAGGACCACAGCCATCATCTTTAGGACAAGATCCTGCATTAATCTGAGTGAACAGGTGGTAAAAGGAAAAAAAAACAAACCAAGGATCCTCACTGGTGGGACTGCAATTGCTTGTTCAGTTCATTCCTGTCACCTTCTTCCACTAAATCCTCTCAATACTGGTTGTTAGAGCTTTTCTCCAGAATTGACTTGAAGCCAAAAGTTTTTGTGTTGTTTTTATTGGATTACATTTTAAACTATATCTAGAAAATGCTGTAATTCCTTTTTTTTCCCCTTAGAACTGATAGTTCTCAGTTCCATCTGAGTGTGTGATATACTAGGAGATATTAAAAAATATGAAATGTCTTGCTTTAACTATCATTCTCAACAAAATCAAAGATGGAAAAGACTGTCTAACACACTCTACAGCACCCAATCTATTTCCCAGAAATGCAGAACCTCTCTGGTACTAACTGCAATTGTTTGCTTGTTCTTACTCAGTTTTATACATTTCATTGTGTTTTCTGTTGTTTTATAAATATTTGTGTTATCAGAGAGGTTATGGTAGATATCCTAAAATGGTCTTTGTTTCATTTAATTCAGGAAATTTTACCTTGCCAGCCATTCCTCCCTCGCTTTGATTGTAATTTCCAGCTCCTTGCATGGAATTCTCTCTCTGCTTTCAGTTCTCTACAATGGCTGTGGTCTGTCTGGGCCATAGATCCCCATGGATCTATCTACCTTGGATCCCCAAACTCCTGTAAGAGAAATAGGCTCCTGTAGTGCTTAATCCATCTTATCTTCAGGTGAATGTTTGGAATGGTGAAGCAAGGACATCAGCAGCAGCAGAGAAGTTTATAGAAAAAGCCAGTGCAGGCCTTTTTGCAAAGGTGTTGTGTTAACTCCAGCCAAAATTGTGAACACAACAAAACCATCAGTCAACAGAGCTTTTTGGGAGGTGAATGGCTATGTGAGATGGAAGGATACATATTATTTAATCAACACTGTGCTTGCAAGGATACATTTCTTCCTAGAAAGATTAATGGGTTACAAAGACAGGAGATATTGATTGCAAACTTGGAAGGGGCCAATAACATGACAAGAAAGGTTAAAGTAACCTTTTGCATGTATGATTGGGCAATAAATATGTCAATGAATTAATTTGCAAATAAATAAAAATCAACCACCATGTTTATACTCTAAAATTCCATTTATTTTGTACACATTTCTCACATTGAGTGCTATGGGAGAAAGAGTACATTATGAAGTGGTGTATCTCTAATTAATCACCTAGTTTTACTTGAATTTTTTGCATTAATAGAAATATTACACTTTTAATGGTGGAATGATAGAAATAATATTTCTGTATTTATATATAATATCTCCTCTATTGATTTGAACTTCCAAAAGGAATGGCAAAGGTTGATTTGTTTGCCATTTTCCAACTAGGATATTGAATTAGAATAAGTGGGTCAGCAATTTTTTTTTCTTCCCAATAGCTTTTTCTTTCTGATATTCATCATGGTTATATTGTACAAACAATTTACCTGAAATGAAAGTGACACCAAAATCGATATTTTTGATGCACATTTTTTTCAGCATAAACACTGTTTTTCTATTAACAAATTTGCACAGAAGATGAAGTGAGGTATTTGTCAGGCTTCATTCAGTGTGCTTTTGGAGGGGGGGACACAAGTGAAATTGCCAAATTAGGTTAAGTTAAGGGTGGTTTTCTTGTCACTTTCCCAGTCGAGTCATTTTTCAATGACATTTAACTTCATAAGTGTAATTCATGGCTCTTTGGGGACTTCATGGTACATATTGTTCCGAAAACTCCTTGACCTCCTTTTTTGTCCTTAAGGATACAAATTGCTTTCAGTACCATTTTTTGTCAAATCTACAGAGGGCCCAATACTAAATGAGCTCTAATGATCTGAGCTGCCAGGGGGCTGTGAGTTCCAAACCTAACGTGCTTGCTAAGGCGCATTCTCCTTTGTTTAAACACCAAAGAGGTTCCATTTATAAATCCTGATTAAATACCATTGTAAACCCTGCAACACCTCAGGACCAAAACCTCTGCAACACAAGTCAGTGCAGTTCTATTGCAGGCAATCACATTATGCTAATTTCAACAGCGAGGATCTGGCCCGAGATGATAACTCTGAGCATGTATTAAAATAGAACGAGATTGGAGCTCAGAGTGAAAACTCTCCTCAGTTTAAACTTTGAAAGCTACTACTTACCCAGATGGTAGAACAAAACAGCTGTAAAGCACATTTGTCTAGAACAAAGGACAAAGGTGTTTGGTGTGTTATCCTGTAAAACAAAGGAGATTGGGGGCTTAGGGGCATTGATAGGCTCATTCTGTAGAAATAAATCAAAGCTGCATGAGCACTGTAATTCAGGATAGAGGGAAGACAGTTAATTTCTGTAGCAGAAGGTGGTGTTTTTTCATATGCTCCACATTCCTTTCATTAGTGCTTTCATTTGAGAAGGAAGATGATACATTCCTGACAAGGAGAGTACATTATGACTTATTATTACCTCCTAAAGTTAGCTGTCCTATAACAATGTTATACACGTATTACCCTTCTACATTTTCTGTTAAAATATATGTTCTAAAAAAATCCAGAATAGACCAAATGTAGGGAGGAAGTAACCTTCATCCTTAAATCAGATTGACCTAAGTTTTTGTGTACTTTACTTCTTTATTCAATCAGACTGTTTTATCACAGCTCTATGTCCATTGAGTTCAACAGAAATTGTTTAGAAGATGCATTGTAAACTTCAGTCAGGCTGTAATTTAGCTGAGCACAAAGGAGTAACAATACAGGGCAAGCACTCTGTGTAATTTAGAACAGCTTATGAATTATCTACTTTGAGGTGAACCACAAACCAATCTTGGTTTAGCTATAAATACGAAATTGCATTATAATATTTTCATGTCAAATTAACTCAGCTTTAAATCCTAAAGAAAAAAAGAAAAAGAAATCCCAAAATGATAGCCAATGTAATCATTAAAGTGAAAATCTTTACAGCAATTTATTCCTCTACTACTGTATTCTGAATTCTATGCTACTGTATTCTGATAACTCATTTTATTGCATCTCTAAATGTGTCTGTCTCAATCCTCTGCCTGTATCTAATCTATATACTTGCTTTAAATGTTATGCAACTAAATAAAATAGTTTGACAAGGTTCTATGTTTATAGAAAAGTTGAGATTTGAAAGATCAAGTATTGTTCCCATCAGGTGGAATGAAAATGTCTCTGCCTTAATTTAGAAGGATCAATTTGGAAAAGATGAGAGATAAATCACTTTCATTATAAACTCAGATCTTCCTGGAGCAGTGAGAATGCAAATCATTTTTGGTCCTGCTGTTGTGAGCTAATATATACCAGTCATGAGATGAATTCAAGTTATTTAAGACTTGAATTTGACCTTGACCTTCAATTCCACAGCAAAAGGCACTTGGTAAAGCCTCCATGTGGGTATTGGCAGTAAAGCATAGTATTGTTACAGCGATTCATGGTATAAGATAAAAATTTGGAAACTCATAATGTTACTGATAAAGTTTATTTGAAAGACAGCTTGTAGCATTCCTTTATCAGACTGAAATAGCAACTGAAATTTCATTGCATCATTTTCCATCATAAAAATTTTGTCTTTGTTGTTTCTGAGTTAAAATCCATATTTGTATCTGGTTTTACTTCCTTAAGAGGAACAATCTGCTGGTTTAGAATATGGGTTGAAGTAACCAGAGCTCTCAGTTTCACAGCTCAGCTACTAATGGACAATGAATCAAACATTCAGAAGTGCCTGAATGATTAGGAGTCTAGATGAAAGCTACTGACATTTTGACTTCTGTGTACTTGAAGTGGCTGTCCTAATGTTCAAACAATGCTCTAACATTTCAATAGCAATAATAGCAGTTTTTATAAAGATACTCCAAATGAAAAGTCCTTTAAAACTGCAAATTATTAACTTACTTTGTAATTGAAATGCAGTACATGAGTTATTGTATTTCAGTTTCAATGTATTTCAGAAGAAATGTCTCCAGGTTTATGTGTGGAACTCTTGACTAGATATATATTTAAGTGCTGTTTTTAAGCCTTCATGCTTCTCCACCACAGCATTCCTGCAGCAAACCGCCATTGCACAGTCAAACCCTGCTTGATTTATTTAATGTAAGATGTAAATTACTTCACTTTCCCATTCTCAGACCAGGTATTAATACAACTTGGAGAATTACCTCAATTTGCTTTATTTATCACAGCAGTGCAGCCTTTCCGTGGCACGTTTTCCAAGCGCCCCTCGTGTGAAGTGACCCTTGTGTCGGTGGTTTTTGTGTTCTCCTGCAGTGGACTGCCTGGACCCCACGTGCTCGAGCCACGGGGTGTGTGTGAGCGGGGAGTGCCTGTGCAGCCCGGGCTGGGGCGGAGCGGGCTGCGAGCTGCCCAGAGCGCAGTGCCCCGAGCAGTGCAGCGGCCACGGCTCCTACCTGGCCGACACGGGGCTCTGCAGCTGCGACCCCAACTGGATGGGCCCCGACTGCTCCGTCGGTAAGAGAGACAGCTCTTCTTCCTCGCTCTGCAATCGTGTCACTCCTTTGTTAAAGCGTTAATACCTGCGGCAAGGTCGAAATGCACAGAAAATCCAGATAGTTGTCTTTGTTACACTTGTTTAGTTTTGTTGGGAAGAAATGTGTATATTTTGCATTTTAGGCTATAAGTGAGAAAAGGGTAATGCAACATAGTTCCTCGTGCAGTGCAGAAGCAAAAGAGATAAAGAGCTCTATTTAAACAAACACTACACATATATATAGGGTAGTACATGAAAAACGAAATAGAAAAGACTCATTGGTCCAAAAAGGTAACACCTCTCTGAAAATATGCTTTCTGCAAAATATCACAAGACACTCACACGCCTCTCACATACCCTGCAGGTGCATAATCATTGTTATAACTTCTTGTTCTTGTCCAGCCTGAGAAACTCAAGGCTTCAAGGCTGCTTTTTCCCTGGTTCCCAGCAGCACCCAACAACATGTATATACCTCTATATATATTTTCATGACATTCTTAATTTGGGGCTGTGAGGTTGGTGCAGGTTAGGAGTTTGTGTTCTGTTCTAACACTGATTCTCTTTTAGACTGAAAAAGTTACGTGAGTGTACTTCTGTTTTCCAGCACTGTAAATTAAAATATCCATCATTTATGGGAATAAAAACACAGGGAGTTCCTCTTTTACATTGTCACTTGAACCTTGAGAGGGTGCTGTAGGTCGAAACTAAGTCTCTCAAAACAATATATACATTTTTCAAAGTTACTCAAGATTAATCAGATGGAATACTCCACCACTGACATGAATATAAATATGTGTTTTCTGCTTTATGGATAAGCAGATTGAAAAATTCAATAAGGAGAGATTCACTGCCACTTTCTTTGGTGATGCATGGGGCAAAAGACCCTTCTGCATATCTGCAACTTCAGCTGGCAGAGAGCAGTAGTTTTTGGAGTGAGATGTTGGATAACTGACCATGTCAGTAATAGGAATCCAAAATCTCTCCTTGGAAAGTGACTTTTACCCATCATTCTAAATGACCCTGAATTGCTGCCATTCTCTGCCAAATGAGTTTTAGGTGAGTTTCAGTCTCAATTCTTAGCAAATCAATATCTGTCAAAATCACCCCAGGTCCAGGTTTGAGTAAAGCAGAGCCACCTGCTCCCCTCCTTTGCTGCTGGGGACAGCACCTCTGACACATTTGTATTTGTGAGGAGATGCAGCTCTGCAGGTCTGTGCAGTGTACATTTGCAGATTTTTTTAAACTGATGCCTTGGAGTGGCTACCTAGAAGAGAGGCTAGACAAGGGTAGAGGAATAAAGTGGATATTTATTAAAGGCCTTCTATAGATACATCTTGGGCAGCCAAAACCCGCCGAGAGGGGCTACACCCAAGATGGACAATGGTCATGAGTTTTTCAGACAGATACAAGTTTGTTCCATTTACATATCAGGGATTAATCCTCCAGTTACAGCTTCAGGTAATGAAGTCATATGCCTCCAGTTTGTTCCCCTCCAATTCACTTTTGTTCATACATTTTGAGGCCTGAGGCTGTAGGGTGTCCTTCAGTTTAGGGTCTAGAGGGATTGCTTTGTCTGACCAAAACGTGTTAACTTTACATGGAGTTTAGAGTTATATCCTAATGCAGTGCAGGATTTGAAAAATGTAAATGTATTTATATTAAAAAATAAAATATATTAAAGAATATAAAAACTATAAACTATGAAAAATCTTACAGCATCAAAAGCGACTTTTAATTTAGTTTGCCTTTAAACCAAGATGAAAAGTTTTCCCCAGGATGTGAGCAGGCCAGCTGTAGAGAGGCTGGAGCTGCCTTTCCCTGGCAGTGATGCTGCTCTCTCTCCTAGAAGTGTGCTCGGTGGACTGCGGCACGCACGGCGTGTGCCTCGGCGGGACGTGCCGCTGCGAGGAGGGCTGGACGGGAGCGGGCTGCGACCAGCGCGTGTGCCACCCCCGCTGCACGGAGCACGGGACTTGTAAAGATGGGAAGTGTGAATGCAGAGAGGGCTGGAATGGGGAGCACTGCACCATTGGTAGGCAAACGACAGGCACCGAAACAGGCACATATTGCTTTCTTTTCATAAATCGTAGAGACATAGTTACTGTCGTGGACTGTAATGGGCTGTTCCCTTAAGGACCCAAGCGCTCTCAGATATTGACCCTGACTCAAAATGTGTTGGGGGAAATGCAGATAGGCTCTTGGAATCATTTCCAATCAGGAACAAACTGGTTTAGAGAGGAAAAACAAAACAAACAGGAAAAAAAAAACCAAAACACAACAACAAATTCCACATTAGTAAGTAAAGATGTAACAAATGGTACCATGTGTGATATCAACAAATACAACACATGCTACTATGGATGATATCTCCGTATCATCCGAGCCTGAATGATTTTCAGACTTAATTAAGCATTCCTTTGCGTGAATGGCCTCTTTTTTAATTTACCAGTCTGATGCATCAGTGCTCTCCTGCTGTTGTACATCACAGGTGAAGCACACCCCCGGCAGCAGCACCCGGAGCAGGGGTCGAGTGCTGGGGAGTGTGTTCCTGGAGGCACAGGAGCAGCTCCCTGGCATTCTCCAGTGGCTCTGGTGTTTGCATGGACACAATGCCAGCATGGCAGAGCCCCTTCCCTGAGAGCCTGCAGCTCACTGCAGCATCAGCATCACAATTTCAGCTGGGCTCTGTCAGCCTGGGAAGTTCAAAAAGCAATGATGTTCTGTCCTCTCAATTACTACACTTGAAAATTTACTCTGAAGAGGAATTAATTCTTCCTAAGTGAACTTCTTTATTTTGTCTCTACAAGCAGTCAGGCAGTCTATTTGGATTGATTTGAAAATTTACTCTAAACAAAGAAGAAAACTGTTATTTTCTCTGAGCTATAATCAAAAATGGGAAATTCTCAGCGATCAAATCCCTTCTGAAAAGTCTGAGCAGAATTATCTGGAACAAGAGTATTCCATCTACTGAGACTGTGAGGTTCAGGCAAGTGTGCTTTTCTCCAGAGAATTTTTGGAGAACTGTGAAGTATGCCTTAGAAGAAATCTGGTGAGTCCAAATCCAAAGTTATGTTGCTTTCATTATCTGAAGGTGAATTTAAGAAAGAAAAGAGTAGGTCACTTGAGATTTTCATGGCAGTCAGGGACCCTAATGGGACAGTCCTATTACAAGTGAATTGTTATTTCTTTACTTAAACGTGTGGTGAGATTCTTGCATCCCTCAAGCTGTTTTTCTTTTTCATTCCCCTCTGATTTCTTGTTGGATATACAAACCATTTCTGATACCTACATTAGTTGGAAACTAAAAGTATATTCCTATTGGAGAGATTGAAAAAAAAAAAAAAAAAAAAAAAAAAAAGAAAAATTGATACATATTTTCAGGGCATATCCTTTGATGTTGTGGTGCTGCATGCTTCCACCACACTGTGCTAATATGATTTAAATCAAAGCTTTTATGACTGAACACTTTGTGACCAGCACAGAGGCAGAGTGTTTTTTTCATAATTGCTTTCAGACTTCCATCATATCAACATACCTCTGCTAGATTAATCCAGGCATTTTGTTTTCAAAGTTCTTCCCAGATCTTTACAAAATGCCTAGTATATAATTTTTTCATTAAATTCAGTAATAATCGCTTATTTCAGAAGTTGATGCTTCGCACAAAATTTGTTTTGCTGTATAATCTCTTAGTAATGTGCCAATGTTTAGAAGTAATTAGTGTATGTAAAGTCTTCATTACTGTGCAGACAAAAAGATGCCTTTTGCCAAGATCTCAAAAGTATGCTAAAAATTGCAAGCTGAACTAGTGAACTTTGAAGTGAGATTTTAAGTCTAATTTTCCAAGCTTTGAACTAGTTATCTTCCTTATTATTGGTGTATATAATCAATTCTTTCCAGAGGAAGGGTGGTACTTCTAAAGTGATTAAAATATACATAAGCTTTTTTGTTTGGTACGTACTACACAGATTTCCTTGAAACTTAATGTGGCTGGGCCTGTGGCAAAGATAAGACTAGTGCAAAATATTCAGGTGTGCCCTTCTAGTTATCATGGGTGAAATTTGTGCAGTCAGAAGTTGTCTGTTGCATGCAGACACACATTCTTGTGACAGGCCTGTATTGGTAAGAATAGCACAAAGCACAAAAGCACAAAGGCTGATGCCAGGAATGGGATTGAGTTCAGAGGAACAACTCAGTGTGACCCCACTGGTTCATGTTACATGGAGCTGAAACACGGAGTTCAGAGGAAAAGGATGGTAAAAGTGATTTTTGTTAATATTGGTACAAAATTTCTAGAAGTTACCACTGAAAAATTTGTGCTTAGAGTGAGCTGATACTTTGATACAATGGTGAGTTGCTCAAGATGTTTTAAATGTTGGTGGGAAGAACTAAAGTGCACTTAAACTTTACAGAAACCCACTTCATTTAGAGTACTGGCTTTATGGTTTCATTTTCAGCTGAAAGTTTGACACAGCATTTAATGTCAGAATTACTGAGGAGAGTCCACCTATAAAGATGCCACAAATCAGTCCTTTCTGGAAGGTACCTGTCAAACTGCAGAGTCTGTTTGTCCCAAGGCAGAAAATGCAAATCCTGTAGGACAGGTTATCTACTCTGAATTTCCATTTTTGCTACACCTAGTCTGAAATGAAGTCAGCAGAAAAACTTGCTTTGATTCCAGTGACTTTAGGCCAAGTCCACTTAGAACAAATTTATCTATGAGGGAAAAAAAAGGAGATTTCTATATACAAACCATTTTCTTTTGTTTGTGTTTTTTTACCAGTTCCTTTGTGCCATATTTACGTGGCAGTGGAAAAGCAATTATCATAGCAACCTGCAGGTATCAAAGTTCATTCAGGATATTTTATTCTATTTAATATCAAATTAGGCTTTAATAGATGCTTGACAGAATGCACACTCCTTGTCATTTCATTGTTGAGTATCTAAGCTCAAAAGTTTTAATAGAACTGCTTTTTTTTTCTCTCTGAGTTACCTGGATTAAGAAAAGCACTCAGAAAATCCTCCCAGAACAGCAGTGTGAGCTCAGTGTTGGCACAATGTTTGTGCAAAGCAGCTTTTGCCTGTGTGCAATAGAATTATGTGTAAGAATCAATGCAAATAAAAATGCACGCATGTTCCAAGTTACACAGATTTTGATAAATCTATATACAAATAATATTAAAGTGAAAGGAGTGGGTGTCTGGTTTTGCTCAGCTGCTTCTTGAAGGAGAGCAGAACTTCACTTTGCTACTTCAGGTAAGAAAAGAAATTGCTTACTGGAGTGGTGATAAAGAAAATTAATCTTTTCCCAGTGCAAAAATAGACCTGTCAGGATATGTTTATTAAGTGATTGCTATTCATTGATTGCAATTATGGAGGAAGTTATAACTAAATAATAGAGGGTAATCTAGATGAAAAAAATATTGGAAAACTAATAACAAAGTGAAGGAAAGGTATAGAAGTTGTTAATCTTGGATCCATTTCATGACAGAAATTTAAGATGGAGGATTTAGCTTTTCCTTGAATCATCTGAATGTTGTTAAAGCATGCTGTTATAAAACAGATCTGTTACTTTCACTGAAAATAATATCTGGATGTTTAAAACTGTTGTTTTTAAATGCTTGCAGAGGATGTTCTGCATATAAACTGTCAAGATAGTATTCCAAGGACAGTGTGATATATATGGAGATCTTATGAAACAGTCAGAAATACCATTTTAAAAGTGTAATTCCATCTGTAATTCATATCCCTGGAGCATGGACTCTTACTAAGTTATTGGTAAAAATCTCACTGGGAGACCAGTGAAAGCAGGATTTAATCCTAAATATTTACAAGTAAAATTCAGATGTCTGCAAATGTATCTTTTAAGGTGAGCTCTGACCAGAAGGTAATATATGAAGTTTTCTTTGTGGCTGCCTGTCATATTCCCAAGCCTTGTTCTTATCTGCTCATGTCCTCCATTAGATGTAGGTTAAGGACTCCTTTTCAGACAGAAAGTGGGAAAAGATTGTACTCAGGGTTATTTGGTAATATGCAAAAATCTGCTGCAGATTTTGATCCAGACAGTTCTTATATTTTATGTCCTTTTTTTTTTTTAATGCAAATGAGCTATACCCCTGGTACAGGCATTGAAGCTGAACCTCCACCTGGCTGCCTACCTGACAAAACACACACAAGTGATGAGTCCTTCTCTTCAGGCTCTGCTTAGGTTCATTTAGCTTAGAAAAGACCCTTAAGATCATCAAGTCCAGCCATAAACCTCACACTGTTCTGACCTTGGTACTGCTTTCTGAAATCTAACTCCAGAGTTGGGGATCAGCAACTTTCCCACTGAGTCCTTGGCCCTTGTACTAAAACTGTCAAAATTGTAGAACAAGTTCCTTAGTAAAGAAGGGGCTTGGAAATCTGTATTAGCTCTGTATCTTATCTTCTATGTTTTCAAGGCCTTGAATAAAGGAGAAAGATTTGAAAAAAGCTAGGATTAGGATTTCTACCTGCGTGGTGGAAAATAACCTAATATTTTCAGATGCATAAAAGTGTGAAGGAAAAATAAAAGACCTTTTGTCTAGGATGATTAAGAAGTTTAAGTTACAGTACAAGGTATTTGTGTAAATGAAAAGCTAGAGGAGGTTGTCCAAGCAAATTGTGAATTCCTCATCAATGGAGTTTTTAGGGACCATTTAGACAAACACTTGTCAGATATAACAGAGGTAATTATTCCTGCCCTGGGGCAGCAGGCTCATCAGGAAATCGTTGAAGTCTGTGAACTCTCTTCCAGTCCCCTCTTAAATGAGTTTAGGAGGAAACATTCCTTCTAAGGACTTTATTTTTAATGGCCTACCTTAAGAGTTGTACTGTCATTACCTTAAAGAATCCAATGCCACTGCTGGAAAATAGAATTGATAATTTATCCAGCCAGGGAGACTAATCTATGTGTTCTGTATTTGCAGAACAATGAATTGTCAATGTGGATATTGAGCCACTCTGAAATATCCAAACAAACTCACACCCAGTAGGTAAATACTTTAAATCCTCTCCCTTGAAAGCTGAACACTATGTGGACCATATTCCACCTCTGGTTTTCATAAAAAATTATTTACTAAAAAGTTTTCTTCCCTGAGTGCTTTGGGATGACCTTTCCAGCTTTTAGACATTTTTATATTTTCTATCAGCTGAATGGAATACCACAAGTAAAGATTTCGTTCTTTACCTTGTCATGGACTCAATAATCAATAGAAACATTAATAATGCAGCATTGTGTTATCTTTGGATATAGCAAGATATTTTTGTCCCATGATAATGCTCTTTGTGTCAAAGATTTTTTTTTCTTCTACTACTGATTTCTCTTGTTGTAATTACAACAGTAATGATTCAAAGATGAGGCAATTTTCAGGAGAGATGGAAAGTGTGTGGGAGGAGGCAGTGGAAAGCCATCGTATCTGACAAAGAGCAATTTAGAAGGAGCTAGATATATTAGACTTCTCCAATGGATTTCTAACTGAAAATTAATCTGTAGCAGTTTATAACCTATCAAGGCATAAAAATCCTCTAACAATGATGACAGGAATTTGGATTGCAGGCTCTGCAGAGGGAGGAGCACATTTTTTTCATTTTATTTGAAAAATGCATAGAATATTTAGGTCATGACCATTTTTCATTACTGCTGATGTAGAAATATATTGGTAACATATATATGATGACATGACCAAAACTGTTTGAGATGTTCCTGAATGTGCAGATTCTGGTTCAACACCTGGATCACACAGTTATCCCACTGTTACACCTGGAAGCAGATTTCACATAATGCAGCCTTTTGGGTATGTGGTGCCAAGCATTCATTGGAATTTAAGAGTTGTTCCCCCTGTGCCTCTTCAGCAAAGCAGAGGAGCAGCAGGTACCTGATGAGGCAACCTGAGAGATTCTCAATTATTTCTGTCACTCACTGCACATCTTTCACATTTTCACTTCCATCATTCAAACACAGAGAGACTCAAAAGGTAGAAATCTTCTTCATAAGGTGGAATTTTGCAAACATATGTCATTTTGTGACCAAAGCCAAGGAAATGTACTTGTCCCTTAGATAAATAAATGCTCATTTAGTCCAACATCTCTGTGCTTCAGTAAAGGTGTGAGTTCCTGGCAAATAAATATCTGGCAAATAAATTTCTTCCTGGAAATCTAATACTTCTTATCTATCCCAGCTACATTTACTATTGGGGTGCTTTGTTGGTTGCCTCATCTTTGTCATCTTTTATTTCACCTGCAAAGCTTCTGAATAAAATCTCTTGGCTGTAGAGTCCCCAGATTCCATTCTATGTAGATGGCACTTGCTTGGGATTTCTACTTCTGGTTTGTAACTTTGCAAATTCCTGTGCTGAAAACTGAAATATACTGGCTACCTTTGTGGATCAGGGATGAGCAAACTTTCTAAATAATTTCTGTAGCACTAAAGAATCCAGAACTGCAATATATATCTGCTTAATTTTATCATAGCCAGGCAAGGTAGCTGATTATGAACACTTGGAAGGAAGTATTCTGTGTAGAGATTTATGTGAGGCTTTTTTCTGTGTTATAGTGAGAGTGGTTTGACTTTCAAAGAGTTTAGAAAAAGAATTCCTTTTCGTTGACAGAATTTACAGGGGGCAGCTGGGGATCTTTTTTAGCTGAAAGGCAAGCTTATTCATGAGGAAGAACTTTCCTGTTTGCATTCTTTGCTGAGGGCTTCCTGTAAATGATTGAAACATGTCACAGCTCAGTGTCAGAACACTTGAGTAGCTTTTTTCTTCCTCTTTTTACAGGATATTTGCAGAACATGACCTTATTTCTTTCCTTTCTAGCCCAAAAAATTTAATGAGTATGTTTTCAGCTAAACTTCCTGCATTTTGCCTGGTACTTCAAAGGTGCACCCAGAAGATCCTGGTGAATAGTTTCCCAAACTAAAACCACATTTCTTTTTTCTCCTATTGGAGGGCCTTCTACACGAGTTATATTGATTTTCTGGCCAATTCTTGAACTCTTAAAAGACCACAAAAAGTGAGGGAGGGCAATCAATCAGGGAGCTGATCTAACTTTTGAAAGGGCAGAGCCGATTATGCTGTTCATAGCAGTATTCCCAGAGCCAGACAATCTTCTCTTCTCCTGCAGATAATATTTTCTGTATTATTTTGTACCCTGTGGTGTCAAGCAGAGCTTCAGCAAGTGAGTGAATTACACAATGTTGCTGGAAACAAAACAACAAAGACACAGGAATGCTTGTGAGAGGTCAGTGTCATGGATTGTATAGAGATAGAAAGGTAGAACTGGATCTGGAGAAACAGACATGTATATACATATACCATATTTATACTTACTAAGAAAGAAATGCAAAAGAGAACAATACCTTTCCATCCTTTTGAGACCTGCTGTTCATATTCCTGTTAAAGATATCTTGGTCACTTGCATTCTTGCTTATACATTCTCAAGGTATAATTCTTGCATCTTTAGTATCAGTTTCACATAATCTTTCATGCTTGAAGATGCAAATAAAGGCAAATGTGTTTTGCCTGACTGCTGAAAACTCTGTGGAATAATATTTCAGACGCAAAGCTTTGCAAAGGGTTTTTTAGGGGTTTTTTTTTCCCAGCTTCTTGCCAATTTAGTATCAAATTAACAGTAGGATGCATTAGAAGTTACAGAGTTGTCTTCCTAAGATATTTGATGCTTTTGAAATTCTCTACTCAATATTTTCTTAGTTTAATGTTGTATTAAAAATATTAATGTCAGAAATAAAAAGGAAAAAATGGTCTCTGTAGCACCTCTGAGGTGTCAGTTCAGGATTTTGCTGTGTGATCTATTTAGGGCTTCGGGGAAAAATGAAACTATTGAAAGCCTTCTCTTTAAGCTGTCAGTTCTCTCCTGTGCAGTAACTACTCACTGAGGATGAATACACACTGATGCTGAATATTGATACCTCCTTCTTTCACTAAAAGCCCTTACTTAGACAGTTTTTTAACAGATCTTAAGGAGTGAATGTGGGCACTTGTTCAGAGCACAAGCTACGAGGTATCATGAGCCATTCTTATTGAAGAAAGTTTTTACAAAATGTATGTTATCCAGTTATCCAGCTCTTTTCTCTTGTTCCTTCTTTCTTTCCATCCCTGCTCTGACCTGCTTATGAAATGCTCAATAGGGTAACAACGCTTCTGGAGATTATTCCTGTGTGTAGCCTGAGCCTATTTCATTTTACATATAGCTTTTCTATACATATAAAAAGTAGCAAAGTTTACTGTCCAACAGAAATCATCATATAATGTAATATGTCTCATTTGCCCAAAGGAATTATAAACGTAATTTGGATTATTTGGAAATGTAAGAGCTGAATACAAGCTTGAGTATTCTTAAAGGCATTTAGGTCTGGTGTTTTAGTCCATGTTGATCTCTTCATGTTGAAAGTGAAAATAATTGGAATAATCCTGAGGTTGCTATTACCTGATTTATAGCTGCCAAGAAATTGTGACCAACTGAGGAGATTTCTACAATTTCCAGCACATTCTACTGTCATGTTTTCAGTGATGTAGTGTTGATTGACATATTACTGTCCATCTCAGGCTGTCAGTTGTCTTCAAAACACATCCATGCTGGGATAGATGGAGACAAAGCAGTGCTGGTGTCTCATTAATCAGCAGTTCAGAGCCATGCTGCTGCAAGCCAAAGGAAAAGCAGGACATGATATATTAAGGTTGCTGTGTTTGTTGTCATCCCCTCTTCATTCACTAACGGGATTAGAGCAGAAAGGATTCATGGCCCAACTGTTCCCTGAGGATTTTCAACTCTGAGAACTGACCCTGAGCGCTGCACACTTAAATATTTCACTCAAAAAAAGTACCTCTCTTAAGCAGTTAAGCACTTTTCATGGAAAAGTAGCAAGTTTGCTTTCATGAAGGCTTTGCTGTGACACGGATCAAAACATTATCCTTAATGAAAATTTAGGCAGGGGAGACGTGGCTGTCTGCTTATCCACATAAAGCTTTTCTTCTTCTTGCTCTACTACACTTAAAAGATATTTTTACTCCTGCATTGCTGTGATCAGCCAGTTGTGTGGCCCATGAGTGGTGTGTAGCACCTAGGATGGATTTTCTTATGGTGGCTCTCTGGTTTTTGGGAGCTGGGCAACGAGTCCCAGATGTTCAAGTGTCAAACAGTCTCTGTGTTCTCTCAAACATGGTTTGCAAAGCAGCTCCCAAGTCCTGCCCACCTCACTTGCACTTCTCTGTTCCACAGTGCCTCTTCAAAGGCCATGGGTGTCCTGCATTCTGGAATTAGGGACCCATAATTTTGACAAACAACCATCTAAGTTTATTGCTTTTTTCCCTAATCCTTCTGTATTAGTTTCTATATGCAGATTTTAACAATCCAGTGCAAAGCAGATCAAACTCAGCATCAATAAACTGTGGCCTGCTTTAAAAATGCTGTAAAAGAAGATACCATCAAAATAGCTGCAAGAAAAGGTTTAGATATTACTTTTTAAATGTTCTGGCTTGATTAGGGTAGATTGAACTACATGACCTAATAGTTAATTGTTCACATATTTGAAAAGTATAAACACTTCTAACATTTCAGTATATTTTTACATGAACCCATATAAAGATGAATTTCTTCTCTGTTTAATTATAAAATTTCAGATGAGTATTTTTTTAGGTAGATATTGGAAGACTAAAGTTATTTCAAAATTTGAAAAATAGGTAAGATTAATAATTCATCTAGACCACATATGTTTTAGTTTTCCTTCAAATAGTTTTTCTTAATATTGGACAATTGAGCTAAAGAACCACAATGCATCAAGGTGCAGCCCCTGTTCTGAAGAGAATTAGTAGGGATAATAACTTTGGTGTCTGAGAAGTAAATATAATGGTGAAATTGTGATTCAAGCCATTCTTTTTAATTAAAAACTAAATCCATTTGTATTGGAAAATATTACTAGGTTGTGATTTTAGGTTAGAAGCAATGTGAAGAGGACAATTATCCAAAAGCACAAATTAGCAAAAAGAAAAACCCCAGTCTGTTTAGGGATAGCATTTTTTTCCTGGATCATGGTGGTTTATTGCTTTTGAAAGTGGTGCTGTTTCAAATACTGTGATTTTCCAATTGTTAGGAATCAAAGGGCATTGCTGAGTTTCTTGTGGAAGGAGCTCCTCAAGAATAGCGCTGAAGCTATTTTTGTAAATTCAGCCTGTACAAACACAAACCCTTAAATGTCCCTGAAGATGTTGATTCTCCTAAAAACAGAGACACATTAGTACAGATGAAAGAACTGGCTTTTTGTTTTAACCACTGGGAATTCAGAGTAGAACTCAGTCCCTAATGTAGCATGTTGCCATCCACCTTTCAGCACAGTTTAAATATAAACTCATCTGACTGCTTCCCATTTCATAAAGCAAGGCAGGATGTGTGTCTGCTGGGTTACAGATCACTTACCTCTCAAACTAAGGGCAATTAACATTATAGCATTTTGTCCTGCAATGGAAGATAGTGTGCTCAGAATTAAGTAGTTCTATAAAAAAGGGTCTTTCTCTTCCCCTTCTGTATTTTATTATTAAATTGTAGAATCCCTAGCATTTGGACCATAAAGGTATTACTGTAAGCAGGAAGCCATGAATCATTATTTGTTGTTGAAAAGTGAATGAATTTGTTAAAATGTTTGCAGATTCAGATTAATCAATAATTTTATTTTTTAAGAGTACTTCTATAACAATACAGGAAAAGGAGTAGCAATGTGACTTCTGTTGTTTCAAAAATAACTGAAAAGATCTTTTAGATTTAAGTCAGAAAATCACTGCATTGGTGTTTGTTAGAATTTTGAAATGAAGGTTAACATTGCTCCCATGTGGCATTGCTAATAGCTGAATAAGGGTGGGGGAAGTAGAGTGACACAGATTTTTAGATACAATTCATCTTTTTATTGGCTTTGGAATAGGGGTAAAACTGCTTTTTTGTTACTGTCTCCCTTGGATCATTATTAATTGATTCTTTATCATGAAACCAATCCATATATATCTTCATTGTGTCCTGTGAATGTTTGAAACTTTTTTTTTCTCCAAAATAAGTCAGAAATATTGATTTAGAATGGAAAAAGGCTGTCATATTTAGAGAACAGGATATCAAAGTCAAGGTCACCCTGTTTGTGATTTTTTTTTTGGCTGATTTTTCATTGGAATCTTTTGTTGTACATTCCATAACAATTTTGATTGCTTGTTTGCTGACTAAAAAAGTGAATTAAAATTGCTCTGACCCACCCTTAATTACAAACAGTAGTTCATATACTTAATCAAAAGGGTTAATTAGCAATGAAATATCACTCAGCAGACTTTTTGGATACACTGAAATGTCTCTAAAATTGTTAATATTTCTATTCCACATGAAAGGGGTTTTTTTAAAATGTAATTAAGACAGTGTTTATTACAATCTAAATATATCCTCATTCCTTTTAATCTTTCAATCTTCCATACACAAAGAATATGCTCAGTAAAATCTGTCATCTTTGACCAGTATTTTTGTTTCTAGTTACCATGAAATTCCTAAGATCCTCATCAACTAATTTAAAAGCATTCAGTGCATGGAAATTTTAAAGTATGAGATGCTTTGTAAAGGGAAATATTTGTTCAGCAGAACTGGGGATTTAACATGTGTGCCTTCCATTGAAGACTGCATCTATTTACTTTTATAGTTACAATTTCCCCTACTTATTAAGGATTTTTGTCAGAATTTATGAGTTTAAATACTGCAGTTTTAAAAATTTCTATCAAGTTCTATATAATGTTTCTGATTTCTGAAGTGAGCATTCCTATTGATAATAAATGGGAGATTTAATAAGGTTCTTTGCAGAATATGTCCCCAGATCTTAGCTATTTATTTTCTGTATTTTAATGCTTGAGATAAAAACATAATGAAATGTGAGGAGGGATGTCACTCAAAAGTGACAGTGAAAAGGAAAATGTTGGTTCTCATAAGCATTGCTTCTGAATTTTTGCCCTGTGACTAAAGATTATAGGTTTATTAAAGATGAACTTCCACAGGGCTGCTGCTACTGATCCCTTACTTGAATTAAGTAACTTCAGCCCAGCCTAGAAATAATTACAATTAGTAAGTGGTTTCCTTCAGAGTGAGAAGCAGGTGAGCATGCTGGAGAGCCCACATAAAAGTCTTGTATTGACATATTTGTACCTTGTGGAGCAGAGCTGTGTCACTAAACTGCAGGAGAGCTTTTCCAGTGAGTGACACCGTTAAAAAGGATTTTTGCAGAAACTTCCTGAGTGCTTACAGCAGTTATTAGAGTAAATTGGATATGCACTGTGCCTGATTAAGCATATTGCCACGTACGTGTTTACCCTGAAAGCCAGAGCTGTCCCCACTTCACTTTGCTTGATTGTGATCTGTGAGATGTTACAAACTGCACCAAACCCCAGGGAACATTCTGGTGTTTGAAGGTGTTCCCTTGTCAGCTGCTGGTGGCACATGAGGGGAGCCTGCTGGAAATCCTCTGCAGCTCCAGTGAGCACCAGCATTGTCCTGGTGCTGAGCAGTGGGAAAGGGCTGCACACTGCTCTCAGCAGATGCTCAATAGCTAAAGGAAAGCCTAAGGAATATGTTTATAACCTGGTGGCAGTGGAGCTATGAGCAATGGACAATGACACCATAACCTATTGAAATTATGGGAAACTGGCAGAGTGGGGTAACCTCAATTATGGTTTTATTTGAATGCTGATGATCAATAATGCTGGCCCTCAGGGCAGTCTCATTTTCTGATATCTTTTCCCTGGAACTCTTCTAAGAAAACTAATAACCTGGATAGAAAAGAAAAATTTCTTTGACATCTGTTTGTTATGTTTAGAGATAGCATGAGCTACTCACGTTGTATTTTCAGCATTGCAAAGAGAGAGTTAGTTACACAAAGCTGTACCAAATTGTCTTTTAGATGTCCTTTGCATACACCATAGATTTTCTTTATTTTTTTTAATTGGAAATTCCTTTTAACTGATCTTCTGTTTCTGCTTTTCCTTATTTCGTTGGGTTTTTTTAAACTAAAGCAAATATCCTGACATACATAGCTCTGCACTTTTTTGCTTGACATGAATCAGGGAATGAAGTTTATTAATTCAACATACTGATTGTCCTGGTCACACAATCCTATTAGAGCTGAGATGGAGGGGTCTCCAGATTTCTTGGCTGCATCTCCCACTCCCTCACCTTGTCTTTCTTTTCCTAAGTGCTCCTGGAAAACAGTCCCAGTGTAAGAAGTGACAACCTGCCTGCCCCAGCACAGCTTAAAAACTGTCAAATATAGATGCAAGGCAATCAAGTTAAAAGTCTCATTGGTGCTTCTGATGGCTTCTACAAAGAAATGGAAAATAAATGCTCTGCCCAGCAGCAGAAAGACTTAAGTATTCGTTCCAGAGAATTAAGGACACTTCTAGTGAGGCGAGGGGAGGAGCAGAGCCATCAGTTGCCTGGTAGTAAATATGTTTAATGTAAAGCAAGTAGAGCTTAAAGAGCTTGTTTCTCTTCCACATTTCTTCCAAGTGCAGATTAAATTCTCTTGGCTTTCTTGGGGGTAAGATGGAGAAGATGATCTCCCTTGCAGATCAAAATCACTTTCAGAGATTTATTTAGTATTTAAATATCAAAGCAACTGGCTATATGTGAAGGATTATTAGGTTTCTTCCTTCACCATGTAGATAGATTAAAAATAGGAAGAAAAAGACAACTGTTTTTTGCATGCAGGATTTTACAGAATCACAGAATCACTAGGTTGGAAGAGACCTTCAAGATCTTTGAGTCCAACCCATCCCCTAACCTCTGAACTAGACTATGGCACCAAGTACCACATCCAGTCTTTTTTAAATCACATTTAAACCATTTCATTTGTAAACACTACATTTTTATTTCTGTAGCTTTTATAAGTTATTTGTGCAGTTGGTAGGTTGATAAATTGGAAAATGGTATGATATTTGTGAGGCTTATGTATGTTGACCAGGGATGCAGAATGGTGCCTTGCACTTCAGAATTAAAGGGATGTCTACAAAGTATATTTTATATACTGAAATATCCATCCTCTATCCTATATCTGCCAAACAACTTAGCATACACAAATACTCACATAACTCAGAGTACATTATCTGTTTTAATTTGTCTTGCATAGTTGCCCATGTGGTGGATTACTGCTCCTAGGTCATGAGCATTATTTCATATTTTATATTTGTGTATATTCAAACTCCATAAATTCTAGCCTTAACAAACATGTGAGATATATTTATTTTAATATTCAAATGCATATTCTTTTTGGTCACTTCTAATCATATTTTAATGTCATGAAGATTTAGGAATGCTGCAAGCCAGAAGGCATATGAGAAGCATTTAGTGCATTGCTACTATTTTTCATTCCAATGATCCACAATACTTCATAAAAACTTCTGGTTTTTTCTCTGTCACTTTCTTTGTTTTTTTTCTTTGGACAATTGGAATGCTGGAACTCTGCAGTCCAAACCCATGCAGTGTGCAGCCATTTAATGGAATTGATGTGATTAATGCTTTAAGAAGATCAGCTGCAAAATGTAATGCACATGTCTAAATAGTGCCTTTCATGCTGAAGGGATTCCAAAGTTCTGTACCAAATTTAAGGGACAGAACATACTTATCTGCCAGACAGCAATAGAGGAAACTGCCTACTTCTGTTTAAGCTCATATTTATTCTTCTGTTAGAGATAACCTGCACACTTACATGAGATCAGCATTTGCATACCTGAAAGTTAATTGCTAAATTATAAATTCTATGCAGACATTAATATCTAATGAATAGCAAGCAATTATATTTTAATAGTGCCTGAGAAAACTGGGATTCCCTGCCCTGAGAATTATGAAATATAAAGCTCTAAAACCAAAGGGATCATTGATAATTCAGTTTAGAAGGGATGTCAGCAGGCAGCTGCTCCAACCTTTCCTTCAAAGTAGGGTGGTTTTGGGGTCAGACACCAGGCTCAGGCCCACAGATTTTAGGGCAGACTCCCCACAACCCCCTACAGGCTGTGACCTCTCAGTGCCCTTGCTGTGCATCCTCTGCAGTGTACTGAGCTGCTCAAGCAGTTTGGAACATCTGCTTGTTCTCACTGCAGCTCCCTACTCATGTATTCATGTGTGTGTGTGCACAAACCCCATTCCTCACATTACTGAATTCAAACTGAATTTGAAACACTGATGAAAACAACGAGTAAGCAGCACTGACAGAAGGGGAGCAGTTCTCTTTGGTCACTCTAAATGCTAACTTGGCTAACTGGGCATTTTGATTGACTTAAACTCCTCCATTTGGTAACGGTTTTTGTATTTTAAAGGAGTTATGGTCAAAGAAATGCAATTAGCATTTGAAGAAAAAGTGTGCAACACATGATTTTTATTTTCATCTTATATGGAGGTTCTCATCTAAGGGGGAAAGGAATTCATTCCTCCTCTTTACAGTATGGAGAGGATCTGTGAAGTGAAAAAAGTATTTTGAAACTAATGACTGAACTGAGAATGTCTTCCTACAAGAATCCTAAATTGTATTAAGTCTAAATTACATTGTGATTAGGTTAGATATTCTTTCAAACATGAAGTCAGTGTTTTGCTTGTTGCCCTTCAATTGACTGAATTTACACATCCTGTCTGATAGGTCACTTTATCATTTTGCTGCCACAAAACTATTTAAATAGACATTATTTTAGAGATAAATTCAGCTTGAGAAGGCTTCTTTCCCAGAAAGGATATTACATATTACAAAGGATGATGCCAGTGCTTGTATGTGGTATCAGAAGCATTAATACAATAAAAGATTATGGCTGTGGTAGTAGTTTTATGAATGTAATTTCACCTGGACTTATATTCTAAATGGATTTTGTTACAGTAAGATTAATTTGAAACACCCAGCTATCTTAAACACAAATTTTACTGCATCTTTTATATATCTTTTTATTGGGTATATGAATTGGAGTTGGATATGAGTCTTGTTTGAAAAGAATACACTGTGTAGCTCAAATATGCTGGTAGGGTCAAATTTCAGCTCCTGCTCAAAATTTCAGCAAAAAACCTGCTTGGCCTCTGGAAGGAACTGCAGCTCTGCTGCAGCTTTTGGGCTGCAGCAGTTTCCTAACTTATATTTTACATAACTTCTTTGCTGATGCTGATGCTCAGTTGGAACTCAATCCATGGGGTGTGGTGTTGGGTTCTGTGCAGGAGGCAGTGTCTTTGTGCTTTAACAATTAACATTAACAATTGACATTAACAGTTTTGGGGTGCAGAGAGAACCCTGCTTGGCTGCCACAGAGCACTTGGACTTCAGCATTGCAGAGGCTTCTCAGTCTGATGACTGACCTTCCCGTAAGGCAGAGCCCCTTCCTTCTGGAAACTGTCCTCTCTGTGTGTAAGGAGCCCAGATTCTGGGCTCAGCTGGAGCTCTGTGTGTATACTCAGTGTTGTGAGCAGACAGGGACATTTCATTATCCATCTCTTTGACTTCCTCAAGTCTCAGGACAGTGTAGCACAAACTGCCCCCTTTTCCCTGCCCAGCTCTTGGCAGCTTGGAGAGGGTCACACCAAAAGCTGGTGACAGAGAACTCTGTTGGTTGTGCACAAGAGGGAGACCTCGAGAATGTCTTCCCCAAGACACAGGAGCTCCTCTGCTTGTGTCACCTCAATGCAGTTGGATAACATGGAATGTTCTGGGAGCAATTCCTTGTTAACAAGTCATGAGGCTCTTGCACCCCTGGGGTTTTCTTCAACCTCAATTTTTTTTGACCTGTATTGCAATATGAGCTTCCCTCTGTGTGTGTGTGTCTGTATCTTTGGGTTTTTTGTTCTTTTTATTCAGAAAGATGCAAGTGGCTTTACTTGAGACTTACATTTTCATACCAGCAGTTCCCTTTTGTGTGATCTTTACTTCTCTTCTAAACAGTCACACATATTTTCTCCTATTTCTCTGCTTTGTTTGGAGAACTGGATGTTCCCTGAGTTCCTGCCCTTATGTGTAAAAGACTAGAATTGCAGAGATAGATAGAATTTAGGGGGAAATTCTGTTATGATATACATATCCAGGCAATTTAAGAAATCTTACTTAAAATTCCTAATTGTTTGTCTGCACAGGAGGTATTGGAGTGAAGGGCTTCAAGGCTCTTTAAACATACTCTTTGGTCTTTCTTTTTTTTTTTTTTTTCTTCAGCCTGTTCAATAAATACAATTGTAATTATTGAATACAATTAGTATGTAGTCTGTAGTAGATCTGTAGTTCTAATTCAGGCATGTATTCATCTGCACAGCACATCTGCAAGTAGATATTTATTCTTTGCTTCTTTGTTTGATGTGTAGCTTAAAGAAATATTTAGGATGTTGAGTAGTTTTAAACAAAACGTTTTATCAAAAAAAAAAAATTAAGGAAAATAAGGAGCAGGCAGCCAGTCAGAGCATGCTGCTGACAATCACTTGAGTGCCAGGAAGAAGCTCCTGCTCTCTGAGCCTTCTCTGGAAAGCAGCAGCTGTGCTGTGCTGGTGAGCAGTGAGCTTTGTGCTGCTCTGAGAGCCTGCCTTCATTCTCAGCAATTTGTCAATCAGTGTCACTGCCCTGCTTCAGAGCCCTGGGCTGGTGCCTCTGCATGGCTCCAGCCATTCTGGAACTGTCCAAACTCACTCACAGGGGCCTCACCTCTCACTCAACCAACACTGTATTTCATTGACATGTGTTTAGTTCCATGTTTGGGGTTTGAGTTTATTTCAGTTGAAGTATTACTCTGTAGAAAATGACTTGTGAGTGTGCCTACCATAACAATGTGTCATTTTTATTTGTGTGCCCTTTCTTTGGCTTTAACTAAGCCCTGCAGGCTTTGGAATTGAAGGATTAAAAAATAACAATAGCAAATAAAAAGCATAATTTTATTTTCAGTGTTGCTAGGTGCCTCATTCTATGTACCTCATTTATTATTTGCTAGATAGCTGTAGGCATACCAGCAGCTCACTGAAGGAATGAAGAGAAAATATGAAAACAGTGATTACCCTCTAAAATCCAAATTAAACAGGCTATTGTCATTACTGCTTTTATGTCATTACTCTAAATTCTTTAGGTACCATCATATCCCAGGCTACTTTTATTTGCTGCAGTTCTGTAGTTAACAGCTATAATGAGAAGAGGAGGATTGAAATGTAATTTAAATGTTCCCCTTGAAACTTGTGTGCATCCTGTGAGTGAGGAAGCACTGTGCTGTAGAGCACACTCCTCACTGCAGGGCTTCTGCACCCACAGGACCACCAGGTCCAGCCTCAGCTGAAGTCACTGGAAAGGCTCCAGTGACTGCCAGCAGGCTTTGTATCAGGATGTGTGAAATGAGGTCATGTGGAAGGATAAACATGAGATCTCATATTGCAGACTGTGGCTGTGCACATGTGCACTGAAGGGGAGAGCTGCTGGGAACCCACTCTGCTGGAAATGCTGTTTGGAGAATAAATGGCTGATGGCATAAGATCAGAAGGACTTGAAAGACACAAGCTCTTGATTTACTTCTGCTTTTCCATGTACAAACTGAACAGAGGCTAAAAGCATAATGCTTTTCTCTAAGTGGCTCTGAGATACCACTTAGAGTCTTTTTTCCTTCAACTCTCCTATTCTCTTTTTTTTTTCTTTTAATTATACTGAGAGGCTAACTCTTCCATCAGAGTTTGGAAACTTTAAAAAAGAGCAAGGTTTCTCTAACTTCTCTTTCTCTGGCTGGTCTTTCCCTTCCTTTTTTTTCAGAAAGATTTGCCCCACATTAAGTGGGAGTTCTGATTATTCTGACTGAAACCACAAATTGGTTGGGCAGATTTTATGTTTTAGTTTACCTAAAATGTTTGTTTTGGAGTTTAAAGTAGTTTATGCAATGGAAAATCTAAACATGTGTGGGAAGCTGGACATGTGTATTTGTATACCTGAAGTTTGGGAATCCCAGAGTGAAAAGGTATTTTGCACAGAATTTATCCAAAATTGGATTAGAATTCTTGATGTACTGCCTGGATACTGGAAATTAATTTGCCATGTTCAAAAATGGACTAATCACCTTACAGTTTAATCTCAGAATAATTTCACTGTAGATGAAACCTGGGAGTGTTCTCTTGGAAATATATCCAGCACTCTCCATTTTTGAACCAAGTACAGTCCATATTATGATTTTTGCTTTCATAGTGATTCTGATATCTTTCATATGCTCATCACAGATTCCTGAGGCAACGCTAGAAAATATTCTAAAATCTTTCTTGCTGTTTGAATTGTGAATTCATATGTACCTGTAGTAAAGCTCCCAACTTCCAATTCCACAGGCAAGCTGGAGATAGAGAGGGGGAGCTGCATTAGTGTTTCACCTTCAGCAGCAGCTAGAAAAGTGAGACACTCGAACTGCTGTTGCCTGTACTCTGCCTGTTCTGTGAATAAATAGGTTGTCAATCTAGCACTTTAAGAAAGCACTTTATTCTTTTTTAACCTTGCTTCTTGACATTTTCCATTAAGCATACTGTAATGGAAAAGATGAGGAGAATTTCTCTACACACCAGGAATAGCAACCTGTCTGCTTAGCACGAAGGGCCCTTTTCTGTGCAGAGCTCCATCCCACGCTGGATTGCTTCTTGAGATGAGATGCTGATAGCTCTTCCCTGTGTGGCTGTGGCTGCCTGGCTCTGGGAGAATTCCCCAGCCAGCCAGGAGGCAGCCCACTGCTGAGTGTGGCTGCAGAATGAAGGCAGGCTCTGCCAAAGCACCGAGGGCTGGGTGTGCTTCCTGCAGTAAGCCTGCCCAGCAAAGGCCATCTGTCCAGCTGTGCCTCTGAGCCTTGCCTGAGCTTCTGACAGCTCCTCAGGCAGGCACTTTGTCACCCTGTCCACTCTCCAAACCCCTTGATGGCCACCAAGCCCATGAGATATGTTCAAATCCTGTGCGTACAGAAGGTGTTCATCAGTAATAATCGCTGCTCACATGCATCAGTAGGAAGATTTTAATAGAGATAGTCAGTGCAATTCCTAAATATAATATCAATATTATAAAAATATAAATAAATATAAATATAAATATAAATATAAATATAAATATAAATATAAATATAAATATAAATATAAATATAAATATAAATATAAATATAAATATAAATTAAATTATATCATTCCTTTTTTAGAAGAAAGCTGTTACTACTACATTGTAATGGAGCTCTGTTTTCTGGTTGGTCTAACAGACTAGAATAATATATAGATACTTGCTTTCAGAAAGGCAAAGCCAGAAATCCATATATGCACATAGGCATATACAGAAACATAACCATGCAAAATTCCTAATTAGTTGTCCATTACTTTAAGCTTTTTCAAAGCTAATTCATCATTAACTTAATAGATCTTTTAAGGAAGTCATTATTGTCCAGGCACTTGGATCTTATTGTAGTGTACTGCTGTTCATTCCTTCCTTCTGATATTTGTGCTATTCAAACTCCTGTCTTTGGCAGGCTGCAGTTAAATAAGCTCTGAGGAGGTAGCATCGTGTTTCCTAGCAACACCATGTCTGTGGCAGTGATGCTGCCTTCCCTCTCTTCTCTAAACGCAAAGTCATGTCCATTAATCCCCAGCTGCACTTAAAACTTTTCAGGGGTTTTGTGAGCTCCCTACTGTTCATGTTTTCATCTTGCTCATACGCTGCAAGGCAAACGCTTCAGTGATTTCGTTCTCCTCGGTGCCTCGGTAGAAAACCAACTGCGTGGGTATCTCACAATTACTGTTTGTTTTTCATTTAAAACAAATAATTTGTTCTACACCATGATGCCTTCCCTCTAACATTATCATTTTGGTCATTCAAATAACCTGACAAATGAAATGTCTTGAAAATCTATTACCTATGCTGCAAAAGGAACTGGCTTTTTTTAAGTTAAGATATGTAGTGGCAAAATAATTCTAAATTTAGCTGAAAGGGGCATTTTGGTTTTTTAACACAACAGTAACATTGAAATAAAACTTGTAAGACTCGTTTCTATCTGCCAACAGCTTTCTGTGCAACATGAACCTAATAGTCTTTGACCTGTTGTGATACCAGCTGTGTGAGTTCCAGGGATACTACTTTGTTGGATGGGAAAGTCCTGCAGCATTGTGAGAATGAGTCTGGGGTCAGGGAAACTGCTCTCTGACTTCACCTGGCTGCAGCCAAGGCAGCTGGGAGGAGCAGGAAGAGACAAACTCAGAGCTGTGGCTTTCTGAACAGGTTTATAAAAGCACGTGCCTGTTGTCAGGCAACACAGCCCTCTCCTCCTGCTCATCCTCACAAAGAGGTGCTGTGAGAGGTTGGCTGCAGGCCTCAAATCTTCTCTCATCCCACAGACAAATACTCATGCTTGTGTGGATAGATTTGATAGATTTGTTGATAGATTTGGTTGCATATACCATGGCTACAGTTTGGTTTTCTTACCTTTTTTCATAATGAATATTCAGTAAGATACAGTAGTGTCTCCTGAGACTCATTTACTTCCAGGAAAAAGGAGTTGAGGTATTTTGTTACCTATGGACATTTGTTAGAACATGTAAGCAGCTTAGCTAATTTATATTTTTGTTCCTAATTTGGCTCTTGCTATACAATAAGACATGTTGTATTCATAGTCAATTCAAAACATACATCTCTGGGGGAATATCTCTTCTAATATGTTTTTCAGAAAGTGTAAGATGTGTCAACAAAATATAAGTAAACTTAGTGTTAAATTAGTAGGTATTCTAAAATTACCATCAATGAAGGAAAATGTTTTCAAAAATATTTATTTAAACTTTGTGTTTAGACGCGTTCTGGAGGATGATGCAACACTCAGTACAAAAAGTCCTCTGAGCATTGATGAGCTTGTTGAAGATGTTCTCCCTCATGTCTACATACATACAGTGGGAGAAATAAGAGATCATCTGCTGTCAGCAGACTGTCATTTCTATCAGCTCAAGGTCTGGACCTTTAGAGGGTTCTTAAAAGATGTTACAGCAGGTAGGGCTGCTCCTCCCTTCGGCTTGAGCTAGATCCCCATTTCTCCAGGCTGTCCCCTCCCAAGTGTTCCTGCCAGTGGCGGGGCCGAGCCTTTTTGTCTGCACAGTAACACGGCCTGAGCGAGGGGTGGGAGCGCCCTGGGCTCACCTTGTGCGTTTGTGCTCGCAGATGGCTGCCCGGACCTGTGCAATGGCAACGGGAGGTGCACGCTGGGCCAGAACAGCTGGCAGTGCGTCTGCCAGAGCGGATGGAGGGGCGCGGGATGCAGCGTGGCCATGGAGACCGCCTGTGCCGACGGCAAGGACAACGAGGGAGGTGAGCGACCCCTTCCATCGCCGGGGCTGCGGAGCCCTGTCCTGCACAGGGCTGTGCTGGCGCTGCCGCCGCTGTCACATCTCTGCCCGGCAGGGGACGGGGCGCTGCGGCCGTGCGGGACACGCGGGCACCGGAGTCCCTGTGCCCTCGGAGCAGCTGAGAGAGCCGACAGAGCCCTGCTGGCCCTGTCCTGGCCGTGCCGTGCTCTCCTGTGCACAGCAGCTGCCCGGCTGTCCCTTGCTGTCACACAGCCCCTGCCCGGCTGTCCCTTGCTGTCACACTGCACAGCCGCTGTCCCTTGCTGTCACACAGCCCCTGCCCCTTACTGTCATACTGCCCCTGCCCGGCTGTCCCTTGCCATCACACAGCCCTTGCTAGGCTGTCCCTTGGTGTCACACAGCCCCTGTCCCTTGCTGTCACACTGCACAGTCCCTGTCCCTTGCTGTCACACTGCACAGTCACTGTGCCAGGCTCTGCATGGCTGGGTGACATGTGCTCAATGGGTATGCAGGGCAAGGGGCTGACATCCCTGCTCTTTTGTCCCTGCTCTTTTCTCCTGCTCTTTTCTCCCTGCCCTTTGTCAGGCATGTCCCTATTAAATATAGGATGTGTCATGTGTTTCCCTTCTAAGATGTTTTTCTGGTTCTGTAGAGCCTTCCATGGTGGTCCAAAAGCAGGTCTGAGATGTGCTTTCTAAACAAGATTGATTCATTTACTTCTTCATTTAGAGCAACTTTCTTACTCCTTTCAATATAATGTCTTTACTAAGATTCACATAGATTCACATCACTTAGATTCTTTTTCATGTGCTTCTGCTCGCTGTTATAAACCAAACATCCAACACAGCTTTCTTCCTTGAGACTCCTTCCCTTTCCTTTGGCCAATAATTGGTATAAAGAAAACATCTGCTGTTTGCTGATTAATAAATATTTTATAAATGTATTTCCTAAAACTGCAAAGTAACATTTGGCTGTATCAAGGGTAAAATTGTCATTAGACTGAGTACTTTAATTTTACATAAGATTTATGGGTTTAGGAAGTGTAAGTCCCAAACTCAGAAACAGGTGTGTTTGATTTTGATTATATGATATTAACCACACCTGAATATCATCAACTAGTTTTAATTTGTAAATCCTCTGTTAGTTCCTTGGTTTTACATGCTCAGTCCTTACAAAAGTATTTTAGAAGTTCTAAAGTTAATTCAGTTTCAGAGAACTAGAACTTGTTTTATAGCTGTTACTGAATTGTAAAGAGCAGAATCTAACTGTCAGAGTACATTAATTGGCATTTAAGAATACAACAAAGCTCTCTAAACCTGTGTTAATATTCAGTGTAAGAAACTGAAAGGTGAAATGCTTAGGTTTGCAGTTTTTATATGCTTTGAAGATTATAAAGAGAAATTTGAATACTGATGTATTATTAGAATTTTCTCAAAGAAAGGAATAAGGTGAAATATTATTAGAAAAACTGGAATAAGAGGTTTATTTATCTATCCAGGACATTATTTTTCACTTGTGAAACAGACAGGTAAGCAGAGGAGAAAAATGACCAGTGACACTATTCAGCTGCTCATCCTAATGAAAAATTGTAGAACTTAAAACTTATTCAAGGAAGGCAAACAGGAGCTCATCAGAGGCAAAGAATACAGAGAGAATTGCCATACAACAGATATATAATATTATGTATTAATAATTAATGCAGAATTGTATATTCCATTATCATGCATGGATTTTGGTTTACCATAGTAAAGCACCTGAAAGAAAATTAGCTGGACTAGCTGAAGGCTGGAAAGGTTTAGAGAGTACTCTTCAGATGTTCCCACTGTTTGCATTTTAAGTAATTTTTTTCCAGGGACCAGAGAGGTTACTGGTGAGTGTAAATAGTTTGAAAATTTAAGCTTGATCCAAGATCCAAACAACCTGAGAAGTCCCTTTGACCCCTATATTTTCACTTGGGGTTTTTTGAGAAAGGTGAAAATTAATCTCTTCTGACCCTTTGCTCAGCACTTTAATTCAATGATCATTCCTGCACTTAATAGTCTCATCCTTATGAATTCCCATGGAATGTTTGCATAAGGGAGCTCAGGTGCTGTTTCTCCACCAGCTTGGTAGGCATTCCTGAAAAACCAGAGTCACTTTGAGCCACGCTGTGTTTGCTGCACACAGCTCCCCACAGGCTGTGCCACTGCAGTGCTCACAGTCTCCACCATGCCTTGGTGGTTTGTGCTGCTGCAGAATGCTCAGTTCTATTTTGGGGTTCAGATTTCTCTGAGATGTGACAGGCTCCTGTCCGTGTGTGCAGGGAGGACAGAGGCATTGTCCTGACCACCAGTTTGTCGAATTCACAAGAACTACAACAAAACTCTGAAACTACTATAATGTTAATCACTTCACAGTTAATATCTCAGAATGCAGTCCTGCCTTTGCCTAAGATGTGCTGGACTGTACATGTCTGGTTCACTACACACCTGGCCAGGAATCTGTCCTCTGACCTTGGTGTTTACAGGGGAGTTTGCAGGAATGGAAAGGCTGGAAGGGATGTGTGTTCTGTGCTTCAAGCTGCACCTTTGTGTAATTGTGACTCTGTATATAAAGGAACAGATAAAATTAAGTTTTCTCATTAGACAAAGCTGAAAAGTGTACTATGGGAATCAATATTAAAGATCCAGCTAGTTACCAGAAACCCAAGTTTCACATAAAATGCAAGCTTTTTGGAAGTTAAAAGAAATTGCCTCCCCTCCCAGTCACTCTTTTCATTTGAAACTCAGCTGAGTTTATTTGCAGCAAAGTGTTGAACTCATTTGCTGCTCCATTACCAACATTGCTCTGTTAACATAAGCAAGTAGTTCTGGGGTAGTACAGAACACACAAGCTGTTCTTTTGGAAGGCAGTAGGGTAGCTATAAATACTATTTTCTTTTTTTTTTTTTATTTTTTTTTTTTTCCCAAAATGAAGTATTCTCTGGACAGCTGAGCCTCCTTCCTTTCTGTCCATCTCTGCATGTTGTTAAAATACAATTCCTTCAGCCTGTCACTGAAAGGGAGCTATCATTTCCTGTCTTCCATGGCAGCAGATTTAACATATTTTGGAGCTTTTTCCCTGTTCAGCCATTCTTATTGCAATTGTATCTCACAATCACATTCAAAGGCCTTGGGCCAAGTCTTCATTTTATGAATGTCAAGGAGAGCATTGCCACTGACTCCAGAGGGTTTCCCATTTGTCCTGCTTTGTCTTATTATCTGCCACAATGCAAACTCTGTACCATAGTTCAAAAAGAGAAAAATGAAATATTATACTTAATATTTTCTTTCCATTTTAGATTAATGTCCTTTAGTTGGTTTATTCCTAGAAGAGGCAGATGAGTCCCCCTCTCTTTTAGACTTACAAATCTTCATTTTAAATGAGATGTCAGTGTGGATTACTGGCATAAATAAAATGTGATTCCAGAGCAGCAAGAGGAGAGAGTCTCCAAAGCTGCTTTCTGCTCTTAGGGCTGTTACGGGTGAATGATATGAGGCAACACTGGGAAATTCACCTGCTCTGGTCCTTACCATCACATGTCAAATCAAGATATGGACTTAACTAGGTCTTTATCCTGAAAGTGCCCAGGGCCAGGTTGGAGGGGCTTGGAGCAGCCTGGGACAGTGGAAGGTGGGACCCCCTATGGCAGGGGGTGGGACTGGATGAGCTTTAAGGTCCCTTCCAACCCAAACCAGTCTGTGGTTCTGTGGTTCCTTAGGAACCTGTTTAGGGTTACTATGGTGCATAGGCTACTTTGCTGAGAAATACTTGAAAGCCACTTATTTCTTTTTTAGGGGGTTTTAGGTATTTTGTTGGTTTTTTGGGGTTTTTTTCCTATTTTTCTTTAAGGAGGTAGCCTAGCTGAAAAGTAAGGGGATTCTGGCATTGACTCACTTTGAAGATCTCTCTAAATTGGAAAGTGCTTCTGTTTTCTAAACCATGTTTGGATTACATAATTTTCTCACTGTGGCTGCTTCTAAAGCTAATATCTTCCCTTAATCAGTCCCTCAGTAATCTAATCATTAAGCATCTTTTGGAGGGATTAGAAATAGCTTTATTTTAAGACCTGTAATTGTGATTACAATATATAATCCCCCTAATAGACATGTATAACTCATTTAATTCACCATGGCTTTATTTTAGGCAATTAAGACATTACTGATGGTATTTTGAGGAATGGGAGAGGATATGAGATCTTTTATGTTCTTATTTCTTTTGGCATATTGCATAAGGAAATCACTACTGTGGCTATTCATACCCATCATTTTGCAATAACTATTTTATAATAATTTGCTTGTTCCTAAATAGAAAAAAAATGTTTTTAGTATCTCAAAACAGTCTCCTTAAATTACATATATTTAACTAAATTTCACCTTAGACATTGCAGTGCCTCCAGCTGCATGAGACAATGGGGTACACTCAGCAAAACTCAGATGTCTTTCTTAAAGTATAGTTTCACTAAATTTTGGAGGCAGTTGATATTCATCACGTTTAGGGAATCTTTGTCCTGAGTGTCTTGGGATAATCTGGGAGAAAGATTTAAGAATCCTGTCCTCTGCAGAGGCAGCCTTGACATGAGACCATGGGATTTCTCTTTCTAGGCTTTTCTTTTCCTTCTTTCTCTCTTCTTCTACCTTTTGCATCTGTTCAAATTTACTCATTTTTATAGTCTTTATTGGAAAGATAGTTAAAATATGTAATCTCAGAGAAAGAAAAACAGGAAATAAGCAAAATTTTGCTAAATTTGTTTCATATTTGATCACGGAGGAGAGGACAGGAGCAGGCAGGTTAAAAAAAATAAAATCTGAAAAAGCTTAAATGCAATTACTTCTTCTATCACTTCCCAGATCACATTCCTCCTCACAATGTAATTATCTGGACAAAAATTGGTAGGAAAAGGAGAGGAAGCAACCCATAGCAATATAGAATACTAAGCCAAATAGAAATGAGGAATTTCTTATTTTTTATGCAAAGTGGCACCTTCTTTTTAAAATACATTTTAATTTCTTTTCCACCTGGCTTTCCAAAGAGAGAAGTGCATCTCTCAGAAGGCAAATTGTCCCCTTCAGTTTGTTACTCTATATCTTTAGCCCCACCAGGAAGTACAGTTGGTGGTAATTCTGTTTGGCACAATACATTAAAGATAATGAATTAGGGAAAGCCAACTATCTGCTCCAGTATGAAATCTCTTCAATTCACAAGAAAAAAACATTTCTAGTGAAGTTCATTGTCAGGACAGTGCACTTGAATGATTGAAAATCTGTTTATTTGAGTTGTCTTAGAAAACTCATCTCTGAAATTAGACAGAAGGAGAATAGAAAGAAAAGAGAAATGTCTTCGTGCAATAAACATTTAGAAAAAAATTGCTTTTAGAAAATTACAAATTCTGTGACTTGATACTGCATCAGGCTTGTGACATTTAAGATAATACAAGTATTTCACAGCACAAAAGCAAATCATGTAATTTAGCTTGCCTCAACAAGCATTGCCTCAGCGGGGGTCTCTAATTTAGCACAGACAAAAGATTTTATGAAGTTCTCAATATAAATACCCAGAATACTCTTGGCACAGAAAATACCTTCCTGCTGCCTGTACAACAGTCAGTTGTGGAACATTAAATGCAATCAGGAGCTGAAATCTGTAGTGGATGGGGGCTGGGGTGTCACGTGGGCTCGGGTATAAAATCTGTATCAAAAGTAGGCACTCAAAGTTTGACAAGAGCTAATGAGTGTGCTTGTGTGTGACTGTGTTCCAGCTTCATGTCAGCCTCTAATTGCCTGTACACACACACACAGCCAGCTCATCCTTCCCTGTCCCTTGTGGGATGTGGTACTGCAGTAACTCACCCTCACAACTGGGGAGAAGCAAAAGCAAGAAGCTCAGAGCTACAAATTCCATGGTTTGAAAAGGCACCAGGATCCCTGTAGGTGTCTGTGGACACTGGAGCTGGGCAAACTTTTTTTTCTTTCCGAGGTTGTTCTCACCTTGCAGCCCTTTGGGTCAGCCTGGCTCTGAGCAAGGAGTGGTTGGGAGTTGGAGTGTCAATTATCCAGAGATTTGAGAGACCCCCAAGCTGGAGCTGCCCCTGCAGTGGGTTCCTGCAGCTGGTGCTCTCAGGAATGAGCCAGAGCCCTGGGCAGCACAGGGATCCTGCATGGGCCAGGGATGTGGGGCTGCTGCTTCACCACCCTCATCTTCCAGGGTCCTTGAAAACCTCACTGGGGAGATTTTTGAGTGTTTGGAGGCACAACCAATCTCCAGGTTCATTCTACTTTAGCACAACTTGGGATTCACAGTCCAGCTTGTCCTGAAAGGCAGTTTGGGTTACAAAAATACTCTGTTGTTCTCACAGTTAGATACAAAAGCCAGTGTTGTAATGAATGTCCTGATAGTTTACAGAGCTGGAGCAGAAATAGAAGCATTCCCTTTCTTCTTAGCACCAGGAACTTCTGAGGAATTACTTTGAATGATACATGACAATATAGATAACAGTAATTAGATCAAACTACAAAAGTGTGAAAATTTGGGTTAAATATTAGATAAACTTCCTGGTAATAAGATATCCTGGGCTGTGGCATAGCCTGCCAGTGGAAGCAGTTTTGCATGCAATTTTAGAGCTCAATTAATATATTTCTGTGTTGGCAGAGAAGGCCTTCTCTTTTGATAATCTGATAGAGCATCTCTAATTCTTTCACCTTGGGTATATTAATACTGCACATAATTAAAATCGGTTCATGATAAATTAACTAATTTGCCCTCAGAGTGATCAAAGACCCTTTTGCCCTCAGGGTTTGTAGTAGCTGCTGTTCCCCCCCTCCCCACCTCCATTTTAATCATCAGTCTGAAATGTTTATTGGAAAAAGAAAAATTTCCAGGAATTAGGCTCTGAAAGTCCCCAGCTCCTGCAGCTAGTGAAGTGTAAGGATGCCCTCTGCTGAGCGTGGGCTCAGGAGTTTTGGGTTGGGAACAGAATTGTCCCTTGTAGGGTACAGAAGGCATTGGCTCAGCAAGTTGGATGTCAGGTCAAAGTTCACTTATTCTGGTGTGCATTGTGAATTAAACCTGAAGCACAACCTACAGGTTTTGAAGAAGTGTGGAAGCTGTAGATAATTTACTCATTGGCATTTAAAAACCCCAATAGCTCAAGCATCAGCTTTTTGCAGAAAGATGTAGCTCCTTTCTAGTTCTGCAATCCAGTAACTCAGACATGGTGAGAAATATATTCAGTGGCACTAGAACACTGATGCTGAGAGGTTCTAAATGCATTAGAATAGTAGTGTGGTAAAATGTATTACTATTCCTCCTGAGAGCTTTTTTAGTCCTTCTAATGATGGTCAAGAGGAACACAATAATAAGGCAGTCATAAATATGACATGCATGAGTAGGTTAATCAATTTTCAAGTATTTCTTTGAAGTTTTCTCTATGCTGTGTAGTGAAGTGTGCCAAAAAACTTGTGGAACAGTTCACAGAAAGTTGAGAAATGTGTGGATCCATTAGCCAAGTGAACTCTTCAAGAGGCGTACTATGTCGCTTGCTTCATTTTGGGAATTCAGAAAAACCATGAACAGCAATGGAGAGCTAATTCTGTGCTGCCAGTTTAAATCAGACCAAAATTTTCTATTTATTTCATCTCAGTTAAGGCCAAGTTAGGACTTGTGTTGATCTCAAATTGTTGGAGAAGGTTCAGCACCATCTTAGCTCCCTCCAGTCTCCTCCCTTTAGAATGCAGAGTATCAGAGAGGTCACTGCCCACTTGAAACTCAGCTGTGTGCCATGAAAAGCAGCAATATTTTGGTGAGGTGAGTGGTGAGGGTTTGTCATTTAATTAAACATATCAATAATTCAACATACCTGAGGAAATTTGGAGGATGACAAGCTCTGAAATATATATTAAAACCCAAAGTACTGAATTATAATTAAAATTTATGCTAATAGCAGAATTTTCTTTCACAGAAGGTACTTCTTTTCTAGCTCTACTTTTAATCAGCTGAGCTTAATGCAAATAAATGATTCTTTAACAATTTATTTAATATATAACACTACAAAATGGCTGGGGAAATGGGCTGAGAGAGACCTCAAGAAATGCAAGGTCCTCCTGAGGAGGAGCAGCCCCAGGCACAAATGTGTGCTGGGGGACACTTTCTTGGTCCAGTGGCTGAGCACTGGAGCAGGGTGCCCAGTAAGGCTGTGGGGTTTCCATCCTTGAAGGCATTTCAAAAGTTGTATGGGCAACCTGGGCAACCAGCACCTGGTAGCCTTGCTGGAGCAGGGGGCTGGACCTGATCACCTCCAGAGGTCCTTGCCAATCTCAGCCATTCTGTGATAACAGTCCAGATAGCAAATCAGGAAAATGTGAGCTAAAACCAGATATGTTCTGACAGTAACCACTACTCTTTCATGCATGGAGTCAGAGATTTGAGAGCAGCAAAGTCAATAGGAGTAGGAGCTGTGGCTGTGAGCAGCACAGTGGTGTCTGAGCCTTTGATACCGAGCAGCAGTGCCCAGGGCCTGGCTGTGTGTGCTGAAGAGACCCAGACCTCACTGCTGCTGCTGCAACAAGCTGGATCAACTAGTTCTCATAAGGTAAAAATATCCTTAATCCTGAATCTTGCCATCTGAGAATGAATTACTACAGGGGAATATAGCCATATAAGTAATAATGTTCTAAAAAGCAAATTGTGTTATTCTCTGTGCCTGGCTTTTCTAAATATTATAAGTATGTGAAAGCATCTGAGTCTGACTTCACAGAGCTGCAGCTAAACCTTCTAACATGGAAGGAATCACAGGCAGGTTTTTCCCTGCTGCTGAATGGAGATGTTTCCAGCCTCCCAGGTCCTGAACTGGCAATTCAGAGCAGTTTGATTGCCTGCTTGATTGTGAGATAACGGTGAGATTGGCAGTGGCAGGGTAATTTACTGAAGATTGCAATGTCAGACAATATCCAAGGGGGCTCGTGAGCATAAAGATGGGATTTGCATGACTGACAGGGGCCTGAGGGATGGATATGCCCATTCCAAGTTCATGGTGTCATCACAGGTGTTTGGCTACAGCATCCCATAATCAGCTGCATGATGAGGGCATTACAGGCAGAACTTATGCTCACCTCTAATAACAGGTACAGCCAAAATATGATGCAGCTTGAATAGGTAAATGTAAATTTGTCAGAGGGAGTAATTTATATCCTGTGGTTTGCCTCTGTTATTTCTAGTGTGTTGATAGGATTTCTTTGCCTGGTGGTCATCTAAGTAACAGATCTGAGTGGAGTAAACAGTGGGCAAAGCTCAGTTCATAGCTGTAGTAGTCTCACAGACTGGGAAAGGAGCTGAGAAATTCTCAGAGCATAATAGGAACGCTACCTTGAGTTATACCCTGAAGCTAATGATGTCCTCAGAACGATTATATAAAGTGGGGAGAAAATGAACTGTAGCAAAACAAAGTTCCTTCAGCCTCTTTGGAAAGGATTTTAAGACAAATGGAGCTATTAATGTGAATAGGCCAGTGACCTTAAAGCAACATATAGCTCTCACAACAAGGTAGTTTGTCTGACTTAAATCTCCTTAGAGGCCTGAATGAAACATTGTCAGCATACCTTGGCAATTTTGTTTTTAAATCAGGTCGGGCACAGTCATTTCAGGCACACACAGTGGGTTGGAAATACAATGCTAAGTGTAAAATGAGAAAGTTTTTTATAGTTTTAGATTGGGTTTTGGTTTTTTTTTTTTTTTCCTTTAGATTGTTGTTTTTCCAGTTATCACTGTGCTGGTCCATTGTGCTCTTGAAAATCCTGAAAATGTATGAGTCATGATCTTAACCTAAGGTACTCTTGTCTACTTCCATACTGGAATGCTCTCTTGTGTATGATATTCAGTGTATGCCCAGGCCATATTTGTAGTCAAAAATCAGATTGATACACCTTGGGAAGTTTTTACAGACATAAGTAAATTGCAGATTGAACTCCTGATTATTGCCAGAGTAGATGAACAAATGTTTCTAAATTGTTAGAGATGATAATATTATAAAGAAAATGGTTATTAATTGCTAAATCATAGTAGAACTCCATTGACAGAACATATTTCAGTTAAATTATGATACCAAATGAAGAGATGATGATAGAATTGTTACTGTGTGTGCTAAAATTGTTATTTATCTAAGTATACAGATTGATCTCCCCTTGATTCCCCTTTAATTTCTGGTGTTAAAGTTCTGGGTTTTTTCTTTAAAATGCATCTTAAGAAATATTCTTGTTGGAAAACCTAATCTGTAATATGATGACTGAACCCACCAACTTTGTGACTGATCCTTCTATATCCAAGCATGCACACAAGCTGTGAGCCAGGTATTCATGGGGGGTGGGACTTCCTGCAGCCCTTTCCTGGGAACTGCCAAAATGGCTACAGTGGAATTTGTATTTTATTTCAGTAATAGTAATTTCATCATCCTCATCTCCTCTCATCTCCTCAAGCAGAACAAATGAAATCAAACACAATTCTCAAGACCAAAAAAAAAAAAAAAAAAAAAAAAAACCAACAGCCAAACATGCAAATAACCTAGACAAAAATCCTTTATTGCTTCCACTTCTTTTTGCCTAATTTCAGCCCTTGCCAGATTTCTTGGGATTTATTCTCCTCTAACCCTGGTTTACATTAACTGTAGTGGTTTTTAAGCAATGTGATCAAAAGCATCACCCTCATGGCTCTATTGACTGACTTACCAGGTTGTCCTGGTTTGGAGGACAGGTGTCTGCTAAGAAAGGCAAAAGCCTCTGTTTGAAATTGAGAATGTAGACCCCCTCCTTCCAAATTATTATAATTTTGAAGCTAAGGGGGCTCTCAGGCAAAGATATGGGAAATAGGTATAACAGTTCTTTACTAGGAAAATTAAAATAGAAATACAGTATTACAAAGAACAATCCCAAAATCCTGCCAGAGTCAGAATCCAAGCTGACACCCATCAGTCAGTCAGGGTGTTGGCACAGTCCCATTCAATGGTGGCTGCATCCTCCTGCAGTGGCAGATGTGGTTCAGCTGGAGCAGTGCTCCTGGAGAAGGTGCAGTTTCCTCTGAAGCTCCAGTGATGATGTAGAAGGGTCTGGTTTTCCTCTGGAATCCAGTCAGTAAGGGCTGCTCTGATGTTCCAAATCTCAGTTTTTATCTGGGTAGGAAAGGCTTGGTTCTTCCTCCTGGCTGGAGCATTCTCCCAGTGGGATGATGTAATTTTATCAGTCATGCACTGGGACTCAATGGCCATTAACAGGAGATATCTCCTGGAGGGAGGATGGGCTGTGGGAAAGATAAAGATGATTGCCCCACCTGATTTAAAGATGGGCCATTAGCAGATAATATGTGCCATGGAGATAAGGGTCACTGCCCCACCCGGCTTCAGTGGATGGCGATAGAATACACATTTCTGTCCACATCCTGTATTGCAACCCTAGACACAAGTTTAGGGCACAGGGATGGTATAAGAGTGAACTTTAACAGCTCTTCCCAGCGCCTCTCCATGGGTGTTATTGCTCCACAGCTCTGTGCTGGATCTCAGTGCCTGTTCCCTTTCAGACGGCCTGGTGGACTGCCTGGACCCCGACTGCTGCCTGCAGGCCACCTGCCAGAACAGCCTGCTGTGCCGGGGCTCGCGGGACCCGCTGGACATCATCCAGCAGAGCCACGCCGGCACGGCCGCCGTCCGCTCCTTCTACGAGCGCATCAAGCTGCTCGTGGGCAAGGACAGCACCCACATCATCCCCGGAGAAAACCCCTTCAACAGCAGGTGGGAAAACCCCTTCAGCCCCAGCAGGTGACAAAAGCCCTTCAGCCCCAGCAGGCAGCAGCTGGGAGTGTGACACCGGGTCTGGGTGGTTGCTGAATGGGAAAATTTCTGCCAGTGATTTTATTTGTGTTTTAGCAGGAGGTGCTGCTTGCAGGTGCTTCATCTCAGGCATTGATCACACTGAGGCCACGCTGTTGCAGTTTATGATGCGGCCTCTGTTTTATAACACTGAGTTTTATTAGCATTTTAACGTTCTGGCAACACCCAGAAGGTTTCTTCCACTGAGTAGGAGCTTCTGAGGTTTGTATTTTATGAAGACTGCAGTCTAGAAAAAGGCAAAACACAAACTAGTCTCCAGTTAATTTTTAATGTAGTGCCATTAACACAAATTTCAATAATGGAATAGCATTTCAAATAATTTCAAATCGATTTATGGAGTTTTATTATTTATTCCTTACATAAAACCATTTTACTTGTAGCATTGATCCACCTGACTAGGTTTTATTTTTCTTCTTCCTTTTTTTCTTTTCTATGCTTGTTTTCTGAGATTATTAATTATATATTTACAATGAATCTAAAAGCCAGCACATCATTAATTAATATTTGATGCCATTGTATGCTTACAAGAAGATTGGTATTTATCAATATTATATAAAGAGGTCTCCAAGGAAAGATGCTAATAAATTGATGAGTATATTAATTATGTTCATATCACCAAAGTTAAAACAGAAGAAAGTTTTTCATTTGAGATAACAACCAAAAGATTGCACTTCATTACAGGAGACTTTTTTTCTCAGTCAGGATCCCATTACAGGCTTAGTGAGTGATGTAGAGCATGTCCCTAAATATTTGTCTGTGAAAAGAGGATCATAATGTTTCTGGATACACCAGGCAGGTCCCCGTTGTCCTCACCCCTGTGCTGCATACAATCATTTCCATATTCCATCAGGAAACCCCTGTTGGATCCTACTCTATGTAATATATATTTTATGTTATTCTATAAAATACTCCATGCATATACATGGAGTTCAAAAACATATTTTAAAATGGTTCTGTTTGCACCTAAATTTGTGGTGATTTTTCTTTTTTAATCTTGGAAGTGTTTAAGGCCAGGTTGGATGGGGATTGGAGCAGCCTGATGCAGTGGAAAATAACCCTGCCCGTGGTGGGGGGTTGGAACAAAATGATCTTTAAGGTGCATTCAAACCCATTCTATGATTCTATGAATTAATGCTCTAGACAAAACAGGAGCTGATAATTTCCATCCTGAGCCTCCTTTAAAAAAAAAAAAAACAACTCATTGGAAATTTTTTTTTTAATGCTCCTCATGGTAGGAGTCTTAGTTCTGTTATGTTCATCTGAGCTACACTGAAGATTTTAACATATCTTTGCAAATTACCTATTAATGATGTTAAAATTGGCCTTCACCTCTAAGTTTTGAAGGAACTTCCAGTAACTCTATGTTATTTTGGTACCAGTTTTAGCAAATCTAATGTATAGTGTCAAATTGTAAGTTCTAGAAATAATGGGTTTGTTTTTTAGAAGTGCCACAAAGTTCAGCTCCCAACTTTTCCATATACTGAAGCTGCCATAGTCTCAAAAAGTAGCTCCCATGTTTGTAAGCTGTTTGCTTAGCTCAGTCTGTCATTCCATTGAAAGACTTGAAAAAGTGAGACAAAATAATGGTTTGGGGTTATTTTCCAGACAAGAAACTTAGAACCTATAAGGAAAAAAGTTATTTCTTACTCTATTGCTAAAGCAATAAATAACAAAATTTATTTATGGCAAAAATACATAAATCTCAATTTTTTTTTTCTGTGCAGAAACAAGATGAAATGAAGTTTTCAGGGAAATAGAAGCTACAACTTTTTAAGCATTTGAATTCCCTGGTTAAAAAAATAATTCTTGTATCAGTTCAATTTGTCTGTTACACTTTTAAAAGATTACCAAAAAAGGTGATTGGATGTGTGACTATTATTCAAAACATTGCTTCTTATAAATCCATATTTTAGCTACATTTTAGCTTATTCTAATATCCATTGTGTTCTTATTTAGAATTTTAGAAATAAGAAGGAATAATATTGACCAAAATATTTTTATTCAAAATATTTCCTGAATTATTTAAATTGAATGTGGAAAAAATTAAGTCATTAAGGCATTATTAGTTTTCTTCTGGCCTCTGACAATTTCTTTCTAAATCTACTTTCTGCACAGTTTCCCTAGAGAAGCTTGAGTGGCTTTTTTCTTGCGACTATTTCTGTGTGTTTGTCACATAAAATAATTCAAGCAAAATGAATAATGCCAAGACAATTATCTTGGTCCAATGTGTTCCTAAGCAGATTTTTCTCAACAGGTTTCAATTTCTATTAAGTTCCACATTCTGTTACAAAATGTTGATTTTGCAAATTAAAATTTGACCTGAAGGGTCAAGAAACACTTGAAAGTCCTAAAAGAAAAGTAACAGAAATGGCTCATTTTTATTAATTAGATTTATTTTTTTAATATAATACTGAAGAAAAAATTGCACCCTTTTTGGAATAAAAATATGACGGAATAATTGTTAAATAGCCAATATAATACAGTTAAAAACGTACTTCACAGCCCCTGAATATCTCAGAGTGGGCAGAAAATACCTGGTGTGACTGATGAAAGGAGGATTTGTCAGTGTCCAGCAAAGCTCAGCCCAGGTTAATGCCCTGCCAGCTCAGCCTGGGGCCAGGCATTCCTGGTTCAGGGTGCTGTGCCTGCAGCTGTGGGAGCAGCCCCAGCCCTGCTGGGAAGGGCTCTGCATTCCCTGCCTGCCAGCAGAGCAGAGCTGCTGGCTCATGCTAGAAGATGAATGAATATATAGAAAACTGATGCATATATAAAAAAGACTGATGAATATATAAATCTTTTCACCTGTGACTGCAGCAAAGCATAATTTTACAATCCCTGAGGTTAAGAGGACTTCACTCTCTCCCTGTTTTCACCTTCTCCAGTTTTCATGTTTCCAGTGTAGCAATGGGAGCCATCTATAAAGAGCTTTTCCTTTTCCATTGCCCTTTTACCAAACAGCTTCCCCCCTCCCCAAGCTGCTTCTCTCAGGGTGCAGGGAAATGGAAGGGAAAGGAGCCAGGGGCTGGAAACTCCTCTCCAGCTGGGAGCAGCAGCACTTTGTGCCTGCTGTGCACTTAGCAGCAGCAAAGCACTTGCCAAAGAGAAAAAACTGACTGTGTCTCTTAGAGGAATAGCTCATCTTCATCTCCCTTAGGTTAAACAAAGCTGCTTATCCTGCTGGCCAAAGAAATGCTTTGTCTTGCCTGTGTGCAAAGCTGGACTTTAAACCAAATCCTCCTCTTGGCAAAATGCAAGCAAGGGCTCCAAATCAGGAATGCAGTGTACAAACATCAGTTATCCCCTAAGATGAGGGAATTTGAACCTTGACATGAAGAACTGGTCCTATAAAACAGAAATGTGGCATTGCACCGTGTTTGTCAAGTGTGTTAGGCACCCCCAGGCGTGGCTTTGTACCCTGCAGGGAGGTTTTGGGGTTTCAGTGTGGCTGCAGGGGTGCAGCTTTGGCCTGGCTGAGGGAGCTTTGTACTCTGCAAAGCCTCGTTGGACAATGGGGCAAACCCTTGTTAGGCAAGAAAAGCACTGACTGCCATTCTGTGTACACTGCTCACTGTGTACACAAGCACTTGCTTGATTAAGGTGTATAGAGGGAGCTGGGCAGCATTGTGGTCCCTCAGTATTCTAAAAACCTGTGGAGTAAACTGCATTTAGAGTAAATGAGGTACTAGTGTTCCACTACTGCACTTATAAACTACATAACTGCACTTCTGTAATTAGCTTTAATACCTTTAATTCTTTTTCAGTCTGGTGTCTCTCATAAGAGGCCAAGTGGTGACCACAGATGGGACTCCCCTCGTTGGGGTCAACGTGTCGTTTGTCAAGTACCCCAAGTACGGCTACACCATCACTCGCCAGGACGGCACGTGAGTGTCCTGCTCCACTGGCCCCTCTGCTGTGGAGTGACTAACAGATGGTGTGATCTCATGCAGCCATGTGGTACCAGGCATTGCCTTCCTCCCAGGGCAAAGAGCTATTAAGTAAACACAAAAGTAATTTTTCACACGGCATTTTGAATGCTAACTGCATGTAAATACGAGCAGGCTGACTTCTGGTAATGACGTGTTAGCAGGCAGGCTCCCTTCAAATAAATTGCTCTGTATCTATGAAAACATTTGTGGGCTACAGCAATATCCAGCTGAGACTAGAAATATTTTATTTTAAAATGCAGAGCAGGCTAGCACTTCTAGGAAAAAAAAAAAGAAATAATCATTATAGAATAGTATATTTTGTTAAAATTTCCCTTCTGCTTCTCTTTGCTTTTGAAGATACGCTCTCTTTTGAGTTTCTTCAGGGTAGAATGTAATCAAAAGATTCTAATTGAATATATTTAGACAATTTCCTGCTGTGCAAAAAAGTGGTTCTCCCCCCTTGTATCAGCTTATTTGAAATGCACACAAATTCAGATAAACAAAAGTCAGTGTGTCATGGTTTATCTGGTTTACTGGCTGTGGTAACTAAAGCAGTCTATCTGACACAGACACTGTAAACATTTGCCATTTCATCTTGATCTTGCATAAATACAATGGAATTTATATAATTGATAGGAATCAACTGAACTATAGGGAGTATTTAAGTTCCATATTTTCCAGAATATTAATCTGTTATAAGAAAAGTATAATGTTGAGTTCAGTGGTTTAAAATTGCAGTAAATGGTGAGCTAAATTATATTTAAATCTGCTTAGATTATTGACATCATTGATTAATCTGTTACATTGCCAGCATTTACATAGAACAACTAATACCTGTTTCTGTTGTCAGAACAATGGAAGCATTTCTCATTTAAGCCAGGTTTCAAATGCCTGTGCAGCTCCACATTACTGCTGTGATTGTGCAGGGGGCTGGGAGTAAACACCTAATTTCTCTGAAAAATGATAATCAGTTATCTCAGAAACAGGAATTCTTACTTGCAGAACACTTCTCATTACTATTCTCTTACTGCTATGTGTCCCATTCTGTGTTTGATGGACAGGATCTTTTAGAAAAGGGATAATTCAGTGTCCAGCTCAGAATGCACTTAGCTTCTCTGCTGCTTCTATATAAAGGTGACTTGTAATAATAAATGGGGTAGTTTGTTCCCTTGGGTATTTTTTGAATTATTTAATACAGAATTTATAGCATTATCAGAATGAGCTTTGTCCAGGTGACTTCAAATCATTGCTTGTCTTGGCTGGTTTTCTGCTGTTTAGTTGCCAGAGGTTCACATCCCATTATTGATCATTGGAACCATGACATTTAAAACATAATCATGGTCTGCTTGCTCTCCCTGCCTCTGGTGGTGTGGGGAGAGAATCACAAGGGTAAAAGTAAGAAAAATCCTTCATTGAGATAAAAACAATTCAATAACTGGAAAAATAATTATAAAAACTGTAGTAAAAAGGAAAATAACAGAAAGATAAATGAATTCCCAGCCAGGTTCTGAGCAGCTTTCCCCCTAGTTTACATAATGAGAATGGCAGTGTATGATCTGGGATATCCCTTGGTTCACCTAGGGTCAGCTTTCCCAGCTGTGTCCCCTCCCAGCCCCCATTCTGCTCCCTGGTGGGATGGGGTGAGGAGGAGGAAAGCCCTGACTCTGTGTAAGCACTGCACCCCTGTGTTATCAACATTATTCTTATCCTGAATCCAAAATTCATCACTCCACCAGCTACTAGGAAGAGTATTAACTCTATCCCAGCCAAAAGCAGACAAATGCCAATCACTGTATGCCTCTATAGCTGTCTCCATTAGCCAGGAATGTTATTACTGGAATTACTCAGTCTTGTCACTTCTAAAGGCCACACTTTTCTAGGTTTGACTTGGTTGCAAATGGTGGAGCATCCCTGACCCTGCACTTTGAACGGGCCCCGTTCATGAGCCAGGAAAGGACAGTGTGGCTGCCCTGGAACAGCTTCTATGCCATGGACACACTTGTGATGAAGACAGAGGAGAACTCCATTCCCAGCTGTGATCTCAGTGGGTTTGTCCGTCCTGACCCAGTCATCATTTCATCACCACTTTCAACTTTCTTTAGTGACGCTCCCAGCCGCAGTCCCATTGTGCCAGAAACCCAGGTAAGCACAGTGTGAGTGAAAAGGGTACAGAGATCAGTGGCCAGGTGGCAGTTCTGACCTGAGCACAGGGCCACCATGTGTCCCCTATGATTGCTGCAGCAAATGTCTCTGCATTTGTTCTGACAAGCATCAGGTTTCCTAATGGGGCTGCAGGAGATACCCCAGGTTTATGTCACCCAGACACATTGATCTTTGGTCACCTTGCACCCTCCCATTATCATACAGCATATCAAGTATATCTTTTGCCAGCTTAGGTGCTCCAAGAGAATTTTGCAAAGGCTTGGCATGTGGTCCTGACCATAGACTGTTTCCTTATTTCTTACTCAGGACAAAGGCAAACTCTATTGGTGCTATTTTTTCACTGGTGTATTCAGTTAGGCTTTATAATGTTAGTGGAAGTTGTGGATTCCTATGATATTTCTTATATTTCCCATGCAAGTAACTTGCAGTAAAAATGCTTGTGCCTATTTGCCCATTTGCCAGCAGTAGGCTTTTAAAAAAATGTGTACACAGACACCAAATAGTTATTTGTCAGAAATGTCAGCTGAACTGTGTTGGTTTGAGGACATCCACTCCCAGTAAGAGAAAGACATAAATTCATAAGACTACACAAGGTGATAGAAATTTTTTAAAAATCATTAATGTGAAGTGTTTGATCTCTTTCCTGCCCAGGTTCTCCATGAAGAAATTGAGATCCCTGGCTCTAGTATAAAGCTCAGCTACCTGAGTTCCCGCACTGCTGGATACAAATCCTTACTGAAGATCATCATGACTCAGACACTTGTGCCACTGAATCTGATCAAAGTTCATTTGATGGTGGCAGTAGAAGGGCATTTGTTCCAAAAATCATTTCAGGCATCTCCCAACTTGGCATATACATTTATCTGGGACAAAACAGATGCCTATGGTCAGAAGGTTTATGGGTTGTCAGATGCTGTAGGTAAGTCAACACATACAAGCTCCAAAACTTTCCAAGTAGCACATAAAATTCTAAATAAGAAAACTGCAAACTTCCTTATGGGGGAGAAAATGTAGACTGAACAGTTCTTGTCTCCCTGACACAATTTATCTTTGTATTATGGTTCTTTTACCCATTAAAGATCATATTCAAAGGGTCTAAACTATCAACATGCCTGGGTTTTCTGCTCAGTACCTGACTTAGAAGGTTTAGACCAGGTGATAGGAAAAATTGGCCACAGGAACTTAGGCAAAACCTAATCCATCATTACAATTTTATTTTCTTTAGTTATAAAATGGTCCTCATGCTGGACTGGCTGGCAGCCTGCAGTGCATTTGGGTTTTCACACATGCCCTTATTGTCTCTTGTGGTATAACACATTTGAAATGAAAATGCTGTTCCTCTAATGCTGTTCAGTCTTGTAGTTCTACAGATATTTTTAGTTAGCTTGATTCTAGTGGGTGGGAAGAAGAGTGATCATCATAATATTTTTCAGTTTTCATTGACTGTCTGAATAATTTTGATACAACAGTGTTAAAAATGAGCATCAGAGCTGTGCCAGTGTGGAAAGAGCAGCTTTTTTTTTTTTAATCTTAGTTATTCTCTATTTTCTAAATTTTTCTTTGCTGTAGCTTTTCTTTCTTATGTTATTGCATGGGATATTGCTTTCCTGTGTAATGGTTACAGTGCAATTATGCTTAAATGCACACAATGTTTTCACTGCCCATTGTATATGGTATATAAAATGAGTACATTAAATAAGTGCTGTGAACATATGGCAAGTTAAGAATTTATCTTGTCCTGCTATCTGATATTTTTAATTATTTAATATAATTTTACTATATTTTTAAAATTTTATTTCTTCACTCTCCTTTCAGCAAACCCATCACTTCCTAGTGTGAGCTATTAAAATAGAAGTGATCAGATCCCTGCAGAGTACATGTGAATGAAGTTTCAAATTTGTGTCTAGTCAAAGATCTGAATGCTATATTGTAGAATAAAAGTGAGGAATATAATCACTCCATCTTCTCAAGAGAGCTGGGGGACTGGAATACTTGAATGTGCTCTGGACATTTAATTCAGTGTTTGTTCAGCAAGTATATTAGATTTTATTTCATTTCAGTGTCTGTGGGTTTTGAGTATGAGACTTGTCCCAGTCTCATTTTATGGGAGAAGAGGACAGCACTGCTGCAAGGATTTGAACTGGATCCTTCAAACTTAGGAGGATGGTCTCTGGATAAACATCATGTACTTAATGTCAAGAGTGGTGAGTTTGTTCATTCTCTGTGTTTGCTGTCCTATATGGATTTTTTATTTGCATTATACTTACACTTCCAAAAATGCAATTTCTCCACTCTTTTTGTTTCATCTTTAGCTCAGTAAAGTATGAGGCATAGTTCAGTTGTCAGAAAATTTTTGTAGAATTTCAACACATTTTTTACTGTTCTGCACAGCCTGAACTTCTTAAAGTCCTAATCTTTATCCTCTATTCTGTTCTTCATTTCTTTCCCTGTAATATCATTCTGTCTTCCCTCATGTTTCACATGTTTTTCTCATGTTAACCAAGTCTGTTCCTGGTTCCTTTCCTTGACCTCCTTTTCCCCCTAACCTGAGATGGAGCTTAAAAGGAGTACAAGTCTGTGACAAGATACTAAGTCTCCTTTGTCTTTCTCATTAGTCACTTGTTTGTATTTCCTTGTTGTTGTTTTTGTTTTTTTTTTTTTTTTGTCTTTCCATATCCTAAGCTGATTTTTTGTGCTCTTTTTATTTTACCAACAACTCTTTGGGAGCTGAATGCTCAGCATACATTTTATTTGTTCCTTGCAAAGTGTTGTTTGCAGCCTTGCTGCAGACCTTTACCAAATAACAAAGTGCATTTCTGTTTAATAAATCTAAAGTATTGTTCAGAATTGTCAAGATCAGGCTATTTAAGCTCACTTCCAGTGCTGGGCAGTGGATCCACATTTGGGTAGTACATGCCAACAGAGAATGTTGCCACCAGTGGGGAGTCAGTAATGTTAGGGTCATACAACTTCATTCCCACAAGAACATGAGGCTGAAAGTTTCCTGCCAGATTTCCACAGTTTTTGATGACACAGAATATGGTCACACTGTCAGAAAATCCACTCCCTTCTTGGAGCAGGGCTCTGCTCTTTGAACAAATATTTTGAAGATAAAATTCTATCTTGAAGGTATTTTCTTGAAGTCTAATAGAGATCTGTACCACCAGCTTCCCTCCTGCCTTTCATCACTGATCCTTAGCAGCCCTTCTGGGAGTTTTATCTTTCTCCTATCTTTTCATTTTCTGAGCTATCATCTTCTCTGGTGCCTCCATTTCTCATTTTTCATTTTCCATTAAAAAGTGTGAAAGACTGAGAGGTGGAAAGAGAACAGTAAGGTTGGGACAGAATTCCAAACAAAACATGATTCAGGAAACTGGAGTGAGACACAAATAAGGAACAGCTCTTCTCCACCCACTCAGAAACCATCCAAACCACAGTCCTAGGCCAGAGCTGTGTGGCAGGGTTTTCTTTCATAATGAGTACCACAGGACTCTGAGTATAGGTTTGGGTCTGTGGCTCTGTGTGTGTGTGGGTTTGAACACTGAATAAATTACACCTTTATTTTTCCTACTGCAAAATCCTTCTGCTCTTTTTGCATCATTGAAAAACTAAACACCGGAGTCCTGTCAATGTACAGTCCTTAAAAGCAGCTGTTGAAAAGAAAACAGCCTGAAGTCCCCAGCAGTGAATAGTGGTAATAAGCACTTCTTGTCCTCTCTGTCCTTAGGTATATTGCACAAAGGCAATGGAGAAAATCAGTTCCTCACCCAGCAGCCGGCTGTGATAACCAGCATCATGGGCAACGGGCGCCGCAGAAGCATATCCTGTCCGAGCTGCAATGGTCTGGCAGAAGGGAATAAGCTCTTGGCCCCTGTAGCACTGGCTGTGGGTATTGATGGAAGTCTCTTTGTTGGGGACTTTAACTATATTCGGCGTATCTTCCCCTCCAGGAATGTCACGAGCATACTGGAGCTGAGGTAAGGCTTAGCCTCAGCACTTTGCTTCTGGAGCCTGTGCTCAAATCAGCCTTTACCATTACTTTTTATAATTTTGAAAAACATTGTCACTTTCAACCTATTTAAATTCCAGTGGAGAAATGGGGCACAGAAATGCATAGTTTAAAGTCTGTGACTAAAGTGAAGGACTTGAGAGTACAAATTAATTTGTACAGAAAGGACAAACCATCTGTTCCTGTCTCATTAGTGATCACTGATTCAGTCCTCCCTCAGTGCATCTTTTAGTTTTGTTTGAAAAGTCTGGAATTGACTGCCCTTAGGTTCTGAGCCACAGTGACAGGCAAAGGCGTGACAGTCTCGTGAGGTCAAAGGGAAGGTTCTCCTGCCAGTGGTTTTGAGATCCACTTTCACATTTCTTCTCCATGCTTGTGAGTCTATTTCTGTAGGTTGACAAGTACAGTTCAGGTTGACATACAGTCATTTTGCATTATCAGAACTCTTTTTAAAACTGTACCTCTTTCCCCCTGTCCCGTGCCCCCCTCCAACCTTAAGATTTGATCATTTAGTAGGGAAGGCGTCAGTGTAGGATGTACCACTTCACCCATTTATGTTCCATCTCCTTTTTTCATTCTTCTAGGAGAGGCAAGAGCTATTGCTTCAAACCCTAACTCATGTAACTGGACCTTATACTTAGAGCACTACTGAGTATTTGCAGAAAAATGAGGGAAAATAGCATGCCCTGGCTGTGTGCTGCCCCTCCTGGAGCCCACTCAGGCAGTAGCATTGGTGCTCCTGGAAATTGGATATAGCTGCAAAGTACATTGAGTGAATTTAGGTCACAACTCCTTTTTTTAATGATATGACCAATAACTAATCCCTCTGCTTCCACATTTAGTTTTTAATTAGTGGGAAAAAGTGCAAAGTGATTGGACTGTTAAAGAATAGGAGGCCTAGCTCTATTTTACACCTCTCTTCCATTCATGTCATTATGTTGATGTCACTATTGTGAATTCTGATTCTAAAGAAAAGAAAAGAGATCTGATTCAGGCCAATTCAACTCTGAAATCACTCTCTGACACCTACCTCATACACCATCAGGCTGCCTCATTATATTTTTTTTTTAAAAAAGTCATGGATCATCCAGTGCTTTCTGCTAGCAGCTCAGTTTAAACCACAGAAGGTAGCTGGCATGGAAGTGTGACCTGCTATAAATATTTATATCAATATGCACTATAACTCTGCATTATATAGAACATGCTAATTGTTTTTTTCTAAGTCGTTCAGATCATTTTAGCTTTCTAGTAAATAGGACTACAGCTTTATAGGTGAGGAGAAGCATTTTCAGTTTAGGATACTTCTTATAATGCATTTTTATGCACCTCACTTACCAGTATCAGCCAGTGACAGTTTCCTAGCCCACCTTGTGTCTGAAAATGTTGCCTCAAAATTTACAACAGTACTAGTGTGAGTACTTTGCTTTCTCTCTCTATAAGGGAGATTAAGTGAGAATTTGGGTTTTCATCATATATGAGGGAAAACTGGAAAGGACATCAGTAAAGAAATAGAAGATGGATTTTTATCTGCTGTTGTTCACTTCCTCCTTTTTGAAAGTTTTCCATAGCATAGATTCTTTATCTTCTGTTATAACCAGAAGCAATGAACAATGAAGTTGATGCATTGTGAGTGCTGTTGGACAGCTACAAAGGACTTGATGTACAGATTTTTATGATTTACAGTCTTAGAATTACATTATGATGTCTTTTACTCCCTGTTCCTCTAAAGGGAATTAAGGTCCATTCCAGCAAACATAATCTATAGCAGTAATTGTGATTCATTGCTCATCTTGAAATCTGCATGAGTTACACGGGTAAGAGTTTGAAGATTTGAGCCATTTAAGTGTGAATGAGAGCAGAGTCTTCAGCTCATATCAAGTAGTTTGGATTATGTTGCAACCAGTACATCCACAAGTATTAAAAACCAAATACATCACCTTTTTTAGATTTCACAGCTGAAGTAATTTTGGTTTCACATAAGCCCCTATAAATCTTGAGTGCCTTTATATGTCAGAATATCCCAGTGTGCATATTTCCTTCACACTGTCCTTTGTGAAGGTGCCTGGTTGGAATGGCCAGCAGGAATTTGGACTCCAGTGTTGCATGTGGGGCATTACACTGGGGCTGCAGTGTTGGGGCTGTGCCTGGAGTGCTGCAGCTCAGGAGCCACAAACTTCTTTGCTCTGTACAGTGCATATTCCTAAATGGAAATTACATCAACACAGCAAAGCACTGTGTGAGTGGAGAAAGTGTTCATTTCCTTGTGGGAAGTAGAGAGCACTTTTCCTTTGGCTTTGTCTGGGCAGTAAGCTGTGGATCAGTTAATGCTGTTTATCTCCCATTGCACAGTACCTTGCTGCTCACTTGGAAGGGGCTTTTTTACCCTTTCATTGGCTTTGATAGGCTTAAACAGATACCAAGGAGCATCCAAACTTGCTTTAAGCAATTATTTTAGAGACTGGGAGGAGAAAAAATCAAACTGCATAGTAAAAATTTGTCTAGAAATAGCCTGTTGGAAAACTATTTTGCTTAAAGTGGTTGCCTCCAGCTGGCAGACAATATCCAAAACCAGTGCTTCCCCCAGCCCAGTTCTGTATTCAGAGAACTGCCAGTTTCTCTCACTCCTAGCCCCCAAGCTACCCATATTTCCATGAGAAAATTCTTTCAGTGGTTCAGAAAGTTTCCTAAATATGAGGGGAGGGGGGTGGGGGCAAGGGTATCCTGTAGGGAATTAGCTTGCAGCTCTATCCCTCCCAGTCACTCTTCATCTGTAAACTAAGCTAAGGCTAGTGCTGAAAAGAGATATCTTCTCCTGTGTCCTTTTGTAAAATAAAACAAATACTATGTTTGCTTTACCATCTATTCTTCAGCTAACTGTTTGTTCTTTTTTCTTCTGTTCCCTTTCTATAAAGAAATAAAGAGTTTAAACATAGGTAAGACATGAGCTCTTTCCCATATAATTTGATATGGTTTGTTTGCTTCATTGTGTTTGCTTTTTGTATTGTGCTTCTTGTGTAATGTTATGTTCTTCATGTACCATATATAGAAACATTTTTATGTGCTAATTGTGTGTTATGAATATGATAAGCATTAGCAATTACAAAATGCAGTCAAAAAGTAGCCAAAAAGTTCTGACAGTAATTAGACATTTCTAGTAGAATGCAAGTATAATGAACCCCAAGCTAACATCTAGATAAACACCTCTCCCTGCTGTCTATAATTGGTTGAAATGGTCAAGGTAAACTACAACAGCATTTTCACAAATGCCAGAAAGGTTCACAAAAGCACTAATGACTGCGTATAGGTCAAAAACTCATTTTCTGGTCATTAATGATTTTCTGCACCCTCTGTCCTTTGCCATAATTTAGTTTATATTTCTTTTGCCAAACACATTTAATAGCCAACCTGTGGGGCTGGCTGTGTGCAGCCACTAGAAGCAGTCACTGTGAGATTCAGGAGGGAGGCATAACCCTCCTGGATGTTAGGAGGAGAGCACTAGATCTTCTGGATGGCTGCAGCATAGGAAACATTTGTACATCATGCCACACCTGGGACAGGGAGGATGTTCACCCTGGAGAAAAGCAAGGGCAAGAACAAGACAAGTTCTTGTAATCTGTTTCATAGTGTCCTGTGCATTACCCTTTTAAAACCATACTTTCCATTTCTGTGATACAAGTTGATGCAATAGATGGTCTGGACTAAACAGGGTAATTTCCCCTGAACAATGTATTTTGGCATAGTAACACCCCTAACTACTCTTATCTGGGTGAATTAATCCACAATTTGCTAATGATTATTGGTGATGCTGAAACCTCATTTGCTTCAACTAAGCCTAGTTCATTTTTATCTGTTTAGAGATTTGCTCTGGACAGCTTCTCTTTTGGTTAAACTTAAAGAAAAGCTGCTGTTGAAAAATAATTTGATGCACCTGTGAGAAGAACAGGGAGAATAAGCTGCACTTGCTGCCTGGCCCCAGGCTCACTCAGAGAGCAGAGTGAGGGTGGTGGTGACCACACATTCACTCAGGGGGCTGGGGGCTCAGACATTATTGGCAGAGGCCTCTGAGAACACTGAATGCCATGGAAAATCTTTTAAAACAGGTACAATCCTTGGCCTCCTATAATTCAAGTGAAAGATTTCAACAGCATGGAGAAAAGAGAGGCAGAGGTCTTTAATTGTTCAGATGCCAGTTTGAGAAATATTGAGTACTTATTTATAAAACAAATACCTGATTGAGGTAATAGTCTCATTGATTCTTTGGGAGCACAGTGAGTGCATGTTACCTTCCAGCAGTCATTTTCTGACAAATTCCCTCAAAAATTTGCTTAGAGTCTTCTACTATCTGTTCCCTTACCTAGTTCAGGAAAGAGGGAAGGAGTGTGGAATAGGTCTGAAGCTCCAGCGAGCTGCTCTCTCACCTGAAACTGAAGCTTGTGACTGATTCCCTGGCACAACTGCCCTGGGGGAGATTATAGAGGAGAAAGGCAGGGTGAGCTCCATGGATGCACCATGACTGCAGGAGAGGAGAGGGAAATATCCCATGTTCTGCCATTGCTCTTTACCCTGACTCATGTCTTTTCCCATCCTGGTAGCAGCAGGGCACACCTAGGGCTGCCTGAGGGCAGAGGGGAGGCAGGGTGAGCACAGGCTGGCAAAACCACGTGTGAAAACAAGAGAGATCCTTCCATTCCTGCAGGGTGGCTGCTGCTCCCCTGGGCACTGTGTGAGCAGCTCTCAGCACTGAGTCCAGCAGCACCCTCCGTTCCAGGTCCAAGCAGCAGTGTGTGCCCAGCTCCTGTGCCTCAGGTCCCTTTTGGCCAGGGTGGGGATGTGCCTTCTTTCAGAAGGGCCATGCAAAAGGCACCAGCTGCAGGGCAGCCCCAAGCTAAGTTTGGGTGTGTTTGTGAAGTACAGCACAGCCCCAGTGCCACAGCAGAGCGTGTTCTTCAGAGTAAGGGGAAAGCATGGTGGAAGAGCAGAGCAGAGTTTCAAAGCAGTGACAAAAGTGCAGGTGTTTATATGGCTCAGATACCTGAGAGACTGGAGGAGTCTCTAAAGTAGAAAGAACTGTTTTTCTGTGTAGGAAAGAAGATGGAGCATTATTTTGGAGGGATGAGAAGGAATGTGATAAGGGCGTAGTGAAGAGGTGCAGTCTGCTGCTGAAGATAAGGAGAGGAACTTGGAGAATAATGAGATTGTGTTTTAATCTCAAGCATGTCACTAGTTTCCCTGCATAACTTTGTCTACACCACTTAACCTCTCTGTGCCTCAGTTTCCTCCTCTGTAAAATGGGTGCTACACCCATCTTTTTAAAGTACTCTGAGATCCATGCATGAAATAAACCTGCCAAGTATTTTTTTGTTTATTGTATTTCTTCATCTCTAATTTCTACACTCCTAGACTTCAGCAGATGGTATTGCCTCTGCCTTCTGAATTGTGATCCAACCAATCTCCTTCCTACTTTCTACAGTCTTAGAACAACCCATTATTGACCTAAACCCGTGGCATGTCAAAGACTGGCATAGAGGAAAATAACTGTAGAAAGTGATATTTTGGGGCCTCCTCATTCCTCCAAATCTGGTCATGACCACATGACACAGTTATCTCGGTGTGCCGATGGATCCATCTGCCGAAAGTGGCTGTATTATAGTTTCAGCGATTCTGATCAAGAAATGGCTTATGTCCATCATAACTTACCTCTGTGTATCCTCACTCTTGGAGATGGGCACTTTTGCCACATGAAACTAGGAGTGTGGATATTTGGAGGCAAATATCTCTGGTTACTGGTAAGTAACCGTCATCTTTTTTCTCCCTGTCTTCATTTGTCTTCTATGCTTTGAAACCACCATTGACCTTATTTATGCTCACCCATAGGCTCCAAAGGCTGGAAAAATTCACATCATGCTTAAAATCCAAATAAACTGAGTAAAACTAGCCAGGCAAGATTTTGAAAATATTTCTGCACTGCAGTTCTGTGTGTGTGAATGTATATACATAGATATATATATAGTGAAAACTGACATTTCTCAATTTGCAGATGATTTGCTAAAGTAGCTCCAAAATGTGACAAGCTGTCAAAAAACATATATTTCAGAAGAGAAGTAGCTTTCCATATGAGCGCCCATTTCAATCACAAACTGAGGACCAGTTTTTCAATAACAGAAGGTTTGGAGTTAAAGTCAGACACTTGGGGTCTCTGGTTTTAGTTATATAACCAACTTCATCTGCTGAAAATGAGATTCTTCATAAGAATGAATGAGAACAAATTTGCTTTAGAAATAAATTTGTTATACTTCTGCCTCCTATTTATACAAGTCCTCACAAATCTTGTGGTGTAATCTAAGTAACTCAGAAGCTGATTCTTTGATTTTACTCCTATGACTTCTGCTTCCAAAGGAAGTTGAACCAGATAGCGGGGAGGAGGGAAACAGATAAGCTGAAGAGAATTGACCTGGAGCAGATCTAAAGGGCTAAAGAGATCAAGAGGGAAGACTGCTGTGCAGCTCTGGCTTATTGGGCTCTGCTGTGCAAGGTTCAGTGTAGAAGGATGAGTGAGATTTAAAATTACAATCCCTCTGAACACTGACCAGGCCCTAATCAAGTCAGGTCTCAGGTGATGGTCCTTCAGACCTCACCTCTGTACAAAGGTGTCAGACTTTCTTTCCAGATCTTTCTGTGCCTGATGAGTAGCCAAGCTCTGAAAGCCTGTGAAGTTTCTAGACTGCTCAGCTGTTTCTGTTTTATGCTTTCTTTTTCTCTAAAGCAACAATCCCGCTCATAAATACTATCTGGCCGTGGACCCTGTTTCAGGCTCCCTCTACGTGTCGGACACCAATAGCCGACGGATATACAAAGTCAAGTCCCTCACAGGCACCAAGGACCTTGCTGGTAACTCTGAAGTGGTGGCAGGAACGGGAGAGCAGTGCCTGCCCTTTGATGAAGCCAGATGTGGGGATGGAGGGAAGGCAGTGGATGCAACCCTAATGAGCCCTCGAGGTAAAGGAGGAAAAGAAGCCGGAGAAAATGAATGCGTGCAGCTAGGCTGGATGTGGAAATAATTATCTGGCAATTAAATCACTCCTTGCTCGGTGATTTTTATTCTGGGCTTTAATTACAGTGGATTGGCAAGTGTTCGTGCTTTGTTTAGTTAAAGCAAACTTTATTACCCCAGCACTGAGTGCTGCAGAAGGAGAACACAACACAAATTAGCAGGGTACCACTCACTCCAAGAAGCAAGCGTGTAAACTGGGAGACTGATTAGTGTTTGAGATGCAGTCTTTGGGGAGAGAAATTGCTTGCTGTGGCTTTTCTCTGAGTTTTTATATCATCTTTTTCTTCAGAGTCAGAGAAAAAAAAAACAAGATTTTTGCCCTTTCCAGTTTCTAGTTTTTGACCAAAAGTTTTCAAGATGATATAGAGACTTGGGGATGTGTTTCTTTTTAAAGCTTTTTTTTTTTTTTTTTTCCTCACTGTAGTTTCATCTTAATTGTAAGAACAAATTAATCAGGTGTATTGCCATGTGTTTCAAACATCTTTGGGTTTTTTCAATGGCTGAAAATAACTAGATGATCATAAAGGTACACAAAAATGGAAAGTCCACTTTCTTTGCATAGGAAGTAGTTTTAGTTAACACATAGAAATTAAAAAGATGAAGCTGTATCTTCTCTCACTGCCCAGTGGGATGACCACTGCAACCATTTGAAGGCAGAATTTTTTTAGATCAGTATTTTATTTTCAGCCTGAGAAATGGACAAGGCAGTGCACCAAATCAAAACAGGAAAGGCAAGTGAGAAAAAGGCTGCCCTCCTTCCCAAGGGGCAGCAGCATCTGTCTGTTCCTCCAAGGGAGCACCCTTCCATTCTGTGCCTTTCCTCTCTAAGGACTTACAGTGGGACAGGAATTGAACCTTCCAATTTTTTTTAGGCTGGCAACTCCTGTGTCTTCATCTGGAAACACCAGATGTTCTTTCTGTATTTTTACTGCAACAGGTCAAAAATCCAGACATAATGCAGTGTCCTCCTAGGTTTCGAAAAATTGTGAAGGTATTTTTTAAAAAGATTTCTAAAAATTCTTCATCCTCATTAGATTCTTTAGATGAAGAAAGCAATGCCTTAAATTTCTGAGTAAAATTAGGAGATAATTTTTTAATTGGGTTTATGTAGTATATCAGAGAGTTTGAGCCTAGAAATAAGCTGATGCGTTCTGCTGGGTCTTCGGCATGTTTGGGGTTTTTTGTGACTTTCTTTAGGGCCCTGAAGGATAAACCAGCTAGATGCCATTTCTTTGGTTGTTGGAGTGTTTCAAGACCTGTGCTCAGGTCGGGAGGGAGGAAGGAACAGGGAAAGTGAAGAAATTTCAGCGTCTTGTAAACAAGACAAAACCTGCCTTGGTGCCAGCAGCCTCACTGCTGCACTGATGCCTGGGTTTTGTATTTGCAGGAATTGCAGTGGATAAGTATGGACTCATGTATTTTGTTGATGCCACTATGATTAGAAAAGTGGATCAGAACGGAATTATATCAACCCTGCTGGGCTCCAATGACCTTACTGCTGTTCGACCTCTCAGCTGTGATTCCAGCATGGATGTCACCCAGGTAGATTCTTACTGCGTTTATTCTCTCTGCCTTAGAAGTGGTGGGCATTTATTTTGGATGACTGCCTGGCCACTTAAGAAATACATTATGCAGCACAAGATGATAACGTATTTGATTTGTTACTGAAATGGGTGAACCATCCTTTTTTCTGTGGCTAACACAGTTTATTTATGCAACTATAGAGAAATAAGGTTGAGATAATGGGAGTTATTGTCTTAATTGCCTGTTTTTCTGTAATTATTGTAGAGCTTCCACAATGTAGCATTCATTCTTGCACAGAAACACAATTAGCCAAAGTTACAACTGCACGTAGCTTTAATATTTCCGAAAAACAAAATCATTGTTTGAAATAGTTGCCGTTCATGACTGGGTTTCATGATTTACGCTGATAAACCCCTCACTAATTTGCTGTTGTTACACGTGGAATTTTAAACACTAGGAGTGTACTTTTCAGTTTCGAGTTTTACAGTAATAATTTGTGCAACTCATAGGTACGGCTGGAGTGGCCTACTGATCTCGCTGTCAATCCCATGGACAACTCCCTTTATGTCCTAGAGAACAATGTTATTTTACGGATCACAGAAAACCATCAAGTTAGCATTATTGCTGGACGCCCCATGCACTGCCAGGTTCCTGGTATAGACTACTCTCTTAGCAAACTGGCTATTCATTCTGCACTTGAATCAGCCAGTGCCATTGCCATCTCACACACAGGAGTTCTTTACATCAGTGAGACAGATGAAAAAAAAATTAATCGGCTACGCCAGGTAACTACCAATGGAGAAATATGCCTTCTTGCAGGGGCAGCTTCAGACTGTGATTGCAAAAATGATGTCAACTGTAATTGCTATGCTGGGGATGATGGGTATGCCACTGATGCCATCTTAAATTCACCATCTTCCTTAGCTGTGGCCCCAGATGGTACCATCTACATAGCTGATCTCGGAAATATCCGCATTAGGGCTGTCAGTAAAAACAGGCCCATTCTTAATTCCTTTAACCAATATGAAGCTGCATCTCCAGGAGAACAGGAGCTGTATGTCTTCAATGCTGATGGGATTCACCAGTACACTCTGAGCCTCGTTACCGGGGAATACTTGTACAATTTCACCTATAGCAGCGATAACGATGTCACGGAGGTGATGGACAACAATGGCAACTCCCTGAAGGTGCGCCGGGATGCCAGTGGGATGCCCCGCCACTTACTGATGCCGGATAATCAGATTGTCACGCTGGCTGTCGGCACTAATGGTGGACTCAAGCTGGTCTCAACACAGACCCTGGAGCTCGGATTAATGACATATAATGGAAACAGTGGTCTCTTAGCAACGAAGAGTGATGAAACAGGATGGACAACATTTTATGAGTAAGAATGTTTTTGGATATATTAAGCATACATTTATTTTTCAAATGGTAGTGAGTAGGTCCTAGGCTGACCCTGCTGCAATTTGCAGTAGGTTTTTCATAGATACTGAGTAAGGCCATTGCGCCTCAGTCCAGGGCAATGCTGGAAATGGTTAAGGGCTTTTTGATGGCATCAGTTGTGCCAGATCCTTTGGGTGGGTGCTCATCCCCTAAATCCCTGCTGGGGTTTGAGTTTGGGGCAGCTCATCCCCCCCAGCACAAAGGACTGTGTGCCATGGCCAGAACCCCAGCTTGGTTAAGCTGCTGTTCATGGTCAGCACGGCTGCCCACAGCCCACAGCCAGAGCAGCCCAGCACTCCCCCTGCAGCTCCCACAGAGCTGTCTCTCTCTAGGAACCCTCATGCTGCAGCTTCTTTTGCAGCTCAAATTATCTCTCTTTCTGTTCAGCCTCATATATTACTCATGGTTGTTAAAATGTTGATTAACTTCAATGATTGTTCATTCCTGAGACAAGTGAGGAAATTAGATCCCCAGCTATCTGTCAGACCCCTGGTGTAACTTCCATAATTTGTAGATAACCCAAAAGCACACTGGTGTTCATGAGCGTATAGATTAAATAGACAGAATTTCCTCTTTAAATGAAATTCATCTGAAGAGATGAGGTTCAAAAGTATATTAAAAACCTAGAAAAACTAGTTCAATTTTTATTAATATTTATCCTATTTTAGTAGTCTTATTGCCATTTTTTTATCAAAACAATTTTAAAAAGAGAAGCTAAACGACATATTGAAAAATATATTTAAATATGGCAAGTCTAATGCCACATATTTTGTCTGAATTACTTAATGATTAAAAAATACTGTTCCCCAAACCAGTGAGTAGAAAATAGGAATAAGGCTTTATATTTAATTTTAAATGGCAGGCTTATTTTCAAGGTCACAGACTAGCAATGGCACACATCTCTTAGTCCATTGATGCATTCAGCTTGGCCACCTGTTTTCTGTGTTTAGAGAACACATAAGAAAAGCAGGAATAGAAGGAGCTGTGCTCAGTGTGCAGGAAGGCCTGCCCTGCCCAGCAGGGATGCTGCAGCTGGTTCCTGTTTGCAGGAAAGCAGTGCCCTCTCGTGGGGCCCTGCGTGCCCAGCCACTCATCCTCTCCTCCAGCCTGGGGCTTCACGTGGCCAGGAGCTTATTTCTCCTTCATATTTTGCAAAAATTATTTCCTTACCACAAATTTGTTACACAAATAATTCAGTTACATGACCACACAACCTGCTGATGATAAGCTCAAGTAAAAGCTCACTGGACTAGACAGAATAAAATTTCATATTACTGCTGATGAGATGTGGATGCCCTTCTAGGCAGATTTTTTTGTTGCTTTTTTCCCTCAATATGTAGATCAAGATGCAGTCATATGAATTAGTTGTTTCTGAAAACATCAGAAATTAATTATAGAAAACTAATAAGTGAAGTAATTTAAAACTCTACATGGAAATCCATAAAACAAATGTCATCAGAAAGTTACTGGTTACAAAACTGGTATAATTGGTGTCTGAGAGTCACACCAAGTGCTAAGTTAACATGGTTTATTAGAAAAATTGTATTATGATTCCTAAGGAAATACAGTAAGTAAGGGCATTGATGAGAACAGCTGAAAATATTATTTAATGTGTATATAGTGCTAAAGATTTTTTTCGAAGATCGAATAAGAAAAGATGCACAACCTTTGCCTCAGGTCAGTGGAAGTTAAATACCATATTTAGATCCAACATTACAGCCTGAGGTACTGTCTTAAATAATTAGTAGCTTTGATGAGGCAGCAGAAATAACTTATTTCTCCTAGATTTGTACATACATTCTCATAAGGATAGAGCCCATAGATGAGAGAACCATAAAGACATTATTTAAATCAAATATAGAAACCTAAACTATCACAGTCCACAGTGACTCAGTGACTGGTTTCTGAGTTCTGTGTGTTCTTTGAAATAGCTCCTAAAAGAAAATTCTGTATTCATCATTCTGCAATTTTTTTTGGTAGCTATAACTTAATATCAATTGAAGATGAAAGAAGTGTTCAGCCAATGAGCCTTTATAACGACAACAAAATAGCTTTCTGTGCAGTTACATTCATGCATTCATACAGACATAATCAGCACTCAAAATTGTTAATATGGCAGCAGAACTGGAAAAGAACAGAGGTCTTTTAAGTGGGAAAGTACTACATGAGCTAAAGTTCTTATGAAAAATTTATGTCAGTGCATTTATATCAACCAGACACTGAAGTGCCGTATTATCTTATCAGGTATATTCCTCTCATTATCTGAAACTTTACCCTGAAAATGCTCTCAGAATTAAATTTACACAGTTAATCTAGGTGTGCATCTGCATATGCAGGGAGTTGCAGACACAAGCTGGTTTGTGTGTGCACACTCCATACGTGAGTTCTATAGATAGCATCTGTGCATGTGCATGCAGCTCATTTGCAGTAGGAGCAGCCAAGGCTCTTCAATAATAGAACAGCTACCAGCAGGCTCACATGGGGTAATTTAAGCTCGGCTTGGGCATGAAGCACAGATCTTTGAAGCAGTTCCCAGTGGTATTCATCTTGGTCTAGGGAGCATCCTGAGAGAATGCTGCTGGTTTTTTCTTGAATCGGTTTTAAAAGGGAGAGAAAACAGGGATGTATGTAAATGTGTGTGGATCTGTGGCTTGCCCAGCTCTGTGTTAAGTCAGAAGCTGCTGTTCCTCCTCTCTGCAGTACTGGATATGGCTCTGTCCTTCCTGCTGCACCCACGAGCTGTCGGGAGCATGACTCAAACCTGAGATGCTGGTCATTAAAACTGCCCAAGGAGCAGAGGTGCCACAGTAGGGGCCACGGGCCAGCAGCCCCCAGGGCACTGTCACAAGCCCACTGAAGGATGCACAGGTGCTTGCAGCTACCTGAGAAGGTGCTGAGTGCTGAGCTGTGTCCTACAGGCTGAGCTATAGGTGTGGCCATGGGCAGCTCAGAGCTACCAGGCTGGCAGAGACAGCCACCAGCTTTGTGCCTGGTGTCACCCAGAGCTGTCCTGGGAAACCTTTGCTGCTGGCAGGGGGGTCTTGGGCACAGTCAGTAAAGAGCTGGTGAGGTAGCAGTGGGGAGATGCTGTTGTTTCTTGGTTTTTAAGGTACTGAGATAAAGAAAGGTTGTTTGCCCTTGTAATTTTATTAGGAGAAAGATTTGGGATGAAGCCTTACTCTAACTGAAGTCAGTAAAAAAAAGCTCAGGAATTTCAGTGTACTCAGAGCCCACCTCATTTGAAAATGTCAAGTTTGTCTTATCAGACCTGATTCGTCCAGGGTGATGCTGTGTCACAGACTGCAATAGGTAGAGACTGCTTCTGAAGAAGACACCAGGTCAATTAATATATTTTTCATAGTAAATTTTAGTTTTTTACTTTATTAGACCTGGGTTCATGACATATAGAAGTACATGATAATTTAATTTGTATATAGTTTATTCTTATTATTCAAATATCTGGGTGTTGTATTCCATTGAGCACTCGCTCTCACATAATACATAAATTTTTAAAAAAGCTTCAGGAATATGTCATTTAAATTTTGTGGTACATAAAAGGTTCCTGTTATATTAATTTTAAAATTCTTACCTTTAAGGTATTTTTAAAATAAGATTTTATTTTGATGCAATGGACAAAGTAGAAATGCCTTCTTTATATATTGGTATCACACTGTGTATATATCATTTAGGCAGTGAATTTTTTATGTATCTAACTCATAATCTAAATGGTCTGTAGATCTTCAAGGAGGGTACTCTTGTATGTATTTTGCTAAGTGTATCCACCACTTGCTTATAAACCCTTTTAATCTCAAATGTTGCTGTTTTCTAAGCTATGGCCAGCACTGAGGAACACATCCCATGGCAGGGGTAAAACAATCATTTCTTGAAATGGCACTAAAATATTTTCATTTTTCTGCTTCAATCTCTGTACATCCACATCCATATTTACTTTTTAAACTGCCCTTACACTTTGAATAGAGATTTCCAGTGAGTAGCCCACAGCAATCCCCAGGAATTTTTCCTAGGTTAATTAAAAACCCAGCAATGTGAATGAGGAGTTTAAATTAATGTCTCATTTGCATTGCCTAAAATACATTTGCTGATGGGGAATTTCACCAGCCGTTTTTTTGGAAGTTCACCGAGTGCTGCAGAGTCACACTGGAGATACTCATAGTTTTTTTCTAGTTTGTCCTAAATAACATTTTCTGTGCTGTAAGATTTGACATCCAAGTGTTCTCTTCATCACTCTGCTGACCATGAAGCACACTACATACGGACTCTTAAGGGGCCTTATTAACCTTTAAGGTTTTTGAAATTGTCCATTTTTTGTCCTTTTTCTTACCCCCTGAAAGACAGATGCTTGGCTGGATCAAGTTATTCCTTTAGCTATTCTTTTGGAGCGCTTTTCGATTTTTTTTGTGAAGAAATTTTTAAAGACTTAACTAAACCCACTCTCATGGATTATCTCAACATATTATCTTTTTTTTAGTATCTCGCTGATATTATATATCTGTATATAAATATATATGTATCTGTGGAGAGAAACTTGTGGATATATTGAGAAAAGTTATACTGCTTAATCTTTTTTTGATCCTGAACTACTTAAATGAACACAATGTATTATTGGTCCCTTTTAGGTCGCATGATGCTTTGTTTTATTGATTTCCTTCTTTGCCTAATACTTCCATTGGTTCTGGTAAGGCTTGTTGCTCCACAGGTGCTTTTTTCCTTCTTTCCCAATATTCAGTTGAATGGGTGCAACCATTTGCAATGGATTTCAAAATCATGTATTTTGTTCGTTTTAACTGAGGAGCCAATCTGTGTCTTAATTTTTTTAGCTATACTGTACAGTTCAGGTGGCCTAGTCTGAGGTTTCTGAGTGTTTTAATTGTAAAGCCATGTTGAAAGCTCTGATTTTTTTTTCATCTTTACAGCTAACCACAACCTGCAATGAACTGAGCTAGCTCCATGATACTAAATGTGCTCCTCTTCTCTTCTGTTACTCTCAGGCAGTGCAATGGATTTACCAGTTCTCTTCCAGGCTTCCTGCTCCCTGCATCTCTACATTCCAAGGATGACCAGTTGGTTTCAACCTCCACCTAAACTTTTCCCTTTCTCTACACAGGACATTTTTTCTTGCCTTTCTGCTCTCTAGAGGCACGCGTGCTTTGGTAGCGGCTGGGTGAGAGACTTGCACGAGTAGAGAATTGCAGCGAGCAGAGTGTCAGACTGGAATGCTGATTTTATTTCAGGTCCCCTTTTCTCACCTCTAAGATCCAAGGCATTGCTTCTTTAGCAAACGTATGCACACAGCTAGAGCACACTGCAGGAAAGGGGGAAAGGGTTTGATTTGATTTCCAGCAGCATTCCTTCTTTCCCCCCTCCTCAGGCTATATACCTCTAAAAAAATTTAACCAAATAAAATCATGGAAAGTCTTTATTTTCTTTCCTTTTCTTTTCTTTTTTTTTTTTTTTTTTTTTTTTTTTTTTAATCTTTATGCCTGTGGAGCATTTAACTCATTTTCTAAGGTCTATTCTGAGTGCTGACTGCTGCCCTTTGTGCAACTCCAACCTCTATCCTGTGCTTTTCATCTTTCATCTTTATGAGCCAAAATACTGACCCCAAAATGTAGTTCAATACCACAGATAAGATCTAAATGAAATTATTATGTTGTCAAGATGATGTCTTTTTTAATACTTTATGGCAAGTTTATTCCTTGATATGTCACTCAAGACCATACTTAGTTTCCACTAAGTATTCAAAATCAAATGTGCAGTTTATGCAATTGTTTGTTGCAGAGTCCATCAGAAGTCCACTTCCTTAGAGTGAAATGCAACTATTAAAATGCAGACTAATTTACTGGTTATAATTGTTTGAGCCAAATATCACTCCATATATTCATAATAATTTGATTAATTTATTAATTTAAAATATGCTAGCCTGGATTTGCACCCATGTAGTTGAGATCAGTATCTAAAAAATACCATTCATCATTATAGACTCTTTCAAGAACAGAGAAATAGATATGGCCAGGATGTTCTTGAAAATCTGTTTCAGTCTGGGTTTTTTGCACAAATGTGGTGCATTATTAATACATTGGGTATTGAAATGAACATATATCCTCATGCTTTTTTGCTCTCACTAACTTTTCTATTAGCTATGATCATGAAGGGCGTCTGACCAATGTAACACGTCCCACTGGAGTGGTAACTAGCCTTCATCGGGAAATGGAAAAGTCCATTACCATCGACATTGAGAATTCTAATCGGGATGACGATGTCACGGTCATCACAAATCTCTCCTCTGTGGAGGCTTCCTATACAGTTGTTCAAGGTACCAAAGCACACTTCTGAGCACACCTCCTAACCACACACACATCCTGAGAAAGCAATTCACTAACAGTTTGTATCATTAGTACATTTATGAGCAAGAAAAACTCCCATAAAGCTTATTCCTAAAATGACAGGTCTTCAGGACAGGTAAGAGCCATTTTGCAGTCTTGCTTTGTGTCAAGTACAAATGGTCACTATCTGCTGGGGAAAGTTAGTCCTGCCACTGCCTCCTGGGTCAGGGTCACTTCACCCGCTTGCATATTTCTCTATATTTCCCTGCAAATTGGTTCTGACTTCTGTGCCACAGAGATGCAACCTGATTGCTGGGTATGGCTGCTGGGGGAGATCCTTCTGGAGAGGCTCAGAGGAAGCCTTCTAGCAGAAAAAATCTTCTAAGTTTATACACTGGCATTAATTACAGTGTAGTGTAATTAATGTAATCAGTGTAATCAGTGCAGTGGATGGTGTGGTGCCAGAGATGGCCCTTCCAAGAACAGTGTTACAGCCCCCAGTGTGGCAGGAGGCAGCAGCAACACAGGCTGAGTTTGTGTAGAGCATTCCAGCACCGCCCAGGCATTGTATCTGATGGAGTGAAGTCAGTTATCAAAGACAGACTGAAAGGGATTTGGTGAGTGATGGGGCTTTTTAATTAAGATATAATGTCACTGGAATGAGAATATCATCATCAAACAATAGTCTCCTCCTGACATAAATGTCAACATTTATAGACTATTATACCATGACAGCTCTGGTTACAAAGACTTAATTTCTCTTATACCAGATGATTAATTACGTAGATGCTGTCCTTCTGTCAGGCAAATATTGATATGCTGCTGACAGCTGCACACTCTGGCACTCCATCCTGGCTGAGAGGGGCCTGGGCTATGTCAAACAGCTGCAGAGCTGCATGGCCAGAGAAGCACAGGGTTGTTTCTTCAGCTCTTGCCCAACAGAGGCCGGGTGTGCACATCAGGCCAGTGTGGTTCTGCTGGGGAGGCAGGAGAGGGAACCACTGTAGCTGCCAGCTTGCACTGCTGGAGCCTCACACCTTGAGGATTTAAAGCCACGCTCTAATTCTGTACAAGGCCTCTGCTTGGAGACAGTTTTTAAACAGAGGGAAACAAAAAAGAAGAGGCACTTACTTCTTCCTACTTATAAAGAGTCCAGAAATCATCTTCTTTTTCTTTTTGTCCTGGAGTCTAATGCTTTGTTGTTTATCCAGCAGTTCAGTTTTCAGGAGTTTTTGTTCATATCAGAAATAAATTACGTGGTTCAACACATATCACTGTGCATTTTGATTCAGAATTAAGACTGAAGGGAAAACATAATGAAATAAACACAGTATCTCTCTGCAGGCTCACTGTTACACTACTGTTCTTTACATGAATCAGTAACATCTGTAATTTCCACCATAGTACCACGTAAATGGTAATTGCAGGCTGACTTCATTTAACATCAACAGGAGTGCAATAAAAAACCAATCAAATTAAGCTATATGTTTTCTTTATGACTGGAGTAGCTAAATTATTTTCTTTTCATTATTGCTGTAGATCAAGTGAGGAACAGCTACCAGCTCTGTAATAATGGTACTTTGAGAGTGATGTATGCCAATGGCATGAGCATTAGCTTTCACAGCGAACCTCATGTCCTGGCTGGGACTGTGACTCCCACCATAGGACGATGTAATATTTCTCTACCCATGGAAAATGGTTTAAACTCAATTGAATGGCGCCTGAGGAAGGAGCAGATTAAAGGCAAAGTGACGGTGTTTGGAAGAAAGCTCAGGGTAAGTAGAACCTGTTGTTACAATAACCACCTTTTCCTCTTTGGGCAGAAAATATTTATTTTTTTTTATTTTGAAGAATAATACTTTTACCTGTTAAAATGTAAAACTCTGGGATTGTCTTTGGTGTCACACTGTTTGGAGAGCACAGTTGGCTGCATGGGATCACCTGCTGGAATCAGCTATAGAGCTTCATTACTAAAAGTATTCCAAAAGAGATTGGTAAAAATACCTAGAATATTACAGAATCACAGAATCATCAGTTGGAAGAGACCTTCAAGATAATTTAATCCAGTCGTTACCCCAGCCCCACCATAAACCATATCCCCAAATGCCATATCCCAATGCCTCTTGAACACATCCACCTTGAACATGGTCACTCCACCACATTCCTGGGCAACTTATTCCAATGCATGAACACTCTTTCAGTGAAAAAAGTTGTTCAAATTTCTAATCTGAACCTCCCCTGGTGCAACTTCAGGCAATTTCCTCTTGTCCTTTCGTTTGAGATGTAGCAGAAGAGACTGACCCCCAACTTGCTAACTCCTTTCAGGAACTTGTAGAGAGCAATTAGGTCTCCTCAAACCAACTTTTCTTTAGATTAAACACCCCAATCCCCTCAGCCACTCCTCAAAAGATATCTTCTAGAGCCTCTCCCAGCTTCATTGCCCTGTTGCTGCAAAACACTCTGCCTCTCAAGGGGCTGAGAATCTGAGCACTCACCACTTGTAAAACTGCCAGGGCAGACTTAGCCCAGCTGCTGCTGGGGAGCAAACACAACTGCAGCATTCTGCTGCTGTAAAATCCCCCTACAGACTCACTGAGACAGGCATGTTGTGTTTATTCCCTTTCCCAAATGGCACAATTGGAAAATAATTGCCATAATTACAAAATCATAAGCACAGGATAAGGCAGACAGTCAGGTCATGTAATCCATCCCCTGCCAAATTAAAGATCTGCTGCAGCTGGATTAATCCCATCCTGTGATTTGCTGGCCTGATTTTCACTGATTTTTTTGACTGGACTACTTCAGTATGTGCAGTTTTGGAAAGGATTTGAGATACTGGGCAGAAGACAAATGTAGTGCTAATCAAGTCCTCATTCTTTTAGCAATTTTTGCAACATCACTGAACACAAGATACAGTTCAATGTGTTCAGGGTAACATAGTAAATGCAATATATGTAAGCAATTATGTTGTGATTTACAAAAAAAAAAAAAAAAAAAAAAGACTTGGATGTTAATTTTTTATATTTTCCTATTCTTAGCATTATAATTCCCAGTGTTGAGTTAACAAGTCTTCCCTTATTCTCACAGATGTTCAGAATGTACTTATTGGGGAAAGCAGAAAGGTTAGACAAAAAAAAATTGAATGAGATTAGCAGCTAATCCTTAATGACTAAACTTCATGGCTGTGTAATTGATTTTTGATGTGTTGACCTGCAGCAGTTGACTGGAAGTGGAAAATAGATCAGCTCTGTATTTTGACTAGGTGTTGTTCAAAATAAAAATAAATAGGATGCTGAAATGAAATTGCAGTAATCCTAACTCTCAATGCTAAAAATTTAATAGACATACTTGTGGTAATTAGCTGAACACATCTTAGTGCCGAAACATTGCATGAGATAGGTTTTCTTGCATCATGTTTATCCAAATCAAAACAATGCTTTATCTAGCAACACCTCAGCATTTAATTGTCTGGTGTTAGTTCCTGTAACAATAATCACATATCCATTTAGCTCTTTTAAATGAAAATCACTATGAGATTATCACAGGTTGAGTGGACTGAAAATGAAATTTGAAAATGAGGGAGAAAGCATAGAATTTATTTGCATCTCATTTATTCTAATTCATCTTTATGAATTGTTTAGTGAAGGAAGCAGAGCAAGTGTGCTGGAACGCTGTGGGGAGCAGGTGCAGGCAGGGGCAGCTGTGGCACATAGTGACACAGAGCAGGGCACTGCTGCAGAGCTGACAGAGCACCAGGGCCACCTCCTGGAGCCCCAGCTCACAACCAGTGAGTGGAGGGGTGGGCATTCTTTGGGACTGACCCCTTAGCTGAGGACTTCACTCACAGTACTCTGAGCAATATCTGCTGGAGCCCTTGCCATTGTGCTTCAGAAGTGAAAGGGGGCTCATAAAAAAGATGGAGACAGACATTTTTTTAGGGTCTGTTGTGATAGGACAAGGTGTGGCAGCTTTATCTAAAAGAGGGTAGATTTAAAGCAGTTATACAGAAGTTTTTTGTGGTGATGTGGTGAGGCACTGGCACAGGCTGCCCAAAGCAGTGGTAGATGCTCCATTCCTGGAAGCATTGAAGGTGAGGTTGGCAGGGCTCTGCACAGCCTGTTCCAGTTGAAGATGTCCCTGCTCAGTGCAGAGGGGTTGTACTGGGTGATTCAGAGATCCCTTCCAACCCAAAGTGTGGGCTGATTTTATGTGTCCTCACACAGGGGTGCTGCCTGAGCCCAGACTCTGCCCATCTGCACTGCAGGCACATCCCAGCCACACGTGTGAATCTGCACACCTGCCTGGGCACATCTCATGAACCTGAGAAAGGAGCTGCACTTCACCTTCATCTTACCCACTCACTGTCTGCTGCTGTTTGATGCACCACACAGTCAGTGTCTTGCTGTGATTTCAAATAAAGTCCTGATAAGATTCCTGTCTGAAGAGGTTTATGGTGCAGCATCATGTGAGTGATTGCTGTGGCCAGACCTTTCCAAGGCACAAAGGACTCATCCCTACAGCCACTTCAGCTGAGGGAAAACCAGATGTGCACATGGGTAGTGAGCAAAAGAGAAGGGGTTTGTCAAGTAATCTGCAGTCATGATCCTTGTGACAGCTCCCAGGAAGGGTGGGAATTAGACACCTTGTTTGGGTTTCTGTATAATTAATATGTTACTGCAATTACAGTCTCAGGTTTTACTTATTTTACAAAGGCAAATGAAGGCACTGAATTATCCAAGCAGGTGATGTTCATGTGTGTATCTCCAAGTGATGTTGGCATGTGTGCATAGCTCTTGTGTGTGTAATCATTTTTGAAACCCTACTAATTTTGTTTTCTATGGCAAAACCAAATAACTGTTATTGAGAGAAGAGAAGATACCTGGAGTCAGACTTTCCTTCATTCAGATAGATTGCTATTGCAGTTACTGTAATGGAGGAAACAAAACCCATAAGTCCTGACTGATTTATGAAGCTTCAGAAGTTACAAAAAACCAAAACAAATAAAACCCCCAAAGCTAAAATTCAGTTCATAATCTTTCTGAAAGACTTTTCTTTTTCTTTTCAGAAAATCTGCTCACCCTTAAGAAATTTGGCTATTTCAGTCATACACTAACCCTTTAATTCTATAGGTAAATGTTTTTGAGCAGTCAAAGCTCTCTTCTGCTGATGAAAAGGGTTTTTTAATGTCTCTGCCATCAAGGTTGATCCTACAAAGCAGGAATAACTAGTTGAGAAACTACTGATGTTGAGTGTGGCTTCCCTGGCTTTATTTTCATTGCAATGGGAGAGCAGAATATTACTTGTTTTGCCCCAAGGTGTTCTAAGAAAAATACTCCGTCTTCTCTGTGAATTGCAGGGCAAGTTGTTGCTGGGATAACCTTTGGGAAAACCTACAGAAAAGAGCTTTTTTTTTTCCTAGTAATTGCCCACTGAGGAAATGCAAACTGTTAAAGATATTAATTTCATTAATGGAAAAAATTAGGATAATGAGCGATAATTTGAAATAATTATTTCTTTACAAACACAAAACTGTATTAATTTTAAATGTGTCTGTATAACTGAATTTCTACTGCGTTGGTTGGGGTGGGAATTGGGTTTACCCCTGCCAGTGAATATATCTCAGAATAACTTTTATGTCCTCAAGAAAGGCTCAGTGTTAATTTACATATTGTTTGATGTACAGTTTAATTTTGGATAAGAGGAAACATTGCGTTATCAAAGCCACTGTAAAATATAAGCTAAAGAACAAATTCCCAGAAATTGATGAATACTTTTTAAGCAGTCATTGCTCTGAAATTATACCTAATTTAAAAACTTCTACTTTATTAATGATGCATCTACAATTAAATTACTTAAGAATCTTTATCAGATTACACCATTAGCCTGAATTCTATGCCTTACCTCCCAGGGAATATCTTTATGTATCTCTCATTATAGCACTCTCACTAGAAACCTCCCAATTTGGCATTCTTATTCTCCTTTTCCTCTGTTTTGCTCTTTTATTTAAAATAAACAAATAAATAAATTGGCACTGAAACACTTCATGGTCTACTTTGAATAAAAATTATAATTAAAAAAAAAAAAAAAAAAAAAAGAGGGAAGGGGGAAAAATATTTAACCTAATTATTTAGCACTTTTGCTTTCAACACTAGAAGTCCAACTTTCCCAGCCTGTATGATCAGGATTTTTAAACCCATCCCAAATGAAGGAACTATTGAATATTTGGAAAGTAAATGAAGAATGCAGTAAATGAATGAATTCTAAGCAGTTACAATAGTTCTAAGCAATTATAGAAGGCAAGTGGCTAAAAAGACAAAAAAATTTCTTCTGTTGTTCTTAGAGTGATTGTAGGGAAAAAGGAAAAAAATTATGGTGGAAGTGCAAATATAAAAGAGAAATAGTAGAAAGTAGAAAAATAGAATAAGTAGAAAAATATTTCATGCAAAATAATTTGTTTCTCTGCACTTTCAGTCCTAGGTGTGCAGAATGTCTGTCTGCTCTGACCATAATGGAAGCTTTTTACTGTAGGATATCATCTCTCATATTGCAGTGAGATAGGAAATGCCCCAGTAAGACTCAAAATTATTTGAGTACACTACAATGTAGAAAGCAAAGCCCATTAACAGGAACCCCACACTTTTCACAAGGGGTTTCCCTGTTGGGCATCCCATTTCCTGCTGTAGCCCCAGAGGGACGGCGAGCCAGCCCGCCCTGAGCGCAGCCTCCTTCCCCCGCAGGTGCACGGCAGGAACTTGCTGTCCATCGACTACGACCGCAACATCCGCACGGAGAAGATCTACGACGACCACCGCAAGTTCACGCTGCGCATCATCTACGACCAGCTGGGCCGGCCCTTCCTGTGGCTGCCCAGCAGCGGCCTGGCTGCTGTCAACGTCTCCTATTTCCCCAACGGGCGCCTGGCCGGGCTGCAGCGCGGGGCCATGAGCGAGAGGACCGACATCGACAAGCAGGGCAGGATCGTGTCGCGCATGTTCGCCGACGGCAAAGTGTGGAGCTACACCTACCTGGAAAACGTAGGTGGTGTCGTGTCCTTTGTGAGGACACACAGCTCTGTTGGGCTTCATGATGTGTGAATCACACACACAAACTAGCTAAGATTTGATGTGTCCCAGCTGTTAACTGTCCCTGTGTTGGAGTACAGGGTATTCCCGTGGCTTCCCTGGGTGCTTCTAGACCCCCCTGGCAGGGGAGTCAGAGACCCTGGCATGGTGCCCAGGGGTCCTGAGGGCTGGGCTTGGGTCCCTGGAGAAATTTGCCAACATTGCAGGAAGAATTACAAGTCACAAAAAACAAATAGACTATAAATTAGACTGTTAAAAGATAGAAAAGCGAATTTTTATAAATGTTTATATTAAGGGGTTTGAGGTCAAGATGGAGGACTTGGGGCATGCTATGCTTCTTCCTCTTTCTTCTCCATGCCATCCATGTCAGAGTGCCACCTTGGCATCCTTTGATTGGATGGGGACAAAGCTGGACCATGTTATAAGATTGAAGTGTATTGGGAATCAGTTGTAAATACCTAGTACGTAATTTAGAGTACAAAAAGATAAGTCCTGCCTCTGCCAGACAGATTCTGCCCTGGATGTCTGGCAAGCAGACCGTTGTTAGCTGGGCAAAGCAATCCTGAGATAAAAAACTATAAACATGAAAATCTCTAAGAACAGCCTCCTGCAGTCTCTCATCGGCAGGCATCGGAAAGAGCTGGGTTCCAGACCACCTGCATGTCCTCCTGAGCTGATCTCAATCTAAGGAGACACCTCGGGCAGTGACACCTGTCTCAAAATTCCTTATTTTTCAATTAGTCAAATGAATATGACTAATTCTTAATCAGAAGTATTTTGTTCATGGTTTCTGTCTTTTGATATTTTCCTGCCATAGAATGGCAATAAATTAAGACAATGAATTACACTTAATTAAACCCAAAAATGCATGACTAAACCTGGGAAAATGTTCATATGGAAACAGGTAATTTGTCTCTAATTGTTACTTATTAAATGAAAGTATGGTAGTGCATTTTTACTTAGCCTAATTAGCACACTTCAGTCATAAAAGTGTCTTAAATACTGCAAAACTGCACATTGTTTTCCATTTCCCTTCTTCTTGTTCTAAGTAAACCAGAGCTGACGTTCTCTGCTTAGTTTCTCACATATTTCACAGTAACAGTTGTGAATTACAACTGCTGGCAGAAAGATAAATCAAGTCATTTATCTAACTCCTCTGCATCCCCCAGCAAAAAAAAAAAAAAAAAGGTAAATAAAAACAAAAAGTCCTCCTACAGGGAGGACAGCTCACAGGTTGCTAACCTACACTTTCTCTGGAGCGCCAGCATATTGATTTCCAAGGAGCAGATCCTCTCATCTGACAACCTGACAATATTCCTGAGCAGCTCTGTGCCCCTGGCTAATGTATCTGATTCTCTTTGTACTCATTTAACATTAGTGCCTCTCCAGTAAACTTTTCTTCAGCTGCCTCTCTCGGGCCACAGGCTGATAGCTGGTAACGGTTTGTTGTTGTGTCCCCTGCAGTCGATGGTGCTGCTGCTGCAGAGCCAGCGGCAGTACATCTTCGAGTACGACTCCTCGGACCGCCTGCACGCCGTCACCATGCCCAGCGTGGCTCGGCACAGCATGTCCACTCACACCTCTGTGGGCTACATCAGGAACATCTACAACCCCCCCGAAAGCAACGCCTCCGTCATCTTTGATTACAGCGATGACGGGAGGATTCTGAAAACATCGTTTTTAGGTACCGGCCGACAGGTCTTCTACAAGTATGGGAAGTTATCCAAGCTGTCTGAAATTGTTTATGACAGCACGGCGGTTACTTTTGGATACGATGAGACTACAGGTGTCCTAAAAATGGTGAATTTGCAAAGTGGAGGATTTTCTTGTACGATTCGCTATCGGAAAATTGGTCCTCTTGTTGACAAACAAATCTACAGGTTCTCTGAAGAAGGAATGGTCAATGCAAGGTTTGATTATACATATCATGACAACAGCTTCCGAATCGCAAGCATCAAACCCATCATAAGTGAGACACCTCTTCCAGTTGACCTTTACCGTTATGATGAGATTTCTGGCAAAGTAGAGCATTTTGGCAAATTTGGAGTTATTTATTATGATATAAACCAGATTATCACCACGGCAGTTATGACGCTGAGCAAGCACTTTGACACCCACGGGCGCATCAAGGAAGTGCAGTACGAAATGTTCCGGTCGCTGATGTACTGGATGACGGTGCAGTACGACAGCATGGGAAGGGTGACCAAAAGAGAGCTCAAACTCGGCCCCTACGCCAACACGACCAAGTACACCTATGACTACGACGGAGATGGGCAGCTGCAGAGCGTGGCAGTCAATGACAGGCCCACCTGGCGCTACAGCTACGACCTGAACGGGAACCTCCACCTGCTGAATCCTGGGAACAGCGTGCGGCTGATGCCGCTGCGCTACGACCTCAGGGACAGGATCACGCGCCTGGGCGACATCCCGTACAAGATCGATGACGACGGCTTCCTGTGGCAGCGGGGTGCAGATGTGTTTGAGTACAACTCCAAAGGGCTCCTGACAAGAGCCTACAACAAAGCAAACGGGTGGAGCGTTCAGTACCGCTACGACGGACTGGGCCGAAGGGCTTCCTGCAAGACCAACCTGGGGCATCATCTGCAGTACTTTTATGCTGATCTTCACAATCCAACAAGGGTAACTCACGTCTACAATCATTCCAACTCCGAAATTACCTCTTTGTACTACGATCTGCAAGGCCACCTCTTTGCAATGGAGAGCAGCAGCGGGGAAGAGTATTACGTGGCCTCTGATAACACAGGCACTCCGTTAGCTGTGTTCAGCATCAATGGGCTGATGATCAAACAGCTCCAGTACACGGCCTATGGGGAGATCTATTACGACTCTAACCCAGATTTCCAGCTGGTCATTGGGTTCCATGGAGGGCTGTATGATCCTTTAACCAAACTCGTGCATTTTACCCAAAGGGACTACGATGTTCTGGCTGGGCGCTGGACATCTCCTGATTACACCATGTGGAAAAATATTGGCAAAGAACCTGCTCCTTTCAATCTGTACATGTTCAAGAGTAACAACCCTCTCAGCAATGAACTGGATCTAAAGAATTATGTAACAGGTGAGACTTCTTCACATTTATAACACATAAGACTACTGCTTGGAAGCTGATTTGGAAAGAAATCCAGCTTCTCCTTATGAGCCCTTTGGTCAATACTCACATCAAGTTTGGGCCATTTTCCTCTTTCCGCTATGAAGAGAACTGATATTTCTGATTCCTTCGTACTGCTCTTCCCAGAATTAAGGGCTCTAAGTGAAAATCTGTGATGAATTATGGAGGGAAAAAATAAAGATAAGTTTGCCTGAATATAAAATTTCAGCACAGCCATAGTAGGCTTCCTATTGAACTAGTAGTGTGTAAAGAAGTGCTCCTTCCAGTTCTGTATCAAGGAAAGTGAAGTCATATATAGGAATCACTGGTAGTTTAGTTCAGAATCACAAACCAGAACTGCTCAGATCTCTTTCTTTCAGGGCTACTTTCAAAATTAACTACTGACTGAGTCCATGGGCTCATTATGATTTAACACCAAGAATGGATTTAATTAGACCCCTTTTTCCCATTTAACTTTTAATATGCAAACAGTCTTTAGTTTTTAAAATTAAATCCTTGATGTTTTTTAAGATTATTTCATCCTGTAAATGTTATGGATTGTGTAGAGCCCAGAAACAAAAGTAGTTTTGATCACATATGTTAGAACTGGGTAAAACTTGTAACCCTTTTTAATTAGGAATAATTTTTTTTCGCTTAGTAACATCACACAGTACTTGAACTAGCTGTTGGCAGTTTCTAAAAGAAAAGGTAATTAATATGTCTTCAGGAAAAGCTTTTTTTTTCAGAATTGAATATGCAGTATACAATAATTAGAGTAGTGATACCATTTTTAAAAAGGAGCGATCTTAATTTTAGCACTAATTTGAATTTCAAGAAAAGTGTGCATTTCCTTCAAAGAAAATCGTAGCAAGTTTCATTAGTACATTGCAGCCTAATAGTAGGTGTAAGACACCACAGGTTCTAGAGGAGCTACTTTGCAATTAGGAGATAATGTGATTTGTACCTAATAGTGTGAAAATACTGATGACTAAAATTACCTCGTTGTCCTAAATTCAACAAAAGTCCTATTTTCATCCACCACCATTAGATTTTGATTTTCAACATCATCTTACTGTGTTTTGCTACATTCTGAAATTGTATTTATTTAATTTATCCATCCACTGGATGAAATCTAGTAAGATAAATTGCATTCAGGGACGACGCACATCTTGTAGTCTGTAAAAAATCTTTATCTGTGGTGCAAATATTTGTTGCTGTAGGACTAAACAGATTATCTTTGACAAGAAGTGATTATGGTGGCACCTTTGTTGTCATAGTTTAAAAAAAAAGAGAACAAAAAAATCCCACCAAAGTCCCTCCCCCCTAGTCCATTCTTACTGTTAACCCCTGATACTGCTTTATTCACAGGTTTTGCTGAAAACAAATTCCTGTAGCAAGTTCAGTACTGCAAAGCACATTAACTCAGCAAAATAGTAACTGTTTTGTATATAGGTCCTTCTCTGGTTTCTGTGGAATTAGAGCAGCTGAAGTGAATTGTTCAGGAGATACCATTTTACCACAAAATAAAATGGAACCCTTATAAGGAGCAGAAGCCCTGTGCTGAGCCAAAGGTTCAGGAAAAATACAGTAGGCATTGTGTGATGGGAGATGGATGCAGATACCTCATAGAGGCAGAGCATTTTACTACTTAGAGTCAGAAAGGCTAAGAAAAAATACATTTTTGGGGGAAACAGGCTTTGCAACAGCTCAGCTCACAGAAGTGGTAATGGCAGCATCAGGAGCCAGTGTAGGCAAGTGAGGAGAGATGGTCACTGGGATAGACAGGAGAGATTTTTAAGCAAAAATTATCATTAATTCAGGGAACAGGAAATGTAAAATGGAGTCATGGACTCTTTTTTGTTAAGAGACTTATCATTTTGATAACTAAAATACATAATTAGTTCTTAATACCTGCTGAGTGAGAATTACTGTTATTAACCTAGTTACTTAGCTTTTACAGCTACAACTGAGGACAGAGTTTTCATGGTTGAAACCACACCTGGAACTTGCTGAGGCTCACCTCAGAGCTGAGCTGTAACCCTCCCACACAGCTCCTACTTTCCCTGGAGGGATGAGGAGGATATTCTTGGTGCCTAAATTTAGACATCTGATTTACAAATCTAGCTTCTCACTGCATTTAATGGAGCCCCCTGAGATAGCTGATAGAAGTAGGACATAGAAGAGAAGCCATGTCTTTCCCCAAAGGACTTTGCAGATGTTTTTAGAGTGTTAACCTAATAAAATGTCATTATACAATACAGTTTATAGGTTACAAATAATAGCCACATCAGAAGGTGTTAGAGATGGAACAAGTACTGTATGCTATAAAATATTTGGATAATTCATGTGCTCTAATGGACAAGAAAGAGCTGGTATATCCCTGATGAATTATTTAGGGTAAATTTAACACAGTTTTTCCTGTGCCTGTTCATGGTGATCGCTACAGTTCTGTAAAGTTCCACAGTAAAATATTAATTGTGACTTGATTTGCGACTTGAAATTAAGGGTGTCAGAGATGGATTTCCTAATTTTTTTTTTTTTATTTTGTCTGTTTGTTAGCACATGTGTTTCTGACTTAGCTGCTTTCTTTTTGTTTTTTAGATGTCAAGAGCTGGTTGGTGATGTTTGGATTTCAGCTTAGCAACATCATTCCTGGTTTCCCTAGAGCAAAAATGTACTTTGTGTCACCACCATATGAGCTGTCTGAGAGTCAAGCATGTGAAAATGGACAGGTAGGCAGAAAGATTAAATTACCTTTTGGGATAAATTTGCCCCACTCTGTGGATAGAATCACTGGCTCTTCTGTAGTTACAGCAGAAGGCCAAGCACTTAATTCAGTGTAAAGTGAAGTGAGTATAGCTACATTTTATACTAATGAACATATGCCTTTCTTGCCAGCCTTCGTTGTTATCATAATTACAGTGTCATTAGTTTGTCTTTTATTGAGTTATTCCTTGATTAACAAGTTGTAACTCGATTAACTTGATTAGCAATGACAAAGGGAGACTTTGTCAGGGTAATTTATCATGTGTTGTACCTTTGGTAAAACCATCCTAATAATGTGTTGCAATAAACTTAGGTTAGTATTGTTTTGCTGGTAAAAAATGGTTCTACTTCTCACCCTGTACAAGGTTTTCTTACCATGATTTGTCATTCTTCTAACTAGAGTTTTGATTTGCTACTCCATGTAACTTCATTTACAGCATTCATACTTAATTTAAAGTTAAGGATGGACGACAGTATATGTGTTTAACTTTTATAATAAATTCCAACCCATTTAATAAACTTCAGAAGAGTACTAGGCCAATTCCAAACCAAAGAGTATTCTGAAATACTTTTTGCTAGGCTTTCTTCATCTTTGTGGTAATACAATAGAAATCATCAGATAAACCTAAACATACCACTTTCTCAGGCTTCTAAGTAATTTGAGAGTCTCAACCCCCTCTTCAGGAATTGCTTTGGTGCTTTTGGGCCCAAATTTCATTTATTTTCAAAAAAACTTGTATTCATAAGCATTTTAGTTATATATACTGGAAATCTCTGGGGAAAAGTGTCCACAAGTTAAATGCCACCTTTTAATACATTGATTCTGTTTGTTTTCAGCTCTGGTTAAAATTGTGCTAGACTTGGGTCTTTCTTATTCTTCTACTGGGCATTATATGATTATATGATTGGCCAAAATTGAAATGTGTGGTGCATATATGCTACAGAGAGTGATGAGAAGTACTTTATTTGATCTTACAAATGGCAAAATAATTTGCTGAATGAGTATTTACCTGATTCTGAGCAAGATATAAATGGATGGATGGATGGATGGATGGATGGATGGATGGGGAATGGATGGATGGATGGATGGATGGATGGATGGAATGATGGATGGATGGATGGATGGATGGATGGATGGATGGATGGATGGATGATGGAAGGATGGATGGACGGATGATGGATGGATGAGAGGATGGATAACTGAGGGTGGTCTTTTGTAGCATAGAATTTTTCTCTGCATGTCTTTCCTTTAAAAAAAGCAAAGCAAAGACCATTATTGGTCTCTGAAATGAGTATGTTCAGATCTGCATCTTCTTTGGTGTTTTTTGTTTTGTTTTGTTTTGCTTTCCCCAGCTAATTACAGGAGTGCAGCAGACGACGGAACGACACAACCAGGCTTTCATGGCTCTGGAGGGACAGGTCATTTCTAAAAGACTACATGCCAAAGTTAGAGAGAAAGCAGGCCACTGGTTTGCCACAAGCACTCCCATCGTGGGAAAGGGAATCATGTTTGCCGTGAAGGAAGGCCGTGTCACCACCGGCGTTTCCAGCATAGCCACAGACGACAGCAGGAAAATCGCCTCTGTGCTGAACGGCGCTCACTACCTGGAGAAGATGCACTACAGCATCGAGGGCAGGGACACCCACTACTTCGTGAAGGTGGGCTCGGCCGACGGCGACCTGCTCACCCTGGCCATGAGCAGCGGCAGGAAGGTCCTGGACAGCGGCGTCAACGTCACCGTGTCCCAGCCCACGCTGCTGGCCAGCGGCAGGACTCGAAGGTTTACCAACGTGGAGTTCCAGCACTCCAGCCTGCTGATCAACATCCGCTACGGGCTGAGCGCCGAGGCGCTGGACGAGGAGAAGGCCAGGGTGCTGGAGCAGGCCAGGCAGCGAGCCCTGGCCGCAGCCTGGGCCAAGGAGCAGCAGCGGGCGCGGGACGGACGCGAGGGCAGCCGCCTGTGGACGGACGGAGAGAGGCAGCAGCTCCTCAGCACGGGAAGGGTCCAAGGGTACGAGGGATACTATGTCCTGCCCGTGGAGCAGTACCCAGAGCTAGCAGACAGTAGCAGCAACATCCAGTTTTTAAGACAGAATGAAATGGGAAAGAGGTAACAAATTAACCTGCTGTCATCCTTTGCTGGATGAATCAGTAGTCGTAACTGTTATCTCCTCTCCTAAGGAGATGAAGACCTAAATGGGGGCACTAGGCTGAGCTACTCTGGGATAGTAAGTGGCAAAAAAGCTCATATTTTTTGAGTTAAATGCTACTGTTCAAGAGATTAAAAACCACATCCTGAAGTGGACTAAAGCCAGACTGAAAACTCTTAACCGTACAAATTAAAAAGTACCCCTGAAATATTACCCACTTGTTCTGGGTCTAAAGAGAAACAAAAAGAAGGCCTCGTATTGTATTACCTCACTCCATTCACACGTGAGCAAACTAAGAAATCCAAGTGGGCCACTTTCACTAACCAGCTGATGAAACACAGATGATTCAGACTGCTTGTTTGATAAATATCCAAGAGGTTTTCATTTAAAGCAAAATACAGATGCATTTAAAACATGACTTTGGGGTGATTTGTGTGTAGCAACTGGAGGACAAATGAAATGCAAGTGAGAGCGCACTGGAAATAGGAAAGGAAAATATATTTAAAAGTAACAAAACCACACTTGCACTCTGACCCTCCACTTGTCTGGCCTGAAGCTTAACTTATTCAAAGAGGGCAGAGTGTAAAGTTACATTCAAAATGGTGGCTATAAATCACTACAGATAAATTTCATACTCTGTTTGTCTTTGAAGATTTCCATTGTGGACAGTATAACACAGTTACAGGGTGTAGTCTGTTTAGATTCAGTAGTTTGTTGGTATCAGTTCCAGTAGAGCTGTGGGCATTGTGTTACACTATTGCAAATGGGCACCACGTCAGATCACCCTGTACATACATCAGCCAGAAGGCACAATCACTGTTTCAGATTTAAAAATTATTAGTGTGTTTGTTTGGTCGAGAAACTGAGACAATCACATTACAGTCACCACAAAAAAAAAAAAAAAAAATTAAAAAAAGAAAAAAAAAGAAAAAAGTCTAATAAGAACTTTGGTACAAGAACTTTTTTGTAATATACATGTATGAATTGTTCATTGAGTTTTTATATTAATTTTAATTTGCTGCTAAGCAAAGACTAGAGACAGGCAAAGATAATTTATGGCAAAGTGTTTAAATTGTTTATACATAAATAAAGTCTCTAAAACTCCTGTGAATAAGTTGTCTTCCATTGCGAAATCTTGTAAAAAGAATTCTTGCCTGGCTATTTCTAATGCACAAAGCATTTTGTATGTGGAAATGACTTCCTATAGTTCCACGGATCCTGCAGGGGCCTGATCCTTTGATCTCTGGGCAAGCAAAGTCCTGCACACACATCACCCAAAAATCTGCTTAGGACAAAAGAGAAAATTGGTAAATGCTTTAGAAATGCCCTCTCTGCACCTCACAACTAGCAGCTCTCAAACTGCTGTGTTTCAATTCTGGAATTAGTTTAATTGCACTGAAGTAACCTCTAAACAGTTTGAAAATGTAGTAACATAATATTAAATGGAACATGCAAGGCTGTGCTGTGAGCCAGGAAGTCTCCATGAAATCAGTCTTCTTTGGGAGATTGCTTATTTCTGCCACATTGAAAAGCAGGAGGTAAGATCAAAGACCCTCTCCTAAGCAAACAGTCACTCCTGGTGATGATAAAAGGGAGCCATCCATCACCCAGAGTCCTGCAGCTTTTATCTCATTTAAGGATGGAGCTGGGGAGCTCTACTTAATTTTGAGAACAGTTTTGCTTTTGGGGTTGCAAATGAGGTTTTTAATGATTCATGATAGCAACAGAGATGCTCGAGTTGATTATGGGCATAAATTCACTCCAGGGCATTTTTAAAGCCAAACAGTTCAGTGCCTGTGATGCAACACCTGGAGCACTCACAAAGCACGTCTAATTTCTCTGTGCAATGAGAGCCACCCTGCTCTGAGCAGGAGTTGCACCTACATGTGCACCCCGTGGGCACCCCCAGCCCTGCTACTCATCCTCTGAAGAGGAAGTCTGGCTGCATCTTCAGGTGAAGTCCTGATTGTCCATCACTGCAAGAGTTCTTTGCTGAAGGACTTGGACTCCTGTTACATTATTATTTTGTGCTTTACAACTGAAATCTCTTATGGAAGTGGGGTTTTTTGATGGGGGAATAAAACATGAAATCACAAAGTAGATACACTTTGCATTATTGCAGTTTGTCTGGATTACCTGGCCCTGTCCTGGTAAGATGCTTAGCTCATTTTTTGGGATAGAATTTTTCTTGCAGTTTGAGAGGGTTGAAATGAGAGGGTTGAAGTTGCACAGTCCCCAGTGTCCTTCATTCTGTTACCATTCTTCTAAAGCTGAAACCCTTCAGAACTGGAGATTCTGCTACTTCAAAAGGGAATTCAGTTAAGCTAAAAGGGAAGCATCCTTTGAATACTGATAACTATCAGAGGAGATGTAACAAATTTCAGGGGATGCACTCCCTACTCAGCTCCTTTGGAACTAACATACACCATCAGGATGGTGCTAAATTCTCACCAGAGATCATTGATCCAGGGCTGGCTCTGGTTTCCAAAGGCAGTGTGCAGCTCAGCACAGGTTGTGTGGAAAGCCCCAGCAATACACCTGAGCATTAGGCCCAGCTTAGCATTGTGCTGGACCTGACTGAGGTCATTCCCAGCTCTGCCCCTCAGCTCTGGCACTTCAGTGTCCCCATGTTCCCATCCAGACCCCCAGCCTCACTCCCATCTGCATGGACTACCCAGCCTGTCCTTTTGGCAAGTAAACTGCACTGTGTCCATGACTTAGAGAACTTTGTGTGGTGCACCAAAGAGATTGGAAGAATCGCTGTATTTTTGTAATTATGACAAAAGAGCTAAATTCTCTCATGCCTAGAAAAAGCAGCTGACTGGTAGAGCCACTTCTAAAGAGTTTTCCTTAACAAATGAGGGAGACAACTGGACTGTTGTGGCCATGGCCAACTCTCTTGTGGCACCATCTGGGTTTCCCGTTTCTTGAAGTGTCTGTTTTTCCCTTTTTCTTTCCACAAACTTCCCCTTCCTCACTTCAAACTGGTATCCCCCATTCCTCTCAAAGCTCTTGCTTTTCCTTGCTACATTTTTCCATATGGAATAGATGCTTAACCTAAAGCACTGCCAAGGAGACATGAACTGGATTCTTCTTATGAGGGAGTAGTTAAGTGGTGGCTGTAAGAGACATTGTGTCTGTGTCCCCAGTAGCACTGTGACCAGGACAGAGCGAGGGCACCCACCAAAGGACCTGGCCTGAAAAGCACTCCTGGCTGTGGGAAGGCACAGAGCACGAGCTCAGGCCAGCCTAAGTACCATGAACATGGGTTTGACCTCCCAATTCACTTGAGTGCAAGCTGAGTTGTTTGCAGAGAGAGCAGGAATCCAAGAATAGGCTTCTGCTTGATGCTAAAAGCAGATGGAAAATCAGCATTAGAGTACATTTCCTTTTTTTTCCCTATTGGATTGCTGTAACTGAAGGAATTTAGTATTTATAACTTTGCATTTCAGCTTGGAAAAAAACCCCTGTTTGATTTCCTGACTTTTCCCAAAGAGTGGACTGGCTGTGTGTGCAGGCACGTGTCTCAGCACACCCTGCTCCTCACCACCACAGGGGTTTTGCCTCTCGAGGTGGCACCTGTGGCACTTTGGCCACATGATGGCAGTTCTGCCCATGAGACACCCAGAGGTACCAGCCTTGGCCTCTTGGCACTGCCTTGCCCACACCAGTCCCCAGCAGTGCCCTGCCAGCCTTCTTTTAGAGTTTGTGTCTCCCAGATTAAGGCATACAGACATTCCTCCTGAAGCTGGGCCACACCAGTGGATCCACAGTACTCTCAAGGGAATAAGTAAAGGGAAGGAAGCATTTCGGCTTTTTTGTTTGGTTGGTTTAGTTTTTTTTCTTTTTTTTTTTTTCTTTTTGTTGTTCAGTGGCTAACACAAGAGCACACACTCTCAGAGCCAGACTGAAACCTGCGTGGGAACCTGACTCTGGCACTTTCAGTTTTCACCTCCCATTCCTTGGGAAATGCAGCCTCTCAGAACTTTCCTGATAGAAAAGACTGTGCCAACATCATTCTGCCTCTGTAAGCCACGTCCCTGATCTTCATGTAGTCCAGGCTCATCATTGCTGTAAGAACAGAAGAGACAGATATCCCTCACCTGCCCTGAACATGACCATGACACTGCCTTCCAAGGCTCTTCATGTCTGTTAATCATTTCCTGTTTAAGAGACCAAGAAAACCACACCAGGATTGAATGCCATTGAATGATTTGCATTAACTGCTTTGTGCTGTAATTTCTGTAAGGTTCACCCTTTTGACAACAGTCTCACAACAGCTCTCAAATAAGCACTCAATAATGATAAAACATGGGAGTATGTTCAACACACAGCCTTGAGGGTACAGCCCTAAGAAGCTCCAAAGGTAAAGTTTCAGTCACTGAATTGTACTGTCCTGTGCTCATCTGGTGATCTTACATAAGAACCCCTAAGAGAAGGTCAGTCATAAACTCAGGTGACCTTTGAACTGTGATTTAGTTCAGCATGGGGATTTTGCCTTACAAATTAAGGCAGGTGTAATGAATAGGTACCAGGACCTCTCTGTCCTGAGCTGCCTCTGCACTTTTCTGCAAAAAGGTCCTTCCCATCCTCTCCCAATACAGCTTGCAGCATAGAAGTTCCTTGTTTTCAAGGTTTGCTTAGTTTAAACAGTACTGACTGCATTTGAAACCTGTCACTCCTCTGAAACCAAACTCACTTCACCTCTGTGGCACCCAGTTCTAAGGGCTGTGCCACAGAAGAGGGTCAACATCCACCATAGATGCTGACACAGCTGCAAAAGATGTTCTAGTCTGCACATCTCTGAATTGGCAGCAAGATCTCAGAGCCTTAGAGCCACTTTCAGCACACAGAAAATAGTGAAGGAGCATGGGCAGGTGGCTCCACTGGGCAGGGTCTGTCTCTGAAGGCTCTGCTGTTGGTTGTACCAATATACAGACATATATTGTATGCTGTAACTGCTTGGTTAGGTCAATAATAGCAGAACAATTCTGTCTCCCTCCCCCTGTATGTCTGTCATCTCCCCAGTGAGCACAGTTATATACAATTTCTGAGCATGACTAAGAGCTCTAGGAAGGCAAATAGCATTGCCAGTGTCAAAGCAGCAACTCCCCTGTGTTGATAAAGCCTTTTCTGCTTCTGCCTAACCCAGCAGAGCAGTGCTGGGCACAGCTGGAGTTGTGGTCATGAGCTGTGTCTGTCTACACCAGCAATACCTGGCAGGTGATTACCTGAGCTGCTGGGAAGAGCAAGTGGCATTTAACAAGCAGCCAAGACTGGGTCACACAGAAGTCATCACAGAATGCTTTGCAGCACTCTCACAATGGGGCCATCATGCTCAGGGGTTAAATTGGTAATTTTAATCTGACAGATCACTGTGTCAGCTCAGCCTCCCCACCACAATCACCAAAAATAAGCAAAAACACAGAGGTGGAGGCACTTGTGTGATGTGCTCAGGTACCCAAGGCAGGCATGCAGCCTGACCAGCAGCAGCAAAACAACCAGGGAAGGCAAGGACTGGACCCTGGCAGCCTCTCCCACACCCAGTTTAGGGTCTGCCTGCCAGCACCCTGCAGGCTGCCCAGCCTTCTCCACCACCAGCCCCAGGAGTCTCTTCTAACCTGCTGAATGTGGGGTTTGCACCAGGGGCAAGGGTCAGTGCCCAGCAGATGCCCTGCACTCACTCCAGATCACCTGGAGCTCAGCAGCAGCCACCAGCCCTGCCCAGGCTTCCCCACACCTCCTGCAGCAGGAATGGGGTGTTGCTCTTCAAAACACACATCTAATGTCACAGGTTAGTCTTCCCCTCATTTCCTTGTTTGTTAAAATAATTGTGTAGCATCATAGGAGGATCTTTACAGTCAAACTACTTCTGAGCCAAGTAGAGGGACAAAAAAAGCAAGCAATAAAGTAAAATGTGGTAAAAACACCACGGGAGAGAGCTGTGTGCCAACTTTCAGACAAGAAAATGAATGCAGCCAATTTATAAATCCTTAACAAATAGGATTTTCAATGGAAGTGGCAGTTAAGCCATCATGAGTACAGAAGGTGGCAGGCAGTGCTCTGTAATGCTGTCTGTGCTCTGCTACAGCAGCTCAGCAGCATTGCTATTGGAGAAACTCTATTTACAGAAGTTTTTCATCTTTAGATGACAGCTTTTGGCAGGCTTTAGTCTAATTTGGTGGCTGCATACAAAAGGAAAATCAGCCAGCAGGACTCCAGGCTGTACCACTGACTATGCTGCTAAAACCCAGGCCTTGTGACTGTGTGAAATACCTCTCTGTCCTCAAACTCCACTAGCTGCAACCATCACATAAATGAAAGTAAAATATTAAGAAACATTAGTGCTATAAATCAGTAATGCAGCTATCTCATTTTTAGTTGTTGGCAATAGTCACTGACTCAATAGGCTCTACTTGATAAATCAGACTTTTTCATCTGTCAGAAGTTCTCTGTAGAGATGAAAACCTGATTCCTGAAGTCTGAGTGATCTTTTAGAAAACAGCCCCATCTCAAGGCCTTGGTCTCTGCCCAGGTGGGGAAGGCAGGTAATTAAAACCTTGGGACAAAGCACATGAGAGGAGAGTTTTCACACTTAGCACAGGGCCCTTATTGAAAAGCAGGGATTGGTGTGGGTGGAGGCTGCTGGAGGCCTTGGAGTCCAGTTCTTTCTTTGGTTCCAGAGTGTCCCAGGTGAGGATAACCCCATGTTAAGAGCATGTCCAGCTGAGATATGAGTATCTTCAAGGTTGGCAACAGCAACCTATTCAGTGCTCAGTCAGCCTCACACCAAAATTAGTATTTCTTATGTTTATGAAGAACTCTCTGTATTTCTTCCTTTGCCTTTTCCTTTGCCCTGTCAGTGGGCATCACTGAGACAATCCTGGCTCTCGTCATCACTCCTCCCTTCAGACACTCAAACACAATGATTCCATCACCCCTGAGCCACCTCCTCCCTGGGCTGAGCAGCTCAGCTCCCTGATTTCAGATGCTCCTGTCCTTTCACCATCTCCCTGCCCTTTGCTGGGCTCTGGCCAGCAATCTGTGTCTGTCTTGTACAGGGTCACTGAGAACCAGGCTCAGCACTCCAACCACGCCTCGCTGGAGCTGAGCAGAGGGGAAGGATCCTCCTCAGCCCTTTGCTGATGCCCTGCCAAATCCAGCCCAAGGTGTTGCTGGCTTGCTCTGCCACAAAAACATATTGCTGTCTCTGGATCAACTCGTTGTCCCCCAGGTCTTTTTCTGGAAAGCTTTGTTACACCTGGGTGGCCTGCAGCTCATACTGGTGCTTGGGGTCGTTCCTCTGCAGGTGCAGGACTTTGATTTCCTTTTGCTGATCCTCATGAGGCTCCCACCAGCCCCTTCCTCCAGCCTGTGCCCCTGGATGGCAGGAGATGCTCTGGTTTATCAGCTGCTCTGCCTCAAAACTCCCCCAGTTTCCAAGGCACTTCCAAGCCAGCAGGGAACAGCCCGGCAGTGCCATCAGCCAGCCCAACAGCCCGGCAGTGCCATCAGCCAGCAGGGAACAGCCCAGCAGTGCCATCAGCCACCTCAACAGCCCGGCAGTGCCATCAGCCAGCTCATCAGCCCAGCAGTGCCATCAGCCAGCCCAACAGCCCAGCAGTGCCATCAGCCAGCAGGGAACAGCCCAGCAGTGCCATCAGCCAGCACGGAACAGCCCGGCAGTGCCATCAGCCAGCAGGGAACAGCCCAGCAGTGCCATCAGCCAGCACGGAACAGCCCGGCAGTGCCATCAGCCAGCTCATCAGCCGGCAGTGCCATCAGCCAGCAGGGAACAGCCCGGCAGTGCCATCAGCCAGCACGGAACAGCCCGGCAGTGCCATCAGCCAGCAGGGAACAGCCCAGCAGTGCCATCAGCCAGCCCAACAGCCCGGCAGTGCCATCAGCCGGCTCCCTCGGCTCTGCCCCCAGCTCACAGGGATGGATGTCCGTGCTCCTTTTGCTGCTCCTGACCGGACCCTGCTCCACCGACTCCCGGGGCACCCACGGAGGGCAAGAGCCTGTGCCGGCCCCTGGCGGCCCCTGGACAGACTGCCGGGGTAACAGGACACACCGCCGGGACAGCGGGACAGACTGCCGGGGCAGCGGGACAGACTGCCGGGGCAGCAGGACAGACTGCCGGGGTAACAGGACACACCGCCGGGACAGCGGGACAGACTGCCGGGGCAGCGGAACAGACTGCCAAAGCAACAGGACAGACTGCCGGGACAGCAGGACAGACTGCCGGGGTAACAGGACAGACTGCCGGGGCACCTGGCTCCTGTCCCAGCTGCTCACGAACAGCCCGGTGTCCCTCGGCCGGCGCCTCCCACGTGGAGGGACGGTGGCCGCTGTCCCCTCAGGGCCATTCAGTGCCACCAGCTGTCCCCAGCCCGGCGCGGAGCCGCTCCTTGGCGCTGCCGCGGTGCCTCTGCTGGACCGCAGGAACGCACCTGCAGCCGCTGCAGGGTGAGATGAGCCCCACTCGGCAGAAAAACCCCATCTGCAGGCTGGGAACACAAACCGCGCTGGCACAGCCAGTCTATCGCTCCCCTGCCCGGCTCAGGCACACCCGGGGGCCCAGCGGTGCCTGCGGATCCATCCCCGCTGGTTTGGACGCACCGCGGTGGCCCCGGGGTGTTTGTGCGGCTCAGGGCGATCACCAGGGTCAGTGCGCTGGGCACATCGCTGTCACCAGCTGCAGCCGTGCAGCAATTCCCTTCTGGTGCGCAGCAAAGCACACTCGGTGTGGATGAGCTCCGGCCACGCCGTGCCCTGAGCGGGTCCCACTGTCCCGCCGCTGCTGCGCGGCACCCGCTGGGCTGGCAGGGCGCTCTGCCTCGGGCAGCCGCACGTCATGCAGGCAGGAATGCCAAAGGTCTCATCTTCAGGGCAGAAAGGTGGAGCGCAGAGGCTTGGGGAGCTGGGCGTGACCAGGACAATGCCGCTGGTGGGAGGCGTTCTCCCTGACCTCGGAGCAAATAATGAGCCAGTAAAAAAAAAAAAACAAAATATACCAAAACAATTGATTTTTCTGCCAGATGTGATCTCCACGACAGGTTGATGGAAATTTATTAATCATTATTTGTAAACTTTTATAACTGGGAGTGACCATCTGGCCCCATTACTCATTCCCATCTGCAGGGCCAGGGCTGGCAGCCGAGGGCAGAGACTCTGTCCCTGCCCCTGCCCCTGTCCCTGTCCCTGTCCCTGTCCCTGCCCCTGCCCCTGCCCCTGCCTCTGCCTCTGCCCCTGCCCCTGTCCCTGTCCCTGTCCCTGTCCCTTCCTCTGCCCGTTCCTCTGGCCCTGCACCAGCCCCTGGCCCTACCTCTGCCCCTGTCCCTCCCCCTGTCTCTGCCCCTGTCCCTACCCCTGTCTCTGCCCCTGAGTTCACTGCCAGCCCCACGGCCACTCTGGAGGGCTGGTGGCTCCTGGTGACACTGGGTGGCAGCTGCCAAGAGCTGCTGATGCCCCGCAGGGGACAGCCGGGCACGAACAGCTCCGGTTTCACTGGGGCGCTCCCTGATGGGTTAAGCAGCTCCCAGTTATTGCACGGGAGAAGATCCCCAGACACACTCAGCTCCTAGAGCATGTGACAAGGCATATCCACACACTCTGGGAACAAAGTCACCTGAATTTCCCAGCAATGTCGAGGAATGATGGCAGTGCTTCCAGTGGGCACAAAAGGGCTTAATAAAGCAACAGAGATAAGGATTATTCTGGAGTAAAAAGCCACCCGAACCTGTTTTGTTCATAGGTGAAAAAAAATCCGAGCACCCAAAGGTCATAGTCAGGAATTTATTCCCTCGTTGCAGGCTTGTTTGCTGAAAGATAAAGATCTTTGATGCAGGTGTACAAAGTGCCAAGGATCGGGAAGGCAGCGCAGAGTAAACCCCCGGCCAAGTGACGTGTTTGTGGCAGAATCACAGCAGCTGTCAGAGGTGTCCTGCGGTTTATCCTGCTCTTCCGAGGCAGAGCTCAGCTGACAGTTTCCTGCCCTGTTAACTGTGCTGGCAAGGATGCTGCCCTGCTAGAGCCAGCCTTGCCCGTGGCAGGGGATGGCCTGAACACTTGCATCGGTGCAAGTACTGATGCTTGGCTTGGTAGAACCCTGACTCAGGAGTGGCTGGGGACTGTCCCACAGGCTGCAGTACCTCACCCCGGGTCATAACAGCCCTGTGTAGTGGCTCCACCACTGGGGACTTGACCACCTCAAAGGTCTTTCCCAGCCTCAATGAATCTATGTGATTCTATTGCATCTTGTTTCATGAACAAACTAGTCAGGGACCTCTTGTGACCCACTTTCAAGAGAACAAAACGTAAAGGAATCCAGGCAGGAGCTGGGGAAACCCAGCTGCTGCACAGCTCCAGTTTAATGGTCACCTTGCCCCAGGAAGCTGTGACTCTCCCCATCCTCCAGTCCCTCCTCCAGCCCTGTGCCTTGTCTGGAATGAGGGGTGCAGGTCCCAGCGGGACACTGGGCATGGTGCAGCCAACACCTGCCGGAGCAACAGGATGGCTTTGTGGATGTCAGCTGCCTTTTTTTTTTTTTTTTTTTTTTTTTTTTTTTTTTTTTTGTTTTTTTTTTTTTTTGTTTTGTTTTTTTTATTTAAGGCCTCCAGCAATGGGTCTTTCAAGGAGTCGTTTGAAAGAAAACAATGAAGTGGCTTTGCCAATGTTTACAGAAAATCTCTTTCATGTTGGTACTGGAAAGTACAGCAGGTTGTGTGCACTCTTCCCTGCCTCCTAGGCACCTCTGCTCTTCTGGGCTGGAAAAAACTTCTGAAAGCAGGAAAGCTTCAGGCTACTTCCACAATGAAACATTCCATTGCTCCAAACCCGGTTTTTGACCATTCTAAAAAATAAAATTCCATTTGGAAAGAGAAAAGGATTGGTATATAGTTTGGGGATGGGCAAGATAGGGCAGAGGCTTTCTAGAATGGTAAGGGAGCTCTCCACAGAAATGATACTGTGTTTCAAGTTGAAAAATACTAAAGATTTTAAATAAAATGTAGTATTTTGGCTAAATGTAATTGTTTCTTTGTAATTGAATTTAAACTCATTTTTTCTCCTATTTCAGTTCAGGTATCTGAAGGTGCTGGCTAAGAGATCAATATTGTGCCTCAGCCACTTTTCACCTTTGAGTTTTTGTTATTTGCACTCAATTAAGAATAGAGCTTCAAGTGTCGAGTACAAAATCAGAGACTTTTGAATGTATTAGGAAAAAAGAAACCCGAGTATCAAGCAACCAGCTCCTCTAAAACAGAGACCACCAGCAGATAAAGGAGCTCGTGTTACTGAGCAGTTTGCAACCAGCCTGTTGTGGACTCTGGTGGGACTGAGGGGTGCAGCATATGAGGTCATGCTGGAGATGTTGACCTCAGGGCAAAAAAAAATTAGTTTTCTGCAGACTTTGTCCTCTGGTCTGTTCTTCCTTTTCACATAGGTAAGAGCTTACCTACAAACCAAACCCTCCTCTTTGCTCATGAGAAAACAATCACCTGTTTGTTTATTGTTTTACAGTTCAAACAGACTCTGATAACGCTGAATTCCTTTGTTGTGAGTGTAAGAGGTAAAAGGGAGTAAGTTACCATATGCACATTCCTGATTACATTTATAAATTCATATGGTTCAATGACAGATTGGATTATTTTCTGAGTTAATAAATAAAGAGGAGTGGACAAATAAAATCTTTTGACTTGAGTCAGAGCTACCTGCAAATATTTTCTGAGGTATTTATTTCAAAAGCAATTACATTAAAAAATTTACACAATTACTTTCTTTCTAAAACGAGTTGATGAAATCTGGAAAAGAAAGGGTATTCGGTCAGTTTATTTTACATACAGCCTTTTGCTACATGCTTTACATATGCTCTGAAAACTTGGAAAAAAGGCTCTAAAATAAACATGCCTTTTGGAAGTACCTCTGTGCTGGAACATGGAATCACAAATACAGGATCATGAAAATACACAATAATTTGTTGTCACTTTGCTGTTTACTTCTTCTCTTGCAATATTTAGAAACATTGGTTGCTGCTGAATTTTTCCTATTGCCACATTTTCTCCTTTTGAAATGTCTTGAGAAGTTTGCTGAGAGTTTGACAAAGAGAGAAACACCATTATCCACGAAATTAAAAGCAGAAAAAATAGCAGCCACAGCGAGTGACCCGGGCTCCCGGGGCTCGCTGGAGCGGCGCTGCTCCCAGTGCTCCCAGTCCTCCAAGCCGAAAGAAACCACAAGCTCCGCTTAGAGTTTTGGACAGAAACAGTGTTATTCCTTTACCCTTCATTTATTATTAATTTAAAAGCCTTGTCTAGAGTGCTGTTCATAAAAGCAACTTATTTAGTAGCCCACAGCAAGCCTGGCTTCAGATAAAATGGGGTTAAACCAGGCTATTTTCCAAATGCCTCACTTTCAGTTTTACTTGTCTTCATTTTCTTCCCTGCTCAACCACTTCATCAGCCAACTGCTGCCACATTCTGCTTCGGCCTCCAGAGAATTAGCAGTTCTGACTCCCAGCAGGCTGTCAGAAAAAAATCCCCCAAAATCTGGCACAAAAGTGAGATGTTATTTCTAATTGTCTTTTTCACTTTTACTTTTCCTCTCCAGCCGTCCGAGGCTCGGCTCTTCCCATCCTCCAGTTTCCTTTGCAGCCGTGCGCTTGGCAGGGCTCCCCGCTGCATTCCGTGTTTCAATAGCTGCAGCTCCGCAGGCTCACGGCTCCGGGAGCGGCCGACGGCTGTGCTGGCCGGGGAAAGCGCCGCCTCACCGGGGCTGCGCTCCTGCCACGCTGGCACGTCACCGCCGCCGCGGCGACACTGCCACGGGCTGTCTGTTGGAGCCCAAGTGACTGCAGTGTGGCAGAGAGGGCTCCGCAGGGCCCGTCCTCACGGCTGCTCCACGGCAGCTGTGCCGGGCCCCGCTCAGCTACCGGCTGGGGAAGGGGCCGTGCCCGCGGGTGCCGTGCCGGGGCTGTCCGTGCCACCCTAACTGTTCTGTAACCCGGCTCCCCACGGTATCCGCGTTACAGCCGCCACCAGCTTCCCCTCTGGAACCACAGAAAGTCACCCCGGGCACCCCGTGGGCTGCTGCGACGGCTCCCGGCTCTCTGCCGGCCCCTGCGGGGAGCCCACCGCGGCTGAGCCGGACACCCGAGGCCAGGGCACCGGGGCACGGCCCCTCCCGGCCCAGGGGCTGCGCTGGTCCGTGCGATGCCAGCACCGAGCGGCCCCGACCCGCTCCCCGCCACCCGCGCTGCGCCCTCGGTGTTTCCCCGCGGAGGGGCCGAGCGGGGCCGCGCTCCTGGCGGCTGTCCCGGCCCTGGCCCGGTGCTCCGGCCTTCCCGGGCCCCGGGCCCCGCTCCCCGCTCCCCGCTCCCGGCCCCGCCGCCACGGGGCGCTCGGGGGCGCGCAGCCCGCGGGACCCGCGCGGGGCCGCGCAGCGCTGCCGTGGGTGTGGCCGGGGGCGTGGCCGGGCGGTGGGTGTGGCCGGGGCGGGGGCGGGGCCGTGCGGGACTCGCGGGGCGGCCGCCGGCGGAGCAGGAAATGGAGGCGTGAGCGGGCGGAGCGGCCGGGGCTCCGCGCCCAGCGCTGACCGCGGGCTCGCCGCCGCCGCCGCCCTCCCGCACCGCCCCGGCCCGCCCCCGCCGCGGGGCCGGCACGTGAGGCTGCCCGGCGGCGGCGCCTCCCAGCGCGGCCGGGCCGGCGCGGCCCCCGCAGCGCTGCGAGCCGCCCGCGGCAGGGGAGCCCCGGCGCGGCCCCCGGAGCGCAGCGCGGCGGTGCATGGGGCGGCGCGGACCATGCCGCGGAAGGAGCTGCCGCTGCCCGAGGGCTGGGAGGAGGCGCGGGACTACGACGGGAAGGTGTATTACATCGACCACGGCAGCCGCACCACCAGCTGGGTCGACCCCCGCGACAGGTGGGCGGCGGCGGGACCCCGCGGGTGCGGCGTGCGCGCAGAGCGCGGCGCGGCTGCTCCCCGTGACCCGGCCGGTCCCTGCGGCCATCCCCGGCCCCGCTCGGGCTCCGCAGGGCGGGACGGTGCTGGCGGTACCTGCGGGCCCGGCCGGCAGCGGGAGGGCAGGGCAGGGATGGAGGGGCTCAGCGAGTTGTGCTGCTGCCGTTCTGCCCTCTCCGCGGCTGCGGTCGGCGCGGCCATGCGGCCCTTGCGGGGCTGGGAGCGCCGGGGCAGCAGCGGTGCTCGCTGCGGCGGCTCGGGGCAAGCTGGGCTCGCAGAGGTGTCGGCGGGCCCTGTCCTGCATCCTGGGCCACCTCTGCGGGCAGCTACGTGGCCTTAGCGAGTTTGGCCATCGCGGAGGTCGCTGGCTTCAGGGTGTGTCTCTGACCGCCCCTCTTCGCCGCCTGCTTCCCTGCGGAATCCCCTTGCTCCTGCTCGCTCTGAGTAGTTCTTTTCTTGCTTAGAAAAGTAAGGTAAACAGAAAACGGGGTGCTGCACAAGACCGAGGTCATTTCCAAGCAACACTCTGTTCTAGCATGTTGTATTTCCATGCTTGAGGCAGTCATGGTGAGCCAGAGCACGGGAGCTTGAACGTGCAGGAAGCTCAACTACTGGATCACCATTGAAATTAGAAGTTTTAAAATTTCTCATTTAATGCTTTGTTAGCTGAAGTTCCCAGAAACAGGAACTCAAAAATGCGTCCTAGTGAGTTGGAAATTCCAACAATCTAAACTATGCAGTTTGTCATTGATAAATTTCACATACTTCCCCATCTGACAGTGAGCGTTTTCCTTGTTGAGGGGCAGAAAGTGCAATTTCTGAATTTGTGTTCATTTTTTCCCCTTGCTCCAGTGATCAGTTCCTTGAAGGGGATTCCGTTCATGGTGGGATGTCAGGACTTTGCCTCTGCTCCGTTTACTTTGATGGGTTTTTTGTTAAGCATGGAAGTGAATGATTGTCCAGTTTTACAAGATTTCAAGGAGTGTTCTGCATTCCAGGAATAATCCTTGTGTGTACTGTACACAAATGTAACCTGCTGCCAGCCAGGGCTTTGGAACTCCTCTTGGGGTTCAGTTTTAGGAATGTGGTTGAGAAGGGCCAGTAACAGAGTTGTTCCAAGGTGTTTCTTTAACCTTCATGAAAGTCGATGGAAGTTTAAATTAGGAATGCTTTCCTGGCATCCTTATTTTGTTCAGAGAATGAAGAGAAGTGAGAAATCTAATAGGCCTAATGCAGGCTTATAAAAATTCCTTGTGTCCTTGGTTAGTGATTCAAGAATGACAGAAATGACTAAATGGGTGCCTTATTTAGCCATGTGTACTGAGCTGTCACAGAATCATTACCTGCTCACCACTGCTGGAGGAGAATAATCAAACACATTCTGATAACTCCTATCACATGACATTTGTTGTGCACATAGAAATACACCTGAATACATGTGGCCCTGACGAGCTTTGCATCTGAGTCATCTTCCAGTAGTGCTGCCAGGGAAACAACCTGCATTGGACACTGCCCCTGGAAATCCACAAGGTTGAAGAGTCTATTGGTCCACAGTAGAACAATTATGTGACACAATACTTACCCATCATCTGGTGCACTGTGAGCTTTTATGAGCTGAAATTCTCCTCTGCCATACAGGAAAAAAGTTTCTCTTCCAAGCAATTACCACTGCCTGTGAAAACCAGTTGATGGGGGATTTCTCATCAGCTCAGGTCATACAATGCCTGTTCCCAGCAGGGGAGTGAACTTGGATTTACACGCTGAGCATTAAACTTTATCACTGTATTTTAAAGTTTAAATGTTTGAAGGGTTAGCCTTTTACAAGTCATATTTAAAATTGCTGCAGCTGAGATGTTGGTTTGTGAATTTGCTACAGTGCTCTGTGTGCAATGCTTACACATTCTGTCTGTAACCCAGCAAAAATCAATAGATATTGGGTAACATAGCTGTAGAAATGCAAGTTTGAGGAATGTGGAGTTAGGGCTCACTCTGAACCCAGTGTCAGCAGGGACATTTGTAAACCTGATCAGCAAGTAGCAACTAGTAGTGAAAGAACACAGGTTTTTAAACCTTCCCTAAATCTTTCATTCTAACTTAATTTAGTGGAAATAAACATGAGCAGGGATACCAGCTAGCTTCAGGGCATGGGCCAGCCCATTGTTTTGTGACAGCAGGTTTGCAGTCCTGCTGAGGTTGGTTTAACAGGCTGCCAGGGAAGCAGAGCTGGCTGTGGGCACACAGGGGTCTGCAGCAGGGAAGGGGAGGCAGGGAGTGAAGGTGGGACCTCAGCTGGCCTGGGGCTGTGAAATCAGAAGCTGGGCTGGTGCTTTTCCAGTTCCTGTTTAACACATGACTCTAGTCCTGCTGGTGGGCTGTTGGTGAGAGGGGCTGTTGGACTTTGCCAGGAGGAGCTCCTGGCACTGGTGGCATCTCACTGTCCTGTAGAGTTGACCCAAGTGATCTTCAGGTGCCTGGGGCCTTTTTGAAGCAGCTGCATGTCAGAGCACTTTTACCTTGTGCCTTTTAAGACTCAGGGTAGTCCTGAGAAACCTGTGGATGTTGGAGCATTTTGGGAAATCATCTAACATTAAATAATCTGAAGAATTTTGTGATTTAACTGTTGCTGTCCCCATGGTATGGTGTAACAGAAAAGGGTCAAGGTACTTTGCATTACAGGAATTTCAGGTTAGAATGCTCTAAGGCAATTCTGCTGAACCAAAAACCCTGCTGTGTTTTCCCTTTTGTAAGAGGAAGTTCACATAGCTGCCTTTTTTGGTAGATCAGTTGGAAATTAGATAAATCAGGAATTGAATACAGTGTGACAGGAGATCAAACCTTATTGAGCTGGGGGAGAAAATTTGTCATTCCTGGTTTTAAAACTATGCACGACCTTTCAGGTCTTCACCAGTACATACCAGTTGGTGAACCATGCCAGAGAGCTGTCTCAGTTGCTTTCTCAACACAGGGGGTTAAGCTCTGGAAGCTGCTGTGCTGGTGGCCAAACAGAAAATGCCAGTGGTGTCTCAAAACTTTAGCACCAGCTGCTGCCTGTTCTTAAGCATCAGCATGAGCAGCACTTGAACAACAGAGTGCCCTGAGTGAGGTTTCAGCTTTCATCAGAAGTGAGGATTAGAGATGGGAATCTCTGTTCCTGTGCTATGCTGTCCTTGGGCTCTTTACACCAGGTTTAGGGGAACTTCTACTCCCCTTCAGACTGTCTTGTAAGAGGGTAATTTTTTAACTTCTTGCCTTTCAACACAGAAGCTTCAGGATGCACTGAAAATTTGGCCATGCCTGATAATCTGTCCCACTCTTGAATATCTGTGTTGCACTCTCCTACTGGCCTGGTGGTGTAAGCAGGTTTTTCTGGGTTATTTTAGATGGAGCTGACTGAATTTCTCATTTCACTTCTGTCACTGGACTCCTGTTGAGAATGAAAGTGTTTGAAATAGGAGCAATTGTAGCTTAAATTAGGTGAAATTACTAAACAGCGTCAGATGTTTTCAGTTTTGGGAGACAGCAGTGCCTTAATTGATGGACCTCCATTTCTTGAAGGCTCTTGTTGCTGTAAAGGGTTGGGAAATGTTCATTAAGTAAAAGCCCAGATTCTGCATTTTCTACCTAAATTCCCTTACTACTCCACATGGAGGTTTTTCCAGTATGAACCTCCAAAGCAGAGCTTTTCTGAACAGATTTGCCAAGGTTGAGGGCCAGTGCATGTGGTGTCACGTGTAAGATCTTGTGTATTTAAAATAGTTAGGGCTACCTGTTTACTCAGGAAGATTCAGCTTTGCTGAGCCCAAGGATTTTAGTGGAGAAAAGCCAGGCATATAATATGGAGAGCACCATCATCCAGCCATGCCCTTCTAGGCTTTATGAGAAATGCTGCACAGTATTGTCTCCTCTGCATTATTCTGATCTCTAAGCTTTTCATCCCCAGTCTGCTCTGTGCACTTGGTCTACAAACTGCCTTTATTAAAGATTTGGAAATGTGAGCATTGTGCTGAAAATTCATATGTAACTGTCTACTCCTTGGATTACTTGCTTAAATGTAGAATAACTTTAATGACTGGAATGAAGCTGCTATAGCTAACTTAAATGTGAGAATCCTTCAAAATAAAAGGGCTGGAAGGAGGGAGGGCAATGAAAGGCAGCAAGAACAAAAGGCGTTGTGCTGTTCTGTAGAAGAAAATCAGTAAGCATAAGGAGAAGAGAGAAAAATTATCCAAGATAGTAAAACCAGGGGAGGGAAATGCTCTTTCATCAGTGCCAACAGCATAGGTCATGCAGCTGAAGGCTGCTAGTTTGATGCCTGTTGTTGCCTTTCTTTGCTGATATCTAGCTAAGCACCCTGTCATATATATGTGAATCTGCTGCTTTCTCCTGTTTGCATTCCCCAAAATAGCTGACAGCTTTATAAGGAACAGGCAGCTCAGTGTGTGCCCATAGAAACTGCTGATGACCATTTTCCATGAGTACAGAAGGGAGTGACAAAAATGCAGTCCTCAAAGTCATCCAACTGCCACCTCTTGGAACAGGTGTCCTAATGTGTAGGGTTTGTGCTGTTCTCACTTTTTTTCCACAGTAATTCATTTAAGTAGGTGCTAGTATACAAGGAGACAAGGATAGCAAGTAAGATTATTGTGATACTTGAAGTTATTTTAATTTGTTAATGTCAAGTGTCTTCCAAGACGATTTAGCTCAGGATGCACCTGTAGATTGGAACAGTGGGTTGGAGCTGAAATCCATCACACCGCTTCAGTTATAAAAGATCAGACTTTATTTTTTTGGGGAGGTTTTGGGTTGATTTTTCCCCCCCCTACACCACAGACAAGCCTGGATGTTTTGAAGACTGCAGGGACTGCCTTCAGAGCCAGTGTGCATCCTCAGTAGTATAAGCTCACCTCACATGGCAGAGGAAACTGAAAACAGCAGATGTGAAGCTTTTTAACAAGGGCATCACTGCTAAAGGTGTGGTATGCACATGTGTGTAGAGACAGAGGATGTTGGCAGTGACTTTAGAATGACAAAAAGCATTATTTTATCTTGCTTCCCTATGGAACATGAAAAAAAATAGAAAAATGTGAGGCTTTGTTCAGCTCTGCAGCTTTTTAATGCATCTTTGGGAATTCTGAGTCTTTAAGGATCAGAAATGCTTTTGAAGAATCTCTGTAAATCACATTGTTTAGAAATATGTAGGTTGAGCTTCATCTTCTGCTCTGGCAAGGTCATCTTGCTCGCAAGTTCATTCCTTTAATTTTGCCTCAAAAACTGATAGCACGTGAAGTTAGAAGTTGCCACTAAATGGAAACTTATTTGGCAACAGAATCAGCAATTCCATCCCTATGTAGGTCATATATTTTCATATCCAGTGGAATGGCAGGAAATTGTCTAGTAAATTCCAGAAGATGTGGGTATGACAGGGGAGAGGTGGTTGCAATGTTTGGCATCTGGGGCAGGTTCTTGATGCTGTTGTTTTTGGGGCACCTTAAGCTGCTGCTTCTGCCAGGGTAAAATTCTGTATCAGTGTAGGGAGTGAGATCCAGAAGCTGCTCTGGCTGAACAATGTAATTTTGCTGTCCGGGTTCATTTACAGAAGCAGGTGATCCATGTTTGTGTGCTTGTGCAGAAACTCGTGGTGGCACAGCTGGGGCTGAGCCGGGAGGCTTGGAGGAGTGGGAGTGGGGCTGGCTCTGGTGGCAGTGCTGCTGAGGGTGCTCTTGTGAAACTCTCCCCAGGCACTTGAGCTGCTCAGGCTCTCTGCCAGCCCAGCTGAGGAGGTGTTCCCAGGTGCTTAACTCTGCCCCATGATTTCTGATCGAGTTTTACAGGAAGAATGGATTTTCACTTGCTGGAGCCCATGTGAAATCAGCAATGAGGCACAGCATCTGAAGATACTCTTCACAGGGCAGCTTCATAACTAGCACAGTTATGGGAAGATGAGTTTTCAGCAACATTTTCCATGTCTGAATTTGATTTAAATTCCTGTACATTGTGCCAGAAAATTTATTGGAAGACATGGGAAGATTTTTCCAAAGGAGTTTAATGAAATCACTTGTACATAAAGAAGTGATGTTTGCTAGGTGGCTCAGGGGGTCCTGTCACTGACCCACCACTCCACCTTTTGGGACTGGCTCTAATCTCGGTTGCTGGAGGAGTGTATTAGGAGGTGCTTGCTGTTGTGTGCTCCTGGAGGTGGCTGCAGGCTGCCAAGGCTGTCCTTGCTCTGTGCTCAGCATTCCAGCAGCATCACCGCCCCACTGCGCGTTCCTGCACGCGTCATGGACACTGCTGAGCTCACGTCTGACAGGAGGGAAACGTCCTGGGCTGGGCTTGGCGCTCCATGTGTCCTGTGGGACACCTTCAAGCCTCTCTCAGAGAGAGAGACAGACCATACAGCTGGCTTGGGAAAGCCTTGCTGGTCTCTCTGTGCCAGGGCTGGCTGAACCTGGTGGCCTTGAGTGCTGCACCAGCAGGCAAGTGTTAGCTGGAATAATTAATCAATAAAGAGGGGTGGCAGCAGCTTGGCAGAGTCAGGTGGAGGTATGCAGACTAGTGCTACTGCATGCACCTGTAGGACAGCTATGCAGATTGACCACTTCCTTGGAGAGAAATACTTTTCGTGCTGGCTGCTTGCCATTCGTGAGACCTGTTTAGTAAGGTTAGTGCTTTGCTTGTGGTAATGAGGACTTGGCTTTATTTGAGCAGTTTAGGCTCAGCTCTTGTTCACAGAGCCTAAGGTTACTGTTCCCTCCTCCCTTTAAAGCTACATGCGTAGATAATTGGCTGAACAAACAGTGGGCAAAACTGCTCCCTGCAGAAAAATAACTGCTTTTCACTGCCACTCATTCAGTGAAGTGGCATCTGGAAGACTCTCCAGATAGTCACAGGAGGTTTGGTGTGTAACAGGAAGATGCAAAGAAGCCAAATCCTACAGCTGTCAGTGTTCTCTGTGTTTTTCATGCTCTTGGATGGGTTCTCCTGGCTTGGTTTGTTCTCAGTTTATGCTGATACTTACTGCTGCCACCCCAGCCACGATGTTCTGCAGCATAAGTACCCAACACATTTTAAAAACAGATGAATTGCTTTCTCAATCTCATGGAGGTGCTGTAGGGATTAATTAGTTCTGACAAAGTGCTTTCTGGCTGAGATGTCAAACTGACATTTCAGGACTAATGGTATTGCTTAGTGAAATTGTTTGGTTCTCCTCAAATGCCTAATTACTATTTTAGAAGAATGTACTCTATGGAGGGAAGCTTTATTGATTTAAAGCACGCAATAAACAGTATTGATTTGCAAGAGGCAGTCATTCATATCTGCTCTGTGCAGGATTGAGATGTAAGGTGGTCACACAGCTACTTTGCACTGAAGTGTAAGTGAAACTATTGCTTTAGTGACCCTGCAACGGCTTTCAGATTTCTCATATGTGACCTTCAACTGCCTTAGTGGCCTTGTACTCAGAACAAGGGCAGTCCCCTGCCAAGGAGAGGGCTCTCTGCTATTTCATCCTTCACAACCCTACCCCACAGGGAGGATGTCCTGCAGGGGAACAGCAGTGGGTAAAATAACCTTTGGATCCTTCAAGCAGCATAGGAAAATGTAGGTAACCACAGAACTGCTCTGTGAAACCATACTGTGGATAATTTAGTGGTTAATTTTGCTCATGCTAGGCACAACTTTGGATGTCATGAGCCAGCTGAGCCTCTGCAGCTCCAGAAGACATGCTGGAGGCACAGCTGCACTGGCTGTCCCCTTGGCCATGCAGCCTCCAGGCCATCAGGGGCATGAATCCCATGGGACATCCTCAAGGGGCTCAGGCAGGTTGGCACCATGGCTTGGCAGCAGAAACCTGTCACACCATGGCACCTGGCCCCTCAGTGAAGAGGAGGAGTCATCTCCTGGCATCTTCATCCTGGACACTGGCTCCATTGTTGGACTGTTTGAAACGCTGAGTATGTGTTTGAGCTGCTTATCCAAATTATCTTAAAGGGGATTTGGGTGGGGATGATAATGGAAAGTATTTGGCTGTCACATGTGATGCAGCTCTGTGAATTATCCAGCTTGTTTCCTGTGAGGCATCTCAGGCTGGTGGCCTGTCTTGGGTGGTGCTTGGTATTTTTAGAAAAAAATAGTAAGACTTACCTGAATTCTGATGACCTGTACTGTATCTAATTCCAGGTGAGCTTTTCATACTGAATTTTTTTTAAATTAATATTTTTAGCATGAATAACATTTGGTACTGTAGAGTTTTGGCAACTTGGTTAAACTTGAAATTAAATCATCACTTTGAACAGGCTTTTTTGTTGGGGCATGGATGTAATGGTGCTCAGGTGTATTTGATTAGTGGTGTGTTAACTCTGCAGAGAATAAGGAGGTTAAACTCTCCCATTCAGTATATTATTCAACATTTCTCAACATCTGGTCTCTCTCCACTTCAACTGTCAGTTGACCCACTTGTTTAGATTTTTCTGAAATTCCTTGAAGTCATCTCCACATCCAGCTAACCTAAATAACTTGTCATCCAGCAAGGCAGTAAGCCAGGTTTGCTATTTGTCTTTTCTTATGTTACTTTTCTTATGTCACACCACAAGGTCTAATTGTCAGAGTAAACACAAGTTATTGCCTTGATGGGACTGTTTAATTCTTGTATGGACACATACATAGAAGGCTTTGGGCTGTTTAACAGCTAGTTCTCAAGAAGTTTTCCAGTATTCTAGACATGGCAGTTTTGTCTGGCAAAGAGATCTCTTTGCAGCCCTCACTGAGTGTTATTCTGTCTTATTTTAATCTGTATGTGGAAGGAAGTGAAATGTCATGGCTTCTCTCATATCCCATGGTTTTCTGTGGCACTAAAGTTTTGTATGATGTCTTAGACTTCTTAATTTTTCTATTTTTTTTTTTTTTAATGTGGCTGTAAAAACTCAGCTGAGTTGGTCTTTAATTCTGAGTAGAGGTAAATACATTGTCATCTACCATCTGTTAATTACTCATTGACTGCTGTGTGGCAGCCATAGTGAGTTTCTCATACAGCTGGCTTACTAATAATTCAGTTTAGAAGGTATCTGCCATCATCTGCCTGATGCTAATGAAAGCATAACCTGAATGTGAATACTGCCTTAAAGCACACCTTCTTTGCTTCTTGTATTCCTTGGGCAGTACTCCTCACTTCCTTTTTAAGATTTCAGGAGAAGATTGTGTGGATGGAAGGGGGAGAGGTGCATGGCAAGAGTCTAGCATCATTATTTACAAAAGGGTTGCATGGATAAAAATCTTAGTTTGCAAAGACAAATTTGCAACTGAGCTGGTCCACAGTCTTCCACTCAGGCTGTTTTCACACATCTTTTGTAAATGCTACTCTTATCTCTAAAGCAAATGTTCTGTTGAATTTTCTCATCTTTATTCTCTATTTGTCCAGTAGTCTGTAGCTAATACCCCAGAGTGCTTCCTGGTTTCTTTTCTATCTGCTTCCCAGATGCAGGCTCCTGCAGTTTTGGATGGTAGCTCTGACAAGCTGTGTTGCATCTTCAGCAGCTTGGCTGGGCTGGTCCTTTCCAGTGCAGTCACTGGGGGTTTGGGTCAGGTGCTGTGGTGCTCCTTCCTTCCTGTCAGGAAAAGATTCCTCGGTGAGTGGGGGAACACATGACTGCAGCTGAGCATGCTGCAGTTCACAGCCTGGTTCAGACCTGCCTGTTTGGGGCTGGAGGATTTGTCCTTGTGTCACACAGCGTCCCATCGTGTCTCTGCCAGCCCCAGGCAGCAGGATGGGCTGGATGCTGCTCTGATTTCCTGACCAGAGCCATGCACCAGGTCCTTGAAAGAAGGTGGCACGTGGTGCAGTTAGCTCCTGGGGTTTGGGGTTGTGATGTGTGTAGTGCAAAAATGACAGCAGCCCAAGTGGTATTCACACCCATAAACCTTCTGCTTGGAAACGTGCTTGTGGCATGTTGGTGAGGTTCCTTTGCAGTCAGATTTCATACTGAGCAGACTTGCAGTGAAATAACTGGAGTTTAATAATTTTAACAACGCCCTTTAAAGGCTTTGTTGTTTGAATTGTCTGGAGTAGTTGGGCAGTTGTGTGGCAACAACTCTGAATGACAGTACTGCCTCTTACCTGTTTTTGTTGAAGATGGGCTGGAATGCTTTGTGACTAGTCTAGATGCCTGTTCAGAGGTGTAGGGAATAACGAGGTTATGTCAGTATGAATTAGGGATTTCACAACAACAGTTTTATTATTTATGTTGCATTCTCCATATTTATGGAGGGTTTACTCCCCCCTAGCTAGTGGCTTTGTGGTCAAAGGCAAGCTGTTGTCCTGTCATTTTATACCTTTGTGTTCCCAGCTCTGGTGGGAGCTGTTTTCCAGTGATTGTTGCTTCAACTTTTTCTCTCCCAAGCTTTATAACACTGTTGCTTATTTCCCTTGTGGCCATGTTTGCAGGGTCTTTATAGCCTTTCATAAGTAAGCACTTTGCCTGATGGGAGAAGGAGGTTTGTGGAGTTAAAAAAAAAAAAGCAAGAAATACGCTGTAGGTAATAGATTCCAAAAATGCAAATTTGTTTAAGCAACTTCTTAAGAAGGGAGGGAGGAAGGAATTGAAGATTAAAACCTGTGTTTATATACATGTAGAAGCTGGAGGCAAAGCAATCCATTCATAAATATACAATAGGATTTATGTCATAGTGAGAAGTGCTACATGCATATTCATGTGTAATTTGCAAATCCTTTGGTGATTAAATACTTTACTCCAAACTCAAGAACTAAACAACCTTCTTGTTGAAATGAGATGTCCAAAGGCTCTAATGCTTCTCCAGTGGAGGGGAAAGGCTGCGTGGTGTAATAGATCTGATACTTTAATTTTGACTCTATTTTTGGTGTGCTCTTGGCATTATTTTATTAATATAATCAGGAAGTTTTGAACAAAGTATGAAGCAGATAATTGCCAGGAATATTGTAAAGCCTGTCATGCTAAGAAAAGCAAATAGGCTTAGGAACTTGTTAGGGTGTTTTTCTCTCAGACTGATTTTAATGTGAAATACCTTTATCTAAACTTTCATATCCCACAGGTAAACAAAGAGTCGAGCTAGGAGCAGCTTGGAGTGCCGCTGTCTTAAATAATTGTGCAAGTGCAAGTGAATTGTCTTTAAAGCGTGTAACTCAGTTCTTCACTCAGAAATGGATATGAATACACTGTTGCCAATTCTTTAGGTTTTCAAAAGTCTTAAAGTATTGTAGACAAAGTATATCCTTTCTAACATCCTGACCAGGGAAAATTACAGCTATGGAGTAACTGTTTCCTGCAGCTGGGGTGTTGCGGGCAGGTGAGTGCTCAGTGACAGTGCCACGTTCCTGGCTGGGGTGTGGTGATGCGATTTGCGGTCAGTCATGGCACTAAATGATCCTAAATGGGACAGCAGCTGCCAGGCATCCTGCTGAAAAAACAGAGCTCAGCCTGTGCCATAGGATGAGGTTGGGACTTGCTGTGGTTCGGTGCTCTGTGCCTGCCCTCACCTTCCTCGGGATCCTGTCACAGCTGGAAGTGGCAGTGCTGGGTCCCCTCTGCAGGCAGCAGCTGCTCTGCTTGTGCAGAGTGGTGCCACGTGGCACTGCACCTGTGCGGTGGCTGGTGTTTGTGTATTGCTGTGGGCAGTCAGGAACCACAGCTCTGCTCTGCTCCTAAAACTGGGCCTGAGCCTGGTCAGTTCCATCTAGGTAAATTCCCTGTATACGCTTTGGGAAAGCTGGGCTTTATTCTTGTATCTGCACCATCACAAATGGCTCGTTTTGGAATTGGCTCCTTTTTGTAGCTTTATGAGCTCTTTATCCTTCGTGCATAGTTTTGTGTGGGGAGAATATAAAGTACATCGATGCTGGATGGGAGAAGCCAACAGAGTTCTTGTGTTCTTTCTTCACCACTGAGGTTAGTCCCTCTTTGAAAGTTGTGTTGTCTGATTTAGTTTTCCTGCTCCTATTCTGTAACAGCCCACCTGAGGGATGCTTTGATTGAGCTGAACAAGAAGACAGAGCAGTGCACTCAACTCACTAAGGACTATATATGCATTTTTCTGGCTGGCACAGGTGTAGCATATTGCCCTTCTAGTCCTGTTTACTTGTTTTTCTCATTCAGTCACAGGTAGGTTCTGCTCCTTGGTGATCAGAGAAGAGCCCTGGATCCCCTGCTGCTATCTTGTGCTGTGATCAGGGGGCGTGTGGCAGAGGCACTGTCCCTTTCATGCCTGGGGGCTCTGCTGTACAAAGCTTTTCTTCAGCTGATTTGAAATAATGTTTCCAGGTAACTGTGAAAAGCTGTTGCTTTTACAATGAACACTGAGAATTTGTAGCATCTGCCATATCAGAGCAGCAGTGTGTCTTAAGCTGGTGGCTGGTCACATAAGGGTGTGAAGGTACAGCACTGAGTACTTGAAGAATATGAATTGGTGTAGTTCTGTAAGAAACACAAGATTGATCTGAACAAACCCAGTTCTCCTTAAGCTGAGTCCTGAGTTGGTGACTTCTTAGCTTTATAGGGTGGGCACTTCACCCATCAAGCAGTTCAGATGCACATGGGGGAACTGGTGTGTGAGGTGTGGTGTTTCTGATTACTGTGACCAGATGTATGAGCTGGTTTTATGCCAGTATTTTTTATTATATGTGATGAGGAAAGCTAAAAGAGGTAATTTACAAATCCCATGTTTTAAGAGTGCTGTTCAGGTAGAGAGGCTGGGTGGGAGGTGAATTTGATTTCCCCCTGTTTTAGTAGCTGTAAGTGGTTGCCTCTGGCTCGATCTCAGAAGGGTGCAGTGAACCATTGCTTACAGTATTGTAACCAGTTGCAATTTTGCTGGTGGAAGAAGTAAAAATCTTTGCCCTAGAGGTTGTTTCTGGCTGTGGGCCTGAGCACAGTCTCCACTGACAGGGCTGGAGCAGGCTGAGGAGCTGCTGAGCCATCCTGGTGTGGGAGGTGGCCATTCCTTTAGCCCACCTGACTCCTCACTGATTTTGCTGGCATGCAGAAAGCTGCTCCCTCTCTTTTTGGGCACAGGTTCTGCTGCTGAAGTAAGCTGGAACAGCCCAAGGACTGTCTGGCAGCAGTGACAAGTTGAGGTGGGAGTGACCTTCCTGCCAAGCATGGTTCCCCTGGAAGTCACTCACTCCTGAGCTGCTGTCAGTGCAGTTGTGCTGTGCTTGCCTGGCACCACGGGTGGTGAGTGTGGGTTCAGCCAGCCAGCTCTGTCACTTGTAGTTTGTCTTTCAAAGCAGACAGCTTAAATATCAGATTGATGCTTTCTCAGTGCTGCTCTGTGGGCTGTAATTCCATCTGCTGCGACACGGTGAAGGTGACACCTGAAAAGGTATGTGCTGCTTTCTGGATGTCCTCCCTGCACCTTCTGCATGCAGAACTGGAGGCACCATTTTACCTGCTTGTTGGCCTTCTCAGCATGTGGGTGCTTGGGAGCCTAGCAAAACACTCAATATTTTCCCTGAAGTGCTGCTAGATTTTCAATGTCATATTTCATTCATCCTGATCACTGCAGTTTCTGCAGTATCACCACCCTTTGTCTTCACTGCTTTGGAACAGTAGAAGCATCTGTTTATGCCATTGATTTGGCAATTATTAGAAGGACATTGAGCAAAAGACATTATTAGTAGTAAGCAGGAGTGTTCAAACACCTCTGCCTGTAAGGTCTGTGTTTTTAATAGTTCTGCAGATTCATCACTGATTTTGGAACTTGATAGCAAGTTGACTCTCTGGATCAGTCTGTAGATTACATTAAAGTTACTAGACAAGGGCAGCAGGAGTACTTTGTTTGTCAGAGAATTTCAGCTTGATCTTTGCAGGTGAGCTGAACTGTGGATAATGATTTATTTAGCCATGCTGGTGGGAGTAAGTTAATATGCATGTTGTGAATTCTGCACTGGTGGTGTGGATCAGTATTTGGATAGAAATGAATAAAAAGGGTAACACAGTGAAACTGTTTCCTGAAAAAAAAATTGCTGACATAGGAGTTGCATTTCATTCAGGTGCTGATGGTGAAGTAGTAGTGAGTTAAGCAGCAAATTTCAAACCTGTAAGCTCTCATGATGGCTTGCTTAATAGCAGGTGTACAGTACTGTAAGGCACCATGTCAGATCCATTGAACACAGCTTTGACGTAAGGATGAAAATGAGTAGCTGAGATATTTTAGGTAATTGCCTTGAGCAACAGTGATGGTTGTATTCGAGCAGCTTCAGTGAGTTATAAACAAGCCTCTGCTGAGGCCAGATCAAGCAACTGATGATTTGCACAGTGCCTGTTGTGGTTTGCCTGGAGAGCAGCACACATAGTGTGTGCAGGCTGTACTCCTGAATTTCTCGTTTTCTCACCCACAGGGGAGTGGGTGTTCAGATAACACTTTCCACCTCCCCAGCTGCTTCAGTTTTACCTCAAGTGCCTTGCAACAAATACTGGTTTTGACTGAGGGAGACTGACTCATTCAGCTGCTTCTTATCCCTTGGCATATATAAAGGCTACAAAACCTGATAGTGATGGAGAAAAAGTGTTACTGAGGGATCTTGGCAGGAAATACTACTTTACACTCTCTGAAAAAAAGCCCCCAGCTTTCTCCTTTTTTTTTTATTTGGATGGAAGAAGGGAAAGCACAACTGAGTTTGGACAGGAACGTCTTTCTAACAATGTCAGCTCTAAAAAATTTGCATAGAGATGACTGGCTTTGAAGTAGCTTGTTTTTCAGAGCCTTGCTTTTTGAATTTTAGGGGACGGTAGTACCAACCTGGGGTATTCCAGGCCTCAGAAGAAAATCTCAGAAGTGAAATGTCTTGTGCCTTAAAGCATCTGCATATCCTGCAACTTGTTTGCTAGGCTGCTTTACAAAGAGGGCTTAATTTTGTGAGGAGAGCATAGGTGTAGCTCACCACGTTCTTTTCCTGACTACACCCCATGCATTGAAAACTGAGAGAAAGAAAATACCTTGTTACAGATGAACAGGAGCTGGGGCTTGCTATGGCAGAACACAAAGAAATGTGATTTCCCACTGTGCTAGGTTTGTGTGGCCTCTACTAGATTTTAAGAGCTTATTTTGACCAACTTGTATTTTCCAAGACAAAGCTGAAACTCTTGCAGATTTGTGCCTTCTGCTGCTTCCCTCAACTTGCAGGGAAGAAAAACATGTGAAAATGGAGGTGTTTTGGCTTGACTTGTTACAATCCCTAAATAATATTCTGTGCGTTATGCACCAAATGCTTAAAATCCTATTTTGGAGTTCACATTAAATAATAGGCAATATGGCAATACATAGTTGATAAAAATGGAAAATCCAGTGCCAGATACATCCTTTTGAAAGTATAGCATGATCTGTGGGTATGTGGTTGCTTAGGAAAGGGCTGTCCACAGGAGGTAGCCATGCTATGTGGGTGAAGCCAGTCAGAGTGGTTAGAGCATGTTATGTTGGACATTCAGAGATTTGGGAAGCTAAAGTGAAATCCCCATCAGAAGAAATTCAACAACTGCCAGGAACATCATATAATCCGTAAAAAACATAGCTATTGCTCCCAGTTTTTGCATTAAAAGCCCCTGGTTGGTTTGGCCATGTGCAGTGTGGAAGGGAGCCCTGGTCTGAGCCACAGACCTGGGGTGCTCTGGGGAGAGCTGCTGCCTTGCAGAGCCAAACTCAGCACCAGTAAAAGCCAGTGATGACTGAAGGGAGCAGACCTCTTGATGTGCTGCAGCATTCTGTCTGGCAGACACCTGGGGCAGGGATCTCCATCTGGCGTGGGCAGGAGTGGCTGCTGCCATAGGAACCGCGATCCCACTGACCCTTCTGCCGGGATAAACCCGGGACAGCGCCGCTCTGGGCTCCCGTGGAGAGCTCTTTGTCCTCACAACCCATCACCTGCACTGCTGCCCTGCCCTCCCTAACACCCCTCCTACAGCTTCAGAGTACAGCTTAAACACTGTGCTGCAGTCTGCTTCCAGATGCTCAGTGATAAAAAAGGAGTAAGGATTTAACCATCTTTGTGCAACTGAGGGTCACAGCAGCCAGGCTGAGCCTCGCAGGGCTCAGCTTTGTATTCAGATGCCCTGGCCTGCGAGCTGCAGACATTCCAGATACTTGTGTTCGTTTTGGCTGTATCCAGGCACGCACTCACAAAGAGCAAGATGCGTGCAGTGAAGTATAAATCCCGTCCTCTAATGACTCAAAGCACTGTTGTGTTCGCATACATGCTTAACAGATTGTATAATTAGCTGGCTTTGTAAGCTGGCAGCATGTGTGATTCTCCAGTAGCTCCCTAAAAATCCTGTGTGGTGTAGGGAGTGTTCGCAGGTCCTTAAGCTGCTCGTATCCATGCAGCGATGACTGAGAGGGGCTGCATCCCTGAGAGCGGGTTCCCAGGCCCGGTGCCACCACCTCTGCCTGTCCCTGAGCTCTATGCTGGCAGCAGCTCTTCTGTTCCCCTTGGCTGCTGCTGCTGGGCTGGCTTGGCTCTGGGGACAGGGGCTGTCCCCAAGGCAATCCCCAGCAGAGCCCTTGGAGACAGGCTCAGCAGATGGTGCGGCCAAGCGCTCCAGTGTGCGCACCCGAGCTGCCGCTACAGCCCCTGAGTTCCATTCGGCAGTGGCCCAGCCCGGAGCCCGGCTTGGTGCGCAGTGTTTAATCGGAGTGTTGATCGCGGAGGTCCCAGGGCTCGCTGCAGAGCTCTCCCAGCCCTGCAGCCCCGGCACAGAGGCGCTGCTGGGCCGGGGGCAGAGCGGGGCCGGCAGGGCAGGGCCGGAGGGATGCGGCAGCTTGTGCCGTGTGCGGGACGCGCCGAGGGTGGGAGCAGCGCCGGGCCCGGGGCTGCGTGCTTGGGATATCATTGGAGCCGGGGAGGAGCCGGCAGGGGAGCCAGGCTGACCTTGGAAATCCTTATGGAGATGAAAAGGCGCAGCGAGGGAGCGCAGTGCCGCGGGCCCCGGGACGGGCCTGCCCTCCCTCAGCCCGGCCGGCCCGGGGCGGCGCGCACCGGAGGGACCGGCTGCTGCCGCTCACTGCTTCTGAGCGTTTATGAGTAATAATCGGCCCGAAGGCACTAGCGAGGCGGGCTCTGGCAGCTGGAGAAGATGTGCCACTGGAGAGGACCAGGTTTAATTATTCCTGGCAGGTGAAGCTCGTCTGTGAGTTTGGTGCCCAGAAATCTGGTGGGCAGCCAGACAGCTCGTCCCAGCCAGCCAGGGGGGCTGTGGTTTCCCCAGTGCTGCTCCCGTTCCTGACACTGCTGTCCCTGGCACTGCTGAGTCCCCGTGCCCAGCTGGGAATGCCCTGCTCGGAACGGCCTGCGTGCTGTTCTGCTCCGATGCTGGACAGAAGCAGCTCGTGGGAGGGCTTGGAGGCTGCAGAGCTGCTGCTCTGGGGAGAGGAGCAAGGAATAGCTGTGTAGGGAGAGGTGGGAGAGATGTTTTTTACAGGAGCAGCAAACCCTTAGCCTGGCTCAGTTGCTGATGTCCTTGTGCTGTGGATCCAACACAATTCTCCCTCTCTCCCCTGTGCTAGCACATATACTTGTACAGACACAAGCTAATTCAAGTTAAATAACTGCATCTCCTAGAAATTGATCCTTTTCTGAGATGCTTTTTGAGTGCTTCTAATCCTGAAGTGTGTTGCAGGAAAGTGACACTGTACAGATAAAGCAGCCCTTGCAGTGCAAAAAAGTAATCAACACTTAGTACTATGAATATGTGCTGTAAAATAAAAAATACTGCATTCCTGAAGAAATCTGAGTATTGTTACAGCACTTCTGTTGCTGAGGCTGTGCTGCAGCTTTGGAAGCAGATACTTAAAATTCATTGGTTTGTGCTGGGTTTTTTTTCCTCTTGACAAGGATAGAATAAAACCTATCTTTCTCCATGGCTATAGGAATATACCCTTGTGTACTGTGCGTTTTTGTTAGAGGAATTCAGGCATTTACTGATGTCTTTGATAATTCCTTTCTAAATGCTTAGCTTAGAGCATTTGCATAAAGCCTTATCTCACTTAACAAGTTCAGGTTTTTTTCAGTTTTGAAGATACAGTAATTTGGATGTGCACTAATGACCTTGGGACATTTGTTTTTAGGCCATGTGGAATGGTGTGGTCTCAGCCCAAGGGAGGTGGAACTCACCCCTGCTGACATGCAGTCCTGTTGCTGTAGCACATGAAGACTTTTTTCCCTGCTGAATGAACTGAATCATTTGCTGAGGAGGGACATGAGTAGTCATGCCACCAGCTCTGATGCTCCTGTGGAAGTAGCATTTGGTTGTGTTGAGTGGCAGCGTTGTCAGGGTTGGTATAGGCTGCCATGTGCTGTTACTAGTGTGATTCTAATGTGCTGCATGTGCAGAGCCTGCTTCTGAACAAAGCACAGGATGGTGTGAACACACTTTCTGTGTCAAAGCTGGTGGCCTTGCTGGCCAGCCTCTTCATTGCTCTGAGCTTCAGCTTTGGTTTGCCACGATACTTAAAACAAATCTGGCATCTCTGGCCTCTTTCTTTGGGGTTTAACTGGTTTGTAAAGCTGGGATGAAATGCAGCCTGTTTGTTGGGATTCACCTCCTTCATTTTTTATTGAACAGCTCGGATGGTGGTAGTGACACTAGTGTCTGCTGTCAGACAAGCCAGGAGCTTGGCTGAGGTACATACCTACTGCATATGTATGGGAAAAGTGGGAATACAGAGATGGCAAAAAGACACAAACAATCTGTGGGTTTAGCCACCTTCACTAGGGTATGTTGGCAAGAGGAAGATTATGCCTTTGGAAGGAAGGAGGTTCCTGTGCTCTTGGTCATAAACAAAAGTAAAATAGTAGCTAAATATTAATAATGAGACTATTTAAGGTGTGTCCCTGACACATACCTGGAGCATGAAGTGTGAGCAGCAGTGAAAAAGTGATATGTACACTGAGTGGAAAGAAATGCAGTCTGTTTTGAGCTGAGGAATAACTGAAAAACCCAATCCTCAGCTGACTTGTGCCGTTTCTGAGCTGGCAGAAGGATTGTTAAGTGGGCTTTAAACCACCCAAGATAGATGGGAAAGGAGAAGGCAAGAGAGCAAGTGGCATTATAACTCCCATGTTAACACAAATTTTATCTGTTGGCAAAATATATTCATAGTGGATCATTAAAAATAAACGATGTTTGTGAGAGTAAATCAATCAAACTCATTTGGTGATGCAAATCTCACTTTTGCTGTCCTCAGATGCGTGAGCAGCCTTCAATAGTTGTTGATTTGTATCGACTCCTTTGCAATGTGTGAAGTACTGAGCTATGTTTAGTGCTTTGTACAGTTCTGCCTATAAGCACAGTTTGGCATGATTTTTTTTTTGTGGCTTAACTACATGGTAAATCAAGGCTTTGTTACTTTGGGTGAAAAAGATACTAAATCTATTACTTTTACACTCCTACCTTTGAACTCTATATCTAAAGCTTTACTCTCACAAGGTTGTTCTGGAAATTTGTTCTTATTCTGACATTTCTGTTCATTTTTATACAGTATGGCTTTTCAGGATCTGAGAACACATTGCCTCAACACTTACAGCATCAGTAGTAGATAGTAAAGCTCGTATTGTGAATTCCAAGTGCTTCTGTGCTTCAGCAGTGCTGCATTCATGAGCTGAGGGCTGTGCAACCTGGGCTTTCTCCTCTTTGGAACAGAAGTGAGTTGCCATGCTTTCATTTCCAAAGGCTGTCCTCAGTGCTAACTCACAAGGCTGAGTTTGTTGAAATAGTTTTAGTTTGCTACTCTTGAAGGAATGGATGGCATGGATTGCAGTCTGCATGGCTATGCTTATGCTCAGGTGAGTATTCTGATTCTTGAATTCACAGCTGCTTTGCAAGCAGAAGAATTTTTGTTCTCCTGTGCTGTTCACTGCTCTGACATCATCTTGACCAGGCATCCGCTCTGATTCTTGCAGGCATCCAGAAATACTCCTGTTTATACCTGATACTGCTGAGTTTATGATGGCATTGAAGTGGCCCTGTGAGTGCTCTGAGGTCCCTTGGGGGGTTCATGTGGCTTGGTAGTTTCCTCTGTGTAGCAGGGTTCTGCTCTACCTGGCCAGATTTCCAAGGTAGCACGCTGATGTCAGATCAGAGCCATGCAGTATTGTTTTCAGAACGAGGCACTGCATAACAGCTGAGTGGCTGCAGCTGATCTGACTTAAAACAAGGAGCAGAAGATGCTCTGGTGATGCCCTGCTGCTTGCCTAGACTGTGTTCTGCAAGGGATGCAGACCAGAGAGCCTGCTAGTATTGCTGTTGGGGATTGAAAACACCAGATAGCTCTATAACTCAATCAGGACATTTATAATATAAAACCAGCAAAAAGACAGCTCCACCAAAGCTGCTGTATGGATGAGCAATTAGCCCAGAGCTAGCAGGAGGTGAACCAGGGAGCAGCATGCCAACCATGAGCATGTAAAACAAACTCCTGTGATTCCCTTGTCCTTTCCAAATAGGTTTTCATACTAGCAATGCTTGTTTTCTACACTGGGGAGACTAGATAAGTCCAGTGATGCCACCCTAGGGTTGTCTATTTTCCCACTTCAAATGCCATGTGAATAAAGGGCACAGGAGCTGACAGGAGGCAGGTTGCAGGAGGCATTTGCTGTTCACATGTAGAACATTCTGGTGAGAAGTACAGCAGCATGTTTCTCTTCTGAAAGAATTCAGGTTTGTAATCACTGTACATGAGGTGTAAATTCAGAGTCTGATGAAGCCCAGTTGTGGAGTGAGTCCCAAATCTCTTCTCCTGCCTGGATGGTGAGCCCAGGGCTCACTGCACTGCACGTGTTCCTGAATGCTGAGATAGGGCAATTATTCCATACTTGCCTCCTTGCTGAGATCTCAAATATTTATCTATTTCTGACAGTAGCTATTGGTTCCCTTCTCTAGGAGCTGTATTGTGGGGGGAGTTTGTCCTGTACACCTCCTTATCTTGAGGCATTTTGCCAATATAAACTGCTGCCACCCACACTAGGCAGCCTTTCAGGGAAGCAGGAATGCAGGCTGTAAGAGCAGAGACAGAGCCTTCCAGTTCATAATCTCTCAAATATGTCAGAGAACTAGTCTGACTACTCTGGATGCCTGGTAGACATTTCACTCCATACTCTGAAGTGACCAGTCTCTATTCAAAAACAGTTGAACTTCCAAGTGAAGAGAAAGCTGACTTCTTTTAGTTAATCTGCTCAGGCCGTGCTTGTGACAAGGCTGCTTTCCATCCTGAAAGAACTGGAAGCAAACTTAAAAACCAATTTCAGCTATTTAGAATTAAAGATGTTTGAATTACTTGCATGGTTAAATTCCAACTCTTGCATGCTTTTAATTCAGTAGTATTGTACTGTTCTCATCAAGTTGTACCTTACACTTTTATATCTTTTCTGCTTAATTGGTTCAGGAAAGCATGCAGGATATAGAGGCTGGCAGGCAAGTTAATGTTGTGAGAAGCCTCATCTCCCATTTCCTGACTTTTTAACCTTGAACTATCCCAGGAATTTTTGCATTTGAGTGATTAAGAAGGTATGACTGACCTCCTGCTTGCAGAACTGGTTTGTTAATCACTGGGAATGATCTTAAATCTGCAAGTGGTTTTTTATAGCCTTCTCCTTGCAAATAACTTAGTTGTTCTTTGCTTCCAGGGGTAAATGATCTGCACTGAAAAGACATACAAGGGGAAACAGACTGTCAGTGTGTGCAAAGTGGAGCTTGTAAACATGCAGGCCTTCTCAGAAGTGGATGGAACAAGCAAGCAGCTGACTGTACTGGTATTCTAGGCATACTTTTTGTGCCTGGTGGGGTCATAAACTGTGTATGATGTAGATTAATGCTTCTGTGAATTTATTTGACTAATAGAAATATATAAATGCTTTTGTGTTCAGAATACCTGAAATACAGACTGCTGCCTTTCAGGTGTCTTTGGTGCCTCCTGATCTCTTTTATGGAGAATCTACTTGGGCAGTATGTGGCTAATTGCTGTACAAAAGAAGAATTTAGATGTTACCTGCTCATGTGACAGCAGTAGAGGGTCTAATTAGAAAATTACACACAACTTAAGATCACCTTAACGAGGTATGAGGGTCACCCTCATGGCCTGGCCAGAAAACATCACTGTGTTCTTGAGTGTCAGTAAGTGTGCAAAATTATGATGGCTTGGAAGATAAGATCTGAGGGTAGATGCTGGACTTGCTTATCCTAGAAGGTGGGCCAATGCATGAAGCATCAGTGGCCAGGAGGAAATAGAAGAGGAAGGAAGTCTTCAGGAGGCTGAGAAGATGCTCAATAACCATGGCAATGAAGGCAACCACTTCTGAAAAGCAAACAGCTCTGCAGTTTGAGTTGCTTTAGGAGATGTGTTGTTTATTTTAAGCCATTTCTCTTGGTAATATTTATGTTGTAATTTAAGCAAATTTGGTTTACACTATCAGTTTTTTTTTCTCAAAGTTGACCCCATTTTACTGTAAGAGTGTAATTCTGTTCCCAGTTACACTTTATCACAGCAAGACCACACACTGGCAGGCACTGAAATGACATGTGCTTGAGGTAACCAGAAGTTTAGGGTGACTGGGCCTTTTTGTGAATTTTGACATAATGTCTGCCTTCCAAAACTTTGAAATGGTGTATTTGATCTCTCGTTAGACTCCTTAGAGTACAGTTATGAAGCTTCTCAAATCACTTCTTAAAAGCTTCTCCTTGTTATGTGGCAAGCACATTCCTGTTCATGGTTCCCCTCTGCTAATGGTTGTCCTGAACTGGAATTTCTGCTCCTCTGGGTGTAGAGATCTCCCCCTGCAGCTGATGAGGTTTTGGTGCCACTGAGGTGTCACTTGGCCTGGAGCTGCTGCTGTGTCACTGCTGAGGATGCTGGCTGTTGGGGATGAGCTGTTCCCATTGCCTGTTCCCTAAACTGCTGCTGGAGTGGGAATCCAAGGGAGCATTTCATCCTGCACAGGTGTGTGGAGATGGGATGAGAAAATCTTTGCCAGCAAGATCATGAAACATTCACTGCCACACCTGCAGCCTCCAAAGGCAATCCTCCCTGCAGTGTGAGAAGATGCTCCCAGGGAAAATAGTTACTATAGTGACGAATGGTCCTGGTGTGTTTGAGGGCTGGATCACCAAGTTGAGTAATAAATGTGTAGGTGTCTATTTTTAAAAGCTTTTGTGAGGAGGAGATTGCAGACAAATTTTCTAGGACTACAGCAAAGTGATAGGTTTTTCTGTGCTGAAGTTTAAAAATAATCATCGTCTGTCTTGAGAATGAGATGACCTCATTAAAAACAAAGAAGCTTGTATGTCATCGTGTGCAGCCTCCTGGCAGTGATTCTTGCAGCAGCATTCTGGGTTCCAGTAGCAGCTCTGCTGGAAGTTTGAGTTCCTCAAAACTGTGTGCACAGCTACCCCAGTGTCACAGCTGGAATTGAGGTGCCTTTAGCTCATTCTCTTCTGGTCTGTGTAGCACTTCCTGGCCCATAATGAGCAGTGAGTTTTATTCAAATCAGAAATAAAGAAATGCTGTGTAAAAAATGAATTAAAAAATAAAAAGAAACCTGACTCCCAGATTCTCCTCCAAAATGTTGAGCTGAAAAGCTGTTTGGTTTTGTAAGAGAAATAGTATGAGTGGAAGTATCTGCCTCAACTCATAACTGTGTCAGCTGGCTTGACTTCTTCATGAGGCTTGTCTGCCTCACACACTTGCTGTGTATCTGTGAGTGCAGGAGGGGAGGGCTCAGCAGGGCTGTAGGCTGTTTGTCAGGGTTTGGTGGCTCATGCTGTCACTGTAAGAGGAGCTGATGTGATGTTCCCGAGTGATCCAGGTGCTGCCTTTGTTCCTGGTGCAGGGAGCTGCTATGGTGCAGCAAACTGCAGGAAATCCCCTGGTCTGTCCCCTCGCCCACAGAGTCATGAAGGATTTCATAGGAGGCCATGTGATCTGTCCTGAACTGATTAAAATGAGGCTCTCCTGTTTAAATGGCTTCACTGTGTTGCAGGGTCTGAGGAGCCCTGCAAACACAGGGATTAAGTGGGTTTATGCATGATGCAGAAGCTTGGCACTGTGCTGTTGGTTTAGAAACCTTCTCATCTCAGTGACCCAAGCACAGTGTTTGCTAAGTGTACCTCCACCTATGTGCACCTGGGTCCTCATGGCTGTGAGCCTCACCAGGAGCTGCTCATGGTTTACTACTGCAGGCCCCCAGTTGATACTGAAATGCAGTAATTACAAAAATAGCATTTCCTGGTTTAGGAAGTTCAGGATTGATTTCTGTTACCATTGTAGCATTAACTCCAGATTTGTGAGTGGCACAGGTCACCCATCTCCAGCTCCCACCAGGAGCCTCTGTACAGCCATGTTTAACAAACCTTCTGTCAATCAAAAACTGGTTATACAAGGATTATTTGCCTTTAGTTTCTCATGTAATGAGGTTTTTGATTGACAACAGTGGAGTTCAAGAAGATAGAAAGGCTTTATGAATCTAAGATGTGCAAGTTTCCATTTAATACTGTTTGCACATGATAACATTCACTTCCAATTTTATCTGTGATAGAAACTGAAGGTGATCAAAATAAGAAATATAGAAACCCTTCTCATTTTAAAATAATGTGACTTAGAGAGTAGAGGTAGGAACCTAACTTTCTATTTCCTGCTGTGGGAGTGGGATTTGGACATCATTTGCTGTACAAATAGTTAAGCTACTGTGGGCAAACATTTTGCAAAGATGGAAGTGTCCCAGAATGTTCACCATGGCTGGTGGTGAACAGTAGCTTTACCCTTGTCCTGCCTCTGCCTGGAGACTGTCAGATGCTCCTCAGATTAGGAAGTTGGATGATGCTGTTCTTTTACCTCTGTTACCAGGATTAGTTTCTGAAACAGCGACCTTGACCTGCTATGTGTGATGGTTGCTGTGGGTACCTATTTTTCAGATGTCCTAATGAGTAATTGCACTTGTTCAAGTAAATTTGAATGTCTTGAATGAAATGAAATATAAAAATTGCATACTGGAAGCTAAGAAAATACAGTTGAACTGGATAAATGTAGGTTGATATGTCTTTTTCCAAATACTAAATATTCCTAATAATGACCCCAATTTAAACATACCTGTGGGGGAATGGCAGTCACAGGCATGATGGATGTGAGATACAGCTGAGTTCCTATGAGGTGAACGTATGGGTTCATTTTGGGTGAGCTAGAAGGCCAGAGTTAGACTGTGATTTACAAATACCTTCTTTAGCACAGGCTAGTTTCTCTTCTAGAGCCCCTACATCAAGCTCAGCCTCCAGCTTAGAAGCAGATGAAGCACTGGAGGAGTAGTTCAGGTCTAACTGGTGTCTGATGGGTGTCAGAGCAAAGGGAGCATGGCTGGAAGATGCAAACAAACACTTGACCCAAAGTGTCATCTCTTTTGATTAGGCCAGTTTGAGTTTCATAAAAAGTGCTATGTGTACAGACCACAAGTTTAGCCCCTTGGTTCCTTCTTTGTGACAGGAGATCAGAAGTCATAGAGTCAGGATTTTCTACACTTTTGGGTGCATTGCTTTTGTGTATAAACTGGGTGATTGCATCTGAAGGTTTCCCTAAGGAAGGAGGGTAAGGAATGCACAAACCTTTTTGCCCATTTCCTTCCTTAGTTATAGGCATGGTGGTGAAAAGGGTCCATTTTTGTGCATTGCTGCTTTGAGTCCAGCTACAGCTATTGTGTGGTAATGTAGTTTGACTGAGCTGATGAGATTTTTTTCAAGGCAGCTAGAAGGCTTTGTGAATTGAAAAGGAGATGATTCAAAGGGATAGTCCTGCAGATGTGTCCTAGCTTTAACTTGCCACATGCAGAGGAACCGTCCTGTTTTATGCAGCAGTAATACACTAACTAAATCATGTCCTGCTGTGAGAAGGAAGCTTCTCCTTTTACTCTTTAATCCATCATTGTGAGTATGCTTGGGGAAACTCTGCATTTTTGGAACCCCTCTGGGAAATTGGTTTATTTTAGTCTTCGTAGCAACCCCTAAAATCATATCTTAAAACAAGGAAATAAACTTTTTTCTTTTTATACTGTATTCAAAGTCTTGCTGCACGACACATTAAGTATCTTTCATCTAATTGTACCATTGCTATTTTGATTTGTGCTATTTGATTTGTTTTTCCCACAACAGCTAGGGAAAGGAGCTTAAAAAAGTAAGTAATATAGTTATGAATCTGCAGTTACTTGGAGAAATAGCTATTTTGTCTATAACAAGTGGAATTACAATCTTAGTTATAAAACTAATTATTATTCTATTTGCTAGTTGAATGACAGATTTCTCCTCTATACAAATGGGATAGTTGGAAGCTTTGGGCATCCAGGAAGGAGGGCATTAGTCTGTGCTTGGTGATGGGTGCTCCTTGTGAGATATGCTGAAAATATCAGTCTCAAAAGTGAAATAATTGTCTGTTTCTGAGCCCTAGTAACTGGCAAGTCTCCAGTTGGCTTGTGTCATTGCTATAGCAGACTGATCCTGCCTTGCTTTTCTCTTCCTTTTTCCAGAACTCTAACTGAAAGAACTGGGTAGATGTAGTTCATGCATTGCATTTCATATGGAAAATAGGAATAAGCATCCTTCAGTTGCGTGGTCCTGGCTTCCTATTGACTCTGACACTTTCTGAGCACTTTTATAAGGAATTCAGCTGCTTCTAACAAAATAAGACTGGACAAAAGCTGAACAGAAGCTCTATAAGTTTTATATTACACTTTGGAGCACCAATGATGGCAGTACAATGCCATTCCCTGATGAAAGTATTCCTAGGGCTGATAGGGCAGTTTCTCACTGTTTGTTTTTTTGTTTTTTTTACCAAGACAGGGTTTAATATTAATGTTAGGTGTGATTCTTGAGCAGAATTCTGCAAGAAACTCCACTCAGTATAACATAAATTAATTTACTGAGGTGTGTTTTATGTCTGCAGCACACCCTCACCTATTGTACTTTAAGTATGGGTTTAATTACTGCTCCATGTGGAGGGATTCTTGCTGGGATCACTCACCAAAACTATTGAGCACTGTATCTGGGACATGGGAGATACATGGCTCCTGGTTGAATCACTCTGCAGGGCTGGATGGAACTGGTGTGCAGTGCCAGGGACTGCAAACACAGGATGGGATTGCACTTCGTACAAAGCTCTCTAGAGAAGTGACTGAACAGCAACCACACCACCAATTCACAGCAGTATTAGAGTGTTACTAACCAAATGATGCACTGGAAAACACCCCTTGGACTTCCTGAGGCCTTGCAGCCCCACCTTGTTTCTTTGGAGCAGTTGTGGGCACCACAATATAAACAAAACCATGAAGCCATTAGAGAGCACCCAGAGGATGGCAGGAGGATGGTGAAGGTTCTGGAGGGGAAGCCCTGTGAGGAGTGGCTGAGGGCACTTGGTTTGCTCAGCCTGGAGAAGAGGAGACTGAGGGGAGAGCTCATCGTGGTCTGCAGCTTCCTGGTGAGGGGAAGCAGAGGGACAGGTGCTGGTCTGTACCATGAGCACTGACAGCACTCGAGGAAACAGCTGAGGCTGAGCCTGGAGGTTTAGGTTGGATGTGGGAAAAGGATTCCTCAGCCAGAGGGTGCTGGCACTGCCCAGGCTCTCAGGGAATGGGCACTGCCCCAAGGCATCCAGAGCTCCAGCAGCGCCTGGACAGCGCTGCCAGGGATGCCCAGGGTGGGGTTGTCGGGGTGTCTGTGCAGGGCCAGGGGCTGCACTGGATGATCCTTGTGGCTCCCTTCCAGCTCAGGGTATTCCATGGTTCTATGATCCCAGCATGACTGTGCCCTTCTTGGGGATGGGAGCAGGTCCATCTGGTTCAGTGTTTAGCACTGTGCCCTCCCTCTTCCCTCCCTGTGCTGCTTTCACATGAACTACTGTTGTTAAATAAAAGCGGATGCCGTTTTCAGAGAGGAGGAAAGTGTTAACCCTGGTGTTTAACTTAGCATTGCCAACACGTTTGCTACAGCACTTTCATCTCTGTTATCTCCAGAGAGTGGCTTGTATCTGACCTTGCTTTGCATTTTTACCCTTGTGCATCTTTGATTTGATCAACTCAGAGCAGCACATATTGGGTACTCATGCTGAGGAAACAGCTTGATCCACAGGGAAGAACATGGGATAAGGGATAGCAATCACAAGCATTGAGATTCTATTTTATTTTCAGGTAATCTCTATTTTCTATACAAACACACTTTTGGTACACAGTCTAGATTAAGAACTGTAAAAAATAAATTCTTCAGTGAAACTTTATTGAGAAAGTTTCACAATTCTATGTCGTGAAGCTCTGAGTTCTTTTGCACTGCAGAGATTTAAATAAAATTGAAATTTTCTGAGAGAATAGTGATTGAAACTGTGCTTCATATGGCAGAGGCAATGCATTGAAAGGGAAATGCAACAGCAGGTAAATTAGAGGTGTTAGTGGCTTGCATGGCTTTTACAAAAATGTTCCCACCCCATTCCTACTGCATACCAGCCTTATAGGTCATATTTAGGGAGAATTAAATTAGTTGTTAAATGTTGATTTTATGTTGAACCACTTGTAGTTGAAGGCTTTTTTCCTAACATTCCTTTTAACAATGCATGACTGTAAGAAGTTAATATGGGAGTACCAGCTGGTTCTCAGTGCCTCCAGATGACATCTGTGCAGAACTTAGTAAAACTCTTTGTCTGTCAGCCCTCTCCAATTACCTTTGTGTAGGGAATACTTGCTGGAATGCTGCTCAGTCTCCTGCAGTGGTTGCAGACCTGCTCTGTGTCCCCCTTTGGTTGGTGTGATGTGCTGCTTGCAGCTCTGTAGGTGCTTGCCCAGCCCTTTGCTCTCAGTGTGCCTGCCTAGAGGGGCTGTGGTGCTGTGCAGTGTGTCCTGTGCTCTCTGCCTCAAGGGCTTCTCTGGCAGACTCAGCCCCCTAACACACACACCACACAGAGCACTGGGGTTGTGTGAGGCATCTCTGGGCCTCTGGAATATTGTGCTTTTGGCAGCTGTTGATGTGAGGCACCTGCAAGATCAATTCCTCCTGCCCTGTGCCTCCCTGCAGTGCTGTTTGGTTTGTAGTTTTGTTGGTGCAAGCTGAACCTCATTAACTCTGAGTGAAAGGGAGGGAAGAGACATGGTTTCGGTGATTAAAATCTGTGGGGTCACTCAAGGAGTGGGTCCTCTAAGCTTTGTGTTTAGCCATACAAGCCTTCAGAGTGTTGCTGGATGTGGTGTGCAATAGAAAACCTCATCAGAGCAGTGCTATGGAAATAGTTCCTTGTTCAGACGGAGTGGGTTACACGTTTTCTGGTACTGAGAAACTAATCTTGTTTGTCATTAATGAAACAGAGCATATTGCAATGCAAATGAGAGAAGTTGCATGACAAGTGGTCCCACAGTCCTCAGCGCTTGCTATTGATTGTTCAGTCTTGCTTATTCATGCTATGCAAATTGCATTTCTCGTCTTGCTCCTTCTTGTCTACATATTTTTGGTACAGGACTTTCCTGCAAACAGTCTTGTTCTTTCACTGGAGAGACAGGAATTGTTTCTGGCAAAGTTCTTAATGTTCCTTTGTGGAGTACTGGCTGAGCCGGGCAAGGCTCTGGAGCTCTGTCATAATGAATTCATCTTGCTCTAAGTTCACATGGAGAAAGGGAAGAGTTGGTGGTGTATTATTTGATAAGAACAAAAGCTTTAAAATAGTTTTCAGCTCTCTTTGTTTTTGATACTGAAGCCTTGTGGCATTTGTTTTCTGGTCAGTTGTTTGGAACAGGCGTTCTTTGATTCATGTTAAATATTATTTTGCATTTCAGGTATACTAAACCACTGACCTTTGCTGACTGCATCAGTGATGAGTTGCCCTTAGGATGGGAAGAAGCTTATGACCCTCAGGTTGGAGTCTATTACATAGACCACAACACCAGTAAGTGACATGCTACTGTGTTTCTGCAGAGTGATTTGTGCCTGTGTTAAAATACACTGAACACAAAACCACAGAGCTGCTAACAGCATGTTTTAGAGTAGATGAGATCTGCGGCTCATGAAATCAAATCCTGTCCTCAGTCATACAAAGTACTTCCCTCTCTGAGCAGGAATTTGAGACCTTTTGGGTTGCAATCTTCAAACTGGAAGCCATATCCAAGCCAATACTATGGACGCACCACCTCTGTCAGATTTGGTTCTGCTGAGGAGTCCAACTGGGTAACAGTGATCTGGAGTTTGTCCTTAGCCTGGAATTTGTCCCTGTGGCAAGACCATCAGAAAGAGTGCAAAGGTCTTGTGTTGATTCCCCTGCCAGGGGTGAACTGAATGAGCACGAGCTCCCTTGGCTGCAGGAGCTCACGCTGCCTTTGCTGGACACACAGCCCTCAAGTGAGCTTGGGATGTCCTGTTCAGGGTTCAGGCTTGTGGTGTCTTTGTCCTGTGTCCTCAAACTAAGGCACTGCTTACACCCTTTGCTACACACTGCTTGACAGACCAAAAGAGTTAATTTTGTAAGCTCATTTGAATTATAAGAAAATACAGCATTTGATATATCATTACAGACATTACTAGAATAACTGTAATGGGTTGTGCTAGAACAAATCCCCTGAAAAAGTAAGAAGCAAAGCAAATCAGTGACTTTGATTCTCTTTACAGAACAGCTCCAACTGCAGCCCAGAAATTCAAGCAGAACTGTGCCCGGGCCCTTTTAGGGGAGCTTGCAACTCATGCTGAGAGAGAAACTTTTAAAATACAAAAGTGCCTTGTGGGGCTTTTTTTATATCTACTTCTAGAACTTCAACTGAGAGCTTAAACTTTTTTTTTTCTTTTTTTTTTTTTTTTTTTAATTACAATATTTTTTAAAAATAAAAATGTGAAAGTCTGATGCATTTTTTTCTTTCGTGGATTTTTTCCCCCCTTGGGTGTCTTCATCTTCACACCCTTCTCTTTTTCAATACTGCCACAACTTTGCCTGGCCCAAGACTGCACCCTCCAAGCTTTAGCAACTTCTCTTGGGTATTAAAAATGCAGAATGAAAAAAGCCAGTTCCCAAAAAACCTAACTGACCCCTGCAATACAAAGATAAAAAGTTTCCAGATGTAAAGGTGACACAAATACTTTTATTTAGGACTCGTAAATCCTGTGATTTCGAGATGACATATCTTTAAATGGCTTCATCCTAAGTATTTTTTGTGAGGTAGGGGATGTTTTATTTTTATTGGAAAGCTGGAAAGGGTAGGCAAGCCTACAGGATCACACACAGGAGATCTGTAGGAGAGAGTAGACAAACTTTGCTTTAGTAGGTGCTAAGTTACAAGGCACAAATTTGGATCTCCTACAGGTCTGTAAGACCAGGTCTGGTGTCCATTTCACAGTCTAGGAATGGGAAAATAGCCTTGACCTGAAGCTGTTGGAGCCCTGGAGTGTTTCAGTTAGCAGAAACTCCAGAATTGTTGAGTTTGTGGTTGTACTCAGTGATCCCAAAGGCCTTTTCCAGCCTAAATGGTTGAAGGCAGATAGGACAACCCAAACAGTTTTATTTTTACATTTGAGTTGGTGCAGGGTGAACATGCAAGGTCTGGCTGCAGGTCTGGGGCACTTACCCCTGGTCTGTGCCACTCACAGGATTTGGGGGCATGCAGAGAAGCCTTCCAGCTGTGCTGACACCTGCTTAATAACAGTGCCTTTTAAAAATTTCCACTTCTATGGGATGTTAGAGGCAACAATATTTAAATGAGAATTTCAACTAAAAAGTTAAAAAGAAGAGGAACAAACTCATGACCTATTTCTTATACCAGCTCTTATCCAGATCACCATAGAGCAGAACACATCCATTTACCTTAAGCTAATCAAGCAGCTCATCATTGTGGTTTATGTTGACGTATCCTCTGGAGAGTGTCCAAAACCACCTTCCTCTCCAAGGTCTCCAGCAGATTCCCTGGCAGGAAGGAATTGCTGAGGGTGGGAAGGGGATGGAGCCATGTTGGGTCTTGCTCATACTGCACAAGTATTTGAGACTAATTGTCAGAAACAAGCCCAAGGATAGACTTAAATCTAAAGCCAGGATCCATTAAAAGAAGCTAGATGGAGAACAATTGTAACCACTTCTCTGAGGGAAAATAAATACAATTAAATTGAATTGAGTACCTAGAATATTCCTAATACAGTATTAATGCATAGCCTTGAGTGTGTCTCTCTGGGAGAACTTTGGAATGTGATTTGCACAGAAATGATGCTGATGTAAGCATTGTAAGCCTACATTCCTCCAACATGAAGCAAGCAGATATATGTATGACGAGCTCAACATTAAATTAGGAACTCACAAGACAACAAGTGATGTAATAGCCTGCATTTCTATAGTTCTTTCATCTCAATTCTGAATGTATTTTGCATTTCCCAGTAGCTGGGGCTCAGTGAGAGCCCTTGGCCAACATTTTCACTGATTGGCTTTACATGTTTGAAAACCAAAGCTCAAAGCTGCAATCAAGAGATTACAGTTAGTGCTTTGATTACTGAAAAGTTTGAGGTGAATATTTAGAATAAATCTGGATACAAAGCATTTCAATACCTCAGTGTGTTGTCCATCCTCTCTGTGAGCTGTCTGCTGTGCTTTCTCTGGGTCAGATTGTGTATGGGCTTGGGGCACTGGCAGTGCTTCACTGAGGTGTTCAGAATTGGAGGCTTTTGCAGTCTTCACCCTCATTGCGTATAACAGAGGAATTTTCCTGCAGCAGTTTCCACCACCCTTCTTGGAATTACAGGAAGAATGGGCTCCTAGTCTAAGGAAAAACTGGTAATAATCAGGCTTGAAGACTTATGCTGAGGTAGACTTATGATCCAGTGTCCTGCATCAGACCTCAAGAGCCATGGGTACTTTGCCAACATACTTTTAATGCTGGAAATTAGATAGCCCTAAGTCACAGTTCCCTGTGACTGTGCAGTTCTGTCCAGGGAAGCTGCATGTTGGGGCAGCTCCCAGGGTGACAGCAGACTTTCCCCTTCTTGTTCAACTGTGGAGAAAATGCACATCAATTATCTGGGTGTGGGTAATGGTTGTCTGGAAAATGGCATTTGGGGGCAAGAATCGAGGCAGGAGCATGGGTATTTCAGATTCTCCTGATTCTTTTGCTCCCTCTAAGACCACAGTGTTATCCATGAGGGCAGCAGCACCCACAGCTGGCACAAGCAGCTGCTTTTCCTTCGTATTATTTTGGGGGAGTTTTTCAGGTACAGGCATAGCTTTAATACTATATCAGCTGAAATATTGCTTCTGCTTGCAGGGCCTGTAAAGAACTCTATTGAAATGCTTCTACAAACTATACTGGGGTTTTTTTGTTTGCATTCTGTGGCTTCTCCAAGTTTTGCCATGTAATTTGAAGTGCCATGTGTTCTTTTGGGTCTATGAGATACTGTTAAAAACAACTTAGTGCTGGAGTAGCCGATTAATTTTCTCCTCAGCATGATCATGGACAGCTTGTGAAAAGAATTGCGTGTCCATCCCTTGGGTAAACCCCTTTATTTCTAGTTCTGCTGCTAAGAATATTGTCTAACTTCTCTTCCCCATATCCTGTATGCTGCAGTCTTATGCCTGACTCACTTAAGAGCTGCTCATACCTTCCACTCTGGCAGCTTTTACTAAATATTTAAAGAGGCTCTTAAGATATGCAGATTAGATTCCCACTGATAGTTTCAAGCAAGTCCTTTCTATTAATTATTCATTATGTGGTAACTAGGCATCCTTATTCAAGCATGTTAGTTTAGACAGTTCAGAGCACTTGGCCAACTAAATATTGGAACCTGCTCCAAACAAGAACATGTAATAGCCTTGAAAAAGAAATGAAAAATGTTTTGGGCACTTTCTCACAAAAGAGAGACAAACACTGACAATAAATGTACCTCGTTAGTATTAGGACTAGCTGCATACCTGTGACCTTATGCCATTTTTATGATCAGAAACCTGGAAAGCAATGTATTGGTTGTGTTGGGATAATGAAGATAGAAGTGCTGTAACTGCTGCATTCCTATGTTACCCTAAACTCCACCTCCCATATCCTTCAGTCATTTACTGCTGTGCCTGCTTTCCCTAAAGGAAATGTTTACTCCTCTCTGAGATTCTGTTCACATAATGCCATTTGAGATGCTTTCACAAATCTGTGATTTAATCAGACTTTATTTTTTCTTACCTCTGGAATCTGAGTGAGCAGGTTTTCTTTCCCCTCTGCAATAAAAGCCACTTGGCAGCCAAAGAGGATGGGCAGAGTTGTAATTGCTTTCATATTGTCAGGTGCAGTATAATGTAGTCATGTGGCAATGATATTTTCTGAAAGTTTTCTTATCAATTAAATAGTAGAGGTATTTTATTATTAATGTTATAAAGCAGTTGCAGTAAAGATAAGTCTAACAGTCAATGTCAGTATCTTAGAGCTGTGTATGCATATTCTTGGGTGGATGTTTTTAAGAGCCAGAACCAGGGCAGCTTCAGCAGCAGAGGAGTTGGAGAGTTACATGATAGTTTTGTTGTGAATTATTCTATCCAGCATGGCAGAACTCATTGGAATTCATTGTGGATCAGTAGTCACTTCCTTAGAAAAAAGGAAAATGTCTTTATTCAGCTTTTTTATTACAGGGATGGGGCAAGAGACTATTTTAAAATGCCATAAAGAGTGGAGCTTTTCCAAGCAGCAGAACAAACCTGCACCCTGTTGATCTTGCCTCCCTCTGTTTCCTCCCCAAGAAACGACTCAGATCGAGGACCCCCGGGTGCAATGGCGGCGGGAGCAGGAGCACATGCTGAAGGATTACCTTGTGCTGGCCCAGGAGGCCATTGCTGCCCAGAAGGAGATCTACCAAGTGAAGCAGCAGAGGCTGGAGCTGGCCCAGCAGGAGTATCGGCAGCTGCACGATGTGTGGGAGCACAAACTGGGCTCTCAGACCAGCTGTGAGTAGCTAGTGAGCTCCTAACCAGGGGCTTCTTCAGCTGTGAAACCAGTGGGACAGTAAAAGGCATGGTCCTTGGATAGAGCACTGGGGTTATGGGATGTCACTCCTGATGTTTGATCAGTTTGTTTCAGAAATGGTATCTGCTCAGCACGTGTTTGATAAAGGCTGATTGTTATGAAGCACTCTTGTGTGTGGCTCAGTCACAGAGTCAATGTGCAGATTTTCTGCATGGGCTTCAATAAAAGCTAAAATATGTAGTGGTAAGCTCGGTGTGAAAATTATAATTTACATGGTATTTTCATTGATTCCCCTGTTTAAAGTACAGTAACATGGCAAGAAGGTCCATACTGGATAGTATTTCCAGGCCCTTTTGTAATTTTATATCCCAGGTAGATGAGTGACTGTCTAGTGGACCTGAGTGTCTGTATTTTATGCCATGTTCCAAGTCACCATTGGTGGATTACCTCTCTGTATGTGAAGAACACCAGTTTGTGCTCCATATTCTGTGTCACACACACATCAATACCAATGTCACTTCAAGGTTTGGTGCAAGAATGTTTATAGAATTTTGTATTTCCTCCTTGCTGGTACTAGTTGGGAGCTGGAAAATGTCCAGAACAGGATTTATTTCCTGCATGTATTCCAGAAATTTTGTTATAATCCTCAGTATTGCAGATTTTCTGTGTTGTTGCCAGCCAAGGACCTCCCCCTCTTTCACTCTTGTGAGTTGTATGTGATGGTGGAGAATTCCACTGGCTAATCCTGTGCCTGGTGTTAAAATTTTTAAGGATTCTTGTTTGACAAGGGTGCTGTCTTATCTCTAAAGAACTGGGTTTGCTCTTTTCTTAGGAGCTCTCTACCCAAGTACTGGTGTTCCTGAGCAGTACACTGAGAACATGAGTTACATGGGCGAGATGAGATCTGTCTTGAGAAGTACAACCAAACAGAAATAATGAGAAATGCTTTCCCATGTTTTATGTGGCATAAACTGATGGCTGCAAGGATCAAAATATCTCCCTTGCCTACAGCTGCCTCTAACAACATTGCACATTGGGGAGCTTCTGTACCTTCTGAGGCAGAAGGGCTTAACCACGGCTGAGAAGAGAGCTCTGCTCTTAATGGGACATTGATTTAATCTGGTGTGACACATTGTATGGTTGGTCATGTCCTCAAGGCTGTCAAAAGGCTTGCATCACATTTTTCAGTTTCTTCTCATTCTTTGCTTTTCTTTGTTTCTAAACATTCAGTGGATTATTTGCTCAATGAGGAGGTCTGAAAAAAATAATTAAGTGAACCTTGATGCAATGCCTGTCCCTTCAGTTCTGTTAAATGCCTTTGGAAATGCAGGAAGCCACACTGTTGAATGGGATGAATGTGTTTGAGAGTTTTGAGTTAAGTGTGTTAACCTGGTACAACACCAGACTTTGGAGATGCAGGACATGCTTTGGCCCCTTCAGTCTATACCTTTTGTGGAGTACTTGACTGCACTATTGCCTTTCCCTGTCTTTGGGCAGTGAGGTGTTGGAGTTGGGTAACAGACCTACACCAGTTGTGTGGAGGTCTGGGTGTGCAGGAGTGATGGGAGATGTTCATCTGTGGTGGGGCTGGTAGAAGTGTAGGGAGAAAGGCAGAGCTCTAAACTGGCTGCTGTGTTTGTTCCAGTGCTTTCTGGCTCCTCATCAAGTTCCAAGTATGACCCCGAGATCCTCAAAGCAGAGATTGCTACTACAAAATCCAGGGTGAGTAGTACAAATGGACCTTTGCTTGCCATAAGTAATGTCCAGATATTTCCAGAGCTCATGGCAAATACTGAAAGGAGATGCCAAAGCAGTTGGAAGAGCTGATGTTGCCATTCAGGAAGTCGTTATCAGAATTTTCTGACTTTGCAGTCTTAGGAATTTGAAACAGGATTTTTTTTACCCCTTACACTTTAGCCTGGCTTGGCAGCTGGCAGTGCAGGATGGCTGTGGGATGTGGAGCTGGATGCTGGTTCCTCCAGTGCTGGAGAGCTGCAGGTCCTCCCTAGAGGCTGGCAGCTGTTTTGTGCAGGCTGTCAGCAGGGGAGGGTGTGTTCTCATGCAGAGCTCCATTTGGGAGGAAGAAAGGACTAAAGTAAAGTAGGTCAGTGTGGCCTCTGTGGAGGAATATAAAACAGCAAGCTGTAGGGTCAGTGGATTTACAATATGGATTATCATCCTGCTGTGTTACTTTTGCAGTGGGGTCTTTGGGGAGCTTGGAAGGTGGCTTCAGTGTCTGCAGGATAACTCCTGTCCTGATGCTTAGCAGCTTTTTTAATGACTGGGAAGGTTTTAAACATTTCTGAGCAAATTTGACGTGTTTCATTGCTGTCTTTTTTGCATTTTTCTCAACTTTTACACTTATGTGGCTGGAACTTCCCTTGAGCCCCTTGTTAAGAGGTGTAGTAGCAGCTACTGGATAAAGCCCTAGCCAGTGATAAAGTCCTGATGAGGAGGCAGTCAGGGCTGTTTGCTGCTCTTAAGATGAGCTGATTGCCTGGAAACTTTGTTAAGAGTACTGTCTACACTGAACAAGTTTTGAATTGAATGGGTAGCACTGTATCTAAATACTAATATGAAATATCATTCTAAAAATGTGACCTTGCTGCAGGTTAATAAACTCAAGAGAGAAGTAGCTCACATGAAGCAAGAGCTCCAGTACAAAGAGCACGGATTTCAAACACTAAAGAAGTAAGTGTGTTCTCAAGATCTTTTTTTTTTTTAGAACATCTCTGGCTTGCAATGCCTCCCCCACTACATTTATAAATAGCTGCCTAAATAACATAAGCTGAAATATGCTGCTGATTACATCTTTAGGCTGAAAGCAGTACACAGCCATGGGGGAGTTCTCTCAAATCAGTGCCTGTATGGGATTAACCACATTAGAACTGACTTCATGGCAAAAAGGTTTTGAAGCAGGATCTCATCAGTTAACTGATATTCTCTTTTACTCAGTATTGCTCAATATGGATGGCAGTACAGCCCATTGTCTTAATTATAAGAGCCATAGATTTAGGGCACTGAGGAAAAACTGGAGGTGGAGTGGAAGGAGAGAAAAGTTTCAGGTACCTGTCTTTGTGTGACTAGACATCTGTCATCTTTTAGATAAATACTTATTATAAGGGTCAGCCCTGGTAGGATTCCTTGAGGAAAGATGAGGTGGTTGTAATTAGGTTGTGCAAGCAAATACATCTGTGCATGTGAGTCTGTGCCTGGTTTTTGAAATCATGACTGAAAATAAGGTAATTCTCATAGATGGCTAAGCTGATCCTCTCTAGGTTAGAAACAGCAGTCTGCCCTAACACACTGTTTTGGGGGGTTGTGTGCACCTTTGTCCTTCCTAAGGACAAAGGAGTCAAAGAGACTCCTCAGAATTCTGAATGTACTTAATGTACTGGTGAGTGGAGTAACTTAGGCAGTGGGGAGTGGGGTCCTTTGTTCCTTCTGTTGCCCTTGTTATACTTTGTAGTGTGTTTTTGTTAAAAATCCATGTCAAGATACATGCATCTAGAATGATTCAATTAACTGGATGTTTTTAAGTATTAGCTTACGTTTTTTTTTTAAATTTCTATACAGAATTGACATGAAAATGTCTGATACTCAAGGTGGCTACAAACTTGATGAGGCACAGGCCATTTTAAGTGAAATGAAAGCTCTCAAGAAGGCCATCACGTCAGGGGAGAAGGAAAAACAAGACCTTATTCAGGTATTGAAACCAGATGACTTTTTCCTAGTTTGTGTCACCATTGCTAGAAGATTGAATTGAGAAGTAATTTAAGTATTTTGTATTTCAGATACATAGTTGAAATTTTTATTAACATAAACTAGTTTTGTGTTGTGGTTGGACTGCAGCCTCTGCAGTTCTTCAGATGCTGGAAATGAGAAGTATAAAATACAGTCCAGCCATAGCTGACCTCGAATTTGCAGAGTCTGAATGGGCACAGCAAACGTGGTCAGATCTAAATCATGGGGTTAGGCAAAAGTTATGTAGCTGCTGAGGCACTTTGGGCAGAAGTGAGCTCACCTCATGATTTTTTTGTGGTTTTAGAGCTTAGCCAGGTTAAAAGACAGCTTTGTGAATGACAGAGGATCCCAGTCAGACCTGTGGGCCAGCAGCATGTCTGTGGAAAGCTCCAGCCCTCTGCTGCCCCGGCAGTACCTGGATGTCAGCTCCCAGACAGATGTTTCAGGAAATGTGAGTAATGTGTGAGAAGCCTTGTGCACGTGGAGACATTTCTCTGAACTGTATGTAGAACTACCTCACCATGAGTTTCCAAGCATGGACAACTTTCTGTGAAATCATAACTTCTCCTGGTTTAAACTGCATTGTGACTTTGTTTTTGTGTGCAATGTTAATGTATCTCCAAGTGCAACCTGATGTTTCCCAGTACTGTCTCTATCAGAGCAACCCAGGTAGGAATAAAAAGGAAGGAAGTTTGATTTTGCCTGTAGGTCTGGTGATAGAAATACTCCCTTAGCTCTTTACAGCAATGGTAAGTTATGAGACAAGAAACATTCAGCAGGTCTCTATGGGCTAAGCTCCAATGAGGACTTCTCCTAAGAGTGTTTGGCTTTCACTGGGTTACAAGTGAGAACAGCAGCTTATGTGTAGATATTTTGATGCCACCAAAGTTGTAGTGCTCATGAACCTTCAGTCCCACATGTGCAAGGAGATCAAAAGTGTCATGTCCCAGCCTTGGTAAGGACTCAATCAGTGCTGAGGGTACATCTTATTTCTCACAGGACAGCACAGAGCCTCTCCTGTGAACCTTTACCTAAAGGTTTGCAGCCAATTTCAGTCAAGGCCACACATATTAGTAAAGATCTGCAGATCTGAGCATAATGGGAGATCCCTTGTCTTTAAGACTTTACACCCAAAGCAAAATGTCAACCAAACCAAAATGCAGTGCAGCACTTAAGGATGCAAAGAGCATTTAAGAAGAAGAATTGCAATGATATTTATGTGTTCATAGAAATATAAGCCCAAGACAGATATTGTGGATTTTCTCTTCTTTCTAGGCCAGAAGGGGCCTTTGAATCTTGTTGGGGTTTAAGTATTTGAAGAAATCTTTTAAGATATATTTAAATGCAGCATGTTCCTGTTCTGTGATTGGTTTAACTAGGGAATGACTGACAAGATCAAGTGTCACTTGTAACAGTGTCAAGGAAATAGCAAAGGGGAGTGGTTCCTAAGTTGCTGATTTGTGTTTTTGTCTCAGTTCATTGCCAGCAGCAGTAACCAGCTGGCCGAGAAGGTGCGATTACGGCTGCAGTATGAAGAGGCAAAGAGAAGGTAATTCTTTGGCCCATTGCCCTTTTTGCTCATCCTGAGGATGTGTTCTACTAAAAAAGGTGCCACCAGACTGAAACCCAGCATTGCTACTAAGTAAATGTGGTAATTTTTGAGCCAATAGGCTTTTTGGGCCAGTGTTATCTTTCAAGAAATAAATAACCATCCTAGAAATTACTAAGGCATGACTAAAGCATAAAGAATTCAGTCTGGCCACACCTATGGGGACATAAGTGGTTCTGCTACCTGTTGCCAGTGCTTCCCCATTCCTAATAAGGAGACTGTACTGTAAGGCATCTCCTTACCTTATTCTAAATGAATGAATGCTTGCATGCCTAAGTGTGATAAGGAGAAATGTGTATTGTGTTAACACCTTACATCAAAATATGGTCCATGGCTTCAATTCCAGAGCTTATCTGTAAGAATGTAAGTTTTCACCTTTGCCCTCTGATCTCAGATGAATGAAGAATAGATTAAAAAAAAATTCTATATACTTAACAGGCCAATTTAAGTGAAAGCTTTCCAGGATTTACTTTTTAATAGATAATAGCTAACACAACTGTGTAGTTAAATGAAAAACCACCAAGAATTATTACTTAGACTTTGGCTGGCCTAGTCTTTGTTCAGTGATGTAACCATTGCTGTGGGTGACTTTCTTCACTTTTAACTGCTCTAGAGGGACTTTGCAACTCCAGAATAACAAAGTTCAGAGGCACGGTACAATCAGTGCTTGGGATATATGCAAAAAGAAGGCTTTTTCTCCAGCCTGTGGTTAGAAATAAGAGCCTTAAGGCTGAGGTTACTCATAATGCTCTCATTTTGGCATATTGGCACAGCCAGTAGGTCAAGTTTCTCAGTGGCCTAAAATTTGATCTGTGTTTGTGGCAATTGTCAAAAACTGCGTGCCCAATTGCTTTTGACACAAATTTGTACTTCATTTCTTAGGTGGAGCAATTTTATCAGGACTGTGTATTTTGCCAGTCCAAGATTTGCCAAACTACCTTGACATTCAAATCATTCAGTGACTTTTCAAAGCAACATTAAAAATACCATTCCTTCAGATGCAGTGGTTAATTTGGCTTAAAAGCCTTTTGCTTTTAAGCTTTGCTGAAGGCTTCAATTTAATTCACACTGACTTTACACATTCAGATTGAAGAGGAATACTCTTCCTTTATTCTGTATCTTTTCCAAGGAGGGGCAAGTGAATAGTGACAAGCCTGCTCTTTTAATATGCTCTTTATAAACAGAGAGAGCTTTATAAAGACAGTATAGTAGTTCATTTGAAGTCATGATGAGAGGCATACAACACACCTTGCAGTTAAAGAATACTTGCTGCTCATATCCCATGTTTGTCTTAGGTTATCTATAGGTCTTTTCTCAAAGTTTAAAAAACATTATCATGAGGAAAGATGGATCTAAATGGACATGAGTAATTGATGCTAAAATGAAAAGATCTTCAGCTATCAAAGCACTGTGGTTTTGGCACGGTATTTAGTAGGAGCTGCAGAAGCAAATACCTCTACTAGTTTAAAGCTGGAACAATTCTATGGATATAGTGACTCACAAGGAACCTTCTGTTCCTGTGAAAATTCTTCCTTGTGATGTTAGAAGTGTTTCCTGTCCCCACAGCAGCATTAAAATGTTCCAGAAAACACAATAGAAGATTAAGTACTTTGCCCACGCACAAACTGTGAAGAAGTCAAGTGATGGAAATACATGTGTTTTAGTAGCTCTGCAGTATCTGGAAAGGTAGAACTTAAGGTTTGAAATCAAGATGGTCCCATATCAAGTTTAGAGCTACTAGGTCTGTAAGGGGCTGGTGCTTTAGAAAGCAGGCTCTGGCAGACACTGTTTGCACCATCCCTGTGGACCAGACTGAAATCTTAGATATGGGTGAATATCTGACTGAACTTCACCACACCAGAGCTGCCAGGACCCAGCTCCCTTCCCCGCCACTACATCCTTGCCTGTCACAGCTCAGGCAGATGACAGACTCCTAGAGCAGATAATATAAAACCTCCCAAAAAACACAAGGCAGCTACAGTGACAAACCTTTGGCTTAACTTTATTCAAAAGTGATAGTAGATATCATGTCAAAAAGGTTGTCATTGCTACATCTCAGCAAGGAGATAGCTGCTGCAGCATAAATATAATCAGAGATGCAACTAAATTATGTTGTACAATTCCAGATATGTAGCAGTAACTCAGATGTGTAGCACTTGCACCCTGCACTGTTCTAATTTCTTCAGCAGTTAAACTTTCAGCTTGGTTTCTGTATGACTGGTGGTAACTCAGGGATTTTGAAGTATGGTTTTTTAATCTCCTAAAATGAAATATTTTCATGTCACATTAAGCAACATTAAAATGGTGGTGGGTATTTGACTGGTCAGATTTTAAACCACACCTCCCACTTCATTTGTGGTTTTTTTCCTCAAGAAAAGCTTATCTGATACAAGACTGTTTATTGCTGGTTGTAGTCACACATCTTAGTGTATGCTCCTGTGGAAATACATGTGCTCTGGACAATCTCCAGAGAGACTAAAAATTTTACATGCTATGCCTGTGTTGCATAATAATAGGAAGTACTAACTTTCCTTAATTAACAAAAAAAAGCCTTGTTATGGCCATGAATAAATCATTTAACCACATTTTCTAGGTAGAAAGAGAACAACTAAATAAAACTTGAGCTTCCTGTTCTGTATTTGTTTAGTCTGGTGGCCATTCAGAAAGGTGCTGTGACCTGAGGCCAGCGTTGCGAGCCCAGCCTGGCTCAGCACTGATGCACTTCAGACTCAGGCAGTGAATGCTGAAGGGCTGGAGTGTTCAGCCAAGTGCAGACCTTCTGCAATGTGTTTCTTTGTGATGGTGCTGTTTCATTGGAAAAAGAGAATTATAAACCTCCTTTTAACTGAGAAGGGGGAAAATAATGATCGTGTAGCACAGGTAAAATTGGAGGTTAGTTTAACCAAGCTTTTAGACTCGGAAATGCATAGAGAACAAATTCCAGTGGAAAAGCCATATCCATGCAAATGTATGCCAAAAGTGATGAGATTTATGCCAGCCAATCCTCTTAAACTCATATCCCTTCAAAATGCACAGAGGAATTCTTGGATTATGAACTAATGCTACTTAATTCTTCGTTGGAGCACAGTATTGCACTTTATCAGGTACTCAAAAACAAAACAGCTCTTAAGATGACCTAAAAATAGTTGAGTTGAATATCTATCAATTATGGAACTTTATTAGAGTAAGCAACCTGCTGTGGGAAATGGATTTACAGAAAGTGATGCTTCTCTTCCGAAAGGTGATCTCATGTCTGTCTCCTGGGATGGTGGAGGCAGGTCAGTGTGTGTGAGCCTAATCCTTCACAGCCTCTCTTGGGCTCGAGCTCCTCTTGGCCTCTGCAGCTTGGAAGACAAAGCTTTATTCTTCAAGGTTATTCAGGAGCCTTGTAGCTGCTGCTGCCCCAATCTGTACCTTATTGCTTACTCCACACACTTTGATTTTGCTTGTTGGTACTGAATTTACTCTGTGCCTGCCTGTGTGTTGGTTTGTTGGAGGAAGCACACACCATCTTCTGCACTTCTGCAGCATAAATCAAATTCTAGAGAGATGACCTAGACCAGTACCTCCTGGGCCTGATTTAAGTCCAGTAAGTCTGTCACCAGATCACAAAGCCCTTTTCAAAGAGAGAAGCATATTGGACATTAATTTTACATGTCACTCCCATATCTTGTGTATTTGCTAAACCTAAGTGAGAGATTAACCTGAGTTCATCACATGAAGGGGCACAAATGCCTTGCCTTTCTGATCTTCAGTCAGGTGAATTTTTTTTTTTCCAAGTATCTTGCAAAATACTTTTTCTCCTTCTTTGCCTTCTAAGTTTTTCAAATTTTTTGCATCCCAGTCCATTTTGTCCTTCCCATCCCCTGCTTCCCACTTGATTTTTTGGATTGTGCAAGTTCAGAAACACAGGTCCTTGGTAAATCTAATTCAGATTTATCTGTACTATAGTTTCTCATCAAACTACCATGATCAGCCTGTCAGGTCTTGAAGAGTTGTAGGTTAGTGAGTTGCAGAGGAGGTAGCTTCCTTTGGGAAGACTGACATTACTGCCCTTGGTTCTGTATCCTGGCCTGCTGCTGGTTTTCTGCTTCTCTCTGTACATTGCATTGCAAGGCTGACCATTTGTGCACCTAACTGAGCAGGTCAGATATTTGGAAAATTGGGAACAGACAGGTATTTGGAGTGAGCAGCCTTCTTACCTGCCACAAGCTGTGCTCTCCTCCTCTGTCAATCAAAATTCTTGCTAAATTCTACATCTATATTGGTGTTGCAATTAGTCATTATCTTCCTCCCTGAGCTGATGTGGTGTGATGCTGAAGGACTGCTGATACAGGCTTTCAAGTGAAATCTGGAATGATACCTCTAGTGAAAATAGGCTTTGATTCTGATGCAGGTAAACAGCTCTGGATTTTGGTAGGATCATGATGCCTTTCTAACTCCTCACATCCTCAAGTGCAGGTTACACCAGACTTAGCTCCTTAATGTGTCCTTACTGTTGAATCAACGCATGGATTCTTGCAGTAGCAGCATGGAGATATGATTAGCTTCCTAATTATAAAGACAAAAAAAGAGTTTCTAAGCTTTTGAACACTGATCTTTATCTGAATGGTATATGGGGAGTACACAGTTATTTCCATAGAAGTGATTAAAGAGTAGGTAATTATCACATCATACCCTCCACACAAACTACTCTGAGGTCACAACTGTAATGCATATGAAACACCTACAGTATATCTGATTGCCTTTTCTGACATCCAGAGTTTTTGTTGTATTATTCCCTGACTGGGGGACACTGCATATTATCTAGAAACTTCATTTTCCATTGTGAACAAACCTGAGGTAAAATCCCATTCTGCATGTCCACACCCCAGCAGTGCTGTCACCTGGCACCATTCTGGTAAGGGGGATGTGAGGGTGGTTGTGCTGGAGCTGGGGGCCTTCCTCAGGGCTCTGGAAGGTGTGGTTGGTCATGGTGCACCTCTGCATGTCTGGAGCAGATCAGGCACTCCTCAGGGAATAACTACTTTTTTTTTTTTCCCCTGCAGAATAGCAAACCTGAAAATCCAACTGGCCAAGCTTGACAGCGAGGCCTGGCCTGGCGTGCTGGACTCTGAGCGGGATCGTCTGATACTGATTAATGAGAAGGAGGAGCTCTTGAAGGAAATGAGATTTATCAGCCCCAGAAAATGGACTCGAGGAGAGGTGGAGAGACTGGAGACAGAGAGGAGGCGCCTGGAGGAAGACCTTCAGGCTGCTAGAGACACTCAGAGCAAAGCTCTCACTGAGAGGTAGGTTATGGGCACAGGGCAGTGCCTTTTTGGATGAGAGGTAACTGGGAGCAAGCAGCAGCATCCCCTGGCTGGCTGCCCACAGCAATGCCCTCACATTCCCAAGACATCCTACTCAGAAAGCTTCTGAACCCATCTCCCAGACAAGCCATCTGCAGGTCTTACTGTGCTCTTGGGGGAAGGTTGCTTTCCTGAAATGTATCCTTTATGGGAATGTAAAGAAAGCTCAGAACAGCCCAGTATATGTTAGTGTAGTGTAACATTTCTGTATGCAGCCAGCATCTCGCAGCAGCTTCTACACTTGCTGTGCAGTCTGGGCCTTGGTAAATGTCAGCAGATGGAATTTTAAATTTCTTAAATTTGCTGTTTGTTCTGAGCATCCTTGTATGTGATTCCTGTAGGATCTGGTATTTGACAGGGCTGTGGGGCTTGCAGGGAATATCCTGTGAATCTAAACTAGCTGAAAAAAATGCCAACTTTCTTCCTTAATTTTACCTGTGTTGCAGGGGGAGATCTCACGGGAATGTACAGTGAGGATGAATACTGCATTAGGCATTGCCTACAGGTGTTTTACAGTCTGGATTTATTAATGAGGGTGGCTCAGCAGTGTTACTGGTAGCTGCAGTCTCTTGCACATGTGTGGAATAGGCACACTGCATTCACTCTCTCTTTGGCTCTGCATTTTCATTTCTTCTATGTGGTCAGTGTCCAGATGATGCCAGTTTTCTACACAGGCTTTTCGTGGTTTTATCAGGCTGGAAAAAATGTAAATGTCTTGGATGTGAGACTTTTACCTGCCTGAAGTATCTGTGGTTTGACAAATGGTTCTGGTCTTGCCATGAGGTGAACACCTCCATTTGGGATTTTTGGGAATATGGTCACATTCTAGAATGCTAAAGACATAGCACATGTATGGGGAAGGATTTTGTGTCCAGAGGCCTGTTCAGTTAGGGTGTGAAACAAACCCACGTGCACATGTGTTTATCTCAGGTGGGAGATAAAGCTGAGATGCTGCTAAAGCAAATAATCTAAATCTGTAATGAGGTGGTTAATAACTAAATCAAGTAACTCTTAATCATCCATAGACTTTAGTGGAAGAAAATATGACATTTTTACTTTTATTAGCACAGTAACTATAGGAATGCAATAGTGCAGAGTGAGTAAAATCTGCCTAGTTCTTTTAAGGTCTGATCCTAGGAATATCAATTTCAGTGGCACCAGCTGTAATTATTTTCTTTTGTTATAAATGTTTTCAGGACTGAGTTCTGCATTTTAGAAGTTTCTAAAGTTGGTAAACACCTACACATCTTGACTGAATTCTGTCCTGTGTATTCCTATCAACTTTTGTAGGATTTCACAGGAAAAATGTACATTTTTTCCTTCTCTCCTTCTTTAAAATAGTAAATGCTGCTTTAGCTCATCTCTTTCTTCGATCTTCTCTTAGACTGAAGTTAAACAGCAAAAGAAACCAGCTTGTCCGAGAGCTGGAAGAAACCACACGGTTGGTTGCCATGTTGCACACCCAGCTGAAGAGGTAAGTGACCCTTTCCAGAAGCTGTGGTTGCTTTTGCTGCATATTGTGCCACTGCCTTTCTCTGCAAACAGTTCCAGCTTCCAGCTGAGGGCTAAAAGGCCTTTTAGTCCCAGTAGTGACCTAAGGCCCCTGGGTAGTCATTGGAAGGAGAAGCCTTAGGATCATAGGTCCATTTAGATGGGTGCTTTTCAGTGGGCTGAACAACCTCCTGGTGGAGCCTCTGTCTCACAGCAGGAGTTTGCACAGTCCCTTTCAGTAATATTTAGGTGACTAGGGATAGCTGAGGCTTATTTGCTAAAGTTTGAATTACTGAAGTATTACATTAATAAAGTATGTTAAAGGCAGCTTAACAGACAGCAAGTGGAGTGAATCTGACTAATGCAACTACACATTAATGTATGAATGATCATATTTCTCTAATTCCAAGTGTGGATAATATATAGAGATATCCCTGAATCTGTTGTGCTTCATGTGGTGTAAAGAATGGCTTCTAGTTCAGGCTGTAGTTTTGGAAGAACACAGGATTACCATTTCCAGATAATGCATGACTGCAGGCACTAAGGCCAAATCATTTTGCTAAAACTATATTTTTATCATTCTGATAGCAAGAAAGTTTGGTGGGGTTTTTGTTTGATTGAGTGTTTGGTTGAGTTCAGTGTGTACTGAATTTACTCTGTTTGTAGCTTCTGCTCCACTTGGATTCTGTTTCATTTTGTGAAGATGACACCGAAAAGACTGGAAAGAAATCATAGTGCAAGACTGACATGTAAATAAGCCAGCATGGAGAATAGCTATCTGTGAGGCTTTTATGCAGTGGAAATGCATCATATTTTTATTTCACCTAGCTGATTAGGGATCTTTTGAGGTGATCAAGAAGCATGTGAAACTAATTTCTTCCTAACCGTGTGCCCAGTGTTCTTGGCATGCTCCTTCGTAAGAATAAGTGTTTGTTATTAACCCCATAATACAGAACGTCTGGCATTCAAAGGCATGTACAAAAGGAAGTTGAGCCCAGTTTTTTGATAGGGAAAATATTAATTTAAAACCCTTCCCTTTCCATAGTAAAGTACACTGAAGAGCTGTAAATTCATTAGGCTTCAACAGATGTGTATATACTGCCAATATGCAAAAACATCTATCAGAAGCTTTTTTGAACAAATGTGATGCAGCACACATCTGTCAGAAGAGATTTTCTGCCAAAATTATACTAAATACAGCATACTTGCCTTTTTCTCATAAGGTCATGAACATAATTATACAAACGTAGCTTCCAGCTTTTACCCTATAAATAATAAATAAGGGATTATTAGGCTTATTAATATCTCACTGTTTTTCAGTGGGGCAACTTAAGCCACTTACACATATTCAGAAAAATTTCAATAGCTAATCCCTATCTGAAGTGAGGGTCAGTAATGACCAAGGTCTTCAATATGCAGAGCAGGAGTGTTGGTTTAAATGGAATTTCTAGAGACAGTACATGCTGTAGTCACTACTGGAATACTTGCTGGGTCTCCTGAGCAGAAGACTGTGCTGTGGTGTCTGGACTTTCTCATCTGAACAGACTTATATTCAGCACCTGCTTAAAATTAATTCTGTTGTCAGTTACGTTCTGAACCTAGAACTCGAGGAATAAATAAGACGTGTGAATTGATTTCACAGCCCAGCCCAGCCCCAACTTTTTCCCTTGCTCTCTTGGCCCTGGATTCCATGTAGCAGTCTTTCACATGGATAAATTCTGCCAGCTTTCTGGGAACTGCTGGCTGCTGTGATCTCTGAGGGCCAGTTCCAGGCAGCTGTGATATTGCCTTTTGGCTGCAGGTCCAAGATTGAGGCAAATGGAAGAAAATTTCCATATGGTCAGACAGTTCATTGCAATAACTTCATCGTCTTGCATGGGCCTTGCTGGGTTTTGCAGTCTGCTTTGAAGATTAACAGAAGACATAGATAATTTTCAGAAAGATGTGGGGGGGGGGGCGGATGGCACTAATTTTAATTGGTTTGAAACTGTTCATTAGAGTTGTTTTGGCTAAACAAAGGCTCCTAGGGGTCTGATATGGTGAGTAGAAAAATGTGTATGATTGATTCTTTTTTACTGAGCAGTGACCCACTGTTTCTGCTGCATAGACTGTGGCTCTGGATTGCTCTGGGGACTAATGCGTGTGGCCTGAGCTAACAAAGCAACACCCTGTGGGCTTAGAGATGTGGTGATATTGCAGTGTTTTCATGAGAAAACAGTGTCATGGTTTTCTGACTTGTTTCCTTCAGTCTCTCCACCAGCATGCTTTCCCTCTCCTCGAGCAGCAGTCCTGGTTCTCTTGCATCTAGCAGAGGATCTCTTGCCACCTCCAGCCAGGATTCGTCCACCTCAGCCAGTTTCACTGATCTCTACTATGAGCACCTGGAGCAGTTGGAGCAGTTGGACTCGGAATATCAAAACAAGCTTGACTTGCTCTTAGAAGGAGCCACTGGGTTTAGGCCATCAGGCTGTATCACCACTATTCACGAAAATGAAGTAGCAAAAACTCAAAAAGCAGATACCACGAGTCGCATGCAGGCTCTGAGGTCCTTGTCTGGTACCCCCAAATCCATGACATCACTGTCCCCAAGGTCATCTCTCTCTTCTCCATCCCCACCTTGCTCTCCACTGGTGATAGACCCACTTCTAACTGGTGATGCCTTTTCAAGCCATATGGATTTTGATGATGCAGAGATAAGTGCAAATCTGTCAGAACTCACCCTAAACACTGGGAGTGGCAACTGTAGACTGGAAGAGCCTCGAGCAGGAGATAAACATCTAGGTCAAGGTATGGAAAGAAAAGATTTGCATGTACTGCATGCATTTATATTTAATGTAGTTCATAAGGCATTGAGAAGCAAGTGTTTCAGAAGCTGTCTGTCATTTTGTTATCTTTATGTTGAAAAATGTTTTCAACTCTGTGTTCTGTCTTGTTTGGGAGGGAGGGTTGGTATTTTAATTTGTACACAGAAATACTGATCTAATGAGTCTTGCAAGAGACTGATTTAGGTGTGTTTTTATTGAACACAGATGTGTGTGTACACAAATCACAGTGATTTCATGTGCAAATATAAATGGTCATGGTGGAACTCCTGGTTTGATTTGGCACTAAATGATCCAGAAGGTCGTCTATTGTTTTGGGTCTGAGAGACACAGAGTTGCCATATTGATGCAAAGTTTGTGACTAAGCTTTTGAGGAGGGCTGGAAAAGCCATTTAGCTTAATAGTTAACAAATTATAGTAATAATAATCCTTCCCCACCACCTTGGTATGCATAAGATCCTGCTCTGGTTCTTAGTAAATCAGTGGCAATGAATTTATTAATTTCAGCTGAGCAGACATGTCAAGGCTGTGCTCGAATTCTGCTGTTTTGGTCTCTTAGCAACAAAAACATGTTTAGATTATGTTAGATTGTAAGCATGATAAAATAAGACCTTTAGAGATAGTGGATGTTCTGATATATGCATATGGCATGTTGGTGGGTGGGAAGGGTTCATCCTTTTTTGGAATGGATGGGCTGAAGCGGATGGAAGGCAGTTGGCACAGCCAGAGCACAGTGCTAGGGCCTGTCTGAAGCTCTTGTGACTGTAGTTGGGTTAAATCCAATGAGAGAAAGGACTGGATTTGTAGCTGTAGTGAGGAAGACTTTACAGGCAATATAAACTTGCAAACTACAGTCCTATGAACCAGCAGTACAGTTTGTATCTGTTTTTTGTGGGATTCTCGAACAGCTTGCGTGAATAAAGGGTAATAGTGCTATCATCACCTTCTGCATTAAGAAGGTTGACACTATTTAAAACACAATAAAAAACACAAGTGCAAATCTTTCCCTCTGAGCTACCATTTTCCTACAAGCAAGAAGTATTATGCATTTGAGTAGGAAACACTAATTATTCTTATTAGAACGGGGCACTGATTAGTTTTAACCTTTTTAGCTCTTCAAGATTTGCCAAGGCTGTTAAAGTGAAAGCTCAGGTGTTAAGCAGATTAAGTGATTACTGCTGTTAGCCAGTCAGCAGACAAAATAATCACCATAAGCAGTTTATTTCAGGGCAATAACAAGATGAGATTCTACTCCTCAGGCATTTTGGGGGTGGGGGGTTCAGTGTAACACCCGAAATGCAGGGCTGGCTCTGGGGTGGTCAGTCCTGGGCAAAGCATGCTCATGTGTTCTGGAAGCAGAGCTGAACAGTGTATCTATCTTGCTGCTGCCTTCTGGTAGAGCAGAACCTCCTCTAGCTGTGAAACTGAAGTAAGGCTGCCTTTCTAACCTGAAGAACACCTGAGTGATTTAGGGGAAATTAATAGCAAAACCTGGAATCTGGCAGAGTCCAGCATTCTCTGATTAAATGGTAAAGATAGTGGCTCCTCAAAGCCCATGGAAAGGTAAATGGCAGGAAAAGAAGAGCAAACTTCAATTTCTTGATGTGAGTGAAAAAAAAATAAAACAACACAAGTTGTGTTATCCACCTGCTTGGAAAAATGGAGAAGAGTTGAGTCAGTTCTGAACTCCTCCATAAACTTTCTTATTAGTGTGATATCTCTTCAGAGACTTAAGGCTGAAAACTGAAAGTCCAAGTTTTGTTAATTAGCTGCATGAATGGGCTGAGCTTTCCAAATCTTTTGCAAAACCAGTAAGGAAAGGGGTGGCTAGAATAGTTGTCAGGGCACTATTCATCTTTATTCAGCTTTACACTGTAGCACCCTGCTGTACAGAACTCACTGTTGTGCACTTTTGTATTCATCCCCCCCCTTGGCCCTGAGGTTCTTGGGGTGGTGATCAAGAATAAGGTTTTTGGGTTGGAATGACTCCATAGCATTGGGAACTGAGGGAGAAAGAGAGGTTTGGTGTGTTGAGGCCAACCTGCAGTACCTTTCCCAGTGAGCCAGTCCTATGTAAAAGGATTCCCAAAACAGCATTTGGTGTGTAAAACTGAAAGAATCAGATTTAGGAAGCCAGCAAGTGGGGAAGAAGTTATTTTCCTATTAAAACCATGGGCTAGGAGGTAAGAAGGAGCATTGAGGAAAGAAGGTTTGACCCTGCCCATATACCTCTAGCACAGCCTATGATCCACAGCACTGCAGGGGCCTGGCCCTGGCATGTAGCAGGAGGTAGGATGGATTAAACTGGGAATGCCAGTGTTAAATGGATCCATTTGTTTCAGTTAATGACTCATACATTGTATTACAGCTGCTAACTTCTATTCATGTGGGTTTGCCTATGGGGAAAAGGTATGGACATTTTATTTCTGTTCCATGGGAGTGCCAAGATGAGAAATGCCATTTGGTGGTAGTGTCAAAAAAAAATCCATGGATAAATGGGCCTGAAATGGCACAGGTGTCTCAAAGGATTTGAGTTACCTGTAGCACCCTCTACTGTTGGTTTACAAGTCCTTACAAGTCCTTTTGGTATTCCATAACCCTTGCACACTTTTCCACCAGTTTATTCAAAGCTGGATTTAATTCTTTAAGTGGCTTTGTGAGACTGTGAAGAAAACAACACCAAAAAAAAATCTGAAAAAATAAACTCAAACCCCATAAAACCAACCAAAACCCAAACTTTCTTTGTAATAAAGAAAATATGCATTGGAAGCCATAGATAGGTTTGGGGGCATGTGTTTGTCTAAGTCTATGGGAAAGAAGGACCTCTTCTGAAGAGCAAAAGCCTGTTGGAGAGGAGTGTACTGCTCTACTGCTGTGGGGCTCCAGCTGCACCCAGGGTGACACATGGCACCTTCTCACTCTTGGAGCAGGTCTGCCACATCCCTGAGGATAGAGCCAAGAGCTGGGTATGGCCCAGCACTCATTACCCACATTGGCAGATGGAGTTCTCCAGACTCCTGGCTGCAGCTCCTCTCCACGGCAATGTTCAAGTGGAAAGATGCAGAATTTGCAGGTTTCCAGGGAGAATCTTTCTCTGTTTTGAAGCAGAAGAAATGTATGTGAGATAACACCTCTGTGCAAAACTTGCTTCACGTTCTTTGGTTTCTCTTCCCTATCCTTTTCCCTGTATTTCTGCATATGACTGCTCTTTTAAATCCTGTAACTCTCTCTCCATTTTCAGCTAGTTAACCTGGTCTTTCTGGACCTGCCTTTTGTGCTGTGTACACAAAAGTTTGGATTTAGGTGGTGTTTTTTCTTTTTACTGTTCCTCTCTTGAAGTTAAACTTGATATAAGCTCTCCAGGTGGGATATGCAGCTCCACATGATCCTGGTCAGCAGTGCTGTCTGGGTGGCTGGGAGCAGAGTGACTGCTGCCTGCCTAAGGGTGCCTTGCAGTAAGAGCTGGTTTATTGGTTCATATTTTTAAGTTCACTAGAATTTAGAAATCCTGCTGCTTCTGAGCGCTGCTCATCATGTCATGGGTACCTCTCTGCCTTTCCAGGGCATTGGAAGCCTCTCCTGCAAGGATCTGTGCCCAGGGAGGTGCCAGGGCAGGCAGCTGTAACACACTGGGCCCAACCTGTGTGTAACCTCAGCCCTCACACTGCTGCAGGGCCCAGGGAATGAATGGGCACTCACTGTGCAATGAAACCCTCTCTCAACTCCACCACACAGTCTGTTCCTCCTGTTTTCCTGGGACTTTTTGTTCTCCAGGGCAGTTTGGCACGTTTCCCCACTTCAAGGCCACCTTTGAGCTCAGCCTGCCTTACCTGTGTCCCCTTTGTCTTTAGAAATGTGCAGTTGCTTAACAATACCTGACTGGGGAAAAAAATGCACTTGAAGGGGAAGATAAAAAGAAAAGCTGCTGCTATCCAGACAGTTGGCTTTCATTAACACCTGGTTTTGGTTTTCCTCTGTGCTTTTGTGATAGGTGTGAGCACAGCTGGAGGGCCGGCGCTGAAGGTGGCGGGTGTGTCAGCCGCGGTGTCTGACGAGTCCGTAGCTGGGGACAGCGGCGTGTACGAGGCGTCTGTCCAAAGGTAGGCATCAGATCTCTCTCCAGGATGCAGCCAATGACTCAGCTTTGCACAAGTCAGCTGCAATACTGCTGATCGTGACCTTGTTTTGTAATTTGGTGGCTAAAGTTGTCAATCTCAGGTTTCTTAATACTTTTGAAAAAACTATGAGCAGGTTGAATTTGATTATCAAAATGACCTATGCTTCCCATAATAGAAACAGCAGAAAGGAAAGGAGCTCTCAGAGAGCTGTTTGAACAGCTGGCCTGTTTGTGAAGGTCCTGGTAAGCTGTGGCTGCTGCCTTGGTGGGGGGAAGTGAAGCCATCTGGCAGGTGGAAAGCTCCCCTCCTCTCAGTCAGTGACAGCCCTCAGTCAGCATTTGGGGACTTGGGGATGTTTAAGGAAGAGAGCAGAAGCGCCTTGAACTGCCTGATGGATGTGCACGTGCAGGGATGCAGTTCCCAAGTGCTTGGAGCAAGAGCAGGATGTGATGCCTGCAAGACTTCTCCCACTAAGGGCACAGCTGGGAGTCACTGCTCTTGCTGGCTTTCTGGATTGTTGTTCAGGGCTTTGTTAAAAAGTTCACTGGGAGGTATTGAGCTTATTGGTACCTGGTTTGGCTGCATCTGATGTGTTTTCCTACTGTTTTTATTAGCACTGAGGTGAATTATAGGGCTGTTAGTTGCAAAACATGACTAGAGGTGAAATATCACTCATCTCAGATTCCCCCCATTCATTAGTTATCTTCATTAATTCTCTAGATAAATTAGTAATTTTTATGTTTGCAGCACAATTCACTTTGACAAGGGAGTGCAATGCTTCTGTAAATTAGAGTTCCTGGGCTCAAGCAGTCAGACTGTTGGTGTCCCAGGGCCCCTGTGTTCCTTCAGTGGGGTAGGGAGCTCTGTGGAGAGGGGAGTGGGGTAGCCCAGAAGGCATCCCATGCACACTCACATGTCTGGTGTTAGTGGTGTTCGGCTTATCAGCTTGCCAACCCCTGTGGTGCCTACAGTGACATTCTGGTGCCTGTCCAAGTGGTGAGGGTGGGGTGAGCCACCCTCTGCAGCTAAAATGTAATGAAATGCAAGGGAGTGCTAAACTCCCTTGGAAAACACTTAGAAGAGAAGAATGCTAATCCTGTTTTCATGTGCTACAGCATAGCCTCTTGAGTCAATTAGACAATAAATGTAGTTTTGGGGACTTTCAGTGCATAAAACTTGGAAGGAGGGATACATTGGGAGGGAAATGATGCAGAATAGCTGTTTCCAGCAAGGCCAGTCAGTGTACTCTGTCACTTTTAATGTGCTTAAGAAAGTTTGATTTCTTAAAGAAACAAAGGAACTACTTAAATCTAATAAAAGTTGAGCATTTTTGCTGTCATGATGCAGAACAGGATTGCAGTTGTTAAGTCATATTTCTCTTGCTGGGCAGTCAAGGGAAAAAAAAACAGTCAAGGGAACCCTTTAAAAATCCCCCACTGCCTTAGTTTTGCAGTCTTTTGTGTGGCTTTTTTTTTTTTCTTTTGGCAGTGAAGAGGGAAGACATATGACTTTCTGCTGATAAGCATTGTAACACATACCTCTAAGGCTGATTGCACTTACTTCTTAAATGGGCTTTCTTTTAGCTGCTAGTTTTACAAAATCCATATACTAAACCACTGAATGGAAGGGAAAAGATCTTGTATCACCTAAATGCAAACACTTCAATAAGGCAAATCAAATCATTAATTGTTGTTGATTCCTTTCAGACCGTGTGTGTCAGAAGTGATGGTGTTTGACAGTGACGATGCAGAAGCAGTTGGAACAGCCAAAGTGCAAATTGCAATGAGGTATGTGCAACATATTTTACTGGATTTGCCTTCCAGTGGAAAGAATAATAAATGGGATTTAAAATATAGTGCTTTCTATACTGTTTTCTTCTCCTGTCCTATTAGTATTAACTAACTAATGCCCTTTTTTAGTGTAATTAAGAATTATACTTGACTCCAGGAGGTTCTTGGCCCAGTTGCCCTCTTTCATGTCAGTGGAAATCAACTGGTGATACTGTGCTGTGAGGATGCAAACCAGCAATAGGAGCACTGGCAGTGCTGGGCTGGAGAAAGCCTTTGGCTGCATTACAGAATCCTTAAGGGTGCAACTTGGGTAGAGAAAACTGCTGAGAATAAGTGGCAGTCACAATCCCTGACCTCATGTGAACACCACAGTAGTGGATAAGATGTAGGAGGGCAGGCACAGAGGCATCCTCCTTAAATGACTTTTTGGAATTATGTGGGATTTGAGAAAAGGAAGTAATACAAAACTCGATTGTCATGGCCATCCAAAGCAAAAGGTTACTTGTGACATCCTCACTGTTGCACTTCAAGTATTTTTAATTGTAACTTTTCTATATTGCAGCCACTAAGGCCTCTCAAAAAATTGTAGCTACAATGCAGCAATTTAACTAGACCTCAGGAAAAGCACTATGTATTAGGTCAAATCTCCATTGTATCTGAATCCTTAAGTTCTGGATGTTCTGGACTGTTCTGTATACTGGATGTTCTGGTAGCAAAACTTGATGTAATAGGAAACTGGTTTTGTTTTAAACTATGGGCAAGTTGTGGTCCCATTATAGTGTTGTCTTGTTTGTTAATTTTTTGTATTGTTTGTGTGGAATACTCAGCCACAGAGCCCAAGGCATGCTTCTCTAATAATAATGCTTCTCTGTGTCTTTCTGATTCAGATATGATGACAAAAATAAACAATTTGCAATATTGGTCATCCAGCTGAGTAATGTTCCAGCACTGCTGTTACAACAAGATCAAAAAGTGTAAGTGGGTGAAATAAACACATTTGGCACGTTTGTGTTGGATCCCAATGAGAATGAAAGTTATATTGGCTTATGATTTTTCACACTCATAAAAATTTACCCTTCCTGAAATGTTTCTATACTTTGTGTGGTGACACGAACTAACAAACCTGTGAACAGGAATCAGGTGCAGTTTCTTCCTCAGAGGTCTGTATTTGCTAGGGAAGGACTTGCCTGGAATTAGCACTGGCTGGTGAGGCTCTTAATTGTAGCAGTGCCTTGAGCACCTGCATTGAGTGAAGAGGGGGAGTTTGTCCTGCTGCAGAACTCCTTGGACACCTGCGTGGGTGGGAAAATGTGAGGCTACTGCTAGACTCATTCCAAGCACAAGGTTTTTAAATTCAGCTGTGTGCTGACAAAAACTGGATTCAGTTTTGCTGTTCCTACCTACAGAAGGATGTGAGCAGTGTGACAGGTTGCACAGATGTAAACAACCATGTAAAACAGGATCCCATGATGTCTGATTATGAGGTTCAGTCTGTGGCAACTCGTGCCACTTCACGTCTCTGATGCTGTGACGAGATGTTCCTTTTTTCTCAGTTGACTGCAGCTCCAAAGAACAGGAAAGGACAGCAGTACTTAGGATGAGTGTCAGTGAGGGATTTGAGGGGGACTGCAGACCTGCAGGGCAGTGCTGAGGGCAGTGCTGTTCCCACAGGAACATTCGCGTGGCTGTGCTGCCCTGCTCGGAGAGCAGCAGCTGCTTGTTCCGCACCAGGCCGGTGGAAGCTTCAGACAATCTCGTGTACAATGAAGCTTTCTGGGTTTCCATCTCCTACCCGGCTTTACGCCAGAAGACTTTGAGAGTCGATGTTTGCACTGTAGATAAGTCTCACCTTGAAGAATGTTTGGTGAGTATCTAGCTCTGTTTTAATAACTTTGTGTTTGTTTCCTCTTTTTAATTAGACACGATGTTACACTCCTGAGGTGTGGCAATTCCTGTGAAAGCCTTCCTGATAATCTTCAGCTGTGTCATCTCTCCCCCACAGGGTTCTTTGCATTGACAACTTCCATCAGGAAAAACAATTATGAGATAAATGTTTTGTTACAGTACCTTATTAGACTACTAGATATTTCTCCTTCATTATTTGATGTCAAATTCTAACTAGTTTTCTTCCTTTTGGAAACATTTATGGTATTGCAATTGAGAACCCATTACTTTGGTTTTGGATACATCAGGTTGTGTACTAAATGTAATGTATTAAAAAATGACAAGGCAGATGAAGAGAAATGGGATATAAAAAGCTAAAACATCTGGGTTTGGGCAGTGATTTTTGTCAGCCTTGCAAATTTCTTGAAAGGGAGTCATCCTCTTCTGTTCTTTTCTCTTCCTCTGAAGCTCTGGCTGTAATTTCTCCTTGCTGCAGTAGCACTGTCCATACTTCTGGATTCTTGTACAGTGGAGCTGTAGTGAAACACTTGTTGCTTAGATTGGAAGCCCTTGACAATGCTAAAAATAATTAAACATAAAGCATTACTAGTGGTGTTGAAATAGAATAAACAGACAATTTTTCTTTTTTGTTGAATTTGCCAAAATCAAGCAGTCCTGGATTTTCACTCTGATTTTTTTCTGACTGGTAGTTGGTCATTTTAGTATTACACTAAAACTGTGTTTTTGCTCTCAACAGGGTGGAGCACAAATTAGCCTTGCTGAAATATGTAGATCTGGAGAGAAATCAACCCGTTGGTATAACCTTCTTAGTTATAAATATCAGCAGAAGCAAAACAGGAAAAGTAAACAAGGAAACAGCCACTCTGAAGTACCCTGCGCTGAAAAAACAGTAAGAACAACTGCTTAAATTGAACAAATCTCTTCTGAACAGGACCAGCAAGAGGGTTTGTGTGGCTGTTACTATAGAGAAGTGAAGGCTGCTGTGTTTATATTTACAACTCGAACATGTTGTTAAGTGCAGCAAAATGATTAACTTGTTGACCCCAGGTATTGTCCTGGGCTAAACACTTACTGAAATCTGCTGCTCAGGAAGCTGAGGAATGTGGTACATGGCATGGTGTAAGTGATGTATGGGTTCCAGTCTTCCTGCACTGTGTGTGCAGTGAGGCTGGGGGCTGTTCTCACCACAGAGGCTGGGCACTCTGCAGTCTCTCAGAGTAATTTCTTCACAAGAAGCATCTTTCTCTCCTCAGGATTCTGTCTCAGCACTCTTAGAGCAGACAGCTGTTGAACTGGAAGCTGTGGAGAAGAAACTGGAAGAAAGCAGAAGCACTTTAACTAGTGGAGAGAGCTGGTAGGTGGCATCCCACCCTCTTGTTGTGGAGTGATCAGAGCATTTGGGTGCAGAGGAAAAAGCAGATGATACTGAGCTGTGGGAGGCTTCTTTTTCTGTTTTGGTGAAAAATACTGTTTCTTCTGTTCTGGAGGTGGTACTTAGAAAATTATAACAAAGCTGATAAATGTTGAAAATTGACAGTAGCACTATGCTAATTTTTTTATTTGTACAGTCTTCTATGGATGCCCTGAAAACTCCATTCTGTGCTGCAAGGCTTTGCTTGAATTTTAATGTGGGTATTCTTTATATGGTACAGATTCAGATTTCATTAAAGAAGTCTAACATTTGAAATGGAAAGCAAGCCTGACCAAAGGGATTGGTGGAGAAGCCTGCTGTGAGTTAAAGGAAGCTGAAAAGGATGTTAAAACAATGCTTCAATTTTGTCCAGTAGCACTTTTTAACCAAGATTAATGGCATCCTGAGAGCAAATCTCAAGATGCACTTTTCTTAAACTCAGACCACATGCTGAACCCTCATTTTGCTTCTTTTGAAGCCAGACCAGGATGAAGTTTTCAGTGTCATGTGGTCTTCTGGTGCAGCTTCTCTCCTTTCTAAGCCTGTGTTTTTGTAATCTTGGTGGGTACAGGGCCACCTGGCTGCCTTGAGGACGTGTTTCTGTCCAGCAGCTCACAGGAGGTTATTCCTGCTCCAACACCAGAGTATTATCCACAACAGGCCAGTTCAATAACAAAGCTGTTCCTTTCAGGCAAGATGAAGAGGTTCCTGACCTGGAAGAACAGGATGAGATCAGTGAAAATGAAGCAGAGGAGGAAGAAGAATTCTGTGCTGGAAAATCCCTGTGGGAAACAGAAGAAAGTCTGAATTCCCAGCTGCACACAGAGATAGCAGTGAAGGTACAGTCAAGGGCCTTTAGAACAGAAAGATTTAAGCTTCCCATTGCTCAGCTGACTGGGTTGTGGCTGAGCTGAGCAAGGCTACAGCAGTTATTTGAAAGTTCACCATTGATGATTAAATGTTAATCTACCTGAAATCTTTGTAAATAGCTCAGTGTGACCATTTTGTCCCACAGTTAATACAGCGCCATTTCATGCCTTCTTTTTGCTGCTCATGAAAACTGCTTTAATTAATGTGACAGTGTTTTTGACCTTGTTTAATTCTGAATGTAGCTGTACACAGCTCTCTCTGTACACTTATTTGGATCTTTGCTGCAGATCCACAAGGAAGATAAGGGTCTTTAAAATCGTACCTGCTCTCTGTGGATTGCCAGGTTGCAGTGGATCCACAGGCAAAGCCCATTGGAATCAATTGTGTTGTAGAGCAGTCAGTGGATGCAAAGCCCTTGGGGAGCAATGCAGTAAATGCAGCAGAGCTCCAGGAGTGAAGTGTCAGAACATGCTGCATGAGAAGGGCTAAAGAATGTCTGGGTTTGAATGCCACAAGCACAGACGTGGCACAGGTGGCTGTCACACAGCCCTGGGGGTGTGTCCTGGGCACATGGAAAGCTGGCATTTACACTGCACTGTGTGTCTTTCAGGTGGATAAAGAGACCAACACAGAGAGCCTGGCACAGTCCTCGACTGTAGTTCGTCCAAAAGACAAAAGAGCAGCAAATCCACCCCAAACTCAGTTTGTCAGGGGCAGCACCATCATCCGCTCAAAAACATTTTCCCCAGGACCACAGAGTCAGTACGTGTGTCGGGTAAGGAAAATGAACCCTCTGCTTCTTAGTGCTTGTTTTCACTCAGTCTGAATTGCTCACAGAAACCCAACAGTTCTTTCTTCTCTTCCCTTCTGACTTCAGAATTTTCTCTGTCCTCACCTCCTGGACAGTATCTTGCCTTGGAACTAACAGCATTAAGCACAAATTTATCAGATATCTATGTGCACATATATTTATAGCACATGCAGCTTGTTGAGATGCCCAAACTGACCTGGAAGGGCACTGTAAGACAGTGATGAATAAGCTGCATATTAAACAGTTTTCTGCTGTTTGAAGTGTTCTGTGCTAACTCAGTTAGCTCTGTCCACCTGACTTCAGATGAGGTGAACATAAAACCTTGATAGAAATGGAAAGGTAAGCACCTGATAATATCAGCAAAAAAACTATGGAAATCTGAGTCACCAGTGTGCTTTGTGTGAAGGTAACTGAACAGGCCATGTGTTGGGTCAGATGTCATTTCCCCTGCTTTGAAATGTTTGTTCACAATTATTTCCTGAATTGAGGGTCAGAATGGACTATAAATATCTCATCTTTTAAGTGGAACTGGCAAACAAGCAAGCACTGTCTTTTACCACACATGACCTGTCCCAAGTGGGCAAGCCCTTAATACAGCTGATCCAGATTTGCTGTGTAGGTTCTCCCTGGTTCAGAATCAGGTGCTTCCAGAGGAACCAACCTTACTCATTCTGCAGCAGGGGCCTGTGCTTGAGTGGTACAGGTGCTGTGTCCCAGATCCCACACAGATCCCAGTGTCTGTTCCCCTCCTTCCCCAGCTTCGAGAAGGGACATGAGAAGGGAATTAAAATTAAACCTGCTTGAGCTGAGCTCTTTGTAAGGGTCTAAAGACAATCACAAAACAAGGCAGGCTGTGTGTAACGTGGCAGCTCTTCAGCTGATAAACTCAGGGGGACAGCTTTCAGGTAAACTTGCCTCTTCCACCACTAACTTAAATATAGATTATAGAAAAATACAGATTAGAGAAAACAGAAATCTCCAGTAAAATAGTCCTATGTTTTACGTATGTTAGGAAAGTGTATTATTATTATTACTGATGTTGTTATTATACAATAATATACAATATACAAAAATACAGTACTTACAGTCTATTTTTCTGGGCTGTTTTGCCCAGCCTAGTTACTTGCACAGGAGAAGAGCAGTGGTGCAGAGCCCCATGCCATAGCCTAACTTAGTGTCTCTCTTTGCTCATAGCCTATTCCCAAAAAGGGACAGAGTTCAAGGCTTGTGGCAGGATCTGGCTGTGCCAGTGCAGACTGGGGTGACAGCTGTCTGCCTTTCACAAAACTTCATAGTTCTGCTTACAACAATCTCTGGTCTTGCTGATAGTGTATGTATGCACTGCTTGTATTTCTTTCATGAAAAATTTGTGGTTTTTGCCTTCCATTTCAGCTGAATCGCAGTGATAGTGACAGTTCCACACTATCCAAAAAGCCCCCCTTCGTTCGGAACGCGATGGAGAGGCGAAGTGTCAGAGTGAAACGGGTAAGAACATCACCACTTCTTTTACCTCTAACACAGACACATGCAAAAAACAGTAAACTGTTTTAAGGGGAAAATTTGCAAACATAAATCAGTTGCCACATGCTTTCATTCACAATCTTTTCTTTGTGTGTGAGAAGTCTCTCAAGGATTCTTTGAAATACCAGATTATGACAGGAACGTTTAAGTTGGAACTCATTTACAACAATTTATTTAGAAAAATGGTTCCTGGTATTTTCCATCTTGTCAGAGAAGTAGCACAAACAGTTTTGCTATGTTTATTGTTGTGAGATTCTTAATTATTTATAATAAATTTGAGGAGCTGGAAAAGAAGATGAGGAGAATGATGGCTCAGATGCTCAGGTGACCCTGTTGTAGTGATGCCATGGCACACAATAAACCACTGTAGCCACTGTGATGGCAATCACTAAAACTCCCCCAGGATACTGACACTGAACTCCTAAGGAGATTATTTTCTTGGCACAGCTTGTGTTTGAAACTAGCAGAAGGCAATATGTTACTGGAAAAAGCAATCATAGGTTTTTCTGGAGCACTGTATATTCCTTTGAAGATGAGACATTAAACTTAGGAGGAAGGTGTGCAAGCAAGACTTCTTCAATTTGGAGAAGCTGCCAAAGAAGAACTTGAACGGAAGCACAGAAATCAAAACACTTATCTATAAGATTTCCTTGAGTTTGTGGTATCTGTCTCAAGACAGACTGGAAAGCAGGATCAACAGAGATGGTTTGTGTTAAGAGAAGCACTAGAAAGATGGGTCTCATGATGTGTTTGGCACTTTCTGGGTGGAGTGGTTGGGACAGTTCTCAGTGTGTTCACACACCCCTTCTCTTCCAGCCTTCAATCAAGTCCTTCGGTACAGAGCGCCTGATCCGCACCTCACTGGACCTGGAGCTGGACCTGCAGGCTTCAAAAACTTGGCACGACCAGCTGGTTCAGGAGATCTCAGTGCTCAAGGAACTGAAGGAACAGCTGGAACAAGCTCAAAGTCAGGGTGAAAAAGAGTTGCCACAGTGGGTGAAGGATGACGAGAGGTTTCGACTGCTGTTGAGGCTTGTGGAGAAACGAGTGAGTCATACCTGCCTTGGGGTTTCATTCCACTTGGTTGAGAAATTTTGGAAACAGAAGACTTTGAACAGTCAGTAAATGAAGCCTGAGCACTGTTAGTCTGCCACATACAGCTCTATCAAGCTGTTAGTCCTGAGACCTTGCATTCACCAGCACAGAGATCTGCTGCCCTAACAGAGGTGTGAATACGAGAAGTCACAAATGCCATCTGTTCTGCCAAGAGTGTCCCCCCAGTCTGCAGGAGGTGTGGTGTGTGGTGGTTGGCACTTACCTTACTCTACATCACACCCTCCCCCATGCACAGGGCTCCTTCTCAGCTTCTGGGATTTCTCAGCACCTCTGCTGGCACCAAGCAGAGACCAAGCTATGCTGGCACCAGGTGTAGGAGGGAGTTTGTGTGAGGTGCTCTTTGTGGTGCTGTGTTCTTGTGTGTGCTGATCTTCCACCTTAAAAGATCTATCAAAAAGATACAAAGAGAGTACTGACAGGCTGGAAAGACACCTTACAAAAAACTTTCTCCCTTAGAATGGTTAGTTGACAAGCTTCAGTTTAGCTTCTGTGGCTTGTGACTTCCAGAGTCACCAGTTTCCAAACCTCTCAGACCTCCAGCTGAAAGATCAGTTAGGATAAGAGAATTCCTCCTGGAAACACAAAAAAACTCTTCTCCATTATTCATTTAGGTGCAAAATCCAGAACACAAGTGTGAGCTCAAGGCTGATAAAATGATGAGAGCTGCTGCCAAGGATGTCCACAGGCTGCGAGGGCAGAGTCGAAAGGAGCCCCTGGAAGTGCAGTCATTCAGGTAATTGTAGGTAAAGGGGAGGAAAAATTGACTACTACCATGATTTTTCTGTGGATGACTGAGATGATGAGGATTGATCTCTGCAGAAGTAGTTAGTTAACTGTTCTGCTAAGAACTTCTGTATTTTCATATCAAAGTATAAGGTCTGACTCAGGGAAATTAGTTGCAGCACTGCACATGATCAAAGCAACCAGCATTCTCCAAGTCATTCCCCTGGCAACAAATTCTTTAACACAGAAGCAGCCCTTAACTTCCCTAAGCAACAGACCCAGAAAGGAAAAAGCCCTGAGCCTTTCTGAAATGGCTTTTGGTAAGGTCAGTGTTGTGGGTTTAACTCATGTCTGATAAGTAAATAAAAGGTGTGGATTATGAGAGGATGTACACCTACTCCTTGTGGGGACAGCTGGTGGGATAAATTCTCATGTGGATAATGGACATTTCTGGCAGGATCTCTATTGCATTAACAACTGATAATATTTTTTTCAGAGAGAAAATGGCGTTTTTCACACGGCCAAGAATAAACATCCCAACACTCTCTGCAGATGATGTGTGATCACCATAAAGTATTTGCTTTTTGGACAATTCTACAAATGCAGATTGGGTTTTGAAGTTATTTATGTGGTATTATGAAGGTACCAAGGCATTTGTATATTAGAGCTTTTGTCAGTATGTGGATGTTTTGAAGATTTTTAGGTTAAAGTTATATCATCACAGAAACCAGCATTAAAGTGACAAGATTGTATAGTTTGTATATTTAGGAATGTATTTTTGGGAAATAGAATTTTAAATAAGAACAAATGCAGCGTAAGGTGCTGTTATTCTTAAATAATGCTGTTTAGACTTTTTGTACAGCTCTACCTTTTAGAGGTTTTACTGCAATAAAATAAATTTGAAGGAACCTCACCCCTACCTTCTATGATGTTCTGCATCGGACTCTCCTCTGAGTGATGTATTTTGTACCCTGTGGGGAATGCTGGGAGCCAGCTGGGACTCCCAAGTGCTGTGAACGAATTCTCTGTGAGCTGTGAAGCATTTGTGTTTCCTGCCAGGTCATAAAAGTAGGTGTGAAGTTCAGAATACTTGCACTTTTAACATTTGAACTGCAGCTCATGTCTGTAATGGGTCTGTTAAGGTAACGTGGGGAGCCCATTGAAACCACTGCTGTGGGAGGAGGGCTGCAGGTTTAAAGTCCATATTAGGTTTTTCCAATAAAGTGACCTTTCTGGACAAACCTGCCTTCTTGCTTTTTGTCTTGAGTGAATCTTCTCATCCCCTGGCACCTAAACTGGGGTTCGTTTGTGTCACCAGCTGGAAGCATACATCTTTTCACACCTCTTGTCACATGAGATGCTGTAATTGACACGTTTGATAGAACCATGGAATACCCTGAGCTGGAAGAGAGCCGCAAGGATCATCCAGTGCAGCCCCTGGCCCTGCACAGACACCCCGACAACCCCACCCTGGGCATCCCTGGCAGCGCTGTCCAGGCGCTGCTGGAGCCGTGCCCATTCCCTGGGAGCCTGGGCAGTGCCAGCACCCTCTGGGGAAAGACCCTTCCCTGAGCTCCAGCCTGAGCCTGCCCTGCCCAGCTCCAGCCGTTCCCTCGGCTCCTGGCAGTGCTGGCTTTCGTCCCTGCCTGAACATTCCCTGTGCCCATTGCACCCACCAGCTGGGCAGGGGACACGTTTCAAAGTGCTGGGTGGTGACGCGGCACGCGGGGTTTGGGAGGGTGTGGGGGTGCCGTGCCCGTCCCGTCCCGTCCCGTCCCTTCTCCCCTCACGCTGCCGGTGCCCATGGCCGCCGCGCCCCGTTCCCAGGGCAGCCCTTCCGCCCGGGGTCCTCCCCGCCGCCCGGGGGCGCTGTCGCCGCGGCCGCGCCACTCCGGCCGCCTTCCGGCTGCCGCGGCGCCAGTGCCGGTTCCGGCCGCCCGAGGATGGAGGCGCGCGTGGCGCAGTCCGCGGCAAGGCTGGCGCGGCAGGTGCGGGGCCGGGCCGGGCGGGGCGGGGCGGGACAGCCGGGCACGGCAGGGTACGGGGCGGGACAGCCCCGAGCGGGACAGCCCCGGGGCTCTGCGGGGAGCAGGCGGCGGGCGAGCCCCGGGAGCGCTCCCCCGGTACCGAAGCCCGCGCAGTGCCCGGAGCCCCGGGCGGGTCGCTGGCCCGAGGGCGCGCCAGGTCTGTCTGGGAAGGGAAGACCGAGAGCGGGCAGTGCTGAAGCCCTTCCTGGGCCGCTGCCGTCTCTCCCGGCACCGAGGGCAGGGCTGCAGCGCTGCCTCGTCTCACACCCTGGGCGTGAGGCCGAGATGGTGAGAGCGTTCCGAAAAAGCTCCGAACAGTCAGCGGGGCCCGGCCCCACACGGCCGGGGGTCACCGCCCCGCTCCGGTGCTGTGCCGTGCTCTGGCCGGCAGGATCCCCGGCGGGGCCGGGGGCGGCAGCAGCGGCCCGGGAGCCCTGGGCAGCCAGGGAGGGATGCGCCTCCTCCAACAGCTTTATTGCAGCTATAAGGTGGTGCTTACGTTTGGTTATCCTCTTTTCTGAACCCTTTGCCCTTTCAGTGACAATAATAATAAAAAATAAAAGGGCCAGGTCTGTCCTAGTCAATGACCAGTATTGACAGTAGATTGCAGAGGCAGCTTCAGGAAAGATATGAGTTTATGGTTTTAAGGGTGAATTGTAACATACCTCATGTTGGAAGGGACCCATGGATCATCAAGTCCACCTCCCCACTCCTCACAGGACTACCTAAAACTAAACCATATTGTTAAGAGCATATTCTGGACGCTCCTTGGATCCTAACAGGTTTGGTGTCACAACCACATTCCAGGAGAGCCTGTTTCAGTGCACCAGCACCCTCCCAATGAAGAACCTTTCTGAACCTGTCTGAACTTCCCCTGGCACAGGTTCATTTCATTTTTCTGTCTCCTGTCACTGGTCACCAGAGGGAGGAGAGTGGTGAGTGGTGCCCATTGACAATTAGGAGATGAAAGCTGTACTTACTACTCAGCTGTGTGCCTGTCCCAGCCCAGCTGTTGGGTTCTTAGCCCCATCAGTTCTGGAACCCAGTATAAGCATTTGCTAAGTTCAGGCTTTTCTGCTAGGTTGTTCTGAATGAAAACTTCATTTCATCATCTGTATGAGCTGTTGATGAGCACAGTAGAAGGGAGACTGAAATGGCAGCAGCAGCACTGGGGTACCATGGTGAAACCTTTTGCTTTCAGTTCACACTTAGGTAAAAACATAAGGACTGCTGCTGTAACTTTATGAAGAAGAGGAGCACTAAACAAGAGAGATAAATGTGACAGTGTGGGGTGACACATTGGGCTTGGTCACATCTGAAATGGGGCCATCCCAAATGCCTCCAGGTGCTGGTGCTGTGGATTTACTGGTTTGATGCAGTCGTGGGAAAAAAGTAGAAGAGATGTGCTGAACTGTGATAGTATTTTAGAGTTTTTATCTCCTGGCTAAATTCAAGTGATTACAATGCTAACTGTCACCCTCTAAAAGAGCTCTTTGGGCTGGATGTCTGCCCAGGGGTCAGTGATTGCTGGGCACTGTGGCTCTGGCTTCTGACCATGCACATGGCCAAACCTCTTTCCTTGTCCTCACTTGTAGGGTCATCTCACCTGTGAGTCTTCCCTGGGGCAGCCAGAGGTATTTGTGATCATATAGGAAAATCCAACTCTGATTCCTCTTCTGTAAAGCTTTTCAGTGGTACTGAAATATCCTGGTAGTTATAACTCTGGGGGAGTTTTTTAATGCAGGAGGAAAACTTGTGAGTACTTGTTGTCTTGGACATGCAGGGATTTTAGTTTCAAAAGCAGAACATGATTTTCTGGTTCTGGAGAATGTTTGCCTTCAATGAAGAACTCTGTTTGGGGTTTTGGAGGTTTCACTAGAGGGAAGATAATAGTCTGTGGACACAGAATTTACAGATTATATGATATTAGGAGAAGGAAATACCTTTGTGCTTTAAAGCACATTCTGGGCTTGGGGGGATGAGTTACATATGTCACTGCTCTGATGTTTGTAGCAATAATGGTCACTGAAACTTACTGTGACACAGCTGTAAAAACACAGTTAAATCTCTTGTGCTATTTTTTAACTTCAAGTACAGACAATTTTACAAATAGGTTTATAAATTATGTGAAATGCTACTAGATCAGGCCAGGAAGAAAAACTGAAAATAAACAAATCTGTTTGCTGTTTCTTATATGGGGGAAGGTTTGTGTATGTATGTAAATGAGAGAAAAAATGATTTTTGGGACACCTGCCTTGGGTTTTGAAAAGAAAAGCTGTAATGGGACTATTTGAAGTGAATTACTTATAAGGTACAGTTGTGCTGTTAAATGATTTTAGTTGTGTAAATGCCAAACCAGAGGATGTGATACAGATTTGAGTTATTTCCTCAAAGTCCCGTTTCTTCACATCCAAACTGCAGGAGGCAAGCATTGTGTTCTCTGTAGCAGAGGAGACCTTGAGGCTGTAACAGAAGTGTGCCATAAACTGAAGCACAACTGAAGAATGACCTCAATAATACTGATTTTTCAGCTTGGCCCACAAATAAGCCAATTTTAAGATTGTTTTTCCTAAGCCTAGATTTTTGAGCATGTGCAGTTAGTTACAGCAGCATTCCTGGGAGCTCTTGTTCAGGTGGACATACAAGACCAAGAGATTCAATGGCCCAATTTTTTTCTAATTAAATAGTCTGATTGTTTCAAGAGCAATGAAGTAAATGAGCCCTTTTTGATAAGGTTTGGTGGCCTGCAATAATAGCCTGAGCTGCATCCTGCTGTGGAAGCACTGGCAGAGGACAGCCTGGATGAGGGAGCCAAGGGGGTGACAAGCCAGGGTGGGCAGTGCTCACTGCCTCCCTCCATAGCAGCACCAAGTCCCTCAAACCTTCAGTAGCTTCCAGGACTCTGTGTCAGAGCCAGCTTTGTGGCTCAGTTCCCAAAGCTTCTTATGGGGGAGGACAAGAGATGGACAACAGATGAAACTTCAGCTGTTTGGTTTCTTTAGGGTGTGGGGTAAGGAAGATTCCTGCTCCTTGCAGCAGCTTCGAACCATTTTGCTGCTGACAAATCTGTCTGAGTCAGTGTGATGGTTTTGAAAGCAAAACCAGTGAGAGAGTTCAAGTCAGAAATACAATAATAATACAGAAAAAGAGAAAAATAAAATACACGCAATAGTATGAAAGAAAAGCCACTGACAGAGTCAGAATACAACTTGACACCCCGCTAGTTAGGATGGTGGTAGCAGTGCAGATGAAGTGGTCTTGTTGAAGTGGTCCTGTAGAAATCCTGGCAGTGATCCTGGTAGCTCTTGTCCTCTGGAAACCAGTGAATAAGGGCAGCTTTGGTGTTCCAAATCTCAGCTTTTTATCTAGGTTGGAAATGTTTGGCTCCTCCCCCTGACTGGAGCATCTCCCAATGGGATGATGTAATTTTATCAGTCATGCAGTGGGACTCAATGGCCCATTAACAGAAGATATCTCCTGGAGGAAGGATGGGTTGTGGGAAGGATAAAGAACATTGCCCCATTTGATTTTTAACAGATGGCCCATTAGCAGAGATATCCCTCACAGAGATAAGAATCACTGCCCCACCTGGTTTCAGCAGATGGTGATAGAATACATACTTTTGGGCATATATTTATGTTGTAACCTAGGACAGTCAGGGCTGTGAAGTCTGGTGGGACACCAGAAAATTTGTTTGGAATATAGAAGCCCTCCTGAAATTCCCAAGTGCTCCTAAATGCCTTGTGTCAGTCTCAGGGGAGAAGACATACGTTTCCTTCCTGGACAGGGCAGGAAAGATTGTGTGGCCAGGTGGAAGTGAGTGCACCCTGCAGAAATGCCCCTGTAGAGCAGCATGATATTCTGGCATTCCTGTCTCTAGGTGGAGTTTGAGCTTGCTGGGGTTGTGTGAGTTTCAGAAGAAACTGTTGCCTGTGAGATGGTGAAAGAGGCTGAAGGAGGCTTTAGGGAATTTTGAGTCAAATAATTTTTTATCTTTGTTAAAAGAAGCTGGAGAAAGTGCTTATTCGAGGAATATCTCATTAGCATGTCCTGTTGTCCTTCTGGTACATCTGTCTTGATATTAGTGAGACTGTTTTCTCACTGCCTTTTTTAAAGAGTTTTTCAGAATCCTTGTTTTTCACATAAGTAGAAACAATCTTCAAATATTAATTGTTTGGAATTATTCAGCTCGTGTGTCACTGCTGTTACCTTTACAAGGCAAACTAGCACTGTGCCTGAGATCTTGCAGCCCCTCACCTCTTGTCCCCTTTCCAGGGATTACTGTGTGACAACTCAATTTGCTTTTCAGGAAAACGAGATCAAGTTGTTGACTGCAGAAATTGAGCGTCTGAAGAACTTTGGGTGCTTGGGAGTCTCCCCGAGTTTGGAAGGGTTGCGAGACGAAAACGCAAAACTCAAGTACCGGTTAAACTTCCTAAAGAAGGTAATGGAATAAAAAATTACTGCTGTACCATGTGGGTTTTGTTCTCATTAGGACAAGCTAAATAAATGGTGTGAGTTTGTTACTTCTCTGATGTGTGACAGCATGCTTGCTCTGCATTCTGACACCTTAATTGGTGGCACATCAAATAGTTCTTTAAACAGAAACCTGTTTTATGGAAAATGTCAGCAGGTCAATAAGCCCACATAGTTCTGTCTTGGGCAGTCTTTGACCAGGTAGCCCAGCTGAGGTCTGCCCCAGCCTCACCAGCACAGGTGTGAGAAGTAATGCAGCCCTGCAATCAGGGGAAGGTTTGTGCTGGGAGGTTCAGCAGGAGAATAATGTGATTTTTATGTTGTATATGTTGCTCCTGTGCCTGGAGGTGTCAGCCAAATCTGTCAGCTGTGCTTTGCCAGGCAGCCAAGGAGAAAAGTGGGATGTAACAGCTCCTCAGATGTTGTGAATTTAGCCTTCTGGATTTTGGTGGTTTTCTTTTTCAGAGCCTTCAAGAGGAAAGAAATAAATCAATGAAAAGCATGATTAATATCAACAGCTGTCTCCAGGAGATCTTTGGAGCTGCCATTCAGGCTGCCTACCCAGACTTAGAAAACCCTCCTCTGGTGGTGACACCAAGTCAGCAGCCCAAATTTGGGGACTACCAGTGTAACAGTGCCATGGGCATATCACAGGTAAATGATGTAAACAATCTCAACAAAGTGAAAATGGGGATGTTGTCTGTTGGAAGCTAAGGGATAGACAGCACAGTGAGAGTTGCCATATGGGATTTGTTCTGGGCTTGCTGCAGGCGCCAGGGCTAAGAATTGAGTGAGTATTTAATGGTGTTTTAAGGGAAGCATTGGCCTTTACAGAGCTGGCCTTTAAACCTCTGTTCAGATGCCTGGTATGAGAAAGCTAACGTGTGTGGCACAGAAAAACTGCTTGGTTCGTGGGACCTAAATCAAATCAGTATTTAAGTGCTGCATCGATTTACTAATGATGTGCAATTAACTACCAATTAGTGAGTTGTATGTTTGGAACTGAAAACAGCAAAACAATAAATCACGATTCTGGAGAATTGCAAAATGTTGAGAAGCACCTGCATAACTGCTCTTCTCTAGTACCAAAGAAGTGTGATACTCTCACACATTTGTGTGCACATACCCCCTTCTCACAGGGCACATGGCAAAGGGGCATCTCCAGCTTCTCCTCTTGGCTCACATTCCCATTGCCATGGGTGCTGTGGTTTTCTCCTGCTCACAAACACACACAGCAGAGCAAAGGGGCCCAGGTGCTGCCCTTTGTGCTCTGTTGAGTTTGGATGCCTGTGTCTTGCATCCCAAACTGCCCTCCCTGGGCTCCAGCCAGAAGAAATTGGGCATTATCAGGCCTGGGTGTGCTCAGGACGTGCCTTCTCAGAGCCCAGCCAGGTGTGGATTGCTGCTCAGGCACTACCCTTCATGGTTCTCTGGCTCAGTCCTTTGCTTTACATCTCTTGTTAATTCTCTCAGTTCAGGGAGTTTGACCAAAGAGGACCCAGACAGGATCAGAGACACTTCAGCAGTTGCTCAGCCTGCTTAGTGAGCTGGGACTGTGCTGAAGTAAGTCCAGGAGGTGTGGGAGAAGGAAGATAGTATGTTCCAGCTTGGGTGCTGAAGCGCCCAAACTTTCAGTGCATTGATGCCTTTGGATGACTAAGTAGACACTTTGTAATTACAGATCTTTTATTTGGCAATCTAAACAGAAACAAGTCCTTTTTTTACATGTCCTGTTGTCAATTCACCTTTAGACTGGCAGTTTTGACACTGAGCTTGCACTGCCACTCAAGGAACGCTGCTGTCCCAGGCTGTCCCGGTACAATGAGCTGACTGGGGCAGCACGGATACGATACGTGCCAGGCAGCAGGCTCTGGGCACAGCCCTCCGAGATCCCGTGTCTCCCCTGGGTCTCATTAGCATATTGTGGCTGTGCCGCTGCCCGGGGTGACTGCACTGACACGGGATTCAGGGCGCTGCCACTCCTCTGACCGCCACATTACCCCAATTAAGGCGCGGTTGGGATTCTCGAGCAGCCCAGGCTTCCAGTGCCGACGTGCTTCACATAACTCGGTGTCTGAACAGACCCCTTCCGGCCAGGTTGTCAGATGAATAAGGTGAATAAGAGTTCCTGGTGCTGGGCTTGGCTGTGGAGTTTGTTCCCCGGGCAGGCAGGCTGCGCACTGGGCTGGAGCTTGGCTGTGCTCACACAGGCACTGTGTCAGCACAGCAGAGCCAGGGGATGAGAGCAGCAGGTTGGGGACATTCTGTCAGCCTGTTTTAGGGGCTTGGCTGTGGTGCAGGTCTTCCCAGGGTGTCCCCTGGGCAGAGCTGGAAGATGGGTCAGGGTCACTGGGACTGCCAGCGGAGCAGGAAGTGCCCTGACTGGGGCAGCACTGGTACGTGCCAGGCAGCAGCCTCTCCCTGTGGCCGCTGATGTGGAAAGGACCCTCACAAATGCCTATTGTTTTCCTGGGAGCTCATTAGCATATTAATACTTGGAGCTTCAGCCAGGAGCTCCACTTACTCCTTAGAGTAACAGGAGTGTGGTAACCATTTCTGGAATGGTTCAGATAATGTGCCTGTAATCTGGTAACATGCCCATAATGTGGGTTTGCATTTATTTTTCCTGTAGTTTACACTTCGAGTAATACTAAAGCTAAAGAGGTTTGCTTTACTTGCCGTTTTTAAGCCTTTACCATCTTGTAAGGATCCTGTGTATGACAGGTTGAACAGAAAAGTGCAGCTTTAGTAGAAATACATTTTAAAACAGACTAACTTACAAGCAGTAAGTGTAAATTCAGAGTTGGCAAAGAGGTACATCATCTTTGTGGCCTCAGTGGGATTGTTTTTAAACACATCACAGTAATACTGGAAAATCATGTGCTCAGAAACAAATACTTGTGGTAATTTTATACAAGTGTGAATATATTGTTTTGCAAGAGATGGGTTGGGCTAGTTTACAAAATCCTCCTAAAGGGTGTTTTAGTAAAGTTTGCAAAAAGCTATGTGAGAAGATGCTTTGGGAATGGACAGGGAAGTTGTGTAGTTGGACTAGGTGATCTTCAAAGGTCTTTTCCAACTCAAACCCCTCTGATGTATGTAAACCTGTGTCATGTTCTTTGAGTTCCTCACAGTGGGCTGCTCATGTCTCCAGGGAAAAGGAGAGCTACTTTAACAGTAGTTTTTCTAATGCTCTTTGAAGAAAATTTGGTAGTGCTGGGATTATCTTTGCTTGGGTTGTTGGATTTTATTTATTTATTCATTTATTAATCTATTCACTTATTTATTTATTAAGCTCAAGACGAAGACAGGACTGAAGGCAGTTTGCTTTGGTTGTGTTTAATCATAAATAAACAGACCTGCTCTGAAACCACACTCAGCATCTGCTGGAGGCACAGTTCAGAACTTCAAATGTGAATGCTGGCAGAGCTGAGGACACCCATGAGACTGATCAACAGGATTGTGAAGCACTGAAGGACTGTGACAGCTAGGTTGATTTTTAAAGGGTTTGTCCCTTTTGCTAGCTTAGAAAAATTTGCCAAACCACTTAGCAGGTTTTGAAAAATAGCCTGATTTTCTTCTGACATAGGGACTGCTCTGAGCAGAAGGAGCTGAATGTGCTGGGTCCAGTCAGACTTATGCTGTGGAGAACTGATCTGGTCTGTAAAATTCTCTAGAGATGTTTCTCTTTGTGTGTATCTCTGTATTATGAGGATGAAGGACCATGAGGATGTTTCAGTGCCATACTATCTGTGATCTCTGTTTTGCTCTTTAGAATGTTTTGGAGGACTGAGTTTTACTTGATCTTTGTTGTGTTCCAGATACTGCTGAAAACCAGGGAACAGAAGGTTATCCCACGAGAAATCGCAGAGAAAATAGCAAAAAATATTCCTGCCAATGAATTCATTGAGAAGGTCGAAATTGCTGGTCCTGGTAAGATAGGTTCATTTTACATACTTTGTATATCTTAAAGCAAAAAAGGCAGTTTTATAGTGAGAGGGAAGCTGAGTTGAGTTCTACTGTTTTGTGGTTTAAAACTGCAGTTTCATGGGGAATTAACTTCTTCTGACTTGGTGAGCTTTGTAGCACTCAGACTACAGATTTTCTATAGTCTGAGTAGTATTTTCTGTACAGATTTTCAGTACAAATTTTCTGTAGTCTGTTTTCTTCAGCACCAGAAAATCTACTTCTGTATTAGAATCAGCAGGTATTTAAATAAAAGTGAGCCCTTTAATTAGCAATTTTTCCACTGATCCTTAAGGAAGCAGCTTTTCCTCTTTCAATATTGGTGATGAGAATCAAACCACAGACATGAAATAATAGGGAAAACTGACAGCCCTTCTCCCTTTTGCTTGCATGGTGAGGAGACCTTGTCCTCAAAACTGAGAGGCTGGAGTAGCACGGAGGTTATTGGTGCATTTGTTTTGTCCCTGTGACCCAGGGAAAAATACAAGGGCTCATATTGCTTAGGGCTTCAGCATAAACACAAAAATCCTATGACACAGCCCTTCTAGGGCTTGTTCATTGGCTCTGTGAAGCAAGAGAAGACAGTGTCATACTATGAGCATAAATTATCCCAGATTAAACTGTATGGTTTAGGATATTAATTTAAAAAAAAAAAAATAAAGCAGGATTTGGTTTTGCATTCTGGAAGCAAATTATTTATTTTCTCATTAAAAAATTGTTTCTATAAATTCATTGTTGAGTGATAGTGTACAAAAAGGAGTATGTCAATGGTGTAGCTTGCAGTATCTGCCTCCTGCAGTAAAGGCTATAATGGTATGAACAGGCTCTTCTAATCTGGGAACAGAAATTGTCTTCAAGTGGCAGCTTTGTTGACCTGTGACTGAAAAATGTTTTGTCAAGCTGACTTCATGTGCTTTTGTGCTTGATGCATGAAAACAGAAATCCAGAGGGGAAGGAAACAAAAAATGGTTTGAGGCACTTCTACAGCCCTAGCACTCACTACTGTTTTTTTCCTGCAAAGGTTTTATCAATGTCCACTTGAGAAAGGATTTTGTGTCGAAGCAGCTGAGCAGTTTATTGATCAATGGAGTTCAACCACCAGCTATTGGCAAAAGGAAAAAGGTACAGCAGTAAGCACACAGCCATCTTGGTACAGGGGAAATGTTCTGGACTGCAGGTAGCTTTGAAATTCCCCCCGAAGGGATGTGCTGAGCAGATGTCCATGTCAGCAGGTTGTTAGAGCAGAGTATGTGGGATGTGGCATAGCAGCTGGGGGCCGTGGGGTAGGTCACCTCTGCTTGCTGTGGTGGCTGAGGGACAAGGCTCCCTGAGGGTGGGGGTTGTGCCCAGGTCAGTGTGGGAGTGATCCCTGGCCCTCAGCTGGGCTGCAGCAAAGCTCGCTCTGATGTTCCCTGCTGAGGGTCAGCGGAGGTGATTCTCATTCCCCTGCTCCCCCAGCAAAGCCCAGATCAAACACACGAGGTGTGGGAATGGCCTTTTATTCATGTGTTTCTTTGCTTCCATGCCCAAGGTGGTGGTGGATTTTTCCTCCCCCAACATTGCAAAGGAGATGCACGTGGGCCACCTGCGCTCTACCATCATCGGGGAGAGCATGTGCCGGCTCTTCGAGTTCGCGGGCTACGATGTTCTAAGGTGAGACTCAGTGGCTGGGTGTGGTGGGCTTGCTGGGCTTTTGTGCAGTCCCTGTTTCTCTCTTCTGCTCTGTATAGTTTATAAGCACACAGCAAATAACCCTTTGTGGGTAGTAGATACTAAGCTGAGCAAGTGTAGCAGGGTTAGGAATCAAGGTGGGCAGCAGCTTCAGTGCAGTGAAATTGGGGAGCTTGCCTGGGCTGGGTTTCTGGTATGTGTTTTTATTTTAGAATATATATTTTTAAAATGTGTGTATCTTAAAGCATATGTTTAAGAGATGATTATTATTGTCCTCTTCAATTGCTCCAAGGTTGAACCATTTAGGAGATTGGGGCACCCAGTTTGGAATGCTTATTGCTCACCTCCAGGACAGATTTCCAGATTACTTAACTGTTTCTCCTCCCATTGGGGATCTCCAAGCTTTTTACAAGGTATGTGTAGTAGATAAATGTGATGTTTATGTCAGCATCTGAAAAGCAGATTGAGGAGCTTTACAAATTGCAGCATAGATTTGGAGAAAGGAAAGAATCAAGTCACTGTTAGTAGATGATTGCAATACTAGCCACGGGGTGATGGATTATGGTATCTGGTATTGAACTATCTGTATGGAGCACGATCAAAGGCCTTTGTAAGCACACAGCCTTTCTGTCTGGAGATGAGCATACTTGGAGAGCCTGTTAGGAGTGGTGGTTTGTTTCAGGGGAGAAAGCAGTGCTTTTCCATGTGTTCCCTTGCAGGAATCCAAGCAGAGGTTTGACACAGAGGAGGAATTTAAGAAACGAGCCTACCAATGTGTGGTGCTGCTGCAGAGCAAAAACCCTGACTTCATTAAAGCCTGGAATCTCATCTGTGACGTGTCACGCAGAGGTGACTTTGCCACATCTGGAATCATGTCTCAGCTGTAGAACAGTGTGGCTTTTCTCACTTTATGTCTGAGCACACCCTTCTGTTTCCTCTTGAAAGTCACTGCCACACTGCTAAGAGAGCTGAAAGCAAAAAGCCAATACAACCAAAGTAATTGGCTGTCTTAAGTGGAGACTTCCAGCTAAATCCTGAGTCCTAGTCTGATGGCTTGACCAAGAGGTGGATAATGCTTTTTGGGCCTTGCTGTACCCACTGGTAAACATGCTACTGGTTCCTACTGTGTGCTTTTAATTTAAGTGTTTCGTTCTCTTTCCCTCAAGAATTCCAGAAAATCTACAACTGTTTGGATGTTACAATCATGGAGAGAGGGGAATCCTTCTACCATGACATGATGAAAGACATTGTGAAAGAATTTGAAGAAAAAGGTGAGGCTTTTGGTCTCAGGTCAGAAGTTCTGCAGCTGTGAGGATGAGCATGGCAACCTCAATCCTATATAGCAGGGCTTAGGGCTGATGCTTTTCAAGTTACATCTTCCCCACCTTTGCTTTTTGTCTCAGCCATGTTTCCTAAGAGGATATTTTGTGGCTTTTCCTCATTCCAGAAAGGCTGACATTCCTTGCTGACATCAAAAGCATTTGTCTGTGACATTTGTAGGCAGTAACACAGGGTGCTACTGGAATTCATTGTATTCTGTAACAGTCAAGGAGCAATATATGACAGACTTCCCAGTCTTAGTGTTGTGACTGTGTGGGAACTTTTTCTGAGAAATCTCTGAAGACAGTGGGATTTTTGGATCATGTTGACTTTGAAAGTGGCAAGAAGCCAAATGCAGCATAAAAAGTCTCTGGTTTTATGTGTTCTTGTCTGGATTTTGCAGTTCTTGAGTCTCACCATCTGAAGTGTTCTGACTGTCTCACCTCAGAAAGACTCTGTGCAGAGTCCTCATCATACTTCTGTAGAGTTTCTGTTGCCTTTAATGCTGTATTTTGTGATGGGTTTGTGGCTGTACAGGTAGATCTGGATGCAAGTGATGGGAGGTTTTGAGTTAGGTCTTTCCTGGTAAGGTCACATTGGTGCAGATCTGCTTCCTTGTGCTTAGTTCTGTAAGTGCTGTACAGAGTGGAACTTGTGTCGACAAGGAAGTTCTCATATAGGTCTTTCCATATTTTTGATTATGTGAGTGTGTGGCCTTTTCTTCCTGGTAGCAGCAGGGAAGGGAAGTGTTGCTGCTGGCCCAGCAGCTCCCTGTTGTGATGGACACAGAATGTTTTTCCTTGCTTTTCTAGGCTTCGTGCAGGTTGATGATGGCAGGAAGGTGGTGTTCGTCCCGGGTTTCTCTGTCCCGCTGACAATCGTGAAATCGGACGGAGGTTACACCTATGACACATCAGACTTGGCTGCTCTGAAGCACAGGCTGTGTGAAGAGAAGGGTGACATCCTTATCTACGTGGTCGATAGTGGCCAGGTGAGTTCAGCACCCTCTGCTGTAACTGCTGGTGCTGGTCAGTACAAAGTGTGGGAAATGATGGATGCAACAGTAACACAGGTAGAACACCATAGGGTCTTTAGTGTGATTGGTATATTTACTTCTTACCTGAACAGTGATGTGAATTTGCCAGTTACTGCTTTTGTAAAGCTGGAAAACTCTGGGAAAGGTTGAACTTCTCAAAACAGAATTTGCCTGTGAAGCTGGAAACACTTTAATTGTGAGAGCATAGTTGTGACTAGGATAAAGCTGGGAAGAAACTGCACCTGGAGGAGTGGAATGAGAACCAGTTGTTGGTGTTTATTTCCTTGCAGTCTGTGCATTTACAAACAATATTTGCAGCTGGACAGATGATTGGCTGGTACGATCCCAAAGTCACCAGAGTGGCCCATGCTGCCTTTGGAGTGGTGCTGGGAGAAGACAAGTAAGTGGCTGGGTGTACTTTTTCATCTGTCTGTGCCTTGGAGAGAAAGTTCGAGTGAATGCAGAAGACTTACTCTCATTCATTGACAACTATGTATGTGGCACCAAAAAACCCCCAAAAGAAAGCAAACCCCTAACTATGTCACTGTTCTGTGTCATTGCCCTTGATCCACACTGTCCCTGCTGCTGTGGCCACATTCCCTCTCGAGCCTGGCTTCTGCTGCCTGGCATTTGGGGAGGGGCACTTGGATTGGCTAGTGGAAGCTAATGTGGTACTGGGAGGTGGAAGTGGTAAAGGCTACAATTTTCATTACTTTCTACCTCCTTCATGCTAGATGAAATAAAAGTTGGGAAAAGTCTGTATTGTGTGGTATTGTGTGCTGCTTAATGTCTGGAACTGGACAGTTCTGACTTGAATCCTTCCTGGCCATTCCTGCTGACCATGCTATGGGTGCTCTCTCAGTTTTGGAGCTGTCCACGTGATGGCAGTTTCTTCAATACAAAAGGATTTGCCATATGATTTTTTCCTAAGCTTGCTGGAGACTAGGCAGAGGGTGGAAGTGTTTTGCATCTTATGCAGGTGATCATTTTGGCTGTGTATTTTCAGGAAGAAGTTCAAAACTCGTTCAGGGGACACGGTGCGTCTCATAGACCTGCTGGAGGAAGGGCTGAAACGAGCCATGGACAAGCTGAAAGACAAGGAACGGGACAAGGTAGTTGTGACAGATTGCTTGTCTTTCCTGAGAACTTCCCAGATATGTTCATAGAGTTATGCTCTCTGCATTGCTGAATGAGATTTCTATCTGTCTTCCTTCTTGATGGCCTGCAGAGAACTGAACAGTGTGGGACATGGAATGTAACGGAAGGACCAAACTCTGTCCAAGCACAGTGTGGGGCAGTGGAACTGGGAAGTGTAGTGTAGGGTGAAAGTGAAAAGTCCCTTTTTGAACAGGAACATGAGGAAGCAAGGAAAAAAAAACACCTTGAAACTCTCTAAAGAGCTCATAGGAGTCAGGCACAAAGTGCTTTGCTGTACTGCCACTGTTCCAGCAGACTGGGGTTTGCAAGTGTTGGGCTTGACCAAAATGCTCTATAAGGCTAGGAGGACTAACATCTGTTCCGTGTGCATGTAGTTTGTAAGAAGCTGGAGCAGAGCACAACACACCTGGCAGGTTGGAGGGCACAGAGGTCCTGTGGGATGTCAGAAGAGGGAGTCAGCCCTAACCTGGGCAGGGCTGTGGTGCCAGTGAATTGCAGGAGAGGTGAGGGGTGGGTGTGGGGTTGTCTGGTGCCCTAAAGCAGAAAGGTGTGTGTGAACTGAGCACCAGGTGGGTAAATCCCCTCAGCAGCCTGGGCTTTCCTCCTGAGTCCTGCTGAGAGGCCAGGGCTGTGCATTGTGCTTTGTTCTTCCTCTTGACTGTTGCCTGTTTGGAAATTGTACCAGGTGCTGACACCAGAAGAGCTGAAAGCTGCCCAGACGTCGGTGGCATTTGGATGCATTAAATATGCAGATCTCTCCCACAACAGACTCAATGATTATGTGTTCTCCTTTGACAAGATGCTGGATGACCGAGGGAACACAGCTGCCTATCTGCTCTATGCCTTCACACGGATCAGGTGCGTGGGATGCAGGGAGCTGCAGGACTTGGTGCTCATGCTCTCTGCATCTGTGTCACAAAGGGGCATGTGAGCAAAGGGGTGACAGTCACATCAGTGCTGTTGGGGGTGTTTGGTAAGAGAAGCCAGCTACACTGGGATGCACCACAGACAAGATTTTATTTGTCATGGCACACGATGTATCCAGTGCCACCTGAAACGGCTCCTCTGTGACACAGCCCATGGGGGGAAGCTGTGGGAGTTCCTGGTAAGCAGAGGATTGGTGGCTGGAAAAGGATGCATTTGGTTCCAGCAGCTGCTCAGCTCAGGTATTGCCACACCCCAGTTTTTCTGGCACCCTGAGCCCTGGTTTGCTTGGCAGTATCAGTGGTCCTTGCTGATGCAGGTGCCTAGACCCCATCCCTCCCTGTTCCTCTGCAGTGCCCTCCTGGATCTCCCCGAGGGCTGTCTGTCCTCTTTGGGCTGGTCACCCAGGACTGTGCAAGGGAGGCCACCAGCCCTGAGCCAGGCTACCAGGCTGGCCCTGGGCAGGCTGGGCAGTGGGACCCTCACAAGCAGACTCTGTTCTGGACCATTCCAGGGCAATTGCTCGCCTGGCCAATATCGATGAGCAGATGCTGCGGAAGGCAGCCAGGGAGGAGGTGCTTGTCCTCGACCATGAGAAGGAGTGGAAACTGGGCAAGTGCATCCTGAGGTTTCCTGAGATCCTGCAGAAGATCCTGGAGGACTTGTTACTGCACACACTCTGTGACTACCTGTATGAGTTGGCCACCACCTTCACTGAGTTCTATGACAGCTGCTACTGTGTTGAGAAGGACAGGCAGACTGGTGAGTGTTTGCCATAGGGTGCTGCGGGGGCCCATGTCACATCCTGTGGTACATCCATCCAGGGTGTTACCCTGTGTTGGAAAGGGAGTTGTCACACTGCTGTGTCCATGTGGGAGGATTGACAGACACTGGCAGAGCCCATGTTGTCACTGAGCAGGAACGTTAAGTAGAGTTGGGAGCAGCCAGGCACCTGGAAACAGGAGGGGTGGTCAGTGTGCCTGGCTTGGGGAGAGCAGGAAGCGTCCCATGTGCCAGTCCAGGGCCTGGTTTTGAGCAGAGGGGCTTTCCCTAGGGAAGGTACTGTTGTTCTAAGCAGCTACTCCAGCTCCTCTGTCTGTGTTTTCCAGGCCAGATCGTGAAGGTGAACATGTGGAGGTTGTTGCTGTGTGAAGCCACTGCCACCGTCATGGCCAAAGGATTCGACATCCTGGGGATTAAGCCTGTGCAGAGGATGTAGCCGTTCCCTGTGGAATGACAATAAAGGGACTAAACAACTGGAGTTGTCTGTCTGCTGGAGTGGGGTTGTGGTAAGAGAAAAAAACAAGTAGAGGGGCAGGGTAAAGGAGAGAAAAGGAGTGTGGCTTCTAGCAGCTGCAGATAGAGGCAGACAAGTGGCTGTGAGCACAGCTCAGAGCAATTCTCGGTGCAGCAGCCAAAGCCCATGAACTCAGAACACCCAAGGGTACCTCCAAGAAACCCTTCAGCCACCCACACTCCCAGAGCCGATGGTAGTCTGATCCATACTCCCTCCATCCACTTTACCTTAGGTGCCAGGTATAAGCAAGTCACCCAGCCTTTGATGTCATCTGTGATGGTGGGGGGAGGCAGGCAGCAGTTCCACCTGGAGGAGTAGGAAGCCCAGGGGAGGAGCAGATCAGTTAAACTGCATTGCCTCTGAGGAAAACACAAGGGAAATGCCTTTCCCCTCAGCAGCAATGTTTTGAATCCCTATGGAGTTGCAAACCACTTTGTGCAGTGCATGAAAATCTTGGGAAACTACAAGGAGCCACAGCTCCTGTCTTTGCCTTGGGGTTTGTTGGAGGCTCTGTGAGCATCCTAAAAAAAATTCCAGAGTCCTAAAGCAGCACAAAATGCAGCTGTGCTACCACTGGACAGAAACTGGTGCATTGATGCAGGTGCTCACTGGCATATGCATGTGTGTATATGTATGTACAAATATATATATCTGCATGTGCATACATCTATATATTGTATATATAGATACAAGAGATCTGTATGAGGTTCTCCCGTGTCCTGAGCTGGGGAGGGCTCGGCTCTCACAGCTGGTCAGTGTCCAGCACCTCGTGCAGTGGGCACCAGCTGACACTTCACCAAGTGCAGACCTGTGCAAAGGCACTCTCCCAGTGGCTGAGCACTGCCCACAAACCCCCCTGGCACTGGTGCCACAGGGTGACAGCTGTGTCCTGTCAGCAGCTGCCCAGGCTGTGTGCTGTGCTCCCAGCTGCACCCACCCCTGTGCCATGGCCATGCTCTCCCTGCTCCCAGGGCTGAGGCAGGGCTGGGCAGTGCCTCCCCAGCCAGGGCCCATCCCACTCCCACCCTACCTGGGGCAGCCAGGCAGGCTGGGGGTGGCAGTGGTGACGAGTCCTGCCCACGGGGCCGAGTCCTGCTCAGGGCCACGCACGCTCAGGTTCAGTGGCTGAAGCAGTGTCAGCCACAGTCCAGTGGTGGCCACAGTGACCAGTCCAGGTCTGGGTCCAGAGCAGCAGACCTGGGTGTTCCTCCAGGCCTGGGCATAGCAGAGGTTGCCACACTGAGCTGTGGCCTCCAGAAGAAGTGGGACAGCCCTCTCCAGGCAATCCCTGAGTCTCAGCACTAAATGCTGACCCTGGCAGGGTGGGGGTCACACCAGCAGGACCCCAGCACCACAGGGTGAGGGGCAGCCCCACAGCTCAGGGCTGGAGTCAGCAATGGTCATAGCAGGATGTGTGGAATGTCCATGTGTGCAAGGGTAGTTCAGAGTTTCCATGGGGCTATTCCATGGGGCAGCTCTGTGCAGAGGGTACAGGGCAGGCAGTGGAGTCAGGGCACCCCAAGGGGCCTCAGAGCTGGGCAGAGGGGCTCAGGCCACTGCTGGGGAAACAGGGACCCATGGCTGGTCGGGGTGGAGGGGGCACTCAGGAGCCCTGTCTGGGCTGGAGACTGATGCATGCAGGGATCAGACCCCTGGGAACCCAGCTGTCCTGGGGTGGGGTGTCACTAAGAAGCCAGGCACTGGTTGTGGAATCAGTGCTGGGGAGCCGTGGGGCAGGACCATGTGTCAGTGCAGGGGAGCCATGGGGCAGTGTCCCCTGCCCAGATGAGAAGTCTGAGCTGACTGTTGGAGTGTGGACAGCACCCCCAAGGGAAAGGGGCCAGGTGTCAAGTGGGACAGGAGGGCTGGCAGGCCAGCTGCCCTGTCCCACGCTGCTGGGGCTGGGCCAGAGGTGGCAGCCAGGGTCAGCCAAGGGTAAAGATCATCAGACACATCCACGGCGATGAGGTCCGAGGTAGAGCCAGGAGGGTGAGTCAGCAGGGGAGGTCAGGAACAGGTCCAGGGGCAGCAACCAGGGTTAGCCACAGTCTAAGGATCACTAGGCAAGTCCATCATGACGGGCAAAGGCCGTGGTCAAGCTGGGAAGTCGGTCTGCCGGCCAAGGTCCAGGTTCAGATTACTGGGCTCAGTGGCCAGGCTCAGACATAGCTGTTGGTCTGGCCAGGCCCCAGCAGCAAAACTCCAACCCTCCCTCCAGCAGGGATGGCCAGAGCCTCCCTGCCCGGGCACATGGCAGCCACTGCCCCACAGGTGCTCTCCAAGCTGTCCCCAGCCCATGGAGTCAAGCCCCAACAAGTTGGGGATGGAGGGGAAAATGGAGGAGAAAATGACACTAATTTTCTCTTTGGTGGCAGCAGCAGGACTCCCATCTGTCACAGGCACAGAGCAGCAGCTGGGTTGGCAGGGACATTGCCCAGCTGCTGCTCCAAGCTGCCCTCCCCGCCAGGGTGCCCAGAGCTTTTGCTTGGTGACAGTGAGTGATGTACCTGGAAGAGCCTGTTGCACTCCGTTATCATGTGGGCCAAGCCCTGCGTTGCTGCCAGGTTCTCATTCAGCTCCCTCTGGTCTGGCTTCCCCAAGCTGCACTTCCTCTGACTGGATCTAGGAGAGGGGAAGGTGAAAGGAAGGATGAGGAGCAAAGTGCTGGGAACCAGACAGAAAACACACTGAAGGACCTGCATGTGTCATGTAGGGCTCATGCAATGTGACCACTGAAGGTCAGTCCCTCCCAGCACATCCCAAGGGTGTCCAGGGCACTACTGATCAGTAGTAATGGAAACTCAAGAAAGGCAAGTCAAGGAATTTATTCCCCAAACACATCACACACTTGGCCAAGAACAACAATGGCCAAGAACAACAAAATTACCCCAAGCTTATTTGTATAATCTTCAATATCAAGCTCCTTTGGTACCTGCAAAGGCCATGTAGAACCTCTTAAATTCTTTGGCCTAAACCACTCCCAACACATTCCAAACAGAGTCCCCTCTTTTAATTCATGCTAGTGATATTACATCATTAGTCCTGGCTTCTGAAACTTTTATCTATGTGCATTCCTGCCAAATGGCTTGAAAATTGGGTGGAAGATAATAGTCCTCAGTGCTGCTCCTCAGAGTCAGACCTGTCAGCTTGAACCCTTTGAAGTGGGAACCCTGCACCAAGGCATTAATGCACAGTTACAGCAGAGCTAAAGCTTCAAAGCACCCTGGCTTCTAAACACTGACAACAAAGAGAAAGCGCCATTGCTATCTTTGGTCCTAACGTTTCAGAGCAGTGTTGATGTAAAGCACAGAGGAACAGCTCCTGGAGCTCAGAGAGCACAGCAATCCAGCAGGACCTGCTGCTGCTCCATCACATCCCCAGGTGCCCTCGCAGTGGCCCCGTGGCTCCCTTGCTGTATGCCCTCTCAGCACAGGGATGCCTGAGGCATCTTCTGATGCTTTGTGACATTCAAAAGAAAATCCTCAGTGTTTCCTTCCCCTTCCCCTGTGCTATCCAGAGCCTGAAAGATGCCAACAGCCCATCTGACAGCTTCTGCTTTGGGACCAGACCTCCCCTGCCGATCCCCAAGTGAGGCGTTCAGCTCGCTGCGCTGTGGGGAGCACGATGCCTCCTGCACAGCCAGTTGTGCTCTCCTGCCCTGCTCTGTCTGCCCACAGCCCAGGAGCACCAGCAGAGCAAACAGCCCTGCCTCAGGAGGCCAGATAAGACATGAATGCTCTCAGAGATTATTTGTCTACTTTGGCCCAAGGGCACCTTCCCCCCTGCACGTACAAACAGGGGATGTTATGCAATTCAGATACTTTTACTTATTAAGATAAATTTACAGAATCCCTATGGCTCAGTTTGGTAGGAATGATCCCCCTTATCACCCAGCAGAACCAGTAGCTGTCTCAAGCTGCCAGGTATCTGCAGGGCCTTAAGGCTATACCTGAGCTCAGGCTGCCAGTGCAGGAGCACATTTCCAATGCCCAACACCACTTTAATGCTAGCAGTGGGCCACATGCTGGGCTCCTGGGCAACCAGGGGAGTGCAGCAGTGGTGAGGGACACAGACAGACTGGTCAGGAGCATGGCAATGAGACATTACCACAGCCCTCTGCACTGGGCAGTGAGCAGCTGCTCCATGCACTGCAGGCAGCTCCTGCTGCACCTGAGCAATCAGACTGAAGGCAAACCCTAAGGCACACACAGCCTATTTCCCCCTCAAAGTCAGACACTGAACCTAGGGCAGCTACAGAAAGCATTAATCCAGCAGGAACACTGTGCACAGCAGCAGTGCCAGCATCAAGGTGCCCATACCTGGTTGAGGAGGAGGAACTGTCCCGCCTCAGGGTGTTGAGGTGAAACAAAGAAGGTGCAAGACAGACAGCAATGTTGGTTGGGGTCATCTGGTTTTCCTCAACAAAAGCCACCACATCTCGCAGGAAGAACAGGAGAATTTTCAGAGCTTCTCTGTTTTCCTTTGGGAGAAGGAGAATAGCAGCCTGGACAGCCTGAAACTGCTGGTCCTTGGGCACATCTGAAAACATGAACCATGACAAAAATCACACATGACTTGCACAAGGAGCATCCATCAGCAGGGTCCCAAGCAGGGCACTGAGCTTGTAGGTTCATCCATTTCCTTGTCCCAAGCTCACAGCAGACAAGGAGAGGCCATTATCCCATCAAACATGAACCATTTCTCCTGCTGCCTGTCAAGGGCATGTTCACAGCCAGGGATGCTGCTGCCTGACTTGCAATTTATCTTTAACACCATGCTAATGAGCATATCCTGAACTGAGTTACAATCCAAATAAGGGTCTGTTTCCCCATAAAATATTACTCTGCAGTGATACTTTGGAGCAGGTAGCTGCTGCAGGTAGCTGCTCTAATGTCTTTTCCTTTCAGCTTCAAGCATGAAGAGAACAGATGCTCTCAGATAACTCAATTCAGAGAGCAGTGCTTTGCCAACAGATTTTAATTCACACCAGCCCCCACTGAGACTGTCTGCCCAAACAGCTCCAGCAGGAGGGTGGGTCTGGCTCATCCTGCCATGCATCCCTAGCACAAGCATTTCTCCAATTAACATCACTGCAAAGGGTGGAAGATCACTTCTCCTTCCCTTCAGGTAGAAGCACACATATAGAACACACAAAACACACTGCTTGGTGAAAGCAGCACAGTTCTTATCTCCAAAAGAGTAATTTAATCTCTGCACTTGCTCCAGTCACATCTGGCAGAAGATGGGTGGAGTGGGATGAATAGAATTTGGGCATTTGCTGTTCTCTCCTGAAACAAGATAGGAGGTAGACAGTGGCCAGATTACAATAACTGGAGGCAAACAATTATACATCCTTTAGACATGGCAACTGTAGACCTCCTTACAAAGGAGGATTTGTGAATGCAAGAAGAAAACTTACTTCAAACACATAAATAATTTTCAGACAAGATTTTAAAACCCTGACAGGTGATGAAATAAAACCCAACAGAACTTTTATGAACCTACACTGTGCACAGGAGAGCAGCTGCTCATTGACTTAGATCAGTAAAAGCCACACGGGTTAGTCTGCAAAACCAGTCCTCCCACAAAGCTCACACTTTGTCCTTCAAAACCTTTTCTCAAAAGCAGAATAAACCTGTCTGTCCCAACAACACTATTAGCCCTACTTCAAGTTACTTCCCCAATCCATGTGCTTTTAGAAAGTGAATTCCTTGAGGGCAAAGTACTGGAAATAGAACCTGTTTAAACTGTATTAAATGCAGTATTTCAGCTTTGTGTTTCCTTGGTTTTTGGGTTGAGTCTCAAGGACAGTAACAGTGTGAGCACAGGCAGAAAGCTGCTGGTATTTCCCAGCTGTTTCACAGCAGCTGTTCTTGGCCACCTTAATAAAGAAATGTCATCAATATATCAGATCTTCTCACTCAAGGAGCTATGCCATCCCATGAACAAGGGGACCAGGTTATACCTTAATTTTGCATAAGGAAATTACTGTTTACAAGCACAGCTTAAGGGGGCTGCTACTGCATTTCATTACACTTATCCTTCAGGGAAGAGAACTGGCTGGTTCATAGGACACAGGTGGGAAGCTCTCAAGTCCAGAGCCACAATGAACTCGTCAGAAACCTCCTCTGACTACAGGGGACTTGGCACTAGTCCTAGTCTGGCCACTGCCTTGCACAGCTGAGTATCAGGACATCCAAGGCATTGGAAAATGACAGCTTTGGTACCTACATTGGTAGATGTGGAGGAAGGACTCACAGAGCCTGCTGGTAAATATAGGCTCAGGAAGGTCTCGGAAATACTGCTTCACCATATCTGCCACGTCAAAGGCTGACTGCCCTTCGTAACACACGTTGTTTGGGTTGGTTTCATTCATTTCTCTTAAAGACAGAATCCTGGATTTAACACCGGATTTTCGGAACAAGCCAACCTGTGGGTAAAAGAAATTATTAGAGACAAAGAGAAGAGTCATTGGGAATTAAAATTTTGACAAACAAGTGATCCTTCACCTTCCTTGTAATAACAAATATCCTATGGAATTGAACACCAAAATACTTTTGTATTGTTAGAAGCCACGTGGACATTTCTCAGAGGCAAACCACAGCTGATGCCCACAGAATCAGCTGTGACATACCAATTTTCATGTTCATTTGGCTTTCATTTAATACAAAAGTACTCACTTTACCTTTTAAAATCACTACCATTGGCATATGTCCATTTTCTTGGGAAGGCTATGTTTACACATGGCAACTCTAAGTTTCAAATTCACCAGTGTGTGTCCACCAAACACAAACATTCATCGAGTGCTGGCTCACACAGACTGACTCTCAGATCCTCAAGGCTCCTTGTAACACCTGATACATCCAATACATCTAGCCCTTCCACAGGCTGGAAAAGGGCAGATGCCATTTTGAGGGAAAATTTGGTTTTCTTTTTAATGTGATTGTCAACTGAGCGAGGTTTAGGAGCTTCCCATGAGCTCAACCCCTCCGAAGCTTCTGGTGACAGTTTTACTTTGTGCCACTGAGACAGTATTAACACTCTGGTTTATATATAAACTGCATGGGTACCAGAACCTCAAAATGAAAAACACTTGCACTGTCACTTCACAGAACTTACACACTTGTTCACTTTGGTGTGACATTACACACCTAGACAATGGCAAAGCACCAGAAGAAAAGTCCTCTCTTTAACTAATATGTCTCATGTCAAAAGGTCCTCATTTCTGCAGCTGTGCTATGGAAATACCATACACAGCACACACTTCCTCTGCCATCTCCACTTAGGGGATAAATACAGAGCTGAGCTCCAGAAAAAGTTGCTACAGGCACTGCTGTAATGTTTCCTCTCTGCTTAGTGGTGCATTTCAGCTGAAACAAGATTAATTTTCACATTAGCTCTGGCACTACCAGCAGCCACAGAACAGAAGGAACAATGACATGACATTGGCAGATTTGCCTCCTTGGGGAGCAGAGACATGACACCTCCCCAGGCAAAGACAGCCTGGCTGCCTGCACCAAGAGACCTGACTGCAGAGGGTTTCAGTGAGGGAAGGCACAAAAACACAGCACAGGGCTTAAGGTATTCCCAGAGGGAATCAACAGTGGTATTTCCTCACAGGCCACCTGCTCAGATCTGTACCTTTCAGCCTATTGAGAGCCTTAGGGGGCAAAAAGTCCTTCAAAAAGTATGAAAGAGAATCTGGTTCCCTGGAGCAGGTCTGTTCATGGCCCAGAGCTGCTCTGGGCTGCCTGCAGTTCATACCTGGTCAAGAAAGTGACTTCTCAGATACTCCAGGGCTTGCAGGATGCCATTGGGCAGGGGGTGGCTTGTTCGCTGCACATTCAGAAGCAAAGGAACCCCAAACACATTTTTGTCCTTGTAGTCTGAGGCTTTTGGTTTTTTAATGAACTTTGGTATGGTCCTGGAAATGAAAACCAGTAGATGCAGCTTACTAGGTATCCAGCACATTCCACCTGCTGCTTTACACTCATCAGACAGGGCAGAGCTGCACCTTGTCACAACCCCAAATTCTGCCATGTACCTGTACACACAGCATCAGAAGGGAGAGAAAATCAGCAAAGGCAATTACAGGGATGACTTCCTCATTTCATTGCTGAAATTAACTTTAATAAAGCATCCTCATGGGAAATACATTCCATCCCTCTACGCCACTGAAGGTTTTTCCATTCTTTCTGTATTCAAGTACTAACTCCCTATCACAAAATGCTGACTGATGTATCTAAGTCTTCTGAAGTGTCTGAATTTGTCACTGGTTTAGTTCAAACAGACACAGTACTGGAGGGCTGGATTCTCAGTCCAGCCAACTCTCACCTCAGGTCCCACAGTCCCTGGGATGGTTCTCTGAAAAAGCCCTGCAGATTTAAATCTTGGGCAGATTTAAAGAGAAACTATGATGTGCCTTAAAATCAGTAACAGCATGACCAGCAGTGTGGGGTCAAAGTACAGCCCAGAGCAGAGGAAATCCTGGAGCCATGGAAACAACCATGAAGCTGCTGGCAATTTAACAGGATGAAATTCTTCATCTTGAACATGTGCAATGTAGGCAGGCAAGGAAATTCACATGCTTACATCAACTCCTCTCTTTCCAGCTCAGGTTGCTTTAGTATCAGACAACTTACCAGTTCCAGCCCTGCTTACTGGAAGGGGAATATCTGTCCATTAAAGCTGTGAGTTTCAACAGTGCCAGCTTTTGTGTGCGGGCCAGCTGGGCAGCTGACTGGCCTTCAGTCTGGAGGGAAAGGCTTTCCAGGTTCACACTCTCTTCCACACACCACTCTTGCTTCCCATGCCTACAGGATAAATATGGTTTAAGCTTAGGACTGTTTCCACCATCCCTGTTTTCTACCTGCATCTGTGAAGCACCCAGGACTCTAAATGACCTGCAGTTAGTTGCACTTAAATAAGGTACTTCCCATCCAGGAGCAATACTGGCAATGCAAACTGCTGCTATTGAGATAGGATGGAGTGAAAAAATATAGCAACATGGCTTCCTCCATGAGGCAGAAAAGAAGCAAAAGGCAAAAGCCTTTATTAAAGAAACAAGCACACTTTTATAGACTAGATTGTGGAACTGAGGATAGAAGTAATTTCATTGGTGCAAGGAAGGTAACACCTCTTGTAAACATGCTTTGACCAAAGCATCACGTTTCCCATGTACTCCTCTGTGCACAACAGCAGGTGCTAGCTGTGTTATTAATTATTTCTCTCCTGTTTTCCTTTGAGCAGCCTGAGAAAACCCAAGCTGCTTTTTCCCTGGCTTTCACCAGTATCTCTGATCCCAATGCCTGAGTGCACATGCAGACTATGAGTGTCCTACTTTCAGCAGAGGTCAGATATTGGTACCTGTGGAGTGGCACCTGCCAGCAGCAGGGCAGACCCTGCTACCTAGGAAAGACTTTAGAATACTTTTTTCTGGCAAATCAATTATATTTTGAGTGGAGAGAACCAAAGGCAAACCCAATGATGGCTGACCTGTTGGTCTTTTTAGAGTCTGTGATGTATGCCAGGTCTGCAGAACCAATGTCCTTGCCCAGGCCACAGCTGCTCTCTCCCTCAGCCTCCCCTGCTGCCTGATCTTCTGCGCCCTCTGTTCCAAGAGAGCTTTCTTTAGGGGAGGGTGGATACAAAGAGGTCAAGTCACTGGCAAAGTCAGGATCCCCATCATCTGAGAACTTCTCTGTCCACTGATCAACCAGCTTTTTGAGACCATTGACATCTGCGATGACGCTGTTCAGCTCTGAAAAGACATCGTCGTCCCCGGCTGGTGCTGCCTGCAGGCTCAGCAGGTCACTGCTGGGCAGGTTGTCATACACACTCAGCCTGTTGTCTCTGCCTGACTGGGGGCTCCTGGGGGCTCTGGCATCCTTGGAACCGCTGCTGCTCTGGCTCCTCCTGCACCCGTGGAAACTCCCAGTTCTCCAGCTGACAGAGCTGTCTGCTGGAGACAGGGAGCTGTCTGTAAGTACTGTGGGGAAGGTGCCAGGTTTATGGCCTTGTGGGATGTGAAACATCTGGTTCTTTTGTAATGTCATGTCATTTTTTAGGTTTTGCTGGGATAGATCATTGCCCAGCTTACTGGAGTCCATGTGCTCTGCATACATCCCCCTTCCTTCACAGGGGCTGCCTGGTTTTATAACAGGACTTGGAGTGCTCCCTGTGCTGCTATTTACAGACTGATTGCTGCTATTGCAGCTCTGGGGAGAAAAGGAAGAATTGTTCTTTGTTTGGATGCCAGAGAGGTCAGAAATATTTACACAGTTCAGCATCTTCATCTTTTCTTCATTAAGTCCTTCCAGAAGAACAGGTTCACTTATTATGGGTCTGGCCTTTGTCTGACCACTCCTTAAATTGCAGCTCCTTAAGTGCAGCTTCTCCATTTTCTTTAGAAGGCTCTTCCTCTTTTTAGATGGTGACTTATCCAAAAGCTTCTCCTCACTAGTGATATTTAAAAATTCACTGGGGGGAGGAGAACAACTAAAAGCAGAGTCCAGTGAAGGCACCTTAACTGAGGAACACCTTGAGGAACTCGTGCTGTTTTCCACATCTTCAAAAGGTTTTTGGGAGTTAGCAATGTCACTGTCAGCACTGCTGGTGCTGTGAATTGAGGACACATCATGCTTCTCACCACGATCCAGAAAGACACTGTCCTGGCTGTTGATGATCTTCAGTACTGGGCTGCCTGGGGTGGAGGCAGCAGCACCTTCCTCTGCTGGAAAAGCTGGCAGGCTGTCAATGCGAGACCAGCGCTGGCTGCACCTCTCATAAGCCCATCTGTCACTTATTGCACAAGGCTCATCATCCTCAGAGTCGTCACTCTTAGGAGGAGGAAACAAACAAAACCAGTTCAAGGGAAAAGTTTGGCAAATTTTAAATTACAAAAAAACAGTTTAACAAGGAGACTTAAATTTTCTGCCAACCTCCAAAACCCCCAAGACCAACATAGGGAAATGTGACCATTCAGTCACTGAAGATCTGCCCTAAGTTAGTTGAAAGAACTGACAAGTGATGCCCAAGCATGCTGACAAATCTGGGAAATTTACCACAGGAAAAGGTGACAGATTTGATCTAAGGGTGAAAAGTCCTGTTTTGTGGCAAATCCAGGGGTTTTGAAAGATAATTGTATTGGGTTTACTGTCATTCCTAAAGTCAAACAAATCAAACACTCACACTTCTGTGACCAAAATTCATCCATTTTCAGGTAGTGTTTAGCTGTGGGATTACAGCAGCATCAGTGTGTGTGGCACCTTTTTGGAGCCCTCAGCCTCCCTTGCCAGCTGCACCAGGTGTCCCTTTGCTGGATTGTCCCCATTCTGAGGGACAGTGAGACATCAGCGAGATGGGAGCCACCTGTCTCTTCTCTGTGGGCTCTCTTGCCTCATTCTGCCCTAACCAAAGAGCAGAACTCTCCAAAACCCAGACCTTTTTCCAGGAAATGGCATTATTTTCTACTAGCCCTGCAGTTAATCCACGGGGGCTCAGAGGCTTCACAGACTTGTGCTGCCCAGCCAAGCTGTGGCTACCACTCTGATTCAGCTGCAGCAGCAGAGCACAAAGGCAGCACAGCTAAAACTACCCAGCTTGTATTGGCTGAACATTTGGATTGCCCTTCTCATGTCTTTGTTTAGCCAGCAGGAGTGAACTTTCACTTTCAGCACCTAAATAAGGTGGGAAACTACTTCGGAAGGCAATGACAGCCACGTTGAAATGGGGATTTGGGGCAACTGTTGGATAGTAACATGTCAAATGAAATTTTAAAAGTGTTGCAAAAGCCAACCCTAACCTACCTTGCAAAGTTTCAGACATTATATAGTTGCAATCTCCATCCCTACGTCTTCTCAACATAAAATGCAAACAGCAGAGCTTTGTGGGATGGAATATAAAAGGAATAGAAAGGAATGTTCAGAAATTGCTAATCCTTCATGTGCTTTTAGACCCAGGTGTTTGATACAATGCTAAACACATCTTTAATTAGAACAGGAACTGTGTTACAGACATACCCGTTTCCTATCACGGCTTATTTCCACTTTCATTGATGCATACTTGTTCAATGTGTTCAACCTTCTAGGGTTTGAGAAAAAACAGGAGTTTTAAATTTCAACTGTTTTATTTCTTGAAAACAAACATGCACCAAACTAGTTGATCTACCATGAAGTCTTCACTGTTGTCAAAGACTGGCATTCTGCTAGAGGCTCCCATACAGTGATCCCCAAAACCAGCACCAATAACAACACCAGAATGTTCACACTTCCAGTTCTGCCATCTTAAGACTAAAGAAGACAACCATAATCAATCATTTAATTTAAAAAATCATATTATTAGCTTTCATGATTGTGAAAAACATCGTATTGATTTAAGATTTTGAAAATAAATGAAACTCTGTGTGGGCTTCTTGAAAAAAAATTAAAAACCAAGACATTAACCTGTATCCCTGGAAGGACTGTGCTATCTATCATTTTAATTAAAGCTTGTGGAATCAATAAGGTCCCAAACTAGTCAATCACTTAATTGTCAAACAACAGGTGGCATCAACAGGAGGCACACTGAATCTCCAAGGAACACTCAGGACAGAAGTGATACCAAAAAACAAAATATTCCCCAAGTTCTCTAATATCTGCTGTGCTTTGGAGATGTGTGTGTGAGCAGCCCCTCTTGGTGTTCTGGTACAGGCAGGCAGAGCTGGAATTCAGGTGACCTGACAGCACAGAAAAGGACCAGAACACTTCACCAGGAGAGGAACTTTCCAGTGCCCTAGGTGTTAGGAATCATCTTTTCTGCTAAAGAAACTCTGCTGAACAGTCTCATAATGAGATGGCTTCAGTAACTGCAGCACCAATTGAAGCAGAAGCCTCACACTGCCCTGGCACTCTTCCATGGGGAAATTCCACAGGGCAGTGAGTCTGGCTTGGCACTGACAGTGCAGGTCCACTTGTGTGCTCTGAACAGCTGTGGCAAAGCAATAACTTCAAACCAATACCTTTGCTTCTCACCCCAAAAAATATTCAGGAAAACAGAACAGATCTCATGCAGATAATTTTTTTCTGTCTATCTGCTGGAACAGAAGTTGGAGGAAATTCCTGTACTCCATTACATGTGATCCTAGAGAACAGCCTGTCATGCTTGCAGGGAACTGGTTATTTTTAACCAGCTTGCAGACATTTCACATTACAAAAAAAATATTTAATGCTCAGTGTAACACCCCTGAGAGCTTGGCTAAAGAGGAAGTGCAGACATGTGCTTACTTTACCTTTAAATTCCTAAAACAACCAACTTCAGTGGCACTAAACTATGTGCTTAAGTGATTTCCTTCAGTCACAGGTTTGGTGACTTTGTTAGTCTCTGACAAAAACAGAGGCATGAGAAGGTGAATAACAAATAACTGTGGGGCCTGGAGGTACCAAAGATGATTCATGATTAATGTTTACCTGAACAGTGATTCAATTGCATCTCCATCTAAAAATTCATGATCTCTCCTCACAGTTTTTACATCAATGGGAAACTGCATATCTGTGAACAAAGAAGTTGAATCTGAAATTTGAGCTGTAATTGTAAAGACTTTCAATTTTGCAACTTATTTATCATAGGTGAAATGAAACTACTTTATTTCTATAGCTGTACATTCATGCAAGCATTTTTCCTTAGGACAAGTGGGAGAATAAATGCAGGGATCTGCTTGCTGCTGTTCCTACAGGTGGACATGCTCTTCTGCATTTCCAGGAGCTTGGCCATAGACAAGAAAAGCAAAATAACCTTTAGATTTGCTTTGGTTCTCTGCACCTCCTACAGAATAAAGCTGGGATTGTTTTACATGAGCCTGTGCCATGGTGAGGTGCAATGCAGCACTCTCTGAGCTCTAGGCAGCCTGACTCATCACACTGGGCTGGAAGCTGAAGAGTTCAGCTTCAGCTCCTGAGATTTAGCCTTGCACATGAGGGAACCACTGAGGTCTACATGTATTTTCTTAACTTATTTTGTAAGCTCAATTTTCCTAGCCGGGTCAAGACACTGCATAAGCAGCAAGGTAATGCAGGAGATTAATTTCTCAGAAGCATGGCAATGCACATTTCCAACAAACAGCTTATAGAATAAAATCTGCTGTAGGCAGACAGGAAGCATTTCCAGCCTTCAAACCCAGCTCTATGGGCTTGACTTAAAATTTTCAATTTTGCAGGGACCAGGGGAGGTGGGAATGAGAGCAGTTAATGTTGTTCTTTTAGCTGTAGTTCTTTGATAAAATCTTTCTTAAGAATATATTAACTTTTGTTACTTTCAATGTTTGTAACAAAAACCTTATTTTAAAGAAGAAGTTTTAAAGTATATGCACAAGTGTGGCCTCAAAAATTATACAAGTTCTCAACAAATCCATACCTCCTCCCAAGAAATAAGCACTCTTTGTAGTTTTAACATGAAAACATGCTGAAATTGCATTTTTGACTGGCTGGCTGCTGCTGAATATTTCTTCTGAACACTTATGATTGCAAGATGATTTTTTCCAACATTCTTTTTCAAAACACCAATAAAGCAATCTCACTCAGATCACAGGCTGGAGAGCCTCAGAGGAGTTTTGGTTGCAATCAGAGGTTGGAAACATCACTTCTAGTACTCCAAGAAAAAGAGCCTGAAAAAATTATAAGCAACTCAAAATAACAAAAGCAGAAATTTGACTGAGCTACAGTCTAACAATAGGAAAAGAAAACCAGGGAAGATTTGATCCTTTATAGAATTCTAGTGAGTCCCTGCTGAGATGTCCCTTCTGCAAGAGAACACACCAGGTCACTACTTTTCTACAGGTTTGCGTGCAGACATAACAGAATTTGGAAATGCTTCCATCAAAAGTGTCAGGTTCTGAAATATATTATTTATGTGAACAATTCCACTCGAATTCAGTGTCAGCTGCTTGGCAAGTCTTTGTGATCATACCTTCAAACAGCTGAGCATACTGGGGAAATCCAGCAGCTCTCAGCCAGTCGCAGGCTTCTCTGGCTTCAATTTCTGCAATGACAACACACAATTGTTCATGGACAGTGCTCACCAGAGTCAGTGATAAGCTCATTTCACCTGGCACACTCTCTGAGAATCTTGTCTGTTAATTTTTTTTAGGATATTGCAAAAGAGGAATGCATTCTTGTATCCAATGCACTTCCATGCACACAGCTCTGCAATAGCCATTCCACAATAGCAGAGATAAGCTAACACAGGAGAGAACAGATTTGAACACATACTTGGGATGTCACACAGGGGTAAATCAGCTGTCCCTGAGCTGGGGGCAGTGGAGCATCTGCTGCAAGTCCCAAGGAGTGACCAGAGCAGGGTGTGGGACACACATCTGTGCCCTCACGGCAAAGCCTGCTCGTGCATTCCAGCGCTGAGAGATGGTGATAAGACACAAACAAACCCTATAAATAAACTTAAAATGCTCTCACAACTTTAATAACACTGGACACAGCCTAAGCATTCCCAGAACCAGAGTTCTCAGGAGTACCTGTTGCTAGGGTCTATCAATATTTATTTCCTTGCCAACTACCTACGCAGCTTGGCAGCCACTGCAGCTGCCAGGAACGAGCTGCTCGCTTTGTGACAGCACTGAAACATTCCCACAGAGGCAGAGCAGGATACAGCCTCACAGAATCACACACCAGACTCCCCAGAAACACAAGCAGGTCAGCATGAGTACCTGCCCTCAGTCTCTAATCTCTGCCAAACTGGGAATGCCTGTGGAAGAGGAGAGGATTCTCAAATGCAGTTTCTGTAGGTCTGCGTGCACCCCAGCTTGTGTTACACCAGACACCAGCCTAAGGCAAAGACTTCTTTGAAAGGAACATTTTTGGGCTACCTTAAAATCCAGCACGCTCAGTAGAGAGAAATATTTTAAAAGTACCTTAAAGTGCAGCATGACAGGCCAGAGGAACAGAGCTGTTCCTTAAAACTATTTTCTTTACACGTACACTTAGATTAGGATTCCAAGGCACTTCACACACATATCTATTCAAATTCACTGCTTGCTTTGCTCAGACTTCTCAATTGTAAGTCATCAGTACAATTAGACACTAACCAAAAATATCACATAACTTCCCTGATTTTATTTTTCTACATTAAAACTTAAAATAGCTTCCATTATCACCTAATCAAATTGGACAATGCCATTCTAACAGAGGCTTCCCTGGACAAAACTGTGGCTTTTTTATCTGAGAATAAAATGGTAGCACAGGAAGACTGGGATATTTTTACACAAAATAGATGCATGAATCTCTTCCTTTTTCCACACTGCAGAACAGAAACTAATTTCTTCTACAACAGCCTATATACACTATGCCTATATTTATTGCTATACTTAGTGCCATAATTTATCATAATCTTTACCACAACACGGCATTTACTGGAGACAATAAAAGACAAGCGTATTCACAGAGCAAAAACTGCAAAGAAAAGCTATTTGTAGAAAAGAGCCAAGAGGATGATCAGTCTAACACCAAAAGTCTTCACAAAGACAAAGTGATTTTCATTTAGAAAAACCCAACAGATTCACTCAGGCATCTCAGCTGTGGAGAAACTGTAGCTGCCCTCATTCCAGACCTCATCCAGAGCCTGTGCTCAGCAATCCTGAGCTCAGACAGGGACTCTCTAGGGGCTGAAGCTTCCCTAGTTCCCAACACATTAAAAGCACAACTCCATTTTTAGACCAAACCAAGCCATGAAAAGTGATGAAAAAAGAACAGAAAAATATGACAGGAAAGTATTTTGCACCTAGCAAGGATATTTTCAACGAATATGACTGAAAATATAACAGCATTGTGACACAGGTGGCCTCTTCCACAGAACATGGACAGAGGAGCTGGGGGAATTTTCTTTGCTGAGGTAAATCTTCAGGCCTTTTTACATACCTTTGCACAATCACAGAGCATGTTTGGATTAGATATTAGGAAGAAATTCTTCTCTGGGAGGGTGGGGAGGCCCTGGCACAGGTTGCCCAGAGAAGCTGTGGCTGCCCCATCCCTGGAAATGTTCAAGGCCAGGCTGAACAGGGCTTGGAGCAAGACCGGTCTAGACAAGAGGATGACAACTTTTTAACATCTTTTGGGTGCTATCTGCACAACTGAAATAGCAGAACAACCTCAATGTGTCACCACCCTCTCCTGAACTGATTTCATAATTAAGCAGATGAAAAAAAAAATCTGCAAAGCTTAATATTCCTGGGTTAGAGGCTGCCAGCAAGTTTTCCATGCCAAGCCAGCTATTTCCCCATGGGCTACAGGTGGTAGGTTACTACCAGATGTTTATGAGAAACAACTCAGAGCACAGCAGTGCCTGCTGCACCCTCTGTACTGTGTCCCACAGGTACGTTTTGTGCTGAACACAGCCCAGTTCCCCTGCAAAGAGCACTCAGAGTCCTGCCTGTGCCCCAGCCCAGCACACTGCCCTGCATGGGCTGCCCTTCCCACTGCTCCCTTCTCCCTGCAGCCCCAGCTCCTCCACCAGCTGGGCTGGGACAGCCTCCTGCAGCCACCTGGGCTGAAAACCCTGTGTCCTGCCTGCAGACTGCAGGACCCACACTCCTCACGTACCTGGATCCTACAGTGGGAATTAAATCCCATCAGAATGAACAGCAGTGTTCAGATTGTTTGCAGTAAAGAAAGTATCAGTACTGAGATCTGGGCATTGTCTCAGATGTTTTCCTCACAAGAAGCAGCACCTTCCTAACAACAAGGCAGAGGCAGCAACCAAAACCACTGACAGCTCTACATCAAACAGGCAAGTCAGCCTTAATATGAGCTGATCACTAACTTCAGCTGAAGAAGAAGGTCCAACTGTACTTGGGCAAGTACACTGCCCTTGTACCAAGGGCACTGGTGGGTGCATGCAGGGAGGGCTGTGGGAATGTGCAGCTGCCAGCCCAGGCCAGGGGGCTCAGCTGACTGTGAAACCTTGACCAAATTGTATTACTTTTCACAGAGCTGTCTAATTGTGGGTCTATTTCAAAGAAAATTTTAAACAGATTTTAAAAATCAACAGTAGATGCACTACTTCTATTTCCATCCAAAATAGTTTTCCAGTTTCAACAGGTAGGAATCACATGGTGATCAGGACTTCATTAGTTAAAGAGATTTAAGTCTGAATGCCTTCCAAAACCATGGCAGGAAGAACAGTTGGAGAGGTTTTCTTGCTGTTTGCAGCATTCCTGCATTAGTTACTACTCCTTTTCTGTAGGGTGCAAGTGTGGTGCTTGTGTCAAAGAAAGGATTTCTCAACATGCCCAGCAGACAGGAGAACAGAACAGAGGGTAGGACTGACTCCTCACTTTGACTGCTCATTGCACCACTCCATAGCAAAACAGAAAATAATCCAAAAATATCCAAAGATTTTGCTCTTTCCCAATCTCTGTCATTATACAGGAAGACTTTTTTCCTTTAAATGGCAGTAATCCTCCTCAACAGCCACAGACAAGCAGGTGCCCAGGGTCCCACCTCAAAACCCACCTGGTGTGCCTCAGGGGGGAACACTCAGCCTCCTCCCATCACTGACAGTCCCAGCTGCCACCCCCCAGCCCCCAGACCTGGAGCCAGCAGGGCCCATGCAGGCTGGGCAGCCACATGCCAAACTCATTTTCCTGCAGCTCAGGAGCCCTGGGCTGAGAACTGGCAGCTCCTTCACGCTCTCACTCAGATCCTGTCATTCCTGGTTGTGCTGGCAGTGGTGGAAGTGACAAGGGGTTTTCAGTTCCATTTTAACATCAAACCATGAGCTTCCCATCACATCTTTCTGGTTTGTGCATCTTCCTATGGCTGTAAGAATTGATGTAACTTCCCTGTGACTTACAGCTGCTAATGAGGCATTTCATTTTATGCACACCCTGTGAAAAAAGCATTTGCTGTGCTAGAACTCTGATTTCTGATGGCGTTCAACACTGCATTTCACCTGTGACACAATTTTAATAACTATTTTTATTTACATTATATCCTTCTACTTTAAAAGAGAGTTGGAACCTGATGTCTGCTCCATGCTGAAGATTCAAATGCAATGCTTTCAAAGAAGGGTGTTTACACTGACCAAGATAAGCAGTCAGGGACTTGTAAAACTGTCAAACTCTCCAAGAGCTAAGATGGATCATTAAGAAGTGGAAATGTTTATTCTGTTTTCCCTTGTGCAATGCAAAATATCAAAGCTTAATTGTACTTTACTAACCCACTCAAGGAAGAGGGGGGAAAAAAACCAGAGATTATAGCTTGGAATTTAGCCAGGATAATTTAGGCTCCATGCAGATAGTGAACATAAATGTCTGGAAAATGAAAAGGCCAAGATATTTGTCCTTTCATTCCTACTTTACTATCATGCTGGTGTTTTGGAACTGCAGCCAACTCTTCAGTTATCACAGCTGGGAACTGCAATGTATCCCAGAACTCAGTGGCAACCTTAATTGCATCTTTATCCAGCTCCTTGGCATCAGCTCCCAAGCCGATTACCAGGACTCCCAAGCTGATAGTAAGGTCTTTACTTGGGTCCTTGTCATTTGCCACCCCTGCTGGTTCCTGGGACCCAGAGAAGTTTAAAGGCATTTTCTTTGCAGACCACATTAACTGGCTTGTCAGTGCTGGCTGATCTTTTAATTGCTTCCAAGTAAGTTAGAGAAGGTAGTGTTTGCTCTATGGGAATTTCACAGGGCTCGAGGAAAGTAGTACCTAATTCACATCAGCTTCAGCAGAAATGAGAGTGTAACTCTCTAATTTCCAGTCCACACTGGATTATCCAAGTAAGTGGGGTGAGAGAGGGGATTTATCTCCCTGCAATCTAACCCCAGCTATGTTGCTTCACTGTGAAGTGGGAACAGATCCCACATTTCTCTGACGCAGAAGCTCCTTATGGGTGTTTTTTCACAGGACCCTTGTACATGATTGAGAAACACTTGATGCAAGATTCCTGGGAGGAATTGTAGCAGGGAGGGTACTGCCTGCTGCCACTGGAGCCAATATCAATAAACCTATGGCACAGAAGTAACAAACCCCATAACAAGTGAACTGTCTGTGCTCTTTCATTGTGTAGCACTAGGCTTTCTTTAAATATACAAAATGCCAATAACACCACAGTGCATAATACAGGTTCAATCTATGTCTAAGGAACTATTTAACCCCACAGAGACTGCCCAGTAAGTGGTTATATCTAAAAGCAAATTGGATTATTGGCCGTGCTAAGGCTGTGCTGTGCTGAGCCTGCCGAGCCCAGGGCAGTGGACAACCTTTTACTGGGTCACCCTACCCTGATGGAGCTTGCTGATATTTGAAGATATGCAACAAAGTCAGACAGTCTGCCTGGAACTTTCCAAGTGCATCCAACAAATCAGCAAAAGCAGCAGCTACTGGAAAAGCACAATCCAAAGCATTGACAGCTGGAGAGCTGCTGCCACACTAACAAAGCAGTGCTAGGAAACAGCAGCACCCACCTGGATTCTCACCTGGATCCTCAGCTGGGGATGTCATCTGCCACAGCACCCACTGGATCCTCACCCGGGGATGTCATCTGCCCCAGCACAGACTTTGATCCTCACCCGGGGATGTCATCTGCCCCAGCACCGCTCCCCGCTCGGCTCCGCTGCGGTGGGACCGCCCTCCCCGGCCACCCCTCCCTGTGCCCAGCCCGGCCCCGCCCGGGACAGCCCGGGACAGCCCGGGACAGCCCGGAACAGCCCCGCTGCCTGTGCTGTGCCTGTGCCTGTGCCTGTGCTGTGCCTGTGCCTGTGCCTGTGCCTGTGCCTGTGCCTGTGCCTGTGCCTGTGCCCGGCTCGGGCCGCCCGTGCCGCGGGAGGGCTGGCCCGGGTCCCTGCCTGTGCCTGCCGGGTGTCTCTGTCTGTCTCTGCCCATCCCTGCCAGGTGTCCCTGCCTGTCCCTGACGGGTGTCCCTGCCTGTCCCTGCCCATCCCTGCCCGTCCCTGCCCGTCCCTGCCTGTCCCTGCCCATCCCTGCCCATCCCTGCCCATCCCTGCCAGGTGTCCCTGCCCATCCCTGCCCATCCCTGCCAGGTGTCCCTGCCCATCCCTGCCTGTCCCTGCCCGTCCCTGCCCGTCCCTGCCAGGTGTCCCTGCCTGTCCCTGACGGGTGTCCCTGCCTGTCCCTGCCCGTCCCTGCCCGTCCCTGCCCATCCCTGCCAGGTGTCCCTGCCTGTCCCTGCCGGGTGTCTCTGTCTGTCCCTGCCTGTCCCTGCCCATACCTGCCTGTCCCTGCCCATCCCTGCCGGGTGTCTCTGTCTGTCCCTGCCCATCCCTGCCCATCCCTGCCCGTCCCTGACGGGTGTCCCTGCCTGTCCCTGCCCATACCTGCCTGTCCCTGCCCATCCCTGCCGGGTGTCTCTGTCTGTCCCTGCCCATCCCTGCCCGTCCCTGCCCGTCCCTGGCCGTTCAGAGCCGCTATGCCCCACTGCCCCACACTCATTCAGATGAAGGCAAATCGACACCCCCTGGTTCCCTTGCTGGCTTACCTCCACGCTTTAAAGTTTTGCCAATGGCAAAGTTTTACAAAATCAGCTATTTTTTTTTTCTTTTTATTGCACAGAGCTACCTCTACCCTGCACAGAAAAACCAGACCAATGCTGCATCCTGCAAAGGAGATGCTGTGCCCAGCAGCAGAGGGGGCACAGAGCAGAGCTGGGATTCATCCCAAAACCGACCTCTCAGCCCAGCTACCGAGTGTGACCCAGCCTCACGGTGTTTTGCAGTGTTGTTTTATAGTGATGTCCCTTGCCACAGTGGTTTTCATAGATCAGACAGAACCTGGGCTTTTATTTTGCTTATATGGACTTAGTCTAGACTAAAAAGTGTTTGTGGTCTGAAAAGCTCACATGCAGTTGAGCAATGAATCTGGGTGCTAAAATCATATTAGCATGTTTTTCAACCTCTGCAACAGCCGTGACTTCTTTGTGTTTGTTGTAGTTCATTGCTGCTATGATTTGACTTTTTGCTTTTAATGATGCCGTACAAAATCTAATAAAAAACCATGATCAGTCTTTGCAGCCTGAACATTCATCAGCAGGTACAGAGTGGTGTGTAGGCTGATCTCAGAAGAACATATCAAAAGTTTAAAATCATTTCACTAGAAGTGAATTTTAAATCCCTAATAATTTATATTTGCTAGACTGTCAGGCATCACAGGTCAATAGGGCAGATGGAAAGGTGGGATGCTGTGTTAATTTACAGAGGTTGAAAGATGATTCAGACTCTGTGAACCACTCCAGGAAGCCAAACTGGGCTCTCAATTTCTGTAGAACAACTTCTTGCACTGTTTAGGCTCTTAGAGTTTGGTGCCTAAAACACAGCAGGAAAAATAAGAACTTGAATGAAGTGGATAAGAAAAAATTTTTAAATTAAATTAAAAATTCTTATAGATGAAGAAATCTTCTTTTTCCCAATCTCATTTAGGAGAATTATATCCTAATGACGTTTAATTTATGGGTGTGTTTCATTATCACTAGTTTTCTGTATAACAACCAAATGCAAAATTTGCAAAGACCTGTGATTTATTTTTGTGCAATTGCTTCCTAAACAGACAATTTATATGGCACAATGAAAAAGATGTTTGATATTGGCACTGGGTGACAAAATACAAAAGAAATTAGGGTAGTGTGATATATGACATTAGCTATGATTACCTAAGAAAATGCTTTTTGCCAGATCCACCCAAAGCCATATAAAAAGTCCACACCCTGCCCTGATTAAATTTGCAGCTATGTGCTTGGATTAGGGAGACAGAATGTGTCATTCAAATCTGAGGATAACATCAGTAGACTGCTCCTATCCCATAGAAATGCTCCAACCAGAGCATGCAGTTTCTCTTTCCCACCCATTTTCCTTTGGGCATTTCCCATGAGAGGACAGTACATAACCCTAAAATGCTCATTTTCTGTCTCTTTAACAGCAAAATGCCATCAAGCTCCCTAGTGTGTGGGTTACCAGTTGTGAAAAGACCCACAGTACAGTGCAGTGTTCAGTGAAGAATTTTTGAAGGTTTTCCAGGAAGGAATCACATTCCTCCATATTGATCATTTCAGGTATCCTACAGGATAAGGAACCCAGGGAACCCTGGCATCTGCCTCTCACTGGAGGAGATCCAGCCCTCACACAGGAAGCTTAATGCTGGAGTAGAGGGTGTCTGGAATAAGGATGTCTCAGCTTCAGAAGGGGCATTTTGGGTATTTTCAGAGTGTGTCAAACCCTCCACATCCATCTGCCTGGCTGATGGCTTGTGGGGCTTGTGGAGGTTCCCAAGACAGAGAGAAAGACAACAAGAAGATGTTTTCTACTCACCTGGGCTTTTCAGTTCCCAGCTCTGCAGCTTGCCAAGGAGAACACAATATTACTAGAGCCCCAAAGCTTATGCCACTGTTTGTGACTGATGCCTGGAAAATGGGATCTTTTACCCCAAATGGTCATTGTCACTTGATTTCCTGTTTTCTGAAATCACTCACCCCCACTGAAGGCTCTCCAGAACCTTTCTGAAGGGCTTCCTTCCAAGCTTTGGCCAATGCCCTGACTGTAGTGAGCACATGCAGGGACTCTGCCCACACCAGTCACATCCCACCTCACTCAAATGTGCTGGAAACAATCCTAGAGTGGGTCATTTTAAACAGCTTCACCAAATACTGCAAGACCATAGTTAATTGTTTTTAGAAATGAGCCTGCTGCTGCTAAATCCCTCACTCATGCTTAACCCAAGCTCTGCAGAACCCCCAAGTCTCTGAAGTTGTTCCAGACAGTCAAGCAATGGAGCTTGGCATTAAAGCTGAGCTCCTTGCATAGTTTAATTCCTGTCACTGGAATACTTACTATACATTTACAAAAGATCAGCTCACTTCTTTCTTCCCCTCTCTCCCTTTTGCCACTTCCCTTAACACTTTTCATGAATCAAAGCTGAGTGATATTTAATTTCTAACTTTCTTTTGGTAAGATCCCAAAGTAATTGTTTTCTATTTTCTTCTCTGATGATCTTGAGTTAACATAGGAAATCAAGCAAACTAACTTCAGCTGTGACTATACTAGGAGGCATCAAGAAAGATATTTCTATGGAAACAAGTTGTTCAGAGAGAAGCCAACTGATTAGTTAAAAAGTTAGATTAATGGGGAGGAAAAATGAAGAACAAAATACAGGCAATACATTGAGACAGTTGAAAGAGGGGGATGTTAAAAGTGGTGGGAATAACTGTCAGCTAGAAAGAAGAAAATTAATAAGCTCACTAGAAAAGGATGTAAAATTGAAAATAATTGGGTGAAATTAAGGGGGAAAAAAGCTAACAAAACCAAAAATTCCTGAGAAAGAAATCCATTGGTTGAAAGGTATTTTTCCAGGGACAAAGACTGAAACTTTATCATCTATGATGCAAGAGAAGTTAGACAAACTGCACATATATGTATTGCAGGGAGAAAGATGTGCAAGCAGAAACAAAGACTGTGTCACTATTTTTCCTCTCTTGTGACAAGAGTAAGCTGAATAAAGTCTTAAACCTTTTTTGAAAAGAGGAAAATAATATTGTTAAATATAGACCCTTGGATATGCTGAAGTGCTGTTGAGGTGAAGCAAAACATAAACCCATCATATTATAGAAGTAGCATCTTGTTACCACTCTGGTCTTCCTGTCAGAAAGCAGCTGTGTGAGAACAGAAGTATGAGAAAATAAGCACATTCAGGGACCCCTGAAATTAACAGCAGTTTTTTTCCTATAAAAGTCAAGATAAAATGGTTTGGGTCCAAGCCACTCAAAAAGCTCTTAGATTACAGAAAGACCATTCTCTTGGTTTTTCCTTCTGTAGTCATTCAAAACCATTTAGATCTGATTTTCCAGACTTCACCATCAAAACCTTAAAACATTATTAAAAACTTTCAAATGGTTTTCGTGTTATTTTCTCCACCTCCCAATGAACTTTTCTTGGCTGCTTTCACTGGGACATTCCAGTGAAACCTGCAGCAGATAACACATTATCCCATTTTCAAGCTTAATTTCACAGAGCTGAACTCTAGAAAATGCTGCTATGGATTTTTGGTTCCTAACAGGATCAGGTCATCATTAATTCTAATTTTAATATCTTCCTTTCTAAACTCAGCCTTCAACTAAAAGGTCACAACAATACAAAATGGTAGGGAATTACCCACACCCTACCCTCACTTAGCTCTTCTGGAAATCTGTGCAAAATAAAACCCAGGAAGAATTCTCCCTTCCAATATCAGATACCAGAACTGAGATTCAAAGACAAACTCTTTTTAAAAATGGAAATGTAAAATGTCCTTGTTATTCCTGTACCCCTGAGAAGTCAGTCCCTTTGTATGGCTGTTTACCTGCTCCTATGATAATCACAACAATTAAATGTTTTTATGAAAGGAAATATTGTGGAATTGTTGCTCCTGGAAAACAATGCAACTTTGCCTCAGCCAGCAGGTGTCAATTGATTTGATCTTCCCTCTGTTAAATTCCAATGCTCCAATTTCCATTAAAATTGTGTAATCTGTTTCTCATTAGAGCAGGTCAAATCTCAAGCTGGAATTTAACTTTTGTCTTCTGTTGTCAAAAGTTAAGCATTTTAGAGAGGAAAACACTGTGCTATCATGATGAATTCCGGGGATTTTCTCAGGAACTTTTAGGGTTAGACTAAACAAATTGAAGAATTCTTTCAGCATGCAGCAAGAAAAAACATATCTTCCTGTTTCATAGATTCACAGAGACCATTTAATATGAAAAAGCTCAGGAGAAATGTAGTGGGTGCATGGAGCTGGAAATCTATGTCCAATGTCTAGGAACAGAGCATGGAGGAGTTTAACTAGTGCAGGGAACAGGGTACCCAGAGCAAAATCACAGCTCTGACCCCCTGGCAGCCAAGAAAAACGAGCAGAGTAAGCACTTGGATTTTCTCAATCACTTAACTTCTTCTCCTATCTCAAGAGCCACTTGAAAGCAAAGGTGACATTGGAGGCAGAGCCACTGACACTTCTGAAGTCTCCACATGAAAGCTTGAACCTGCAGAGCCTTGGCCAAGGTTCTTGAGGAACAGAGCAAAATCTGTGCTCACAAGCAAACCCTCCCAAGGAGGGAAGGCACTTGATTGATAATGCAGCCTTGGAGCCTTTCTTTCAGTTCTTTCTTCCAAAATGCTTTGGATAAATATAACTGGGTTAAAAGCTTACTGCAAAAAAAGTTCAAGTTAAAGGCAACATCTAACTGCTGAAGCCTAAAAATGCAGTTCTGCATAGGTTGCAGGGAAAAAAAATGTTGCTTGTAATCTGTTACATTTCCTACTCCCAGTATTGTCTCTAAATGTTTTGCAATCTCTGTCATTAAAATGCATTTCTAGAATCATAACAGAACTTGGGCTTGGTTTATTTACACTCCAGCAATAGCAGGCCCTTCAGATGGAATGAATAAGCTGCTGAAATGGTCCTGAGGAAGATTTTAGATTGCACCTGCTTGTATTTGGACCTGAGATATTTGGGAATAGATAACTCTTACCTCTGTGCACCACATAGAAGCACTGTCAGTAATGCTTGTTTTTTAATCAAAGTAACATAATTTCAGAAATGACAAAATGGTTTTTCAAGCAAAGAAGCCAAGATAGAATCTGCTATTCTCCAGAGTAAATTTTTGAGACTAATGTTCCTTAGAAGGAAACTCTTGAGGGTTTTCATGTGGGGAACAAATCCAAGAGTAAGTCCCTGCATAACCAGCAAGTGTCCCAGGCACTAGTGAACACAGTGTCCTGCCTTGGACAGTGGTGGTCATTGCTAAAGATATTACATGATGTGGGAGAGCCAGGCAAACACATGGGAGCAGACAGAACATCAGAAAATATATGAAGTTCCTCTATGTAATATGTGGAACTGTATGGAAAAGTATCTTCTTTCAACTGCTCCCACAAAGAAGCCACAGATTTTATCTAGCTTTGATTCACAAAGCCTTGTTCCACAGCTCTCTGCCCACTGCCTGCTTGTGGTGGCCTGGATGGGAGTTCAACATAACCCTCATTGCTACTGCTCAACAGGGTTATTATATATATATATACACACACACACACATATATACATATATATATATATATATACACATATATATGCATATATACACATATATTTATTTTTTTTTCCCCGATGCAGCCCCACCATTTCACCAAGAGTTTGAGTTTGATTTGTAGGGAAGCAATGTCACAAAGGAAAATTCCTCAAGAGATTCAGTGTGCCACCATCCCTGGCTAAGGAGGAGATGTGAAACACAGGCTGACAGACAGCTCAGCCCTTCCCTCTGGAGATCAGGCATTGCTGTGACACTGCTGTGAACCAAGACTGAGTGAAAAGGGATCTGCATCCAAACTCTGCCTCCTCTTTCAGTCATGGTTCTTGAAAAACAGCAGCTTCTTGCCTGACCAGAAAAACAGAACACTACCTTGTGCTTTCCTTTCTTCCTATCTGCATTATATCTCTGCTGTTGAACAAAGTGGTTGGACAGAATATTCTTCAAAGGTGCAGTGATGCTCATTCCAGCAATAATCAAAGCAGCTGGACAGGTCAATTTTTTGCCAATCATCCAAAACCAGTACCTCCTAATTTTAGCAGATTAATTTTGTGCATGTAAAGACAATTTCTGTTTCTAACAATACATGTTAACAGCTCAGGAAACAGCAACAGGCAAATGCCATACTAGAGCAAAGACTATCCTGAGTTTATCTGTGCCTGCAGCCAGACCTGGAAATCCCCTGAGAACAGGTTTGTTTGTGAGTGTTTCCAAGAACTCCTTGCTTTTGAGCTAAACAGATGCCAGAGAAATAAAGAGCTTGGGAACTGGTGGTCCTGAGTTGTGGGATATGGAGTTATGAGCAGAACTTGATTGGGTGGAAGGACACACGGACAGCAGCACTGCAGCTGAGCAGTCCTTGGGTCCAGTGGGTGCCTTTCTTCTGTTCAGTTTTGGTTACATCCCATGGAGATTAAAGGGAGTGATTTCTGCAATAAAATCATCTTCTTTGGATGCACAAATGGGTCCATGTCACTTTGTTCCCTGTTGCTACAACCAGTGGTGTGGCATTGCCATCAGGGTGAGCAATGCAAAGGAACATGGAGGGCTTCACGACAAGAGAGAAAGGTGTGCTGGCTCACATACATAAGGATATCTAAACTTCAGAAATGTTGGCAATTTACTTGAATTGAATATTGAAATAGTATTGAATATTGAATATTGAAATTGAATATTAGAATAGTAAAAACTGAAAGGCAATTAGGTTTTGATAGAATAATGATTAAAAAGATTTAACAAATACTAGCTTGAATTCTCCACATGGTCACATCCTCACTTCATTATTTTCAAGCATTTGTAAAGCCATAATTTTATCTAGATGCATAACTGGGGACCAGTCCATCTCACCTACAGTTCTGCTGTTTGGAATGAGCAACTCATGCCACAGTGACCTTGTCCAGTTTGCATCCCCCCATAAGCTGAAGCTATTTTCAAAGATATTTGTCAAGTATTAACCTGTTTCCAGGAAAGTGACAATAACAGAGAAGGAAAAAGTAATGGTGGCCAATTTGAGCCAAATCAATTGTTATAGATTATGGACTGATTTTATGATACATTTGATGCCCTTTGCTTTTTTCCTGGCTCAAATTTATCATTAGCAAATAATTACTTTAAATTTTTGAGACCCTCCCAGAAAACACTGCTGTTCTAGTTCTGTGGGATTTTATATGTGCTCATTTCTATGATAGATACTTAAGATTTTCATTTGAATCACTAATGTTAAAACCATGGTAAACTTCTGAAAATGCAGTTGTTGGGAGAAATAACAGCCAAAAGATTTTTATAAGTAGCCTCAAAAGATTCCATAAATATATGCAGCATTTTCATCTGAAAAGCAGCACAGCTCGTATCTGGGCCTCAGAGAAACTGAAACTCATTTTGGCTTTTCACTCTGGCACTTTAAATGAGAAGAAAATGTGAAAGGAACAAGAATAAAGCACCAATGAGGAGGGGGGAAAAAAAAGGAAACTGCAGGTCAGTATCTGTGAGGCAAAGTGTAAAATTGCAGTAGCAACTTTCAAATCCATTTTCTGAATGTACAAGATGTGCTGTCTAGTCAGGGAACTACAGAGGAGCTCCCCTTGCAGCCATTCCATGGATTGTGACAAGAGCCAAGAAACAGGTCAATATTCTGAGTGCTTTAAAAATAATTTCCTTTGCAGCAGCTCTAAAAAGTGGAACTTCCTTGGAAAGATGACAGTGTTGCTTTAATCATCTATCTCATTTTTACAATAGGCCTGGAATTGATGTCAAGTCAATTTAAAGGCAACATAAAAGCAGATTCATTTGCTGTAGTAGGCTTAGCCTCCTTAATAGACTGCAGTGTATCTCAGCAGTGCCCGGGAGCTTGCTTCATTCTCTGCATGATAATTGTTTACTGAAAGATGAGAATAAAGTTGACATATAAAATCAGCTTTTGAAATATTTTAGGAGTATATTAGAGCTCTGGAAATAAATATTTAACATAATAAATAGGTAATGTCCAGCTCTCTTGCCTATTACAGGAATCGATTTCCACTCTGTCCAGCACCCACCTGTACTGACCTAAAATGCTCTGTCTGATAATGCTGAGAAGAAACTACTGAAAGAGTTCAATCACAGCTGAATGGAGAATTCATCCCTTCTTACTAAAATTTCGTTCTCTGAATGTACAGATGGGCACCAAGCAGCGGCACTATCAGGAGAGCTTATCCAGCTCGGAATGGGATGGACATGCTGGCACAGTTTTCCTGCCCTCCAGAGAGCATTTCCCAAGGTGCTGGTACCCAGGGCATGGCTGAACCCGAGGTGGGGCAGCACCTCCTGCCCCAGGCACGGAGCTGCAGGGGCCAGAGCATGGAGAGAGCTGCAGCCAGGAGCAGCACTGTGCTCCCTGCCCAGGACCCCCATGCACGGGGGCTTTGTGCCTGGGCTTTGAGGATGCAGCGTGTCTCTCGTCAGAGCCTGCCTTGTGTACATAACTGCTGCTGACCTCCTCCTTCTCCATCGGGGCACTTGTCCCAGCCAGAGATCTGCCGGGCGTCACCAGGCTGCTTACTTGACGCACTATTTTTAAATAACTCACAAATATTTAAACAACATTTCTATCAGCATTACATGTTTAGAAGACATCCAGGAATGTCAAGAGTACCCGAGCTGGCTGGCCCACACTGAGCACAGCCTGCAGCAGTTGTTGAGTGGCCTGCAGCTCACACAGCTCATGCACAGCCCCTGGCAGGCGGCGCGGAGCGTTCGGCACCCCGGCTGGGTGTGCACAGTGAGACTGTCTGAGACACCCAGCCTGGTCATGGTTAGTTGAGATTGGATTTTAGGGGGTAAGATAGAGCCCAAAGTCACTGCTGAAGACATCACTGTCCAGTTTTTGGTGCTTCCATCTCTGTGACATCTCTCGGTGGCTTGCAGATCCTCTCTTGCAGGACAGCACCCATTCTGGCCAACAAACCTTTGCTGGCTCTGAGAAAGGCTGTGAGCCCAAGTCTGGAGACTAACTCCTGTCTCCAGTCATACAGCAGTGTGAAGAAAAAAGCTGTTTGGATTTTAGTTCTAATTTAATGCAACTTTAGGGTATGTGGCTGTGTCTTCCATAACATCTCCACAGGATCTCCACTATTCAGCTGATGGGTGTAAAGGACCCACTATCTAAGCAATACTGCAAAGCAATTTAATAATCAATTTCTGCTTTGAAAAAGGAGCAAGGCCAGTAAAGCCTGGTTTTAAAACCTAAAAGCCTTTGTGTTGGTTATTTTACCACTTGGCTATAACAGATTTTCAAAACTCAGCGAAGAAGAGTATTTCACACATTCAGAATTTGAAGAAGATTGCTGCTAAGATGTTCAAAATAGAAATACTGACACTGAAGCACCCAAAACCTGTTCATAAAAGCACTTCACATCAAAAGACATTGATGTGCTCTAGCTCACTTCAGATTTCAGCAGCACTCAGTCCTTGCCTAAGACAGGAGCAAAGCTTAGTGCCAGTCTAGCTGTGATGGAGGCTGTATCCATTCTTATGTGTGTCCAGGCATAACACAGCCCCTTTATTGAGCCAAACATTTTTTTCTTGGATGGCTTGGTGTGTAGGCTATTAGAGGACATGGAGCTGACAGGTCACCACAGATTGTCTTGAAAGGGGTCTGGCAAGGAGTATGAAGCACATTGCAAATCTTCACCTCCTTTTTTAAGCAGTAGTGGCTAAGTCAGACTGGTAACAAACTCACATGCATTTCCTTTGCCTGCCAAGTATCCACAGCATTACTTGGGAAGAATGTCATAGGCTGGAGCAGAGTATGGTTTGGAAGGAACAAGGTACACATTAGCTACATGGGCCAGGTGACAAGTCAAGGATGCATTCCCCATGGAAAAGGCTTAAGAGGAAAAGCACATTTTCCTGTCAATATTAGGATGCCAGTGCACGTGAACACCTGTAAGTTGTGCCCTGCAGAAAAGCAATTTCTCACTTTCTGTAAAACATCTTGACCTAATATTTTGCATATTACAAGGCTACCTCAGTAAGATCTAAATCTCTTTTGCAGAGAAGACACCATCCCTGTGTGTGTCAGTGGCAGGGAAGTGAAAGGATTGCAAACACCCTTCCCAACACGCTGCTGCTACACACAAAGGAGGAACCCAGCTTCCAGCCAAGGCCAGAGGCTGGATGTGCCCTTTTCTGCAGGTGTAAACCCTCCAAGAATGAATGGGTAGGTGTGTGCTGCAGTTCCTGTGTTGCTAAATTTAGGGACGTTCACCTTTGCCTACAAAGCACTGCCACATATTTCTGTGACAGGAGGCTTTGCCTTGTCTCCCCACATTTAAGAATAACTATTGTTGTCAGGTTCCAGCTGGACACAGGAATGCTGTGCAGTTTCTACTGTGGCATTCAGATAGCCCTTACCTCTGATAATAGAGAGTGAGGGAGTGCCTGGGCTGACAGGACCTGATGGGTTGGTTTACATCAATATCACTTACTCAACTTCCCTTTAACTTCTTGCAGTTCTTCTAAAGGAGGCAGTATAGAAAAACAAATATTCATGCACAGCCTCTTCACTCCTCTCCACAAATGCCCCACTTCATCTTTAAGAGGCAAAAACAGCAAAAGGGAAAGAAAAAAATATAAAAGGAAAGGACATTGCTCTGTTGCAACATCAAGCCAGCGTAAGCAGTGACAGCACCCTCATGAAATATTTTACCATTAATGGCTCCAATAGAAATCTTTCTGGATGATCTATGGAAGCCCTGCAATCAGAAACAGTCTAAGCTTTGCTCAGCCCCATTTCAAAATCGTGGTTCTCTGATGAGAAGGGAGTTGCCCTCTCATGTGCCATCAAATTTAGAAATCCATTTAAGTCCTTTTGATGTTATTTGAATGATCACTTCTGAAAGGTTATAAAACAAAATACAGCTAAGCTGGATTTGTTTTTTCTGCAAGGTTTGGAAAGTGTAAACACTTAAATCATCAACCAAGTGCATATCATTCATATTCACCATACCTTTTAAAAGCATACTTAGCATACCGCTGAGAAAGATTACTCTGCTGACAAAAATCAAGTGTCTGGATTAATTTAAAGGAGTGCATTTCACAATCCATCATTCCAGAATAAGAGAACAAGGAACTGCTCAGTTAAATTAAATTGTGAGTTACTCTGGAACAAATTAAAGGAAATTAATCTCTGCACTGTGTCTAGTCCAGACGTGTAATTCGGGGCTGCTGCTATTAAAAGCCAAACAGTCTAGCTGGGTTTCATAAAGACTGAATCATTTTACAACTCATATTTGTTTGCACTCTTGCACAACACCAGAAGCAGCAGGATTTGTGGCTTGGAAGACGAGCTGGCAGTTTCAGGCCAGCACTCTTCAAGGACTTTTTGAAGGAGAACAGGTGTGGGAAACCAGCCTGGGAAAGGTGGGGCAGAAGCAAAGAGGTCAGCAGAGAGAGAGGATGCTCACTGCTCCCACCATGGTGTGTTTGAACAGCAGGGCCTTCCCAGGACACTCTGGTGGCCACCAGGGCTGGTTTGGGTCAGCTCAAGGGCTCTGTGTCACAGCCTGCCCAGCCCCAGCTGCTTCAGTGGGGCCCTTCTGGGCTGGAAGGGGTTTGCTCTCTGAGAAAAGGATTTTGTTTGATAACCTCAGAGCCCACATGCAGACACAGACCAGCTCAGCAGAACAGATGATCTCCTGAGGAGACTCTAAAAACAATAGAGTGAATGAAGAAACTTAACAGAAAAGTGTAATAAGTGGTACCAATCAGTTGTAGCTTTGCATGTTACCCAAAGTCCACTTCCCTAAGTGTACTTTTACTCTTTTCCTTTTCTCCCTTTTTTCCACCCCAATCTTTAATTAACCATTTCCTATCAATTACCTCCCTAATTTTCACTTAAAATTTTCAGTTTCTTTTCTCTCTGGCTTTGTATAGATATATTTTGTCTAAACTTTTCATAGCAGAAGAAAGAGTAGTTGGAAAAACCATGTTCCAATGGGATGAAAACCCCTTTATAACCAGTTACCCTTAGAAAGTAAATCAGAATATTATCCTCATATACCTGAGCATTCCATGGAAAACATGAGCATATTTAATTTACATTAATGACCCCAACTAGGTCACTTAGGCAGTGCTGGCTGTGGCCATTGGAGGAGCCAGCTGAGCACTGAGAACCTGAAAGGTCTGGTGACCTGGAAGGTTTAATGGCAGAGCAGGATTTCAGTCAGAGGGAAGCATTACAGAAATCACAGAGCTCCATTTTTCCAGGTGGGCAGACAGAGAGAGAGAGTGAAGCTGTGTCTTTGGGCTGGAAGGAAACCTGCAGGAGAGCCAGCAGGGCTGCTCGGGCTGGGGCTGTGTGACTCCCCAGAAATGTTTGCCTGCAGGCTGCTGTGCAGGGCAGGCTGTGCTCTGAGCTGTGAGTCAGACCTCTCCAGCCTCACTGCCAGCAAGGGACGGCCACACACTGGGACCTGAGCTGCTTCTGGTTGCCACCAGCAAACAGGCCAGGTGGATTTCATCTCTGGCAGCAGCAGCTTGTTCCTCTCTGGTGCCCAGCCTGATGTGGTTATCCCTGCTTTGTAAATCCACACACTAATCAGCTTGGGAGCTGATATTTCCATAAATTCTGATTTCCAACGTGCTGTACTTCTCCATAGCAAAAGAGGCATATTGGTGCCCACACTCCAGAAGGACCAAAATACAGGGGAAGGTGTTCCTCTGAAGAGCTCTGCTGAATGGGAGAGGGCTAGGTGAAAAGTCAAGGATGCATTCCCCGTGTAAAAGGCTTTAGAGGACCAAGATAAAAGCACATTTTCCTGTCAATATTAGGATGTCAGAACATATAAACATACATAAACATATATAACATTCCCTGTAAATTGTGCCCTGAAGAAAAGCAATTTCTTTCTTTCTGTAAAATATCTTGACCTAATATTTCGCATATTACAAGGCTACCTCAGTAAGATCTTTTAGATCTTCTTCTCTTCTTCTTCTTCTCCTTTGCAGAGAAGACACCATCCCTGTGTGTGTCAGTGGCAGGGAAGTGAAAGGATTGCAAACACCCTTCCCAACACGCTGCTGCTACACACAAAGGAGGAACCCAGCTTCCAGCCAAGGCCAGAGGTTGGGTGTGCCCTTTCCTGCAGGTGTAAACCTACAGAAGGCAAAGCAAGAGAGGGAATTGGCACAAGGTCATACAGCAGGTGAATGAATGGGCAAATCCAAAGACAAGAGCCCTCCCAGAACCTCACCCTTCAGGCCAGCCGCACGCTGTCTCTTCTGAAATCAGGAAAAATGAGCATGGGAAACAATTTCCATCATCTCAGTGTGATTAATCCCACTCTGCTCTAACTGCTGAAATACCAACCATTTGTTTTTATACATTTGGCAAAACACCTTTCCCTTTTATTGCCTTGGCCAAACCAGGCCGATTTTTCAGGCTGATTGGGCGTTTGGCAGTAATGCACCTAAATGTCTCTGCTGCTGCAGGATGGCCGAGCCTGGCACAGGGAGATGGATAGCACTGAGCCCCAGGTAAGGATGCTCCATTTTCCTGCAGACTGATTAGCACTGTCTATTCCAGCCATTTAAGTGTTTTTTCAAAGAACACATTTGAAGAGCTGAAATGGATACACACTGTCAGCTCCTGGCAGTTTAAGTGCAAACAGCTGCCCTGAAAGCTCTGTGCAGCACCACAAAGAGATGAGCCTCTATGAAAGCCAGTCAATCAAAGAAGATAAATCTTTGTGTCAGCTCCAATTATTGAGATACTCCAGTTAACTCAGGGAATCATAGACATTAGACTAGCTTTAAATGCCCACGTGGTTGAGACTATACCATTGCTCCTGGGAGGCAATTTCACTGTCTGACAGATCAAGGGGCTTTTCTCAGCTAGTTAATTCCAATTAAGTTTTTCCTCTCAATTTCATCCTGCTATCCATTATCCTCAGTCAGCTACCCTTCACAATTCCTCTCCTGCCGTGCTGCTCATGCCAAGGCTTCTGGAAATAGTGACATTATTACAAGTACCTGGTGATGACACCCATGAGGCCCCCAGTGCCTCCCAGGCCTGGGAGAAAAGATGGTTTCTGTCTTGAAGAGCTTTTTTCCAGCTTCTATAGTCTTTAAATAAAGCTCTACACTTTAATTTAGGTATGTCAGTAATGTCCCCTCGTGCTTTGACTCTTGCTCTCTCATAAACTTTGTTTCTCCTGGCTCCCCTGACTTCAGGCAGCAATCAATGTGTAAAGGAGACGTGTTTAGGTGGGGTAACACTAGAAAAGAGCTGCTGATGCAGAATTACCTCCTGATATTTATCTGGAAGTCCAAAGCACCAGTGTCCTGGAAGATGTCATGAGAATAGATAACAAAACACAAGATTATACTGCTGCCCCATGAACTTTATATAAAGCAAAATTACAGGGGATTCTAGTAAATAATTCCTTTCCTTCCTCCTCCAAAAAGTGATGGGAATGGCTGCACCCTTCAAAGTGGATGGGATTCATCAGTGTCTCTGCTATCAGAAGAGGCTGGTCACACAGTCAGCTCCCCTCCCTCAACCACACTGCTCCCTCTCACACACTCAGGAAGAAAAATGGGATTAAACTATCTGTAAACATATTCTTCCAGCTCAGGAAGGTCAAGGGGTTTGCAAGTTTATTTCAAGAGACAAGAGGAATTTAGCCCTTTTTCCAGCACAGCAGCGAGCATCAAAGGATGGTGAGCTCCTCTGAGTCCCCTTGCCAGGGCAGGGCTGCCAGGGATAAAGTGTGTGCAGGGCCAGGGCAGGCCTGGAGCTCCAGCCAGATTTACACCAGTGCAAAGGAAAGCACTCCCCAGCCCAGTATTTACATTATTCAGGCCAAGGAAAAAATGTAGTGGCAGCTGTGAACAGCCCTGATAGGAGGACCTTCATGCAGGGGTTTAGTTTGTTGTTGCAGCTGAATCTCTGCATCTCCTTTATCTTTTTTTCTTTTCCCCCTCCTTTTAGAGATGGTTGACCTTAAATGCAAAAGGATAACGTGGGTCAGGAGGAGTGTTTATTATGCATGAGTTATTTTCTTTCATGTTAGCAAAATCCTTTTGTAAAAGTTGGCAGAAGTCCCTGTTACAGCTAAATTTTGGACCCATGGGTGATCTGGAATTTAAGATTATTTATGTCTCAGTATAAAAAAAGCAGTGGAAAGGAAGCAAATTCAAAGAAAATAACCAGAGCACAGCTGAGGTCTGTAGCTTTACTTGTTTAAAGCATTTGAGTCTATCACTGCCCTTGTCTGCACTGATGTTGGGTGACTTTTCAGGGGTTTGAGGCTTGTGTGTAGAAGCTGGAGCATCTGTAGAAATTACACATCACACCATTTCAGTGTTGTTTCACAAGACAAGGAGCATGAAGCACTTTAGAGATTCCAAGGACTGACTTGCACAGCAGAACTCCTGTGTGCAGGTGTGCTGACATTACCTGCAGCTCGTGTGGCACTTTGACTTCTTTGCAGTGCAGGTACAGAGAGAACAGCAGGTGGGGAGCAAATCCTTCTGCTGCTGTCACTCCAGTCCTGTCCCCAGGCCATGGCTTTCACTGGGCTGGGGTGACAGGCAGCCAGACTCTGCAGTCCTCACTCACTCTGGTACCTACTGTGGCTCCTCAACAACCCAGCTGTGGCTCCAGGGAGCTGTTTGCACTGTAAAAAGGAACTGCTGAGTGTGAACCAGAGCTGAAGTTCAGCCCTGGTTTGCCAGTGCTGTCCAGGCTGGGGTCATTGCAGGGAACATCATTCCTGAAGGGTGGGGCTGTAAAGAACATTTTAGGAAAGGGTTATTTTTGTGTGCTTGTTCCCAGAATGAATATCCCAGGGTAAATCCATACTGGCTGTTTTTCCAAGTCTCATTTACTCTTAACTAATAGTCACAGAAAACTGAGCCAAAAGTTCTTAAAATATTCAGAAGGCAGCTTTGCCTCTTGACCATGCTATTTCACAGCCATCTTCCAGCAAAGGTAAAGGTTTGACCATGGCAAACATGCACAAGAGAAAACTCTCAAAACTTGGTACCATCAGAGTCAGGGGTCAACCCAGTGACAGGATAAGCCCTGCCCACACTTGTCCTTTGGCTGCTCCTTTTTCCAGCAAGCAGGCACCACTCCTTGATCCCACAGCCCACCCCTGCCATGCAGAACAAGGAGAAAAGCAGCACCCCACAGCCCCTCCAAACTGTGCCCCAGCTGCCAGGGTAGCTGTTCCTCCCCAGCTCGAGCTGGAGAAGACCTGGGTGAGCTTTGAAGAACACATTTGAATGCACAGCACTTTTCACTTTGAGGCATCCTCCCCCTCCAGCACAGCAGACATTAAGTATGTGCATATTTAAAGCTCTGCCAGCTCTGCAGCCATCAGGCTAGATCAGCAAGGGGAGCTGCCTGAGTAATTCAGGTGTCTGTGGAATGTCAGAGCCTGCAGGTACAGCTAGGGTGACATTTTCAGAAGGATCTACATTTCTTAGGCTCTTCAAGCTCCACTGAAACTTGCTTGAGGTGAATTTGAATGGAACATAGGCCCCCAGATCTCTTTTGTATTTTAGGTTAGCTTCTATCCTTCAATTTTGCAATAAATAACAGGCAGACACTGCTTGGAATGTTGGGAGCAGAGTAGGAGTTTGGATAGCATGATCATGGGCATAAATGAACACAATTCCTTTGAATATTGAAAGTATGTTTAATGTGGTGCTCAAGGTCACACAGCAAATCAATGGGCAAAACTGAAGCAAAGCCCTGAGGGCATATCACTTGCAATCAGATGCAGGAGTAATTGAGTAATTGCACAGACTTAGAAGCAGCATTACATCAACTTAACATATGGCTAGAAAGGGGCTTGGGGAGCTCAGTGATTTGCTGAAGGGGAGAGAGAGTCAAGAGCAGGGCTGACATTAGATTTGAGCAGCTAATATCACACAGGTAACCTGGCACGGGGGAGGCTGCTGCTATTTATACCCCATAAAAATTCTGATTTTAGTGACTTAGTTTTCAATGTACCCACTGCAGGAAACATGAGGAGTCATCCACTTGAAGGACACATCTTGCTGATTGTTGGCAGGTGAGAGACACCCAGGGACTTGGCTCTGGCCCCTGGCAGTCACTGCTGGGTAGGAGTGTCCCAGTGAGAACCTCACCTTGGCTGCTGAGCTCCCCCACGAGCTGCTGGCCCAGCAGCATCTTCAGCAGCCCTACCTGGCAACCACTTGCCTCTCATTTCAGCTGTCAAAATGATATTTATGTAGTGCAGTATTTCCTGTTTCCTAATTTGGAGGGTTCCCTCAGTCATTTTTCCATTAAAATGCTTAAGCATTTTTTGAAAACATCTAAACAGGAAGAGACCTGACCTCTCCTCCCTGAACATCATGTGCTCCCTGCTGCTGGCAGCAGCAGATCACTGCTGTGCCAGCTGAGGGTGGATCCCACACCTTGGGGTGCACGTGGGCTTGTGAGCAGCCCTGGGCTGCCCTTGCAGGCTCAGCAGGCTGGGGATCCAGGCAGAGTCCTTCCTGTTCACACCCTGCTGACCTCCCCAGTCCAGCCCTGCCCTGCCTGACTGTGCAGATGGTCCCAGGTTCTGCTCAGCTGGTCATCCCCCAAAAGGGAAAATACCCTTTGATTCAAATTGATGTTTAGCCAGATACTTCAGGCAGATGCTGGGCAGCTCCTCTCCTGTGCACTGCCCTTAGGAACAAAATGCCTTGAGGGGTTTCCCCCCTTGGAGATCTGCAGGGTGGGGCATCCATCATCCCTGCACCTCACCTGGCAAAGTGCAGCCCCTGGGGCAGAGCCATCCCAATCCCTGCCTGCAGCTGCTTCCAGCAAAGGCCCAGGGTGGAATTTCTCTCTCCCTGAGCTGGATAAGCTGCACACCCCAGGATTCAGGTCTGTGCTTGCACTCCCTTGCCACTGGGATGCTGGATGCAGCAGGTGCCTCCAGCCCAGCCCAGCCCCAGTGCAGGACCCATGGACACTTCTGGGGTGCTGGGGAGGGCACTGCCCACTGCCAGGCTCCAGCTCCTCTCCTTGGGGGAGCTGAGCTGCCCTCAGCAGACACCACACACGGGGGGTTCAGACACACAAACTCCCTGCACATGACTGATGCTGAGTGGGCAGCTCTGAAGCAGAGCCCAGAGCAGTGAGGTATTTTCCTTACTGCTGGCAGTGCAGAGTTCCCTGGCACTGGCACATCCCAGCTCTGGGGCACTGCACTCAGCCATGGGGAGCACAGAGGAGCCTGTGCTGCATTCCCAGCCAGCAGGGGAGTGGGATAAATGGCAAAAACTGGCTCCTGCCTTCAGGAGGTGGAGAAACTAATGCAGTTCGTTTCCAGGAGTATCCACACAGCCCCAGGGAAGGACAGATCGGTGCCAAAGCCTCTGTCCAACCCTCTGGCTGTGGGACAGGGAGGGAGCTGCCTTGTTCCACTGCTACAGAGCCCACTTCCCAGAGCTGGGATAACAGCCCTGGGCTCTCCTTGCACAGCTTTAATGGCCAGGCTCCAGAGCAAATCAAAAACTGACACACCTGAGGGTGACAGGACAGAAAAGAGTGAGAAACTCCAACAAGTGAAAGGAAACGTGGGGCCCTGCATGTGTCTGTGCCACAGATTGCTCCTGCAGAGCTCTTGGGCAGCTGCCTCCCAGCACACTCTTATCTGCAGCCTCCTCCAGAAGCCCTGTGTCTGTAAATCACATTCAATGCATGCAGTGGGACATATTTAACATACTAGTGTGGGGCCTTGCAGCAGTTTGGTCATGCTGCAGAATTAATCCGAGATTGGTGATAACTGCAGAAAATTAGATTTATGTTAATTTTTTTAACACTGGGGTTTTTTTTCAGAAAGTTGCTGTTCCAAGTCCCAGCTCTATCCTACAGCAGTGAATCTGTGGTGCCACCCTCCTGTGCCACAGGAATGAGCACTCTGGGGGTCTTTGGGGTTGGGCAGGTGGCCTCACCTGGCACTGGCTGCTTGGAGCAGGAGCCAGGTTGTGGCCATGTTTTTATGGAATGCTCTGAGGCTGCACCCCTTCCCCAGAGCTGGAACTGGGCTCCAGCCCCTCAGCACAGCAAATCCTTCTTCTCTAGGCTCTGCTCAAGCACCTTCTGCTGTGTTGGCTGCTGCAGGGGGATGGGAATGACAGCGTGCTCAGCTCTCATTCTCTAGGGAAAGAGCAGCACATGGAGTATTTTGGGAAACTCCTGACATTGAGGTACAATCGGTAACTGTGGCTAGGTAAGATTTGTAGATATTCTGGACTGGTGCCAAGGAAAGGCAATCCCAGACAAAGGAAAGCAGTAATGTGTTATTGGCCAGGAAGATTCATGTGGTGAAAATTAATAGGAGCGAGTGGCTTGCAGGGATAGCCCATCCATCTTGTGTGTGGCAGCAGAGCACAAGCTGGGTGCCTGGGCAGCACAGAGTGTGACAGCCAGGTCACCACTGTTTGCATTTCTCCAGGTGCAGGGGTACAGCAGTGGCTCCCTCTGCACACACAACACAGCCCTGCTCCCCTCACTCACTCACATCTGTGTCCACCCAACATCCCCTACACAAGGAGCAGCAGGGGAGCTGCTCTGCAGGCTGGACCAGCACCCAGCACAACCTCCCTGCTCAGCCTGGGCAGAGCCCCATCTCAAGATCAGAGAGAACACAAGGAAAGCATCCCACTGTACATCCCTGTGTCATTTGTTGAGTCTTAGACTGGGAAAGCTATGCTTGATTTTGGTGGAAAATGAAAGCCACAGGGTGATGCCATCATTTATTCAACAGCTACACTTCACCCAAGAGCTGCCTGGGTGCAGTGGGTGGAGTGGCCAGTCTGTACATTAACCACTTCAAACAGGAGGCTTTAAATGCTGTCATTGCTTTAGTTACTCAGCAAATGCTTCACACTCTTATATACTCCTAGTCTTTTAATAATACAGCAAGTTTTTTACAGAGCTGTAACCAGTTCAGAAGATGACTTGCCCATCCCATCACCAGCCTGCCCAAAGCTGACCATGGATGTGTCCCACCCCTGCTCTGCACAAGGCTCAGTGGAAAAACACACACAATTAATGCTCCCTGAGCTGATTCAAGATTCAGCTTGGATGGGAGAGGAAGTGCAGTGTCCAGTGTGGTTTCCTGTGTGCCTATAAATATCCACTGGGATGCTTTAGGCAGAGGTCAGCCCCAGGCAGCTGCACAGTGCTGGCCTCTGCCTTGTGCTGGTGGAGTGGCAAAGCTTGTCCCCCCTTAGAGCAAGAGCTTAGGGACACAGACAGTGAGCTCCTGCTGCATCACCTGATGTTAATCAGAGTTTGACATTTGCAGCAGTGGGAGCAGGGCCACTGGACACCTGCTAGGGCAGGGGTCCCACCAGGGTCGCCCCCTGGGCTGGCACCACGAACCTCTCCAGTCACCTGCTGGTCTCTCAGACTTTGCTGAGTGGCACATGAAAGCTAGAAATATTTCCAAAATGCTCTAGAAGACAAGAACAGACACAAAGATGCTATTTGTGTGCTTTGGTCCAGCACAGGGAGCTCAGGGAGCAGTTTTGCCCTGCCCAGGGAGGGTCCCCAGCACAAGTGGCACTCCTGGTCCCTGCAAACCCAGGCACACTGTGACATCTAGTGGCAAGTTACCCCAAAGCCCAGGGAAAGCTGTGCCTGACAGGCCTTTCCCACAGCTCCCAGCCCAGGCAGATTTGCTCTGTGACATGTTCTTGGGGTGCTCTGTACACCAAACCTCTATTTCCTTGTGACAGTGAGTGTTGCATGCATGTGTGGGTAGGTATGAGGGTTTGTATGGCAGCTCATTGCTCAGGCTGAGCTGTGCAGGTGACAGGGATCATATTTGGGGGGCAGCTTGGGCCATATGTGACATAGCTTCCAACCAGTGTCCCCCAGCAGGGACCAGTGCTGGTGTTGGACCAGCTCAGGTGGCCTTGCCCACATTTCCCAGAAGCCAGGGACACACAGATCAGAGATGTGGAGCAGGAGACAGGGCACCCTGTGCCCTTCCTGCACATTCACCTCCACCTCTTCCCCATCCTTTGGCAAGGTTCATTTAATATTTCACCCCTTTTTGCATTCTCAGTTTGATTTCATGCCCCACCATCAGTGACATATTCCCTATTAGCTGCATAATGATACAGAAATTAAATCAATAGGCTTTTTCTAACAAGCAGAAAGGCCCCATCATGCACGTCTGGGCAGCATGAGTCAGGGATGTCATCTGATTACTGGGCTGCTTTGTGAAAGAAGGGACAAACAGATACCAAATATGGGGAGTAAAACTGAGAAAAAAGGTCACATATCAAGAAGATCCTCATTCCTGTGTGAGAGTTCAGATCTGGGCAGGAAAGTGGGAAGCAGCTGTGCAGCACATGAGCACCAGCCTCTTCACACAAGCACCCTCTGTGCACCCACCACTGACCTGCCCACAAACTCCCTGCTCCTGCAGTCTGCAGTGTCAGGGCTCTGGAAGCTGGAACCAGGCTGGGCAGCCCCAGTCCTGCTCCAGGTGCTGCAGGGGTCTGAGCAGGCTGGGACCCATGGGTGGTGCCAGAGGATGTCAGGGATGTCAGGCTGCACAGCAAAACCTCCCGAGCCTCAGCAGGGCCTCTCCTTTGGATCTGCCCTTCATAAAGCTTTGTTTAACCCACAGAATGGATTCTATATGATTTATTCACCAGAGAAGCCAAGTTCCCTTCCCACACAAGCATTCCTTCCAACAGCTCCAGGTCCTGCCTTTTCCCAGGAGCACAGAGGGAAGCAGGATGAGGTGGAGGAGGGATGGGAACAGCAGGCAGTGTGTGTGCCTAGCCCCCTGCTGCACAAGGCTTGCTGCACCAGTTTTTGGCAGGTGTCAGATTTTTTGGAGAGCCAGATTTTTTGGCAGGTGTCACATAACGTTAACCCTGGAAGTGTGAACCCTGGAAATGGTGAATTTCAGAAGCTGAAACAGCAAATTTACACCAAAAAGAGCTGCAACCCGTACAAAAACACTCCCAGAAGCACCTCCCCATCTCTCAATAGCTCTCTGACCCCAGGGCGAGTGCAGGGGAAGGGGGAACCCCTGCTGCCAGGCAGGAATGCTGGCCCCAGCTGACCCTCTGCACAGCCCCTGTGGCTACTGCTGGCCCCTGGCTGGCCCTGCTGCCCACCTCAGGCTCCATGCCTGTGTTCTTCTGGCTGTGCCAGCACTGTCACAGGGAATAAGCCCACTGCAGGCAGGTCGATGGGGGCTCCTCCCTGCCCAGCGCCCCTGTGGCACAGCAGTCACGCAGGCACAGCTAAAGGAGGGTTCTGCCCTGGGGCTCTGACCTTCCTGAGCTCCAGCCAGCTCCCCTCTGCTCACTTCCCACAGTGGGCACTGCATCAGCACTCCTGGGCACAGTGCTCTTATGGTCAACACCAACACAACCCATTGCTGTCCCATGACTCTTGGCTTATGTCAACAATTTATTCATTTCCAAAACACTAGTAATTTTCTACCTTAAAAAGTACACCTCTACTACTGCCTGGGAGACCTGTGAGTACCAGCAGATGGATGCTCAGCCCTGGCCTGAAATGCAGCAAACTTTATGTGTTTCTCCCCAGTTCTGGTGCTTGGCACATTGCCAGGGTGTCGCAGAGCAACGAGAAATAAATTGACTCGAAACTTGGCCAGAGAGGATCAGCAAACAGAGGATTGAAAACTCAGCTTGATTTATTTTATAGCAAGGCAAAGGACAAGAAATGCAGTACTATTTCCAGTTGTGGTGCTGGCAGACAGTCCTGCAAGATGCATGTGAGAGCAGAGCTCTGGTGGGGCTGGGCAGCCCGGGGTCTGTCTGACAGGGGAGCGTCCCTGGGAAGGGACATGACGCTAATTCCCTTTCTGAAAACATCCACTGCAACCCTTGCCTCTGCTGCCCAGAGAATACAAAGTGTTTTACATGAAGCAATAAAATAAAGGCCACCTTCTGACATGCAGACACTTAATACCCTCCTACAGAGCTGTCAGAATGCTGGAGGATTTTTTTGGAATTACAAAGCAAACCTTTGGCAAGGGCAGGAACTGGGGCTGGCCCAGTTGATGGCCAGAGAAACAGGACTGCCCCAGCATGAGGAACCAGTTCCTGCTATCCCTGGCAAAGGGACCTGGGCACAGCAGGAACGAGGCAAGAGAGGAACTGAGGGGTTGAGGCAGCTGAGACAGAACCCTGGGGGACACAGGAGGGACGTGGGAGCACAGCACTGTCCCTCTCCAGCCCCTGCTCGTGCTGGGTGACACCACACCTGCACACTGTGCAGGCTCAGGCACCCGTCCCAAAGGGCCCCTCTGCCCATCTTTCCTCCCGGAAAACAGATCACTAGTGCTCTTGCTTTTCAGGAAAAATGCATTATTGCTCAGGTGACCTCCTCTGGTGCTGGAGGCCTGACATGCTGTCCTCACAGAGAGTGTCCCTGCTGCTGCTGCTCCCCCAGCTCTGCCACCCCACTCTGTCCCTATGGGGGACCATTCCCTGCCCTGGCTGTGCTCACTGTGGGACACTGAGGCTCCTGTGCTCTCTGGGGAGCAGCAGGGCTGGAGCCAGCTGGGTGGCACAGGATGGGTGGCTGCTCCCCTCGAGAGGACAAACCTTTGCCAGGCAGGGACTCTGTGCCTCTCTCCAGGGACAGCTGTGCTGCACCACTGAATGCTCTCTGTGGGACTTGTAAATGCTGAAGTGCTAGGTCTCAAAATTCCTAGTGACTAATTTTTTTCTTCTAAATTCTAAACAAAACATATCATGGAAAAACTTCCTGTTTTCTGTTAAGTAAGCCAAAATAGAAGCAGCACATCCCAGGAGGGAATAGCCAGACCCACACCACTCCTGAGTTCATGCCTTGTTTTCTGGCTAATTGCATTATAGTTTGATTGCTGGCTTAAAAACCTTAAAGAGTAACCAAGGAAAGAAAACAAACCTCTTCCTACCTTCCATGGGGAGAGGCAATGCAGCGGGTCACTGTCCTGGCCAGAAGTCCCTCCTGTGCCCCTGGAGCGAGCCAAGCCCTGCCTGGGGCAGTGAGCTGCGAGCCCATCTGCTCGGCTTTAAGCAGCACGGCTGAGATCCCACCCAGGACGGGGTGGAGAATCCTCCCTGGGAAGCAGCAGCCGGTCCCAGCTCCTTCCAGCGCTCTGCGCATCCTGGCGGGGCCCGGCGGCTTCCCTTCCCTGCCCCAGGAACCAGCAGCAGCGTCTGCCACTGCCATCCCTCCGAGCAGAGCCTGCCACGGGACTGTGCCTGGAACTGCCACGGGACCGTGCCTGGAACTGCCACGGGACCGTGCCTGGAACTGCCATGGGACCGTACCTGGACCTGCCACGGGGATCCTCTTTGGCACTGCCACGGGAATCATGTTTGGCACTGCCACGGGGATCATGGTTGGCACTGCCACAGGGACCATGCGTGGCACTGCCAGAGGTGTGCATGGCATGGGGCCCACCAAGGAACACTGGCAGGATAAAAACAGGATAGACAGTTTGGATCTGTTGCAGGATGTGGAGGAATGGAGCACAGAGGTACTCAATGCACTCTGTTACATCAGTGAGAAATCCTCGAGGAACTGGAGCACGGTCCAGCAGAGTGAGCTCAGTGCAGAGCACACTGCTGGCTGCTCCAGTGCAGACACCACCCTGACACTGCTCCACTCCTGCCAGAGGTGATGGGAAATACGTGTCCAACCCATTGCTTTTGCACCAGAAGTCTTTTAGAATGAAACTCTTTTGCACAGCAAAGGTTATTGTCTTTAAAACAAAGTCTCAGTGGAATTTTTTCTGCCTGGAGAAGAGGCAGCTGAGCATGGTTTGAATCTCCCTGGCAGTGAACAGTCCCTGGGGTGAGGTGGCTGGGCCCTGCCACACCAGGCAGGTGCATGGAAGGCAGCACCCACCTTCCTGCCAGCTCTGTGGGGCTTGGAGTTCCCTTGGGCCGTGGGCAGGTGCAGGATGCTCGTGGTGTGCTTGGGCTTTAAGGTGTTCATTGCCCATCACATGCACTTATTCAGCTCTGGATGAATTCCCTCTTTGTGACTGAGCTGCCCAGCACCAGGCAGCTGCCATAGCCCAGCCCTGGCTCCCCCTGCCACAGCTCACATAGGGGACACTTAGATTTACATTGCAGAGATGAAGAAAGCAGATAGAGTACAACACCAGACACAGCTGTCATTGCTACCAGACCAGTGCTGAGCCCTGGTCTGTGTTTTCAGCAGGATGCCTGACAGGGCACTGGTGCTCATTGCTGATCCACTCTGTGCCACACAGCCTCACACCAGCTAACAAGCATAAGCACTAATGGAGCAAAATATAAGAATATTCCAGATGTTAATGCCTATGACACATATGACCCAAAGTGAAATTTGCTACCACTGATGAGGTTTCTGGTTGGAACTGTGCCATTGGAGGGGGACATTCAGACTCAGGTGCTGGTCACTCTGACTGAGGTGTGGTTAGGATAGTCACATCTCTTAACAAGGTACATGGGTGTTGTGAGACCAGAAATTAACTTTTGATGCCTTCTGAAATAGGCTATCTGAAGGAACAGACTTTTCTGACTTCCTTTCCCAGAGGATATGGAGACACAAGCCTCACACAGGGCACCCTTAACAAAGGGACCCAGCAGATGGTGTCCCCCCACTGACTGGGGTGCCTGGAGAAGCCAGCACTCTGCAGGACACTGCTCCCTGCATCACAATACCTAGCACAGAAATTGAGTAGAAAACACAAAAATTCCTCTTCAAAAGAGGAGCACAAAGCCCTGGAGGTTCCGAGTCACATCTCGCACACCACGAGCACTGATGTGAGGAGAGCTGGCAGCACAGGCTCAGCTGGGCAGGGCAGCAGGGCAGCAGGACAGCAGGGCACAGCGCTGTGGGGATGTCTGTCTGTCTGTCCTTGCAGCCAGCCCCATGTCACAGCACAGGGACCATCCCTGGCTCTGTGCCTCCGTGTGACGCCGCTCCCCAGGGCTGCCTGACCCCGGCTTCCTTCCCAGCCTCTCTGAACTCCCAGCCCTCCCAGGAGCAGCACCACGGTATTTTTAGCCTGTTTACAAAGACAGAGCAGTGCATTTGTGTGCAGCTTGCAGGGAAGGAGCACAAGCCATGCAGGCAGCTGGCACCATAGGGGGCGGCCAGGGCAGAGGATGGCTTCAGAGAAGGAGAGAGAACCAGAAGGAGCACCAGGAAAACATCACCATTTTGCCTTTCCTTTAATAAGCATTTGGTACATTTCCTTTGATAAAAATTTAGTCAGTTTTAAAGCCCTTCTTCTGGGGCTCCTTCAAGTGCTGAGTTTCAGCACCCACCCAAGTGGCAACCCAGTGCAGGAGCACTACAGGCTCCTGCTGCCCCCCTGTGTCACTGCTGGACACAGTGTGGTGAGAAGGAATCACAGGGATCCACCAGCTGGATCTATTATGCAGTCTCCAGTGGAAGCATTACCCACTGCACCAATTTATTTCCTAAACTGTGATGTTTGAGCTGAGGACAGCAGTCCAGGAGCAATGGCATCAGTTGTTGTCTAAAGAATAGCCAACCTTTGCCAGCTCCTCCAGGAAGTCACACAAGTCACATCAGCATTTGGGGGTCCTGTCACCTCACAGAATCTGTGGCAAACCAAGCAGCAGCTGTATCACAGTTCCTGCACCTGGTGCAGGCTGGCAAATACCACCCACAGCTCTGTCCCTTCCACTGATAAAAATATGTCCATGCAGCTTTCTCACAGCCCAGCTCTAAAGGCTTCCTGATGGTGCTGAGCCTGATCCTTCTTCACACCATCTGGAGCAAAGAGCTGCAGTTTGAGTTCTGGCTGTTTTGCAGAAGATAGAGACCATCCACCTGACAGAACCTGTGTCATACAGCTCCTGTCACGGCCATGCCTGGCACTCCTGACCAGCACATCCTCTACCAACAGGTGAAGAAACCCCACTGCTTTCAGTGGGTTGCAGTGCTGGTCTGGTGGGATGGGCTCCACAGGTGCCAGCAGTGACTGGAGCTGGTGCTGCTCTTCAGCCCAGCACAAAAGCCCAGAGGCATGACCAGCACACTCAAATTAAATCTAGGATTTTCAGCGTGGTTTGAGGACCTTGGAGGCACAAAAATCATAGATCTTGTACACAAAAGCAATTCCCAGTGTTCTGCTCCCCCACTGAAAATCCCCAGTTAATCTGACAGCCTCTTTGCTCCATCCTAGTTGTGAACTGAAAGACAGCCTCAGCCCAAAGGGTAACTTGGCTCTTGCTTTGACAGAGGAACAGGGATGTTTACAATAACCATCCAGCCTCTGGGCACCTCTGAAAGGTCTGCTTGTAACAAGTGAAGTGCATGTGGGCTCAGGGAAAAGAGAAATACCTTTACTCATTTTGAACTCTCTCTCAGGGATGCAGACAGGGACACCCATGTGGCCAGAACCAAAATGCTACTACAAAACCTCCTGTCTCTGTGAGATGAGCACAAGCCCCAGGAGGAAAGATCTATGCACAGCCCACTGAGCTGCTTGAGAGAAAAGGAATCTAGGAAGCCATTTTCAGTAACTGGAAGTTCAGTAACTCTTGTCCTGATGGGGATGCTGCCAGATCCCTGCTGGGCACCATGCACCTGAGAGGAAGAACCTGAGAGGAAGAGCCCTGCACCATGCACCTGAGAGGAAGAACAGCTCAGGCCCTGTGCCCAGTGCTCACTGTGGGGTGTCTGCACAGCCCCACAGCTGCCACCCCCCAGCCATCCCCATCCCAGCACAGCCCCAGGGGCTGCTCTGCCCACTCTGCACGTGCCAATGCACAGCTGGAGAGCCGGGGTGCAAGGCTTGGGGAAAGGGGGCTGGACACAGAGAAGGATTATTTCTGACACCCTAGAAAGGCTTCCTGGAAAACCACACAGGTTCAAGTCCACGAGCTTCTGTAAGCACCAAAAATGAAGGTTTAAAATGACTCAGGTCACTTGGGCACTGTGGTTGTTGGGCACTGCATGGCTGACTGACAGTGCCATGTTTTAAAATGTCTACAGAACTCCAGCTAAACAAAAAGTATAAAATGTAATTCTATACAAATCTGAGTATTTCCAGCTCTACATGCAAATCATTGGATCAAAACACCCGCATGGTCCCACCAGTGAAAAAGCAGCCTGGGCTAAGGCAGCCCTGTGGTGTGACAGAAAATGCAGCAGCATTAAAGGAGTGCCAAAAAAGTAAAGGTGTTCTCCTTCCCTGCTGGAATGCCAGCAGTGTGGGATTCCAGCTGCCCTTGGACTGACCTGCAAGGCGTTTTTCCCTGGCTGTTCTCCAGAAGCCATCCCAGACCCAGCTGGTGGAGCCCCCGGGGTGGTCACTGAGGCATCTCCTGAGCTGGGGCCTCCCCCGTGCTGCCATCCTCATCCTCACACACCCCAGCCTGGCACAGGAGCCCAGGTCAGGACCAAAGCAAATCCATTCCCTCAGCTCCTGCCTCTTAAGCTGGATTGGAAGAGCTTGTGGCCAGGAGAAGGCTGCAGGTGAGTGCTGCCCATGGCTGTGGCAGGAGAGGAGCCCAGGGCAGCAGCCCCAGCAGGTCCCAGCACGGAGCACAGAGCACAGAGCACAGCCCAGCCAGGCTCGGCTCCCAGCCCTGTAAACACAGCTGCTGCTCCGACAGGGAGGATAAATAAGGAGAGAGACCAGCACACAGCTCTGCACCTCTGCATTCCCAGCCCCTGAGCCAACAGCCTGACACAGCTCCTGTTACACAGCCCGGGTGTGCTTGGGCTTGGGGCTTGCACTTTGCTTCATTTCACAACGAGCAGCTCGTTCTAGAGGCAGAGTAGGATGTTTCTGCTGTGTTAGGGGATTTACCTGAGTGATTGTTTTGTGCAGAGACCATTCTGTTTGAAAAGACAACTTAATTAATGTCCCCCAGAGGCAGGAAACCCAAGGCTGACAGGCACAGTGGCTGCTCTGAGCTGTGAGCTGTAGCACTGAGAATCCTGGGGGACCAGGACCCCTCCTCAGAGACCTGCAGAGCACACCTGGTATCTCTCAGCCACAAATAATGCATTTGATACAACAAATTGACATGCAGGCCTGGTTTTTGTTTCTGTGACACCTGAAGTTAGTATCAGGATGAGGAGAAAGCATTAAGGATATGCTTCCATTACAAAAAGTTCTTTGGGTTTGGACAAATGCAATGCCCAGCTCTCACTGCAGGAGTGTCCAGGCCATGCAAGCAGCCATTCCTCACTCCTCCTGGACTTGTCCCTTGGGAAATGCTCAGGCAGGAAGCTTGTCCTGCACAGGGTGACACATCCAGGATGCATCACAGGGAATTACACTTGCACAAGGATGAGACTTAACATGACAAGGACATTTAGGTTTGAAAAAATTGCATTAATGGCCACCTGACCACCAATGGCAGACACACGTGTGATAGAGGCTGTTTGCCACCCCAGTGCCCAGTGAGCACTTGGGAGGACACAGGACAAGCTGAACCCCATAGGGCAAAGCAGAGCTCCTTGGCAGGGCTGTGGCAGCTGGGGACATCACACAGCCTTGGGCATGGCTGCTGCTCAGGGGAGGGAAAAGCACCATGAGAACCTGGGACTGAGACAGCAAACTCACAATATTCTGCTCATTTCAGTTCATTTTGGGACACTAAGTACTTAATCCCTTCAGTGTCACCTCCCACTGTAGTTATGCTGATAAAACCCAGAGCATTTTGTTTCTAAAAGCAGTGAAATGCATTTTGTGCCTGCTGCAGAGCTCTGCTGTGAGCCTGGTCCCAGGGAAGTGTAGTTACCCTTCCCTGATGAGAAAAGGTCCTGTGAGTGTGGAGAGGGCAGGAAGGGACCATCAGATGCACAGTGGCCATGGCCGACCTGCCTCCTCTCACAGCAGCTGTTCTGCAGCCTGTGCTGTCCCTGTGCTGTCCCTGTGCACTCCATGTGCTGTCCCAGAGCTGTCCCCAGGTCTGTCCCTGTGCTGTCCCCTGTGCTATCCCCAGGTCTGTCCCTGTGCTATCCCTGTTCTGTCCCTGTGCTGTCCCTATGCTGTCCCTGTGCTATCCCCTGTGCTGTCCCTGTGCTGTCCCCAGGTCTGTCCCTGTGCTGTCCCTGTTCTGTCCCTGTTCTGTCCCTGTGCTGTCCCCAGGTCTGTCCCTGTGCTGTCCCCTGGGCTGGGGCAGGGCTGGGCACCAGGCACTGCCTGTCCCACATCTGTTGAGCACAGCTGGCACTTCCACGTGGGGACAGCAGGCACAGCACCAGCCCCATGGTGACCTGGTGGTGCCTCTCAGAGCACAAATCCATCCTGCTTCATCTCACTTCTACCTTGACGAGCCCAGCGAGTCTGTGGCCATCACCTACAATTTCACAGAGCTATAGCAGCTGTAAAGATGAAAATCTGTTACATAAAGCCAAAAAAATCAAGAATGAACAGCCAGGCTGTTCATAGAAAGGAGTTAAAGTACCTCCTGTTGTTTCCCAGACAAGGCCCTTAAACATGAGGCGTGCTAAAAATAAAGCTGTGCAAGGAAAAGGCAGCAAAGAGCTCCACATTCCTCGAAGCTTCTCACACTCACATCTCTGCCCTGGGACTCCTGTGAGGCCCAAAACATTTCCCAAAACATCAGGCCATTTCCAGATGAAGCAAACATCCTCCCTCAGCAGATACATTTCAGTAATGTTGGCATTTTTAATTACCCAGAATGGTAAAACAACATACCTTTTTTTAAAAAAATAAAAGAAAAAAAAAAAGCTATCAACTAGTCATTAGGGTTCCTGCAAAAATAATTTGAATGTGTCCATAGCATTATGGGCCATGATACAACTGTTTTAATGCACAATTTAGCATTTCCCTTGTGGAGAACTCGAGTGTTTGGGCATCTGGATTTCATCTGTACCTGAAGAGACCGTGGGTGTGATGTTTGAACTGCTGGCTGCAGCTGGTAACCATGTGTTTGGATACTGCCACTCTCAGGAAGATTTAGAGTGTATGACCATGTGCATACTGTTAAAAAAAAAAAGATAAAGAGCAACCTTAACAGCTAAGGTTGAACTCAAGTCATTCTTTTGCCCAAAATGACAACTTTATTAGCCAACACAGAGGAGTATTTATTCAGAGTAAAATAAAAAATGGATGGTTGAAGATAAGCAGCTCATCAGTGAGCCAAAGGCAGTTTGAGCAAGCCCAGGGGTGTGCTGTGTTTCTGCCATGGCATCAGAACGTGCTGCAAGTCTTGAGGAAAAGGCATTTCTGATTTTTCTTTCCATGCAGGATTTGGCCATTTCAGCTGCTCTGATTTTTAAATCAGCTTGTTATTCTGACACTCTTAAGCTATGGATTTCCTTTTAAATTATAACTGCCACATAGCCTTGGTTATTTAAAATTTTGCTTTTCCATAATTGTTCTCTGGAGCATATGAAACTTCCACACCAGGAGAACAGCAGACAGCCTTCCAATAAGGCTGGGAGCCTGTGCCAGCACAGGGATTTTCACGCTATTTTAAGCATTTACAAGTTGTCTCAAGCCTTAAACGACAAAAACATCAAGTAGTGAGAGTGCACTGAACTCAATATTTTGCTGTTGAGGCAGCCTAGTGGGAACATGCTAGTGCAAACATTGGGATGTAAGCACCAGCTGGAGGCACTTCCTCCAGCTCTGCCACCAGGAGTTCCTGGGTGAGAACAGAAGCCCTGGCCCTGGGCAGGAGCTGCTGCCCTAGAAGGAAAGGTATTAGCTCTGGGAGGTGCCTGTGCTGAGGGAACACAGAGCCACACCAGTGCAGCAGCAGGGCTGAAGGTGGCAATAGACAACTCGCAAGGAGCAGCCTTTGTGGGAACGATTTAGAGGCTTAAGGAAGATTCTGTTAAGCCTCAGTCATTAATGAAAACTTGTTTGAGCAGGTTGACTTCATCACCCTGCCAAGGGCAGGGTTTGTGGGGAGGTGCCCAGGGTTACCAAAGCCAGCACATCTCCCTCTGCTCTATTTACACACATCCTCACGAGTCCTTTAGTGGCACCATGGCACAAAGAATTCCGTGTGTGTGACAGAAGCACAGCCAGGCACGCGGCACCCAGGGGTGCTCAGCCCCAGCAGGACCAGCTGGCCCACCCATACACCCCACCTGAGTGCCAGCAGTGCCTGGGCTGGGTCACAGCCTGGCTCTGAAGGCACTGGGGAGGATGCTCAGAGTGGGGCCAGGCCTGAGGTCACAGTGAGCACTGGGATGTGAATCCAGCCAAGCCCAAAAGTGCAGCGCTGCAGCACCCAGGCCCTGCTGGCTTTCAGGAGCAGCTACAGCCAGAGGTAGCAAACTGGGACAGATGCAATGCTCACAGCCCCACAGCAGCAGTTCTGCCCTTCAGCAATGGCTGGTGACACCCTGGGGAGAGGCTGTGCCCTGCAGAGCTCCATGAAGGCGTGAGGGAGTCACCTGACAAAAAACCCCAGCACCTTTTAAATAATAAAAAGGGATTGCAAATTACTATTTAAAGAATTAAGACATGTTTTCCAGTAATCTACATAAATATTATCCATAGCCAAATAGCAGGGAAGAGTACAGAGCTGAAGGAGTGATTTTATTTTTAAAATAAGATGTGCTCAGTTTCCCATGAAATCCTCTTGTGCAAAAAGCCCCAACACATTTCAGTGTTCAGAGTCTCAGAATGATACATTTATAAGCATATACCAGGCTAAAAATTGGCAGCTGAAGAGGATCATGTCTCTGAAGACAGAGAATGAAGAGCCAAGCAGCACATTGTTAGTGTGAAAGAGATACTCCCTTTGAATAAAGCACTGTTGTTGTAGGCGTGGGAGCTGGAGAGGATGGGACAGCAGCCTCGTGTTTCTTCAGGGAACACGAGGCATTTGAATGAAATAATGAATGATACTCTAAATGAGAATCATATTTCAAACAAACATAAAAGTGACAAGTGTTATTTCAACATGTCTAGTTTCGTATCTGTTGAAAGAGCTGTTAGGAAATCTCTCTAAAAATGCTGGAAATTTTTTTTTACTCCAGCAACACTTGCCATCAGTGTGAGCTGCAGCAAGGAGGCTCCAAGTGTGATATTTATCTTAGTATTTTGCTGACACACTCTGATTTGGAAAAATATATTCCAATAATTACAGTGAGTAGAGACCAGTGATGTGTTAAATATTGTGAGGAGTGACCAAAAGCCTTCCTGTGCCATCAAATCACATTGTAACATGTTTTTTATGTTAAATAGCATGCCCTAGGCACAAGAGCCCAAAGAATGAAACCCAGCTTTACTTCTCATGAGCAGTGGTGGTGTTGAAGGTACTCTCTGAGCCAGATCCACCTTCCAGAAGCAAAGGCTCAGCCTTTCCTCTGGAGCAAGAGGGGACTCCCACCCACCCAAATAAATCCTGTGGAGGAAATCATGGCTTTGAGTGCCTATAGAGCCTTGGGGGGGAAATGAGCAGCTATTTTTGTGTCAAGATTAATCTTGAGTTTGTTAGCTGTTACAGAGGAAATAGACATGGGAGCTGAAGTTCAACCACAGCCAGTGAACTGTCACCAATCAGCCTAAAATAAACACCACATTAATGTCTGAGGCTGGAGCATGCTGTGGAGTGTTTTGTAACCATATCTGTGAGCTCAGGAAGCCCCCTACGTACTGCAGTGTTTGCCTACAGCTCCTCTCTTGGTCTGGCAGCAGAGCTGTTTGCATTGGCATCTCTGCCCCTCCTCAAGGTCCCAGTGTGAGGGAGAAAAGCAGCTGAAAATGGAGAACCTGAAATCACACCCCTCTTATGAGATTCCCCGAGGTCCCATTCTCACCCTTCGGAGCAAAGAGCAGCAGTATTTGGTGTGAAAGACGCTTGTAACATCTCTAACACATTCCTGGTGGGAGCTGGAACACATTTTTTACAACTATCCTGTAGCAGGACTGAATATTTGCCTGAAAGTTTTTCTCACTCTGTCCTTCTCTATATCATCTGTTTTCCTGTGGTAGCAGAACCAAACCCTAATCCTCAAACGATATGAGAATTTCAGGACCAAAATGTTTTCCTGTCTCATGCAGGTCTCAGTTTGAGCTGACAAACACCCCAAAGATTCCAGAAGCAGCTGGGTAAATGGATTAATTGGGAAAAGCTGAGGGAGCAGCCCCCAGCTGTCAGCAACACACCTCATGCAAACCTAGAAAGGATCAGTTGATTTTTTTTATAAGCAAAATGTCTCAGGCTCATGGAATTCCTCAGCCTAAAACTGCACCTCTGGCCCTGCCTGTGGGTCACCCCCACCAACAGCTCTGGGACAATGGACTTGGGAAAGGCAGTGGTGGGAAGCACTGGTTTTGAGGCTGGTGAATATCATAAAAACTGGCTGCCATCGAATATCCCAGAAATGGCCAGAAAAAGAGATCAGCTCATCAGGTGCTGCACTCTTGCAATTCCCCTGGAATCCGCTTACAAAGCATGTGGGGACATCAGTGCTGGTCTGGGCTGTTCTTTTCCTCCTCATCCTTCTGTGCTCTGCTCCCAGGTGTTTGTGCAAACCAGCAGCTCTGCAATGTGCTTTTCATGAAGGGTAAATCCTTCACTGAAGTCTCTGTTTAACCAGGGGACAAAGGAGAAACAGCAACTAGGTGGAAAGCAGGGAGGGAGGTGTCCAAAGCAGCAGCTCAGCGTTGCCCACATCCTGTGAGCAGCTCTCCTACAGGGACCCGGAAAGTGATGCCTTTTCCTCAGATTACTGCTGTTAACCCTTGTGAACCCTGCAAGGGAATATTCAATGTCTGCTATCAAATGGTATCAGTAACTCTCCACAAACCAGACCAAAGCCTGGGATATAAAAAGTGCATGAACAGATTTCATTAGAGGCAGCTCAGTAATTTACATATCTGGACACTTCTGGGTTATGAAAGACTCAGCCTTCCATCCTTTTAACACAGCCCCTCCAGGAAAGGGATGGGGATCATCAGCCAGGGATGGCACCAGGCTCTCCAAGCTCACAAGCACCCACACATCTCTTGATTTTGGCTGACATCTGCCTCCTCCCTCCAGCCTGGGAACAGCACATCCAGGCCAACCCTGTACAACTTCTATCCTGTACCCCAAAATGGCAAAGTGGATTTACTTGTTGAACACCTGTAGATAGACAGGCCTTGAGAGGAGAGGGTTCCACTCCAGGATTTAAAGGCAAACTTAGTTTTTAATCTGTATTTCTAAAAATAGGAAAGTTACAAGTATTATTAAATTAAAGATTTGCATTTCTTGAGTCCAACAAAAATTCAAATACAGCTGGCTTGAATAGTCTTACAGTAAGAGGAAGTCACTTGTTTCATACAAACTTTAAAAAAAATAAAAATCAGATCACCAGCTAATATAGAAGTAAATGAAGCTTAAAGTTTATCCTGTCCCCTCAGCTTGCATATGGGCTGCATCAGAAGCAGTTAAGGACCCCAGCTGAAATGCATTTCAAAACATAAGCAAAGAGCAATTCCAAGAGAGGAGCAGTTGGTTTATATACATGGTCTGCACTTTGCACTTGAAGCATTTTATTCAGTAAAAATGACAGAGTTCCCCATCCATGTGCAGGGAGCAGCAGGTGCTCCCAAGTGGATTTGGATGGGGAAAGCTTGCAATGCCTCCAGAGCACACTTCATTCTTCAATGCTGCAAACCAGTTTGCCTAGCACATCCAGTGTTCTGAAAAGAGGACCTGAGCTGTGAATTATCATCTTATTAGAGGAAGAAAAGAGCATGAAACCACAGCAGTCACGTTGCTTTAGTTAAAGATAATTCTGCAACAACCCCCAGTATCAAATGCTGCAGAAAATTACAATGCCAAAGGAAAAGAACACACCCAGAAATCCCTCCCACAAAACCCACAAATGCAAGCCAACAATGAACAATCTCAAATTATTTATTAGGAAAAGACAAAGTACTGTTTCAACATTCGTACAGAACAAATGGTAATAAAACCAGGAAATAAACTGTAAAAAGTAGGCCCGTGACAGAGGAGTTGGTTTATGACAAAGCAAATGAAATTCAAACTTCACTCATGCAAACAAGCAGTAAAGAATTATTTACAGTTTTGATGGGATGAATTACAGTATTGTCCATATTTGGGCCCAAATCAAATTACTCAGTGACATATTAAAGGGATCTAATCTGTACATTCAATAATGAGAATCTATAAAAAGAAAAATAATTTAAACAATTTACAAGAGCTGTATTACAGATGGCATAAAGGCATCATTTACAAGAGCTTTTAAACAGGTGACACAAAGGTATTCATGAGTAATTTATGATGAAAAATTTGTAGCACATATTTTTACATCACATCTTCAGTGTCTGAACAGTAAACAAGAAAGCAGAGACATACCATGAGTGCAATGTAATAGAATAAGGCAACTTAACCAAATGGCTCTTCAGAGAACTTCCATCCTACCAGGGTTTACAAGTTACAAATTTACCTCTCTGCTCTGCTAACTAAAACAAATAATTGAAGACAGCATCTGGTGATTATGAGGCCTGCATATGATGAGACAGTAAATGAAAAATTAAATGTTTGTTAAAATGCCAAAACTCAAGAATGTACAAGTGCAGGATATCTAAAGCCCTCTATACCCTAAAACAAGCACATTAATTTTCATGTTTCTAGGTGTTGTAATTGAATATGTCTCAAAATACTAATTCACTAGTCTTTCATAATGCACAATCTGAAAATAACATACCTCCTCCCAAAGCTTGTATTTACAATTTCTTAAACTGATGCCAGAAATGTGAATTGTGAAATGCCAGAAATTTATAGCAAAGACAATCCAGTTCATTTTATAGGCAATTCTAATTAGAATATTTAGATTCAAAAATTACTTTAAATGGGTATTTCTGACTTTTCAACAGCTTCCTAAACATTTTCAGTACTGACTGACTTTCTTGGAAGTTTTAGCAGAGAACAAATGCCAATTGTGCTCTACTTGACACAATCTATGCAAACAGCTACAGTAACAAAACAAGATGAAGGATAACATGGAAATCCAGCTATGAAAACTCATCTGTCTCCTAATGTGCCACGGGCCTCACATAAAGCAGCACAGGAAGCCACACCTGCCAATGACTTGCCACATTAACAAACACAGTCCACACAGTCAGAAAAACCAAACACAAAAGGGAAACTCAAAATAAGGCCAAAAAGTATTGGCAAATGATAAAATTTAAGTCTGTCAAAAGGACCAGGCCATAAATATTTTATTTACAATTTCTATTTAGAATCTTTATATTCAACAAATGATTTAGCACCAGCAGGAATATGCAAAGTAGCATTACTGTGCTCCCCAGGCAGAAGACCTTGAGGCCAAATCTTGCTCATTAATTTAAAAGAATGATCTACTCAAGTAACTACAGAGTAAGCAGGATTTGACACTCAGTTATACAAACTGAGATTGCTCAAACATATTCCATCAGCACATTAATAATTACAGACATATTACAGCATCATTTGAGATGTTTTCAAAAGTGTGTTTTTAAGAATACTTAATATGCTTTCCATGTGTGATGTAAATGAAACTAATAAAATAGGCTTGTTTGCAGACTTGTTGACTTAAGAGAATTACTATTTTTACCACAGTTGCCAAAATACTAGTGGATGTACTTTGGAATACATCAGTAAAACTTTAAAAAACTTTAAGCAGGAATTATCCTTCTACACTGTGAAAAAGCATTTTTTAATATCCCATGGTCATGTCTGAGGACTAAATTCTCCCATTTTATTCACAATGATTGTGAAGCCCATCCCCGCCAACTGTGCATTAATGGGAAATGAAAAAACTACCACACCCAAACAGAAACTGTGCCAAGTGCGTGCCCAGCTCTGCACTGGGACCTACAGGCCTTGCTCAAACACTTACAACCTGACCCACAGATGTTTGTTCACTTTTTAACCTCAGCAAGGCTCTGTTACACATTACATGGTTTTCAAGCCTACATAAAAAGATGTAGATAAGAAGGACAAGTGACAAGGGAAAGAATTAATCTTCTTATAACCAGAACTAGCTCAACAGAACCACACTGACCTTCACCTCTGCTCTGAACTCACTGCCTCTTCAGGATCACAGTGATATCCAGAATGTCAACAGTGAAAGTGATATTTAAAAACAGGTTGACCCCAAATTTATCCAGTAATGACTATTACTGCCTGGAGGTGAAAGACACCATCTAGTCTTTATCTAGCAGAGATTTCTTCTAGATGAAAGACCCTTTAATTAGTTCCTGTGCTGGTTATGCATTGAAGGCACCTGGGGGGAGGGCACACTCAGAAGTTCTGAGTATATTAAAATTGGCAAACCTAAACTGTAACATTTATTGGTGCATTAGCCAGAAAACTGAACTAAACCAAGACAGTTCCAAATGTTAAAACCCCATTGTTATTTTGAAATACCTAGAAATGAGAAGTTATTTCAACTGATATAGAAACAGGTGTTTCCTGAAAACCTATATTGGGTAGTGACAGAGAGTATTACAGCCCTTAAAGGCACCTTGCATCTATACTACCAACTCCAGTGCAAGTAGGAATGTCACAGTACCACTGAAGGAACAGATGATCCATCAGGAGAAGCCAGAGCTTTTGAATATACAGCTGAGGCTAAGTGGGACAATGTGGCTGGTCTCTCTTTTTCCACTCTGTAACTCTGTGTTATGAGCACCTGTTGGTGGAATCACACAGGTGCTTGAGAGAGTGAAACATCTCCAAAAGGCAGGGCAGACACCTGAACATGCTTTGGAAATCCTGAGCAAGCTAACACACCGGGTGTATTGCTGCAGCTTCTCTCTGAACTCCTAAATGTATTGAGACTTTACTCAAAAGAATGAAAAATTGTTTGTATTTAAACCTCTGCTAGGTTCAGTAAAGAACACTGAGGGTGTTTTAATTCCAGCCTGTTAAATATTCAAGATGTATTGTAAGAGTTCCCCTTTCATTCAAACTGCAATTACCCAAGTAGACTTAGAAAGTTCAAAGTGGTTATGTTTAATAGCTTGGAATAACTTCACCTAAGATTGAACTTCTCTACTCAGAAATAAACAGTACTTATCTCACTATAAACTTGCATGATTTTTAGGGAGATACTGATACACTAAAACTGTGCATAATACTTGAAAGAAGCAAGCTGGAGGGATAAGACCAAGAAATGCAAAATCCTTACCCCAAGATTAAGGGCTACAGGAATAGGAAACCAGAAACCTGATTTTTTTTCCTGGTATCTCTTGCTACACTGGATTAAAAGGATCATCTCCACAGCCAATAGAATTACCTGCCATTTCTCTGGTAAGTAATATTGGTTAGGAAACCTCATGGATAAAGTCCCAGTACCATAGAATTGGCATTATATGAAAAAAATTAAAAGGCACTCACATGGCTGACTGAGCTGCAAATGATTACACATTCAAAATGGGTCTTACATTTTACTTTCAACAACTATCACAGAATCTTCCTCTAGAAACTGGTTCCACTTGAGAAGCCAACAGCAGTCCTGAGAAAACCCCAAATTTTCTCTACTATAGTATATCACACTGAATCAATTCACCCTAAAGCTGCTCCAACCAATTAGCTCTGAGGAAAAGAAATGGCAAGGATGAAAGTAAAAACAGACTACATCAGGAAAAAGCAACATACTTCAGTGATTCATATAAAAGAAACAAGCCTTTTCAACCTGTTTACAAGAGAATTTAGAAGAAAAGACATTAAGGCTTATCTTGCAACTATTTGTGATGCCTATCATTTCTCCTGGTGGTAGAGTCAATCTTTAGAGACTAGTAACAAGTTCTAAGTTGACAAAAAATGAGATGAAACCCAAAGATGTGGCTTAAATACAGGATCCCTGCGCTTTACAGTAGGGCTTCACAACTGCTCTGGTTGCTCTTGTAATGAAATAACAATTGTGCTGATAAAATTAGCAACAGGAAGCCAATTTTTTTAGAAGCTCAAGGGAAATATAACAGAGGTAGGGCATACTTTTTGATTCTCACAGTAGTTTCTATACAGTACAGCTATTCAAGAATTACTCCATTTGCTTATTTTGTAACTCTGTACAGTTTACTTAAAAAATGTATGTTAGGTCACATCAACTTCAACTGGTTTAATTAACTATGGGTATTAGGTAATCATCTTCTATATGTGCTTTTGGTTAAATATACAAGTAGCTTCTAACTACTGCTTCAAGAGGACTCTCAGTATCACAAATGAAGTAGCAATAAACATGGTCTAAAGGAACTGTTTCTAATGGAGATGTAGTATGTCTCCTAAAGCACCCTTTGCAAGTAAAATATGCAGTTAGTTTGCAAAATTTTCAGCAGGCTGCCAGAACATTCAGAAAATTAAGTTATTACACAGTTTTATAACCACAGAAAGGTTACTTTTGATAGTCAATCCTAACTCAAAAGGAACAGCTTACAGCATTTATAAAGACATTCTATAAAAACCGTATTCACTTATTTTCTGAAGCGCTCTGATTTAGCATTACATCAGCTGAACTGTGAGTGTAATTTTTAGTTGTTTAGGTCTATAGTGAAACATCAAAGCAAGCACAATGGCAATGTAGTACAAGTACCAGGAAAAGCAACAATAAATGGAACTGCATTTGTGATTAGCATTGCACTTAATGAGTTGCCTACTCTAAAGTACTGTACTCTTAAAGGACCACAGAAAAATTTAAAAGCAAAAACCTTTGATGTTAGTTTGGGGCTTTGAATTTTGAGAAAGAGAAGACTGAAGATAGCACAAGGGTTTCTAACATAAAGGGGATGTATCTGTAAATACAACACAGCCATGCTGTGGAATACTAGAGCAATCAGTTTTAAAAACCTGAAACCCCAAGATATGAATGTGTTTGAGTCTGGTTGCTCCTCATGCACTTACAGGAAATAAATTTAACATGAAAATATCACAAAATTGGGTAGCTCTTTAGTCCACAAAAAGTCATACAGCTACTGACTTTACAATAGTCCTGTAAGTTTAAGATCTCATGCCCTGGCTTTAGGACTAAAGTTATTGTAAGAATCACAACTGTAAATTTTAGAAGTCTACAGAAAACCCCAAAAATCAGTTCCAGAGTATGGATTTTATCCCAAGGCCACAATTTGATGCATGGTTCCATATTGAAGTGCATTAAATATTGGTCCATTTGCTGCTGCAATACAAACTCTGATGCTGTCCTCAACTTCCAAAAACAAACTTCCAAATCCAAAGGTAACCTTTCAAATTCAACATCTACTTGAATTCTGATCAACTCTTACAAAATTATGGGGAAATTACAATTTCAAATCAGTAGGATGGGGCAAAAATTTTTCCATCAAAAACAGAAATAAGCTAAAACATCAGAATTATGAGGTCCCATAATTAATCTATTTGACACTGATTTCTTCAATTCTCTCAGGCTTTGTACCTTTACAAATGATGATTCACGATGGCAGAACTTATGAGGCAAAAAAAAAGTAATCCAGAAGGCATTTTGGAAGTCATGTCCTCAAAAAATAAAAAAAATTAAAAATTATTCCCCTCAGAACCTGACTTCATTAATCACTGAACTATTTTCCAAATCCAATCAAAGATAGAGGAATCTTTCCAAAATACCAGCTGAATCTCCCAGTAAATTAAGGTGAGTATCTTCATAAAACCTTCAAAGTATCAACTGCTTAATCTGTTGCTTTGGCTGTTCTTTATGTTTCTATTCTTCCCACTGGAAATGAAAGCATTAATATTATTTCCATTACACATAAAAATAAAATAATTACTGTGTTTACTGTGGGAAGCAATTGTCTATAGTTTCCTTATCTCTTCAATAGTACCTTGCTGTCTTTTGTTTTCTGAAAGTATACATAAAATTTGTGCTCATAAAAACAGGACAACTAATGAAAATAATTTTTCAGACATCAATTACATAGAAAACTGATGGGCCTAAAGCCTTGGGAATAAACCTGCAATATTTGCATCCTGAGCAAACTTAAGGGTTTGGCATTCCTTTTTCTGGAGTTTCTGGAAAGTTGTTTTCAGAGGATGTATTGCATATGAGAAGTTCTCTACTGGCTACACGTACCAAAGAACATAAATAATAGCACAAACAGTTCACTTGCCAATGCCCAGCAGAGTGAAACCCCGTTCCTTACAACAACAATACTCAGTAGCTTAATCACTTCTTAAAAAGAGTTACAGAAAATCAGCTATTTCCTTCTCCCGTCCCCAGATTTAGTTCCCATCAACAAACAAGTGTCATTCAGGTGGAAAATAGTTCAGTGTAGTGACATCTGGTATCTCAACTGAAATTTGGCAGCCCAAGCAGAGCACCAACAGCTCCAAAGTATCCCTGTTGGAAAAAAAAAAAAAAAATCAAGTTTAAGTAGGGTATTAAATTTTGCAGTAATCACATTTTAGTGACAAGAATCCTCTGATGGATCAATGCTGAAGAAAGAACACTATACACTTTTAATATATAATATTTAATAGTAATTACTGAAGGCTTTGTGAAACAAGCATTTTATTCTTCTTATCTAGCTTAACTTTAGGAGGTTTCCTGCCAAGCCTCACCATACACTGCAGGATCTCTAGGACAGGTATCAGTGACACCAAAAGCATTGAAATCAGGTTTGGTTTCTTTGGTTTCTTCCTAGAGAAGCTGCATCTCTTGCTTGCTCAAAAATCTTCAATACCTATAGCAATATTATTACTAAAGTACAAGTGAAAAATTCCTTGAGCAATCTACACTTTTGGATTGTCTATGTACCTGCATGCAAAGAACCACGTTCTCCTGTTGAATTATTTTCCCCCTCTGGAGTGAAATCTTCCCCTTTCCTGTAACTAAGAAGTATTCAAGTGTTTGGAATATACACTTGAGCAAATGTAAGAGTTTAAAATTTACCCAAGAAAATTTTAAAGAGGGTAGAACTAAAAGGAACCATTCCACTGTTACTGTGGACATCAGGACAGACTGTCAGTCTCGGGATAAGCAATAAAGGAAAAGAGCTGTGAGAATCAACTGAAGTGAACAGATGGAATGCTGTAATATTTTCAGAACAAGAAACTGTGGACAAAATTTCCCAATCCACTGCCCAGAAGCTACAAGTCAGCAAGTGTTGCACTTGTAGTTAACACTGATTGCCTGTATTTTAACCAAAACAGGTCAAAGTGCTCAGCACTGCATACTCGCCTAGATGGCAGAAGCTGCCCAAAAGCAGGTTACTCTCAAAGCATACAATCACTACAACAGCTCTGAGGGGTCTGCAGGGGAATGAAAACAGGCCTTGTCAAAGCAGTCCCGACTTTCAAGACATTGCTCAAGCTCAGCTGAGAACAATGGAAATGTTTCAAAGGGCCAAGCTTTACATTTCTGCACTCTTTGAAACACAGTACTTACTGTTGTTTCCACCCAAGCCCAAGGAAGACTGGTGACCCTTAGCACAGAGTTTAACATTTTCTTGTCTCTCTCCAGAGATCCACAGCATGAACTGTGATACCCCAAAGTGACTGAAGTACTTCCCTGGCAGAAAACTGTTCCCAGAGAACCAATTCAGCAAGACAAACCTCCTCTTATTTCTAATATTTACTGAGCACTTGGTGCCTTAGGATATCACACATGAGAGCTACTCAATAGAGGCTTTTCTGATTTATGGTGAAACAACAGACAGAGATAAATGAGCCACAGCATACCTCATGTTCTAGGAACAAGGCCTTCAGCTGGCCTTTTGACCAGTAATCCAGTGCATATGCAAGAAGCTTCATTGACAAAGTATTCACACGCAAAAAGTTGCCAACAAACACAACTCTGTTTATTTTCTAAAAAGAAAAAAAAGAAAAACAGCAAAGGATTAAGTCTTTTCACTGTTTAACACAGCTTTGAAAACTTAAGCTATGAAAGAGAAGACTGTCTAGAGCAAGGAAAAAAACCACAAAAAACAAACAACCCACAATTAAAACATGATTCCAAAATTTAAAACAAGCATACTTGGGGAAAAGGAAAAATGGTGCAACCCTTGAGAATTAAAGGACTTAATTTACAGACAAGTAGCATTTGTGTTTCAAATTAAGTGAGCATTTTTAGCAATTACACTAAAGAAAGAGCCCAGCTAAAAGTGAAATTAAATGAAAGACACTTCTGTTTGGTAGAGAAGACTCAATGCCTTCATAGCCCTGTACAATGCTGCTTGATCCATATGCAACAAGGCAGCACTGTAAAGAAGCCGAAGGCAGTAAGACATGACAGATGTTCCTTTCATCTTCAGACCTCAGTATACCTCAGCCTGACATCAGACTAGGAGCTGAATACTACAAGTGAGCTGTGAATGTTAATCAAGTCAATTGTAAAAAAGTGAAAATCATTTAATACTCCCCATTAACTGAAGTAAATCCGGCATTAAGCAAAAACATGAAACACTGGTTTAACAACAGGAGAGGAAGAACCAAAGAAAATGTAATTGTGTTATTCCTTAGCACAGTGCTTAAGAAAGCACTTAATTGCATTAAATAAGTGATCATATCCAAGTTATTACAAAAACTAATATGACACTTCAACCTGTAGTCAAATGTCTAATATGCAACTGTTTTTTAACCATCTTGATTAGTTCCCAGTGAAGACAAAGTAGACACATAGTTAAAGCACAAAAACATAATTCTGCTCTACTGCAGGAAGTCAAAATAATTACATTTATTTCATCTTTCTACATCAGTTCAATGTGCCCTATTAGCTACTTCTTATGGTTTGCAGTTCTGTGACATAGCTGGAATTAGACCAAAACCCCTCGGAATAAAGCTAGTTTGTGCCATTTACAAGTTCTGATTTATCCTCCTTTTCTCCCACCCTCAAATATAAATTGCATACATTTGCCTAAGACATGAGAATGTACTTTCAACTTCACCTTCATTTTAACTCTCTTGTTATTGAGCTTTGCCATAAAGCAAAAAACCAAAATTAGATAACACTCACAAAACTACCTTTCTTCTCCAGGACAGACATGAGAGAAAGGTAAAGAAACTGTGGAAGAAGCTACAATATTAAAACCAGAAAATTTAATTAATCTGGCTTCTAATTAAGCAAAAGCTGTTGGTACTTCTGAGACAATCACATCCAAAGATTTTAAGCAGAGCTCTAAATTCAGCTGTGCATAGTCTCCAAAAAAGCTGTTACTAAACCTTATTTTATCCCAAGTTTGTTGATAATGAAGAAAGAAATCCCTGCTGCTCAGACACTCATATCTTCTATGCCTAAATTCAGTATTCTTCCCCAACTTCTTGGCTGTCCACACGAATACTGAATACAAACTGGTTCTTTTTTTAAACTTTGAGAAACAGAAGATGGCAGGAAGCCTTCTCTGTATCAACCAGCAAGATGATAGGTGTCAAAGCAATCTTTAATTCTCAAGAGCTAGAAAAAAATTAAAAATAATGTTTAACTAGAAACAAGTCTTTGATCAGAGAATAAATTCAGCTTGGAGGAACTGCTGGAGACCACCATTATGCACTGGTAAAAGCAGGACTTTCAGCAACTTGAGGATCTGCAGCATTTAAGTCACATATTTTGAAACCTCCAAGCACAGAGTCCACAGCTTGTCTCTGAATTTGTGTTTCAGGGCTGGATGCATTCCCTAGGTGACCCTGCCTTGGCAGGGGAGTTGGAATACATGATCTCCAGGGGTCTTTTGCAACCCAACTGTTCAGTGGTTAAAGTACCAGGAATTGCTCCAGAATATTTTGCCTGTCTGGAGAAGCAGGACAAGGATATTTCTGCCAATGGGGAGGGCACCTGATCAGAAGCTTTGTTAAAAGAATGGAGCACAAAGCCTGCAGGTAAACAGGATGTCGTGACAAAGGACTTGAAGTCCCCTTGCTAAAACAGGGTGACTGTAGGCCCAACTCAAAGCTACTACATAATTCCCTCATTTCATTTGAGAATGTATTAAAAGGTTTAAAATTATACACCATTTTAGCAGTCATTTAATATGAAGACAAATAGACAGATCATTTCTTGTCAGAAGCTTTTACCTCATTTACTGCACACATCCGGGCAATAGAGCCAATGTTATTGGTAATGGTGACCAATATGGCTCTTGCAAGATCTTCTTTACTGACAGACTCCCTCTTCTCTTTGTAGATCATATTCCCAAAACTAGAACAGGAGAAATAACCATGAGTTACAAAGTGATTCATGCACATTTGAAATAATTTCAGAATGGAATTTTTTATGCTGTAACAGAACCTGTGTCTCATTTTTCCTCTTTGAGGAACTCGCTTTTTAAGTCTGTATTAAATACAGCAATTTGACACTACACTGTATTTATTCCTTCACAGGAAACAGTTAATTGTGTTACAATAACAGCCCCCAGCAAAATATTTTTGTTCACATTATTGACTTCCACAAAGAACCACCTACAACAAAACAGTCTTATGCTTCACAGAAGACTACTCTGCAGATCTAGTCACTATAAATTAAGTCACTTGGTAAATCCTCCACTTCTCATACTTGCTTCCTCACAATTACCTATCAATTCTTCTATTCTCGAAGTAGAAGAAAACCAGAGATTAATTGAATGGTTTTATGATGGAACACAACCCTCTGAAACAAAATAAAACAGCTGACAGAATGCAATTTAGGTTGCACAAATGAAGAGATCTGGATCAGAAAGGCACTTCCCTTACCATGCACAGCACAAAAGAAACAACAAGAATCCGTAGCTATGTGATATTTCACCACCAAGGACTCTGTGTCAGATCTAAGTCAGTTTGGAGAGCAAGAATCCCAATTATTCTACAACTTAAAAAGCCATTAAAGCTCTTAAGGATCTTAAAAAGCAAATGAGAACAGAACGTACCAACATAAAGCAAGTTAAAACATATCGACTAAAGTGTAAAGTTTGCACATGTTAAAACCTCTCAGTACATGGGCTCTCAAGAGGCTGGACTCAGGTGGCTGGAGAGGGAGAACAATTAAGTTGCCATGAATTATGACTCACTATGGAATAATAGCAAAGATTTAATGAACACTCCTATGTACATACTAGTTTCGCTTGTAGAGTTTATTTTTCTTATCTTTTGTAAGGGTAGTGAAGCTGTAATATCATCAATAATATTCCCCAAAGGAAATAATTCATGTAACTGTGACAAAAGTCCTCTGTCATTGACAATGACATTCATTCTCATGGTGGAAACTGTGCTCAACAGCCCTCATCAGCAAGAAAAGTTGTTAGAACACTACATCAGGTGTCTGTAGTGACAGCCACATTTCCAAAAAATAATTGGGAGTTGCTCCACTGTAAGAGCAACACGAAAGCCATCTCCCACTCACCTTCTGCTAGACAATGGCTTTACTAGAAGATCCTAGGAAAACAAAAATAAATTGGTACTTTCTTCCCTCTCTTGTACCGGTTTTGACTGGGACAAAGTTGATTTTCTTCCTAGTAGCTGTGTGGTGGCTTGAGCTGGGATAGTTAATTCTCTTCATTGTTGCTACTATGGAGCTGTATTTAGGATTTGTGCTGGAAGATGTTGATACAGGGATGTTTTTGTCATTGCTGAGCAGGGCCTGCACACAGTCAAAGCCTTTTCTGCTCCTCACTGCAGTGAGCACAATGAAGGTGCATAAGGAGTTGGGAGGAGACCATTCTGTTCTGTTCCATTTTTGTCCTGTTAAACAGTCTTTATCTCAACCCACCAATTTTATTTCTTTCCTCCCAGTTCTCTTCCCCATCTCACTGGAGGGAGTGCCTGAGTGGCTGGGTGGTGTTTAGCTGCCTGCTGGGTTACACCACACCACCTCTGCACTCGCCATCACCTCACCTTTCCTCTGACTCACAAAAAGCTGTGCATGAAATACCTCAGGAGGTTTCTTCAAAATCTACCTAGCAGGTACCTGCAGGTGCACAGAGCTTTAAACCTCCAGGAAAGCTGAGGATACACACTTTTAGGATAAAAATGAGACTTGACTACAATAAAATCTTGCAAAAAAGCAGTTCTTGCTGCATTAATAGTGTAAGTCTTGTTTTTGAAGCTCCCCAAACCAACAAAAGAACCCACCAAGAGAGTCCTGCTTACCTGGATGCTACAGCCCATCCTGGTAAACCAAACCTTTCATAGTCTCCTCCATAAATATCCCGAACCAGCTTGTCAGCATGTGTGCTGTCTCCTTTGGATGCCATTTCCAGAGCTTCTTCAAAACTTTCACAGCCTGTCAGCAAACTGCATAACCCAAGAAAGGTCCCTCCACCTAGACTAAGGACAGAGAAAATTTGCTTTTAAATAGAATTTCCTCACATGAAAGATCCTTATGTCATTGCCCCATAGAGTAACAACCCCAAGGCAAGTTTTTAATTTACCTTGTTCCAGTTACTCTTTTATAGTTGTCTTTGGAATGGACTGATAAAATACTGACTCCTGAACCAATGTTAACAACCAGCAATGGGTATGGATCATCCAGGTTAAAAGGCATCTTTTGGCATCTCTCGGGATCTGAGGCATTTTCAAAATAATAGCACTCTGCCTGGCCATTGAAGCTGACAGAGTCTATGTACAATAAGCCTTTGACAAGGCAGTCAAGCTCATCCAGTTTGTGCAGCTGGAGGTTTCCAATCTGTGTTAAGAAAGAAGAAAAAGACTCTAGCAACATGTTCGAACATTGCACAAATGTGCTACAAATTTATGACTATATTTGTACAGCCCAACTTTTAAGAAGCTATCTCACGTGACTAATTCAGGAATTTCCATGCTACTATAAATCCAACAGAGAACCCAGACCTAAATTCTGAATACATAAACCAGCAATTTAATCCGAGTGTAAATCCAGATCTTGGACTACTCCACTGAAAAATTAATAACATTTCTCATCAATTTAAATCAATAAAAAGTGGCCTAGAGGCCCACTGAGGGTCACCTTGGTGGAACTCACATCTGCAAATCTGTTCAAGGTTTTTGGGGTCCCTCCCCCATCTTACAAATCAAAACAGTAATTTCTGAGGTACCAGCACATAGTAAGCTCAATGGCATCATACTAACGCTCCCTGCAACTTCATTAACACTCCAAGGATCACAGGAAAACCACAGCTCAGAAATTCTGTGGGGCTTAAGGCTTGCTACAGTTCTTCCATAGCTCTGCACATAATATTTAAGCTGCCATTCTCTCATAAACAGAAGGACAATTAACAGGGGCTGTGGATTCCAGGAAGGCTCTAACTTCCAATCACACTTAATACAACTTGTACTGAAAAACTATTAGAGCTTTCCAGAGTTTTTCAAAATCCAGATTATTTGAAGCCATCAGCAGCAATGCTCTGAGCATCAGCCTGAGGCAGAGGCAGGCCAGGCTACCTACTGTGCGGAAGTCTTCCTCGAACTTGTAGGCACCACCGCCAGTGGCACAGAGCACCGTGTGTAGTGTTGAGAAGTTTTTATTTCTTCCCATTTGGATAAAGGTAGGCAAATCATGAGTTGGGAACCGAATAAAGTGCAAGTTTCCCCTTCGAGCAAAGATGGTTAAGTCTTTCAGCTCCAGGTGGACGTCCCGAATGCCAGTGGATCCGTAGGCCACGTTGGAAGTCAGGTATTTGCGGATGCTCTTCAGGCTTTCCACTTCCTCCTGCTCCTCCTCCGCAGTGATGTCAATAGGTTCAAAGTAGGCAAGTTTGACCAACGTTCCCCCAATGTCCATGCCAAACCATGGGAAAGCTGTGAAGATACAAGAATGAGCCATTAGGTTTGTTGAAGAGCAAAAGCCATACTGAACCCAGGCTGTTCTTTTCAACAAGACAGACATTAACAGCAAATCTCACAGGAGAAAAGTACGAGTGCTCATCTCAATTACATGACCTTCAATATCTCTCTGGCCTCAGGTAAAAATGGAAAAATGAGCAATTCTACACATTTAAAAGCTATAAGGTGCTCACAAAGCTGAACTAAAAACTCCCCAAACTATACCCTATCTTTCCGACCAACTCCAACAAAATTCAACCACTTTTTTTTTTATTGAGAGCAAAGGATTTAAATAACCTTCATTTCTAAAATAACAGCTCTGACGTAGTTCAGCACAAAGACTGCAATGCACACTTGAAGAAAGCAGGTTACACATTTCAGCTGACAACAGGGACAGGCCAGGTACTCCTCCTCTAACAATCCCTCACATAATGTGCTTGAGACAAAAGCTTTAATGTATTTGGATGCACTTTAAAAACTGAGCAGTTATGATGCTCAATTTCTATCTCCTGAAGTTAAAGGGATAACAAAAAGTCCTATTAAAAAGTGCAAGCAAAAGAGAAAATTAATATTACTGAATTTAGGTTCCATTTCTTGGTTTCTTTTTTTTTGGTATCTTAGCTAGGAAGGGGGAATTTCTGTACTACGAAATAACAACACTAAACCACAAATGCTTTGCCTTTGTCCCGTATGTGGGATGACTGCAGTTCCTAAAAGGGATTTTGTCTATGACATGCAGGACCAAAATTTGCATATGCCTCTATCAATAAATATTCCTAACTAAGTGCACTGAAACAGATACTCAGAAACCCTACAGCAAAGACAACATCTTCAACTGAGTGCTTTCCCATTGTCATTTCCCAGAAATAGTACCTAAAATTCAACTTTTAAGTTTAAAAAAGATCCTGGATGCCTAGTTGGGAAGCTCATATTCTGTTTCCCAGCTGACACTAGAACTTGCTTGGTTTTGCCCCCTTTTTTGGTTTTTTTGCTTTTTTTTTTTTGAGTTCCAATTTATCTCTTCAGATGTAATTTATATCTTACAGAAGATATGAAACACAGGAACAAAATCAGAAAGATGTTAATATGCTTATCATGAGCAAGATGCAATTACACTGTATTTACATTACGAGTGAGATCTATCCTTGAGAAGAATGATCTACCAAAATATTTTACTATATTTAGGCAAGGCTGGCTGTGTGTCAGCTCATTTATTGAGTGCTAAATTTAAGAAGAAAAGAAATCTCGATGATGCCTCAACTTTCCGAAAGGGGCATCAAGAGAATATTGTTAGATATTAACAAAAAAAGTTTTAGTTGGTTATCTTATCTTGAAGAACTCAATTTAAATACAAAGGTAAATTCTGTGAGCAAAATCTAGCTTGAAGTGGAAATGAAGTTCTGTAAAGCTGGTACCTCTTCCATATAACTGAGGGCTAAGCATAAGACTAAGCATAAAGACACACACAAATTGAGTTTGTGACTGCATGCCAGCCTTCTTCACCTGTCTGGACGTAAGAAAATTTGTCATCTTACTGATGGACCACAATTAGCTGAGGATTTATTAAGTGACCTCACCAAGTTTCAACCTCCTGTCATGAATATCACTCAGCAGCCCAGAACATGCTGTAGGAGTCAATCCAACCCATGCAGAATTCAACCACAACACACCAACCCAAGCACTACCTGGATTCTTCCCGTTCACCAGGCCTAGTGAATAACTGGGATCTTGTCCTCCAAAAAGGAAAGAGGGGGGAACAGCTGAAAGTTCATGTGATGAGTTTAAGGATGATTTGGTGCAAGTCATGCCTGTTTGTCAGAAGATTCACTTCATCCCATGTTAAATGATTCAAAAAGCTTTTGGAAATACAGCATTAGTCACGCCTCTGTAAGTCTTAAGGTTTATAGATCTTGTACACCAAGTAACAAACAAGAACAGCTGAACTGTACGTTTATGCCATAATTTAAATGGGAGCACATTTTATGCTGAAAAATATCATGCTGTATATGATCAGTTTTCTGGGTTAACTGACTGATCTTAACAGCCATTTGCAGACCTTGAAACGGAAGAAATAGGCCAGTTTTCACCTTTGTGACATATCATAGGAAGTTTTACATTTTTCCATTGAAAATTTGTCAAGATTTGGCTGGTAAAATACATTGCTCAAGTTTCATTTGCAAGGTGGAGGAGTTCTGACAAGCAACTGGGCCCACGTAGTGTTAACTTAGTCCTTATACCAGCAAGAAGGTGTTACACAAGGATTCTTGTGCATGCAAGCCACTCTTGGTTGATTTATATGGATTTTATTACAGGTGCAGCCAGGAAAATTAAAGCCATTTTGTTTTCCAAACACAGAAGGGGATCCATGTACACACAAATGGCAAGGGCATAATCAGTTGGATTGCAAGGATACAAGGATACTTATTCATGCCTGAGATGTCTTTAAATAATAGAAATACACTGATTTTACTGAATTTGAATGTAGCTGTACATGGACACAACATGGAAACCTCATGAGCCTTCCTCTTACTGCTGCAGGTTTACTTAGAGTAGATCCTGGCTCAGGATCCATCATATCTGGATTCAGGGATACATAAATGACTATAAAAGGTATTTTTTTACTCGTATTTGTGGGTCATGCTTCTCTGAGAGATTCAGGAGCATAATGCCAACAGCAAAACCTTTAGAAAAATAATATCCCCACACATCAGCTTGATCCTTCCAGTAGTCACAGTTACAGAAATATATCTGGATGAGACCACTGCCAATTACCCAAGCTTTTTTTCAAGCTTACAGGTCTGCAGATACTAGGTTTGAAGACTTGCACAACTGTAACCATCATTTCACAGCTTCAATCCATAAGGAGAGTCAATTCCCCTGCACTAAAACTGGACTTTTTTGCACAGCTCTGTGGGGATTAGATCATTAAAATATTTTTTCAGCTCTTCCTCTAAATGCTGTTCCCAGAAATATTCCACAAAAAGTGATGCACAGCTCAGAAATATTCCTTGCTGAGAATTTAACTTCTATTCACAGAAAAAAATCCAGGGCCTGACTTTTCAAAGTTCAGCTCCTCTGTGAAGTGGTCAGCAACAATGTGAAAAAGGGAAAAGTAGGAATCCAGCTTTTTATTTAACAAGCTCAACTGCCTTGCATAAACTACATAAAACTCTTTCAAAAACATACACTCTGCTTTTAGGAAGTCAGGCCAGGCTCTATTTAAGAATACACAAAATACAGATCTTTACTATCCAAGAAGAGACAGATACATGAAGTAGAACACTAACTGGGAAGCCAAAACCCATATGGTGTTTAATGTGTTACTTCACACCAAATTTAACTATCTTCAGGACAGCAAGTGGAGTAGCATAATGTACAACCTCCTTAATTACAAATCCAGATTTTCTTTCACTCTCCAGCCCTGCCAGGAGCCACTGTGGTTCCTACCTAGACATAGCAACCAGGAACCTTTGCAACAAAGCAACAGATTGCTCAGTACATGCTGTGAAGACGGCTTTGAGGGGCAACCTGCTCAGAATTTAAAAAAAACGGTAGTCTTTAAAAGGATTCCCTAGAACTGCTTCCTGCAATTAGAAAAGCACTTCCTGCAAGGCAAGAGTGCTGTGGTCACATAATGATGGAGCAGTTCTGCTGAGTAAGAAAAGCCATGCTGGTGTGGCTGCTGCTTGTTATCTAAACCTTAATAATCTTCAGAGATACACAAGGAAGCCTCATTCTCTTATGTCTGCCCGTCTCAAGTTCATGCTGTACACAGTCATTGGCAGCAGTCTTAAGGTTACTTATATCTTATCATAAAAGGTCTTCAGATGCCAAATGAAATAATTACAGTACACGTCTTGTTTGTGCCAAGGCAAGCACAAAGGTTGAAGCGCTTTCCTTTTCCATGGGTACTTCAGGGGACCTTCGAAGCTTTCCACCCAGACCATACACCTGCATTCTGATTTTGTACATCCATTCTGGATCCAAAGCTGCAGAAGTACACACAAAGACTTAACTACTCCCTCCTTTTTAAGCCAGGCCTAAGATTGCTCAGTTTAATGCTTTATTTGTATTTCGCTTTTAAAAACTGAGAAACATATTCCTGTCAACCTCTTTCCTATGAACGCAATGACATATTGGAAACACAAACACCTTTGAAATACTTCATTTTCCCTGTAAGATAAAGTAACACTCTGGGTCAATCCTGTATAAATTAACAAGAACCAACCTTCAAAGAAGAGCAGCTAACTCCTAATTCAAGCTGGGAGTTTGGCACCATGGGGAAAAAATAAATTTGCAGCTGTCAGTGACAGCAAAGAACAGCCTACCACATTTTGTGTCATCTCTGTAAGACAGCTTCTGCATTATTAAGAAACAAGACTGTTGCACTCCACGTACAGACCTGGCTTGGGTAACAACTGCCAAACAGTGCCAAAGTTCAAAATGCTATACAGCCTTCAAATACAAGAAAGAAAAAGGATGATGAAATCCACAAAAACTTAAACTTACTTCTGCCAGCACTGCAACAGTTCTGTATGAAAGTATGCAGTATCATCAGTTCTGATGCCCAAAACTTCTCTACTTCAGCTCAGTATGTAGCCTTTGATAACAAAACTAACCTTGATCCCATTCTTATCTGAATACTGACAAGGCAAACAACTATTTAAAACTTATACTGAACTATTACAGTTAGTGTTTATAAACACAAACTAAATGCATTGTGCAATTTCTCCAAATGCATCCATTCCTATACTTCCAGCACTTCCCTATAACATCAGCATGCAGCAAAGTAAAACCTGATGGCAAATTTTAACAGCTAAATCAGCTGGGGTGCTAAGGCAGCTAATGTGAGCAATGGGACGAGTTAAGAGAAAACACACCAAAGCTTGCTGAACTGCTAAATTAAATGAAATTAACCTGAGGGCTGGGCAGCAAAATGCCTTTGCTGTGCCCATGAACACCAATCTAAATGGCCTATGAGCCTCTACAGAGCAAAACTGCACTTAAGTGTCCTTAGTCCTTGAGACACTGGAGACTTACTCTCCTTAACAAGTTGTGTAAGAGGTCTTTGGTTCAAATATTCCAAGTCCAGCTCAAAATACATTTGGACTGGACAGAATTTACATGCAAATTAAATGTATCTGACACACCCTGGCACATCTTCCCATTTTCCTTGTTGGAAAACTCCATCACGCTCTGCAAACTCCCACTCAAGCAGCTCTAATCACGCTCCAGAACAGCCCCGTTCACAGTGGGAGGACAGGTGGTAATGGGCAATTACTGTAACTGCTCTTCATGGGCTTTATCACTTCTACAAGTGGGTACCACATAAAGCTTAATACAAGACAAAATATCACAGCTTTCAGCTTCTCCCTCCTTGCTCATTCTGGTAATTTTGTTGACATTTCAGCAGCGGTCTCTTTGGGGATAGGTGTTATTATGGCGAGATACAGAATGCAGAGGCATAATTTAACACTTAAAGATGCACTTTTAGTATATACTGCTCCTGGCAGTATTAATCTATTATCAGAAATACATTTTTCAACTGCAATTGAGTGAGACCCTGTAACATCTGCTATGGGCTAATAACCAGATTTCAAGGACTAATAAGAAAATGCTAGGATACCAAAAAAACTATACAGGAAATTCCATGGGGGAAAAAATCAAAACATCTATTTATAAGGGATTCTCCATCAACCCAAATAGATTTTTCCTCAACTTTACTACACTAACCCTCCATGTGTCCACAATGATTACATGCATCCATAGAATCACACTGGAGAAAATAAACTTGAAATTGTTCATCAATCCTTTATATTCATGCAGGATTTTGCAAATCTCTGCAATGTACATTCATATATTAGCGTGTCTCAATTCACCTCAAGGGAAATGCAGGCATTTGTTCTCAATCTAGGTTCACTGAACAATCAAAAGGAACAAACTGCAAAAGGTAACATACACAGTGTATCAAATGCTCCAAGTCTTTGCCCTTCCCTCAGCACTGGGTTAGGCTCGGGAGCCAAGGGGAAGGGCTCCAGCTCCCCTGGAGGGCGCAGCACGCTGGCACAGTGCCCTCGCCTTCCCCCGCCAACAGGCACGGCTCCCTGTGAATGAGATCCTGCTCTCTTCCCTTTGGGCAGATCCCACACAGCAGCAGTGCTGCAACACTTGCTGCTCTCACATTTATCATCCCAACCCACAAATAACCTTTGGAAATTTCCTTGAAAATTGCCAGCCATTCTTCCCCATGGGCATTTCCTCAGAAGAGCTATCACGCAACTGCTGCTTGGAAGGTTCCTCTGGAGGTCATCTGGTGTGACCTCTCAGTTACACCAGCAGGACAACAGCCAACACGAGATGAGGTCAGCTACAGCTTTGTGCAGTCAACACTTTGAGGCCTCAGAAGTTTTTCAATAATCCTACAAGAATGGAGACTTCACAACCTCTCCAGCTTCCACTGCTACACTGACTTAGTAGAAGGTTTTCTTGACTTTAATTTTTCTTCCTTTAAAATGCTTGACTCCTCTCATCACCAGCAGATGAGATTTAAATGGCCCTTTACTAGTGTCTTACAAGACAGCAAATCTCAGAAGCCACGTTCCATAAATTCTGCTGTGTTTCTCACAGTTTTTACTCCATCAAATTAGTGACAGCACTAGTCAGCTGAAGATCTGGAAGGGAGGACCACACAAGCATGTCTAGGCAGTGTACCCACATCAGGAACTCCGAACTGGTTTGGTGCCTCCATTCCACCCTCACCTCTTTCATGCCAGTCACTGCTATCAGGCCTTCCTTCCTGAGGCTAAACACCACAGATAAATGTACAGATAGACTAAAGCAATCTGCTCAATTCTACTTTGCAGGTTCTTAAATCAAGTAACAATTATTCATTTTTCCCCAGAACCACATCTGGCTCCATCACAGATGATTAGGTGCTCACTTGGGCTAAGGAACTTACACTCAGCAATTGTATTGAAAATCGTCTACAAGTGTCTTAGCCAAACGATTTGTAAACAGTCTAAAAGTGGTATTGTGAGCCAAACTCAGCTTTCATGTCCATAAGCACTTAAGCCAAACTGATAGCAGTATTTGGGTACCAGAACCCTGAACATCAATTTCCATCTTCAGGGCTTCTGTGGATCTGGTCCTCTTCAAACATTCAGCTGCTCTCTCAGTGTGACTAACCATGAGCAGATACTTGCAGATTGAGTCTAAAGTTCACTGCCAAAGAAACTCTGTGCTATTATCTTTTAAAAGCCACCAGCTCCAAAGTGTGTTCAAGAGTCAGGAAGAAATAAACAACGTAGTTTGACACTGTATCCTTCCCCTCCTGCTTATGCAGTTCCAACAGTTTCTAATTCCCACCATGAAACCAACACCAAAGTTCAAATTCAAGAACTGGAAGAGTAACTACAACTTCAGCATATTTGAGTAGTTCTTGATAACATTTGCACTGTTATTTAACCATAAGGCTTAAATCCACCACTAAAAAAACCAAAGCTTTGAGGTCCAGCAGAGACAGTCCTGAAATTAGCAGGCTTCTACAGCAGGAGCAGCCATAGTCTCCCCACTTCAATTATCAAACCACTATAACATTTTACAGCCAGCTACTGCTGTCTTGATGAGATTTCTTAATATTATACTAAGGGAAAAAAATGCTGCCTGAATTTTACTCTTCATAAACATAATTAAAGTCAGTTTGGCAATTTCCACACACTGGCACTAACAAGAGGTGATGGTTAACTGTGTGCTATAAGATGCATATTTAGGGTTTCCCAACAAACCACAGGAAACAATGTACTTTTAAAGCCTTTATAGCCATTTCTAGAGCTATGCTAATACTTCCTGTGTTAAATATGAGATTGGTGATTTTCTTCTTTTTGGGCTGCTCAAAAAATAGATTTAAAACATCAACTTCCAATATCCTGTCTTAGTTTTATGCTGTTCATTAGCTAGTCATAAGGCCTAGAAATTTGGGACTAGCCACAGTTTCTATACAGTAACTCACCCAGAAAGTAAGTACTGAAGTATGATGACAAAGAAGATTCTGAACTCAATGGAGCAATACCTGCACCCTTTTCAGCTAAGGCACACCTGTATGAGCCTGGCAGGTGTGTTGCCTTGCACAGCTGTGCATCTGTTACACTGAGAGCACATCAATGCAATGCAGATTAACCACGCTCAACCCAAATCTCTCTTTCCAAGAAGAAGCTGTAATCTTAAGACATTTTGTTTACATTTACCTGAGTCTGAACCATGTTTGTGCCCTCCAAAACAAACATGGCACTCCAGAATAACACATAGCAAGAAATATTATTACAGCTGTGATTATTAAAGGATAGCATTCAGCGTATTTTAATGAAAGTTACATCTAAATATTAGTAAATATTCTAAAAATAATTAGAAGTTGATTAGCCCTTAAAAATCAAAACTGTAGCAGCTGCAGCCACCTGCGCAGATGTTCAGCACAGTGCTTAAGTGCCATCTTCATCAAACACAGCCCCATCCCCAAGAAACTGATTATTGCACTTTCTATTCTAGTCCTTCCGACGCCAGCACTGAGGATCACCTGAACCCCGACACCTCGCTCAGAGGGACGCACAGGAGCGAGCCGGGTCTCTGCGGGCATCTCCCGGATCCATGGATGGGCACCGCCCGCCGCGCAGCCCCGCGCCCCCCGCGCCGCCTCCCCCGGCCCGGCCTTACACGGCTTCTTGGCATCCTTGATCTTCATGGTGCTGCGGCGGGGGCCCGGCTCGCTGCCGGCCGGGGCGGGTCTCCAGCCGCTCGCCTGATGGGGCGGGCAGCGGCGGCGGCGGCTCCGCGGGGCCGGGCCTCGCTCTCCTGATGCTCCTCGCCCGCCGGGCGCCCGCCTCCCGGGGAGCGGCGCTGGCCGCGCCCGCCGCTACGCCCGCGGCCCGGGCAGGGGCCGCTCCAGCGGCGGCATCGGCGCTCGGGCTGGGGCGGGGAGACGGGGCGGGGCGGCCGCGCTCCGCTGGCGAGGCGCCGACAGGACGGTGCCGAACGGCGGCCGCGGGACGAGCCCCGGGCGGGGAGCGAGGGGAGGGCTCCGCTCGGCCCCTCGGTGCAGGAGCGCGGCCCCGGCGCTGCCCCGCGGAGCCCCGGCGGACACGGGCCCGGCCGGCACAAGATGGCGGCGGCGCCGGAGCCGCGGCCGCGCACACAAAGGGGCCGGGGCGGCTCCGCGCCCGCCCCGCCGCTGCCGCAGCGCTGCCCCCGCCCGGCGCGGGGCGCGCCGGGAGCCGCAGTCCAACAGCCGCGCCTACGGCTCCCGGCGGGCCCCGCGCCCTCGCCGCACGGGCCCTCACCCCACGGGCTCTCAGCCTCACCGCACGGGCCCTCACCCTACTGGGCTCTCAGCCTCACCGCACGGGCCCTCACCCCACGGGCTCTCAGCCTCACCGCACGGGCCCTCACCCTACTGGGCTATCAGCCTCACCCCACGGGCTCAGCCTCACCCCACCGGGCTCTCAGCCTCACCACACGGCCCCGCACCTCGCCCCGCGGGCCCGCCGCCAGTCGCCGCGCCTGGCCGTGGGCAGCGGGCCAGGGGCAGCGGGCACGGGCCCCGCGCCGCGGTGACACCCTCGCTTGCAGGCGGAGTCGGGCCCCGGGGTCCGCGCTCTGCGGGCTGTGAGAGCCACGCGAGTGCTCTGTGTCGCTAAATAAAACGGGCAGTTGAAGTCTGCTTTCATTTCCCCTTGCTCAGACTGAAGCGCTCACACATTTAAGCACCAGAGCAGTTTGGGAAATGGCTTCTTACCTGTGCCTGGACTCCAGTGATTGCACCAAAATTTTTATTTCCCTAGAAATTTTAACTCATTTGGTGCAACAGGCTGATGTTTAATCACACAATCAGGTTGGAAAGCACCTCTCAGATCACTGAGTCCAGCCTAGGAGCGAACACCACCAGGTTACCTAGACCAGAGCACTGAGTGCCATGTGCAGGCTTCCCTCAAACACTATGGACAGAGACTCGGCAGCCCATTGCAGTATCTAATCACCCTTTGTGAGAAGAAGTTCCCTGTGATATCCAGCCTCCCGGGGAGAGGTTGAGGCCCTTCCCTCTCCTGTCCCTGTTCCCCCGCTCACTACCCCTCCTGTCAGGGAGCTGTGCAGAGCCCCAGGGTCCCTCTGAGCCTCCTTTTCTGCAGGCTGAGCCCCTTTCCAGCTCTCTCAGCCGCTCCTGCTGCTCCAGACCCTTCCCCAGCTCCATTCCCTTCTCTAAACTCGCTCTGGCCCCTCCATGTCCTTCCTGAATTGAGCGGTCCAGAGCTGGCCATGGCCCTGAGGTGCCCCTCAGCAGCACAGGGGACAGTCCCTGCCCTGGGGCTGTCGCTCACACTGTTCCTGCCACAGGCCAGGATGTGCACAAAGGTGTGAGCGCTGTCGGTGCATGTCACATCCCCTCCGAGGTGTGCAGTCTCCTGTCTGCAGCCAGAGGGAAACGCACTGGCAGGACACGGTGAGACCCCCCCCGCCTACTGCTCACAGCCCTGCCCTCTCCGGAAGAATTCATAATGGTTTTTTTCCACTTTCTCACCTCTCCTTTGTGATAAAGTACCATGTAATTATAGATAAGTTGCTGTGACCTAGGATGAACCTAAAAGCTCTAGTCTAGGAGGAGGATTTGGGCATAATCTCTGTCTTGGAAGCTGAAATTTCTTTGTGTCTGGAGTTTAGCTTTGGCAAAAGTCTCTTTTGAAATAACCATTCTCGAACCAAGGAAAGACTAAATGCTCAGTTTCCTGGGCATGAGGTTTACTCACAAACCTGTTGTGTAAGGACAGGAGCCACATGTTTTCATCCTCCATTCCCCCACTGCTCCTTAACATGTAAAACCTGTCATATATTTATTGTTCATTTTATTCCAGAATCTTACATTAAAAAGCTGAAATTCTCATGTTGACTCCCTTTCCCATTTATCATGTTTCTTTCTGAAATATCTGTATTTGGAAAACTTACTCTGAAGTGTTAATTTCTCATCCTTTAAAGGAAGTTCAGAGTGTATTAGCAAGGCTGCATAACTTCTCTCTTTCTATAAGCTACATGTCATTGTGGAAATTCCCTGTGTTATTCTTAAAGTGAGGAAATTTTGGTGTGGTTTTGTGGTTTTTCACTGCAATGTAGTTTACTATTGAAACATTAAACACAAGCATTTACATACGTGTTAGGGAATACAAGAATTTAGCTGCTACCTGGAAGTTAACTTGCTCATAAATATACACAGTGATTGGAAAAGAGTCTGTAATTTCCTGCCTGTCACCAGACTGTGCAGTGTGGAATGTTTGGTGTAAAATGAGCTATCCGGTGTCTTGCAGACATCTCTGGTGGGGCTGGGGAAAACAGATCTGCAGGGGAGATTTTTTATTACCTTAATTCTGAGGCTTTTTTTTTCCCAGCACTGACACTCTGACTGTTTCTTACACACCTTCTAACTCTAGAGGAAATGAAATACCATCCCTGGGAAGTGCTGGTAATAAATAAAGACATGCAACCCAGAAAAATAAGAAAAAAACATAGTGTACAGCCTGACAGCTGTTTGATTGCTGCTGTCTTGAAACAGGCAGAAAAGTTCCTGACCCAGCCTTTCACTGAGGAAAGGATAACTCTCCCTTTCCAGCAATGCAGATTCACTGACTGCTTTCCCAGCCTCTGACTCTGTCAGGGACAAAAATGAGTATTTTGTGCATGAGTTTTAGGAGCAAGTTCTGAATTTTAGTACCCACTTTAAGCTATTGTATCAAGCAAACCCTCTCAGCTCATCTCCCCATGTGAAAAATTGGAATAGATAAAGGGCTCTATGATAATGAACGAGCTAAGGGCTATTCAGTTAAGAACAAGATCAGCAAATCTGAAGTTTGGGTTTCTTCACAATAAGCTGCTGTGTTTTATCTGAGTGTCACAGCTAAGACAGAATATGTGAAATAAAACTGCAAAAAATGAAACTGAGATCAATGTTCAGCTATCTTTAGTTCATCTCACAGCTGAGGCTTTGCTCAAACTGAAGTTTAACTCAGGCCCATGAGAGGCTCAGAACATTAAGTAATTTGCAGAGCAATTGATTTATAAGTTATGAGCACTTTGAGATTGGAGTTATTTATATGTCAGTCAACACATTGCTTGGAAAAGCCCCATGGAAGAATAAATAAATCTGAAGGTGAATGTATGATCAGCTATATAAATATATGTATGTATACACACACACTTCTATAACTACTGTCCTAAAGTACTAAGCAGTATCTTTGGATAATGAAACCAGATGAGAGCATTCTACATGAATTATATACCTGAAGGCAAGGACGTTTTTAAAAATCAGTGTTACTGGGCTGAAATGAAAATTGTTTCATTGCTAGATAAGAATGTCATTTATTTATTTGTGTGACCAACTTTGTCTTGGCACCATAAATCACACTTTGATGTTTACCTCAACATAGTAAATAAGAAAAATATTAAAACTCCCCCACCCCCAACAGTTTAATGAATGCTTTATCAGGAGAAACTAGGGCAGGTTAAGAGATGCAAAATATGCTGGTGTGTAATTAAGGAAGTTTAAGCTGCTTTATAAGAACTGCCTGTTGTGCCTGCTCTTATCACATGCTAGGTGAAAGCCTGATATTATCTCATGTGCTGCAAAGTCCCCACCTAAACTACCTTGTGGCATTTGGTTTCTGTCACTTTGCTGTGCAAGAACTGTCAAAGGCAGGGCTGAGGCTTTTGCCTGTCGAGGTTTTAACCCCAGCCAGCAGTCAAACCCCTCACAGCCCTTCCCTCACTCCCCTGTCAGCAGGATTGGGAAGAGAACTGAGAGCGTAAAAGTGAGAAAATTCTTGGAATGAGTTTAATTGGGAAAGTAAAAGGTGTGCATGCAAGCAAAGCAAAACAAGGAATGAATTCACTGCTTCCCATGGGTATTCAGCCATCTCCAGGGGACCAGGGCTCCATCACATGTGACAGTGACTTGGGGAGATGAATACCATCACTCCAAACATCCCCCCTTCTTCCAGCAGAGGAGCTGCTTAAATGCTGCTGGTGGAAGATTAGCTGGAGGGCTGGACCACTGAAAATGGCCTGATTCCCTGTCAGTTTTGAGCTATCCCCTGAACACTCATTAATCCGCTTTCCTCCCACCCACACCTCAGAGGTAGGACGTGCACTTTTCCTTCCAGATAAGGCACAGCCTTGTAAAAGATTATTTTTATTGAAAAGGAGTGATCCCTTTGCCATGGGGACAAACCTCATAGACAAGTCAGAGAAGGCACTGTCATCCCCAGACTACCTTGAGCATTCCTGTGCTTTGAAAGCTCAGAAGCCCTGGGAAAGGAGAAGGTCAAGAGATCTCATAGAACAAGGTACAAAGCTGTGCAAGTCTCGCTTCTGTTCCTCCTGCTTGTGAGACCGTGGGGTGCCCCCTGCACGGGGTAGGGGTAAGCTGCTCATACTAAAGGTACTGCTTGTACTGCCTGCACGCTCCTTCCATGCCCGAGGAGTTCCTTGCTGCCTGCAGGGCTCTCGGAGGGTGGAGGTGCTCGGAGCAGCAGCTGTGCTTTCTTCACAGAGCAGAGGTATCACAGGCTGTGGGGTGTGTGCCTGCCAGCCTGGAGACTCTGCTGGGTAATGAACTCTGCAGTGCTTTTGCCTCGGTGTGTGTGAGCAAACAGCAGCAGAATTGGGGTAGAAGCAGCAGAATCAGTTGTTATTGCATAAGGTGCTAGCATGGAAATAATCAACATCAACAGCAGCCGTGTGACACTGACGTGAGAGCACTGTCCTGAGGCTGCCACAGTGAATAGGCACAAGCTGTCCCATATGCCAGCACATGGAGCTCTTGTCCTGCTGCCAGGGATGGTGCTGGTGAGGTGTGGGACACCCTCAGGTCTCACATGCTCTCCTGGGGCTCAGCAGGGCCACCCTTCTGCTGCCACTTCATGCAGTTTCCTGGGGTAAACCCACAATGATCCCATGTCATGTTGTGGGGACAGCAAGGACTCCTGTCATCACAGGTGAACAACGCTGACGTTGATGGCTCAGGATCAATAAAACCTGAGAAGTTGTTATTTAAAACTTCCCAGAAAATCTGTGTATCACATGCTCCTGTGAAGAGCAACTGAGGACTCGTGCTTGGAGGGAGGGAGACTGAGGGGTGACCTCATTGCACTCTGCACTTCCTCTGAGGAGGAAACATGGAGAGGGAAGTGCTGAGCTTTTCTCCCCGGGACCCAGACAGCAGGCATAGGAAAGATTCAGTGCTGCACCAGGGAGGTTTATACAGGACATCAGGGGACATTTTTTTGTGGAAAGTCTAGAACAGGCTTCCTGGAGAGGCAGTCATACCCCAGGCAGCATTTGGACAGTGCCCTCAACAACGGGCTGTGACTCCGGCAGCTCTGAGTTGCTCAGGCAGCTGGACCAAATGGCTGTTGTAGGTCCCTTCCCACGGAAATCTTATATTCCATTCCATTCCATTCCATTCCGTTCCATTCCATTCCATTCCATTCCATTCCATTCCATTCCATTCCATTCCATTCCATTCCATTCCATTCCATTCCATTCCATTCCATTCCATTCCATTCCAATTTCCTTTCCATTCCATTCCATTCCATTCCCAGCGGAGCGGGCCGGTGCGCCCTGCGGCGCCACCTGCTGGCGGACCCCGTTCACCTCCGCCGTTCTCGAAGGCTGCGGAGCGCATCCTGAAAACACCTGGGAAAAACACTTGGAAAACAACGATACCGGACTGGCCACCCAGCGTGACACCTGCTGGGCCTTAAACCAAGGCATCGGGAGCACCTTGGGCTCGGCAAAGCTGAGCCAGCTCCGCCTGTCCGCCCACTGAACGCGGGGCTGCCTGGTGTGAGCGGGAGTAGGAACTGGGAGGTGATTCCTAAAAGAGGTCACAGAGACCAGAAGTGACAGGGCCCCAGAGAACAACGCAAACCCCGCGGCCAACTACCGTGCGAGCAGCAGCTCCATCCAACTATTCCCTGCCGCCCAGAAAACACGGAGATAAGGGAACGTGGCACAGATCCCTTCCAGCGCTTCGCCTCCCACCAGCGGCCGATCAGCGGCACCCGCGCAGCGCAGGCAGCAGCACAAACAGCAGCGCTGTATCCTCAGGCTGCGCTTCCTTGAGCTGCACAGCCGCGAGCAATGCAAATAAACTCTTTAGCAAGGGCAGCCGCTACCCAGACATTTTCGAACACTTCCCTGCTAGCTTTTTTAGTGAGCTCAGCTGGGTTTGCTTTAGGTGAAAATGCTGCCATCTGCTACAATTATGTAATTAACCTTCATAGTTCAGACTTAATGATGCTCATTAGGGTTGAGTGTTTTTATTGGCTAACTGCTGTCACCAGTTTTGCATGGAACTCTTAAGGGCCATAGTTTGACGAATAATTAGCAATATATGAGTGTTGTACAGGGACATTGGTGAGAGAAGGCAGAGGACTAGGTGGGAGCTTCATTTTATTCTATGCTAAGGCTGGAATGCAATGAATGACAGAGGTCTGTTACAGCTGGGTCACTAATAATAATCACAGTGGTGTGGCAGCAGATTTGGAGTGTATGTGTGCCATGGATCCCTTCCATCCATGGCTGGCTGTATGACTTCCATTTCCTCAGCCTTACCTCCTCCAGCTCCATTCCCAGTATTTCTTCATTTATTCTAACATTAATTAATGAGTGTGTTTTTGCTGCAGGCCTTTCTCAGTTTAAAAAAGTGTAGCACATAAAGCTTTAATTAAAGAAAATGCCCAGGATCGAAAACTTTGTGGCTTAATTTGCCTGTGCATATAAAATTCCTAAAAATATTAGGCTGTGATGCCATAAAAATTTGTAACTAGTGTACATACCATCTTTAACTACAACTGTTCTTTGACTTTGTCCAAAAGGAATGTCTGTAGTTCCCCATCATTTCCTGTGAACTGCCTTGTGGATGCTGAAGGTTGGACTCGATACCTCAAATATACAAAGAAAGAATCTGCATCACAAGGTGTTACAATCTTCCATAACCCAACAATTTATTTAAACTTACATCACAATGAGAATCTAATAATAAAATACATCAGTTCACACCAGTCTGCATTGCCATTTTTTAAAGGGTAAGCATCTTTCTTCACTTTATATTAAAACTTTCTGGAGGTAAAAACTACTGCATTGTACCCACAGTTCTTGAAATCTATTGTGACATTAGGCAAGTTACAAAGGAACTCTCAGAGCTAATTACACTTCAGTTAACCTCACATTTTTGGCACATCTGAATGCTTTTTTTATTTTCTTCTTAAAATAATTCTATAGCAAGTCAGAGAATCATAGACATAAAGCATCACTATACAGTGGCAAGTGCTGCCTAAAAGCATACAAAAATTGCATCATTTGGTTACAAAATAGGTATTTTCTTAGTTCTTTATCCCAGCTCTTAGCACTGAAGTGCCCCGACAGGCACAAGGGCGGGCCTTGCTGAGTTGTGCTGGTCCCTTTGCTGCAAGGCTTGGCTTAAGTAAATCCCAGAGTGATGTGTTAACAAGATGTTGATGGCTTTTGCCTTGCCAGGCTTTGCTTTCAAAGCACCCTCCAGCAGGTGTGAGGCCACCCGTAAATGTCACCCTCTTTGTCACAGTGCTGCTGCTCCAGTGACAGAGTGAACACAGGTTTGGACAGGTTCAAGAGGGGCTGTGTTTCTGCAGCTACAAATCTGAGGGCTGGTGAGCCACTGCTAGGCTGGATTTCTTCTGCCTGACACCACAGCAGCTGCTGCTTTAGAAATTAAAATGTTTTTAAGCAGGAATGAAACATTAATGGTAGTGGTGTGCCTGGCACGTATTTGTACAAGTGTTTGCAGTTACTCACATGAATTTTTAAAGCATGTAGGTTGTGGTTTAGGTGATATTGTTGTACATCACAAACCCCAGCTGCTATGAGCTGCTGATGTTATGTTAGAAATAAAAAGCAGTCCATGGTACTTGCATCCAGGGTTAGTTTTTTCCTGGCTTTTGAGCTGTACTGTATCAATCAGAGTCTGGCACATTAAGCAGTGATTGTTTTATGTTTCACTAATTGCCAGCTCCATGTACTGATGTTATTCCGATGATTTTTTGAGATGGCTGTTACATTGGTTATGTCCCTTCTGCTTGCGTTGCTCTGGCTGTAACAGAGAAATATGAATGAACTGTTGCAGTTAAGGAGAGAATAACGTAGCAGAAGAACAATAAGCACGTTACAGCTTTCTGGCTGTATTATAGCTACATAGTCTCTTTGCTTTAGTGGGAAATAAACATTTCTACTTGTCATGACAGGACATGACATTGCATTCTGTGCATCCTTCCAAAGCCCAAATCAAACCAAAGTCCCATTTTCTTGATTCAACTTTCCTGTTCCTCCTTTGCTGAATCCCCTGATGTGAAAGCCTTTTGGTGAGACCAGTAAGCGTTCCCAGGACTTTATGGCTGCTAGGAAGCATCTCACTACCTTTCTTAGAGACAGAGAACTTGAAGAAAGGATCATAATACTTACTCCATTAAAGAAAAAAAGAAATTACACAAATAGAATAGTTGTTGATGGGGAGGTTTGAAACTTACAGTAACAGAAAATTCAAGGTAACCATGGTGCTCTTTGCATGTATGTCCTGACTCTGAAAGGCAGCCCTGACAAAAACCCTTCAAAAATCAAACTCACTCTCAGAGTAAATTTTTCCCTCACATCCACAGTGAGAATGAGTCCCTGCACTGATTTCCATTTCCTACTCAGCAGTTTCCCTGAACACAGCCCAGGTGAGTGGGGGTCCTGCAGGAGGCAGGAGTGCAGGACACGGAGCAGGTGAAGAGCTTTGGCTGAGCAGGTCAGGCTGCACTGTGAGGGCTGTGACACCCCTCCCTGCAGGGCAGCACTGCTGGGGCAGACAGGTGTCTGCTGAGTATCTTCTCATGGATTTAGTGCAACTTCTGCTGGCTTGGAAAGCTGTGGGGAGGCAGGCAGCTGCTCAGAGCCAGCAGCTCACACCCGTGGCTCAAGTGACAGTGGCAGTAAAAGCTGATATGTTGCAGGTGCGTTCTGGCACCTGCGGTATTTTCATGCTCTTTACAACCTTTGCAAGTTAAAGTGTCAAGGTGTGATAAACTATGTAGCAGTGCATTCCTTACATTTCATATACAAAAAAGGGCTCAAGACTGGGAGCAAGAAGGCACAAACTTGGGAAATAACATAGCTGAGGAGTTTACACAAAAGTACTGTGTCATTTATTAGGCATCACTTAGCACTTATTTCACATTTTTGCCCCCAAATTACCCAAAGCAACATAAATTTCTCCACTTCCTTTCCCTTTGCACCCTTCTTTTGGATAAAGCTGCCTGTGCTCTATAGATACAGTTGCTGCAGAATATAATGTGAACACAGATAAATACAACATACACAGCAAAAAAATGTATTATAGTATTACAATAGTCAAATAATGTAGTTAGCCCCAAGCTCCGGCAGTGCCTGTGTGCTCCAGGGAACCAGTTCACGAGCAGCAGGCGGGGCCACTGTACAGGAGCAGACCAGCATTGGCAGTGTTGGGGAGAGAAGGGGCTGGGGAGGCTCTCAGGTGCCTGGATGCAGTCGGTCACGGGGATCTGCTCACCTGGCACTCCCAGCCAGGGCCTCGGAGCTTTCTTCAGCCCGTGTCAGTCCAGCGGCGGGTCCTTGGAACACCTTTCCTTGAACATCTGTTCATTGTGCATACACATAAAGTCACCCCACATTCCTCCTGTTAGGCTATGTTTTCTTTATATATATAATTTTTTTTTAACCTTTTAGCTTTTGAATTTTTTTTTTCTTACAACTGTTAAAAAAGTTTCATGGTAAAAATAGCTCACTATATGATACATATACCCAAAGTGGTGCGATACTTTATATAATAAAAGATGAAAATAGTCACTTTCCATAATAAAAATAAGTTCTATTTTTTGCTTATTTTACAATATACTTAATAATTCTTCTCTTCTTCTTCACTCTGCAAGTAAATAGGTCCCATTTTGATAACGCTTCTGAGTCGATTAAAGTGGCCAGAGAGCGGAGAATGGCTTATAAGCACTTTGAGCAGCCGCACTCCACGTGTCTCTCCAGTTCTTCCGTGAAGGTGGAGCCATCCAGGCACTGGAAGAAGTATTTCCTCCTCTTGCTGCGGAGGGGCACGCAGCACTGGCCGGCGCCGCAGCTGCCGCGGCACTCCAGGCGCGGCACCTTGGAGGCGCTGGCGCACGAGGTGTAGCCCTGCTGCTTGCGCACCACCTCTCGAATGATGTCTCCTTGGCACAGGTTCTCTGCTGGGACAACACAGAGGGGAAGGATAAGAAAGGTGGGAACTGTTTTGCTGGATATTCCCAGCACGTCAGCGAGCAGCCCTGGGTTCATAATGCGATATATGATATAATGTAATTCGTGCAAAGTTGTAAATTAATGTAGAATAAGCAATGTCTGTATGAATAAAAATTATAAAAAACTTAAAAACCAAAAGCTGCGAGGGGAGTTGCTTAATCGCAACACTGTAATTGCCAACAAAAGCTGAAAAGCTCGGGTTAGCAAGACAATAGACGTAGCTGTGGTAGAGATGGCTCTGGCCAGGGGACACCCAAACGATAAGGGCCCGATAAGCACCCACAATTAAGATAAGCAGAGCCATCAGAAAAAATACAACCAAATGCCAGCTTCCCGTAAACCAAAATCTGCAAATTACTTCTCAGTTCCATCTTCCCGTAAACCTCAACCTGCCTTCTTCAAAATTCATCGTCTCCCAGGATATGGTTTTGTCCAGCCCAACGCAGTGAAAGAAAACCACATGAATATGCAGAACGATGAAAGGAGACAAAAACCTCCGCTGCAGGCAAGGAAAAATTATATAAAAACTGGGCTAACTAAAGCGGTTTTGTGAACATTTGGGGATCCGGAGCGGTAGAGGTCGGATCATTGTGTGTTCACCCAGCGCCAACCCCGGGCTCGGCGCTGTCCCTTTTTTGATTGTGGCTATCGAGGACCGCGTTTCGGTCGCAAAATAAATATCGTTTATTTTAATCATATTTAATTCGGCTTGATCTCGTTTTTATCTATAACAATAATGTGATTCAAGGCAAACAGATGGCACGAGAAGAGCCTTAATCGTTTATTGCTTTGTACCTGCCGCCACAACAGAGCTTGTCTGCACAAATGTGTAATATCCGGTGTAAGAGGGCCTGCTGGCTTTGATCAGCAGCCTGGAAGTGTTTTAATGAATGCTGAGTGCTGAGTCCTGCAACACTCCTGCAAAGTAAGAATTAGTTTTACCATGTCTGCTTCTCCAGAGCAAAGGTCAGCCTGCTGTGTGTGACACTAGTGGTCTGGGATACCTGAAAATGTCTGTGCTGTTCTGCAGTCCCTGTGCAGCATCCAGATACGTTTTGGTGATGAGCATGTGTAAAATTTGGAAAGTCTGTGGTTCATACACAGAAAAGGGACAACCTAAATAAAAATAATAGAATCCAGCTCCTTCCTTCTGAACAGGAGCAAAAAAGGGCAAAAAGGATGCAGTTAAAATTCATTGAGTTTCCAGGGAGTCTTCTCAGGTCAGGGCAGAAGAGCAGGGCCTCTGCCCTTGCAGGACAGTCCAGTGTGACCTGTGGGATTCCCCTGGAAACCTGCCCAATCTGAAGGAGTGAGCTGAGAATCTCTCATGCCACTTCAGAGGAGCAATTCCTCCTTGTAAGACCTCCCTTCCCAGCAATGCAAATAACTGATCCCTGCTTGCTGAGGGTAAACCTCACAACCTCTTCTTTAAACGTCCCACCCAAATCCTGGGAGCAGCAAAGATCGAGGATTCAGGAGACAGAGAATAAAACTCTTTGCTCCATGTTCCCGTTTCTCGATGTGATAGCAGCTACCTACTGTTATGTGGTTCTGTTCTCCCTACTGCTCTGCAGAGGCTGGCTTAGCTTTATCTTTTATTTGCCATTGCCCACAAGTCCGAGTTGCAGGGAAGAGAGGTGTAAAGCAGCTGTAAATTAGGTGTAAAGCAGGAATGCAGCAGCACAGCTCCAGCCCGGGACCAAGCCTACCTCTGTCGCAGAGCTCTCCGCTGTAGCCGGGGTCACATTCACAGTAGGGCTCCCCATGCTCCGACACCTTACACTGCCCGTGGCTGCATTTCAAAGTCCTGCAGGGGCTTGAGGAATTGTTCTTCTTGTCGCAGTAGGTGCCCGTGTAGCCCTCCATGCACTTGCAGGTGTAAGCAGCGCCGGCCGCCGTGCACTTACCGTGCAGACACCTGGGGAAACAGAAACATTTAGTGCTGCTCTTTGCTAGACATGAAAGTTCCTGTTCCCAGAAATGTTTGATTTTGGCATTTCTGCCCATTTAATTCCAGGACACTAATCCAAAAACAGCAGCTCAGTGTCAAACACTCTGGAGAAAACTGTGATTTTTCAGTGAATACTGGATAACATTCAGAGAATACATTTGGAATTTGTGAACCTAGGTAGAAAACATTAGGCTCTTCCATGAGCACAGACCAAGGCTTGGCATGCACACGAGACAGCTCACATTTACAGCACCAGCACGTGGAACTAAGTGCCAACAATCAAGCTGCATGCCCAGGCTTCCAGAGCAGATTACTGTACAAATAATATCAGGTGATGAAAACCAGTGTGATAAATGAAGGTGCCTGTGGCAAAGCTATGCACAGACTTATCAGAAGGCACCTGTAGTCGAGGGTTCCCTGGCTCCTGAGGTTTGCAGCGAGCTTTGGCATTTCCGAGGAACACCACAGGGTGGGGTGCTGATCCTTAGCAAGTTCTCTGACACTGTCTCCCCTTCTGGGACAGGGGCAGACTTGAAATGGGCTGAGAACAGCGAGGAAAGCAACTCTCTCCAGCCAAAGAAAAGCTGCTCAGGGCTTATAAACCTTTGGCATAATGCAACTTGACATAAGCCCACGTCTCTCTTATTTTTATTTTCTCTCTAGTACTTTAAAATTATTCCCTGTTTCTGTTAAATTTTTGTACATTTAATTTTTAAGCCTTGAACTAAAAAGGACAGATTATAAGAGCAGTTTCAGTCAGGTAATACTGTAATGAAGGGAGTCACAGTCCATATAGAGCAGTATTTTCTGCCACAGGAACCAGAGGTTGCCTGATCTTTACCAGGTGCATTTCCTCAGTGAGATTAACCAGTGAGTGTTGGAGCAGACACCTGCCAGCAGGGCTCCACACTCCCCTGGATACACCGGGCAGGGCTTTAGGGAGCCAGCTCCAAAAGGCTGAAGTGATTCAGGAAAGGTGGGACAGTGTGCAAGCATTAAAAATACACACAGCTACTTTCCTTAGCAAGGGGCTATGCTCATCATTGCCTCACCCTCCCTGGACTATGAGAGGAACAATCCCTCATCCTGTAAACATCTGGAGCTCCCTTATTTTTCTCTGTCCAACCACAGCAGCTTTGTGTTGACATTGGAAATTCAAGGAAACATTTGGGTCTTCATACCTTTGGTTTGTAAACTGTCAGGTGCTTTTCAACACCTTCCAGACTTCAGTACTTTGCAGAATTAGAACCAGAAGCAAGTTTAAAATGGTGCCTTTGCCAGGTTAAATTTCTGAGAGTGATTATTCACTGCATCAATTTACCTGTCAAAAGCATGTGCTCATGAAAAGAGCCTTCCAAGACAGCAACTGAAGTAACTTCTAAAACAAAAGTACTTCCATCTGCTTATGAAACAACATTGAAATATGCAGCCTGCTGCTCTGCACGGGACTGTTTCCTGTGTACTGGCCATAAGAAAGCTATTCATCCCGTGTTTCTGATGGAGATGTGGTTATTGAGCCTTTGAACTGTAAATACTTTACACTCAAGCTCCCTTCACATGCAACACCATGCTATTCTTTAAACTTGCACTTTAAAGGGCTGTTTCAAAGTGTAGTATTTAAGGCAGCTATTTGGGAAATTTAAAACTGCTCACACTGGAGTGCATAACGGTCTTCAGGGAGTAAGTTTGAAGACTGGGCTCAGTGCTGCTGGGAGAAAACCCCAAAATGTGTACCTCCCCCTCAGAGGCAGCTCTGCTCTGGATCTGTGCAGGCACCCACCTCCTGGGGTTAAGCCATGCCCATTAACAGGAGGTTTTGTATTTTAATGTCTAGAGTCACAGCTGAAGGAATGCCCTGCAGCATTAACAGCTGAACTCCTTCAGGACCACTGGCTCCTTTGGTGAGTCAGCACCATCTGAACAAGAAGTGGAAATTGAGAGCTGCCACAGATGCAGACTCACAACTGTCAATAACCTCATGTGGGGACCCAGCACCTCCAAACACAGTCAGATGTGGTTTTGCAAGATGAAATGTGAAATATGCATTAGCTGTAAAGCTTTTGCTCTCCCATCACCGTTTGTTTGAGCTTACTTGTGGTTAAGACAGGGATCTCCAATTTCCTGGTCACACAGAGGGCCCATCCAGCCTGGGTGACACTCACAGATCACACTGGTTTTCTCCAGGGATCGGCAGATCCCGTGCTTGCAGATGTTGCAGGATTTGCAGCCAGGAAGGACTCCCAGGGACTGCTGTGGTAAATCCTTGAAATCCTGCAGCTCGTTGTTGATTCTGACATCATGGATGCATCCATGAAAACCATTTGGTGTCTTGTCTGCACCCTGGCGCAGGGATGATAATCCAGTAGAGGTTGGGATCCCTTCAGATAAAAGCAAAAGGGGAAGGTTCACTTACACTTACAATAATAATAGTTAAATTGTAATTGCTGAAGCTTCTTTTGTCACAGCCCCTTAAAATCTTTGAATAATTAATTTGCATAGGACCTTTATAAGGTAGCACAATCTCATTGCTCATTCTGGAAATGGAAAGAAAAAAATAAACTCACTTGCCCAATCATCTGTAAGAAGTACATGACTAAAAACAAACAAACAAACAAAAAAACCCAAAAAACCCCAAAAAACCCAACCCAACCCAAACAAAAAAAAATCCAGAAAAACCAAAGCAAACCAAACCAAACCTTGTTTTTTTTTTTTTTTTTTTTTTTTGCCTGGTAGCCACATGCTCCTGTCCTTAGATAATGTTCCTTCTCTCTACAGTTTAATAGCAATTATTCTTCTGAAAGGTTTGAGGATGCCTTCATTTGGCTTTAGTGGGTCACAGTGTTAAGACAGGGAGTGGTAAGAATGCATCCCATGGAAAGTAGTGCTGGAAGGCTCTAAAGACAGGGAACAGCACTCCAAGGGCCAGGCCAAGGCTTTGTGGTGAGCACCTCCCATCTTGTTCAAGGGTTTGGAAGGGCTCACACAGCTGGATGAAGAACCAGCAGGTTCTTTTGGATGTTGTTTTATACCTTCCCCACTGATGCCAGCTTGGATGTACAGCTGCATTAGCACAGGCAATGCTTCCATTTTCAGCCATGTGAGGCCTCTGAACTTGCTGTCTATAAGTAATACCATTGTTAAAGGTGGTCCTAACACAAATCCAGCATCTGTTTAACTGAGTGTTAGGAGGAAAGTTGCTAGAACAGGTGATATGGTTGTGAGGTGGACAAAACTGTGAGCACCTGAAGGTTCATGTCTGTATTAACCTTACTGTAGGTCAGGAGCAATTGCTCTGGGGTAATTGAGGCAACTATAACTAAAATCACCTGCAGAGGAAGGGCAGCTGGCTTCCATGGGAGGGCTGCACATGAAGAGGTGGCACATGAAGAACAGGGGGGTTTAGAAAAAAGCAGGAGAATTTTAATAGGCCACAGCAAAAGTCTTTACTGAGGCCATGGATCCTGGTATCCAGCAGTCCTTCATTCCAGACCTCAGGTTTTTCCTGAGAATTTGTTAGGTACTTTTTGAGAATTAGTATTGATCCATGATGCTCATCCGTTAACAAAACTTTTTCATGGGATTAATTCCCAAGTTCCCTGTGTATAAATTGCTGCAGGATTGGTGTCTTTTGTGCTGTGCTAAAGGGAGAAATGTGATGGCCTCTGCACCAGCAGATTATCTTTGATGCACAATGCTCTTTAATAGCCTGTGACATTCTTAATAGGAACCAATTATAAAGATTCAGCTCTGTACAAAGCAAGATTAGCCAGTTTTCTGTTTTACAAGGGCAATATTCAGGGTTCTTTTAGAAAAGTGTTATTAAAGAAAATTATTTAGAAAAGCCTTGACCAGCACCAACTGAAGTTGGTAAGAGTTTCTACTATTGGCTGTGAGTTGGCTTCAATGATCTCATTAGAAAAGGCTCAAAGACTTTTTGAGTCTATTACCATTCTGCTGACTTTTGTATTTGGAATAGGCTGACTAAAAATTCAATAACTCCGTGTCACTGAAAGAGAGATTTCAACATTCAGTCCAGAATAGAACTAGGGGGGGTTCTGGCAAAAACAATCCAATGGGCAGAAACCAGCCTTTGTTCTGTCTCTTGTAACCAGACACCTAATCAGTGCTATAGTCATTATTCTGGGCATTGTTCCCCTACCCCATTTGGCCTCTTCTTCCCTCCAGATTCAGTACTTAATGTGAAAAAATTTCTTAACTGAGGTTTGGTCAATTCTAATATCTGTCTAAAACTGTGGCTTCAGTTTCCAATGAGAAAACTATTACCCAAGGTGTTCTTAGCTTGTGTGTTAAGATGTTTTTTAATCAGACACCTCTACCCAATTTCCAATTTTTAGACCTCCATAAAACTTCCAGCAGAAATACTGCTCAGTTATGGTATATTGGAACTCACTGACTATTAGTTTGCTTTTTTTGCCATAACAATTTGTGATACCCCCGCTGATCCACTTCCACTTCAGCCATGACACCTTGGTGCCAGCCAGTTCTGGAAGCTTCTGAACTGCCAAGTGGGCTGTTCCTGCAGTGGCTGTGTGAGAGCTTTCTCCACAGGATGGAAGATGATTTGTTTCTGAGAAAACATGTTAAAACCTCAATTCTAGAGCAACTCACGGTACCTCCAATGTAGAGGGGTGTGTTGAGGCTGACAGAAGATTGTTTCTGGAGCTTTCCCAGACTCTTGGGAGCCCCCTTGTCCACCACCAGGTTCAGGGTTTGATTCAGCATCACGAGTTCCACACTATGAAATTGCCCATCATTTACTGTTTCCACACTAAAAAGTAAGAGGGAAAAAAAAAAAAAAAAGAATTAGAAGATGAACAAGGAACAGCCTCTGCTTCTGTGACATCCTGTGTCCCTGTGGTACACCTTGCACAGCCCAGCGCTGGAGTTTGCAGTCAGAGTGTTCTCAGCAGTTCCTCCAGCAGGGAGGAGCAGACTGACACTGATCCTGTGCAGACAGTGCTGACACATGTGGAACACTTCAGAGGGCAGCTCATCAGGAGAGCAGCCACTCCAGGTGCTTTTCCCAGGGCAGAAAAGCAACTGTGTAGCTACATGGCACACTGGCTTTGGTGACAAAACTACCAAAAGATCCCATCCTGTGCTCTCAGCCACAGCTTGCTGCCCTCTGTCACACTGCTTGGTGCTCATGCTGCAGGCTGGATCACTGAAATAATTTTTTAAAATTCTCGTACGGGTGGTTTAAACTCTAATTATCTCACATGGGTCAGGAGAGATTGCAGTGTGGGGTGAGACAGCAGAAGCCTCTGAAACCAGCATCTCCTCACAGCACAAGTGTTCTGGAACTATGAACTGAGGAGTAAGGACAGACTGAAGTTCTTAAAGCCAGAGAAGGAATTCAGGAGGTTTTGGCTCATAAATGGCCTGTGTGCTTTGTTCAATAGCAGATAATCCTACCTGAACACGAGGAAAAATGACAAATTGCTACTCCTTTTTAAGGTTAAGGTGTAGATTGAAGCTTGAAGATAAAACAATAGGAATTGTTAGGTGGTGAGGCAGGGAGCAGGCAGCCATCTGAGCAGACAAGATGTTATACTAGTGTGTATTTATTGGTTTGTTTTTAACACTGATTTTTCAGATGCATGAAGCCTGCAGCAACCTCCTAGTCTGCACTCAAACAATCTTCACCTTCATCTCCTGTGCACTCCCTCAGACATTAAAAGATGCAGTGATATCATTCCATTTGCATCACGCAATCTTTTTTCTTTTATTTTCAGGGCAGCCTCAGCTCTCAAACCTTTATGCTGCATGGTGAAATTCTCTAAAACAACCAGACAGTTTCATGCACTCCTGGAAGCAGGGAGGGGCAAGGGTGGATTACCTGGGTTTCAAACTGGGGTGGTAGTCACAGATCTGATGGGATTTTCCCACTGCTGTAGGTGTAATTAAAAAGCACAGTATCTGTTCCATGTGCACTCAGACACCAGGGCATAACAACAATCTGATAACAGTAGTGGTAGGTCTGGAATGAGCCTGTGGGCTCTGTGAACTGCCCACAGGCACAGTGCAGCCTGTGAGCACCCTTTCCAGACTGCTCCCTTCAGGCTGGGGGTGCTGTTATGTGTGGACAATGACAGAACACACCAGCTTTGGGCATCCTAAAACACTGCTTGGATTTGGGATCGCTGCACATGTGGTGCACACCATAGCACAATGTCAAACTTTGGGTTTCTGCTCATTCAAATAAGCATGAGCTCAGCATCCTCTCACAGGAAGTTACAATTTCACAGGTCGGGTTCCCTTCAGGTGATTTGTAAATATGCAAGATCAATGTCTCAGAGCTGTTTACCCACACTTTCTTCACTGTCAGTGGAGAGGAAGAGACACACTCATCTCTAAATGTGAATCACCTTTTAGATGTGACCACTCTCAACCTAGATGACATGCTGTGCCCGTCTTTAGCACCCAGTCCTGCAGGGCTGATGTGTAAGGCTATTGCAGCAAGGAAATAGGACCTTCACAAACAGATTACATGCCTTGGAGATTACTGGAATTCAGTTATTGCTGGAAGAAGTTTCATTTTTATAGTGTTTTATGGTAGATCTGACATAACCAATTATACTTGAGAGATGTCAGGCAGCAAGTCAGCACTGCAGGCATTTCTGGGGATGTGCTGTTTGAGAGGAGCACACTGCTGTTCCAGACTGGAGCTGGCCTCTGCAGTCCTGCTCTCTCCATAGGTTTTTGGGATGAATCACAAACACACAGGTCTTCAAAACTTCATGTAAGGTTACACAGGTCATAAGGTAACAGACAGCAGTGTATGAGCACCTGTACGGTGTGGCTTTACATAAATAAACAAGTTAGTTCTGCCACAGAAAAGTTCCCAGGAAAGCTCTGCTGGCTTAATCACTCATTCCTGACCTGCAGGGGAAGACTGGGCTGTGGCTGCTGCCCATATCCAAGATGGTGAGAGTGTCCTGGGGAGAACTCAAGAACCTGGAGCTGATGGTACAGTTCCAAGAGTTTTAAAGAAAAAAACATGAAGGCTTGACACTGAACAAAACCACGATGCAGTTGGTCCAGCAGACACTGGACCACAGCAGTTGTATCAGGGCCCTGGCAAAGGCAGTGAGTTTGTGGGCCAGGATGAGAGGCAGAGGTTGTGGCTGGACTCACTGCCCAAGGGGCTGAGCCTGTGCCCCTGGGAAGGACAAGCCTGTCCCCACTGCACCCCACCTGAGTGCACTGCAGCGGGGCCACACCTTGGGCACTGCACTTTGTGGACTGGCAGCTCAAGGAAGTTTGGAAACAGCTGCTCTGGACTTGGAGTTTAGGTACTCTGGAATTCTGCTAAGTGTCTGCTGTGTTACAAGGAGCAGCTGTGCTAGGGCAACGCCGACTGGGTGATCCCTCTGTGCTCCCTGCTTATCTCACTGCTCTCTGCAATGCCTGGTTCCCAGGGGGAAACACTTGGACTTCCAGCTGAAAGGTGTGAGATAAATGGAAATGCACACGTGTAATTGTTAATCTGTGCAGAAGTACCAATGAAAGGGAGAAGTGGAGCCAAACCCCATAGGCTGTGAGAGCTGAGCACTGTGGAGGTGGGATGGATGGCTGTAGGATTTGGAGCCCTTCCCCAGCAGGATCAATAGCTGAAGCTAACACACAAACCACATGGTTATCTGCACAAGGCCAAGCTATGGCCATGTGTCAGAGGACAACATTATCACATCTGGCAGGACTGGCTGTTCCCAGAGCCAGGATTTCACAGGCATCCATCACCTACTCTCCACAGAGTGTGCTTTCTCCAGATTATGCCTTGACTAGCAGGCAAACAAAAGTCTGTGAGTCCTGGGAATGGGAGCAGCCACCCCACACGGTGCTGATGCCTTTCAGCACACCCAGAGCTGGTATTTTTGTTGGAAAGAGAGGTCCCGGTCTGCAGGAACACATGGATGAGTATTACTCTATTCTGATTCTTTCACTTTTTAACCCGGAATTAAAATAATCTTTGCCTGAACTTTGAGAAACAAAGTAACTCACAGCCATCACACAACACTGCAGTTTTGTAAAGCAGATAAAGTTAGAACAGGCAAAGCACTCATTTGCTGTTGAGAAGACACAGAGATATGATAGAAAAGCTGCATGTGGACAGCCAGGATGACAGGAAATCCCCCGCCAGCAGATACTTGTGTGAGAGCACTTACTGCTGCTGCTGCTGACGGAAAGGCATTCAGACGCCTTAGGATTCTGAGATGGAGACAACCGTGGGGGAGAGGCCAGTGGTGAGAGAAAAGCTGCACGAACTCTCCTCAGAGCATTCGGAGCCCCGGCAGTGGTCGGAGACAGCCGGAGACAGTGGCTTGGCCGGGGATGAAGGGCGGCGGGCGCTGAGCAGCGCACGCTGTGCGCTCCTCCCATCGGGGCCCCGCAGAGCCGCCCTGCCAAGGGTCCCGTGCAAACCCCGCTGAATCCCACTGGGATCGGGGCTCCTACAGGGCTCTTCCCTCTGGGGCCGCCGCGGGACGGACACACCCGCCTCCTGTCGGGGTTTATGGGGCCACCCCGCACCGAGCTGTCCGCCCCGAACGTGGCGGGATGAGCAGGGAATGCGGGATACGGGCAGGGAATGCGGGATACGGGCTGGGAATGTGGGATACGGGCGGGGAATGCGGGATACGGGCAGGGAATGCAGGATATGGGCAGGGAATGCAGGATGTGAGCAGGGAATGCGGGATACGGGCAGGGAATGTGGGATACGGGCGGGGAATGCGGGATACGGGCAGGGAATGCGGGATACGGGCTGGGAATGCGGGATACGGGCGGGGAATGCGGGATGTGAGCAGGGAATGCGGGATACGGGCAGGGAATGCGGGATACGGGCAGGGAATGCAGGATACGGGCAGGGAATGCAGGATACGGGCAGGGAATGCGGGATACGGGCTGGGAATGTGGGATACGGGCGGGGAATGCGGGATGTGAGCAGGGAATGCGGGATACGAGTAAGGAATGTGGGGTGCGAACAGGGAATGCGGGACGAGAGCGGGGAATGCGGGATACGGGCTGGGAATGCGGGATACGGGCAGGGAATGCGGGATGGGAGCAGGGAATGCGGGATAAGAGCGGGGAATGCGGGATACGGGCCGAGAATGTGAAGTGTGGGCCGGGAATTCAGGATGAGAGCCGGGAATGCGGTCCGGGAGCGCGGTGCAGCAGAGGGCGCCGTGGCACCGCGAACCGAGCGGACAGCCCCGCTCCCATTCCCGTTCCCAGCCCCATTCCCGGCCCCGCTCCCGTTCCCGGCCCCGCTCCCGGTCCCGGCCCCGCTCCGCCCGGGCTGCCCCGAGTCACAGTAAAGCCGAATCAACCCGTGCGAGCGAGCACCAGGAGGGGACCCGAAAGGTGCGGCAGGAAGAGCCCGGGGAGCTGGAGCCGCACCCGTGCCTTTCCCGGGGCGCTGACAAACCGTGCGCCGCTCCTGAGATCTTCCCAAGCCGCTAATACAGCCAGCAAAGTTTAGCTGGCTTCCAACCGCAGCGATTTGTGCCAACGCCACTGGATATTGTATCGTTTCCTACATATCCTTGTTGAAAAAAGGGCAGGAATTACGATTAAAGACTAAGTACTTGAAGTGTAAGTAAGGATTTCCAGGAATTTCATAATTAAACTTGCTGAAAAGTAAGGAGCAAAAGGAAGCGAAAGTTTCGCCTAAGGCAAAAGGATTTTTCAGGAGCCAGGCACCTCTGCTCTGGGTCGTGCTCGGCAGCTGCTGAGGACACACCTGGTCTGGCATTTCCCCACTGTGCTCATCTGCAGCACCCCTCCTCTCTCTCCATCACACCCGTCTTTCCACAGCTCACTTTGCATGCCTTGCACAGCCCAGTCCATTGCTCTTACTGGGGTTACCCTCATGGAGAGCTGGCCGTGGCATCTGGTCAAATTTGGCAAAAAGAAGAGGAAACTGCTGGGATGTGAGGAGAGCCCAGCCTCCAAAGCCCTGGGTCCAGCACCTTGTGTTCCCTCACAGGAAGGGAGGCCACTGGACAGGCTCTATGAAGAGAAATTAAACTTTCCCCTGAGAGGCAGCTCTCTGCTCCCGTTCTGCCAGAGCAGCTCCAGCGAGGAGAGCCAGTGGAGCCATTGCACAGGGCACTGCACACAGTGCACATGGCCTCTGCTGGCAGCCCAGACTCCACAACACAGAGAGGCAAAGGGAGAGGGATGTGTGTTAAGCATAAAACCCCAGGGAATACAGGAAGGAACTGATTTCCACTCTCATTTTTCAGCTATTTCTCTTCTTCCCCCTATATATTTTCTTTCCCCTCTATTCCAGCCCCAAGCACACACAGATGTTTTAAACACTGACTCCCCTTGCCCTAATACCCATGAGATATTTAGAGCTGAGCCACTATAAATATGCCAGTGAACAGAAATGCATTAAAGGATTAAAGCATTCAGTTGGAACTTGTAAAATTTGGGCTTTGAGGTCAGGCTTTTTTTTTCGCTGTCTAGTAATATACCTTTATTGTAGACAGCAGAGAACAGCAGGACAGAGGAGTCAAAACCAAAAATAGCTTTAAGTATCACAGCAAACTGTGTCACTGAGGAGATATATAACCATCAATTATGCAAATGAGAACATTAATTCATTAGCTACAGTCTCCAGATTTTCCTGACCTCTGTCTTAATGGGTACACGCCTCATTTGACACACAAAACAAAGGAAACACAAGGATGGTAAGAGACTGGGGGGTGAAGGCCATGGGGAACACTGAACTTAGATAATTGAGAACATTTAAAGTAGAAGGCAATAAACAAGAATACATGCCCAAAAGAGTTTAAGGAGCTTACAGCACCAGAGAAGAGGTACCAAAATGAAAAGCTCAAGGTGAGAGCTGCAGGGAACTGTGCTGAGATGTCAGCAGTTTGGGAGCTGTGAAACTCACACGGTGCCAGGCTGACTGCGGGTATCAGCAGTGATGGGTTCTCACCTTTCCAAGCTACACTTACCTCCTACCCTTAGTTCCAGCTATAATCAGTCCTTGGCCTAAAATAGATTTAAACTTCTCCATAGCAACAAAGGCAAAATCATAATTGGAGTGGTGTTTGTGCTACCTCCACAATAACACATCACTTCAAGCACTATCATCTTCAGGAGCTGAATAAAAACCACATGTTGAGAAAAAAGTATGAAAAATGCTAATGAAACACAGGACTAGGGAAATAAGAGGTGAAAGGAATATTAAAGCACTCAAGTTCACTTTCAGCTTCAAATATACTCTTTTGTTATGTTCAATCCTGTTTTACATGACTTGAGTGTTAGGTCTTTCAGGCTGAGAGTACTCAACATTAAGAGTTTTTGCCTTGATACCTCCATTTTAATTTGCTTGGTTTTATACCTTTTCTCCTACTTACAACTTTGTAGACCACCCAAATAAGCCATCTTTCTCTTCCTGGTGTTTACAGCCCTTGAACACTGGCAGCTGATTACCATATCTCCCTTAATGATCGTTTGGCCAGGCTATGCATATCTAATTTCCAGCCATAATTCAATTCCTGCAGCACCCCTGCCAGCAGTGAAAGTCATTGTATTACAGACCTTCTAAGGGAAAAGCAAGGACCTTTTTTACACTCCTGCTACATGCAATTAACACAATCCTGACCCCTTTCCCAAGATGATTCATAAAAGGGTCACTCACCCAGCCAGGGCAAACATTGCTTGTTTGCAGTGGGTTCTCACAGTGTCCCTGACCTGGGTGAGGTCTCACAGCTTCCTCCAGCCCCACTGCTTGGAGCAGAAGTTGCTGGGAGCAGAAGCTGCACCAGCAGAGCTGGATACCTCATTCTGCTGAGAATGTGTTAAAGCAAGTGCAATGGCAGTAAAACCAGCTGGAATGCACTTCTGAAGTCCAAGGGCTCTCCTGAGAGACAGATCAGAGCGTTGCTCCCTGCCCAGCCTCTCCACCAGGATGCCTTGGCTCCTCACTGCACACGGTGGCATCAGGAGCTACCACATCCTGGTGTCCTCACACTGACATGCACCAGACAAAATTACAAACCCATGAAATACAGAGTCAAGATTCTGCAGTGCTATTGAGTGCCATGTCCTCCCCAGCATTGCATGGGTACAGCTGAGTGTCACACACCAGGATAGGCTGTGACACAGCCCCTGGCCCCACCAGGGCTTGGAACAGAGCAGGGTGCATGGGGTCACCTTCTAGAAAAACAGCTCTGCCACTCAGCTGGTTATCAAATCGCAGGTTCTGATGAGAAAATCCACCAGGTGCCTTCACAGTTGTTACATCAGGCAGTACTTTAGACCATCTATCCCCTTTTCAGCTCTGGAAAATATGCAGGTATTAGCAGCAGGGAGTAAGGCTGCTGCAGAGTACAATTAACAGGGCATCCAGTCAGATTGAAAGAGAATGATGGGTTTTACCTGAAACGGGAGGCTAAGCCCAAAAAAAAAAAAAAAATCATGTCTATTTAGAAATTGTTTCCATCTCACTATAGCAATGTTCATACAGCTGGATCTTCTCCTTCCACAGAAATGACCAAACCCATTGCTGTTTGACAGCTGCCATGCCCACCTTTCCCCCCAGCACTGGGGCATGCTGTGGGTCCCACTTCCAACTGGGAAGAAACACAGAAATTACCCTGCACAGACCCATCCTGCACCTCCTGATCTCCCTCAGCTCCAGGTCTGTGTGTGCTGCTTCCAGCAGAGGCTGCATCGATTGGATCCAGAGCCATAGATGGGATATGAATCTATCACACATGGTACACATCTAAGCTTTGTGTTACTCATCATGTTCACAAGAAATTTACAGGCAGGAAAAAATAAACATATTAGCTTGCTACATGTTTTTGTAAGGCAAAAAACCTCACAATTTAAGACATGAGCCAGTCATTAGTGCACAGGAAGTTTATAAAGTAATTTTGATTATGATTAGGTTTATTCCATCAGTTTCTATTATGAAAACACTTCAACCTTCCTCTGATGCAATCAGTATTAACCAACTTTGGCAATGCACTACTGGACCAGTGACCTATGGTGTAGCAGGAAAATGCCTTTAGAAGATATTTGCAACCTTTCTCCAGCCTGGCCTCTGCTGACAGGGGATGTCTGAGTGCAGACTCACAGCTCCAGACTCTGGCCCCTGAATAAGGTGACCTGGAATTCAGAGAATGTAACTTTTATTTTTGTCATTACCACAGGACAAGTGGCTTTAGATGACCCATTCCTAACTGCTGTACCTGGTACCACAGACAGGCCAGCACTGGCTCACTTTGTGAAAGGTTTTGTTTTCTTCTGGCAAAAAGCTCACTCTGAAACACCCTATACATGTGTGAGACATGAAGTGTGGGTCTGCAGCTTCTGGGTACTCAGACATTGAGCTGAAGATAATGAGCTGGGTGGAGACAGAGAGCAGATGAGAAACTGTCATTCTTGCAAGAGATACTGCAGAGATTTACAAAGAAAAAAATTAATTCAGCTTAACAAGATTTTGCCTGCAAAGTCCTTTGGCAGCCTAAAGGACAAAACTTTACCCTTCCTAAGCTTCAGCTCAGCAGGAAAAAAAGTTTCCATGTTTCATGAAAGCAAATATTTGAATCTCAACCTAGTGATAAAAGTTAAACGATATTTTAAGGTCTTGACCTTACATTTTCACTGTCCTACTTCACAAAAATCCAAGAAAAACTAGGAAATGCAATGTTTGTAGCTTGACAAGAACTCACACATACTTGCCATTTTTCTCCCATTTAAATACTCCAGAGCCCTTTATAAAGGTAAAAAAATAACTCATCTGTCCTTTGCCTTGGCTCATGCAAGATCTATAAGTACATTCAGATTTTACAATTTTTCCTGTGCAGGTCAGAGACTAATGCCAGTTTCCTTCATTATATTTGATACAGAATCCCTAAGGGGTACCTGAAAAATAAGGAGTGCGTGATAGAAAGAATAAAATGAATTGCAAATATGCAGAATTGTAAAGAGCTCAGTGATGCCTCACAGAAATGTCTGAAAAACAGCCTATTTAGAGCCCATGCAGAGTATCAAACAGGCATCCCACCAGGGATGAGCACAGCACAGGCTGCAGACTGTGAAGGTGTTAGGAAGAAAAGGACCAGTCATGCAGTGCACTCTGCAAAGACACTTTTGCCAAAAACTGAGTTTGACAAGCTCTAATAATGATCCAAAGAATAATTAATGTTCTCACTCCTCCAGCACATTCCTCCCCAGAAGGCAGAGAATTAATGGTGAAGCCTCCCAGGCTTTACTGCAGATAAGCAATATCAGCTGAAGAGACAATGGCGCAAAATCCCTCTCTGTGGAAGGTGTGGATGTTCTTCCACTACCAAAGCAACTGTTCAACCTCAGAAATTTGAGTGGAGGACTGAAGTCCTTGGGGAGCAGCACATCCATTCAGCAGTGGCATGGCCAGGACAGTGCTGGACACCAACTCCAGAGCCACAAGCACAGCCTGAGGGAGTTGAAGGGCACAAGAGTTTGCAGACGCCACCAGCATAAGAACCTTGTGCTGTTCCACAGGCTGGAGGGACAGGGGAGCAGGAACCTCACCCTCCAGAGACCTGCAGCACATTTCTGAAACACCTTTCCTGTTTTTCGTGCCTTTCTCTACATTTTAGCATGCACAGGGAACCAGATTTAATTTGTCATCTTGCAGTCATCACATCTGAAACAGATACAGTAGGAATGTAAGCTCCTTCATTTCAGGCCTTTTTCTTTAACCACAGGAACATCCATCTATGCTATGTAAGAGTCAGCCAGACCATGAGAACTGCATGATACAATCTACAAGGAATATATTTAATGATGTAGCATTTCTGAAAGCAGATTATGCAAGGATACTTTTAAAAGGAATTATAATGCAATTTGGGTGTAGTCTCTACAGAAAGACAAATATAATTCATTCTTATCTTTTCCTAACTGCCTCCTTTTTCACTGCTGTCAGGAACTCTGCATGAAAACATGATTTTACACCAACGACGCCTGCATCTTGCTCTTTACCAGATATGACAGTCTGTATGCAACATGGCAATCTGGGAACTCTGGAGGGAATTACATCAGCAGTTTGTGTCAAAGTTCTGTTTTCCATTTCTATTAGGAAGGATTATTTCAGCATCCAAATCAATATGACTGTATGGCAGCATAAAATCTATTGGAGAAAAGTTTACAAGTAAGGTCTTATCTCTGGCTCAAGGAACAGATGTGGGAAAAAAGACTGAAAATATGGAGTTCTCCCTATAGAATACAGTTAAACAGATACCAGTGTCAATGGCTGAATGATGGAACTATGAAATGAACTGTTCTTTGTTAATTCAAACTTTTAACAATTGGATTGTGGTAGTAAATAAAAGCAGCATGTTCTTTACCAGTTGTCATCTTTAAATTAAGGTACAACATTGTGTAAAAGATTTACTTCATTTGAAGAACTCACTGCTGGAGTGGCACCAAGTACTGCCATGACATGGAGGAGTAACTCTGAGCAGTGCAGAAACCAGGAGAGAAATAAAGCACTCAGATTCATGTTCTCATTTGTCCACATATAGAATATTTAAATAGAATAAGAGAAACAATAACTAGGAATCCTACTTTAAAAATGGATCTTTTGTAAGAGCTTTACTCTGACATCCAGGAAAAACCATTTTTCTGCAGATCACAAGTGACAGGTTCCAGTAAAAGATCAGACAGATTTTCTTTTAAAGGGTGAGCTCTGTCATTGCCTTGTATTCTATTAATGGATTAACTTGTATTTCTCCCTAACTTGATGATAATCACAGTGAATTTTAGGTAGTCTTTTTCACTGGACATGTGCTGACCTTTACCTGACTGGAATGAAAGAGAAGCCCAATGTCAACTTTAACCTTCCTATCCAAACCTACCACAGGAACAAACACATGTTAAGCAAAGCTGAATGTACAGCTAGTTATCTTGGGCTTTTCCAGACTGACTTGGTAATGCAGTCCTGGTTCAGTCTGCTCAGAGGAGCAACTAAAATACAGGAACGGGTTCCCTCTGGTAGCCAGGGCCAACCTGCCTTCCCAGAGGAGTTAAAAATGAACATCTCTTTCCTGGCAATCCACTCCTATGGCACATCCCTGCCCTGCAGCAGAGCCCCTCAGAGCTCACAGTGTGTGTGCTGCAAACCTTCCCCCAGCTTTGTCCCACGGGGCTGGGGCACAGCCTGGCACTGCAACACAGGGACTGCTTCATCCCTGTGGAAAAATACCACCAAGTGTGACTGACTCACTGCTGGCTCCCCAAACAACAGCTTTTATCTCATCCCTACAGGATATTACCTGTATTAGCCAAGCACTTTGCTAATTTTACTGTTCATAAGTACTATTAATAAATCTTATCGTGGAGACTCTGATGAGCAATTACAGATCATGTGGCTTGCCAATGACTTCCCACATCCCATCCTGAGAGTACCTGAAATAGCCAGAGAAACATCTCAGTTACAACCCAGGACCAGGTCAGTGACAGATTTCCTGCAGCTGGAGCTGGCACAGCTCCCACCAGGCAGTGTTTTAAGGCCTCCTCCTCTTCTGGCAGACTCTTCTGGGGAAAACCAAGAGCCAAACCCTGCTCATCTAGGCCAAAAAGTGGACTGCTTTGGAGGGGAGCAGAACATGATATGGCTGTGAAAATTAATCTAATAGCCTTCAACAGAGCTTTGCAAAGGCAAACAGTTCATTTTTGCTGGAACTGAAATGAGGTGTCTAAACAAGACAGCAGGGAGGAGGCAATGGGGAAGGCAAACTGTTTTACCAGTGGTGAGACCAGGATGTTACAGGTTCTCCTGGCAACCTTGTTTTTAATGACAAATGAAAATTGTAGCAGTTGAAGAAAAGATTTTCCCAAATTCTTCATGCTGAGATAAAATGCATCACACTGAACCAGCCATTCATTTCATCAAAATGCAGATTAGAAGGAAATGCAAATAAAAGTCCAGATAAACCCATGGGAACCAGATCCAGGTATAAGCAGACTTTAATTTCCCCTGAGAAAGCCTCTAAACAATCCAGAAGGTATTAGTGACACAATTTAGAAATGATGGCCAATGCCTGGATAATGGAAATAATTGACCATTGTCCAAGCTACTAAAGGAAATGGGGGATTTTCTCTTATTTGGTGTTTTCCTGTCAAAACTCTGTGCCAAGCTAGAAGTCATGTCTTAGGCCAAAGAGAGCTCATGCCTTAGCTAAAAATCAAACAGAGAGGTCAAACCTGATCCACTTATGCCTTCTACCATTAAATCCTATGTTTGTAAGGGGACAAGCAGGTTTTCCTGCTCCTTCTTCAGCCTTTAAGGAAAACAAGTCTTTTAATCTATTTAGAGGCCCTTTCTGACATTCTTCAGCTGCAGTTTTTCTCAATCAACCTAATCTTTTCCCATCAAGCTCCATGCTAATCCCATTTTGCTCCACTCCTTAAACTAATAAAAGATTAGAGTGACATTTCAGAAAGGGCATCGTATTAAGCAGCTTCTTTGGCATCTCAGCAGACCACAGCACACAAGATGTGGTGAACAGGCCATTAATCTTATGGTAATGAGGTGTCAGTGTGAATGGAGCCCTCCCTCCTCCTTGATCCTGCGAAGGGCGTGGGGACAAGGAGGACACGGCACCCACCACCCCTGGCAGCTCTGCCAGAAGGCAGCAGATCCATGCAGGGCTGTTTCTGTGCTGGTGGCAGCAGCTCCTGTCCCAGTCTGCTGTGCTGTGACCATGGCCAGCAAACACCCACACGGACCTGTCACCCTGTGCTGCCCACACACGTAACGAGCTTTCTAATTAGCAGCATAAAACTGTTTATCAGCTTCAGCTTTGCTCTACCAGCTGATCATTTAGGATGAGCTACCACACACAGAGACATTTTTCACACCCCTCCATCCAGCTGGTGAAAACCATGGGCAACTTACTTCCTTCATTCCTACAGGGGACAAGCCAGTGCTCTTCCTGGCAACATGTCTGCACTGGTATTATCCAGTCTACTATAATACAGAAAGAATGTTTTCATTTTCTTCAAAATGTCACCCTTCTCCTAAAGAAAATTCCCTGGGAAGCTCAAGTGTTAGCAAGTGATGAGAAAAGTTTCTGAGAAAAATACGAGGTGGGTGATGCGTGATGACACCCACCCTATCCCTTGCCCTAGCAGGATGCTCTAGCAGGAATTGCTGCTCTGCTGCACACAGTGCCAAAATGCTCTGTCTGTGTGGTCACAACTCCATCTATGCTCAGAGTAAACTGGAGCAACAGGGCTTGAAAATAACAGCCAGAGGAGAGGGATGCTGAAGGAACTGTGGGCAAAAAAGGCAGCACATTCCTCCTTCCTAAAGAAATGTCTCCTTGCATTTGCTTTTCTTTCTTGTGACTAGTGAATAAAACCTGTGGATTTCATATCCTCAAAAGCCAAGTGTCTGAAGGTCAAATTACCCTACAATCTACCTTTGCCATTTGTGCTTTTTTGTGGTTGTGTAGTTATAGGCAAGAATTTCCTTAAAAATATTCACCCTGTAGAAGAGTTCAGCCCTTCTACTATTTGAGACACTCTAACCCTGCAGTTGCACATTCACTGTTCTGTTGTGGTACAGTCACTTAATGCTAGATATCAACAAAGAAATGGATTAATTTGAACTATTTCAAGGACAAAATTCACCAGAAACCAAAACTTCACAGTAGATAAGAAAATGCATTTTTCTACAATTACAGGAGGACACAGCATCACTGGTATTGCCAGTAAGTGTCAGTTTTTACCCATGCAGCCTTTAGCTAAGTCTTTATTCCGACTTTCTCATCTAATGACATACATAAAAGAGATACCTCGAAGTAAAATAAGAAGTTTTTCTCTGATGCACATTGCTCAGAAAAATCCTACCTCTCCTCCACCAATTTTGGAAGTCAGTTGTCTTGGCAGAGCTTAGCCACTTACCTGTATACTGTGGTGGGTGGGGAGTTCAGGGTGTCATAGATGAGCCTCACGTGTCCTTGGTACAACTCCAGAGCCAAAGGATCATTGTCTCCTTTGTACAGTAAGATGCCATTGTCCTTGTCTGTGGCTACCTGTGAAACATTCATAACCACGTAAAATTGCTTGAGAATTATTAATAAAAGAAGTAAACCTATATTTAAAATCAAACCAAAATAATACGTGCAATTCAAATATACTTTAATACGTCATATATGTAACCAGAAATGAGAGCAAGAGCCAGGAGGCACAAAAAGGTCTTGGTGTCCTTGGGTGGGCTCAAACACAAAGGTCAACTTCCCATTTCACTTAAGAACCAGTTTTCAGTTGTCTTATGAACTTAGGCCTGTAACAAAATCCCAGGCCTTTTGTCTGTTGAATAAGCAAAATACTGTCCAGAGAGGTCAGTCAGAGCAGCCTGTTTTATGTCATGACATTAAACACCAAGTTGTACAGGATGAAACACAATGCTATGAATCAGAAGGAAGACATGGAGCATTCCTGAATCATCCCTGGCTGTGTTGCCAGTCAGATTCTGGAGGCAGGATGTGTGCCCACAAAGGTACACTGCTGCCTCAGTCTGTCCTTCACATTTCAGTGAATTCAGAGTAGGAGCGGCTCAGAAACGGGCTGGTTTCCCCAGGATGCTGGCCAGCCCTGCCAGCACGGGACACAAGCACACCCGGGCACGCTCGGGGAGCGTGTGACCAACCTGCAGGGAGATGTTGGCCTGGGGGCGGATCTTGGCGGAGGGCAGCTCCACGTAGGAGTCCTTGCCCACGAAGTTGACGGTGATGAGCTTCTCGCAGCGCGGTCCCGCGAAGCCGGCCAGGCAGCGGCAGACGGGCTCGTGCTGCACCAGCACGCACTGCGCGCCGTGCTGGCACTCGTGCTGGTCGCAGGGGCTGGTCTGCAGCAGCACCATGGGCGGCGGCGTCTCGCACAGCAGGCCGCTGCGGGCACAGAGCGAACAGCGGGTCACGGCGCGCCCTCACGCCTTCGAGCGCAAGGCCTTCAGTAAATAAACACCTGCTTTCATTCTCTTTACTTGTCTAGCCTTTGCTTTAGGCAGCCACCCCGAGGCATCATTTCTGCTGAAGGCCTAGGCACGTTTCAGCCAGGTCTTTTTCTCAGGTTCTGAGCCTTTTTCTCAGGCCGTGAAACTTTCTCAGCTCCAGCCAGGATTTTTCCCAGGCTGGAGACTTTTTATTTACTGTAAACACAAGAGATAGAATCATAACAGAGATAAACACCTGCTAGATCCATGGGAAAGCCAGGGAGAAGAGGTGTCTCTTTCTCTGTCCAATGAATTGCCTGTATTTTGTTTTTCACAAAGTACCTTATTTAAAGCCATGGCTTCCTTCAATAAATTGCTCTTTCTTGCACCAAGTAAGAGAGTGCCTTGTTGCTGTTTTTTCTCTTTCTACGGCAACAAGTTTCTGGTGACCCAGGTGGGATGACAGTCATGAGTTATTCATACAGTTCTAAGTTTGGTCCATTTACATATCAGGGGTTAATCCTCCAATTACAGCTTCAGGTAATGAAGTAATTTACTCCAAGTTTGCTCCCCCCCAATTCACTATTTACATCTCTCAGGGCCTGAGACAGTGAGGTTTCTTTGAGTTTCAGGCCTAGAGAGGAAATAAATATGAATAAAATGGGAGAACAGGAGCTAGAGGCTATGGAGTTTTAGAGTTACACACTAAAGCAGTACAGGATCTGAAAAGTGTAAAAGCCAAAATCCAGCAGCACTGCCATTTGCTTTGGAGTAGCAGCTCTGAGGCCCAGCCACTGTGTGCCTGATGTGAAAGGAGCACAGCTGAGTGCTGGCAGGAATCTTGTGCTGGATGGGAACAAGCCAGGCAGACACTGAGAGCAGCCTGTACTGCCCTCTGCACTGCTTCTTCAGCTCTGCAAGGCATGCAGCCTGCCTGAAACAGCTTCCACCCTGACTGTCCCCTGCAGAGGTTCCCAGTGAAATCTGTGAGCCATTTAAGCCCAAACCTGAGACCTCCCCATCCTAGATCTGTGATTTGAGTCTACTCTGCTCTTTTAAGTGGCAAACAAGGGGACCCCTTTCCAGAGGTACCAGCAGAACTGAGCACTGCTAGCCCAGCCTGTGAGCTTCACTCTACCTAATGCCCATTGTTTTATTTTGTCTTCGGCAGCAAGGAGAAAACAGAAGGAAAATTCAGTGTATATAATTTTAATTTTTTGGAAGTTAAAAATAATCATAATAAAAAATCCATGTGACCTGCAAGAGCCTCCACTAACAGAAAGCAAATGTTGGAAGAAGCCAGAGTGTCTGTGCTTAGTGCTGTTCTGAAAGATTCCCCAAGCTCCTGATATGGCTCCTGCACACCTTTGCTTGCTGTGACACCCCTCTGGTGCATGGCTTTACCAGGGCAGCTCTCCTGATACTGGCACCTAGAAATTACATTAGCAACAGTATCTGTCAAGGCCCTTTCCTTTTTAATTTTAAACATTTTTTAACAGTATATATTTAGAAATAATTAATAGGATTTATTTTCCCAGCAATGGAATGTGGAACACAGCCTGACTTCCATAGCTTGGCCAAGTCCATTCTGCCTGGTACAATCTCATCTATTTAAATAATCACTGTGAGTTCCTTGCAGCAATCTGTCCCAGTGGAGAACTCAGAAGCATCTGCACCACAGAGAAGCAGTGCTTCCATCAGGCTCTGCAGCTTAATGTGTGCTTCCCCACCAGAGCAGCATTTATCAGGCAACACTACTGTGAGGCTGATTGCTGGAGGGAAGCTTTGAGAACTTGGGGTTTATTCAGCAGGGCTCACAAATTCTCTAAAATGTTTTCATCTGCAGGGGGCAAATGAGTGCTATTCTGGGAAGAAAACACTGCAAACTTTTCAGGAGGAAAGCATGTTCTGCAGTTGGGAGAAGTTGGTGAGTGCTAAGGAAAGGTGCTGCAAGGAGCACAATTACACCTGACCAGTGAATGGGAAAGGATGAAATAGGAGAGTATGTGCATGGTGCCACTATTGATTTTTGGGGCTGTCATGAGAGCCTCATTGTACATGAGGCCCTACTTACACTGTTTAGAATTACCCAAGTGCCATTTTTTCAGCCATGAGAGGATGGAAGTTTGAACATCTTTTTAGTGTGTGGCTCCAAGTGGCTTTGACACACAGCGTAGTGACAACCATAAAATCATTATAGGCCTGTGCATTCATTACAACAGCATAAGCTCTGGATAATTGGGAGGGCACTGCAAACTCACTGCTGGAAAATTATTCCTGATACTTAGCCAAAAAACTTAATTAATCATCATCTTAGGTCTCCTAGTTACCTTTGTCAGACCAACCCTTGTGTTCTCTCCTTTTCATCAACACTTGCAGCCTTCAAACACTTGCAGAGTTATCTCCTTGCCACACATCACCATGCCCAAGGCAGCTGTGAGGACAGGGGAGTCTGTAACCCTGAACATCAGAAGGCTGAACTCTGTCAATCACCATATTTGAATTTGTAATCTTAACAGGAAAAATCCCAAACCTCAGAACACCCTTCAGAGCAGCAAGCCTTTAAACTACAAAAGGTTTGAGTCATGGAAAGAATAATGAGATCATATTTTGTTAGCAGAATTTTAATCCTGAAATCAAACAAGATCAGGGACTAGTCTGCATGGAGAACACATGGGGCTCCATCCTGCTGTCTGCCTTGGCAAAGGGAGTGTGGTAGTGCTCAGTGTGAGGTTTTTCTCCCCAAAGACCCTTGTCTTCCTTGCATCTTGCACAGGAAATTTAGGGAAGTGACATGGACTAGTGGAAAGAAAAGAAAGCAAATAGGAGAACTCAAGTTAATCCCGACTGTGCTGTTGAGAGGCAGTGGGATTAATTTGCTTGCCCATGGCTGCCTTGGGCTGTGGAGTGCTGTCTAAGCTGGTAGTTGAGTTTTGGAGCTTTGTGTAGAAAGATGCTTCCTCTACTTGGAGGACTGTTAGTGGAATGAGACCCCCTCATTTGATCAAGACAGAAGACTGGACTGTTCCAGGTTCTGCTCTTGATGCCCCTGGTGTGAAACCAGACAACCTGGGGCACTGCCTAAATGGCCAATAGAGCTCTTTGGTACATGGGAAGGGACCAGACCAGTGTCCCACCTACCCCTGCTGCTCCACCCAGCTGTGTCAGCTCAGAACATCTCTCACAAACACTGTGACTCTGCTTTCCCAGAAAAAACCCCCCTCATATTCATCACTGCCTAGTGCTTACAGGCCTTAAAAAATCAGGGGACCTGCAGCAAGTCTCCCAGTCAGTCCCATCTGATGACTGGCTCGAGTTACCCTTGACTCCAGACATGGCTTTGCAATCCCCTTTCTCAACTCTAACAACTACATAACACTGAGGATTTACATCCCACAGTCACATTAGCCTTACCAGCCACCAATCTGCAGGATCCCTAAGGCCATCAAATGGACTGAAGCACAGAGTGAAACATGGAGAGAAGGGTATGAATTTGAAATTCAGAGGATAGCTGATACCTTGCAAATAACAAGTCTGATTCTGTGAAACCGTGGGCTGACATCATGTTATACATCAATGCCTATTCAGGGAAGGCTGTCTGCTTTGCAACAGAAATGTGTGTTGAGAGGGAAGGAAAAAACCCCAAAAACAGCAAGAATGAAAGCAAGAAGAATGAAAACAGTTGCAGATACAAAGCAGAGAAGATGATTTATAAGTGTTCATGCAATTTCTGCTTTGTCAAGACTGATCTTTTCAGGTACTCCTTCTTTGTCTCATGTATGTATTTCAAACACAGAAAAGGTTTAGCTGGAAGGAAGCCAGTATCCAGCCCCAGGCAATGATTAGTGAATCCATTTGGAGGAGCACACTTATCTTTGACAGACAGAGAGATTTCCAGGAGTCAGATATATTGGCAGCTGTCAGAATGAGAGGCTGGAAATTTACAGCCTGAGTCATATTGAGCTCGTCCAAGAGGCACAGAGACACTGCCACAAAATCTTCAGACTCCAGTTTTCCTTGCAGCCAGTTGTGAGGGTTCATAAATGCAATTTTATTATCCTTTGCTCACTCTGGACATGCAGGGTTTATCTCCATATAACTTATGAGAATGTCTTAGGGGGTGTGCTCAGTGTGTTAGCAGGGATGGCTGGGGCAGGCACTCACACAGCACTGCCCCAAAATCACCAGGCCCTGTGCCCAGTCAACTTGTGACAACCTCCTGCAGGGACAGGACAAGAGGCACCCATTGCCATGGGATGGGAGATCAGTGGTGTGTTAGAGCACCCATTCCCAGGAAGGACAGATCAGTGCTGTGTTAGAGCACCCATTGCCAGGAAGGACAGATCAAAGCTGTGTCAGAGCTCCTATTCCCAGGAAGGACAGATCAAAGCTGTGTCAGAGCACCCATTGCCATGGGATGGGAGATCAGTGCTGTGTCAGAGCACCCATTGCCAGGAAGGACAGATCAGAGCTGTGTCAGATCACCCATTCCCAGGAAGGACAGATCAGAGCTGTGTTAGAGCCCCATTCCCAGGAAGGACAGATGAGTGCCGTGTCAGATCACCCATTCCCAGGAAGGACAGATCAGAGCTGTGTCAGAGCTCCCATTCCCAGGAAGGACAGATCAGAGCTGTGTTAGAGCCCCATTCCCAGGAAGGACAGATCAGAGCTGTGTCAGATCACCCATTCCCAGGAAGGACAGATCAGAGCTGTGTCAGATCACCCATTCCCAGGAAGGACAGATCAGAGCTGTGTCAGATCACCCATTCCCAGGAAGGACAGATCAGTGCTGTGTTAGAGCCCCATTCCCAGGAAGGACAGATGAGTGCCGTGTCAGATCACCCATTCCCAGGAAGGACAGATGAGTGCCGTGTCAGATCACCCATTCCCAGGAAGGACAGATGAGTGCCGTGTCAGATCACCCATTCCCAGGAAGGACAGATGAGTGCCGTGTCAGCCCGCCCCAGTACCTGAAGCCCTGGGGGCACACGCAGGTGTAGCCATTGACAGCATCCACGCAGGCGGCTCCGTGCCGGCACTTGTGGCCCACGCAGTCGTCGTCATCCACTTCACAGTGTTTGCCGCTGTAACCCGGCAGGCACTCGCACCTGAAAGGCAGGAACGTCCCTGTCAATGGCTCGTTTCAGCATCACACCAGCAGCTCACGCAGGCAGCCTAGCACCTGTTGGATTTGGGGTGGGGAGATGTTTGCAGTTATTCCTGGCAGCACCAAGCACAGTTCCTGCCATCAGAAAGGCTCAGGTCCCTCCTCTCTGGCTGCATTTGAGCTTCTGCAATCTGCTGAAATTCAAGTCAAAAGCACCACCATCCTACAGCTTCTCCTCAGCTGAGTCTGTGGAGAAGGGTGTTCTCCTGGCAGACTCCAATTGTGCTGAAGATGACAGTGCCCTCCCTAACCTTATAGACTTGAGGGGCAATATTCTGCAAGGGCAGTGGCTCTGATGCCCCAGAGTTTGATTTTGCCAATGCCTGACACTGTTGGGTGTTTGAGCAGCTTCATGGAATGCAGGAAGGGTCCATCTTCCATATGGAAACAATCTGTAAACAATCTATAAACCCCAGCAAATTCAAGGAGAAAGACCAAGTTTTGAGACACCTTCCATTCATTTGCAAGGCAAAATGCTGCTGCAACAATGGAAAGTTGTCTTTGCAGCATGTCCTTTGCCAGGGTGACACTGCACCTTCTGCTGTGGGTGACACCATGGGATGGAGCACAGTGGGATGTACCCAAGCCTGCAGACATTACCTGTTGGTTTTATTTTATACAATTCTCAAGTTTGCTGTATGAAGGCTGCATCAGCATTACTATTTATAAGTCTTGCAGAAGTTTATAACCTGACAATAGAAAATGCATCCCGAAGTCTCTGACTTGGATCACACCTTTTGGGATTGCTGAGCAGCCTTTTTTTGAATCTATACTGTAGATAATGTTTAGTCATGAACACTCTTTAGTCCATAAAACACATTTTACTCCTCCCAGCTGGATGTTGTTGAACATCTGGAAAACAAAAGGCATACCACTTCAACCAAATCAGGGGAAGAGCTACAGAGAATTTCAGCAATAAAAGAGAGGTTTGTGCTCTTGCTAGAGCCTGTGGTTGGACTCAGTGTGCTAGTCACCGAGAGCTGGAAGAGGAGAAACTTTATAAAGCTGAGGATGTGGCATCAGGGGAGACACTGCTCCATCAATCTATTCAGCTGCCCTACTCCTCCTCCCTGCCAGCAGCCTGGTGGGGTAAATGCAGGAGGAGGCACCTTGTGGAAAACCTCTTCAGAGGAACTGGACACACAGCAGTGATAAGGAAAAAACATCTCCACTTCCCAGGCAGCAGCCATTGTTCCAAGGGACAGCACATGGCTCCTGGCTGCTGCTGGGCAGGGCAGTGAGCTGGGTGACACTACAGAATGGAACAGTGTCCTGTGAGTGCCAATGGCCAGAGAGTGGCTGCCAGCACACAGAATGAGAGCTCCAGTGTCCCTTTCAGAGCCTGCCTTGAGTGGCTGAACCTGGAGGAAATGGGGCAAAGCCCATTCACCTGCAGCTCTGTGGGCAGGGCTGGTGCAGGCAGACACCCACCCATCCCCAGCCTCTGCAGCACAGGAGGCTCCATGTCCCAGCTCTGCACCTGTGAATTGCTTTTGTGCACCTTGGTGGCTCAGGGAATACTGTGATTTACATAATGGAGAGGACAAATCAGAGCAAAGAACAAAAAACAAAAACTGTTCCTGCCCCAAACCCTAAGAAATGGGCAGAGTTTTCTGGCAGCATTGCAGACACACCTGCAAGGCAATAGTGTCAATCAAAAGACTTTGTGAAGGGAATTGGCAGCATTTAATCCTGTTGTTTTTTATTGATCCCTGCAGTCCTAATATAAAGTGATGTAATAATGAACAATGTGCAGTTCCTTATTCAGGGCTGCCATGCATCAATTTTATGATGTGTATTGGCTATCTCAGTAATGACAGAACCACCACTTTTCTCTGTGGGGCTGCATTAAATCAGCATTTTAAGCTGTCAGGTAATAATTCCAAGCTTTAGAATAATAAAGTATATTTATATCATGCTCCAACATCACTACAGTGAATGGAAAAACATGCTCTTTCTTGAAGTTATTTTTTGGAAGTAATTTTATTGTGTTAAAGGCTGTTTTTTTTGTTTTGTTTTGTTCTCTGGCATACAGAAAGCTACTCTTCTTCTATATAGTAAAGCAGCATACTAAAGATGTGGAGGCTGGAGGGGAAAAAAGCCACCTGCAAATTTAACTCCAAAAGCAAAGCTCTGTGCAGCCCAAGACACACTGAAATTTGATTCCAAACTTGGCTTTAGAAGCATGGAATTCTTTTTGGGTCAGTCTTCTCTGAGCTCTTGGTGTGTCACATCTAGGTTGAAGCTACCAAAAAATGCCTGCCTGAAGTCTAGGAGATGAGAAATGCAACTCCATGAGTTCTTCATCTGGATTTCTCCTAGAAACTCAGGGTCTGTGCCATCAGGGAATGGTGGCATGGTAACTCCATCCTTATCCCACAATCCCACAAAGTGCCAGCAAGAGACTGAGGGTCAATCAGTAAAAGTCTGATGCACTAAAGAAGGTGGGAAAGAAACCTTCATGTTCAGATCCTGGTAAGAGAGTAATTTACATGATTAGATCGTTATCTCATTTCCCAGTGACCATCTGACACCACTACAGTTGAAATCTTGTTTTCTGTTACAGCCTTGTAGTGATGGCAACATTCCCAGTATCACAGAGAGCCTAAAATCATGTCCAGTGGTATTTAAACTGTTGGCCTGTCTGAGGGGATTTGCATCTGCATGCACTCAGTGTCTGTTGTATTAAAGCCGTGAATCAAGGCTCCTATCGCAGAGCCAGAATGGAATTTCCCTCCCCACGTCAATAAATAACTTGGCTTCCTATTTTTTTTCCTGTCTTTGTCACCTTTTCTTCCCTCTGCAGAGCTGCAGACTGACTAGAGCTGAGGGCAGGACAGACAGGCTGGTGTGCCCAGGGCATAAACAGCTCAGGGACAAGCCTGACTCCTGCCATTAACAGTCCCTGCCTCTGGAAGCAGCCAGAGGACAGGCAGGAGCCTGGCACCATCAGGAGACAGGAGCCTGGCTCCTCCTGCAGGAGCATTGTCCTGCACCATCAGGAGATCAGGCTGCTCAGGGATCAGCTACAGCACAGCAGAGGCTGCTGTTTTCAGTGAGCCCCAGCAGCTCATCACTGCACAGCTCCTCAGGGCTCATTTCTGTATGGTTTGGTGCCACTAAAGTATGAAAGGAATAGCAATGCTTGGACACCTCTACATTCAAGGCTTCTTCACCTCTCAGGTCTGGCTGCTAGAAAGAAAAAGGTACAGAAGGAATAAAGAAATCATGGATTTTTCTGTAGTGTTCTATGAATAGTAGGGAGAATAGCACAACAAACAGTAGCAGAAGAACACCTTAAAGCAGTTATTTAGGCTCCCCTCAGGGGTTAATGGCCCTACTGTGAAGAACACTTTTCTAGCAAGCATGTGAGAAAAAATATCTTATTTACTCAAATTGTTTGGGTGGCAGGTATGACAATGCTTCCAGCAAGGGGAAAACCATTCAGGGCCACAGCTGTCTCCATCCCTTTGTGCTCTAATAAAAGGCAATTTGAGTTACAAGCCTTCACCTCATAACATTATGTATTACTGAATTAGCCAAAGGTACTGGATTACCTAATTATGGATTAACTGGGAATGAAACCTGGAATGAACATCAGGGACTATTTATGCACTGGCACACACCTCCTTATCCAGTTGCTACACATCAGTTCAGGAACCATCCCAATCATTTAACAGCTTCATCTTCTTCAAGATTTGGCAGCATTTCTGTCTGAAAGCTTGTGTTGCACTGCCTGGCTAGCAGAGAGTCAGCTGCCCTTGAGATAACCACCCTCTCTAAGATTTTGGTTCATTTCCTTTTAACTCTCCTGAAGTGTCCTGTGTGTCAGTTTACATGGCTCTGACATGCTGGTTGCTTCACAGAACACGATCTGACCCCAGCTGGAAGTTAGCAGGAAGAACAAAGCCTGCTGCCTTCCCTCCTCCTGGGTGCGCTGGACAGAACCCCAGGAGGGAATCAGTGAGCACCCAGGGCTGCCCTGGGCTGTGAAATCAGCCTTAGAGGAAGGTGCAGAGAGCAGCTCACTCTGCACTGAACTCTCTTGGATTTGTCTCCGAAGATCTTTTCCTGATAAGCTTTTCACAGAGCTTGACTTTTCAATTGACTGTCTCTATTTGCTAAATTGCTCTGGAAGCCCCTCTTCAGGTAAGTGATAAATGCTGCCACTGTGCCCCTCTCCCAATTCCCCAAACCCAGACCTCTGGGTGCTTTGCTGCCACTCAAAACACAAGGTTTTCTCTGGCCCCTGTGGAACAGTCAGTGTCATTCCCAATGGGAACATGCAAACACAGACATCACCAAAGCCCAGATGAGCCAAGCAAGGCTGATGGAAAAGGCAGCTCCTGAGTTGGAGCCATCCAGCTCTGGGTCTGAGGCTCCTGTTACATTTATAAGTGCCCTAAGGAACACATAAGGAAACTGTCCTTGGTTTGTGATGTAGGATAAGGTACTTTGCAGTGACTGTTCCATAAATTCTACTATTGCCATGCTCTATTCCAGAATAATTCCTCTGCTCTGAGGGTACATCCATTATTTTCCAGTAAACCACAGAAAGCTAGGAAAGTATGTGTGGATGCATTAAAGTTAAAATGTGGCTTAGACTGAAATGTATATAGCCTTGCATTATTTGTGTTAATTTTGGTGATTTTTGCTCCACACTCATTGCCAATCAACCCCAGTCAAGCCAATGGATGGATGTGCCCTCTGTGCAGAGACCAAAACACACACATTCTTACCTGATTCCTTTGTCCAGGGGAACACATTTGGACTCATGTTGGCAGGGATTTAGATCAGGAACACAGTGGTTAATCACCTCATCACACAGTTCACCTGGGGCAAAGGAAAAGCAAAAAAGCTGTAACACAGCTTGAACAATCCTGAACACCCATGATGTCTGGGGATGGCCAATCTCCCTAAGTGGAGACAGCTCAGTAGTTCAGCAGGAAGTGACAAAATTGCTTGTTGAGGGCACATGAGACTTCATTAAATCAGCTCCTTTGACCTACAGTGACCACACTGTTTCTCTCACATGGATTTGAAAGGCTGTATAAAAAGCACTGACGTATAAACTCCACTTGGAGACAGACGAGGGATCAAATGGGCAGTTCCTGACCCAGAACCTCTTATTTCAAAGCAAGAAAGTGACACAAAAGTGAAGTTGCTCATTAGACTGTAACATTTTCACACGGGCACATATTTCAGCCATGGTTAATATGCTGCCAAAGAAGCTGATTGGACATCGTTCTGGGAAAGAACAACAAGCCACAAACCCTCCCCCCAAAAACTCTGCGACTCTCTGTAATAGGAACCAGCTTTAGGACTGCATGCAATTATAAAACATTCACTATTTATAAGAGAAGTGCTAGCTCTATTGTGCTCACAGGAGATGATGTCTTTTCAGAAAAAAATCCACCTCATGTAAGCCCAGCTCAGCTGTTTCTAGGTACAGTGTATAACATGCCACGAGCCTCCCTGGATTTGTATAAGTTTTAATAATTAATAGTTGTAGAATGTTCAAACCGTGACAGTTTATTTAAATACAATCCTTCTCTGAGTCCTAAATTATTAGGTCACACTTCAGTACCCCAGGATTTGAGATCCAGCCAAAGACCACAGAGATCTTTGCCTTCCCCAGATCCAACAGAAAGCTACCCCACACCTCTCAAAGCCTTGCAGGAAAAGCAAAGGTCAGGTAATCTCAACATGGAACCCCCCAAAAGCTACAGTCCCAAAGCCCCAGTGCAGCTCTAACAGAGGAGCACATCTGCAGGGTTTCAAGGTTATACATTTCTGTGCCTATACATGGTACACACCAGCACACAAGCAACAGGCCAAGGGAATGGTGGGGGAAAAGGGTAATGTGGGAGGCACCGGTGGGCTGGCATTGTTCTGGAAGGTTTTCATGGAGCTGCAGCTCCACCTGTCTTGGGAGAAATGCCATTTTCAAAAATCCTTACATTTCTCCACACTCTAGAGGTTACAAAGAAACACTTGAAAACACAAGCCAAGCAAACCACAAAGATCAAAATTCAGACAGAAAATGCAAATCAGAACCGTCCATCTTTTATCAGTTCTGTGATCTGGCAGGCTGCCTGAGAGCACAGTGTTGAGGATGACTTGGGTGCTGATAGGTGAGGTTTGTTAACTTCCAGGTGCTAATGCTCTGTCAGGTCATTCCTCCCACGTGTCCAGCCTTCCTCCAGTACAAGATACACAGCTCTTGATATGACTCTCCCTATTAGAATGGAAGTACCATATGTATTTGCCACAATTACTCAATTTTTTTGTGTGTTTGAAACACGGAATGTGCCCTAGCTCTGCTTTTGAGAGCTGCCAAGTGTAAATGACAGCAGGAATACAATGCATGGGAGGGGGCAGTGCCAGACAAACCCCATCCTCATGGGCCATACACACCCTCCTGACTTTGTGCTGGGATGGGTTTGGCACTACCAGGAGAGCCTGGCATGGCAACCTGCAGTTTATTGCTCACAGAATCAGTTACAAGACAAGCAATTCCACCTGGAGCCAAGGCATCCCAGGAAGTCACCACTGTTAAAAGCTACCAGCTTTTCACAGCCCTGGACAAACCCTGTGCAAATACAGTGAATGTATCCAGCTCAGGAAAGGGATGTGCCAAAGCAACTGAACACTGCAGATCACGGGAACCAGGGAACAGATCTTCACTGGGCTTCAGGCTGGCCACTGTTCTTTGCTGCTCCTCAAAAGCAATGAGAGATGTCCAGTTCTTACAGCTGTGAACACTGGGGACAGCTGTGGACACATTCTGAGGTGGCAGAACTGGGATAGGTCTGTTTACTGCCATCCCCAAATCCACAGGCCACCAACACTCCCAAAAACTAACAAAGGCACTCCCTCAGCCTTGGGGCAGAGCTGAACGTGAGCAGGTCAGACCTTGCTACAATGCCTGGAGAGCTGCCAGTTTGTCATCTTGATATTCCCCATGTCCCTCATGTGCTATGGATCTTATGTGAAAATAAACATCAAAAAAATTAACTGGCTGTTGACATTAAAAGAGCTCAAATGAGCTAAAGCTGGAAATAATTTTGGAAGACCATCTAATAACTGAAGAGAGTGTGGATAGATGACTTCAACTATCCTTTCACTAAAAATGGTCAATACATACTTTTGAAGTTTCTATTTTTTCTTTTGTTTTGTTTTGAAGCAAAGGAAACAAGCTTTAAAAAAATATGAACAGTATCAAAACTCTCAAAGGAAATCATAATTCTCCTTAAAGTATTCTTCTGAACAGTCTTGACAAGTGCTTAGAGATCCAGTAAAAATCTCCCCAAATGTCAAATATTATGACTCATTGTGTCATTCCAAAGACACCACTATCAAAATGTAGGAGAATTTTAGGCTAGGTACCAAACACAGCATCCAAAAAAATGATATTTTTCATGTAAAACTTGGAACATTTAAGGATCCTTCTTGATATTTTTCACATCTATCACTCATTAGGGAGCTCACTTGGGAATTCTCTGCAACTAGAGCAGCCCCATCTCAGGAAGAAAATACCTCTTGGTCATTATTTCAGGCTCCACCAATGTTCAGTAGATGCTGTAGAAACCATGCCAGGGAAACAAAACACTTTTTGAAAAGCAAAACCCAAAGCAGCAGCTACACAATATCTTTCTCATATTTTATTCACTCAGAAAATATCTGGGCCAAAAAATCTGCCCTCAGAGCTGCGAGCACAATATTCATTGGTCACTTTAATGTCAGTATCAGAGGAAAAATGTGATTTTTTTTTTTTTTTTTTTTTTGGAGTGACACAGGGCTGCTTCTCTATGCAGCAATTAAAGGTCTAGTCCAAATTTCTCACTGGATAGTTATGTGAACCTAGAAACAAACCGGACATTCATCTTAGGGCAACTCCTAGCAGCACTGATTCTCTTCGTGGAGGATATTTGATCATGCTAAAACAAGAGAAAACTTCAGTAAAATGCTTTCCCAAGTGTAGAAAACCATCCAATCTCCTCATTTTCCTCTCTCCTACATGTTCTCAAATCACAGCTCCAATTTGGGTACACACGGGTTTCTGAAGTGCTTCTATAAAACTGACAGGAAAACCACAGGTACATTTCTTTTCTAATCAGTTAAAGAACTCTTTTAATCCCAAATAATGCTTTTTGTTCCATCAAGGCACACTTATTCTCTTTAATCAAAGCTGAAGAGAATAGGTAACATGCAAGCAGGTGCTGGACAGATGAAGAGAGCAGTCTGATATACCACAAAATATTGCTGTTTTCAGATTAGAACCAAGTTACAAGGACAAGTGGAACTTTAACAGGTGGATCTCCCTTTGCTGCTGACTCATGCAGAAAAAACCAAAAAATAAAAAGGAAAAAAAAAATAAGAGAGAGGAAAAAATCCCCCAACAATAGCCAAGGTATTCTGTCACTTCAATACCACCTCCCTTGTCCATTCACTGGCATTGCCTTAAAAAAACACAGCTATTTTTTATTTTTTCCTCTTGCAACATTTTCCTGGCCTTGTTTTTCAACAGAATCATGAATTTCATGGGGCTTTCCACAGGGCTCAGTGCTTATGAAGAGCTGCCAAGAAACACGCTAGGCTTTGCTGCAGCCTTCCCCACGTCTCAGAACGAAGCCAAAACAACAATAGGGTAATAAAGATGACTTTTACACACAGTTTAATAATCATCTATCTTTTTTCCGTTCTGTGCTGTCATGAGAGCTATTTATTTCATGCCCCATTAGACTTTTAAAACCAGGATCCAAGCTACACTATTCCACCCTAATCAGTAAAAGAGAAGCTGGATGCAGTAGAAGTATTTTACTTATTTATCTTTAAGTGAAACTGCAGTTCTGAAAAAACAATGTAGAACACCAATTTGCAACCAGTGAGTTCAAAGATTTTTCTTTTGTTCCATGTGTCAGTTGGGTGATACTTGTAATATACTGACAAAACAACATAGAAAATATCCCCATCCTTAATGCAAGAGAAGCTTTTAGGGCCTGCAAGACTGGCAGAAAATATGCTGTCGAGAATTTCACAATATTACTTGAGAAAAGGAACGTGCTTATGGTGAAGAAAGGATGGAGAAAGCCTGGCTTGTATCCACAGTGTGGAAACTTTTCCAGGCTGCACAGGGTGAGTGGTTAAATAGTGTTGCAACATTCTGAACTCTGCCAGGTAAGTCCGAATGGAACTCGTCTCTTTGCTGCTAATAAAAAACACTGTGCTGTTTTCCTCATAGGAGATTACTCATTTTATATCTAATAAATTGTATTGGAAGAAATGTTTTCTGTGTTTTGTTTCTCTCTTCCCTCTGTTCAGTCATTAAAAAGAAGTTGGTGCCAATTAGAAGTTTCAGAACACAACCTAAAAATGGTTGAGTGGAACAGACAGGGTGCTCTTCCAAGGAAGTAATTCAGTAAGGAATGTTGTTGATGTTTGATGAAAATTATTTGAGGCTCATCTAAGAAAATTAAAAAAAAAAAAAAAAATTTTTTACTTCCAAACTTTTCAACTTGCAATAAATAAATGAGAAGCTCTGTGAAATCCTTCAGCAACAAATGCTATTGTGTTAGATACAAAAACATAAAAGAAATCACCTGAAATGCACTGTAGCAGAGAAAATTCTGCATGATCACTGAAGTTTATTTTTGCTTGACAAACATTGCCCACAATACTTAGCAGGCAAAGAGTTACTACATGCTTTTTATCCTGTCTTAATTGTTAAAAATTCCTGTGTTTCCACTTACCTGGTTTTGACCTGTTAGGTGGGAACCCTTAAGTTTGATTCCACACTGGGATTCCCACAGTGGCTTGTTTTTCAGATTCAAGGAATAATTCTCCCTAACCTTAAGGTTCAACAAAGGGAGAATTGGTAAAACCAGATCTGAGCAGGGAAATAATGATCCTTTCACTGTTTCAGAATCTTGAAGAAGGAATGGGTTCTATGCACTGCTGAAGTATGAAAAACCATATTCAACATCCCAAATGCCACACAAGACAGTGTGTGAAACATTAACTGAACCAGACAATCTCCAGTGCCCCTCCAAGGTGGTGACCTGCATGAATCACTATTCCTCAGAACCACTGTGTCTGGAAAAGATCTTCATTTTGCTGGACACCCTACATTTTTGAGCTGCATTTATCCATATGGATGTCTTCCAATCGTTTGGAATCAGTTGAGGATCAGCTCAGTTATCCCCACAATCTAGTGCAGCAAGTCACACCTGAGATGCCACACATTATCTGAGATGTCCTTCCTGGGCTGGCAGAGAGGACAGTGGACATGCTGTGGATTCCTGCAGGTCTGAGCAGAGGGTGGGGAAAGGGGCTGGAGCCTGTTAAAAATGCCTTGTCTGCAGCACTCCTTCCTCCTGACTCTGTCCTTCATGGACTCCTCCAACAGGGCTCCTTCCCTCAGGCTGCAGCTCTCCAAGAACTGCTCCAGTGTGGGTCCCTTCCATGGCACACAGCTCTTCAGGAGCTGAATTCCTTGTTTCCCACTGTGTTTCTTGACAGACTGGATTTAATGACTCTCACATCCCACTTGAGGATGAGTTCACCATGCTCATCCTGAAGGACAGCAGTAGCTGACTTTCATACAGACATGCTGTGTCCTGATGAGCAAGGAGGAATTCTCTGGTATATCCTATTCCACAAACATGACACTTTACATTTTACAGATGGGAGTTTGACCAGAGGAGATCCTGGAGCTGAGCACTCCAGCATAGCAGGACACCCACACTGAGGCTGAAGACAGGCTGCAGCACTGCCAGTTGCTGTGCTATTTCCTCCCAGTACGATCAGATTCGAGTCCAATCTGATAGCAATGACATGTGCTTCTCTCTTTATAAAACAGGGCTGGAAATGGGCTTAGGCTCTTGAACAAAGCCCAAACCTTCCAGGTCTTCCAGCACTTCTCATTCCTAGTTATCCAACTGGGAGATGTGGGTGCCTTTTTGTGTTTCACACAGAAAACAAGTACACATCTGCCAAGTAACTAAAACTGAGAAACTTCCATGTAAGGCAGAACTCCTTCAAATAAAAAGGAAGAAAACATACTAAACTCTGACCACAGTTTTCTCTGTTTTGAAATTATGGCTGAAGTTCCAAAATTTAAAGGGAGTTGATAGTTAAGTACTTGTTTAAGCCATCAGCATTTATTAGGCAGCCCAGATCCCTGTGGAGCCACAAGGCTGAACCACGCCACCTCAAACCTCCTTGTTCCTGTAGCAAAAACTCGGGGGGAAAAAGCAGCTTCAGTGCCATGATCCACCTCAGCCTGTCCAGGGGTCACTGGCTGGCTCAGGGACAGAGCCACATCGGTGCCACATCTGTGTCACACCAGTCAGTGACAGGAGGGCTCCAGCCACAAGCCACCACTGAGCTGCTTTCCCTGGAGCTGCCTGGCTGCAGTGGGTGCTTGGCTTTGGCCAGACAGAGTTACCACAATGGGACGCTCCAGGAAAAGGGCCCATAATCACTAACAGGGAATTGGGCTCTAAAAGCAGCAGAGCTGAAAAACTCCCAGATACCATCAACCACAGGACACCACAAGGTCCCCTAAGGTAAAACAGATCTTAGCCTCCACTTCCAAACACATCAAACCAGAAATAGTTCCTAGCTTTATTTTATTATTATTTATTTTGAGAGAGATTTTTCTGTCAGTGATACAAACCACTTGCAGCTTTTTCCCAGGGAAGCAAACTATTTTAAAACACTTGTTCCTGCCCTCTCTCTGCCATGGGTTACTGTGTATTTTAGTAAAGACCTATTTTCAGCAGTGGAAACCACTAATTTTTTTTTTTTTTTAAGGTTTCAGAACAAAGAGGTGAGGGCATTGTTGAGGCTTTTTAGGACCTTTGGCAAATAGGAATATATTTCCTGGTTGGGTTTTTCTTTGTGTGTAAGTGCTATATATTTCTGCTTCTGCTAAAATCAGACAGGAGGAGGAAAAATTCACAGTAAACAACAAAACCAAATAAACCAGCAGGCAAAGCACCAAAGCATTCAAAGCACCCAGGGCATGTTTGGTGCAGCCCATTTGTTCCTCTGTGTATGTTTGGACCCCTGTTCATGTGGAGGCACAGAGGGCAGTGAGGCTGAGGACAGGATGGAGGGATGAGATTCTGTGTTTGAGTCTAGGACTGGGAGCAAAGCAGTGATGGTCTGAAGGAGGTCTGTAACAGTAGTGAACAGGAAAAGGGTGGAAGGGAAAAGCTCTCTGAATTTTGCCCTACATTCCTACACCACAAAGCTGAAGGGAAAACACCATGTTTGTATCAATAGCTGGAGACAGGCCATGCTACAGCCAAAAAGGCAGAGATTAGGAAAATACAAAAAGGACAAGAACCAGGATGGCTGATCTAATACATATCCTTCCCTTTTGATGTCCCTATGGATAATTCTTTTTGAAGGGAAGGAGAGACTACACAACTAGGGAAGAGCTGCAAACCACCAAAAGTCCAAGTAGGTTGTAAACCAGCCCCAGACTCCTCAGACTGGCTGGATTTGGGTACATGATTGTCCTGGAGGAATTTTATGTTTATAATTTAGCTTCAGGATTAAAATAACCAGTTGGGCAGAGGAAAAAATAAGACATCAGCTGACAATTAAAGACATCAGGGCTCTGCTACATGGCATGAGTGTTGGTTTGGTTATTTAAATACAGGCAACAAATATTGAAAATGTTGATTTTAAGAATGGTGAGGAAACCTGGTGATGGTGGGTACAGGTTTGAAGCTTTTTTATGGCATTCAGCTGTCTGCCTCCACTCCTCTCAGTTTTGTCTTCTTTAACTTTCATTTACTACTTCATGGAATCCATTTGTAATTCTACATTGTTTTATAGTTAATAGATGGAAGAGAACTAGGAAGGAGGTTATTGTGTGAGTGTGGGCTGCTTTTTGGTGTGGGTTTTTTTCTTTTTTTAAATGAAAGTGAAATGGGGCTGGAGTGTGGGAAATTCCTTCCTCAGCAGTCACTTAACAAATTGGCCATTTTTCATCTACTCTGAGTCGGGGGAAGGACTGTCAAAGAATTTTAAAAGAAAACACTGCAAAATCTTATTAATTGAAGAAAGATTTTTGGTCTTCATTTTTCCAACGAATGAAAGCAAAATTCATGCATCATAATTTGGGATATTGTTCCCTAAAAAGGCTATAACAAGTAACACCAGGCAGACAGCAGATAGAGCAGGAAAACACTAAGGTATGGAAAAAACCAAAGCCTGGATACTGTGACTCTGTCAATAGTCAAAATTTTCAACACATTCATTTTTAATTTATATTTCATTTAGGAACATAAGATTTACTATCATGATTTAACCATTACTCAACTAAGCCAAGGGGGACCCTAACTATTTCTTACAGAACAACACACATACACACTCTTGGATCTTCCTTCCTGCATTCAGACTATTTTTTGTATTACTGCACAATTTTGTTCTATAAATGCAGTGAAATATCACTTCAGTGTTACCAGCATTGTGGCACCCAAGAGCACAGGAGTGATGAGGGATTCAGGCTCCCTGCTTAGCAGGGGAGAAAAGCAGGAATCTGCAATAACTGAGCTGGGCACCTCTGAGCTCAGGTTGCTGCAAACATCCCAGGCTATCAGTGCAGAAACAGCTCCAGTGCAAGACAGACCACTCCTGACTGCCTGTGGGGGTTAACTGCAGCTGAGAAATCCCACTTGTACATGGAACCAACAACTCTTGCATAATTACACTGATAAAAATGGATGGTCTGGATTTGTTCAGCCACAAAAGCCAGCCAGTCAACCTTTCAAAGAAACTTCAATTTTCTATACAAGTCTTGGTGATGAAAAAAAAAGGTGAAAAAAAGCTTCTCTGTCTGTCTACTACATGTTAACAACAGAGCTAAGGGTAATATTTGGGTACAGGATAAAGAGATATCACCTAGATATTCTGTCCTGCTAGATACAGCCTGGCTAAGGATGGTTGTGCCCTTTCAGGCATCCAGAGCTCATTGTCCCCCAGACTGCTTCACAGGAAAATTGCTTCCCTGGACTGCACCCCTGCCATTCTTTGCTCATCCCCATGCAGATCAAATCCATACACTTGGCAAGGCTGGAGCACACACAGTTTGATAACACAGCATTTAGCACAGTCAGCACCAGAGAGAGGCAGGTACCTCAATGCACAGTTCTGAGCACAGGAATAAGCACTCCTGGCCTCTGGGGTGAACTGCTTTCCCTCTGAACTCTTGGCCTTCATACACTATGCAATACTGAACTCATCTGCAACTACTTTTTTTTTTTTTTTTAATTTTTTTTTTTTTTTTCTGCTTTGGTTATAAGGTTTTGTTTTTTCTTTTTAATAGACACTGCCATAGGAGTGTCAGATATTCTTTCAGTACAAAAAGGTTCATCTAAAGAGAATATACATAGAGATTCCCTGGATGTCACAGGGGATTTCAGTCAAACTCTTTGGTCAGTAGATCCCTCTCTTTCCATCTCACACACAAAAACCATTTCAAGGTGTGCTTTCATGATTGCCTCTGTGCTTCCATGGCATTTCCTCCACTTTTGTTCAGTCAATGGAACAACCTCACACGATGCCCCATCTCTTGTGTTTGGATTCAACTCCTAAGGACCCTCAACACCATTTCTCAGGTTTGCTTGGGCTGTGTGTACATTTGTTTGGCTGATGGCTTCAATTCTTGCAGCCATTTTATGCTGCTCCCTGCCCTGCTCTGAGGCCAGGGTAGCTCTGAGGGACATTTCAGCCCAGCCAGTTGCACTGCAGTCAGTCCTCCAGGTGACTGATCAGATCTGATGAAATATCCCCCTCCAAAATGGAGGTAAAGCAGGTTAAGGCAATTCTGGTACCACAGTTCACTAAACTCTTCCTATTTTAACCTTCCTATTGTAACCCTTCAGATTCTAATTTAATCAACACCCCAGTTTTTGCAACCTTTTCCACCTATGATTCATATTACCTTTCCTGGAAGTATTTCCTTCTTTTTTTCAAAAATTCTTTTTTTTTTCAATTATAATCAAACTTATTGCCTGTACTATGATAGCACATGCTTATTGTGTGGTTGTATATTACCCACATGGCAACAGTGAGACCTCGTATTTGACAAACTCCTGTGTGTAGGCACAGCACAGACAACATTCAGGTAAAAAAAAACCCCAAAATCAAAAATCAACAAAACAAAACCTGCTGGAAGTTGAGTAAAAATATTTAAAAATGGACTCTGGAGTATCACAGGAGTTCCCTGGCCATTATCCAGATGGCCATTTGAGAAGAAATCACAATCTAATTCTTTCCTACCTTTATTGTCTGGGAAAAAAAAACTCTGCAATAATGTTGTGGAAAGGAAAGTACATTTGCATATATTGGATACTGGATATATACTGGGCTCAGTTCCTTACTGGATATGTCTTTCCTTGGCTGGTCAAATTCATTTCCTGTTGTAAATGCAAAGACTCTGCCTCCTTGCATTGAGTTCTGTTAGAAACCACCCAAGATTAGCTGACATAAATAGTGCACAAGTAAGCACAACGGGCTCAACATCCTACAAGCAAAGCTCTTTACTCTGCTAAGCTGAATTTTTTTTAGGTTTTGGCAAAAATATCATTTTAGAGACCCAATAAATGTACATTTGAGTCACAAGGCTTTTCTTAGCTGAAGATTTACATGGGCTTCCTTTGTATCAGCCACAAAAGTATTTTAAGAGTTTGGAAATTCTAGAAGCTTTCCTCCTGCCTTACTCAGCCACTCTAGCTTGATCCTCATTAAATCCCCTGACATGTAATATATTCCAGTGTACAAGAAGCCGTTCATTGCTTCTCCATGCTCGAGGCAATAGCCCCATTTCAAAGGCTGGAGCAGGAACTCCTGCAGGTGTTTCCTTACCCTCCGTGCTGAGCCAGGAGGGCTGAGCTAACACTGTGTGAATGAGTCCAGGGAATGCTTCAGAATGGCTTGGGGAAACCAGTTTTAGATTCCACCTAGGAGAGTCTCTGCTCTAGCAGAAGGTTCAGGAGGGGATTTATCTGCAGTGCAGGACAGTACTGGAGACACTCATCCCGTTTCTAACTCCATTCTGACCCCTGTGACCACAGAGCCAGAAGCTGACCCTGCTCCCCAACCTGGGTCAGACTGAAGACAAAACTGAGCCTGCAGCCTTTGCTTGTCCACTTGTGAAATGGAGATGAGGAATTTAGCAGCACGTTGTCAGGCTCACTGAATTTAATACAAGCAGACTTCTGAGATCTCAGGTGAAAGCCATGCCCCCTCAGCCAAGGTTTTCCAAAATTCAGGACAGGAGTATATCAGGTTCAGCTCAGTACTGAGAATGTGCATGCTGAAGTAGAGACTTCTCTGACCCCTAAAATACTGGTTTTTAATGTATTTTACAATGAGGCATCAATATTTTGACTCAGAAAAGTGGCCATGTTTCTGAGCACATGTATTGCAATATTAGTAGAATTGACGTTTTTTCAGGAAGAGATTCAGGTTATTTAAAAGGGGACTTTTTTCAGTTAATTATATGCCCATGCACTCAATAAACATGAATTGGGACCCTTCCCTTCTGGCACTTCTCATGGATGCCTGTTCCCTGGTTGTGGCCCTTCCTTACCTGTGTAATTAGGAGGGCAGAGACACACATAGTTGTTGATCCCATCCACGCACGTAGAGTTATTCTCACAGTCATTATCTTCACAGTCATCTGGGTTTATTTCACACCTCTCCCCCTCATATCCAAGAAGACAAGAGCAGCTTTGGAGAAAGAAAAAAAGAAAGAAGTTAGCACGGATCTAAAGGAACAGGAGGTTTGAGGTATAAAACTGAAATGAAAACATATAACAGTCAGTTGGCGCCACATTCACTGCTGCTGTGAGGCATACAACAATTTAACCCCAAGTGTTTGGTGAAGGATGCACTCTGATGGGTCCTGGGGTCATGTAATTATTTACATGAGACAAAAATCATCCTCAGGAGCCAGCCTCTGCCATGCTCCCTTTGCTTGCTTTATTGATAACTATGGCCCTTAGCTGAAGTAAGCAACTCCAGGGCAGGAGAGTAAATATTCATCACAATATTCAAATCCTTGGCTTCCCTGTTAATGTTTTTGTGAGAATGTGGACATCTGCCTGCTGAGGACTGCACAATCACAGGACAACTTGGCAGCTCTTAGATACCTCGGTCTCTTCAAAGAACAGCAGCTTGAGTTGAGTTTACAGACATGAGCATTTTCTTCTCATTACTACTTTGTCACTTGTCCAAACAAGAAATGTTTGGGAATGATTGCTTTTACAAGTGCTGTGAGATTTCACTGTGTCTGCAGCTCCCCCAACATCTATTTGGAGAAGAGCTGATGATGCCCAGATAATTCAACTAAAACACAGACCACGGCAGAGCTAGTAATGGCTCTGTGAAGATGTGGACACTAGTGAAGAATAATTGCACTAGACATTTTATCTCACAGGAGTGTGATGTATGGTCCCTAGAGGGAGGGGAGCAAACTAAATGGCTGAAGAATGGCTTGATTTTTTTTCAATCTCCATTTCATCTCTAGATCTAGAAGCTATGGTTACAAACAGAACCTTTCTATTTTAAGCTGTCTGTAAGTGATGAAGAGGTGGAGGCCAGAGTTTCCTAAAAGAGAGCCTGAAAAATAGGAGGTAAGTGCTCCAGTAATATCTGGAATATCTTGTGAGAGGCAGCACTGATATTTGAAATGTCAGTTTTGAAGTGCCAGCACTGCTGTTCAGTAGTCACAGAAAGGGCTGTTTGGAGACCCAGTCCAAACTACACATTCACTCTGCTGTTCATTTCCTTTCTTATGCAGGCTCTGGTGGAAGAAAAGGAGCTGCACAAATAAAAAGCACTACTGATTGATGAGGATGAAAACCAGAACGCAATACAGCCGTCACACTAATTGCCATCCACTGCTTTTGGAAACCAGGAGAATTTCCAAGGCAGACATAGCTGCAGGGTGCTGTTTTCAGCTCTGACAAAGTGGACCTGAGGTGCTTATCCTGCTTGATGCAGGTGTCATGGGTTGGAGATGAGGAAAACCCTGGAGAAAAAGGAGCTCTTCAGAATCTGTGAAGAAAGCTGCAGGACTTTTCCTTCCCTTCCTCCTGTGTGTCACAGCCTGAGCAGAGAGCAGAGACTCCCAAGGGAGGGATGGCACAAAGCTCTGCATCCACCCTCAGCAGTCACAGGCTGGATCCTGAGGATTAGGTTAGATTCCTTGTGATGTGCAATCTCAGAAAGGAGTAATAAAGAGGACAAAAAATGGGAAGGGAATGTGTCTTGAGCCCTCACAATAGTGAGATCTCCCAAATGGGTACAGAAGAGGGACACTGGTCACATTCTGAGTCATCTTCATTCTGCAGGGACCATCCACAGGTCATAAGGGTTAGAAAACCTTCACCATGAATATAACCAAAACCAAACTGCTCCAATAAATCCAATTTAGGACACAATAAATCAATAAGGAATATTTTCTTTTCCTGTCTCAAGCTCATTATTGCTAATAAAACATGTCCTCTTGCTGACCCAGAGCCAGAGGATCACAGGAGGCAGAGAGGAAAGAAGAGCTGGCACATCATCTTCTGTGGCAATGCAAGTGTCAGGGAGGGGGTTAAAGACATCTAATTAAATACAGTGATACATTCATCATGTCTTGCTCTTTGATTACAAAACCCTATTTTCAGGGGTTTGTAACTCAGTCAAAAAAATATGCTCCAGGCTGCAACTTGGAAGACAAGGTCTCAGCTTGGGAACAGAAATTTTTCACTCCATTTAAAGGAAAGCAACAAGAGTGGCTTTGTGCTGTTGATTTTTTATGTGAACATAATGCTATTTTCCTTCCACAAAAGGGCTGGGACAGCCTGGATGCATGCAATTAAAAATGACATTATTAGACACTATCACGGTAATGGTTCACAGTGGAGTTACCATTAGTAACAATTCATTTGGGATTGTTAACATAAATTGCTCAGTATTAGGACACATTCCATACTCAGGGAAATGTCAGGATAATTGATGACATTTGGCTACTGGTCCTTTTGCAGTATAGGGAGTCTTTACATTATTGCTTACGTACGATTCTTTATTTTGATTTGCATTCAAATGTACCAGATATGAGGCCTGAAATGAAAAGATAAAACATACAACTTGGGACCTGGATTGAACCACATGTTGGAAGAATTGCAGTTTGGGACTGTTTGTATGTATTCTCCCAGAAAAGGCTTAGAAGAAAAATGAAGTCTGCTGAGTGACTGGAAGGTCATCAAACTTGGGTTCCAGCTGACCAAGGGAGAAAATGAATTCCAGAGACAATGATGAAAACTTTGCAGTGACTCAGTAGTGAACAGTGTGAGACAGCATTTCATGTGGATGGAAACATCCATTTCATGCATTTCATGTTGGAAACAATGGAGACATGCAGGAAACAACTGTTTCCTAAGTTGCTGTGTTTTAATAAAAGTCCAAAGTCCCTATTCCTCCTGTTCATGGATTGGAGTTGTGTTTTCCTATAAAGAATTAAATAACATCCCATTATCCTCATGAAGTTTCAAGGGAACACAAATGGCAACATTTTGGGGTAAACTTTTGGACCCAAAGCATTTTGTAAGTTTTTTTTTAAAGTTTAAAGTTTTAAAGCTTACTATATTAGATTTCTTTTTAATAAACTCTATCAAAACAGTTTAGCATCTGTTTATTAAAATACATATCTATACAGTGTCTCAGGTTTCAAAAAATATTAGCTTTTAAATAGATATAGTAAATTCTTTCAGGAATAATACAATTTCATGGCAAAGATGCCTTTTATGTCTAGATCCCAATGGAGTAGCCTGTAAGTCTGGAAGTGCAATGTTTTTCCTTGAACTAGGCAGAATTAACACTCGGCAGTTAATCAGTTCCAGGATTTTACATTTATGAGGGCACTTACAGTTTGTGGAAAATGCTAAAAAAAGCCATCTGGGAAAAGGAGGGGGGGTTTATATAGAGAAAAGTTAAAATAACCCAGAGCCTTTGTCTCCCAGCACCGCAGGTTATCAGAGATCAGCTGCTGCCTGTGGCTAAGTGCAGCAGAGCTGACAGCTCTGCTCCTGCCAAAGCCTCCCTTCCAGGTGTGCTGAGCCACCAGGACATGTCTCACTGCCCATCTCTTTCATCAGCCTTAGTAAGTGACTTTTTGGGCAACCTTTTGTCAAGGCAGGCACAGATTACATTACAAAGAGCAATTCACAGGGAGGAAGAACTTCACATTTCCACTCCTCTCTGAGTCACCCCGTGTCACTTATCTGTTCTTCAACACAGGGGTCACCCCTACTTGAAGGAAGAGAATATGAAAATTACTCAGGATTGAAAAAGTGCAAGGGTAAAAGAGGACAGAGTAACTTCAGCTGAACCTTTGCCCTTGGCTGTCCCACCAGGATCTGCTATTCCAGCAAACCTGAGAGCCTCAGGCCCCTGCTGCTCACAGCCCTTGTGGGCACCAGGCACAGCAGGGGCATTGGGCTGGAATCTCAGTCATAACTAAGAGTTTCCTGTCTTTGGGGGGAACATCATCACCTTAACATTATTTCAAATAGTAATTCTCTTGTCTAAGGCCACAGAAACTTGAGAGTTAAACAGCTTGGCATTTCATAGGGAGAGAACTTTGGCTTAAGTTTCCTTTTTACAAGACTAAAGATTTGACAAGTTTGGCAGCAGGACTTGTGTATGAATATATTTCCCTAGGGAAGAGAATATACAGAAGATATAATTTCTTTTACAGGCCACACAACAAAAAAATCCAAGGAGGCCTCTCATGAAAATGTTTCTGACATCCACTTCCTCACAGCACATAATGAAGGGCAGCATTTTCCCATCCTGGTGAACACAATCTATATGCACATAACTCTGACTGCTGCCATCCACTGGAGAGATTTCCCACCAAAAAACCCCAACCAACCAACCAAATTCAATCTAGAAATGTTTCTATATCTTCCTTGTCACTGACTGTTCCATCTCCACACCACATTTCCCTAAGCCAGGCTAAAGCTCCACAGTTCTGCAGAGCCACAGAGATTATGGACTGACTGAATTAAAAACAAGGAGAAAATGGAGCAATGCATGTGCTGAACATTCAATTTTATGCAGCAGGATTTTGGTGAGATATGGTTTTATGTGTCTTTTATTAGACCAACTGAAACTATATAAATAACTATAAAAGCAAATCCTTCCCTAAAAAGCCTCAAATGTTGTTCAGCAACAAAACCACCCCTGCAGTTTTATAAAGGATCTCGAAAACAATGTTCATTTGGAGCTGAAACAAAACCTCTGAAATTGTAAAATTCATTCAATTCATGAGAGAAATTCATAAGTAGCTCTCAGTTTGGGTCATTCAAAACTCTTTATCTACTACCACAGAAGAAAACAAAAATGCTAAAGAAAAATCCAATCCAAAATGTATGTTGAAAGTTCTCATTCTAGTATTATGGATATTATAAAATGTTTTACTACTGCATTTATAGTATCAGCTATATTTTTGAAAAATGGGTACTGAGTGACAAACTGCAGATACTCTAATGTGGTGAGGTTTTACATCAACACAAGCTGGAAAGAGCTATGTACATGAATGACCAGAAAGGAAAGTGAACTGAAGACTGCCAGATCATTAATTCTCTCAAGTAGAAACTGAACCTGAACTTTTACTCCAAAAATTGCTGGGCCTGCTAAAATCTGAATCAAGAGGAGGTAGATCAGATCAGAGAAGTGGTTTCACCAGAATTTACATAGTCAGTCAAGCAGCACAACCACTTGGATGTGCTGTGACCTGCTGAGCCTCCCCCTCTCCCAGCACCATGACCCTGCAGACACATCCTGAGCCTGGAGCCTCCTCTGCTCTGCTCAGGGCTGTCACAGGGCTCCAGCTGAGCCCTGAACTGCCCCTCATGGAGATGTGGCCATGTCTGCTCCTGCTCTCCACGCTGGAAAACCTCCAGCTGCTGTTCATTACAGAGCCTGACAGTATCTCTTCATCCCTATCAACCTGGGCTTTTCCACTGTAATAGCACCAGTGTCCTGTGTCCTGTGATGTGCTGCATCTGCTTCTGGAAGCAGGGAATTCTTGAGGGTGGGCAGGCACAGAGAGAAGCATTGGGGCATTTATTTTGTTTACTGCTTCTTCTTTTGCAAGAAACAGCATAAATATGGAGGAGCAAATCTATGAAAATTCTAGCAGTTGTTTTTTAAAAAGAAACTCTGTCAACTTGAATGACAATCAGTGACCAAAGCCTCAAACTTGTATTTTCTTTGCTGTGAAGTAGTGCCTGCAGCAGTGCAGAGCTCCCAGCTATCTCATTAAAATTTCTGGACTTCTCTTGGACTATCCCCACCTACATCTTTGTTATATGGGCAAACTGAAAGCCACAATATCCAGCTGCAGAGGTTATTCTCTTGCAGGCACAATGCTTAAGATGTGGCAATCTCCCCATGCTTTTTAATTGTTTCTTTAAAGCCTGTTTGTCTGCAAGATTCTTCAGCATGAAAACATTTTGGATCTGGCTGTCAAGCAACAGATGCTCACTTTACAAATACAAAAACAGCTTAGATGTGAGACTGAAATGCCCCAAGGAAAATAAGGAAACAGATAACACAATGCAGATCATAGAGACTGTTCAAAAGCTCTTAAATATATATTCCATTATGAGGAAATAAGGAGGCCTGTTTCACAGGAAACAATATGTCATACCACTGCAACCAAAGCAATAGTTCTGTATGGCAAATAGAAGTGCCACATGCAGCAGTTTCTATAAAGTAGCCATTACAGTTCATTAATGCAAACCAGAAACACATTAAATTTTATCATCTCATTTTAAATGAACTTTGTGCTACTACCTGAATCCGTCTTTATTTGTCTCTGTGAGGTGGCAGGTCCCTCCATTCTCACATGGATTTTGAATGCAGGAATTCATGGGCACACTGCAGTCTCGACCCTATTTGGGAAAATTAAAAAACCACAATGTTAGTAAGATTCATGTCATCTGAGTCAGTGTCTCTTGTTCCTTCACTCTACTTGTGGCATCACTTACAAGAGGTCTGTGGTCTTCAGACCCATGACATCACCTAATGTTCTTTATTAATGATCACATTTATTCATGACTTCAGTGAGAATTTGGGCAGGACAACTGCTTTGTCCAGTGGGACTGGTGGGTATCTCAGGATCACTTCAGATTCAAGACTAATGAACTCTTTCACTGGAGTGTTTTAAGGAAACAGCTGGTTCCACCAGCACTCCAACACACTTTAATGTTAATTACAATGAAAAGAACGACTCCTGACCAAAGGTAAGCAGAAGGCCACACACAGTGAGCACAAACCCACGTGGAATCAGCACTCACCACCTGCATTTACCAGCACTCAGTTAAAGCCTGCAACAGCACACACTGCTCATTCCCAGAATCAGAACCCACCAGGGAGAGACCCTTTGTGTGGTGGGAGCTGACTTGGAATTTCTGCACAGAACACACCAAGATTTCTTCATTGACTCAGTTCCATTCTTTAAGACTGCCCTAGAACATAGCTCAATTCTGACTGAACCTCACCAGCTTGAGCAACCTCCACTGCTACTGACTTTTTGCTGACCCTTCAAGGCATAAACATATTTCTCTGCTCATTATATTCTGCTGATTAGAACAAGCTATTTGTAAAACTGGCAAATACACTGAAGAGTTACTGACACAGTAGGGTGGAGTAAAGCCACCCCAAAGCCTTAATACTCAAAGAAATCACAAGGCGTTCAAGAGATCACTCTGCTCTTCCTGCTGAAGATCCTGCCAGCAGTCAACCTCTGCCAGCTCATCTACTGGAAAGCTGGTAGATTACTGCAGTCAAGGAGAAAAGTATCTTGGGAGATACAATAATTCAGTCCAGGTAGCTTTTTTTGGTCTTAATGTCTCTGGAGTGCTTATCTTGAAATTGGTGCAGCCTCAATTCAGCCTAACCAAGGCATAAAAAACCCAAATCAGCTTATGAGTGTGAACTCTAGTACAGGGCTCATTTGATCTGGTCTGTCACTCCTGGTGCTTGGCTCTTCCTCACATGTCATACAGTTCAGTCCTCCAAATAACTCTGAAATCTTCAGTACTTTGCAGCAGGCAGAACATGCAGCCATCATGTGAAGAACAGAGGTAAGAAGTGAGGCACACTGACTGTCACAGAATCACTAGGCTGGAGAAGACCAACAGGATTGAGTCCAGCCTTTGGCTGATCACCACAGTGACAATCACCCAACACCCAATTGTTTCCTGAGCACCTCTAGAGATCCTCACTCCATCACCTTCCTAGGCAGCTCATTCCAATGTCTAACAAGCATTTCAGTGAAGTTTTTCCTGATAATCCAACCTGAACCTTCCCTGGCACAGCTTGAGGCCATTTCCTCTTGTCCCATTGCCAGCTGCCAGGGAGCAGAGCTGACCCCCACCTGGCTGCACCCTCCTTCAGGGACTTGTACAAAGTGAGAGTCTCCCCTGAGCCTCCTTCTCTCCAGGCTGGGTCTCCATCTCCCTCAGCCCCTCCTGTGACTGCCCAGACCCTCCCCAGCCCCGTTCCCTTCTCTGGACACGCTCCAGTTCCCCAGTGTCCTGCAGTGATGGTGGCCAGGACTGGACCCAGCACTCGAGGTGTGGCCTCAGCAGTCACTGCCCTGGTCCTGCTGGCCACCCTACCTCTGGTACAAGCCACTGCCACTGGCCTCCCTCCCACCTGGGCAGCCCTGTTCTGTCTCTGGAGACCAGCAGCTCCTGGTCCCTTCCTGCCTGGCAGCTTTCCTGCCCTGTGCCCTCAGCCTGCAGCTGCAGGGATTGGTGTGAGCCAAGGGCAGCAACCTGACCTTACTGAGCCTCATACTGCTGGCCTCCAGCAATATGTATACACATATATCATACTTTTTATATTATAATCATCCAACACCACAGAGAAGCTTTGCTCACAAAGCTGTATTTCTTGAGGCTCTATCTCCAGCATTCCCCAGAGTGAGGAGAAGCAGTTTGCATTTTAAAATTCCTGCAAATACAAGGAGAGAGGGACAGACTTCTTCACAGTTGTAGCAGAAGAGCAGCACTTGCAAAGGACAGGAGAGAGGCGTGGGCAGCCTGTGCCTGGCTGTGAGCTCATCCCAGCACAGCCCTTGCCCAGGGCCTGGCACAGGGGTCTGCTCCATCCCTGCTCCATCCCTGCTCCGTGTGCCAAGCAGCCTGTCCTTCCCCATCTGAAATGCTGAGTCCCCAAATGCTCAGGCAGAGCTGGGATGGTGCCGAGGGAAGCTCATGCAGGTTTTATTTTGGCACCATGCGGCCCCAGCACTGTGTGGATGTGAGCCATGGAGCAGTGGCACTGATCTGCTCCCACCCTGCTCCAACACTGCCCATCTGTGCCCTGAGCCCTGCGTGTTCACCACCTTATTGCAGTGAAGCTGTTGGTTTTTATACTTTTCCTGTGTCCCTGAAGAATTCATTATTACATAGATACTTCACTAACACCAGTAACTTCTATTTCATACAAACCCTTCCCCCCTGCATCACTAAAATACTAAACCCTCGGCAGCCAAGTGGAGCAAGCACCAAGGCATCTGTTTTTCTGAAGGTTTTTGTCACAGTTGAACACCATATAAAACAATCCCATCACTTCCACTATAATTACTCAGAGTAATTTGAATGTTCTTGTAAAAATTTAATGAAGGTAAATGTTAAAATTAGAGCAATGCCCTTTCAGTCTCTTGCACTGGCACGTGAAGTCTTACATGACAAATTCTGCTCTCATTTCCTACTGAACATGGCTGAATTATTGGTTTCTTGGGCTTCAGACAGCATGGAAACCCATTAGAATGTGCTGCTGAACCAGACAATTGCAGCACAAAGTTGCTATGTGGCTTTAAGAAAATGAGAGTCTCTCTGACTCAGTTTGCTCATTGTAATAAATGGACAAAAACACTTAATCCTTCTCTGAGGATTCTCTTCTCGGAGCTGACTCCATGAGTAGCACACTGAGAGCCCACAAAACAAGTACAACCTCTCCAACAAGGAAGATTTTGAAAAACAAAGAACTTTGAGAGGAGAGAAGCTGCAGAAAATAGTGATACTAATAAATTTACAGCAAGGCAAGGCCATTTTATTTCTGTATGAGACTGTCACTACCCAGAAGAGCCTGAAGACATTCTAGAAACATCTTTCAAATGAATAATGCAATTCTCCAGTCTCAATTTACAGTAAGACTTCTTACTGGAAAAATGGAATTGCTGTCAAGAATCACTAAAATTAATTTATCTGCGAGCTGGGAAATACTCCTTGAGTTACACTGCCTGGAAATAACTATTGTTACAAAGGAGAATATTGTCTATTTGCTTCAAGACTAAAGAGCCTTTTAATGAGGCCTGAAGCAGAAAAAGAGGTGCAGACTTGTTTCAAGGACAGGCAAGAAGATAGGACTGTCTCAGCAATTCACAGAAAGAGGATGAAGGTCCCTCTGTGTGCAATATTTTTCTTCTAGAGCTCTTCTAGGATACAATAAATTTTTGTCTAGTCTGATAGCAAGGCATTAGATCCAAACCACTTTAATATATTTTCTCTCATTTTCTGGAGGAGTGGAAAGGTTTAGGCATTGAAACAGGAAATTTCTGCAACTTATTAGAAGATGTATGTGTTCAGAGTCCAGCTGTCCTTTTAAAGATGAAGTACCTCAGCTGGTCCAGACTTTATCTGGGCTGCTCCAGCTCCATGTTTCAGTGAATGAGAACAGAACTATTCACCATATACAGAAAGAGTAATTTTTTTGTTTGAAATTACCCATACTGGGCGTTACTGTATCTACAAGCTGTTCCTCAGCACTGCTGTGCCAAATTCCAGCTTTTACAAGGATCCAATACTGGGAACATTATATCATGATCAATAAAACACCCAATAACAAGTAGCAAAAACTAATAAGAACCCTCAGCAGGAAGAACAAGGGACAATACAGTAAAAAAGCACTCATTTGCCTTGACACTGTTTTAACCACTGCAATAATTTTTTTCAGTTAATTTTCAAGAATTGGTATTGTCTGTATAGACTATGAGTTTCATTCACACTCACATGGCAGAGGTTTGAACTCTGCCCATCCCAACAGATTGTTCTCCCATTTCTAACAGCAGTGGGTGCAGAAAAGGGGTGGCAGCACAGAGCTCAGCACAGGCAGAAGGTGGAAAGCTCCTGGTGTACAAAACCATCACTGCTGACTGCAGGGAAAATACGACCCAGGCAGTGAGGGAGACACCTGCAGACAGGCAGGAATCTATCCAACCTCCCTGGTTTGTGAATAGGGAGACCTCTTTCCAGCTAATTACAGCCCTGCTCAATGACTACAGTGTTTCACAGCATGCTGGAAAAATGAGCTCTGCAACAGAAATACCAAAGTTTATTCGACTTGTTAACAACATACAATGTGTTCATAATAAATTTTAGTTAGATGGTATATGTGGAGAACAGATGGTAGCATTCATGTGTTTAGTAAAAATACTAAATTAAGACAAATATAGTTGATAGAGACTTTAAATTAAGAAGCAGGAAATTTTCATAAACAACTTAATTATCAAGGTCTAAATACAGCTAAAGCTTTTAGGGAAAACAGACAAAATTACATCTACAAAGACACTGTTTTGCACACTCTGTCCTTTACATTCCTAATTGTGGGAGTAATGCATCCACATCCAAGTCTCAGTCTCACAAACATTAAAACACTTGTCTTATGGGTTTCCTGGTCAGAAGTTAATAAGAAACCATTACATTTAAGTGAAAAGGGTTAGTAAATCTTCCACTTCATGATAGGCTGGAAGGAAAATTCACAGAAAGATAACTGAGAAGAACACTGTGTTCCATGAGCACATCCAGGAATGTTATCCAACCTACCAGTATCTCCCAGCTTTAACATTTCAACCTCCTAATCCTGGGAAATGAAGAATAAATGAGACACTTGCAGCCACTTTGTTGAGCTGTGCTGTGCTCCCACAGAGTGTGGTGAGGTTTTTATCAGTTTTATTAATTATTTTGAACTAAGTTGATGCACACACTTGATTGTTGCTACACCTGGATGTGTCAGTGGGACCTGCCCTTCAATTCAGACCTGCAAGGTCCATCAGCAGAGGGAAGGACTAAATGTGGTGTGCAATAGTAATTTCTTGATGCCTCATATAAAAAAATGAGATGGGAAGAGGAAAGGAGAGGGGAAAAAATCCAGAAGCAATAGAAGACACAGACACTCAGCACAGAAAGAGAATTCTGTCTGAACTTTTGAATGCAGCTTTTTCCTTTGAGTTTTACTTCTTTCATGCTTAGTAAAGTGAGAACTTTGATCAAAGGTTTTCTGAAGCTGTGCCATGCAGCTATCCAGTAAGGTATAAACTGATGCTAATTCTTACCTAATAGCATTTTTTACCTTCTTTCATCACTTGAATCCTTTATCCCTCTGCCAAAACTAGTCAAAATTGGAGGGTAAATTGAAATTTTCCAGGGCAGGAAGGGAATGAGATGTCTCATGAACAAAGTTTTATCACATAAACTTCAATTCCACTAGAAAATTAAGCTGGGAAGAAAAAGAATGAGGCATTCAGCAGTTTTCCCTGTAATAAACACATTTAGCAGCCATAAATACAATGAAGAAACAAGAAGAACTTTGCGTAATTGACCGAGGAAACACGATACCATAAATTCAGCCTCCCAGCCAACGCTCCAAGTTACAAGTTTACTAGGAAAAGCTCTCTCAAGTTCTATTCATGGCTGTGTATTTCAGAGCCTCTTAAGGCAGGGAAACCCAGTATTTGCTATAATGGGATCATAAAAAGAAGTTTTACAGTACTGCAAGTCTTAGAGCAGTTATGGAAGCCATAAGGGCATCTGGTGCAGCATGAGGGACTTGATGGATCCCTGCAAACACAGCTTTGGGAAGGGAATGCTTCAAATAATTAGAGATGTGCGTGAAGAATGGAACTAACTTCAAAACATAAAATTAACTTAAATTTTTTTAAAGGAAGGACTAAGCAGTGCAGCATTGGGAAGGAGTGTTGTTTTACCAGTGAGGCCATTTGGAACTGATTTGCTGATTGCACGGATATTCAGGCGCATGCAGAGCTGACACTGCTATCCACACACAGTAACATGAAGCTCTTCAGCAGATCCAGGTGATACTGTGTTCCTTGTTTATGCTCTTTCTGGCCATAGACAGAATGGCCAAGCCTCAATCTGGAAAAGAATTATCTGATGCTCATTGGCAAGGTCAAACAACTAGAAGAGCTGGCAGGGCGTGCGCTAGATCCATCTGCTCAGGCATATATACAAATTATTTGGCAAGGCACAGATAATATCACAGCAATTTTGGATCAGACTGCTTTCAAATTGCCAGGTGGAAGTTGAGAGATTTTGATCATCTGTTGTTCACAAAAATCTTGTGACTCCTGCTTCTGAGCACAGACCTTGCTACAGACACCCACACCTCAGGACAAATCCCCACTCACACTGGGGATGAATTGATTCTTTTATTTCAGTCACCCATCCCAATGGGGTAATAAAAATGTGACATCTGAGGATTGCTGTTAGAAGCCAATTGATTTCATAAAAAATCAATTTATTTCATCCCCCTCTCATTTGGAATAAAAGATTTTAATATAAATTTGAATTTACCTAGCAGAATCTGAATTACTTTTTCAGTTCAGCATCTCTGTTTATACAGCTGTACTTACACTGACATATCCATACTGCAACAGAGTTGCCTGCTGCTCATAAACATGAGAAATACTATTTGCTAAATGGCACAGAAGGCAGGTTATGAACAGAAGAGACCCTGATATTGTTCTTGTGCTGTCCCTCCCACCACTCAGCTGATTTAGCTCCCTCTGCAAACTTTCTCAGTGCTACTATCAGAAGCAAAAATACAGTCAAAATTTAAAACCCACCATCTTCCTCTTCATAGTTACCTCTATGCCAGTCTAGCTTCATCTGGCATCTGATTAAACAATAACTGGCCATGGCAGCAGCACTTCTTAGTGACTTCCTTGTCCTTGTTAATAAATCACAATTGTCAATTTATAGCAAATTAGGCAAACTCTGCTCTCTTAAGCCTTATTTTATTTCAATCAGAAAGATTTATGACCCTCCAGGGTATAATACACCTTCCATTACTTCTCCAGCTAGTAATCATGAATATGCCTGTCAATGTCAAAGTGCAAGGATTCATCATATTATTTTTTAAAAACTCTGGTTCTTCTCCTATGAGTATGGAATTTAATTCTCTGTGGACATTTGAGGTTTATTTTGCAATTATATTAATTACCATGCAAATCCTGATTGCCCTTCTAAACCTCTCCTTACATAAGCACTTTGGGTTTCAATGGTCTTTGGGGCTTTTAATCAATGACAGGAGATATGTCATTAATCCATCACGAGTCAATTCACACAGCACATGTCTGAAATGAGTCCAGAAGTGCCAAACTGGATGGGACAGGTGCTCTAGAGCTCCCAAGGTTGCAACTGATTGATCCAGACTATTGTGTGGACATTTTGGGAGATGCAGAAGAAAATTAGGGACACTGAAAATAGTTAATTTTGCTGAGGGTTAACTATATATAAAATACAATGTGATATATTTGATGTAAATCCAACACTGAATATTTCCTATGTAGTCTCTAATTCAACCAGTATTCATGAATGAGAACAGTGGTTTTCATACCTTCAAAATATTTAAGTGCCTATTTATTTCGAAATACATTTTGCAGTGACAATAAAACTTCCCCTTTCAGGCTATCCAAAGTCAGTCCTTTTCAATATGAACTCTGTAGAGAAAGTTACAAAGACTGGACATTTGAATAGATAACAAAAATACTATCAATATTATTTAAGAAATAAAAAGCAATTGTTGTATTTTAAATTAACTACGCCTAATACTTAAGCTACTGAACAGCCTGCCTGGAGAGGAGGCACACATTATGAACAGAAACCCAATGAAGCCTAACATGAGGCAGAGATTATCTGATTAAAAAATCTCTCCAAAAAGCTCACTGGGTTTCTGAAATAAATAGAGCTAAAGATGCTGGAAGAGTCCCAGTCTCTTGGAAGAACCTTCTGCTGGCACATCCCTGTTTGTTAAGGATGCAGGCATTTGGTTTGCAACAGCTCTCTGTTGATAAAAGGTCTCACACTGAAATTCATATTATTTCAGCAGAAATGTCAGTGTAATCTGTTTTGCTTGTGGAAGATCTGCAAAGCTTCCCGTGCAAGGTTTCCCAGCTCAGAGACACCAGCAATCCTTTCTGAAATCAATCTGATAGTGGCTGAACTGGCAGGTAACACAGGCAGGCAGCAGTGATTTCAGAATCAAATGTGCACATGAATTTTTCAGACTACTAAACAAGTGGGACATGCCCACTATGTGAGGCAAGAGCAGAATATTTATGTCAGAGGTTCTCAGCAGTTTGAGGAGGGGACCCCAGGGACCATGGGGGTGAGAGAGCTTTGGGACAACCCCACCTGCAGTGTTTGTGCACTTATCCCTACTCATTAATCCAATCCCAGTCTAATTCCCAAAAAGTTTGGCATTAGATCATTTCTATTAACAGGAGTGGCTTTACTCTTCTTTTTCATCTCAGCCTGCTTATAGCAACTTCATCAATTCCACCATCTCCAAAGGAAAGGAGAAAATAAGGCAATCAACCTCCCAGGACAATATCTGTTCATGTTCTTGGACAACAAAAGAAACCCAAAAGCCATTTCATGGAGTACACTCAGTGCCAAGAAAGCCTCAAGGATAACAGATGACAGAAAATCACAAGGAAATTTACAATAAGGATTTTCAGCTGTGGCCAACTACGTCAACTGGTTCAATCATGCAGAAATGGTGGGATGCAGAAAATTAAGACCTGGTTAAACAGAACTTGATTAAGCAGAATTATAGGAACCAGCAATCACCTGAAAGGCAGAAAAACCACAAAGGAAGAAAAATTTTTATTTAGTGTAATAGGACCAGGCAAACATAAGAACAAGAGCCTGAAATTCAGACTAAATGCCAATAAAAACTTCTCCTTTACTCTGGGAAAAGAAAGATCGGAAGTCTGGTCACTTATTTAGAACTAGACCAGGAAAACCAACGTGAAGGGGAATAATCCATGCTGACAACAGAATGAATGTGACAGTTCCCACCTGTGGGCACAGCTCCCCATCCCCTGAACTGCTCAGCTCCTTCTGATGCAGCACTGCACAAACACACTGAATGCCTGAAGCTGCTCAACATCTGCTTTCTTGTTGGCCTTACAAAAATCAAAATACTTCTTCAGAGCTGCTTTATTGTTAAGAGCCCTCATTAGGGGCTGCCACACTCCATGAGTGGGTTTTTACAGGGCCTGTGGTGGGTGTGTTCCTGCCTTGACACCTTCAGCCAGCAACTGGGGTGGTAATCCCTCCCTAAGCCATTCATTTTATGCTCTTCTACATGTAAATCTCCATTTTCTTTAGACCTACTACAACAGAAAGGGCAAAAAGCAAGTAACACAATTCTGACTGCTGCATGGTAAATTTTACAGAAAAAGCACATAGAAGAAAATATTGTGATTTCTGCATTTTTTTTTCTGCCCTAGGAGCTTTATATGAAATAAATTATAACTACTTACTGCTTACTTGTGTTTGCCCTAAAAATCCACACATAAATGCAGATCTACTCATTTTATGGGGCCACCCATTACCTCTCATCCCTAAAGGCTTTCTCTTTTATTTTACTATGAGTGGAAAATACTTCTTTGCCATTCATTAATAAGCATTTTCAGTATGGTTAAAATGATCAAACAAAAATAAAACACCCCAGATCACATAAACACACACTCCAGGAGAATTTATTAGAATGAAAGTTCAAGGCAGAACCACCTCACACAAACTGCACTGGTTTCTTCTACACGAAATCTTGGCATTGAGCTGACATTCCAGTGCCTGTCCCCCTGACCCTGACACTGGGAGAGAAGAGAGGCCAGGGCAGAGCAACACGTGGAGGCAGAGAGAGGAGTTTGCTCTCCTGGCTCGTGTGGATGAGGGCAGGCTGCTTAGAGTCCCTCCCAGTTTCTTCTTTGCAATTCCAGCTTGGGGATTTATTTGTGTGCTGAGGGATGCACATGGGGACTCGTGTGTGTGTTAACAGAGCCAAAGAAACAGGATCAGCCTGACAAACCAGGCACAGACTCAGCACAGCAGCAGCCAAAATCTGCCCTGGGTTCCATCCACTCAGCCCAGCCAGGGCCAGGGCAGCACCTGTGGCACAGGGGCAGTGCTGAGAAAACCTTCTTCATGTCAGCCTTGTGCTCAGCAGCCACAGCTCCTGCCCAGCTGCACTGACACCATCAAGTGCTGCACAGAATTTATATCAGTGCACAACATGGGGTATGTGTGAATCCCCCATTTCCCAGAGACATCCCGCTCTGAGACCCTCCACTTCTAAACTTGTTTCCAGGGACAAAAACCAGGCATGGGAGGTGGGGAGGGGGAAGAGCCAAATTCCTAGCAGAACTTTAGAGCCAGCTTCCTCACTAAATATCATTCTGGCTTCACTATAATGCCTCCCACCACAAGAGTCTGGCTGCAAAGAATGCTGTCTCTCCAGAGCCCAAGAGCTTTGCCCAGGATTTTTCCAATTGTATCTGTCATCCTGGATGATTGGTGAAATTGCTTGAACCCTCAAGACACCACAGGGCTGCAAGAAAAGTCAGGACACTGGCTGAACTCACCAGGGAGGTGAACAGATTTGGATAAAATTTAGAGCAATTCCACCACAGACATGCATCAGCATCTGGTGCCTGGAGTGTGGGATATGAGCTGTGCCAATTTTACCTATCTTCTCTTTCCATTTCAGAGAGCTTTCAGTGACAGCAGAACCCAGAGGTGACAAACATCTGCATTCCAGCAGCTCTGGCTCCTTTACCTGAGCAATCAGAGAGGCTTTGGAGATTCCTAGGCAGGCACTGAGCTTCCTGTTCTGGGTTGGCAATGTTCTTTCATTTCAGGCAAAACAAAAATATATTTTAAACTCCTCCCCCAGTTCTACAAATAATTCTATTTGAAATAAAGCTAATTATCCTTTATTTGTTGCTACCTCAATTTCAGGAAAAAGAAAGTACAAAAGACAAAAGTTAGCCAAAAAACTCCAAAAGGGCATTTTCAGCATAAAGCAATGACAAAATACACAGTGTGTTGGTTTTACTCATCTTAGTTTCTGCTACAGTTATTAAAGTGAATTTTTTCCCAATGGCTTATTGACTGCAAGTTTGATTAATCTCTTGAATTCCAACACTCATGGACTCAATTTTGCAATGTCAGTGGGAATACTTAGAAGCCACACACTCTACAGAATCAATGAGCTGGTAGGTTCCCTTATCTGCTCCCCAGCCCCAGCTGCACTCACACACACTGGCTCTTGCAGGTGGCCAGTAGCATTTCCAGCAGGAGAAAGCTCCATCCCTCTACTCACAATCAGACTTCACAATCTAAACCACACATATTATTTAAATAACCATTCAAAGAATGCCATGGAGAAGAGAAAAGAAAACCCCAACCCACTGGAGAATGACACCTATGCCTGTGTTTAATATGAAAACACAGTTCTATAACATGGAGAGCCAGCTCCTGCCAGCACTGGTGGCACCCTGGAGCTCCTGCCAGATGCTGGAGGTGCCATATCCCACTCCTTGGGCTTTCTTCCCAAAGTACAGCCACAACAGCACTGTTTCAACCATGGCTTATCTTCAACAAGCACATTCATCACCCATTTTAAGGAAAGAGCAGCAAAGCAGCTCAGCACTCCCGTTCCTGATGAGCAATCTCTGTTTCTGTCCTCATCAAACACCCCTGGGACTCTCCAGCCTCGCAGCTCAGGTGGTCCATGACTTATCTCACTTGTGAGTTTACCCAAACCATCAAGGGCAGCACTAAAATTGCTAAAAGCCCACAAAGTTTACATTCAATAGCAAAAACACCTCTGTGAGCATGAAAAGTAACCCTCATCAGTGTGACAGTGAAAAGCAGACCACAGGGTTTTGAGAATGCAGTAAACTGGGAGAATATCCTCATCCATCAGGAACTAGTTGGCACCTGGTAACTTAGGTGACTTTCTGCTGGCTGCCCTGTTTTTTCTGAAGGCTGGCATGAGCACAGGAGCCCCAGAGAGCTGCTTGCAATGCCTGTCCCTTCACAGGGAGCATTATGAAGCCGCCAGTTTAAATTTGTAAAAAGGGTGGGTTTTCCCCTTTTATTGATGCACTCTTCCACACAGGATTTTTTGAAAATCTACATCAAACAAGGAAAAACAAATGCTGAGAGGGCAGATTTAGGGCAATTTATCAAGGTCTGGGAAATAGCTTCCAGATGGATGAAGCTGTTTGGTGCTGGCTGGTGAGAAGGAAGCAAGGTATTGTTATTGAATTAACATGAATCTCTGGTGGAGAACTGTGTGGTAGATAGAGTGCTCCTTTCATATGGTTTGCATTTGGACCTGTCATATTTCATTTTTATTCAAAAACCTCTGGTAAAGACACACAGTTCTTTTTTTGCTTATTAAATTTCCACCAATTCTCCCTGAACTGTTACCCAGTATTTTTAAACCCTGCTCCAAGTGCCATGCCTGGTCTGTTTGCTCTTTGCCATGCTTGGCTGGCAGCTTGGTGCTTATAAGCTCACAGTGGTTCTGGGTTTTGCATTCACACACTGATATCACCTGAGAAAGTGTGTGAGTGAGGAGAAAAGCTTTGTGAATAAGGGATATTGCAAAAAAACCAAAAGAATAACCAGCAAACAAAAATCTAAAGGCAAAAAAGATATGCTCATAACACATTTTTACTTAAAATAACCTGGATACCTGCTCCATGATACACGTCTTACAGAGAGTAAGGTATATGCAAAGACTTATGTGTTCTCCTGCTAGCTCGGAAATAATTTACTTTTCAAGTTCCCATTTGAAGAATTCAACATAATTTATGCTAAAAATCAAATTAAAATGACCATTTTCTTATTAACCTGAGGAGACAAACAGATTGCTATCAAGTAGTTTCAGGTAAACAAATTTTTGAAAATATGATCTTTTAAATCCTAGAAAAGTTTCTGGTTGATATGCCAATGGGTAGAAAAATTTCTGATGATGGGAAATTTCCAGTGTCTTTTTCAATTATTTAGAACTGTTACTATGCTTGAATATTAAGTGTAGGGGCAATGGGGTGAAATAGAAGACATAAGCTTTATATTTCCTGTTTTCCAATGTTTCAGGGATCTATCAATTACTCTGGGATGCATCCCAGAAAAAAAGAGAAGGGAAATGGTGGTATCATCAGTACCAATTAATTCCTAAATCCTACCTGAAATGTAACACACAGATACTTGTGCTTACTTCCCACATGTATGTCTGGTTTTGCCCTCCTTTTTTCCCCTATAATTCTTATTACTTTGTATTTTATGAGCATCTGTTTCAACTGACCAGGACTGTAAGAAATATCCAAAGAGGGGAATAAAATCCCAACCTGGAGGATGCAGCCTACTTTGGCCATAGCACCTGAAGCCCCCCAGGCTGTGAGCAGATCACATGCCTCATTTATTACTTATACTTAATCCTTCAGCTACTGACTCCTGAGCTAGATTTCCAGCTACAGCAGCTCTGAGACAGTGCCTGGTGTCCTTAAGCTCTCACGGTGTGAACTAGGGGAGTCATCCATCACTGCTGAAGAAACTGCTTTACTCTGTGACCCTTTCCCCATTTCCCAGCGTGTTATCAGGAAGCTGGCACTGCTCAAAATGACTGGAATCCACAGGATTCTTATTTGCAGATCCCTCAGTGGACATTAGGGCTCTGAATTCAGAAACAGCTGATTCAGGGTTGTGTCTGATCAGGGATCAGTCTTCTGCTCATCAGTCTGTGGAAGGTGGATGTAAACTACCAGGTATCAACATTCTGTCACCATGGACCAAGCTGGCCCTTAATTCTCATCTGAACTGCCTTCTCTGTGACTGTAAGCCTATGAAATTGTCATCTTGCTGCTGGCAGTAAACAAGAAACCAAAAGGATGTTAAAACCAACTTGCCATTTTACACGAATATCTACATCACAGAATCAGAGAATGTCCATGGCTGCAAGTGACCTCTGGAGATTGTACAGCCCAACCACTCTGCTCACAACAGGGGCAGCCAGAGAAAGTCTCTCAGGATGATCTGTGCAGTCACAGCACAAAGCAAAGCCATTCCAACTGCACAGGATGACATTTGTGGCAGGGCACAGCTGAAGTGTCACACATAACCTGCTTGAGCAAGGGAACTTTGGAGCCCAGTGCCTGTAAAATTAACTTCTCACATCATAACAATTAAAGAACCACAGTGATGGGGAACAGCTTCTTGCTCCTCATGTAGTTCATTTGGAGTCTTACCTTGAAACCAAAAGGGCAAGTGCACTGGTAAAGTTCCACGGGGTCACTGCTGCACGTCCCATTGTTCTTGCAGGGGCTGGAGAGGCAGGGGTTACACTTGGACACAACACTGAGATCCACTGGCTCTGGAGAGGCAAACACAGAGGTGAGCAGGAACTGGATTGCACAGTCAGTGCCTCCCATGCACACACAAACCTCTTCCCCCAAGCACTGGCACACACACACATGCTGCAGGTGCACTGCACGACACCAGGGGATTCCAGGGATCAGAGAGGCTTTAAGTACTTAAATCAAGTGCTAGGCAAGTCTCAATGATGCTTATATTCTCCTGAAGATGCAAACATATGCTCTGAAAAAAGCATGTTGGGAACCTCCAGGGAGTGGGTTATATATATACATATAGCTTTCAGCAATTTTTCCTTTTCTCAGTTCTGGAAATCCTGCAACAGCAACCCCAGGGAACTGTAACCTGACATTTCTATGGCTGATAACAAGAATGAAAGTGCAGATGCAACGACATAAATAAAAACCATGCACAAGACAAATTTAGTTAGAGGCTTATGGGAATATTTAGGTGCAAAGTGCTCTACCATCCTTAATTTTAACAGAGTTTGAAACTTATTTTCTTCCCTTTCTGCCCAGAAGAATGATCAACACTGAGCTATCTCAGCAAAGTGCAATAAAGCCAAATATGCAAAGATGTAAACGTATGCAGATAAATACACATGACCATATTTAAACCATCTAATAAACCTCTTATTTGTAGCAGAAATCTTCCAGAGAAGTAGTGAAGTTTGTAGGTGAGCATGAAAACAAACACAAGCTGAAACAACACTAATTACATTTGGGGTCCCAAGGCAATCAATATTTTATGGTTGAGATTTTGCAGAAAGCTTATTTAGGCAGTTATATTCACAGGTATATTTACAGTTAAAGCATGGTGATTTTTAAAATGGCTGCATTTCTAATACTAGTAAGTATTAACTCATTGGCTTTTATATGTAAAAATAAAACCTAGCACTTTAAAGTGACTTAAATTATATCAGGCAGTTAAGACCTTAAAACAATTTTATATCATTTTCCAGGAAATACAGAAATACATCTTAAAATAATTTAAAATCGATCCTGTAGTAATCAAAAGTGGGCACAGAGCTTCTGTTGCTGCATGATGCACAGTAAGAATTGTGAAACATCCTGCAAGTGAAGAAAATAAGCTTAAATTTGATGTACAAGAGAAGGTGGAGCTTCAGAGTTACCAGAACTAGGGATGAAAAAATCCCTTGCAGCCAGGGATTTGCTTTGCATTGTCCTGCACGAGTTATAAACCTTCACTGTTTACTCTGAATGCCTGCAGAGCACCAGCAGGGGTAAGAACATGGCAGAAATGGGGACTGAAGGGTCTCAGGCTGTGCCCTGGTGCTTAGTGATGGTAGTGCCATCAGGGACTGACTGGGAGTGCACAGGCAGTAATGAGGGAAAAATACACAGGAAGAAAAAACTCCAGAAATTAAATAAAGGACTGCTGTCATCCTATTATGTCTTCGTGTTTATGTCTAACTACATGCCATACATGCTTTTACCTTGGAGTTAGGACAGCAAAAGGAAATCACACCTGAATTCCTGGCACTGACAGGCTGGAATGTGACATATCTGAGTTACATTTATCTTCATTGTAAAATAGACAAAGAATAAACAAAGGTGGCTCCTCTGAGAGCTCATGAGACAGGCAGCAGTGTTGCTCTTTTAGATTTAGATGTTAGTAAGCCAGAATTTGTTCTGCTATTTATTTCATAATACGTTTACATTTTCCATTTATTTCTACGGCATAGATCATAGCTAATCAATGTAGGAGCTAGTAAGAACAGTGCTAGTTCCTAGCAGTTAAGTAGTTCATTACTTTGCCCTTGTGGATTTGATTTATAAATCCATATAGCAAAATGCCCTCAGCCCAGCACATTCCTTTCCTCTACTGCATTGCTGGGAGGGCAAGTTAATAAAAAGCAGAGCTGAGTTTGCATGACTTGCACATAACACACTTTTATTTCCTTGGCTCTGCTGAGACATAACCTCCTGCTCAGGCACAGGCTAAAAACATATTTTTAACAAGAATAAGTTAAACTACTTTTAAATTTTTTTCTGCTGTAAAAGTTCCTGCAGGTCACAGAGGACATCTGAGCATGACCTTCATGCAACAGCCCAAGGTACCCAGCCCAGCACAGGCCAACCCTTGGTGCTGGGACCCAGGGTTTTGGGGGCTCAGCGCTCCCTGGAATGGGAATGGGGTGCAGTGACACTGCCAAGTCATGCACTGCTTTTCAAAATATTTGTATTTTCATGAGCAAAGGTGAATTTTTCTAGAGCCTTTGTTGAACTTCACTGCCACTTGTTCAGACCATCAACAGTTTCTGCTTGTGCAAGACCAACTCCAGGTCTATACATTTTTTCTCCTTTTCTGTTCAGATAAATCAAGCTATAGAGACTTTTGGGATATTAGAAAGAACATGAGTTTTCTAGTGGACCAATCTAATATTTACATAGGAAGCACACAACAACATCTAATATCCTGGATCACAGATTTACTAATCTCTCGCCTGAGAGTTGTTTATTTAGTTTAGAGAGAAAATGAGAGTAACTCTTGATGTATCACAGGTTCAGAATGAAGACATCCAGCTTCTCTTTCTGGTTTAATATTCAGATCTGGTTTAATATACAAAATCAATTATTTTCTTTGGTTCACTTCATGGTTCACAAGTGCATTTTTTGGTATTTTTAGTACTTCTTGTATTTGTACTTCACATTTGAGAGACTATTGTAAAGTCTGTGGTTTGATAATTATGGTCAGAGTTCTGATAGTTTTGAGACTGACACTTCAAAGTAATTAAATTATAAGATTACAGTTATTAAAGATATATTTGAAAGGATATAAAACTCAGCTCAGCCTTGGGAACCTGTGTTTTAAACTCACCCAAACACCATCATTTGTTTGTTCAGCAGTTTAATTCCAACACCTATAAAATCACCCTGCCAGGCAGCGCTGTAAATGGCCATGGCACTCTGAGAGACATAAAAACAGGCTTTATGCCCTCATTTCCATTTCTAAGAGGGCTACTGATCCATCTTTTCCACTATAAATATAGCTCCATCTTCAAGTACTTGCTGGTAAGCTAAGTAAACCTCTGAAACTCTTTTATTACAAGAACACACAGATATGTCTTCATCTCCACCACTCACTAATGAGCTACTTACTTAATCCACAAAAAAGTGGATCATCTGTCTGAGTGCTCTTTAAAGCAGCACCCCAAATTGTTCAGAGTGCACCTCAACCCTCTCCTGAATGAACGCACACTGAATTCAAATATTACATGTTTTCCATAATCAGCAGTTTCTGAATCACCACTGATGGGAACAGTTGCAGATCTCTAGATGAAAATGCACTTTTGGTAAATATTTGCTTTCTAGAAGAATTTTCAGTTTCTCAGTTTTTAAGGAAATGTACATAATAATTAAAGTGCTCTATGTTTTTATGATGCCTCTTATTTTCCTAATTTTTTTTGGGTAAGTCACAGGCCAAAATGAATTATTTGTTTGAATAAGTTCTAACAACACCCTGTATGCTAATGTGCCATTACATAACCTGGTGTCAGCATTGGGAATGCTCTGCTCTGAGGCTCCCTGCTTTTCCTGCCAGTGGAGCAGTTAACTGCACTTTGGGGAAGAACACAAGGAACGTGATGGAAAACAAAACCCAACCCCAACTCCCCCACGATGTGCAGAACCAAATGCTGTGATTGCCCCCTCAGTCAGAAGAGCATGAGACTCTTAATCTCAGGGTCGTGGGTTCGAGCCCCACGTTGGGCGCCAACTGCCATGATCCCCACCACTCTCTGACCTGCCTCTGGCTAGCTCTGGGTCAGAGAGGGAGGGAATTTGGGCATGGACAAAGCAAAAGAACAAGGAGGCTCTTCTTCCTGGGAAAATCCAAGCTTTATTCTTGAAGGCTTCCAGAGGAAAAAAGAGAGAAAAAAAGGAGTGGCGGGGAATTTCAAATCTAGGGTCATAACAATGCTATACAACAACCAAGGGTACAGAAGGAAAGGCCTGTGGGCAGGAGAGGGCAGAGGGGTCCAGCTGGCTCCTACCTTTGCACTGGAAGTGGTGGGTGGGCGTGGTGAGCAGCAGCCTGTCCACCATGGCTTCGGGGCCGCGGCAGCGGGCGATCCCGGGCTCCTTGTAGCCCGCCTTCACCCACTCGGACAGCCAGCGCAGGTGGCAGTCACAGTGCAGGGGGTTGGTGCCCAGAGCCCTCGAGGTGCAAACAATTAGCTCAGGTTATTTGGCAGAGATAACAAACAGCTCTGACCAACAGCTCCCACCAAAACACAGTTTATTCTACATTTCCACAGGGATGCTTTGTTTCCCAACGTGGAATGAGTACTCAGGAAGGATTTCAGACTTATCTCCCACAGTACTCCTGCTCTTTTCTTCCCATCACTAGTTAGGGCAGTTGTATTCATACCTAAGAAGAGATCCCTTTTTCAAACAATCGTGCTTGAGCAATGTCACTAGACATAATGCTTTCATCAAATTTATCACATTGATTCCCTTTAATTCTCTGTCCTTCCTGAGCATATTCTAACACTGAATTGTGTAATTTAGTTTGGATCTGATGACTCACATTAATGACTCCTCACCAGATGAAACACATATGCAGAAGATACCTCCATTTTCCAAACTGCAACATGGTGTCTGCTAAGTTTATTTATGACTTTGAAAACACATTTGCTGCTTGACCCATCATTTGAGTTAGGTCAAATTGTTGAAGAAGATGCATTTATATAGTGATATTATAATTCTCAGAATTTTTCTTTTATTCATAGACATCTATCCAAAAGAAAACCAACCTTTTTACCTTAAATTTAGGTGCTACTTTGATTAATTTGTACTTCTCTTTCTCTTAAAGAAAGTGTCTTTTCAGGCAAGCAGTCAATTACAAAGTTTACACTTCAGAAAACTCAGTTTGAAGCCAACTAATTGTTAAAAATGTGAAGAAATGTGTGTTGAAAGTCTGTATTTATTTTGCTCAAAGTCTGTGTAAGACTTCAGCTGTACAACACCTGAATTGACATGAAAGGAAAATAAACTAAATAAAGAACAGCACAAGGAAGAGACACTAAAGAAACCAATGATTCAAATTGGTTTTTAGACTTTAAAGTTTCTACATATGCTATAAACTTTTTTAAGATGATACTGTAAACTCAAACTTCTTTCAAATAAAAACATATCAGGCAGGATATTAAGATAGAAACCTCAGTAAATTTGTTGATACATTTCTATTGGAGTGACTAATGGACCCACTGTGCCCTAGACAGATTCATAATGAGAGTTCATGGGTTCAAACCCTGTCTGGGGCTCATTCATCAAAATTAAATGTGTACTGCAGCTCAGCATTAAAAAATATCCATCCACTCCTCCTGTAAATCCATTGCTTACAATGGAGAAAAACTACTGGGTTGACTTTTTGACCCTGGAACTGTGATCAACTGGCTCACTTGTCCAAGGTCAAACAAAATGCAGCAGTGAAATCTGAGAAATTTTTAGTGTTGAGAAAGTGCCATATATAAAATATGAGTGGGAGGACAACGGAAAGCTTGTTACCATGTTAATTAATATTTATAAACTATGTTAGAAATAAAGCTGCTCTATAGTTACTAGAAATGATTACTAATAACATTGTTGACAGCTTTAGAAATGCATCCTTCCACACTTCTGTTTGTGGTTTGTGCTTTGTTTGGGGGTTTTTGCCTTTTATTTTTTTGGTTTGGTTTGGGATATTTTTTGGATTTTTTAAAAATTCATTTCTAGGAACTAGAGATAATTATCATATTTTCATTCATGACTTCTAACATACTTTCTTAATTTCTTTGCCTATTACAGCAAAATATTCCCAGAAGGTAAAAATATCTTCTGCTGTAAGGAAATACCACCAGGAGCATTTTCAAAATGTTGGGCAGATATTTCTGTTCAGACACTTATTTTGTTTAGAGGAAACTCTGAATAAAGTCAATTAAAATAACTCTATGTTGAAAAAAAAGAGGAGGTGGCAACTTATTTTTATAGGCAGTTAATAAAATTTTGTGTAAAGAGAAGATAATTCAGCAGGATTAGAAATCTGAGCTGTTTATGGGAAATATGTTGGAAATACCTGCTGTACTCAACATCATCTGTTCCTGAGGGTTTGTGGAATCCCTGGAGTGCCATGGGGTCAGTGTGTGTGTGGGCAGTGCTTGGGACACTGTATCAGTGAATGGGAAGGACAGCAGCTGCAGGAACTGACCTAACTGGGAAGGTCCCAGTTGCACTCCAGCAGTTTTTTGTGTCTTTTTAAATAATATTATACATGAATTTACAGTAGTGCTGTAGCATTCCTATCATTGCCCTGGACTAAAAATGTCAGTAGAGTCACAGCTTAAATAGACAATTATGTGATTCAACTAAATAAAGTAATAAATACTTAACAAAACCAGTGTGCAGCACATACAAACCTACCTCCAAATTCAGTGAGCTAAAGCTACATAGCTTGTTATGTTATTTCAATTACAGTGAGATGATGTTCAAGACATAAATGAAATTTGGTGAAAATGTTCCTGTAGGCTTTAAACAGCTATGGAGAAAGTGATTGGACCATCCAGCTTTCACTTCTGTTCTTCCAATTACAGACCAACTCAAAACTATTGCAAAAGACTCTGACTAAAATCAATGGTTTTGTCTACACAAATATCTCTCTGCAATTCTAAAAGCCAGTTTGATGTCCCCCTTGTCCTGCCACAGGAGGCTTGGGCTGACCATCCTCCCCACACCCCAGTACTCAGCTCTCTACTGCCACAACACCAATCCCACCCTCAGCCACCACCTTGTACAGTTAAGACAAATTTTTGTTTTCCTATGCCGTAAGAGTTTGATGGGTAGCAAGTCCTTGTATTATTTTCAAACTGACGCCAAGTGCAGGTTTTCTCCTTGAAGATGTATGTATGAGGAGGGGCTCAAAATGCATTTATTTTCAATTATATATGACTGTTATGAGTAAGCACAGCTTTTCCAGGCACATGAAGAAAAAATTAATTGTGGTTGCTAAAAGTTTCAGGATCCTCTTTAAAAAAACTGGAGAGCACAATTGCACTGGAAAATTCAACTGTTCAACTGTGCAAATTACACCCCAGACAGGTCTTATTTATTTTATGGATCCTATTTATTACTGTTCATTTGGGCTTTGTGTATTTTACATTTCTGGCAGCACATATATCTAAACAGAAAGACTGCAGAGATTGTATTGGGCCAAAGGGGGTTTTATCACTCCCTAAGGTGAACGGTTTACCCAGGAAAATTGGATCTCCACTTCATTTAATGTAAACCCTGAGGGAAATCCAAACAAATGGGACATGCTATGTTTATTCCTTGAGTTCTGAAAATACCCCCAGCAGCCAGATTCCCAGTATAGGTGTCACTGCACTTCCAAAAGCAGGTATGGGGCTTCAGCTCAGTCAGACTTTCAATCCCAAACACATAAAATGACTTGACTAAACTGGGAACAGGGAAAACAAATGATACCAAGGTGTAAGCTGGAAACAGAGAAGATTATTTCTTTGCTCAAGTTGCCCAAGCTGCTCTCATGATTTCTGTCCCTACCAATCTGACATGTTTTTATTTTTTACTGTCCACAGAGGAACAGACAGAAAGCTTCCAGGCATGTGTCTGCTATCCAGAAAACACTTCAATACAATCTGAATCTGATGTTCAGGGAAGTGTTCTGGAGGGCATGTTAAAGGTTAAAAAGAGACAATAAATAGATATAAACCTATGTTAAATGCACACATATCTGCTTGTGTGTACATGAGCATCAGGGCAGAAAACATCTGTATCAGCCTGTGAAACCACTCACTCCACAAAGGGACCAACACATGTCCAGCCCTCTGATTCACTGAGGACAATAATCAAGAAAGTATTGCACAAAATTACTTTTCCTACATCAATTATCTAATAGTGTGAAGTATCACACACTATCTCAGTGAAAAAGCATTTTCTGGTCACTCAAGTTTAGTTTGGAGTCATTGCAGCTCTTTGTCTGTTATTTTATCAACTAAACTGCATTTGAAAGTCTCCTGGCCCTCTACCAGTATAATAGTCATTTCCTCAAAAAGCTGAAATGCCTGGTAATTTTTGCAAACTATGGAATGAAGTATTAATTCTGTGAAATGACCAATTTCCATGTGATTAAATATATATGTTTGTGCTAGTGATTCATCAACAAGTCCATATACTGACAACATTCCAGTATGCAAAACATATGACACTTATTAAGCAAAGAATTCACATTTGCTTAATATTTGCTCTTTGTGGGAGGTTTCCTGTCTCACTCTCAAACCATAATATACTCTGCATTTCACATTGACAATGCTGAAAGAAAATCCTGAACACAAAGTTCACAGCAGAGAAAACTGTCACACTTGCTCATTTGGTTTTCCTTAAGAAAATATTTTTATAACTAATAACAACAGGTTCTAGCATTTTTAAAATTTCCTTTGAACAAATGCACTCTGACTATCCAGAGCACATTATGAAAAGTGAGCAGGAAAAACAAAAAGCTATACAATCCTACCAATATGTGCTGTTTTACAAATCTGAACCCATCAGTCAAAGAGTTGAAGCCAGGCAGAAGTACTTACAGATGGGACAGAGACACCAGGTCATTGAAAGAACCCTCAGGAACACTGGAAATATCATTTCCATGAAGTGTCCTAGAATGGGGAGAAGCAGGAAGGAATTAAACCACAGTTTTTTTGTCTGATGCCTGCAACTGAAGGAATTGATGCTTAAAAAGGGTATTTAATTTTGATTCTTTGAGAGTTTCTGTGAGTTTCACAACTCATGAACTGCCATGCTTTATCACTCCTGCCTCTAGGTGCTGGCATTTAAAACAATGATGCAATCAGAATTGCTGGTGAGTGCTGCTGTAAATTAAAAAGGTGACATACCATTTATGCTGTTAAAAGTGCACTGATGACAAGTAGACCCTCACATCCAGACCTGTGTTTTCTTACACAATCCCATTAGCCAGAAGCACAGCAAAAACAGAGCAGGGGAAATAAGAATTGTGAAAGTTAAATTAAGTATTGACTTCAGAGAGATCCTAGGAGAGAAAGCAAGGGTCCCTGAGGGTAAATATAGCCACACATTCCTGTTCTTGCAGTAGAAAATATCTCTGTGCTACCAAGGAAAGCACCTGAAATCAGTTGTTTTAGGACATTATTCACCCAATGCAAAGAAACTATCATTTTTCAGCAGCATTTTAAGATCCCCTGAAAGGAGTGAAAGGGTTCTGCACTGTTTCCAGGACAATTTAAGCACCCACTTTATCTCTTTTCTGAGAAATACATTTGTGTGTGGTTTACACAGGTAGGCATAAATGGGAATTACTGTCAGTGCCCCAGACATGGCAGAGGAGGGAGGAAAACAGAAAGATGCTCTGTATTTTGGAGCAGCTCTTGCCCTTGAGTCATTTATTTTCTAACTTATCAGGTGATTTGCTGACACAGCAATCACAGTTTTTATTTCTGTGAGTGCACATATTGTTGAAACATTGGGTTTAAAGCAATCCAAATATCAACCCATGGAAACAGACAATAGACCCCAAAGAAAGAAAAGCATCTGTTTCTTGCAACCTTTCTTCCCTAACACCACTTTCAGCTGCACCAAGGTGTACATGATGCCCTTCCAACATCCTAAATTCTGAAATTTTCCTTTAAGCCTCTCTTGGTTTTGACTACTAATAATAACTTGGCATATATAAGGGTGTATCTCCAAGAAATGAATCTGAACAGGAACAGGAAGGATATGAGCTCCCACACAGTAACTCCAGATAAAACACACTCACTAATTCTGTACAGAATTACCAACTGAGTGAGACAAACCCCACAGCTATAAAATAAGGAGTATTTTGTTGGTGAGGAGGCCTAACCCACCACTTGTCATCAAAATGGTCAATGACATAAGCACAAATAAAGAAGCAGCTGCTCATAATGAGCTTATTGCTGATCTTTCAAACTGCAAGACAATTCTCTGTAAACAGACAACTTATATTAATCTTTGGGTTGTATCAGTCACATTTACCCTGTGAAGGACTACATTTTCTTTTCTAGGTGTATTGGAACATCTAAGAGAAGCTGAGGAATGACATAGCCATTTATCTGTAAGAAGTTAAACTTGTCAAATAAAAACCTTAGAAGGATTGGCTTTATTACATGTCCCAAACACTGAGGTGTTTCATGGATGTAAGAGCCTGCATTTTAATAAAAAAAATCATGTCAGAAATATCATCACTCCTGCAACTAAAATGAAATGACAAATGCTAAATCCCCCTTAAAACTCGCAGAAATAAATAGTGGCAAGAGAATTCAACAGTGCTACAAAATCTTTCCTCTTGGACCAACATCAGGAACACATTTTTATACCAAAAATCCTTATAAGCAAATGGTCAAATAAAATCCTTCACATTAGGACAGTTAAAGCATACACACTGATCTGTGCATTCTCCCTCAAAAGCACAACTTCCAGGGATACTCTTATCTAAACTCCAGTGAACAGCACAGGTATGGGTTTAAGGTGATGTGGATCTCCTCTGGAGGTCAGAGAAACAGAACAGTCCAGAATTCTTGAAACCAAAACTTGCTTCTAACACAGAATCTCACTAACTTATTCCTTTGTCTTCAGGGAAGGAAATTAATTCAACATATCCTTTTGGGCTGGGGTTTTCTGGTTGTTTTTCTTTTGCAAACCCTTCCCACGTCCTGCCTGCCAGCCCACTGTCCACAGCAGTGGGTCACTGCAGACACAAGGGGGATGTGTTTTTGTGGAGACAGAAACGTGGCTGAAGGGTTGAGCTCACAGAGCCACAACCCACCAGGGGCAAACTCCTACAGGGAACCCCAAGGGTGCCAAACTCTGCAGGAACCACACAGCTCAGATGTCAGGGAAAGCCCACACTGTCACTGCTCCACTATCCCAACAGCAGAACTTTTACAAATTCATTGGATAAATACAAGGAATCATTCTCTGATGAAAAAAAAAAAAGAAAAAAAGAAAAAAAGAAAAAAAAGAAACAGCCAAATGCTTCTGTTAGGTCAAATCAGTGCAGCACCCAACAATGAAACTCTACTGAAAAAACTTTGTGCCCAAAGATTATTGGTGACAGCTTTATCATCAGGCATATTAGTGTTTGTCTGAGCTTTTGAACTGCAGGAAATATCCAACAGGTTTCACTAAAACTGGAATATCTGTTAATAGAATATTCAGGAGGTAATTTTATCCCTTTTCCCCCTAACCATAACATGGAAAATTATTTAGAGACCTTAGCAAGTAATTTAATTTTTGGACTTAGCCTCTTAAATAAGTCACATATAAAAATATGAGATTACACAATAATCTTTAAAATAATCTGTTCAGGTCATCCAGAGAGTTCTAATACTTAAAATTTGTCTCAATCTCAGTTTCCTTAATCTGTTTATATTTAGTCTCTAAGAAGACTAGTTTTGGACAAATTAACTGAAAAACAAATCCACAACTTTTCACTGTAACAGCTTTGGCTCAAAAACTTATTGATACCAACTTCTGCTTATTAAAAAATTCTCCAGACTTTACGTCCTGAGCTCCCCAGCACCCTTTGGCTGCTGCTGTGGATAAACCATGTGAATGCTGAGATAAAAGATCTGATTGTGTAAACATTGATAGATATTAAGGCTTAAACATAAACATGTTGACTCTGCAATTTTCTCATTGCGCTGAAAAATCTAAGAAAGGGAGTTCAGAATGAAATATCTGTCAAAGACCAAGTGCATCATACAGCCAGGATTATTATGATTTTCAGAGAACTTATTTACTGTAATTCATACAGATGCAAAAATACAGAAAACATAAGGAGTTTGGAAGACCTTCATGAGAAAGGTCTGCTACCTTCAAAGGCATGAACAGCCAAAGGTAATGAGATCCCTATATCCTTTTTATAAAAAGAAAAGTGGAAATTGTTTTGCTGATGTTTTCTCTTTTAAGTTCCCCTGAGAGCATGGATAATAAAAAACTGACAATAACAGATTTCATTTTGTCTCTTGGAAACCATTTTCTCTTTGGAGGATTGATTTTTAGTAGCAGCAGTGATGACACGTGGCAAAAGTTGTAGCTGATACCAGAGTTTTGTGGGCCATAATAAATCAAATCAATCTGGAGGCTTCCAAATGCAGGGAGCAGAGGCAGAGATTCCCATCTAGGCTTCATTTCACTGCTCTGTGCAAGGCACTGTGGATTTCTCCCTTGAAGGAGGAAGATACTTTCTGATTAGCAGATCATTTTAAAAAGCCAAAAAACAACAGTTGTCATTAAAATACTGCCCTCTCTTTTTGCCCATATGTGGCCTGTAAGAACAGAAGTGAAAAGACAAATTGTAGCTATTGGAAAGAGGAGGCACAGTTTATCTACACTGTAATTCAGGGTAGAGAGCCCCACATGAGCTTTAATCAAGCTAGCTTGCATATCAGAAGCAGGCCAGAAGACAGCTCCATATGGAATAATTTATTTGGCCATGAAACAGAATATATTAATCTGTGGCTGAATTTCAGGACTCATGTAACAGCTCAAATGTGACCATCCTAGTGTGTTAGAAATCAGGATCCCAAGCCAAATGTAAAACAACAAATCCAAATCACGTATCTTTCTTGTTTTTACTAATGAAAAGTGGGAATCCAAAGCTGTCTTGTAATTTGGGAAGTTGAAACTGAGATATCTGTTTTACCACTGAAACCACAGTGAAAGGTCTCAGCCAAGCAGCTCTGCCTTATTGGTTCCACAGTCCCAGTACTGCCCATGTTGACACTTTGATTCCACATTTATGGAGCCAGTGCACAGCAACCACTTCTCTTTAAATTGACACAAACTTCTGCATCTGAGCATCATCTAATTTTTATTTTTTTTTTTAAACGAAAAATATCAATGTGAAGTTTCAAAGCACTCAGGAGAATCTTCAGCTCCTCTGTCCTGAGCTTTGAGTTCAGAGCTCTTTCTCCTTCAGCACACTGAACAAACTCACCACAGACAAGCTATTTAATTCATCCCCTTTGGCTACTGTGCAAGTCATGGTGACCCACTCATGTTTCTGGGGCACAGGGAGGAAAGTGCCTTCTCCACCTTCCTGACGTGGGGCCAGGTGTCCACAAAACCAACCCAGGGTTTGTTTCTGATAGTGAGAGGGAGTGAACACAAGACAGAAGCAGGAGCCAGTCCTGCAGATGTAGGGGAAAGCTGGGAGGAGGCTCTTGCTGTGAGGAACAGACCCACAGCCGCACTCTGAGGAAATATAAAGATGACTTTCACAAGAGATTGTAAACAAATGGTTTAATCCAGAAAGCTGCTGAAAGCAGCACTGGAAAGAAAGGAATAGTGCAGAAAAGGACCTCCCAAGAAATAAACCACACATGGATATCTCTAAGCAAGCCCCCACTTGATAGGAGGTGTAATTTTATTGACAACTTAGGGACATTTGAGACAGGCATCTCAGCATTACTGGTGCCCAGGCACTGACATGATTTATTCACTGATTTAGTTTGAGGGCTTCTAACTTCCCTTCAGATCACATTCTAGCTTGCCTGCTTGAATCTGAATCAATAGAAAATATTCTGAAAATGCACAAGTTTTCCAGAAAGACGCTTTTGCTGAAGCATCCAATGGAAACTCAGACTCTATGAACAAGTATATACAAACTAAGAGAAAAGTTCTTTCCTGTGGAGCACCCAAACAATGTTCAGGCAGAAGAGACAGGCTCTATGAAGACTTTGGAGACCTGTTTCCATGATAGTTCTTGTATCCAAGCTTTCAGAGAAAAGCCATTCCTCCTGCAAATACGTAATTGCATCTTTAGCACTCACCTGCTCTGGCCTCTACTGGACAAACTGCACCAGAGTACAAATACATTGACACTAATTATATGAAAATTGATGACCACCTGCCCACCAAACCCTCCTGCCAGCAGCTGCAGCTCAGCTGCTCTGGAGGGTTGCACTTACAGCACTCGCAGAGACCGGAGCCCGTGGAAGGCGTGGACAGGGATGCACCGGAGCCTGTTGTAACTCAGGATGCTGGAGAAGGGGAGAGCACAGTCACAAACCTGTGTTGGCTTTGCTTATTCCACTGCTAACTCAACCACAGATAAGCATGGAAAGCCACATGTTTAAGCAACAAGAGATACACTAATTGCTCAACACCTTAGATGGTGTTGGAAAAGCAATTAAAGCTGTTATCAAAACTTTGGGCTACTTACAGCGTTGATAACTGAGTCATGTTGCTGAAGGTGTGATTGGCCAATACACTGATGCTGTTGTTACTCAAATCACTAAAGAAACACACAGAGAAAATATCATTTACATGTATGAATTAAGAAAAATGTAAGCTTACATAATATCTGCCCAGAAAAAGGCTTGAGGCAATTGAAAAGTCACATATTATCAACTGGTGTATTTTCTGACCAACTTTGAATAGGCTCTAAAGGAAAAGCACATCAGACTCCCCTAAAAAGCCTCAGACTCAGAAATACTAAGGCATATTTCCAGATATAGCATTCAATGAAAAGAACAATTGAATAAACGATACAAGCACTGCTGAATATTTACTGTTCCAACTTGCTTTGCAATATATTCCAGGCACCCCACTTCCATATGCTCCTCATATTGACAGCTACTAGAACAAAATTTCATTTTTCATTTTAAAATGTGTTTTAGGCTCAACCAGAACATTTTGTTTTGTTATTGATCTCCTCTGAAAAGCAAAATTAGAGATGTTTCCAAATAAAAAACACTCTTAAAACAAAGGATTTCAGTTTTAGCTCGATGTTGTTTTTGTCTGAGGTTGCCCAGCCCATTGAACTGGAGTATCTGCACAGCTGATTCCAAGAGCATTTGAAAATTCCTGATGAACAATTTAGGCAGAAAATTTCACTCCTGTGTATTTCAGGGAGCAATTTACAGAACAAACTCTAGCTGTGTCTCTATCTGCTTGACTATTCATAGAAGAAACAGCTATGCAAATTGTCATTGCCTTAGCATTATAAATACAGCCTCATCTAGCACAAATTAATGTGTCTCCTCTGCTAATGACCTTTACAGATAAATCTGCCAAGTGAAACTGCAGCAGCCTGTGTGAGAGTTTTGTCCTCTTGGGGTCCTGCAGAGCAAGGGGTTTCTCAGGCACCTCACTCTTTATGAACAATTATTGGCAGCACTGTCTACTGTGAAATTCTTTCCAAATTCAAATTACGGAAGGTTTTGGGGTTTGGTGTTGGTTTTTTCCTCCCCCCTCCAAATGCCAATTATTTATGTTCCACCAACAGCATAGTGCAGAAAGAGTAATGCAATTTTCCTGACATTGAAACCACGTGTTTCTTACATCAGTGTCAGGTGTCTGAAGGCAGAGAGCCCCTTCGGCACAGCAGGCAGATGGTTTCCTTCCAAGTACCTGAAAAAAGTCAGACAAATACACAAACACATTAACAAGAACTCATGTCACTCAATCTGCACCATGGATGAGGACAATATAAAGTCAGTCACTAATGAAATTATCTTTGATTCATTGCTTCAAAACTCCAACAGCTTTTGCTTTATAAATGAATTAATCCCCATGCAAAACTCGACAGCAGCTTATTGTTTTACTTTATTTGTTTTAAAACTTGGAAGTACATAAAGGATCTTTGGCCTACAGCAAACAGAAATGACCATTTGGTTCTTTTGTGACAGCAGCTGAAAAAGGGGAGAAAAATTGCATGGCTTGTGCTCTGAACTCAGAGTTACCTTTCCCAAGTGTCTCCAACAGTGCTGGCTGCTCCCTGACCTGCGAGGGAGGCTCTGTCTTGTGCATGTAAGCTCCTTGTGCAGCCAGAATGGGAAGAGGAGCTGCACTCCCAGATCTCTGTGCTGCAAAAGGTCCCACTTATTCCAGCATCAACACAAACATCCACAAGTTTGATGGCACCACAGCAATACACCCTTACCTCTCCTTTTCCCAGCATGCTGGTACAGGAGGAAAACTTGGTATAAATTAAAGATCAAAGACCAAGAGCTCTTGGAATAGAGGTTCCTCCTACAGGCACTAAATAGATTTAACAACATATTTTGTGTTTCCAGTGTGGAAGTTGTCTGAGACACCAGTGAACCTATTTCTAAGGAGACAAAGGCATGGCAGGGCTAAAGCCTTTGGGGATAATCCTAACTCCTCATACAGGCAGATTGAGCCTCCCTTTTGCAGTTTTCCTCCACTGAAGAAACATGATCAGTGAGATACTCAGCAAAACCCCTGAAAAAACATAATAGCTCTTAAAAAGCCTGCCAAAAGAGAGCGTGGCTACTCCAGTCTGCACAGCTGACTTGTGGCAGCAATGGGACGTGGGCATTTCCCTGTTTGTTATAATAAAATAGAGACAGAGCTGGAGTTTTTTCCTTAACCTTGGCTTTTAGGTACCCCTGGAAGATACCAAAGTAATAAGGCTCCAATGAAAATTGTGATACTGTGATACTGTGGCAGTGTCAAGATGTTTCTCCAGACATCTTCCAAAAGCAGCATCTACCTGGGAAACAAATCCATCCTTCTCAGAAGGCACTGTGGAGGAGGAAGGCATTCCTCCCTCCATACGTGGGATAAAAGAGAAAATGATACCTCCCTTCCTTACATGAGGCTGCAGGGATTTTTCCTGAGGTAGACACGGGGCAATGCAATTGATATGGAATGTTTTGAAACATAATCAAGTGTAGCCAGGAAATGCAGCCCACAGACACCAGAACACTTAATGTGCTGCCTCTGCTGCTGAAAACAGAATCTGATAATCATGTTAAGAATTTTTATTCCACACATACAATTTCCTTTTCTTTGGCAACAGACCTCCTTATTCCGCACTTACTATAGCAAACAACAGTAATAATAGATTATCCTTGTGCTCTATGTTCCCTTTCTACACAAGTATCTCATACAGAGATACTTGTGTAAACTAAATCCAAGGATTTTTTCCCACAAACTTTATTTTTACATAATTAAAAAAATAAAATCTATAAAAAACCTGTAATTTTTTTACATAATGTATTTTATAGCTGGCATTATTTTCCCCCTTTTTATTTCATCTTAATGACCTCTCAGCATTTTCTGCTGCTTCAAATCTCTTTTCTACTGAGCTCCAACTGAACCACTGCACCCAGCCTCACAGTCATCCCTTCTGCCTGTGCACAGGATCCAATCCTGGCAGAGTTACCCCAGAGCATCACTGGAGTTCACCTAACTCCTTGCCAGGGTTGGGCTGGACAAGGTGGGAATACCAGCTTCTGACTTTTTAACCAAAAGAAATTTCTTTCTCAGTTAAAAACCCTAGTGAACTAATCAATCTCTCCCCTGACAATGATCATGAGCACTGAGTGAGAGCTGCACAGCCAGCAAAGCAGGGACAGAGTCTCACTAGCAGAGGACAGGTTAGTTGTGCCACACCTACACCTCCCATGGGTATCTGCATCCAGCAAGTGGAAAGCCACTTGCCTAATTTTGGCTAAATCTGTTACAAATCCTTGTGAAAATGGAGTTCCTTGGTAATTTCCCACTACAAATTGTTATGTAGGAGATTCTCAGAATTTAGACATGCATGTCACATTTTTAACAGGGCAAACCATGTCACTTTCCCCCAGTCATGGTCTGCTGTGGATGCAGCAGGAAGGTGGGAGTCTGTGCCTTCTCCTTCATCCCAGAAAATCACAAATCTCAAACCCATGCAAGAGGGCAGGTTAAGGTTCTAGTCTTTATTCCAAATGCAGAATTCTAAGGATTTCTAAAGGAAATCAAAAGCAGGTCATGTATTATGTATCTGGAAGTTATATATGATTTTCATTTCGGAAAGGAGACTCTTGCAATATGTTGAATTCTTCAGGAACATATTTTCAGGATATTCTCCTGTTGATCTCAATATGAAACAGCCTGCAATTTAAACAAACTGCTGCTAGTCAGCCAAAGTTTTTCCCTCCTCTTTTGCTTTCTGGGGCAATCAGAAGTCAAGGGTGCACATTTTAATTCAGTGCTTTATGACTCAGACTAACATAGACATGCAGACCCCTGGAGTTAAACTCCTACAGAAGATCTGCTCTGAACAGCTCTGGATTTGCACTGCAGCAATTTGATGGTTATATAAATGTGCTAGCAGAAAACTGCAATAATCATATCAGTGGTACAGTTTCTGAATAAACACAATTTAAAGTACAGATAATACACTTTTCATGCATCCATAAGAACAATTCACCACCACTAAACCTCTCACCCCATTATCCAAAGCATGGCAGCATTTTCTTAGCTGAAGGCATTCATTCTGAAAGCATATTTAAGTACAGGGAATTTGAAATAACCAAGGCTTTTAGGGCATAAGAGCCTGCCAAGTATCACGAGGATCTGGGATGCAGGATTTGAGGCAAACAACTGCAGCAGGGGAGGTGCAGGAGGGGCCAGCCCCTCCCCACCTTGCTGGGCTCTGAAGGATGGATGGGGGCTGCCAGGGGGCTGGAAGCTGGACATAGTGAATAGAAGAATTATTCCTGAGGGCAAATGGGCAGAGACACAAAACTTTGTGTGTTTATGTATACATCTATATAAATAAAAAAACACAGATGAAGCTACTGATGCCCTGCCAAGAAACTCCTCAAAATAGCCATAAAAGAGTGAATTTGGAAGGAAGATTAAATTTTTAATTCTTTCCAGTCTTTAGCCAAAGGAATATGATGTCCATGGAGTCTGGTATGCAAAGAAATTCTGGTATGAATGAAGAAAAGTACATGTCTAATTTTAATTCTGGGAATCAATTTATTAATATACAGAGTCAAGACTGAGTGTCAGTTACCTTAAAATAGACACTGCTAACCAAAACAACCTCATCTGCTCCCTAAGGTCCCTAGGCTCTAGTTTAAATAACATATTGGAGGTTTTTTTTTTTTTTTTTATTTTTTTCACCCTGTGAATGCTGCTGAGAATCCTCAAGTCTCAGGCAACCAACAGACAATTACCAGTGCAAAAAAAGTGAAAAAAGCCAAACCAAAAAAAACCAAAATATGTGTTCAGCTCTCAAAGGAAGCCACCACCTTCCTGCCTGGAAAGGTTTCTTCTAGAACATGGCCAGGGGGGCTGGCACTGTGGGGCAGGGCCTGCAGCAGTCCCAGGGCTCATCCAGCACCTTCCACACACACACCAACATTGCACATAAAAAATTTAAAACCATGCATAAAAGATGACAGCTGATCTTTTTCCAACTTGTCTATTTTTGTACTGAAACCACTTGGATTGGAGGTGATATAACCAGCACAAGGTGCCAGAGCATAGTGCAACAATTTGAATCACTTGGAATCCTTTTTGTACTGAGATGTCTATTCAGCCATAAAGTCAAGCTCACAGTGGCAATCTGTGCTAAGAGGAGAAACTGGAGAGAGAAATCACTTCTCAGGCAGTAATTGAAAAGGCACAAAACCTTTTCTTTAAATATTCCACAAAGAATGTTACATTACAAAAACCAAGATACTTGGCAACTTTATGGAGCTCGAAAATTAAGTTACACTCCAAAATTTTTAATGTCTATACCCAGTATCCAAAATTTTTGAGTCAAATTTCATTTCCTAAAAATGGTGGTCTAGAAAAGAATTGGACTGTGAAAGATGAAACATCCACAAAACATGAATTTAAGAGCTTCAATGACAGTTTATTGAGAGGAAACAAAAATCAAGTGTGGATCTAGGTTCAAATATGGATCTTGAACTTCTGCAAGCTTTGGCAGATTTGGACTCTGGGTTTTGCTGTATTTGTACATCAGACCACAACCTCCATGTCTGACACACAGAAACATGGCTGTGTTTGAGAGAAAGTTAAACTTTAGTCTCTGCTAGTGCTATTGTCACTTTTCTGATATGTACCCAAACTTCACCAGCCACTCAACATGTTATTTGATAGTATTGATATTATTTGCTCTTTCTAAACTATCAGGTTTGAAATGCAGATTAATTCCTCTGTTTCACCTGTAATTAAAATATCCTCTACAGAACTCTCCCTCCTCTCAATGGGAGAATCCCCCTCTGCAGAAAATCAGCAAGACCACATAACCCAATTGTTTCTCTCCTTTACTACCAAAGGAAAATTCCCTGATGCCTGTGCTGGGGGTCATTGTGTAAAACAGTGTGAATTGCTGGACAAGCAGGAGCATTTGCATTCTCAAGCAATTTGATTTTCATCAAATATCTCACTCCAGAGTTTCCCTTTGATCATTAGCAAGACAGGCAAACTGAAAAACAGTGCTAAACTGTTACAATATTCCACACCTATCCAAACTGCTCTGGGCATATTTGTAGCATGATTATATTTGTAGCATGATTAGCATGGCCCAGGTATGAGCCACTGCTTTTAGTCACAAGTCCAAGGAAATCACAAATGCCTTGGAAGCTGGAAAAAAAGGGTTGGGATTGGTGGTAAATACCTCCAAATAGACATGAAAACTCATGTGTCAAATACATGAACCTACCAGGCAGAACATGAAACATAAATGGGAGAGAGGTTTGTGAGGAGAGAAAGAGAAATGACAAAAGCAATGCAAATATTAGCCTGCATTAATATAAATGGAAGGGAAAATAATCACTAACAATGATGTATGGGTGCAGGTTTTTCTAACAATCCCACTAGTGCTATCCTATAGCCTGGTGTCATGACAACATTTGGAGTCTAGAGATGACATGATTGGTACATATTTATTCTAAAACACACCATGCTCATTATGTTACAGCTTGTGCACACTGTCCACATAATTGCCTCCAATGTTTTTCCCCAGTGCAAAATGTTATTTGCTGTAGGTCCATAAAAGCAGCTGGATGCTGTCAGATAAGACTTTATTAGAAATAGACTATACTTTTGTGAATAAAAGGAAAAGATCTAGTATTCACACACTGAGGTAATACATAAAAGGAGAAAGAGCATGGGAAACTTAGTTCAAACAGATTTAGGGGAAAAAAACAGAAGAAAAGGAAAGCCTAAAACACTAAGCAGCAGCAAGGCTGAGTTCCAAACTAGCTCATTGCATGAACATTTTACTTCTGAACATCTGGAGCAGAAAACTGAATACGTTCAAAAAACCCAAGGTTTCTCTTCAGGGCAAGCAAACAGTGGGAAAAAATGTAGGCAGTATGTAAATATACAGTGGAGGAATATACAGTGAAGGAATTTTCAAGAAACAACATAATATTTTCCTATCCCAAGAAGCTGGAAGAAGGCTTGCCCATGATGACAGGGTTTTCTGAAGAAAAAGCTAGGAAATAGAAATTTCTTGCATCATCATTCCTCTGAAAAGCCAGGACACTTAGTGATCTTTTCAACTCTGTTCTAGATGGAAGCCTTCCCTGCCAAGGTAATCCCTGCTCCCAAGGGTGGTACAAATCAAACACAGGGATGTCTCCTATCATTCCAAGCTCTAAACATGAAGGAGATAATGGTTTTCACATGTCTTGTCTATATATACATTGAAACAGAAACTCAGAATGAATGCTGAAAGGAGTGAGCCTGTGTCTCCTGTCCACCCTGCAATAAAACTTTGCTGGGGATCTTTTTGCTGAGTGTAGGTACAGTGAAATTGGACCCAGAAAGGGTAACATTTCCCCTCTGTGCCTGTGCAAGAGAAATGCTTATTTTTGTACAGTGCTATTTAATACCTGTTACAAGGAAAGGATTCTTGTTTTAAGACTGTTTTAAGACCTCTAAGAGAATTAAAAGAAACTTCTGAGAAGACCACATTCAGCCAAGAGAGAGTGTTTTAAGTAGATACGTGGCAGCTCTTTTCTTTAAAAAACACTGCACAAAAGCACTGCAGTTTAATAAAAAGCACTGCAACCAGTGTCCCTGGCAGATGAATACGTCAGCAATGGAAGGTTATAAATGTCAGACTGGTGCACTCATGAAAATTGCACTGAAGTGCTCCTGTGCATCCTGTCCCTGCAGGGAGGGAGCTGTGGGACACAGGGACAAGAGGCTCTGCATGTCCTTGGCACCTCCTTGGCACCTGTGACTGTGGGCTTGGGCAACTGAACGAGGCAAGTCTCTCTCACCCTGTGCCCAGGAAGATTTTGGGTTCCCTCTTCCAGGTTCCAGCTGTCCTCAAGATGAGGCAAGAGGCTGGGTTTCACATCAGATGCTGCTTATCACAGCAACAACGGCAGTTCTCAAACACAGAGCAATAAAAATGTGTAACTTCACACTGGTAACTTGTAACCTGCATGATATAGCAGGTTATGGGCAGTATCTCTATCTCTATCTGGAAGCAGAAGAAAAGCAAGCAAGATTGATTATTTTTTATTTACTTATTTCATTCTTGTCACAGTTTCCACGAACGTATGAAATTTCATGCTTCAGTACCTGCAACCCATCTTTTGGTGTAGATACAAATAAGGAGCTCAGTCTATGTCGGTGGAGAGGAGAATGAGATCAGGATTGAATTTGGAGACAGCTGGGACAGATTCAAAGGTTGTATCTGCAGAATATGAAATATTCAGAGCCAGGCAGCCCATGGCTGTCTGTGTTCTGCTGACACATTTCTGGATGGAAAGCAGAAAGCTGAACTAGAGCTTTGCACAGCCAAGAGGCTCCTTGAAGAAGACAGTCACGTAAACTCCTCTGAACTCAAACTGCTCAGCTCCAGGCTGTTGCCTCATTTGCCAAGACATGGTTAAGAAATATAGCAGTTTTTAAGAATATGAGATTAATTTTACTCTTTTTGTGAAAGCTATGTCGTCAGGGTATCAGATAGTATCAGTAAAACTCAAGATGCAAAATTTAAGCATAAAAATTCCTCAGAGTGGCAGTGGAAATCAGAGTAACATCTGTGATACCTTACTGCTGGCAAGCTACATTTGAATGCAATGACACCTGAACAAAAGCAGAGCAGAGATGACCTTGCAGACTTCTTAACACTGATGGCAATATATAAAGGAATCCAGACCAGAAATTGGCTTTTGATTCAATTCACTATTAACCACACCCTGGTCAAAGGTGTTCCAAGGATGTATTCATCAATGCAGTTTCCATGTTGAGTTACCCCAGGCACTTCCAGTACCTTAATTCACCAACAAAGCCTTGTATTTGTTTACAGCACTGGGAAAAACAGTGTGAACCCCATTCTCTCCCTGTGAAGGGAGTAAAAATAATAGTAGGTACTATAAAATAGCAGAACCAGATTTTAGTTCATTATAAAATTCATCAAACATACCAATGAATTCAACCAATTATTTTCACATAGAAATGTTGATGAGATTGTAACAAGTTTTAGTAATGACTCACCTGGGATAGATTTGAATAAGGGCCTAAAGGGGAAAAGCTCAGTATTTCTACTGCCAACTACTTAAGTCAAGCAATTCCACCACGATATTTTCTTTCCATGGAAAGAAAATCCACTACAAAGTCCTAGGGAGGCATAGATGAAAAGACAACTAGAGAGATGGTTCTCAACTAGGATGAATTTACTTTGCAATATAATCTAATTGTCTGTTATTTTAGCCATTTCAGGAGGTTGGGAGAAAAGAATTCCTTGTTTCTACCACCAGCTTCCTTTTTTTTTCCTTTTTTAATCTCCTCTGAGGACAATTAGCTCACAGCTGTGTAACTCAGGAACATATTTTCATCATCCCTTCGAACTGCCTGTTGTGAGCTTGGGCTCCTACAGAAGCACTACAGGATTATTTGATACTAATAAATGCATTTGTTCCTACACTCAGAATTAATGGGTACAAGGACAGATAAACTCTGTTCCCATTACAAAGTGATTTATTCAGTCAAGGGACAAATAAGAGTAAGAATCATGGCCAGAACATACGGAATCACCAAAGCACAGATGACTAAAGTCAAAGGCAAACCCCCCACGGACCCACAAAGGCTCAGTGTGCTGCAGTTTGATGAACTTCTCGAGAGAGGGGACAGGTAAAAGGTAACTTACAGCTCAGTCACGTCCTTGGGAATTCCCTTGGGCAGCGCCCGCAGCCCTTTGTTGCTGCAGCGAACCACGGAGTCCACACAGGTACACTGGGAAGGACAAGGAGGGGAAAGCAAGCAGCTGCTCTCATCATTACCTGCACAGGGACAGAGGCAGAGTGAGAGGACATCAGCATTCCAGCTCCAGGCACCTGCTCTGAAGGTAACTGGTGGCAAGGAGGGGCACCTTGAATCCAGATCCAATGCTTCGGATCAACCTGCCTTCATGCAGCTTCTTTAAGCAACATGAGCAGTTCACAAACTGAATAGAACTTTTTTTTTTTTTCCCAAAGAGAAGCTACTCTGTAATTCTTCGAATTATAGTGCAATCCAGTGCATGAATCCCAAATCCTCTCCCCACCAGTAATATGCCAGCTGAAATGGAGAACTCAACCAGCACATTGCCTTTAAATTCATCTAGACAGATGATACTCACTATCTACTCTCCTTTTGGAATACTTTTTAAAAATTCAGCTTCTGCATGTTTATTTTTTACTTTTCAAAGTCAGCCTGGCACTTTGTTTATGATCTGAATTGTAAAGCCTCATTGTTTTTAACAACGATAACCAGGCAAACAACAAACCGAAGCAGCACACTTCCAATGGCTGGCAATCCATCTGCACACACATAAAAATATCAACTTTCTCCAAAAATGGTTTCAAAGATCCATAAACAGCAGATTAAATCTTGTAATTGAAGAACAATAGGGTTTCTGCAGTAGAAACCAAGGCTTTGAAGCTGGGAACATTAAAGCATGGATTTTCCCCAAAAGCAACAGGCTTTGCAAAACATAAGGCACATGGCTGCAGCAGGATCACGATGTATGTGAAAGGAAACACTTAGTGGCACATTCCCGGGATGACAGGAGGGGAAGCTCACAACTGTGTGTGAGCACAGGCAGCCCGAGCTGCCCGCACGGCGCGCCCAGCCTGCCGCCAGCCCGCTCCTCCTTTTCACTGATGCAAGCGCTAATTGAGACAGATCTGCCGCTTTCTTCTCTCTGCTGGAGGCACCCATGAGCACTGAGATTAAAGAAAAAGACTGGAAGTCCTGGTACAAGATAACAGAACTAGCCCTGACTCTGTGGGTAGGAATCATTTGCATTCAGAGGGCTGGGGAGGCACCACCAGACTACAGAAGAACAGAGATTTTTTTTTTTTTCTTTTCTTCCCCGCTGAGTTTAATGACTGGAAACAAAATTCAAAGTCCTTCATAAACCTGCAGAAAGAGCATGTTTTTTCAGCATATTTCATTTTCCCCTGTGTTCTGTGTTTCACACCCTGCCACTACTTTCCATTTGCCTCAATTCCAAGTTACTGCCTGACAGAGAAAGCTCCCAACTGTGGAATGACATTTTGTGCACCAGGATTCTTCTTTTCTCCCAAGTGTGGAATGTCAATCTGTGGACCAGGATTTTGGTTGGTTTTGGGGCTTTTTCTCTCTCAAATTAAAAGTGAATTATTCTTTTATGACTAAACTTGGGTCTCCTGAGCTCTGAGCTCAGGAACCTGGGCCTGCTGCCAGATTGCTTGACTAGGACAGGAATTAATTTTTACTCTAAGTAGGGAACTTCTATCACTCTTCTTGTCTCTTTAGAGGTATGACTAACTGCACCTCCAGCCTATCTGGTCTTAACAAGCTGCAAGTCAAGTTAGCAGGGCATTCACCAGGCAATTTTCTCCTCACTAGTTAAAAAAGTCTGCTGGATCAGAAGACAAAAACTACCTGGAGAATGAAAGAAATGTCAGGGTATTTTCTTTTAAACCCACATAGACCCGACAAAGTACAAAGCATCACTGAGTCATTTCACATAAGTGGGTTTTTATTTCCCTGCATACACCTTTTGCTGGTGACCCTGAACAGCACCCAAATCTAAAGACCTTCCAAGCAAGCATGACTCCCACTGGTTTCAGAGTGTTAACTAATAGTAAGGAAGGACCAAGATAACACCAGGATTAGACAAAGCAGAGCATCTGTCTATAATAAATTAATTCTTATATTTAGGTACAGATAGCAAAAATTCAGAAACTGGAAATCAAGAATAAAAATATATCACTCAGAGAGAACAATGATCTTCAGCTCTAGGTGTCTGTCTTTTCCATCACTAAACCAAAATGTTTACTATGCTTGGTAGGGAGGGACCTTCTCACAGAGGTGCCAACATTACCACAAGAACCAAATGTAATTGGATTTTCTTACCATCACAGGTAAAGTCCTGGACATCTACATCTTGGATTGGAATGTCCTTTAAGAAGAAGGGTTTCAAGCAGCGTGGATTTCCACTGACAATTCTCTTCTTCCTCAGCCATTTCCCCAGCCAGGCCAAATGGCAGTTACAATTAAAGGAGTTAGCCAGCAAATTGCTGAAAGGGAACAAACATGATTCCATTACACATGAACATACAGAACTACTGAAATAACTGCAGAAAGATGAGGGGCTCCACGTCCAGGCTCTTTCCTGTGTTCTGTTCCTGTGAGACTCCTCCTCCATCCTGCAGATCTGGGAAGTTCTATGCAGGTTTTGTATTAGGGCTGGGATTGTAATTAAAATATATATAGTTATGCATACATAGACATATGTTTAGAAACCAAAGTGCTTAAAATTATTATTTAAACATACATCTCTACCAGGGCTGGATTTATTGTGGAATCCAACTCAAGCTACAGCTCACACCCAAGCCTAAACTCATCTCACTCACACCCACATGTGCATGATCTTCAAAATGATCAAAATGATCAAAATGGGGCATGTAGCTGCCCCAGCACTCTCATGTGCTCTCCCCTTTGCCTCTGTCCCAGCCCATAAAAACCAGAGCCAGGAGGGAGCCATGGCAAGTTGAATTTGAGGCTCCTATTGAAACAGCAAGGATAGTTCTATATATGTACATATATACATACACAAAGCAGCACTGTCATCTTGAGCCACTTAGGAAGTTTTCTTAGGTCTGGATATCTGTAGAGAAAAGCATCTGCTCTGCTGCCTTGTGAACTTTGTGGGGTCTGCTTCAAATCTTGCTCCAGCTCCTGAAATATCTTCCATTCAGAGCTGCAGCCTAGGCATGGTGCTGTGGTGTGCAGCCCCCAAAGCAATCATCTGACACTTCCATGAGAGGGATGGAGCCTTAACACAGCCTGGCTTAGCAACTCTTTCCTAACTAAACTTCAGATGAAAGAAAGAGCCAGAGATCCCTGGTAAAAAGGGAGAGCTGACTATGCCATGTACAGAGAGAATCAGCTATGTATAGGGAGAATCAACAGCCTCAGTCTGAGGTTGCCTTATAGAAGAAGAATGAGCTGTCAAGGCCTGTGTATGGAAAATAAAGTATCTAAGCTAATATTGGTAGAATTTTCACATCATGTATGAATGTGTCCAAGAGTTAATATTTGGTAGCACAGAAAGAAAGATGATAATGGAACTTCTTTAAAACATAGCATATCTTTTAAGACAAGACATTTGAAGGCAAGAAACAGGCACTTCAAGTGCAGGTGTAGTGGCTGAAGTAGCTTGTAAGTCTTCACTTGCAAGATGCTTTCACAAACCTAAACAGGCAGTCAAAATCACATTAGGACTTCAGCCAAACAATCCCTCCAGAAAAACAACAGTACTGAAGACAAAAACATGTGGTACATTTGAGGTGGAGCAATTAGAAAGCAACTCCTAAATTCTGTACATTCTAGGCCAACATCACATAGCCACAATATGATTTACAGCTGCTCTCAGCACTGCAGCACAGCCCACTTCAATCACTGCTCTGCCCTGCAGCTCTGGGGTTAATCCCACGTGGATCTGACACAGGCTTTGGACATTGTGGAGAATGGAGAACTGGAGGGAGCAGAAAAATCAGCACAATGTTATAAAAATACTCCACCTGCTTCATACTAAGATTCAAATGCCACAGGAAGGTGAGAAAACTAACAGGTTACACAAGAGCTTTCAGACAGACTGAAAGCAATACTCTAATTCTAGCTGCTTTCCTTCTGAATTGTTTTCCTTTTTCTTTAATCCATAATGGGACCACATGCAGGATGCTTTTTATATTTTCCACACTGATACACTTTGGCATGAGCAGAGTGCCTAAACCAAATGTCTAAACTGCACTGAGTGAGCAGTGCTTCAAAGGCCATTTGTTCCACTGATGGAAGACAGTGAGATCATATTCACAGAGCTGCTTCCATGACACAAATCCTCAGAATTAAATCATCTACAACTGGAAACAAACAGCAGGTGTATATATTCAGGTTTCTGGAAAACCAGCAGCTCTGAGAGTAAAGGATATTTTGCACATCTAGAGAGCATCTTACCAAGATGTATCAAAAAATTTCATGAACATTCAATCTACAAAATGCTCCACATCACAAAATAGTAATTATCCCTGTCTAGAGAGGAGAGATTGCTTTGACTTAATGTGCTACTTCTCACTAGTTGAGCAGCAGTAACTATCCACAAAGCCTCCTTTTCTTCTTTGCAAACACAGGTTAATATATGATGTGAAATTTTTGGAATCTAGTTTGGAAGTTGGATTATGCTTTTTCTTAGTAAGTAAGAAAGAAATAGGTTGTTACAGATAAAATTAAAAAATAAACAGATCTCTCATTTAGAAATTAAAATCACTCGCAAAAAAAAAAAAAAAAAAAAAAAAAAAAAAAGGACAAATTTATCTTGTCAGCAATTCCACAAGTTCTTCTGCCACTTTAGCAACATCTAGATTTTATCCTTTTCCAGCTGCAGAGCAGGGATTTTTAGCTTTAATGCAGTATGAAGTCCACACATGTCCCTACATACATGCTCTTTCCACAGCAAGATTGTGATGCAACTTTTGATAGAAATGTAAGATGAAGTCTCTCCTTAAAGTATCACACGGATAAAGACATTTCCTACTTGACTTGAAATGGAATTGAAAGTCTGGAAAAGCCAATTATATGCCAAAGCTTTACTGAGGAAACTGACTATTCAAGTGGAGTTCTCAAATCAGAAACAGTAATGTTGGGCAGAAAAATTGATGTGAAAACTCATCATTATAATAATCAGAGTTCCTACACATACAATAGCAATTTACCCACTCAGACAGAAATGCAGCAATCAAACTTTTAGCAGAGATCTTGTACTAACATTAAATTCAGAAGTGTTTACTCAAGGAAATAGACATATTTTAAAAATCAAGGGGAAATAGAAGTCTTGAGGAATGAAATATGCATATCCTACTACAAGTGCCTCTTCAAAATTGCAAAGAAGTCTCAGAATATTAACTATTTAAATGGATTCTAGTGACCTGCTAGAAAAACATGCTGGAATACATCTGGATGTTTTTGAAATTAGGTCGAAAATATATTCTGGAATTCAGGTTAAGTTTATACAAGAATATTTATTGGTCATTCTGGCATTAGCTTCATGAAGTTATTTCAATAATAATCCATGGAAAAGGAGTTCTGCTTGCAAATATCTCCCCTTGACTGTGTAAGGACTAAACAACATGACTGAATTCTCCATGAGAAGAAGTGCAAGTGCACTTCAAATTAAGATGCTACAGTGCCTAGTTTAACCAACAACAAAATAAAAATTGCTATTTTTCCTACAAAATAGATGTTCTTCCTCTATTGGAAATCATTATATAGGGCATTATTTTCAGAGCTGCCCATGTTTTGAGAATATCAACTAGACTGACTCACAAAGGGTAAGAACAAAAGGAACAATATCCTTTAGTGCTGCAAATATGCCAGGATAAAAATGGAAATGGGGCTTTGCATGAATTTTTGTCTGCCATTGATAGATGTAAAAGTGTGGGCTGAGCAGGGAAAGCAGTGACACCATCTAACTTCAGTGGTGGTATCAGCCAGTAAATCCACCTACAACAGAGCACTGCTGGGAAATGAACAAAGCTGAATTCTACATTTATGTGTCAAAAACCACCATGGCCTCAACCAAAGTCTAAAGAAGTCAAAACCACACCTTTTCTGCCTGTAGATCAAACACAGAATGAAAATGAGTCAAGGAACAAAGTTTTCCACCAAGGCACAGCTTGGAACCAACAGGATTACAAATCAGTGCCAAAGCAATGCATTCTAATTAGCAGCAGCTTTAATTGCTCTCACAAGAGGAAAAAAGAAAATGGGCTATTTTCTAACAAACTATGACAAAGACAGTTCTATGAAAGCAAAGCAGGGGCTTCACAGACTGACTCAGGGAGGGAAGCACAGAGACAGCTGAGAGGAGCAGGCAGGCACTGCCTGCAGCACAGTGACAACAAGCTTTCAGCAAGTGCCACTTGCTTTGACCAGAGACTTGAAAACATAAAAATAAATAATCTGCTTGTGTTTCTCTCTTTGTCCATCAATTTCAAGGAGACTCTTGGGACTACACAATGTAAAAGGAAAGAAAATTCTGTGTTCCTTATGCTGCACGGACTGATGCCAAAATGATAACTGATTTGCTGGTGAAAAGTTGCCACAGCAAAGGGAAAGTGTAAGCAACAAAACAGCTGAGATTCAACACTTCTTTCTTTGCCCAAATATGATGGGAAATGTTTTTCAATCCTGAAATGCAATAGGATTGAGTTTATTTAGACTGGACAATTAGGCTGTATTTTCAGGACAGACAATTTCCATTAACAGCAACACCAGGGTCCCCTCTCACAGCTGGAAACAAAAGGCAGACTTTCTTTCCATATTTATCAGTCTGTACTTTATTAAAATGGACATACTAAAAAAGCATTTAAAAATATTTAAGAAGCATGGGAAATATTTCAAGGAATGATTGAAAAGTGTAAGAGAAAGAAAATAAAGCTTAGGTTGGGATTTTCAAATTCATATTCAGTAAGACTTGACTATTTTGTCTTCTTCAGATGCTCTGAAAATCTAAGAATTAGCTCGTAGACTTCTGATCTTTAACTAATTTAACTGAAATCCAAGAAAGTTGTTCTTACAAAATCAGACTCTACTGGCACTAAAGCAGCTTCAGGGAGCTGAGTGTGTGATAAGCTACACTCCTTTGATCTGCAGAAATTGTTTTACATGACCTTCCCCTGCACTGGGCACAGTGACACAGCAAAACAGTCATCCTCCCTGAGGCTGGCAACCTCCAAGTATTTTCAGCCACGCCAGCTGAAACTATTAATTTTTTTTTTTTAAATCACACCTTGTATCCTCCAAACCTGTGATTGCAACAGGATGGATTTTTCTTTACCTAGATGAGATTTTCCATATCAACTGAAAAGTCCTTTATTCAGAAGGAAAGCACAGCACAGCACCATGACATGTTCATCCATAAAAAGATAACTTACATTGTAGACAAAGAGACCAGTGTGCTGAAGGCTCCAGGGGTGATGGTGCTGATGTGATTGTCATACAGAGAGAGGAGCCTCACTGAGCTCAGGCCAGCAAAGGTGTCGTTGTTTATACAGCTGATGGAGTTGCTCCTCAGCATCCTACAAGGATTAAAACAGGGCATTAAGAACTACTGGGAAGGGGTACAATTTCAGGATGGGAGGTGCTTTACCAAGGGCATCAAGAGAAGCTTTGGAAACCATTCTGTTTTTATTGATTGCTGAAGTAGAAAAGAGTTAGAGGAGGGTTAGATTCATGTAAACATGGTCTCAAGAATTTAAAATTCATCTCTTCCACTCAACATCAGAGGCTGATGGGAGCTGTATGTCTGAAAGCAATATGCAATTAAAATTATCACTAGTGGCAAACTTGAAATAAAATCTAAAGGCTCAATTTAATAAATATCTGAGAGTAAGCTGAGATGTATTTCAGGGATCAATTGAGAAAGACTGCCAGAAGTGTGTGACAATAACAATACTGTCTGCATTACTTCTGCTCATGTCCTGAATGTTTTTTGTAATCCACAATGTAAAAGTATGGAAGGAAACAGTATCCTCATCAAAAATCAAGAAATATCTTAGGAAAGATTTCCAGACCTGGCACAGGCTCTGGAATGTCATTATCATCATTAATTGTGGAGACAAAACCCAGTAATCATTCTATAAAATGGTCTTTGCTTGGTGTTTGTACCAGATGAATCAGTGCTGTGTTTTGGAAGATGCATCTCTCTGAGTTGTTATGGTAACAATGAACTCCACAATAAAGACCAATTAATCTGAAAGACTGGAGTATCTTGTTTCACTCCATTGCAAAAAAGGCTCATGTATTTGTTACACTGCATGCCAATCAATATCTGGGTCTGTAAACACCACTGCACTGTTGTGATATTCCTACTTAGGTGAAAAATTATTCAGTAATTAAAGCACACTACCAAAGATCTCCAAAATACATTCAGCCCATGCTGCTGTTGCAATGAGTTGATCCTTCAAACTGAGGAGGGTTAACTCCTGAGTATCAAATTCATGCAGTGAACAGTGGAAACTCAGACTTCCTTAGAGGAGTTTGAATTTAAATCTGATATTGGTATCTGCCAGCTGGGCATTGAAATGCTGTACCTGAAAATCACCAGAGGGAGATTAGATGTGGCTGGGAAAACATCCACAGCATCACCACACACATGCCACGTTTGAGGCTGAGCACTGGGCTGCTTTTGCATCACTGGTTTCTGTGCAGTTACCACCAGAAGCACCACGGTCTCTGTCATTTTGGGATTGCAGCTGGGGTGAAACTGTGTCAGGAAAGACCCACAGGGCACACAGACACACTTCTGCCAGGTCAAGAGCACAAGCTCTAAAATGAACAGGTAGTAAATGAGAGAATAAGGCTTAGCAGCAGTGGAAGCATTTCTCCTGCCCTGTATGGAACGTATCAGGCAGCAGAACTGCAAGATGGGATGGATGAATTTGAATGCCAATATATCCTGTACAGTGATTTATTACATTGCAGGAACATAGAGTCTTTTAAAAACTGGACCATGACCCTCACAAATGCAGCCCCTTTCCAAAAGATTACTCTTTTAATGCTGAAAGTCAATTAATGGATAGCAATATATGTCCCTCAAGCCAAACCCTTTGGTTTCATATCATGGTTCACCATGCACTGTGTGCCCTTCCTGAAAGAAAACTTAGACTCACAAATCCTCATATCATGCTGTGTATATTTAGACTGCTTTATCAGCTGGGGGAAATGTAGGTCAGGTCAGCAGGATAGCTTGAATGTTAAGCATCTTTTTATTAAAAAATGCTGAATTTTGTTTAGGAGCACTGCCACAGGCTGCTTTACAGTATAAAAATTGATTTAATATCTATGGGCAGTATTTTCAAATCCCTTAGTAAAGTGCATACATTAAATTAAAGAACAGATGGCTGTAACCACAAAAAATGTTAATGGAACAGCAAAAGTTCCATATTTGTCATTACAGAACAAAGTCCTTGAAATGAAACTTGAATTTCCTTTTACACTTGAGTAAGGACTGAACTAATTGTGTCATGATACCTTGCAACATAAGCAGTGTTTTTTGCTAATGAATAAACTGCATATTTTAATTGCATTTTGATTCATTGACAGCCCCGCCTAGTCAAGTGTTTTCTTTCTACAGCACAGCTCCAATTTGGGTGGAGGAACAGTGGGAGGATAGACAAAGAGATAGCAAACACGTTCCTACTCATCGTTTCCACAGGAAATAAGAAAATAATAAAAGCATTAAATGACTGGAAGCGCAAAAATTTGACACGTGACAGGAGCCCAATCATCCCTCCTGTGAAAATCTGCCCATTTTACAGAAATGGCACACAAGCCTCCAGCCTGCCCAGGACTAGAGACGTGCTGCAGCCCTCCCACACGCACTGGCTGCCAGTGGCAGGTCCTGAGCAGCAGTTTGCACTCACAGGGTCCTCAGCCCCGCCAGCCCCCGGAACATGCGGCCGTGCACCGACTCCAGCTGGTTCTCGGTCAGGATCAGCTCCTGCACGCCCGACGCGCCCTCGAACGCGCCCTCCCGGATCTCCTTGATCTTATTGTTGCTCAGGTTTCTGGAAGGACACAACCAGTCACAGTCAGAGAATCAGCAGGGTTTTATTCCAAATGTCACACGGGAAGGAGGAAGATGGGAAGAATTTGCTCCTTTTAGTGGTTATCTAGAGAGGCATTCACTCAGCAAGGAAAGCATCCAGAAATGCAAAGGTGTTCCTACAAATAGCTCCCTTGCACTCAGCAAAACCACAATTATTTCAGCTATATGAAGGTAATTTAAATTAATGCAGTTAACAGCTTTAAACACCTCATGCAGTTCTTTCTTATCCATATCTCAGGAAACAGTAAGTGATTCCAACAATAACAATAAACAGGAAGTTTCCAGCATCTGATTCATGTCCATAAAGTTATGGACAATGCTTGGGTCTTGGTGCTCATCTGGCAAAAGTCATTAATGTTACTGCCACTGAAATGGTGTCACAAATAGAAATATGGACAACTTTTATTCACTGTACCATGTATCTGACACCAACTTTAGTATGTGCACTTAAATAAAAAACCAGCACTCAAAAGGAAACAAGTATCTCTTAATTGCCAATTCACAGCCACTGCAATACACAGCATTATTTTCTGAATATTTACTCTGCCTATACAGTCTCAAGATGTTTGCTTATAGATCAATATTAGAAAACTTTGATCTACAAAGTCAAATGAAGTTCTCCTGAAATGCAAAATTAATCTTTTGAATATTTCATATTTGTGAAAACCCCAGTGAACAGACAATTTCTGAATGATAAAAGTGCCATCAGAGATGCATAAATATAAATGGCATTTAATTATTTAAAACATTTATATAGAAGGCCTTAAGCACATTAAAACTTTGAGCCTGAGTCCTTCAAGCAGCTCCCATGATGTCCTGTATAGATTATGATGAATAATTCTATTTGTTGAGGATTATGACAGGAAACATTGTTCTTTGTTTTACTATCTACAACAAAAAGAGAAAGTACAAGATGTGTTCTTGGTCCCAAGAAGATGCTAAATTCCAACACCATTACTCATGCAGAATAGCACATTATCCCAGAAATGATCCCAGTACAGACACAGTGTGAGTAATAGTTCCAAAATCCAATTCCAGGTGATATAAAACAAATGACAAGGTATCAGATTAACACCTGGGCTACTCTGCTTAGAAGAGCTGGCAATCTTACTGGGATAAAAGTTGACAGAAGACATGGAAAGAGGACAGCTTGGCCTCAGATAGAAATAATGTGGGTCTTGCTCTTTTCAGAAGTCATCACTTAATAAAATAAAAAAAAAAAAAAAAAAAAGAGCCTTGGAAATATGTTTCATGTGGGAAACTGGAGAGCACTGGTTTATGTCTGCTGAACAACTGTCAGAGAGTGGGCCCTACAGCATGTGGCCCATCACCTCTTGTGCTTTCTTGTGATCAGAAAGAATAGGAGAACGCCAGCAATCAGCCAAAAATAACATAAAAACATATAGAAATACTTACACACAGATTTCTCTTTCCAGAACTTTAGTGCTTTGTGCTAACGCTCACATGAAGAGTTTATGTTCAGTGTCAAAGCAAGTCAAGGGAGGATATTCTGACATATGCATTTAATTTTGGGGCTCAGCTATTTCTCTAGTGGAAATGTTTATAGCTCAGCATCTCTTCAGAATGCTGGCATAAATAAATGCTCCCAAAGATGCCCCTCCTGGTACAGATCATGCCACGATGCATATTTGCACAGAATAAGTAAGTAAATGTTTGTGGGGGAAGGGAAGGGAAGTTACTGCCATAGACAAAGACTTTGCAAACTGATCTACCTTTGTAGTTACAAAATTTTATTAGTTACTTTTTAGCATATAAAAGATACTTAGGTACATACATTAAAACATGGGGGCAATTTTAATGGTCTATTGGATACTGAAGGCAAAAAAGAGCAAGTATTGGAGACAAAAACTGGCCACAATCTGCAAAGGGATTGCAAACATCTGAATTTTAATTGCTGTCAAAGGACTTCAGCAGATAGACAACTCCTCTTATTTGAGTTAATAATGCCTGATCTTTTCAGCAACACAAAATTACCCAAAAATATGCCAGCAGTCTCAGAAGAAGCCAATTATAAATACCATTCCCATGCAAAAGATTTGAAAATCCAAGATTATGTTGAAATCAAAGTTGCAAGGCAGAGAAAAGAGCAGCTCTGCAATAACAAATAGGTAAAGACGTTATAGCCCTGAAATCCTGCCTGGAGTATTGTCAAAGCAGATGTTCTGCCAACCTGGATTTTGTTATTTGTCTTCCTGAATTAGAGTTTCCATATCAGAATGCAACAAAAAAAGTGGTAGATGACAACATTCAGTCATCCAAAAAAAATTTTTCCTCCTAAAGTCTGAACAGCTAGAATAATAAACTTGAGAAATTATGTACTTTTTAGTCTAGAGTTACCAGGAAAAATAATCAGCTGGTATAAATCTTAAAAAATAAAAGCATTGTAACCTTCTGCCTGGTTTGCAGCTCAGAGACCTCTAACTCCATCCTTCCCAGCTCTAAAAGATTCTTTTATATGTGATCATCACACTTGACAAGGAATTTTTTATCAGAAAAAGCCTACTGACAGTTTATAGCAAACTCCCAGTACACAAACGCCCCACCCTCTTGCAACATTGAGCTTCTACCAGGAATTCTTCTTGAAATGCTGGAAGACAGTTGAAAAGAGACTGAGTTTTGAGATTCCTATGCCCTCTGGCAGGGCCCAAATGGGAGCCAAGCCTGATCTCAGCCTGGTAACTCCTGAAGGCTTATTCCATAAGGACTTCCTGATTTACCCTGATGATAGCATTTAATCCTATTTCCAGACTTTTATTTTGAGCAAGAGGTCAAAATAAATTTTCAGAAAGCCTGGGTCTGCTTTATGGGAGGCTGTGAATAGGAAATGAAGAGATCAAGAAGCTATCAAGGTGACATTGTTCACTCAGCTCACTTTTCAGTTGAATTTTATTTACTTTACGGCTGAAGTTTATGATATTATTATTTCTGTTGATCACAAAACTTCAACACAGAGCAAGCTGGATTCTATTCAGCTTAAGAAGCATTCACCCTGCTGTACCTGCTGGGTCAATGTCAGGATTTCAGCTCCCTACTGCTGAGTTACTGACACACCTTTCCATCTGGAAAACCCCTGAGCCCAGCCCAAGCACAAGAGATCTGCTCGGTCTCACATCCAACCCTGCAGTTTTATGATAAAAACAGACTGATCTGAGTGGGGTTTCCCTAGAATATTTCTGTCTGCTGGGGATGTGTTTGGAATATTTAAACACATGTGAGGAGGAAAAGGCCAGAGCTGCTGCATTCCCCTGGAGGATGCTGAGAGGGTTTCACAGCCTTTACCAATAGTCTGGCTGGGTTTGATGGTGTGAGCTGTTTTCAGGAGCTGCATGGCTGAAAGTCTGAAATACTACAGAGTGAATTGCACCCAGTGACACTCCTATACTCATCCAGCAGAGCAGACTGATGGCCTTGCTGTAAAAAACACAATGAGCCCAAACACCATGAAGCACAGCACACTCCAGAAAATAAAGTCTGCTTCTGTATAACAGATGACTGCAACCTCATTTGCCATGGCAAAATTCATGTTTAGGGGAAGGAAGAACAGGTAACAGCCATTTCCAAGGGCACAAACTATTTCTGCCTCCCCAAGAAACTTGATATCCTGGTTTTGAAACTGACTCCTAGTCTGCAAACTTTATCATGATTCAATTTTATTTTACATGTAAAATGTTCAAATCCTGGTCTGACACTCCATACAGTTCAATTTAGCAGAAATACTTAAAGCCAAATTAAGCCTTCAAAGGCAATTACATGCTGGAGGTGGGCTGGCAGTACCAGCTATTGGCAAGACAGCCTGACATTTCTTATAATAAAGACCATGTTATATGTTCACTTTGTAACTTTGGCAAGATTTAACTGAATGAACTGTTAGATGACCCTTTCAGGTTTTGAGGTAAATATTTTTTATTACTCTTGTTCTCAAGAGAAGAGGTCAGTCCCCTTTCTCCCCAGCAGTGCATGAAGTATGGCAGTTCACCTTTTTATTTTGAAAGTGAGCTCATTGCTGAATTTTTTTCCCTGCAGAAACAGCTGCTGAGACCTCAGTGGGAATGGTCACTGATTTCCTGTAAGCACAGGAGAGTGGGCAAACTCTAGAGATGGCATCTGGGGGCTGCAGCCTCTGCCTGTGGGTCAGTATCCCATTTCAGCAAGCCAGGGTATCTCTGTGCTCCCTCTGAGTCAGACACCAGGGGGATTTTGGACATTGAACCTTTCATGGGCAGGAGACCCCTCCAGGCTCCCACTGCCATGGAGTCCCCAGGCACTCCAAGGTTTTTTCTCTGATTAACAGCTTGAGGTACTGACAACTGGTGGAGGTCCCAGCATTTGCTTCATGCTGAATTTGGTAGTTGCTGCAAGAAAAGAACTGCTCCCTTCCACAGAAGTCAAAACCTCACCTCTGTGAATAGGGATGTCTCCTGTTTCCCCCCTCCCTACCTGAGACCCTGATGTGTTGAGTTCCCTGGAAAGATAATTAATTCCCTGTGAATGGCAGGAGCTTCCAGCTCCCATGGCTGGAGGGCATCCTGGAGCCTTTCTGTATCCTGGGATAGCACTCCCCCAAAAGTCCAAGTCCTGGAGCTGCTCCCACTCTTCAAGAGCTCAGAAATGCATCTTTTCATTTCTCCTGCACTTCAGGCAGATTCAAAGTGCTGTTTGCTAACCACTGTAAAATATCAACGACACAGTCCTTGGAGCCTGAAGTCAGTGGGATGGGACTTCAGCCTTCAGAGACTTCAGCTTTCCCTCTACACTTGCAAGATCAGGTAAGGCAATATGGAAAGAACACAATGAAAGCAAAACAGAGGTCACTGGAGAACCCAGTAAATTACTTCTGGACTGGATTAGACCTGTCTAGAAGAATCTGCACCAATCTTTTTATTCTATTGTAAAAAGCATTAAACACAAAGATCATTAAAATTTAGGTTATGAAAGTAGCATTATGTATATGGGATTTTGCAGTTAATTATTGAAGTTAATTATCTTTTTTAATAGGCACGTGCAGATATGTTAACCTTTTAAAAACCAGCAGGGTAATTGTAGCAATTTAATTATTATGTAAAATGCGGCATCTCATTGCATTTTGTATCTCTAACCTTTAAATTTCTATATCAAGAATTCAATTTTGTTTTGCATTAAAATGTATTAAATCCTAGGCTGACACATCATACAGTAAGGTTCAGCTTAGGAGGACTATTTACAGACAAAATACACCACAACAGCTAATTACATATTAGAGGTGGGGTTGGTGCTACCACCTATTGCAAAGGTGGTCAGACACTCCTTTTTTTTTTCCCATCATTTTGTCTCTCTCTGGAATTTTTCTGGAGCTTTACCAGCCACAGTGGAACCATGGTTCTCTGAAATGAAGATTCTTTGCAAAGTTCCTTGGCATGGATCTGGCACTAGTCCTAAACTCAAGTGAAAGACAACCAGAAGACAAGTATTCAAATACCCTTCAGATATGCATATTACAGATATTTAGATTAATTTTGAGAAAAAAAGAGTATTTCAGAGAAAAAAAAAAGAAAAAAATTATATTATTTAGGTTTATGCCCTGCCACTGCAAACTCTGAGCTGTTTTCTTCAGCCTAGGAAGCAATTTAATTTCCAGACAGATTCCTCCACCTGCTGTTTGCCTTTAACACTTAAGTAGACAAGGAATATATGATGAGACAAAGTCAATACTGTCAACCAAATAATAGTTAGGTTTCTTGTCCCTTATAGACACTAGAAAATGGGGATTTGATCAATGTTCTTCCTCTGTGATTTAACAGCATCAGTGAGCCCCAGTGCAGACCCTGTGCTGACATTCCTGGCACACAGAGCTGCTGCTCTGGGACCATGAGCAGCAGCAATCCCACCTGTGGCATTCCCCCACATTTCACTTCTTGCATGGTGGAGAGGGGCCTTTCATTGGCAGAAAGATTTGGCCTAGTTAACTTGGAAGGAAAGGGGTATTTGTTTGCTTTTTTCTTCCTGGTAATTCCTTCTTTTCACAAAATGGAAGAAACAGGAAAAGAAGTCTAATCTGGCTTTTTAAGGATCAGGCCACTGAGTAAAGTTGTGGTTGAAATGTTGGTCTGTTCATATGAAAAACGACCATTTTCAGAAAATGCCTTTAATTAAAATGGAGAAATTTCATTAGAACATCAGGCAGAACAAAAGAAAAGAGCTCAGCTACAAAGATTTCCTAAAGAGCTTCTGCTTGGAGGCTGCCACTAAAACCCAGCAAGAGACACTTTGTGGGGTGCAGCTTCTTCTTGCCATGAGTTTGACCTGCTCTTGCACACTTCTGACCTCAGCAGCTACCAAGGACAGATAAAAGAATCTTTTGTTTCACAGAAAACAAACTCTTAAAAATACTCTCACAACGGTTTCATGCTGGATTTATGCCCAAATACAGCTCCTGTTGAGGCATCCCTCCCTCCCAGTGATCGATGTGGACAGGAAGGACAGCACTGCACTTCCCTGCAGAAGTTTGAAATAAAAACAAATTATTCCAATTTTCAAACCATAAATCCTGAAGGTTTGATGAGGACAGATGTTTTCCAGTTTGAGTGTACACTTATATAGCATGCATTTTTCATTCCTGTTTACTATCTACTTACACAGGGAACAGAGCACTTAACAATGTCAACATCATTTTCTGAGTGCACTGTAGCTACAAATTATTGATCATTCATAAAACATGAGGCAAACGTTTGTGATTAGTTCCCCAAGTCTGATGGCCTGACTGACACAAATACCATCCCACCCCAAGCTTGCAGAGCCTGAAACTCTTGCAAAAATAAAAAGAATCCCACCACAGTTGCCTCCAAAGCCCCTGAGATCTCGCATGAGTTCAAATGGCCAGAAAGCTCCAGATGGCACAAACCATGAGAAACAAATGCAGAACTAATTGCCTGGTTTGGTTGGGTTCCCTAAATTGGTTTGATCCAAACAATAAAACCTTACTAAAAGCAAACAGTTAATGAGACATTAGCAATGGGTCTATAGGGTTAAAACTTTAAATAACTTTCAAAGGATCCATTTTTAAGGCTATCAGCAGGTATCTGACATATTACTCTCTTCCCAAAATGCTGCTCTTATTAAATATATACAATGCACTATGCCAGGACTGTCAGCAGAGTTATACAGCTATATTTGAACAACTGATCTATATGTTTGCTAATTTATTTTCCTCTCTAAACCAATAATGATCACCAGAAGCTGCCATTGTCCATATCTTGTAATACTATTTTCCTTTGACTATTTGAAACAACCACACCACAGCTGGAGGCACACAATACATTTGAGAGACAAGACCAAAATGCTAAATGTCATAATCTTCTCTAACAATAAGAATACATTGGAATAAACTCTGGGACAGAATTCCTGTCAGTCTTTTTGAGTGAAAGACTAAGACATGTATCCTTAAAAACCCACTGAAACATCGGCCTAGGGATCTTCATCTGTCAGTGTGGTTAAACTGTGCCCATCCATCCGACAGGGAACTCTTTCAGTTTCGTTAAACTCACATTAAAAAAGTGATTTCTATTACTGCAGTACTAAACGATAAAAAACTCATCCCTTCCTCCTTCTTTCCAACCCAAGGCTGCATATATTCTAACAAGCAACTCAGACTTACATTTTCCTGAGGTTGGGCAATTTCTTGAAGAGTCCAACAGCTTCCAAAACAGAAATATCATTGTCGTTTAGACGCCTGAGAGGAACAAACCAAGAAATATTTAATGTTTTACATTAATCTACATTGCCTGTAAATATATCCCTGTGACATTCAGGGCTGCCACACAGAGAACCATGACCTTTTTAAGCAGGGCACCCTCTGCCATCTCCCTCAGACTCCTACAGGTACAAGAGTTGAGCTTTGAAGGAAAAGGGTCATAGAGGACTATCTATAGTAAAAGCTTAGGATGCCTTAAAGAGTGTAATGCCAAAGGACAGTGTCAGGGCCCCTTCATCTTCCAGTGCATGGGATAAGGAATTATTGACCTGATCTATTGCACACAAACCTCGTTTGTGTGACTGAACCTCTGTGGTGCATTCTGCTACAGGAGACACACAATTGGAGATGTGGTCCATGTAACCAGAAAGGCTCTGATATCAGGTCCTTTCCTATAAAACTCTGCTGATCTTCAAAATGAATGTGAAGGCCACTGTCTTGGCAGGCTTGGGATGTAAAATTCTTTCTCTGATTGCACATAGCTCCATTTTGCTATGTAGAATCTTTGCTGTATTTTTTCTTGACTTCAGTTCAATAATTTTTATGAGGTTTTAAACAGAATAAGTACAATAAATACAACACTAACTCAAAAAAGAAAATTCTGTTTGAAGGGACTGCTAATGCAAGAAAAGAATCTTGAGTTGATAAACAATAAAAATGTTTTCTCATACTCAAATTTCTTGAAGTTACATTAGTTTAATAAGACCTGTTGTATCCAAGTAGCAGGCAATGCCGAGATGGAATGAGCTCCTGATCACAGATTCACTCAAATAGTTAAAACCATTTCTTAAATAAAAATGGCCAGGTGCAGAGGCAGAGGACTCCAGGGTAGACTGGAAAGGAAGGACACAGCTTGGGCCTGGCCAGCACTGGAGGAGGACACATGGCTGGTGCACGGGGCCGTGGCTCCTTTCTCACCCCCACAGCTGGCACAAATGCTAAGGAAATGAGAGTTGTGGTGCAACAGAAATAAAATCAGCTTTCCCATTTTCACACTGGGATGAAAGCAGGAGGTGCCTTTAACTATGTGAGTCCCTTTTAAAGCATTTAGACACTGGAAGAGGCCAGCTGAGCAGCTGGCAGAGGCACACTCACAGGTCAGTGGTGTACTCGGGGAGGTGGCTGGGCAGCCGCGTGAGCTTCTGGTTCGAGCAGTCCACGATCGTCCCCTCGCAGCGACACTTCTCGGGACACACCAGGTCCATGAAACACTTGCCAGTGAATTTACTTCTGTAATCCTCTGACCCTGCAATAAAAGGAAAATATATTCCAGCAAACAGTTGTTGATAAGTACAGCAACTAGGGGTATCATGGAATCCATCCTCAGCATTGCCTCCTGTCATCCCCCAGCTCCCGCACACAGTTTTAATACTTGCCAAGGACTTGTGCTCAGCAATTTTAAAAATTGCTCCCAAGACCTGTCCCTGGTTTTTCACTCTCCCCTTAACAGACTAATTCCTTGTCTAACAAGCTTACCTGTTAAGATATTTTCCAGCAAAGTCACTTTTTTCCCATTTGGAATTTAGTCCAGCAACAAGGAAAAGGCATCTCATGAAAGAATTCAAATGACAAAAGACCTTTAAAGATATCATTTGAAAGTCCCAAATGTTCAGACCTCAGCTATTAGAGCTGGTTTTTAGAGCAATCTTTTATTAGTCAACCTTGTCAACTTTCCAACAATTAGATATCTTTATTAACTATGTTAAACAAACAGCAAAGGAAAGTAATAGCAGTTTAAATCATTTTCATTTTAATTAAGGAATGGGTAGAGCATACTTAGTGAGAAGCACTCCCTGATGTGCCATTACATCGTGATTGCCAGACCTCTTTGACTGGGTTTTTGACCCATTCTAATGAAATGCTTTTCCAATTAGGCTCAGTGAACTAATCTGTCCTTTTCAGGTTTGGTTTTTCTTGTTTAATAGCAGCAGGTTGGAAACTCGATCTCAGTGCTTCAAGGATCCAGGAGGATTAATAAATGTGTATGAGAGCAAAGTGCTGCCAAACCCCCACCATGCAATTCCTGCCCACTCACTTCATATTTCATAATGGAAGCACCAGACCCATTGCAGGAACCCTGTGCAAGGCCCAGGGATTGAAATTACCAAGAAACATTTTTTCAAGTTTTCCAAATTTTTAAAAGTCAATTACAAGGCTTTCTCAGAGAGAGGAGCTGAAGAAATGTTTGAAGAACCCAAAAACATCAACAAAAACTTAAACTCGAGCTGAAATTTTTTTATAGAGACTTGACGACACTCATCACCTGCTTCCCCTTCCCAGACTGATAAATACACCACTGCCCATTTTATGACCATGTACTATTTTCTGAAAGAAAAAGATGCTTCCTAAATCCACTATTATTTTTAATTTATGTTACACATTATCTCCACAAGGTTTATGTTATGCATTATCTCCACAGGGTGATGCAGTGAAAACAATTCTACAGGCAATTCAACACTTTGATCCCACAGACACACTTTGGTTTAGTTTTGGTATTCCAAGTTGGAATATGAGAACATTGACATTCAGATTTGTACCTTACTGCTATAGTGGTGCTAAATACTTTGCTGGTTTTTGTGCTTGCTATAAATTATACATCTAAAGTGCAACTTCCCTGACAGCACAGCACATAAAGTATTAGGACCACTGGGCATTTGAAAGCATTATAAAAATACAGTCTAAGATTTTCCCCACACCACTACCATTTAAATTCTTATCCTTTTACAAAAATCTAACATTTGATTTCCAGTCCTAGGCACTCCAGGCTTGGTAGTCAGAATGTTTGATTGTTTACAATTCCTTGGAAACAATACCAAAGACAAACAGTTATCAGAACCAGAGTTTATTAAAACTGCTACAATCACAGTACACATTGAATAACTCACCAACAACAGGTGATCAGAAAGTGTTTTGGGAATCCCCAACTTAACCCTTGAAGGCACACTTATAAGTTTCCTAGTGAAAGTTCTTGTGGAAAAAAATACAGACAGAATGAAGTTACATAGGGTAAATATAGTTGGCACCCACTCTCCTGATTGTGAGGCACACAACCTTCCACACTGCAGCAGCTGTAAGAAGCTGATGCTGCCTGTGCCCCTGTGCACAGCTACCACCACTGAAACAGGGGAAAGAAAGGTCTCTCAGCTCAGCAGGAGAGGAAGGGAGCAAACACCACCTTCATACTTCTTGGTTGTTCTGGTTTTTCTCTCTTTCTCTTTTCTCTCTCTCTCTCTTTTTTTTTTTTTTTTTCTTCTTCTTCTTCTTTTTGAGTTTAAATAAGAGTTACTCAGGTAATCAGTGAGTCAAAAGTAATCAACAGCCTGTATGTGCTCAGCAAGTACTCAGTCATTTCTTAGCCTGAGAGACAGCAGGAATCACCTGCCAAAGACCAGATAAAATTTACTATTTGACCTGAGCCTTGAGATCACTTGGACAGGTGGCTGCTCTATTAAGATATTCCCATCTGGGATAGCAATGTGAAATTCAGCCATCTGCTTGCAGAACTGTTTAAGCACATACATCCATTCCTCCTGACTGCAGGGCTCTGAGAGAACACAACAGGACTCAGGAAGCAGAGTTCACCACCACAGGCATGGAATACTTCTTGCACACTATAAAATCATCCATGGAAAGCCACAGAGAAGACATGCATGACCTCTGCTCTCCAGTCTCTAGCAATTCCCCAAATTAAGAAGAATTAAAGTTTGCTGTAAAACAAGTAGCCAAGGCAACAGCAAGGCCTGTGTGTAACTGAGGGCAGCTGTGGTTATTTGATTTGTTAGTTACTTTGATAACATTTTTATTTCACAACCAAAGTGACACCACTATCAGGTACTATGATTTCTTATTATCATAAAACAAATACACCATGGCATTCTACAGAACAGCAGCACTGAGATATAGAAACATCTCATTTCCAAGTGCTCAAACATTCTATGTGCCTTTCTGATAACCACATGGAGAATTAGGTGACAGAGAGAAATACCTTTTCATTCTACTCCTCTTCTAAAGCATTGTTTAGAAAACCTGATTTCAGTTTTTAAAACTTAGTTTTGCCCAAAGGACTTAAAAGGCATTCTGGAGGATCTGTTCTGCTACAAATCAGGCTGTCTCAACAGGGCTTGAAAAGTGACCTGATACATTCATTCTAGAAAATGATCCAACTGCCTCAAATTTGGTACCAAAAATATGACCATTGAGATCAGCTGGTCTAAAACATGAATGAAAAACCCAGGAATCTCAGAAGTTCTTCCCAGAACCATGAAATCACAATTCTTTCAGGGGATAAAAAAGAAGTGCATTTTTTGGTCCTAATTCCTCATTGCTAGTGTTAATTTTTATCAGTAAATACAGATAAAATCTAAGAATCCTAGATGTTCTTCTGACAGCTCCATAAAAGATATGTGACAAATTTGCACAACAAGGCAATATTTCAGTAGAGAAAACTTCTGTATGAGCCCCACAAAGTCCTTTATGAATAGGTGTCATTATCTCTGTGTAGGGAGGGTTAGGCAGAAGTATTTTGAAGATCTTACCTAAGCTGTCAAAGCTAAAATGGCCCATTTGGATTTGCTGACTCAGCGTTGCCCTATGGAATTATTGGATAGTGGTGTTTCCATACAGGCCATGTTAGCCATGTCATTTTCAAGAGATGAAACACAATACTTTGCAAACCCTTCTGAAGTTTTTTTTTTGCATTATATTTGTTCACAATGCATTGCCAGCACATTAAGAGCAGGTCCACAGTTAGGTTGAGTAGCAGGTGTCCTGTTGCAGAAATGGCATCCAAAGTGTATCTCAAGTGGAAGGATTCACTGGACAGCTCAAACAGACAGATGCAGCTGACGTTATGTGCAAGGTAAGGAGACAAAAATTATTTTTTATCTCTGTAGTTATGGCTGGAATCACCCTTGAATATTATCAACCAACAGAATGCCTGACTCCTTCACTGTGAGAGCAATTGAACAGATTAATTACTTAGAAATGGTTATTCTGCATGCAAGCCCTGTGGAAAGTCTGTGCAAACATCACTGTGGCTCCCTGGCAGTGCCTGGGAGCCTGGTTAGCAACACTTCACCTGTTCCACGTCCCCGTGCGGAAAGGGAAAGGGGATCCTCACCTTTCGATGCTTCTGCCCCAGCAGAAGTATCCAGGCATGCCATGCTGCAGGGAGTATGCAGCCTTCCATGGTGCTTGACAGAACCATGTTCCATTTGTATTGTTCTACCACATGGTTAGATCAAGCACAAAGGAAAACCCCATGGACAGCCAGAGTCAGAGTTAGGCAGCGCCAGAGAGAGAGGAGCGTTGAGAGGAAGCAGCATGGAGAAGCACAAGCTGAAGGTTCACGGAGAGCTGCTCTCCACTCCACCCATGCAAAAAGGTGCTGGATACAAGAGGTCATCCTTTATGCTACTGCAGGAACACCCTGGAGCACAATTGGGGTTAGTGAACACGAACAGAGCCCGGGCGAGTTCAGAGACAGAGCTGACACGATAGAAAACGCTACCAGAGGAGCTCTCACTGCTCCTTCCACACACTGAATGCCCAATCTACGCTGCTTTTTACTATTTACTCTCCCCTGGTGTCCCCTTTCAGTAAAAATGCCATTTAGGTTTGCTCCATTTATTTAAATGCAACCTTAGAAATACCGCAGCCCATGTTAATACCAGCAGATTTGGAGCTGATGGCCGAGCTCTGCCCTTAAACACTCCCTGAGTGCCCTTTGAGCCTGATTTCAGCTCCCACAGGCCATCATGCTGCTGGCACTCACACTGACAATCTGTAATTGCCACTGCTTTTCTTCTCTTCTTTTTTTTTTTTTTTGTTTCCTCTGCTCTTTCCAGTAGGGTAGCACACACATGCTACTACAGACATAGACAGCTGTTTCTGAGCATATTTGTTGTGTTTTGTACATCATTGGCTGATGGAAGCTGTGCATTCTCTATTTCCAACATCCTGAATTATTTCAAACAGCTTTGTTCTTGTAACTCATTCCTGCAACTTTGACATATAAAGCAGGGCATTCAGTTCAGGCTTGACTGCTCCCACTGGAATAAAGCTCTCGCTGACTCCACTGTCTGCAGAGCTGTGCCAGTGGACAATGATTTTGAAAGTCACATCTCAAATGTTCTTGCAGGATTCCCAGATGAGAGAGGAAGCAACTGCCCTCTGCAACTGTTCACAGTGTTTTGCTGGACTTCAGTGAAGGTTAGTGCTTGTACTTTAAACACAAATCACTTTCCTTAGTAAGGGGTTTGCAGAGCCCAAAGAACAAAGTCAGCACCAAGCAGATTATTCATTACCTACATGGAGAACAAGGCAAGTGCTTGAGCAGAGATGACAGATAATACAGCAGGGCTCTGTGCTTCACCATTCTGCTGTGACCCAGCACTGTTATGCAGAAAAGCCAACACTGAGCTACTTGGGAACTTCAGGAAATAAGCACAGTGTTAACTTATCCATCCCACACTGTGGTTTGGCTCAGCAATGAAAGTAAGGGAATTTCATCTATCTTTGAAATCTAAGAAATAAACTGAAGCAGTTTTTTAGGGCAACCTAACACAAATCTTCACTCTCCACAAGCTGCAAACTAGCAAGAGTCTTAATTGATAAAAACATTAGATTATTAATTTTCTTTTGTGACTCATGCAATGTGGCACAAAACCACATAAATTTTCTCACCTGATTAATTCAAAGTACGCCTAACTCTGGAATCCACACCTCACTTACTTAGAAATGATATCTGTATCTAGCAGTCCTGCCAATAATTTTGTATGGCTCCAGTGAAGGATGTAGAATCCTATATCCTTATTCCTACACTGCTTTAATAAAGCAGAAATTCTGGCTGGGCTCTTCAAACAAATTAATCCACAGTATTCTGTTAAACAATGACAAGTAACAGTTCATATCTTCCAAAGACTTTTATAATATATACTGATTTATGGTGTTAAGTGGGATATCTATAATAAACTCAGTAATTTCAGTGTCAATGAACTCTTTCAGTCCTACTAGACACAAATGCAGCCTGAGCTCTGTGAACACCTTCCTGAGAAATGAGAAATCCCATGAGAATATTTGAACAAGTCTCTCTTCCTGTGCTGCACTAATTAAACACCACTTACAATAACTGCCTAAACTAATCACCAACTGCAATGAGAAAGAGGTACCAGCACACAAAGAAATCTGTCAAAATCCTAATTTATGTCCCTAGAATACAGGAGAGCAGAAATACTAGGAAAACACACTGTTTTATAAATTACATTTAGGAAAATTCCATAAGCCTTTGGATGTACGTAAGACTGTCCTGCATAAATGTTTGAAAAAAAGAAGCTGAAAAGTGAAATACATCTCCAGCTATTTGCCAGCTTCCATGAAAACCCCTCCCTTCAGACACCTTTCACACAAACAGCATTGCATGGTTTGCTCTTGGTGTTCACTCACTTCTTGTAATCCACATTCTGTGGGTTACTGAACCTGCAGTTGGTAAAGAATTTGTATACAAATCTGAACACCTATTTTTAACAGTCCCATCAGGCTGCAGCACCTCAGGAGACTGCTGCAGCCTCAGAATAGCCAGATGAAAAATTTATTGTCCACCTGCAGCCCCAACATCCTTGCACTGGTTTTAGCTGATGAGCTCTCTTCATGCCAGCAGCTCCCCAGTTATTTTCTGTATCCCATTCAAGTGACCACTACACACACAAGAAGTTCTACCTTAGCACCTCTGGTGTTGCTCAACTTAACCTCAACATATGGAATGGCAACATCAGAGGAGAGAGCAAACTTTGTCCCATCATAATTTCTGAGGTCAAAAGAGCAAATCAATCACTCAGCTTTCTGACACAGTTAATTAAGAGGACAACTCCAATCTCAAGGGAGGAATCCACACAGCCCTGCACTCTGCCCACATGGGGAATCTAGGATAGCTGTGATATTTGGATGCATCTGTGACTCAGGAGTCATCTTCCCTCTTCCCAGTGCCTCTTTACTATAATTGCAGATAAGGATGTTGGTGGGTAACAAAGCTGTTCAGATATTTTGCTTTTTTGAAGACTACTTCAACTCAAAAATAAAATGAGGCAGAGCCTAAAATAAACTTTCTGACTGAAACACGTCAATTTACTTTCTTCTTAAGAGCCATACTCTCTGCCAAACAGACCCACCTGTTCTATGTTAAGCTTATGCTTCCTTGAATGAAATGGTTTCCATTCTTTCCTTCCACTGCAGAGCCAGAACCCTTCACCATCGTGTTCTTCACTAGTGAAGGCTCAGAGTAACTGAGACAAATTTTAACATAAAGATCTGAACTGCTATCAGAGATGTGCAGAAAAGGGAGGGCTATAATCAGTATCCACTACAGTCCAATTAATTTAACAACAGCAACACTTTCACAGTACAAGGGAACACAGCTCCATTACTATTAGTCATAGCAATTGTATTGTGTTCTCTAATGACTTCAGCTTCAGGAAGAATTCATGCAAACAAAAGCCCAAATATTTTCAGTTTCAGTGTACCATGAAAAATTAATATTCATAATTACAAATTCAGTGTAGGATTTAATCCGCAGGTGATTTATTGGTGTTAAACAACCTTCCATTCAGATAAGAATAATTCTTACACACCACAAACATATTTTCAGCTTGGGAATATTCAGAGGGTTTCTGAAGGTTGTTCGGGGGAAAACAGGGGTACAGAATTTAACTGACAGAATTTAACCCACAGAATTTAACTGAATGAAACCAAAATGTACAAAAAACCCCAAAGTAAACCAAACCAAACCACAGACAGAAATCTGAATGCAGTTTCTCAAATCACAAGAAGTGTTTACTATCCATTTCCCTCAACAGCAAGGCAAAGCTGTGGTGACAGAAGTGCTGGAGCTTGGCCTCAGATGAGATTTCCCACTAACATGAGCAGGTCTGGAGCACCCAGGGCAAACCCAGAGGCTTGCTCAGGAGCTGCTGTAGCCCCACACACCATGGGCAGGATCACCACATCCCCAAAAACGTGCTCCTGTAGCACTGCAACAAGGCAGACAGGAGCAGGTGGATACCTGTGCTTTCCACCAAACAGAAAATACTAAGGGCAGGAGTGTGAGCCCATGGTCTACAAATGACTATTTGCTTATTAAAAATGAAAGGAATTTGCAAAGTTGTCATCAGAGTGATTGGCAAATTATGGAACAACTGGAGAGTGTTTCAATCAGATAAATTATGTAAGATCTGGGTTAAATTCTCCTCCCTTTCATGACTTTTAAACACTGGTTGAGGAATAGCAATGCACTGCAGCTGAGAGCTCAAAAATCTTAAACAGTGTTTGCACATCACCAGGAGCAGAAAGGGGGACATGAAATGTGTGAACTGCCACAGGGAGGACACTAAAGCCCTGACATGCAGGACTCCATCCATGGCAGTTCTGTGCTTCTAGAGGTGCAACAATGCAGAGAAGAGAGAAGGACTTTTCAGGTGATTACAAGAAACAGCAAGTCTGTTCCAAAGCAGACAGGTAACCCAAGGAAGGTGAGTGTGTATGAAGACAGAAACTGGAAAGGACACATAAAGAATTAGGAGAAAAGCTGCAGTTAGTGAGAAAAGGTTTTATCAAGTGCCTTGAAAATTATGAGTGTACAAAAAGCAGATACATTACTACCTAATAATTGGGGACAACATGAGAGAAATTACACTAGCCCTAAATATGCCATTTTTGGACCCAAATGTACCACAAAGGCTGACTTTGCTTTGGGTTGAGTTAACAAGAAGTCGTGTCCAAAAAGGAGAGAATAATGCTGGCAGATGGTTCATTTTCCTCCTCCTGTTCTCCCCAGTCCTTCTGATTGTATAGCACTGTCTGGAACTGAAGTAACTAATTAAAGGCAGTTAGACACAATGTATGCAGGAGGAAGCAATAAGGCAGGCTCACTTCAGAGTATTTCAAATAGCAATCTTCTTTATAAAAGTCTTATTCCTAAGAATTAGAAGATAAAGAGCTTTTGTGATGTGATGTTTGTAGAAACACATTGCTTTGATCATTATCAGAGATAGTTTGTGTCAGTACAGCAGGTGGAACTTTCATTGCTTTTGAAATGCACAATATACTGAAAAATGCAAACATATCTCAGGGAGAAATAGATATACAGCTGAATGCAAGGGCAATTCTTTCCAAAAGCTATTTCATACACAGTGTCACACAGCAATCAAGGAACCTGCCAAGTCTTGAAGTGACAATAAGCTACCACAGAGACGACACAATCTGCTCATAGATTCATTTCCCTTACTCCTAAAGCCCAGTGCTGCCTTAGAAAACAAAACTGATCTGTAGTGAACTTAATCAAATGCTCCTGGGCAGGATATTTGTGTTGATCTTTTTTCCCCTTATTCATATTAAGAATGGGAGCCTCCAGTGACCTAAGGCTGCCAAGCACCATTGGATCCTTAGGTGGTCAGAGTGGGCAGATGCAGCCAAAAAGAAAATGATCACCAGAATTTCACTGTTGCTACTGAAAATGACAGTATTTCCCTTTTCTAAACAGAAGAGAGAGAGAATTAGTCACAGCCTGTCCTTCTGATTTCCCTTTCAAGAAAACATCTCAGATTTTTTAGTCTCAGATTGTATAGCTGTAGGGAGACAGTGGGGCAAGCTGGAGATTTGTTATTATTGTGGTGCACTGCATCAAATGGAAAGCAAAAAAATCACAAGACATAGTATCTATTGCAATCTGAAGTTTAAACATATTTGATGGTATATTCAAAAGCTTTGCCTGTCTCACAGCCCTGGGCAAAAATATGTCCTGTTCCCTGCTGTTCCTTCATTTCATGCTATAATGCTTCCAATTCTCCTTTTAAAAAGAATTATGTACATTATCTACCTGTTGCACAGAAGCTCCTCTCTATGGCCACTCATAACCTTTGCAGATGTTGCTCCATTGTTATCAGTAAAAGCTTGAGTCATTAGGTTCTGGGAGGAAATAGCATCTGGGAAAAGTGCCTCAATTGAAAAAACTGATCAACTGAAAAAAAGAAAGTAAGTACTTCTGGCTAGATGCTATCTAACAGGATGGGGGGATGAAAAGTGAAGGAAACAGTGTGCAGAATGAAGTTTTGTAGATCTGTCTTCAGAGTTTCATTTAATTATCAAATACAGTTCTATTTAGCCCATCTGCTTCTGTGTCCTCTTGACATTGCCTTCTTGATGCTCCTCTGCCACTTCAGACTGATGAAACCTCAAACATCTCAGCTGTTCTTCCCCATTCCTGCTAACCACTCCTCTCTCCTATCCTTAGAGAAAAAGCACTTCCCTTTCTTCCCTTAATTTACTGAACAGTCACGTTTTTTTCTCATAACAGGTCCTTTCTGATAGTCCCCTTTATGATCCCAGAACCATGGAATGGTTTGGGATGGAAGGGACCTTAAAGATCATCCAGTCCCACTCCCCTGCCATGGATAGGGACACCTTCCACTGTCCCAGGGTGCTCCAAGCTCCATCCAACCTGACCTTGGACACTTCCAGGGATCCAGGGGCAGCCACAGCTTCTCTGGGCCAGAGCCTGCCCACCCTCCCAGGGAAGAATTTCTCCCCAGTAACCAATCTAAACCAACCATCTTACAGTTTAAAGCCATTTCCCCCTTGTCCCATCACTATGTGCCCTTGTCAAAAGGAATGTGGAAGACACACAGATCATTTCAGGACAACCTCAGAATTTTATGACTTTAAAACTGTCCTTCCCTCGATGCCAAAGTATTAAGCTCATCTAGGCTTAACTGCTCCTGGGTGTGATTCTGGCACTGCCTGAGTATCTCTGTTCCCACAGCTCACACTTTCTGTGCATTCTCAGCTCTTCTAAAAGGTCAAAGACTCTGTGAGGATAAAATCCCTCACATTTCTTCCATAACCAACCCCTCACATTCCCTATGTTTTCCCCTCAAAAAAAAATGTTCTGACAATTGACATGTACTAAATGTATTACACAAACTACATTAAAATACCAGGATCCTAAAAAAAGAACCCTTTGAGAAAGAGTTGCACATTTACAGAAGAATTGAAAATGAAAATTGTTTTCTCATACACTGAGCAGAAGATGTAAAAACTAGAGAGGGAGAGAGAATCCCAAAGACAGTGAGGACACTGACAAGTTACTAAGCCTTGCCATCCCAGTGGGATTGTGTCATCCTGGATGACAAAAAGCCCTGCCCAATGCTCTAAATGAAGATTCATACCTCATGGACATTTCTGCCCAAAGATGTGCTGTGTTAGACCCTGGGATGAAGCATATTCCTCAAACTGAAGACATGGAAAATTCCTGCTAAATGCCAAGCCTGAAGCAGCCATGATTCAAAGGGACAAGATGAGTATAATAGGTACCAAGGATATCTGTTCCATGGACTGACTTAGAAACTAAGATTTTCTAAACCATTAGATGTTCCCTGTCTCATGTGAGCAGACAGTGAGTCGAGTTCAATGTATCTCATCACCATCTGGAAACTACAGGCAAGGATCTCTTCTCTATTGGGCTTTTGAGCAGCATTAGTTTTCATCCAGCTGAAATCTTTGTTCTGGAGCTGTTCAATCCCTGCTCTCCTCCTTCATAAGTCAGGTTTATGCCTTTTTCATGTGGTTTTGATATAGATGTGGAGCTGGAGACCCAGGGAAAAACAGCCTAATGCCTCAAGGAAAGGACCCCCAAGATAAAAACTCACACAAGATATTATTCTCAGCATCACTAGATACTGGGTTCTGCACTGTAAATCTTCTTATGACCTCCCCTAAATGGTGTCAGATGGTGTTTGCCTTCTCCAATTGCCTGTACCTTTGTTCTAAGCATGCATGCATGCACATAACATTAATTCCTCTAGCCCATTAATAACAGCAGAAGAGAATAACAATGGCAAATTGGGTACAGGTTTATACAGATCTGTTTCTGCAGGCTGCTTTCCTTTCTAAACTATATTTATGCATTTTAATTTCTTTAAATATGAATATTACTGGCTAATTACATTGTTATTATGATGGACACAATCCAAAAATCTAGATAAAGTATGTCATAATTTCAGGCCTGATTATAAATTTTGTGGCTTCAGTCAGGGATTGAAGACCTTAACAAGCCTGCCCAAGAAAAGCTGACTGCAAATGAAGTTATCTTTATTTTCTTTCCCCCATGAAGGGAGGGTTTAGCTCGGCACGTTGCTCACAGAGGCACACAGATCACAACAGCTTGTTTTGGGCTGCTGCCACTCAGCTCCATGCTGCATCCCCATCTAGAGCCATTCATCTTTTACCACCAGGAACACAATTAATCATGTTTCTTTGCAGAGGAAAAAGAGAAAAATCATAGTAATTTTCATAGAAAACACCGCAAGGTACTCCATCAATAACAGTAATTTTTCTCCTCAGTACACACTAATAGATTTGCTTACTGAAACCTGCTTGTCTTTACATTACACAAAAAATGCAGTAATCCAAAATAGATATAATCAATATAAACAATAGGAAAAATACATGAAGAAGCAGTCATCTGCTTAGTTGAGCTGTGTAAGGCATTCATGTGGTGGTTCTTTTACTGACAGCTGAACCATAAATAAAGAAGAGATAGGATTAAGAAAAAGCTCTTTATGTTACTTCGGAGGTTAATTCCAGGTGGAAACATTTTTCTGTCTCATTCACAACACCATACCTTTGCCTGAATTATTATGTACCTTTTAAATCAAAGCTTGCTGAAACCAAAAATCTTACCAACTTTGGTGGCAATTTTACTGGAGTTAGTGTGTGTTACTTAAGGATGTAAGGCAAATGAATGTATGAGAGCACATGAATCGATGCCAACTGATGCCATTCCCTCATCCCCAGCTTCACTCCCAACCCAGATCAGAAATGCCCATTGCCAGTTGTAGGAAAACCTCTTACTGCTCTCATCCTTTTAGGTGGGGGAACTAAACTTCAGCTCAGCTCTCATTAGGTCAGTAAGAGCTCTGCTTGCATACAAATGACAATCCTGTCAAAATACAACATTTCCTACATGGATTCACATATATTTTCATTCTTTTCCTTAAATATTTCATAATTTAGTAAGTTTTTATGATTAAACACCACGAGTTTTATCTTTTTTTCTTTTCTTTGTTTTTAAGAGAAGACAGCTAGAGACCGTCTTTTTTTTTTTTTTCTTTTCTCTCTCTCTTTTTTTTTTTTTTTTTTTAAATCCATAAGGTAATTGGCTCTCTGTCGAACTAACCGAATTTCCCCAAATTTAATTTCCAAAGATGCTCCCTAATATCCATTACAGCAAACACTGTCCCGCAGATTCGATTAGCGGGCTCTCTGGAGCTGCTTATCCCTGAACGGAGGGCGCAGCAGAGGCTGGATAAACGAATTACCTGAGCAGCGGAACTTCTTGCTCTTGATCTGGCTGATGCGTTTGTTGGCAAGGCGACGGGGATTGCTGCAGCGAGCGCCGCTCGTCTCGATGGGATTATCCTGCAGGTAATCAGCCAGCCACTTCAGATGGCAGTCGCACACAAATGGGTTCTGAGCTAAATGTCTGCGAGAAGGACGGCATGTTTAATCAGGAGTGACCTGTGACACCGTGCTCCAGCGTTGTTTTTTTCGCCAACGCCGAACCTGAGGAGCGGAGCAATTGAATCGGCGCCCGAAATAAAACCCAGCCCGGGCCCGGCGGCAGCGCAGGGAGCCACACGTGAACGGGGATCCTGCGAGCGCTCACAGCTCGCAGCTCATTACGCCTGCAGCGAGTCCTCACACCCAGGAAACAACAACCGAGGTAGAAAAGCCCCCCTTAAAGGACACAGACTTGCTGCTGTCTCCCAAGTCCCACTGATTCTCCTGAGAGCTTGACATGCACCTTACCTGAAAACCATTTTGTATCCTGGTTTAAAAGAAATCTTATCTTTACTACTGAAGTAGTAAAGCACCTTGGATCTTTGAGCAAAGGCAGAATTTTTTTGCAAGAGTGAAATTAATATTTGCACATGCTCATCCAGTGTAATAGTACTTCCTTTATATGCAGTTTTTCCTGAAGCAAAAGGTTTTAATTTAAAGACTGAAATGTTTAGGCAAGGTACAACTGCACTCTATCCTTCACCAAAATTTGCTCAACTTGTTTCCTATGAAATTGGAAATAAGTATTATACCATTGATTTTAACTGGGCATTTAGACTTTAGTAACAGAAATCTGCTGGAGCATCTCAGAAAGAAACAGTGTTTTTCTGCTGCTGTTTTATTTTGCTTGACAAAGCTGAGCACTCTGTCAGCAGAGTTTGTCAGGTCTTTCCCAGAGCCCTGTTCTAATCTCAGCTCAGCTAACTTGCATCAGTCCCTCTGACCTCTAAGGGATAGGACTCAGCTCTCCAATAACTGCAAAGACAGGTTAAGAAAAGACAGATGTTTCAATTTGGTTTAGACAGAGGTATAAAGTTATAGCCTCACAAGAACTCTCTCAGTCTGTTACTGTTTCCTACTTGTAGAAACTTCTTTTCTGTTTGCAGTTATATTTATGAACTGTTGCTGAACAAAATAAGTGCAAAATAGAACAGGGCAATGGCAGTCCAGGACAGAGCATGCACACAGAGCATAAGGGGCCTGAAGAAACTCAAGATTCCTGTTGCAGTAGAGCCATTCCTGCTGTGAAAGGTCCAAAGAACAAAGAATCACATAAAAAAGAATTTGGGTTTGGTTTTGCAGCTCTAGAAAAAATGCAGAAGATGCCAATCATTTGGAGTATTAAAGTGGAAGAATGAATTTACATTTTTCCTGAAAAAGTGCCTTGGTGTGAAGTGACAAGTATATTCTAAGCAAGGGCTACCAGGAAATCCAGCAAAACCCCATGGAAACCAATGGGAAATATTCATACACCAGAAAAACCCTGTAGACACCTATGGGAAATATACCTAAGTGCTATAAACATCAAAAAAACCTGCTGTTTAACCTGACAAACCTTATATACCTCTGTAAGAGAGCCCTCTCTGTGGCCTCAGTTTATGTGTGTCCATACACAACAAGCTGCAGCAGCAGAATGCCTGGTAGAGCTGTGGGGGCAGAACTGGGGGTGTTGCACGTGATTATTACAATGCCTTAATGGTTTGCAGCAATACACACTGGCCAAATATGTGTTGGAAATTCAGGTTATGTTTGTGGCTGCCTGAGGATGTGGCAGAAACTCTGCTGCAAGAAATCATTCCTGTCAGCTCATTTGTATATGATTTAAGACATTTATACAACTAATTCAGCCCATGCATTCCCAGTATTGAAATATATAAATGTGCATTTGCATACAAAAATTGCAGTACTATAGCATGTGTACATAGACACTGCAGTATACATATATATATATATATATATATATATATATGTACACACACCCATGCATATTTTAATACTGGAATATCAGGCTGCCAACTCCAGCTCTGAAGGAGTACTATTTACCTTATTATCTTATTACTCACAGCTTTAGGATGAGACCTTCTTCTATAAAATACTGAATCATTTCTATATTTTTGCTTCTGATGCCTATTCCACTGCCTCCAAATGCAAAAAATGTTTAGTGGATTTTCTTAATGGATCAAATAATACAACATATCATTCCTCTTAAGTGGAATGTCAGCTGAAATGTGGTTACAGAAGTCATGAACTGCACAGCAGGATTCAGACCCTGGCAGGAGAGATGCCAACTCATTGGCTCATTAAAAACTGTTAGGCAACGATCCTAACAGAATTTGCTGTTCAGATCTTATCCAGAGTGAAATGCACACATTATCTCCCCAACAAACATCCTGAGCTTCACACAGTTCTGACATTTCTGTCACTAAGGGCAGGCTGTGTCGATCCTGCCCTCGCTGAGCTGATGCAACACTTCTTTTTCTTGCTCCTTTTCTCTCAGTGAGGGAAGGAGGGGCTCCTCCAAATTGTCTTAATGTCAGATGCAAAGCCAGACAACACCTTTGGTGGGAAGGAGAGAGCTGTCATTTATGATATGCCTGCATACTCACAGAGTCTGGATCGATCGCAGAGGTGCAAAGAGCCCCTTGCTGATGGTCTGCAGTTTGTTGTCATAAAGAGATAACAGTTTGAGATTATGCAGACCTTGGAACGTGTTCACCCTCAGGCAGTTGATCTTGTTGGCATTGAGAAGCCTGAAAACAGAGAAAAGGTTTAGAATTCATTAATCTTGTAATAATCAAATATAGATAGATTGGACTTTGGGGTTAAATCTTAAAAAAAAATTTAACCTAGTCACTAAAGCTAAACCACACGCAAAGGCTTCATTTGCCTGTCACATTTAAAAGGTGAAGAACTCACAATGGACATGAGTGCTCTCATAGCTGGAGAATATACAGACATATAACAGTGCTAGCCATCTTAAAATACTTAAAAGCTGGGGTTGGGCGGGGCTGTATGCCTAGCCCTCTCACAATTTGCTCAAAATTCTACACAAAGATTTAAGAAAGCCTTCAGCTTAATATACACAAGAATATAAATGACTCCCCACCTTGCTATTCCATGCACACACAGTCCATGAGAAGAACCCTAATTTTTCTATTTTCTCTACCAGCAGCTGTCTTAAGTCTAACTGAAATTCTGTGAGTTTTAAATCTTTTGATAAGGAGTGCAGGGTTAATTTGATAATGGAAGATTGAAATGATGTTTTTACTGGGAGACAAAAAGAGGGAAGTGTAAGGTCTGGGCTAAAACTTGCTGAATGGAAACTCAGTTCACACCCAAGGACAGCCAGGCAGGGGCCCAGGCTGTCACAGGAGCTGAGTCCTCAGTCCCTGTCCTTGGAGGTTTTCAAAATGACACCAAATAAAGCCATGAGTAACCTGCTCTGACCTGATAACCTGGCTCTGCTTTAAGCAAGGGTTCTCTATACAATTCTCAAGTGATCACTCAAGGTCCCTTCCAGCCTCTACTGTCCCACAATTCTATGAATTCCAGTCACACCAGTGGAAAAGTGGAAAAGCAGCACAAAGGCAATTTAAATACTATTTTTAAAAAAATGTTTTACAACTACACAGCAACCAGCTGGTGGAACTAATCAGTCCAGCAAGAAAATCTTGGACAGTACTTGTGCAAGTTTTGTTAGATTACCCATCCAGAGTTCTGTCCCATGTAATAAGTGTATATACAAGCCCAACAACAAGCTGCATCTCCTGCTGAGACAATCAAACACAAGAACACTTAATTTGTCACTGTCATCTGCATAGCTGGTATCTTGCACTTAGAAAGGAAATAGGCAGGAAATCACCTATTCTTCGTAGCAAAGCCAAAATCACATTTTTTGACTACAACCAGCCTGAGAAAAATGGTAAATTGCAAACAGTATATGTTGTTAAATCAGCTCTCTTGAGCAAAAAATTCTTCCCTTGTCAATGAATTTAAAGAACTAAATATTACATCATTGTGACTCTCTCTGAGGCAGCACATTAATATGAAAACAGAACACATGTATGTTTATATGCAAAAAGGAAAATATATCCTTTATTCCTCAGCAAGCAAATGCATCATTTTAAAGACACCCCTAACAGCACAGGGAGCTTCTATTCTCAACAAACTGCACAGACACCACTAAAGACAAGAGGGCAGCCACTCAGGAAGAAACACAAGCTTGTTAGCTGCATGTGATGCTTTTCTTTTCTGTTCTCCAAAAAGTAATTCAGAAGATGCTTCTTCTGCCTTTACATTCCTGAAACCCTTGGAACATCACACGTTCATTACAGTTCTCTGCTGTTTTTTGTTTTGGCAGAGCCTCCTTACTGCAGCCAAAAGTTACAGTGTTTGTGACACACAGGAGATGAAGCAGACTTGGGCAGCATGGAGAGCTCCAGGAGAACAGGAAAGCTTTGGAATGAGAGGGCTCCAAAGGAGAATTCCCCGTCCCAGCTTACAGGAAAGTCAGTATCAATTTATCCAAATTTTCTCCTTTGTACGTGGGGAAAATTAAGTCTGACATTTGTTAAGACAAAATCCCATAGAAGGCAATGATGGATAAATGAGGTTACATTTTTGCATGAACTAATAGCTAAAACAATTTTATGAAATCATAAGCAGCACTAGTATGACCTCTCTGGAATCTGTATTTCCATGACACCTAATCCACACTTCTGTTGGCTCCCTCAAAAGTAAAAGGGTAATTTTCCCATTGGGTTACAGGAACAGCTCCTCCTCCTTGACTCCAACAGCAAATGCCAACTCTTCCTGCTTGCTTGTAACAGCCATTTGTGTGTCCAAACCAAAGCAATCTTCCTCCTCTTGGATCTCACACATGCATTTCTCTTTCCAGCTTGTAGAGTATCTTATCCAAAAAGAATGGCTTAACAAGGTAATAAGAGGCAGGACCAGGTACGGACTTTTGAACAATATCCTAGACATGCTCTCAGGCATCACAAATCCTTTGGTTTCTACCCCCTGTCCTTTTGCACTGGTCCCATCCCAATTTTAGGAAATGCACTTCAGCTTGGTTTGGCTGTCCTATGACAGAGGCTTGGCACCTGAGCTACCCAGGAACAAAACAAGTACATATGAGAACAAGTATGTATGAGAACAAGAATGTACTTCAATTTATTTTGCTAGATGCTGATTTTTTTCCCCAGTATTATAGTAATGGCTTATGTTGCAAGCAGTACTTGTAACAAGGCATAAAGCAAAAATGAAAACAATCTCAAAAATAAGGGAATTTACAACTGAACCACAATTGTATTTCCACGTGTGGGTAACCTGTAGGTTTTCTTGGGATGCCTCAGAAGTGCACAGCAGAGCTGCTCTGGGCAGATGATGTTCTCTCCTGTGCAAAGATCAGGCACAAAGTCTACATTACTGATCCATCCCACTGAAAAAACCCTCTGAGCAAAACTGGCCTGCAAGTGCAGTGATTCCAGATTCATTCTCCCATTAGTTTCAACAAAACATGAATAAACCCCATGGAAAACAGAATTTACAGTGTGACGAGGTTTCCTGGCACGGATTTTTGATGATTATGTTCATGGTGATATAATCTGTGATATTTATTTAGAGCCAAACACTGAAAATGAGAGCAAGTGATCCTCTCTACAGCCACAAATACGGAGGCACACACTCTCCTTTAAGCATTTGAGTAATTTGGAATAGAAAAGTAATTCTGCAGACTGTTTAGAAGTGGGAATTCAGGTCCTAAACAGCTTTTCTTAGGTGACAACATGTATTCTGTATATCACAGATAGTCTGCTCAACAGAAATACAGGTGTAGCCTTATGAGGTGGATGGTGAGTTACATTAATGACTTATTTCTGCTCAGAATCAGTGAGAAATGGGGGAGAAGTGAAAAACTGAGGAAGCAGAATACATCATCCCTAAAAATTTTTTCCTCCTACTTACTGTGAGTTAGATGATGACTTTTGGCCAGAATCATTAAGGTTCATATTCCTTTCAAAACTCCCAGTTATTTTAAAATATCTGCTATGAATATTCCCCTCTATAAATCTCTTTACTTAATCTTTCTTCGTTATCCCAGCTCCACTAATGACATCTAACTTTGAATTAGGTACACAAGGCAGGCCTCACATGGAGTTAAAAGTGGTTTTAAGAGGATTTTTAAACTGACACAAAGGGAGATGAGAAAAACATATTCCAGGAAGCAGAATCTTCCTTGAACATTGAACCAGGCCATAAAACATACTAAGGGTTCCTTTACAGGACTTACATAAAAAGAAGGAACAACATTTAATGTGGAGTTCTATTTTAGCAGAAATTACATACTATTTTTTTTTTGCACCAATTCATGGTGAAAGTAAATTCCACTAATTCTCCTATTTTGCTATTAGCTTGATTGGATGAGATTTACACACAGCCTCCAGATGTGGGGCACCATTCAAAAGGAGGTTAAATATTCAAGTAGAAATAAAACCTCCTGCTACCCAGAGGGATGATGGATTATTAACTCAAGTCTCCACTTTCATCCCTCTGGATACGTAAAAAACCTGAAGAAACCTCTCACAAGCCTTGGACCACCACAGAATAGGGAGAATGGTTAAAAGCCTTGTGGTTTGCACACCACTGAAACAACGAGCTGAGCAGAACACTATTACAATTCCATGAACCCATTTCCTGAAAAAGTGGATTTGTCCACACACATTGAAATAATAACGAGTTTCAGCTAAGCCCTTGAAATGAATGTGCACTGAATTGGCTCTGTAATTGTATCAGCTGCTCATAAGCACCATCTGCATAATTAAGATGGTCCCATAATTGAATTATATGCCCAAGCACAGCTTCAAGTGATTAACATTTAAATAACATTCTGAACTCCAAACCTAAAATGACTGAAAAAATTGTTTTTTAAGAGCAAATGGGAATGTTTATATGGCTTTTACCCTTGGCCATGTTTGTATTTTTATCTCAGTGAAGTCAAGTAATCAAACTATCAGGAAATAACCACAAAACTTGGAGAATCAACAGCAGCCTGGCAACCCTACACGTGCTGGTGACTGCAGGCTGGCCTCTGGTGCTCCAGGATAGAGCAGGAACCATCCTAAATACATGAGTGAGCCTAAAGGAAAGTGCTGGGGAGAAAAACTGCACTGAGGCACTTTAAAGCTTCTCTTCCTTTTTCACCAGCTTTGTGTTTTGACAGCAACGACAACACGATGAGAATGAAAATGTTTGGCATCCCATGAACTGGCTGGCACATCCCACATGCCAGACTCCACTGGGGAAAATGAGAACTCACCAGAAAAAACAGATATAAGAGGCACAGGAGACTTGTAGGGGAGAGGAGAACTGGGTAACAGTTTTGCCTGGGTAACAGCAGAATACAAATTGAACAGGCATGACCTTAATAAAATATCAATAGTTGAAGGCTTCACCTACATTTAGAGGCACTATAAGGCAGCAAAGAAAGAATTCTCTGCAGAAAGCTTTCCTTAGCTTATACAATACACATTACAGGAGGTCTAGAAAAAGTTAAGCATGCATCTTTCAGAATTTTCTCTTGAAATTGATAGGGAATCAAGTGTCATCCTTGATTTAATACAATTTTTCATGGGAGAACAGCTGAAGTGTCAATACAGCATCTAGTCAAACACTTGGTCATCCCAGCAGCCAATGACAAGCAGCATCTAATGACAGCATTGGGTGTGCCCCTGCCTAGTTATTGGCAAAATAATTATATTAAGTTTCAGGAGCATTTTAACACAGTCTGGACTTTCAGGGAGCATTTTGATTGTGTCTCACTGTGTTGAGATACTTAAACATCTAGTAAAATTTACATTTTCTAATGTGATGACTGACCACTGAAGAGTCTGTCAGTGCTTCAGTTGATAAAAACCAGCATGAAATCATCATCATGCTTGCTTAACCAGCTTCAAGTGTTTCTCCATGTTCAGGAAACTGGATGAAGGTGATGACAAATTTATTCACAGCAAATTAAAATGGAAAAATCGCAAGCTGATAATGAGTCAAAAAGGAAGCACAGACACAGTCTAGCAGTCCTGTTTTGGTGGGAATTTAGAAAGAGATTTCAAAAATTCCTTTTCTGATCCAAAAGGCTGCAACTCTGGTTGAACACCACCCACGAAACAATCCTGGGGTACTTCTGTCACTACCTGCAGAATTATAAACACTTATTGTCACAGCACCCAGACTTCTGTTATTTGAAATTCAATAGTGTCTAACTTCTGCCTGCAGGTAAGACCACAGCTGATTCTAGATAACCACATGACAATTCGGATGCACAACAGAACAAACACATTTTCACAGCTCTCAGGGCTAGCAGAGTTAGGTCTGTGTGTAATAACAACGAGGAGCTTCTGTCACTTTGGAGCACTGGCGTCAGAGGGGCTGCTGGATCACTCTGACGTGGGGATGAGCAGTTGTTTTGGGAAGCTGCATGCAGCCAGGCTCACAAGTGACACAGGCAAGGCAGATGCTGCTGCAATCTTTCATTAGTGCTTGACTGTAATTGTATTTCTGAGTCTGGCAGATGCTGCTTCCTCACTTTTAACAGCAGCTATTGAGTTTAGTAAGATTACCACAATAGCAACCTAAATGCAGAAATCTGAAGGAAAAAAGCTTGAGGCAAATGGCTGGAAAGCAATCCTAAAGCAATTAAACAGATCTGTGCAGAGAAGCATTCTGTCCTGGACTGGAAGGATGAGGGTGGCATAGTCTCTATGCTGTAGCCAGAAATATTTTGAATAATCAAGAGGAAAGCTCATATGCCATTTTATAAGAATTTAGGTTCACAAAGCCCAGAAATGACACAGGTTGCAAAGGACCTCCAGGTCACCTGGTCTGAAACCCACTCAAAGCATGACTCATTCACACACAGTTAATGCAGATCACCAGATCACAGGATAATTCAGAATTCCAGGAAGCTACAGTGGTTTCTTGTGCTGATAGGCTGCCAAAACAGGATGAGCTACAAGGTCAGATTGGGCTACCTTGAGCTTTATCCAGTCTGGATAAAGTCTGGTCTTTAAAACCTTGAAGGACAGAGGATGCACAGCTTTCTGGGCACCCTACTCCTACTACCTGACATCATTGGGAAAATGTTTGCCCCTTATGTCTAGTCACAAGGTCTCTTTTTTTTTTACTGCTAGTTGTCTATTCTCCATGAGAAAAAATAAGAACTCCACAGAAAAAGATTTTATACATCACTTAAAGCCCAGATCACTATGGGGAAGCAAAAAGACTACTGTGCTGTTAAATACTTGTAAATGGAAAATTGTATTTTCTTTATTCTGACATTTCTGTACTGTTTACATTGATGATTAATATATTTATGCATACAACAGTGCAATGTATACAGTGCCAAATATTTGAATTGATGTACATTCTGTTGTTTTTAAACACTCTATATGAGTTTGTACACCACAGCATTCTCCTTGAGATTCTACCAAGCCCCAAAAGTACACAATAAATAACTGGTAGATCCTGCTTTGAGCTCTTCAGTACTGTGATTCAATTTAGAATTACAAATCAACACAAGCACTTCAAACTTGGCAAATCTGCCATGAAGATACTTTCCAAGCAACCTCACCAGAAAAGATCTGGGGATACCAAGTATCTGCCTTATTCATACCAGAAAAAACAGAATAAAAAGCAAGTTAGGAAAAAATAATCACTCAAACCAAAATTTGACCAGCTGAATTTTGGGAAGACTGATGATAGCAGCTTCTGAAAGTACACACATGACTTGTCACTTCATACAAGTCTATTTTAGGGTCAGCTGAAGTTGTAAATATTATATCTAGTTCCAATTTTAACCCATCTTAGATGAGTGATAATTTGTCACCACTTTTGACATCACTTTATCTGTCAATATGTCAAACTCCAGGCACCAATGAGATTATTGGTCCTATCCAACTGCAGAGTAGAGTTTTCCCTAATGACCAGATATTAGGTGAAGGAGGAGAAGGCTGTCAGCTTTTGGCTTCGTTTTAATATTTATTTTAATATATATGTACCACAGGAGTAGATCTCCTGATGTTTAGCAACATCAAAACAGAAGATTTTTCTATGGGGATTTTTCTTGCTCAGTAAAACATGGGGATCACAAGCAGAAGATTTGGGATCAACTCTCCTGAGCGCTTGCATGGTTACTAACTATGCAAAGTAAATTTCCTCAAGGAAAAGCATTTATATAAAACTGATATTTGCCAGAGATTTGAAAAATGAGACTTCCTCTCTCATATTATTTTGCTAAGCAGGCTCTTTAAACAGCAGAGATTTTATGGCTGCCCTTGGAACCAGAGCAGCGCAACGCGCACGGCGTACGGCGCAATAAAAGGTCCCAGAATGTTTGGTTTAATGTGGCTGCAGGGAGGGCAGTTGTTACTTAGATGTGACAAATGCTGGCTCACAAACTTGGTGCCCATGCTGCTGTTGGGTTTATCTGTCCCAGGATTATCTGTCTCCTGGACTAACCGTCCACAGCTAATGATTACTCAAAAACTTCCACCTTAAGCTGAAGCCTTTGCCATTTTTCTGGTATTTAAATGCAAGAAGTGCAAACAATCAAATTAATCAAACACCATTTCACAGCTTGGATGCATTGCTACCCCAATAAAATGAAAGTTTCCATTTACTGTATAAAAAAAACCCCACAAAAGCTAAAAAAAAATAAACAGTTATCCCCTTCTAGAAAACAACATAGATCTCTCAAACCCAAATTGACCTGAAATTCCCAGAAGGCACTTTATACAACCTGCTGAAAAGAAGAATGTATGAGGATAGGGTACAGTAGCTACAAAGCTTTCTATCATCCTCTCCTCTGGCACCTTCAAAAAGGATAAGGAAAACTACATGGTCCAAGAAAAGCTTCTGCTGCACAGAACAGATGTGTTGTTGGACTTGAAGAATGAATTTTGCTGCTCTGTTGGTTACCACTGCACACTTAAGAAACACATAAGATTTGTGAAATCAGCAATTTAACAAAAATCCAATTGCAATTATTTTTGTGGGTAATGTTAACTAAAGATAGTTAAACATTTTGAATTAAACCCATAGAGTTTAAAAAAAACCACACCCTAATCCCTCAACAAAAAAACCTCAAAAACCCTTATTATTTAACCATGCCTAGTTATTTTCTTGCCAAATATAATATAATACTGGCTTACCACCTCTGCCTTCATAGGGCAGAAATGCAGAATGCTGATGCCAGTCAGGTGGTCTAAGACTTTTTCTGAATTAATTTCCCCTACACCAAAGTCAAACACTTGAAGATGTGACCATACCTGAGATGAGAACTCCTCTATCCAGCTCTGGGGCTCCTGACACCAGTGCTACTGTCTGAAGGTGTTAGGCCCTTACAGACAACAATTCAGCCAGAATACAGAATAACCTGGGCCTGTATTGTGACAGTATATTTAAACTGAAGAATAATCAAATGTCTGAGAAACTCTGATGAGTTCTAGCCAAAACAATTAACAACAATATTATCTGTTCTGAAATTTCACAGTAATTATTCTTTCCTTTTAAAATTTTTTTTTTCTTTCTAAGTAATAGTTTTTCCTTCTAAATAATACAGGACCCACAAGGACTCCCTTTTTCTCATTGTGTCCTGCTTTATCATAAAGCCAGTACATTTTCAAAACTGCTCCTGCTTCAGCTCAGGAAATCAGCCAGGCTACCAGGATACCTTAATCAGAGTCTTCTTATCAGAGTGTCTCCAGACTAATAAGAAGAAATCCAATCTAGTGCCCACGGAACACTAAATTAGATCTAATCATAGGGCACTCTTCCAATTGTTCAACAGCAGGTCTAAGACCAACGAATGCCATTTATTTTTTTTTTAGTAGCCATTAAAATACTACAAGCAATCCCAGAACAGCTGCTTCTAAGCCACAATCCAAAAAGCTGCAGACATTTGTTTGCATTTAAAACAAGATCATTCAATGCTCCTTTGCCAAAAGACACTTTACATAGGAACATGCTCAAGAAGACCCTGGAAAGCTCCAGGGTCATGGTATTTTGGGAACCCCAAAACAGAGCAACCTACTTACACTATTTCAGCTTGAGAATGTTTAAATAGTTGAAGCATAACACCTTTCAGTGGTTCCCTGGCACACAGATTTTGTCTCCTTAACAACAAGGCATCACTTGAGCTAATTCTGACTCAAAACAATTGTATCTTGTCTTAAATATGCACTTCACTGAAGGCCTGCTCTACATGCAGGACTGTCTATAAAGGAGTAAAAATTGCTTAATGCCTTATGCAAAAGTTCTAGATCCACATTTTTATAGGACAGTGATCCATGTGTTGAGTGATTTTCTTATTTATATTTTCCTGCTGGGAAGGATTCCATCTGTAAAGCATCCTGTATTAGACAGAACAAGTATTGAAGAGTATCACTTCAAAGTTGTAACTGTAAAATATTTGGGTTGAGGAGGAAGATTGTAAATCTCAGATTTTTTAAAATACAGTTTTTTTCTCACAGGTCAATGCTGGATGAGTCCCATCATCTATGTACTTTCATAATTATTGTTCTCACACCTGGCAAACCATCCTCAAAATTTCTCTTACTGCCCAGGCTGCCATGGAAACACTGAGGTACCAGAAAACTTGTGAGGTTTGGGGCAGGAGAGAGGAAAGGAGCTGCCAGAAAAAGGTGCATAGGGCAAAGATAAAACAATGGGCAGCTCCCCACTGCCCCAGCTCAGGGACTGTCACAGCCAAACCAAAGGGGCTCTTGCTTGCCCTGCACTGGACAGGGTGGTCCAAGTCTGCAATTAAGGTCTTATGGATAAATTACACATCTGAGCAGTCCTTCACTTAGCATAGAGACTCATTCCAGTGACTTCATTTTACTTGTTGGCTTTGTTCATGAATGCTGATCTAAATCTAAGCTTGCTTTGATATCCCATATAAGGGTAGCAAAGGCTGCAACCACAGTGAAAAATCCAATGGCAAAGACAATCTTTGGGAAATTCATTGCTGGCTACATCAGGATTGTCAGAAAGGCTTCAAGTAACATGTCTAAAAGCTACTTCATATTCTATTTTAAATATAGTTTACTGTTTGGAGCATTGGAGTGTAGTGCTGTATGTGACATAAACCAGAATTGACTCACTTTTGATACATCACCTTTATTTTCTGAGTGCATCATCCATGATGGTAATCAGAACAGGAATACACATTAAACTCACTTCCCTGCTGCTCCCTCTACTGACTGGCTGATGATTCCCTTCCCTTTGAAGGAGTTACTGGTTCCCAATGTGATCATGGAGACAAGAGTGAGTGAAATTTGCAATTTCACCTTTGGCTTAGAAAATCTTTTCAGCTCCACTAATACACACTGAATATCACTCTGTACATCTTACCCTGATCATGACTGCAAGTTAAATCACACATGGCATAAAATACTTTAAATAACAATATATTGTAAAATCATTTCTCTTGCAACTAACCCCATTTGAAAAAATAAGAATGTGGAACTGAGCACAAGGTGCAGCAATCACACCTCTCACGTTGCCCTTTCACTTGCCCCAGCAGGTTCTTGCAGCACAGAAGCCCTCAAGGATCCAGACATTCAACCACAAGTGCTAAATGTGTAAAAACAATCAGATGGCATCCCCACCCACACATCAGCCAGTGACCAAATTTCCTTTCTTGGACCGAGTCTCTCATTTCCTCCCCACGCTTAAATCCTCCGTGTCTTTTATCCATTATACACACTGTGCTATAAAACTGTTGACACCTCCCTTTTTTAGTTTTTTCAGCCCTTGCCTCCCTCTTGCCTGACATAGAAACAACAGACTAGCACATCCCAGTGAGTTTTCAGTGGAAAAGGTGGTTCTATTAATGTCAGAAGCTGAAAGAGCAGTAAATCCAGCTAGTCAGTAAAATAAAGAAGAGGAAGGGATCATACTCACAGCAGCTGCAGAGACACAAGATCATCAAAAAGGCCCTGGGGAATCTCCGTGATCTTGTTTCCATAGAGCACTCTGAAAGATTCAGGAAGACAAAATAAATCTTAAATAACAGCCCGGTTTAGTGTCCTCCCACATCTCTGCATTATCATCTTTATTGATCATGGTGCACCATGCCCAGGATCTGTGGGCATTTCATTTAACCACTGATCTCATTTTCTTTTCAGAGAGCACATGGCATTAAATGAGTCGTTATGATTCAGGCTTCGTCTGGTGTTGGAAAGCATTTTTAATGTAGAAACTGGACATAATCCAAAAACTGTATCTGAAATATTTTTCATTCTGCTAAGGGATTTTTTTCCCATCCTTTTAAAAAATATTTTAGCCACTGAAAGGCACACTGTCTGATGCAAAACCTAGAATTCTGCTCAGTAATATTGAATTTAAAAGCCAGAGAGCACAAGCTGGTTGTCAATAAAATTTCATATAACTGAGTCTCTTAAGATACAGTAATTGGCATGAAATGTGACACAGGCATCATTGGATAAAATATTATGGTTTCACCAGCTGTTGTTACCAATTCGATGAACTAATATAAAGAAATTTATCCTGAACTGGAGATAGACATGTATTTCAGATATTAAAAAATAATTTAGGTATAGCTTAGTTATAAAGATCAGTAAAGCTTTAATAACAAAAAGAGAGTCACTGTGTATATTTAATCAACCCTAAATATATGACCTGACATATAAATATATAAAACTGATGATTCAGTTTTAACATTAAAAATATTTCCTCTCTTAATGGAAAAATGCATATATATTATCATTAGAAATTGAATGAAGGGGGAAGAGAGACAGAACCACTATTATGCTGAGATGTGTTACCCAGTGATCAGAGCAAAATCATGTATGACAGGAACACCAGAAATTCAATCATGGCTGAGTATTTGCTCATGCCATTTCTGCAGGTCAGTATCATTTGTCAAAAACAGAGAGTGGCTGGGGAGCTTATGTGAGTCCTGGTAAAAGGGAAGATGATGAGGCTCCCTCTGACATTTTACCTTACCTAAACATTTTAAACTGGGAAAAACAGAATTTATGTAATTTCTGTGCTCTACATAGGACATGGCAAATGGTTATAAACCAGCTCATACCAAAACTCTGCTGCTTATGTGTCACTAAATTGGTTGAGTCACCCACTTTTTAATGTAATCACAACGTGATCACTTTTTAATGTGTCACAATAGGCTGGCAATGAATCAAAAGGCCATGTGAGACTTGGATGTTGGCAGAAATCCTGGCTTACCCTGCCTTACAACATTTGAAATGTTAGAAAGAGTTGAACATAGTGAAAAGCAAACTCTAAGCATGACAGACCATTTCCAATACCCCCTGGCCTTCCCAGAGCATCCCCACTTCAGTTTACTCTTCATCAGCCACTGGGAGTCCATCACCCCTGTGGGAGCATTCCCAGATCAGATCATTTCTGAGCCTAAACAAAATAACACCATTTAAACACCAAAACCTGAACTGAAACCTAATTTTTCATTACTTTTGCAGTTTAGCAGGAACTGAAGTGCTTCTCAAGAAACTAATGGCCATCCAGCATTCTATTTTCTTTAAACAAATGGAACAATTTCTCTATCTTGTACAGAGTCAGGATGGTGGCTTTTAATGTGCTGCTTCAGTTAGTGCTTTTGGTGAGCAAAGAATGCTCCTAAATTTTTCTTGATTGTTTCTTAACTTTCACTTCAGGAAACACAAACAACAAAATGCTGTTGAAGCCTACTTCAGCAAAATGTAATGCAATACATGAAGATTCTTACACTCTATCCAAAACCAGATGGAAATGGTGGAACTTGGAAAGGTTTAACAGGATCATTTAGACAGAACATTTAAGTCCCTGGATTTCACTGGGCTCTAAGCTTACAGGTGAAAGGCTGACTCAGATTTCCTTCTGAACAAAGATGTGTGCACCGGTATCAGAAAGCAAAAGCAAAACCTCTGCAAATAAAATATTTGTAAAAGGTTAAAACATCAATGCCCACAGAACCCAGTATGCCTCCTTTTCGCCTTCCAGTCTTTCTGAAAAACCTTCCTTTAGCTTTCTGTAGCTTTAATGCATCATCTGTACACTGAGTTTAGACTGCAAACTCTGGGATTCCAGAAAAATATCCTCCTTAGTTTTGAGAAGGAGCAGGATCAGCAGTGCTGATCAATAATGCATAGAACAACTGCAAAGAAGAATTGAGAAGCTAAGTTTTACAAAATGCCCATGGAAAGTAAAACATCTCCACTCCAGCCCCAGGGTTATTGTGGCTGTAGAGGTAAAACACTTAGGGAAAGCAAAACCTTAAAGAAATATCAAGACTTATGTCCTATGGTACTACTGAATGAAAATAGAGAAATAAGACCCTCAGAAAAATTTTTTAAAATTTATTTTGAGAGCCAGAAGCTCATAGTGCAGTGTGCTAGTGAACTTTAAACTTTGGATGTGTTTATACATCTTCTTAATTATTTTGAGCAAAATAAAACAGATGAAAGTAGCTTATAAAATAAAACAAAGGTTTGATTTTTAGAAGCCATGAAAAGGAAAATGAGCTTTTTCCTAACTAATTTGGCTTATGTGCATGTGGCACATTAGCATTCAAACAGATTAGCAGCTAAACAAAAGTCAGTATGAGAGCTCAGGCACTTGTCTCTAATTCATATTCATGTTCAGCACTGCACAGAGCCAAATTATCTCATGCCATGCCTGCCACGCCAGGACTGCAGGCAAATGGCCCTGCCAGGGGAAGCACAGGGAGGGGAGATCTGCACTGCACTGCAGCTCCTCTCTGGAGCTCCCACTGCCCTTGGTGCAGGGAAGAGCACAGAAAACCCAAACAAACAACAAAACTTAAAAAAACCCTATAGCTGGAAACACAACCAATTCAATTCAAGAGCCTCATTTATAATCTCCAGTGCTTTTTACCAGCAGAAGTAAATTTTGGGAGATCTGCCCTTTGGTATTACAAGTCCTAAAATGGTGTTCACTTGCTTCCCTCACACGTGTTGCAGGACATGCAGGTGTCCTGGCTAATGTGCAAGCTTGGCACAGGAATACAACCCTTCTTCTATCCCAAACCACCTCAGATTTTAGACCCAAAGCATTTTTTAAATTAAAAATACACTAACAAAGTTAGCATGTAATAAAAAAATATTAGCTCAGTAATTGCTGCCAATAGACAGTGAATCAGTGAATTAGAACATTTATTAGAACACCAAAAAAATTACTAAGATTTTTTTGTGGGGGATCCTGGTTCTTCATTGGCTTCTCATCTTTAGGAAAGCACATCAGCCACGGGTCTGACAAATATCACAGCACATACAGCACAGACCCCTGGCATACTGCAAGCATTGGAAATCCCTGGGAGCAGCACCCTAAAGAGTCATTATGGGCTTGCAGCAAGAAGTTATACAAATTTAAAACACTTACAAATGAGGCATTGTGTTTCTTCAGCCTGATTCTAGCATCAGTTTAACAGTCCCCTAACCATGTTTCTATCCCAAGACAGATATTAAATTTCCAATTAAATAATTAATTGTTACTACTAAACTTCAAGTTTTGCTGTTTAACTCATGATATTCTAAAATAAAGATTAAACAGTGAAAATAGTCACTGCATAGGTTGATCTGTAATCTGGGACACACCACACAAAGAAAGCACAGCAAGCACACGTAGCCATGGGTGAGAACATCATCAATGATGGACCAAACCTTCAGCAGAAGGGTCTGAAAACATGAAATTTACACTGATTCTTCACAGTCTCTATCCCTTCTGACCTCTTGCACCATTTTAAAATGAGGGAATTTGCACTGATTTACCAACACATGGCCTTTCAGGTGCACTGAAGTTTAACATGCCAGCCTCGAACGGTGTGAAACAGTAATTGCTGTGTTCTTTATTTTATGTCTCTGCTCCTCAGCTTCCTTACTTGCAAATGTACTTGCAATTTAGCTGCTTCATTAAGTCAGATCACAGAATACAGAGATTTTTCCCTTGAAGGTGACACAGTTTTTTGAGGTAAGAAAGCCTAGCACAGAATCCCTTACTTTAGACCATATGGTTTCCAGCTAAGTGTTCCTTTATTTTGGCTGGGCTGAAACATTCTTACCGAAGTGTCAAATTGTGACTTTATGCAATGTCTTTCTCAGTCCTCAGAATGCTTTTCACTTACTTTCAGACTGTGAAAACAGTTCTTGCTAGGAAGAATTATATTTCCCAAGCTACGTACAATGGCACAGGATCAACATGAACTCAGGTTTCCAGAAGAGGACGAATTGATAGGGATAAAAACAGCAATAAATTTCTAATATCTAAAAGAAACTTAGACATGTAATTTTTTTTCTCCCTGCACTATTTCATATTTCTTCAGAACAAGCTAAGCTAAATAAATCACAGTAAAACTATCCAAAGCAATTTGTAACCTTAAAATAAGTTTGTCAGCTATTGCAATAGACAGTGTTTTATTGCAGATTTCAAATCACCATGAATGACACCCCATACATCATCACCCAGGAGATGATGGTCTAAATGGGACTGCTATGTCAAAACCTAAGCTGTCTCTTGTCTTTGTGCCCAGGCTGATCTAAGCTTTTGAAGTGCTCACTAGCTTAATTCAGTATATGAGCAAAACCAAAGGAATTCTCCCTCTGCAACGGTCTAAAACTTATTCATGCAGTTTAACACACTGAAGGCTTAGACTATTTTGTCATATCTCATAAAATGTCCCCAGACAGTCTGGATATGGCCTTCCACTCCTATATTTGTAGGACGTTTACTGACCCCAAGAATTACATTTATCTTTGATACTATTAACAATAACCAAATGCTGACACAATTCTCTCGCTCATACCAGACAGATTCTGAGTTAATTAAATGAAAAACTAATTTACTTTAGAAAGTGTGTGCAGCAATCTTGAAACATGAAACTATTTCTATTGTCCCCATGCTCTGGGCTGTTATTAACCACTCCAACGCCTGCAGAGGCCCTGCTAACCATGGAACACAAACACCAGGTACTATAAACAGTGTTTCTCAAACTTTTCCTTCAAATTCAGATAATATCTTCCTTTGCAACCAACCAATTTTTCCACACTTCTCAATGCAAGGGTACTATTTGCTCTCATACTTATATGAAGGAAGCATTACATGGCAAAACTAATTCTTCCAGCAGAACAAGAAGAAAAGGAAAAACCAGAAAACTCTAGGAGGAAGAAGCAAAAAGTTCTTAAAGCATAATGATTCCAGTTCCTTATTCTGTAACAACCAGGAAAAAAAGAAGTTATATGCATCCTCAAATGTTTCTAAGTAGAAATTTCTTGTTGCTAAGAATAATATCGGAGTAAAATCCCATTTAAAAATTGGCATAGAAAAATAACTTAATTTTTTCCTGCATGTGGGGAGTGGAGAGTACCCTACAGGAACAAGCTTGTCTTTCTTTTGCTAAATGCAGAGAAAACCAAGGTAGAAATGGCTGCTTTCAAGTATAATAATTTTGTGTCCTGTTTGACTCCCATAGGTGAATTTCCTGTTAGAGGAAAATATATGGATTTACAATAAAAACTTATGACCTGTTAGCAAATTGATCACTTAGCACTTTTAAAAGATTTAAGTTTTATATATTTTAGAGGAAACAGCTTCTGTTATAAACATTCCATGTTTTGAAAACTGCAATGCACTATTTTCTCTACTATCTCAAAACAAGAACAACAGGCAGAGTGCTCTGAGCAGCATTTCTGCCTGGCAACACCAAACCAAGTTGACTTCAGAAGAAAGCAGAGTAGAACCCACTAAATATAGGCCTGCATTAGGCAGGCAGACTAACAACATTGGCTGCCTTCCAGAGGAGCACTCTGGCTCTCCAGACCCATAGGGAGCACTGTGATTGCATGCAAGCAGGGAGCACAGGGAGGAGCACAAAATGGGAATAAAAACAGAGAAAAAAGCACAAGGATATTAGGTCGTACAGCAGCACTTCATTTTTAATGGAAACCAAGTTGCTTACTCTTGTTTGTGCATTAATACTTTCCCCTCCTTTCTTCTAGTTGGAACTCAGCTAGCTGAACAGTCCAGCTGCTCTGTGCAGAACTTAAAGCTTGATGATGCCTCATTAAAATGTGTGCACCAATCACATCTGGCTGAGGTGCAGGAGCAGTGAGAGCTGTTCCTTGTGTGCAGAGCAGTGTTCCTAAGTTACTGGGGCCTTGGGCACCAGAAAGACTGAGCTGCTATAAAGGAGAACACTGGTAAGCCACTGTCTCACTTCATTTCTGCCTCCTTGCTGTTTCTCCACTGGCAGTGTCATTGGGAGGGCTGGCACTTCCAAGGAGTCTCTCCTCTTGCACTTATCTTTCTGGGCCTGAGTGAGTGGGCTGGTGGCTATGGCAAAGTTCAGCCAAAAGAAGATATTCTGCTTCTGAAGGGCAGAGAACTGGGGAAGCTTTCTTCAGAGAAACCCAGATTCTGCTGACCAGCACATCATCTTCTCCATCGAGATACCTAGGGCTCAAAACTGGAAGAACTGCAGGGAGGAACCTGACAGGTCTTGGTGACAGGTCATGAAAGATGAAGCTTGTCATCTATAGGGAAAACATTTGTAAGACCTACCTGCAATGAACAGCAGGGGAGAAACCTTTCAAAAGAAAGCAAAGCCACAGTGGACAACTGACCCTAGAGGAGTTGGCTGATAATTTCAAGACTGGAGTTGATACTGTCCTAGAAACAAGGCTGCCAAGGAGAGGAGAAACTGGTACAGATCTGTGTGTCTGTGGTGGAGGGAAACTGAGGCAAGCATGGAACTGAGGAAAGACTCACAGACAGCTCTCTTGCTACAGCCTTTGCTGTGCTGCATCCCATCTCCCTGCCACAACCTATTGGATGAACTTAAGCACTTTTTACCCACTTGGATATAAATATATTCAAACATCATTTATTTAAAATATCTGATGCCTTGGATGACTGGGCAGAGAATACACAGTCATGTCACTTGCTTGTCTGCAACTCAAAACACTATAAGCTCCTGCCCAGTTTATACTCTCATTTCCTCTCTGTCCACTCTAATGTGGACTTCACACTCCTGAGGCCACCTGGGGGTATCTGAATTAACTATGCTAAAACTGAGTAAGTTCTGCCTTGGGAGCTCAAGCCCAGTGGAAATGTCTTGCCCACACAGCTCACTCCTAGCCAGGAGATTTGCCAGGACCAGGAAGCTGCAGCACTGCAGCATCAGCAGCAGTTTCATACTAAGCCAAAACTGTAGCATTCAGTAAATGCCACTCTTGCTGAATTGTTTCCAGACAGCAGTGAGGGATTTGACCATTTCCACAGCATGTTGAATAACACCGCCTGAACTATTCAACAAACACCAGCAACACTTAATATAGATTTCTGGCATTCTCCCAGCTGGATTCAGGGCACAAAAAAAAGGGCCAATCCTTCTGCATTCTGGCTAAGAGGTTTACTGCAACATGTAAGTTTAGTACTTACTTACCTTCTAATATTCTTCTAGTAAAAAAATTATTCAGTTTCTCAGAATTATCCAGTATTCAGAAAATAAAATTATGGCAGCTTGTAGAAACAAACTACAGTTTTTAAAAAGCAAGCTGGATTATATGAATATTAATGCAATAATTGTTTCCATACTGTTTTTAAAATTAACACAGGTAAATACCATTCTAGTTGTGTTTCCCTCTTTTCCCAGCATGGGGCTTTCTACCACTGTATTCTAATTTATCCTGAATATGCAGCTTCTGACCTTGTATTGCTCTTTTTACCCATTAAAAGCTTGACTGTTTTAATAGTGCCATGGGTACCTAGGCTGAAATACAGCTGCATGTAAATTCAACTTGGTGCTAAATCAGTTTTCTGTATTCTATAAAGAAAAACAAATGACTGTCAAGAGATCCTACCTTCTTTTTATTCTCTGTATGAAATCATATCTTAGTCCCCTTCCAGCTTAATAAAGCAATAATTACAGCTAAGGCATATAAACATTTTCTTATGATTAGGTCCTTCCCTAACTAATTTGAAGAAAAAAAGACAAACCAAAACCCACCACCACCACCAAAATAAATCCAAAAAAACAAAAACCAACCTAAAAAGCCCCACATCACAAAGATCCAAATAAACCAGAAAACTCTCAAGAGAGTGTAATTCCTTTACTATAGAAGAAAACTCAGTATGGAAATATTTCCCCAACTCTTTCCTGATTAACAGCACCAGTCATGTCTGAGCTAAGGTGAGGTGTTGGTGTGCCATCAGGAGTAGGGCTGCAGGTGCATGTGTACAGCAGATTGAATCATGCTCTGATCTGAAGAAGTGCAGAAGTCAGCAGCCTTATGAGAGACTTGTAGACAGCCCTACTTTCTAAACTTCTTTTTTCATTTACAAAATTTTTCATTTACAAAAGATCAGATGCTTCACACAAGCTGGCAGTTGCACACAGAAACATATGTTCCCCCAGACAGCACATTATCATTTTTATTCCTCTTACATGCAAGCTCTCCCCAAATGCCCATTCAGTTCTATTTTCTACTTACAATGAAATGAGAGATTTCAAGCCTTTGAATGCATCAGGTGCTATGTCAGTTATTTGATTCTTGCTGATGTCTCTGTGAAAAGAAGGAATTAAAAAAATGTTTAGCAAACAGAAATCTAAAGAAAATATTTTAGCTGTAGCTTATTGGAAGAACACACTTGATATAAAAACAGAAGTAAACTATCATATAATCTCAGAGAAATGATGAACTATGTAATGGCAGAGATAGGTAAATTCCAGGAAGGATCAGAAAACATCAGTCAGTATGACAGGCCACAGACTCAATAGAGAGCACCCTTCTTAATAAGGTCCTTCATTTTACAGATGTTAAAAAAAGGTTTTTCTGAAGAACAGCAGTGATGTTGATAAAACCATCCCAAAGCCACTAACACTGGAGATGGCACTGTGACCCTGTGGGGGCCCTCAAGCACGAGGAGCAGCCCATGACAAAGCATAAAGGTGGTCTGAACATCTAAATGCAGGCATGGAAAGGCAGCTTTGTAACAGCAGAGAGATGATGCAGAGTGCCCAGCCCCTGATCCCAAAGCAGGGAGCTCAGCACTGTCCCACTGAGGTCTGGGCTTTAATGGCCTAGAAAACACAAGCAGCACAAAATCCACTCAGCCCAGATGTGCTGAAGTTCAGACACTGGAGGAAGCTTCAAGCACGTTCTGAGTGGGACCTGTGGAGCTCTGGAGCCAGCAGCACTGCAGGGACCCTGAGTGATCCCAGCAGGATCCCACCCTTCTGGCTGTGCTGTGAGTGGGATTCAGCATTGCCTGCTGGATTTTCAAAGTAAAGTGTTCTCCTGGCTTGGAAAGTACTCTTCAATTTGAATACAACCAGCCAAGAACACAAGGATAAATACAGAGTGTGCCACTTTATACAAGGAGCCAAATTCACTGCCCTTGGCACCCAGGTGCTCGGAGCTGGCTGCCTCATCGTGACTGTCACTGCCACCCAGACTTTCTGTCCATCACTTCACCAGGTGCTGAGCTGGGACACAACCTTCAGCACCTCACTGCCCTCCCTGACAGCTGACAGCAGCTTGTAAAAGCAGCAACAAATCTCTTCACTGATAGCTGAAGCAATACAGTATTTCAAGTACATCTTCACTGATATGTCCACTGGGACACATGCTATGGATCCAAGTAGGCTCTAAATAAAACATCACTTGAATGAGAATTTACTAATCAGAATGTAAGGAGGTTTTCCATTCTATACATCTTTTGAGCTACAAATTATGTTGGTGAAAATTTTCATGAGGTCCTCAAACTTTTCAAACCTAGGGATGAAGTTAAGTGGGATTTTTTTGTTTGGTGTTTCAGTAACTTTTCTAAGGCTTGTATCTTTTTCAAAGCTCATAAAAATTACTCTGCAATCTACTGATGTTTTCTGTTACACCATCCTGCCTAGCAGGACAGGATTCATGGAAAGTTTCAGTTTTGCAGCTCAACTTACAGCAGTCAAACTTGCCACCATGAAAGTAGGAACATTTTTTACTATTTTTATTTTTATTTTTATTTTTATTTTTATTTTTATTTTTATTTTTATACAGGTTTGTGTGCAACTTGTTTCTACTAACTCTTGCTTTTTCTCTAATAAGCAGAATTATGATGTGGATCAGGCCTATCTATTTATTGAGGAAAGTATTAAAATCTGCCAAAATCATGGGAAAAGGTGAGTTTGCTGAACAATGACAAGCATCTGAAAAGGGGCATCTAGTTTTTGAGGGAAGTATTTCAGCAGTGTTTTGGTGATTTGCTACATCTCAACACTCCCATCCTCCCTCTCCCCCATGTCTGGATGCTAATGAGTGTATAACTAATGGTGCCTGAACGTGCAGAAATGCCATGCTGGGCAGCAGCACTCTCTCACTTCATGCAGATGCACTACAATCAGCATTAGAAGATAATTAGACACATTATTTCCTTTCCATTGGAGCCCAAGTTCCTCTGATGTTGGATAAGGAGGTTCCATCTCCTTCTGACTTGACTGAGAGAAAGGGATTCAATTTTGTTCTCGTATTTTTGTTCCCTTTGTCTGGCCTGCTTTGGTGAGATTGTCCTATTCTGTCTTTCATTTACACCAAGACAGAGAGAGGCTTTTTTAAGCTGCACAAATAAGACAATTTAGATGACATAAGGCTTATTTTCTTAGTTTAGGGTGGTATCTCAGAACCACTCAGGGGAAATGTGCCTCTTCAACTGGAAATGTAATAAAATTTTCAGGACTCCACTCAGGCAGGGATGACATCAGTCACCTCATACTCCCTCCCTGCCCCTCTGACAGCATGGTAGAAATCTCTTTGAACTCTCCACCTTGGAGACTGGCTGTGCTCAGTCACCAGTTGGGGACATAAATTGGTTTTGACTTGGCACCAGGGGAGCAAAGATACCCTGCACATTGCTGAGTAACACATGACTGTATGGCTTAAATGTCTTCACTGTAAAAGGTTTTGAAACAAAACAGATTTATTTTTAGATGCAGCCAGCTGCAAAACTATTAATAGCATTGGTTGAATACTCCCTTTGTTGACTAACATTATTAAAAACAGATTACTTGATTATCTCCAACATATAAAATGGACTGTTCTCATCTGACAAGAGCACTCAGCAAAATCCATGTCATATATGGTTTAGTTTGTAGAAGCTGCTTAAAAATGTCACAACTCCACAGAGCTACTGGGAAGCTTGTGGAATCTCAATGTTTTTTCTGCTAAAATGTGGTAAAATTAGTCTGACAACATGAAATGCCACTACAAGCATCTGAGCTAGAGAGGTGCAACCACATCCTTGGAAGTTGTTCCATGCTCTTGGCTCTCACTCTTGCTCTACTGGAAGTTGTTGAAGAGACATTCTAAACAGCAAACTGCAGCTACATACAAGTATAACACTTGAATTAATATACATTTTTTTGCTATCATCTTGACCTAATAATATCAAGTCATATCAAGATTATGTTGGACAAGTGAATCTAATTTAATAATTAATCTCAGTTATCCAATTAGCTAAGGAAATGAAACTTCATTATCTTGCAGGAAATACTCAGTAAAGAATCAAAATATAGAGAGTACAGAATTGCAAATGAGGACTATTATCACTAACTTTCTTGCATATTTATTCACCAGAAGAAGAAAAATACAGTAAAATTTAAAGGGTTATGCTAATACTATCCTCTGAATGATATAAAATATTATTATAGTAATTAATAGTAACAATAACAACAATTATTTTAATGTTCTTCATTTGTACCCCCAGTAGGGTATCCATTAATTAAATTGATAATCTTCCTGGTATGGCACTGCTCATTGAAATCCAAGTGACAGAAATGAAGAAAGGTTAGCAAAACTTCAGTAATATCAAACTTGTCCTTCCTCTAAAGGAAAAGGATGGATGATTCTTTTGCTTTAGGATACAATCTTTTCACCAAAGTATATTTTTGTGTTACAGGACTGGGAATCCTGAAAAGATGGTGTCAATAATCTCTTTAAATACTGAGAAAAATGCCACCAATAACATTATGTGCAACAGAACTGTTGCTCAATCCAGAGCCTCACTGTCCAGCAGGAACTAAACTTTAACAAGAAGACAGGTGGATAAATAAATAGCAAAACAACTGGTTTGTTATGGGACATTCTGCAGCCCAAATACCTGCCCCAAGTTCTCCCACAAGACCCTGCCATGTTAACTAAGCTTTGGCACAGATCATCTGGCACAATAACTTATTATTTCATTATGAGCTCACATCTCAATGATTATGCCAATTATATCCCAAAAAGCTGTTAGCACCACTTGCTAATGGAATTCTGCTGTGAAATTCTAACATTAATCATTTCACATAGCAAATGCTGCATTGCATAGGGCAGCTATCCACATTAAAGAATATTTTTTGGTCAACTTTCATAAAACTAGAGTTCACCAATCAATGAAAAATCAAAAGACAGTAAAACATCACAAAAATCTAAAATTAGTCATACCTTAGAAAGAACTATGTAGTGATTTTAATAATAAAAAAGTTACAATTTAGGTCACTGAAGAGGGATCCATCATTATTCACTGAAATTACCATCTTACTATCCAATACAGTACTTCTTTAAAAATACATACAGCTATATTGGAAGTGAGACAGAAGACTAAAGACCATCTAAGATTGATGATTTGACCTGTTAAATATTAAGATCCATATTTACAGCTCTTCAGCTCTAGGAACTTGCTAAGCTGGGACTGGAAAACAGCAACTTTGCCCTTAAATACATGGTATGGTGCAAGCTCCCTTCAGTTTCCCAAAGCTATCTGATAATCCAGTGTGTTCTGTGAAATGAGCTGACAGTGTCCTAATTCCAGTATTGTTCACTTCAGAGAAGAACTGCAAAGGCACTTTTCCAGCAGCATTAGCCCTGATCTACAAAGCCTGAATGATTTCTGGAAGTTACTGCTCCAGTGGCAACATCAATATCTCCATACTGTGGTGAAGTAGGGGTAACTTGCTTTGTTTGATTTGTGTCTTCATGGAACTGTCACATCATCTCTCACATATCAGTCAAAAATGAAAGGAAAACCTGACTGGGGGAATGCCCCATGTTATCTGCATGACAGCACCACTACACATCAGGATTATTATCTTTTTTTAATCCAAAGAGAAAACACAGGAGGTAATAAAAGGAAGAATTATCTGGGTATCTACTGGTGATTAAGCAACAGAGAAAACAAGCCCCAGCAGGTTTCTTTGTTTTCTTGTAAACAGTCAAACCATTTCAACATCAGGACATCAAAGGCACTACAAAGAGCTCCTCACTGCTCTGCAAGAACCTGACTCCTGCTATAACTGGGGTCACCACCCTGACGTGCTGCAGACAGGCACAGAAGGGATGAGAAGAGAAACAGAACTTCAAATCTCTTCTGAGGAAGCAGGTTTGAAGTTTGAACAGACTAACAACTAATTAAATCACATCGTTTATAATAGGAAGTGAAATTAAGCATTATTAAGGATTTCATGCACTGCTAGGCATCCTGAACCAAATTCCATTGTTGCTAACACTCTGGAGAGATGATTTGTGCAATCCCCAGTGATTTCAACACAGAATTGCCAATATGTTTCTAAAATGAAGATACAGAACTTGAAGCTAGAAGATCCATGATTGCTCTTGCATGTTGGTCTTATTAAAACTTACATTCTCTTAAGCTTCTTGTACTGGGTGAAAGCTCCAGGGGGAATGATTTTGATGAGGTTTTGTTCCAAACGTCTGAAAACAAACAAAGCAATATACAAGTTAACTACACAGCTATAAGAGAGGAATCAAGTAAAATATGACAGCACAATTTATATAAATACAAAGCAATTTTACAGGGTTGTATGCAAAACATGTTTTTACTTTGAAGTTAACTAAATAGAGAAAATACTGAGAAAATTACTTAGAAAAATAAAATAATCTCTTTGACTGCTAAATTGGTCTAGAAAAAAGTGTCAAAAGCTAAGGTAATGCTCATGGAATTATTAAAGAATAATAGGCATATTTTATTATTTTTTATTATTTATTCACTGCAAGATGAATTCAGATTTTTAAGAGGATGCGGAACATTTTATGTTAAAAGGGTAAAAAAAAGAGAATTGCATCTTCCTATTCCAAGTACGAAACACTTAAGTTTTTCTAAAGTATGGACAAGATTACATGAAAAATCTGCTGTTTTTATTTCTATGATTTGGCTTGAAAGAAATATTTTTTATGAAGTACCATAAATGCATGTATCACTAACATAAAATGTAAGCAGCTTTAAGACACCACATGCAGCAACCACTGACATTAATTTCTGTTCCTTCCTGGTAGTACTTTCAAGTATTTGTCAGCAAGTTCCCTGAACTCCTGCTAAAAGGAATGTCTTCTCCTCAGATGAACTTTAAACCTTCATCTCCATTAGAAATGTAAAAGTGGATCCTCAAACCAATTCCACTGACCATGGTAGTTAAACTTCTCCTGATCTGGGACTGAGACCAAAATGTGGTTTTACCTTGCTCTTACTTATTATTGAAATGTTGTGTATTTTTTTCCCTGAAGTGTCCTAAAAAGCAACAGTTTAAATAGTAAAAAATCTGTGGTTGAGAATGGCTTAGAATTGAAATACAAAAACATATTGAAATGATGGAATGAGGCACTCCAGTCATTTCAAGTTGCTGCAGCAATGCAGAGGGGAAGAAAAAAACTTTAGAACCAGAAATGACAATAAAGTGAAATGGCAGAAGGGGGAAGTAAATCAAGGTTTGTAAAGTACTAGGGAATAGTAGAGAGAAAATGTGCAAGCTCTCTATCCCTCTGGTGATCTGTGCTTTCATAAGCAAAATAAAAAAATCCCCTTGAAAATAAGATAATTTGCCAGCTCATTTATACTCTGAGAAGCTATTTAAGTACAAATATTTTGGTATTTGCACAGTCAGCCTGTACAGCCAATGTGCTCACCCTCTTTTATATCTGTAGCCGTCTATTTTTCCAAGGTTGTGATCAGAGTTAATTCTATTCCTTGTTTTGTGATTTGAATTAGTGTCTGAGATTTCCCTTCCAGTTGGTCTAAATATAACACGCTTTATTTCTGGCAAGTCCACAGTGAAATGCAAATTGCTGTGAGCTCCAGCACGCCACTATTGTTGGGTGTTTGTCACCAGAATTAGCAGCACACACTCTTCCCATAAAGGCTTTTTGTCAGCTTGCCAGCCGGGTGTTTAACTCCTCCCAAGTGTTCCTGTGCAGGCACTTCTAGGAACAAAAGAGGGTCATGCCTGCCCGATTTCCTGGCCCTGGGGATGGAAACTGGGGGCTCACCCATCCTGCACACCAGGGCAGCATGCAGTCCTTACATGGAAACCCAAATACAGGGATGGGGAAAGCGTGTAGCATTTTGCAAGTAAAATTCCAAGGCAATTTTAGTGACTGAAGGGTGGAAATTCACACAGAGTTTTTTTCCCTCGCAGGGTGAAAAAAAATATCTGAAATTGGAATAGACACAGGTCCCAAGTAATAAAAATAAAATTAAAAAAGGGAAATTTCTAGAAAAAGTGGAAAGGAAGACAGAAACAGGAATTATTTGAGAGCTGCATTCTGAAGCTACCTAGTGAACTCTTCATCCTTTCCTACAAAATCTGGAGCAGATGGTCTGTCCAGATAGATGGACAAGGCTCTTGTCATCTGCTACTGTATTTCCACCACAGCACCTGACATTTTTTTATTCCACGAAGCCCTTTGCAAACGAAGGACTAAAGAGTGTTTCTAACACCTTCTGCTCAGTGCACTGCACCTTGCAGATGGTACCAGAGGAGCTCCACGAGCCCTCATTAGGGTGTGTGAGCTCCAACTCGGGCACAAAACACAGCACTAAGTCCAGTGCTGCATTAAATGAGCCTGTGCTGTAACAGAATGAAATACTGATCTGACTTCTATTTACTTTTTACATAAATGCTCGTTATAGAATGGCAGACATAGCCTGAAAAACACAATGCAGTTTCACAAGTGAAATAACAGAAAGCACCTTGTTTGTATTAGTACTTTACTCTTTCACCTCATTTAGCTCACACATGACATGTGGAGTACAGCAGAAAATTAAAAATTCTAAGAAATTTTAGGTTCTGCCAGAAGGGGTGTTGGCAATTTCAGGGTGATGAAGGCCTAATTAAGAAACACATAATGGGAAACTGCTAGAGATGCCATCTTTGGAATGAAGTGAAAAGCAGTATTCTTACCTAAAGTTGTCCTTTTCCCCTCCAAAAAGTGAAAAAGTGTAAATTTTGCAGCCACATTTTATTTCAGAGAAGATTACCTAGGTTACTAGAACATGACCTTTGGAAAACTGTGTTTTTTATGGTCTATCCCTACACTATGGAGTGCTGTCATACACTATAAAACCATCTGTGCTAGTGCAAAGCAACATCTGGGAGTACATTTTTGGGGGGTATTACCAGAATACACTATAAAATAATTTTACAATACATTTGAGAAATCTGTACAAGACACATAGTCCTAAAGGGCTAAATTTTGATAATTTAAATTACTACCCTCCCTCCCACTAAAGGTTTCTTACAACTCAATAAAATTTTCCTTGATTCTCCTGTGGTATTTCATACTCAGATCTATTTAAGAGACTCACCAAACAGAATTCACAAAACTGATAAAGTGAATTGGCTGTGTTCAAACTCCCAGTGGTTTTTGCTCCTCCTTTCATTCTGTGGCCCTTGTGGCCATGCCATGCTGCCAGCTGAGTGCTGAGATGAACTGAAGCACATCTCCCCCTCCCAACACACAGCAATGCTCTGTCTGCCTCTCCCAGCTTTATTTTACAGGCTTTGACAACAACATCAAAGGACAGGAACAATTTCCTTTCTCCTTTCTAATATATCATCAGAGATTGGAAAGTATGAGGGCCCACTGGATTGAGATCCATTTTTTCTTGTAATAACACGATGCTAGACAGGATAAAGTTCTCCTTCTTCCCACTTTTTTTTAAATGACTTTGCAGCAATGACAGCAAAAAGTAAACATATCAGAGAAAAAAACTGAACAAAACAAACAGGGGGAAACCATGCAGTTAAAGATGAAAAACTATCCCAGGGTAAAGAATAAGCACTCAAATTCCCATGCTAATCCATCTCAAAGTTCACTGAGGTGCAAATCTTTTCATCACCCCCTCCGGTGGTGCCTGTATTGCTCACGCCCAGGATGGCAGAACACAAAGGATAAGAACTCTGCCTAACAGGGACTTAGCTCACACTCAGGAGTGATGAAGCCATTCATCTTGAAGAGTGATTCCCCCTGCAGACTTGGGGGAGAAAGATGTATTAATTTGGGTCTTAACTATCTCCCTTTCATTGAGGGGAAGAAAGAATTTGTTATTTGGGTCTCTAACGGAGCAGTTTGCCAGCAATTTTCCCATTTCAAACACTGCCTCAGCAGCTAATGTGCAATGTTTTGTCAAGCTTACCTACCCATAACATAGACAAATCACTACCTTGGAGAAAAGGAGAGGGAGTGAAGCATCAGTACTGATAATTCTCAGCTGTCAGATGAATAGAGCCTACAAATGAGACAGCCATGCCCCATTAACAGCGCCACGAGCCCTGCCTGAGCCGTGTCACAAACGTCCCTGTGCTTGGGGCAGGCACCCACGGCCCTGCTGGGACACAGAGAGTGAGAGGATGAGCCAGACTGCTCCCTGGGCTGGGGCTCTGCTGGGCTGCCAGGAGAAACAGCCACGAGCCAAAGCCACCTGTGAGAGAGGGAAACGGGAGAGCAGCACAAACCTCACGCCTGGCAGGACACACACAGCCTGTGTGAAGGGTGCTGGGGAGGAAAAAACCTTGTTTGCCTCCTGCCCTATATGCAGGATTTGCAGGGAACTGGGTGGGGAAAGAAGGAGCATTCACATCCACCATGGTGACAAAACCCAGGGCTGGGGAGAACCATTTGTATTAGGAAGGTGGAAATTTCTAGGGAACACAGCAATCAATCCAGGGACTGAAACAACTGGATTATAAAAACCTACCTGGACCATTATTTTACATTTATCTCATAATTTGGACTCATATCTTATCATGCATTTTGGTCTCTGATGAAGGCAAGTTCACAGGTGTATTTTCAGTATTGAAGGTGAATAAACCATACTAAATAAATCACCATCACACACGGTCTTCTTACTACAGATATGAGCTGGATCTAATCCCTGCCCTGATGCCTTTCTTGCCTCATCATCTGAAATACAAGCTTTACTCCTACCATGCACAACAGGTTTGGGTTTGCACTGGAGCACTTACCCAATGACAGCCCCAGCGAGGAGCTGCCCTGGCTGGGAGAGAAGGGAGGAATCCTGCCCTGCAGTCAGGACTTACAGCTCATCCAGCAGTAAAACATGAAACAGCCACAGTGCAAGGCCAAAACCTGCAGTCCTGCTGCTTCAGAAAGTGCTCATGGACCTAAATCCCAGGGAAAAGCTTTTTGTGGCTCTCACCCCTCAGTCCCCAGGTAGAAAACAAAGTGCTTTGGGATGGCAGGATATGGAGGATTTTAGATGTCTACACTTACTGCTTGTTTTAACAGTTAAAGCCTTCACCCTCCACCCCAGCCAGACTCTACCACCACTATAAAACCCCTAAACACATACAGTCCTCCAAGACTTTTATACTGCTGCCTTTCATAGCAGCACCTGAATGATTTCCAAATAAAATTAATAATATGCATTATAAATCCCTCTTATGGAGTCTGCCTTAGGAAATGGAGAGCTGAGAGCCAGTAAACCACCCACCTGTATTAATACAAGGTGACAACTGGAGTTTCCCTTCATATTCCCTTTAGTGTTGATTTTCAGGGTCTAGCTGTCGAGACAGGACTGCTTCCTAACAACTCAGCCAAGGGCAGATCCTCAAGAGACAAAATCCTATCAGCACTGAAGTGACTTGTCAATGTAAATCTACCTAGGAAGTTACACAGATAATTCTGCTCTCCAAAAGACATCTTTCAGAATGAAAACAGATGTTTTGATACCTGATACCATGGTGTTATTCTAAAAGCAGTGCTAGTGACATTGGATCTTCTGACACACTGCAGTGAATTTAGTTTCAGCTGTGTAGCTGACCAGTTGCTCAGGTATCAGCTGGTAACCACTGAATTTGTGATGGCAGCCACATTAAGAATGTGACAAATCCATCCTCTGTGTTGTAGCACATTAATTTTGCATTAAATATAGCACACAGACAAACAGGAAACACCAGAGAAATCTGCAGACTGGCATTTCACAAAATCTCTTTTGACAAAACACCAACGTCTCTCTAACCACATTAACACCAGAATGAAGAATTGTTCTGCCAAACCTCTAAGTTTCTCCATCTACCACTGTGATACTCCACGCCTCTGGTGGGAATGTTTGGCCCTTCTCATCACCTTTCATTGTACTGTCCCTGCCAGTCTCATTCACACATTTTCCTGTCTTTATCCCTGGATGAGGGCACTGAGCCCTGAGCTCCCTCCCCTGCAGCCCCACAACTGCAGGAACTGCTGCTGGGCTGTGCCCAGATGTAAAAGCAGAGTCCCCAGGTGAGTCCCCTGAGCCATCACCTGTGGGGATGTTTAAATCAAACAGAAGCTGTTTTGGGGGTAGAATACAAACTACTAATGCCTCCCTGCTCTGATTCTAGACTAGACAGGCAATTTCCCACCTCAGCAGACTTTACTGGGTCGTGTGCACTCAGGGTTTGCAGGGGGAGCTTTGCCTCTCTGCAGGCCTGTGAACACATGTGCAGGAAACTGAGTCCTTGAGCTGGAGAGATGTGGCAATTTCCAGGTCCCTGCAGGTCCGTACCTCATTCATCCAGCACATGAGGTCCTGAATGCTGATGTTTCTGAGATGTGCTGTATGAGCAGCAGAGATGTGGATGCCACACCTTGACACCCAGTGATTCCAGTACAGACCCAGTGATTTTAGCTCAGAAGGCTCCAAAGAGCCCATCCCACAGGGTGCTGCATGGAGTTCTGGTGTTCACCTCCACAGCACAGCATCTGCTCTGAGCCTCACTCAAAGTCAGACCTCTGCTCAGCACTTTTCACTGTTATTTTTTTGGGATTTTTTTGGTGTGAATTTTTTTTTTTTTTTTCCTGAAGGGAGACAGAGAGTTTCTCCAGTACCTATGTGAAAGCAATCATTATTCACCAATGGCTGAATCTGATAAATATAAACCTGTAGGAATAGTTTTAAACAAGCCAGACCCAGAATATTTGCTTCACTGAGAAGTGAAGCAGTCCCAGAAAGACTAACCCTTAAACACATCACATTGCTATTTAATTATTGCTTGAGGAGGTCGATTCTCAACACCCTCTTTTGGCTTCCAATTATTTCAAGAAACTTCCAGGCCAGATCACTTCTCACATTTTCTCCCAATGCTGTAACTAGCTCAGGGATCTGAGGACTTCAAGCTGATTTGCATTTTATTTGTCAAGTTGTAACACAAAATTATTCTTTCAGACTTAGTGAAAATTGAAGTAAGCTGACAGAAAAGATAAAAAGTTATTTCAAAATCTCTAACTTATTGTTAAGGGCTGTGTACATTCTGTAGCATCTGTTTTTACTGCACATTTACAATACTGACAAAGAAAAGGCAGAACACCAGAAATTAGCAGGAAAATTAAGTAGCTTTCTGGTAGTTGAAATTCTGCCATCTGTAATATTTTCTCAACAGATTCTGTCATTTGACAATAGACATCCCTCAAAACCTGTCTTATTTTCACAGTCTTTTAAAGCAAAATAAACAGAACATGTGTTAGCCAAAAGACAATTAGTATTTCATCCAGTAAAAAAATCTGATTAGTATATTTTATGTCAAAGTTGTGATTTTATGCTCTCTATTTTATTTTCTGTAATTGTTTTTCCTTTTCATAATCAGCTTTAAGAATGTTTATACTCATTATATATTGCAATCTCTTTATTTTGCTTGGCTACACAGGAGCTTTGCAGTGAAATTTGTATTAGATAAAAGATATATACCTTTTTAGTTATACCATTTATTTTTATTGGTAATTATTAATTTATGTTTATACTGGACTGAAGTGATGTCTCTGGGAAAAAGAGGCTACACACACACACTCACACACAAGCCCCCCAAAACCTAAACCAAACTAAAAACCAAAACAATCTCAAACCTACAAACCTTTTAAGTTTGCTCCTACACAGCTTGCCTGAGTAAACTGATCTGCAACTTTTTTTCTAAAAGAAATCTCCCAATTATAAAAAGCAGTGAAGAAAGTAAAAATTGCTATGGCCAAGATGAAAATTACCATGTGAAATCTAGATTTATCAAAGCAAACCCATCTTCTTGTGTCTGCAGATGACATTAGTTACACAACTTCAGAAATAAAAGTAAAGATGCAAGGAAACAATCTGCCTTGATCTTGCAGCAGAAACTCCCTGCTGTTGCTGCTTGTTTCTAAAACTGTGAAATGCAGCTTTCTGTTTTCCTTAATTTGTCTCAGCATAGAAGACACCTGCATTCTTATAGTTTTCCATATACTTATATTTTCTACACTGACTATAAATCTAAAGTATTTTATTTATTATTTCTTCATTATTTTTGTGGTTTGAACTCAACAAAAATTTTTCTACATATTTTTGGCCCGACAAAATAAACTTGTGTGGAATGCAAGACACAGTTTGTCTGGTGAGATCCAGAAAATGGTAGTCAGGTTAGACATGAGAAGCTGTCCAGAGCCAATTCACAGCAGTGAATGAAAATCATATTATATGATTCAACTAGAAGAGCCAAGCTGGTTCTCCAGCCAGAGAACTTGCCACCAGAGGCAATTATGGAACATTTACTGCAGTCTTCAAAAATACTGTGCTGGATTCAGCTGCAGTATTTACTGGAAGCCTGGGAAAATTATTTTAATTTTCTTTCAGGAGGAAGAACAATGTTAAATGAAAAACTGTCATTCCTTTATACATAAAGTTTACAGTTTCTACACACTTATATCTTGATCAGAGGAAAACCTCATGCCTTTATGAAACTGAGAATTTCAAAGCCAATTGTTAATAAACACAAAAATGCTGTCATGTAGTTAATTTGTAATTTATATAACAAAAACTTACTCTTATTACAATGAATAGTTACCTGTGCTCAATCTTTCTATGATAGCTTTTCTGACTTTATTTTAATTGGAGGAAAATTAATTTTAAATATACCAGTAACTTAAATGTCCAGAAATTGTTCATCACCTTCTTCAAATCACAAAAGCTTCCTAAAGATTCACCTGAAATGCACATTCCTGCAGGTACTGAAGAATAGAGAAGGCAATTTCTTTCTGAGACAATTCCTGAAACAACAAACACAGCAAACTGTTCTGCTTACAGGTCTGCAACACTGCCCAGCACAGTGGTACCCTCATGACATTAAATTTGTCAGGAAACCATTCATTAAAGGTAGAACAAGTAGAACATTACATTACAAAGTGATCATCTTGCAGAAAATTGGGTTTGTGTTCATTTTGCCAGAACCAGGAGAAAACCAACATTGCATTTTTCCTGTGCTCAGACTCTAGAATTTTTCCTAAGAGTAGAAACTCTGCACTATACTAATACTAATCATGTACTACTCCTACATACAAAAGCATCAGCTATCAAAAGTGAAGATACTAAACCCATGTAGAACAAGTGAATAAAGCTAACCTTAGCCAAGCCTGGATGCTGGTGGAAGGGAGGGCTGCCAGCCCTGTTTGCCCTGCTCAGCTGCCATTCAAAGCTGTGGTTGTTGCCTCACCAAACATGGGTGCCCAACCTGCACCTTCCCTTCAGGGACTGGCAGCCTCTTTACTGTCTGGAGCAATTGCAGCAGCATTTAAAGAAATGGGTCTTGTTTCTGATTCAGGTACATCCCTCCCAGCTTTACTCTTGGCTCATTCAAATCTATTTCTCTCAAGCTCACCAGATGCAGAGCATGGTACAGGTTAAGTAACAGTGGTGAAGCAAACATGATGTGAGCAGATCTCAGACCTGTTTCAGGATTTAAGGAGACACTTTACATTCTGGAGTTTGATTTATAAGTCTGCAGATGACTGAACTTGGTTTTTCAGAGCAATTAGCACTGCACAGCACAAAGTGTTCAAAGCACAGTGCCTGTTGACTTTTGCTGCAGCTGTGAGTCCTCAACACTTCTGAATGTCTCAGCTGAGTCAGCCAGAACCCAAGATTGCATCACCAGTGACCACCCAAGGAAAGTTTGTGCAAGTCACTTGCCCAGAATCAATTAATAAAACCACAGGCAAGAAGATATATAACCCAATTCTCTGAACAGCATTCATGAGATTATCTTCCCCACAGCCCCAATTTTACAATTTTCCTGTTTCTGCAACAAGTGATCAGACCCTATCTACATACACATCCCTGATGCATCCCTAGACAGCAAGAAATGAATCCAAGCTTTCAACAGCAGCATGACAGGGCTGTTGTTAAAGTGAATACCATTAAAAATATACACAAAAGCTTCAAATGACAACTGCAGCTACAAACCTTAACTCTGGCATTTTTAGCACTTTCTAATTTATTTCTTTTTACTTGAAAAAGATAATACATTTAATTTAGTGACCTCAAACCCCACAGTCCACCCTACATAGCTGGTCTCCACTGCCACCAATCTCAGGCCTTATCACTAAAAATTCCTCACTTTCTCAGACTCACAGCACTTCTCTCACCCTGCCTCGATTTCCTTTGTTCCCAATTCTTCTCCTCATGTGTTTGGTTGTTTCCTTATTTGAGTTCACCCTTCTTTTCCCATCAGTTTCTGTACTGGGCTCAGCTTGTTTACATTCTCTTAAGCATCTGTCCCAGCCACAATCCAGCCTCTAGCTTTAGCAAATAATTAATTCCTTCTTTTAAGTAATCTGATGATCTTTCAGAGAAGCAGGACCCAGTGCCAGTGGTTGCTGCTCCAGCATTTGCCTCCAGGCACGAGCACCCTCTGGCAGCAGGAGGGGGGCTGTGCCCTGCTTTCAATCAGGAAGGTCTTGCACCAGCTGTTACCAAACACAAAGGCACAAGTGGTGGTCCCTGCACTGCTGTTTTAAGGTGTACAAAATTCTCAGACAAGATCTGCCCAGAATTCACATCCTAAAACATAGCCTTGCTTGCAGTGACAAATGAAAAAATGAGTGCATCAGTCTGAGGCAGACAAGCAGCATGGAAACTTCATTCTAAAGAAGAGGCAGAGGAAGAGTGTTGTGAGGTGGGAGAAGATTAATAGGGAGTTACTGATACCTGTCCATGACTGGGAGGCATCAAACAAACGTGGCAGGCAGCACGTTGAAGCAAATACTGTTTGGACACTACAGCCAGGGCTGGCAGTGCCCCCAGTGCCCACATCTGCACCTGCAGGAAAGCTGTCCTTTGGCTGGTTTATGCCAGGGAATCACTAAAGACTGAGAAAGAATCTATCCAGCCCATGTCCTGAGCCAAGCAGCCCAAACCACGTGCAGAGGGAAAGCTGCTGCAGGTGTTTGTCACAGCATCCTCCCAGGCTCCCACACTGGTTACACATCTCTGCTATCCCCTGGCTTTGCTGGCTCTGTGGCCTCAGCTGCCATTCAGTTTGACAGGCACTGGCTGCAAGGCTGTGATCAAGTCTGAGCAGATAAACAGATTATTTGGAGACTTTGTCCCCACTCAGTTTGTCTGTCACCCCTCCCTACAGCTCTCCAGCACCACACCCATTCTGCACTCGCACCATGCTCCCTATTTACCCTGCATGCATTTTCTCTCACTCTTTCTACACAACTGCACCCTCTCCTTTGACTGATGCTGACCCAGTGTAGTGGAATGACCATCACATCATATGCATTTCTGTATTTCTTTTCAGGTGCTTAATGACTTTTGTTTTCACCCAAGTAATCATGCAAAACTTTTCTGTGTTTATTCTCCTGTGCTTCTCTATGATACAAACTCTTCATTTCTCCTCTGAAAAGCAAAACAGAATCACTTTGCAAGCAGAGAATCTTCTGTAGCACTCAGCACACAGTCTGTATTCCTCAGCTTCAATTTCTCCTAACTCATTTTTCCTCAGTCAATTTGGCTGCTGCTGTCAGCTCCCAACTGAACAAGCAGCTTTATAAAAAACCAAATTGCATTTCTACATTCTTGCTACCTGTTTTATGAAATTATGAAAAAGCAAGTCTGAGATACAGATTTCTGGCTTTTCTAAATCACTTAATAGCAAACATTCTTGCAATAAAGTCCTTCACCTCGAGGAGTAATAGAGTAACACAACAGACTTCTAAGTCATATGTGGCAGAGGGAAAATTAGCATCATATGATGCTTGTTTTATGCCCCATGACAAGTCAGTTTCCTGGTTTGTGATAGGTTTTTATCAACAAAAACAGTTTTAGGACTTGTTGGCTGCTTTGTCAGAGAAGGTTCTGCCTATCCATGCTAATGAAGAAAAGTAGGAAGGCTTAATAAAACATTTTTAATTAATATTGAAATAGAGTGAAATGTAGGTCACCTTTAATAACTGTGTTAGAGCAGCAGCTGTGTGTTTCATTTTTGTAGAACAGTTTGTAAGTCAAGGGTTCTTACCAGAGCAATTTGGCTTGCAAGAAAATACTGAGTTAGGGGGAAATACAAGAACTAGTTGAATACAACATTCCTTGGGGTTCTTATGCCCACAGCATAAGAAGGACATGGATCTGCTGGGGCAAGTCCAGAGGAGGCCACACAGACATGAGAGGGCTGGAGCCCCTCTGCTGCTGAGAAAGGCTGAGAGAGCTGGGAGGGCTCAGCCTGGAGAAGAGAAGACTCTGGGAAAACCTTAAAGCCCTTTCCTGTGCCTAAAGGGGCTCCAGGAGGGCTGGAGAGGGACTTTGGATGAGGGCTAGAGTGACTGGACAAGGGGGAATGGCTTAAAACTGCCAGAGGGCAGGGTTAGATGGGATATTGGAAAGAAATTCCTCCCTGTGAGGGTGGTGAGGCTCTGTCACAGTCTGCCCAGAGAAGCTGTGGCTGCCCCATCCCTGGAAGTGTCCAAGGCCAGGTTGGATGGGGCTTGGAGAAACCATGGATAGTGGTAAGATGCCCCTGCCCATGGTAGATGGTCTTTAGGATTGCTTCCAATCCAGAACATTCCACATTCCAATATGAATTTATGCTTTATGAATTTATGGTAAATTTTGCTGTATACCAGTATTTCTGCAGCAACAAGAAGCTGAATTACTCCAGTGACCATACAAATATTTGAATTTATACTGTGTAGACTGCAAAAGCTAGCTGGATGTCAGAAAATTCAGTATGATAAGAACCTAAATAGGAAAAGAATTGATCTGCATTCCCTGTGGACTAACCACAAGCAAAATGGTTTAATGTAACAGCATTTCAGGACCACAGTAGCATGAAGTCATGGGCACAGAAATAGATGGTTCCAATTCCTAAAGGTAGTAAAGGTAAACAAGTCTGTAAAACTAGCATCTGATTCCACAACAGGAGTCACAAAACTGTTAAAGAACTAGAAATGTGGAAGACAAGATATAGAAGGTAAAATCAGCAGGGACAATGTGCTCTGATGTTCTAGTTCATTATAAATGCATCCTGCCAAGCTAAAAAGATGTTCCTCCATCTCATGGGGAAATCACTGGCTAGAAATAAGAAAGGACTGTGTATTTTCATTTATTGACTACAGAACTGCAGTTCTGGGTTTGTGAAAAGTAAACACAATCTGAACTTAAGGCCCAAATAACTTTATCTTGCTTTCAGGTAGAACAGTATCAAACTATCTTAATTTACATTTTAAAATGGTTTGAGCCTTTAGACCAAAAGAACAAATTAAAGAGGAAAACTACAAAACACCTGACAACTACTTTAAACAGTTTTTGAAACATACACCTTTCTTCCACACAGGAGGCTGTGAAATGGAATAAAAATGGAGAGACATGGAAAAGATTTGTGCATTAGGCTGGCACTTACATTTCCCAGATGTCCTCTGGGAGGTTGGCTGGGATCTCTGTTAAGCCCCTTCCCCGACAATCCACGACGTTGTTGCTGCAGGTGCAGGCAGAGGGGCAAGTGATGGAACTGGCACTGCACGACGGGGGCTCGGACTGCGCACCTGGCACACACGGGAAGCATAAAAGGGTTTTAGAAATGATTGTGTGAGATTTGAACAACGAAGTACAGCAGGCTCTGAGCTTTGCAGATCCTCTTTAATAGAAAGTAATAATGTATTTGCAAGTGAATATAATATTCTACGAAGCAACTGCAGAGAAAACGTAAAAGGTTGCTGTGTTCTCTTCCTCCTCATTCTCCACTCTATCCATCTCTTTTCCTCATGAACACTTCCTTGGTCACCTTCATGCTCATCCATATCAATTCATTCAAAGATTTTTAAACTAAGCTTTAGGATCAAGTATTTTCAAAAGTTATCTTTGCCTAGAAATTTCCCTTACACAAACACTTGATTCCTTTTACACACTGAGAGAAGACTATCATCAGCAATGACTTCTGGTTCTGAAATCAGGTAACCTGTCATGGCCTGAAGACTGGGAATATAAAGCCAGCTTTTTCAAGATTAGACAATGCAATTAATGGAAACAGGAAAAGAATTTTGAAAATCATGAGTACAAACCTTCAAACCCTTGTTTAAGCTAGACACAAAGACACAAAGCTACACAGAGAGAAAAGTAGCATGAGGACATTGCTCTATACAAATTCTAGTCAATTCATTAGATTCAGGCTTAATTAAGTGTCATTACTTTTTTCAAAACTGTAGCAATTATGTCAATTTTACTCAAATGGTTATGATTCCTACATTTAAAGTTTTGATATATGCATACATTTAGCCATAGATAAAATGGGTTTGCTATGCTAATTGAGGTTATCAAGATGTAGCAGTTATTGGTTTATTTATAGTGAGTCATATTTCCAAAGTACATGGAACACAAGAAGCCTCAAGTATCTTTATCTTGATATACAGATGGCTAAATGTGAAGGCTTGTGCTAGTAAGAAGTGACAAATATTGTAAGAGATTGGCCTTTTGGGTGGGAAAAAACAAACATCATAGTTGTCAAAACACAAATACGTACAAAAATGTGGAAAACCTGCTCACAAAGCTGCACCTTCTTGGGGTTTGTCTTTGAAAAGACCCATGATTGATACTTTCATCAGTTCTAACTACAGGTGACAAAAAGTTAATAAAAATAAAGAAAAAAAAAATATTTGCACCAACTTGCAATCCAATGTTCTTTCAGACAAATAAAGATTTTCTATAAATGCAACATTCCTATAAATTTCCTCTCTTCATTTACACCTCCATACTTGCTTGGCTTAACTCTAACTCTGCACAGCTGTGTCAGCTTCTATAGAAAGCTACATATGTCCCTGCTTTCACAACCTTGTAAACAGCACAGAAAAGTCAAATTGGAAAGGGATTCCAGTGGCATCTCTAAGTGTCATTACTTTCAAAGGCAGACACAATTTGAAAGGACATCAGCTGAAAACTTCTGCAGGTGATTTTACACTTGCAGAGGAAGCCCTCCTGGAAAGCAAAACACAACTCCTTTCATTAGAATGGGAATTAATTTAAATTTGTCTGAGTTTCCTTAAGTTCAAGCATTCTGTCATCCTCTTTAAATATTATTTTGTAACCAGGGATAACAGAACTGCCTTATATTAAAATACAATGTCGAGTTCCAGGGTAAGATAATTTCGATTGTGGGCAAAACATTGCCAAATTCGAATACTGGGTTTGAAATTATTTTTTTGGGTGATCACCTGACTTTCTGTCAGGACACCAGAAGAAAACTCTGGGTTTCACAGAGTAGTGTTTTAACATCAGAGCTCTAAGTGGCTGCATTTTGGCAGTGCAGACCTCAGAGCTCCAATCCAGGCATCCAGAATTTAGATTTTAAGAGGTAATAACCATCTAGAAATAAATGGATCTCACAGGAAATTTGAGCATAGACAGGGGTCAAAAACATTCTTTATGAGAATGGGCAGCTTCTTCCACCATGAGATGATCCTAATGATCCTTTCTCTTTGCTATAATACCCTCTCCAACCACCTTGACAGCTGCAGGTAAGGAGCTTTCAATCAACAGTCCTTTATCTTAAGACAGAGACTATTTCAGTGTCACCCTGAAGAATCACCTGGGTTAAAAAACTACTGCAAAAAGAATTCAATAACGTAATTAATATCCAAACCCATATGCATATGGTCCAAAGAAACAAATTCATATTTATCAAGCAACCTAAACTTTGACTTGTTCCAGTTTCAAAATCTTTTTATTGGTTTAACACAGTCTATACACGTGACCCTGCATTTAACACAGTAGTTAAGTGGTAGCTGTTTGAACTAAACAAGGAAAATGTCACTAATTAAACATGTACATGTATAACAGGCAGGAAAAGCAGCTCTCCTGGGTTTCTTTTCTGGCAATAGAAATGCAGGGCACACAGACCACCACACTATCAATTATTAGAATTGTTGCAAAAGTAACAGAAATCTGCACAACAGCACTGCCAGCTTTGTCCTTCATGGAGTCTAAGGTACCTGTAGGATTTGAACTGTGACTACTTCCAAAAGTAGTTTATATTTCCTCAAAATGCACAGAACCCTCTGTTTGTTTAAGAACAAGAGGTTTGTTCTTGGACCTGATCACCAACATTTTACATTTTCTATTTTTCTGCCTAGTCTGTGGTACAATGGCCAAAACAAAATGAAGGACAGGTGAGTGCAAACGAGCTACTGCAAGCTTTTAGGGAAGGGAGAAATTATCAAATTAGGAAGAAACTTCAGAGCAATCCTTGTTTTCTCTGGAAGGTAAAAAGTTGGTAACAAGGTCAAATCTCCCACACAGCCATTACCATCTCCATGTCTGATGTGCTTTCTGAAGAGGCTTTGTAGCAGGGGAAAATGCATTTTGCACAGTTGTAACACCACAACATATCACTGTGGGTTAGAGAAGCAGTAGTACTCTCCCTTCTTGCTAGGGCACAGCATCAAAGAAGCTGATGGAGCTCTCAGAGTGAGTTGTGACACCAACAGCAGAAGGCTCAGTGGAGCTGAGCTCAGCTCAGCACCTCCCCAGTTCTGGTGATGCAGCACTGCAGAGTGCTAGGAAAGGCAGAGCATGCAAGAGGGGATTGGATAAAGCAGTCTGAAAAGGGAGAAACAACAGAAACAAGCCTCTGTGGAACAAAAAGCAGGTAGCAGCAGGAGAATCAGAATCATTAAGGCTGGAAAAGACCTTCCAGACCACTGAGTCCAGCCACCAACCCAGCACTGCCATGTGCATCTCTAAACCACCTCCCCAAGCACAATTTTTTCTCCTTCATGAGCAAAAGTAGATCTAGACTGTAGGTTTCTGAGCCTTTTAATGATAAAAATACCTTGTGTATAAATTGCTATTATCCTGATGGAATGCTTTTGCTTATGTTTTTTTTCCTTGGCAAAGAACAAAATACTGTATTGCACATGCACACTCAACAGGCATCTAGCACATATTCCATCAGCTCTCACACAAAAAATCATCTGTTAAGGTGAATGTTTCTTGAATAACATTAGAAACAGAATTTCAAATCTGATTTGGATTTAATGGCCCTGCTTCAATGAGGATCCATTGTTTGCAGGTCTATAGAATTAAAGAACAAAAAGAACCCAAGGCAGTTTAATCAGTGTAATGTTTGTATTTTTCTGGAGAACTGTTTAAAGAAAGACTGGTCAAGAAAACAAGTCTAAGTAGGCTATGGAATTTAAAGTTATGAGAACTTGGCTATGACTTCCATTGGTTTGCAGACTATAAGCATACTGATGATCAAGGGCCCTGACACAGCACAGCCTCTAAAGAAGGATATTTGAAACCTAAAAATGAATTTTCCTTTTGCTGCCAATACTTCTTCGAAAGAAAAGGCACAGGAAAGGCAGAAATATTTCAAGATTCCTTTTTGTGTCCTTCACAAGTGCAGAAGTGTAGAAGTGGCTGCAGCAGAGAAATGGTCACAGACAAATCAGCTGCATTTACATTATTCCCCTTCTGAAGTTGTTCTCACAATCTGTCATCTTGCCATTGCAGACTTTTTATAATACACAGCAGCCCTAGTTCACCATGTTAATTATATTTTTCTCTGAGATAAAAAGCATCAACTCAATCATACATTTTGCTAAATTTAAAACACTAACAAAATGTGGAAGCCAGGGTAGGAGCATGATTAACAAAAATTACTATGCTTTTTTTTTTTACTTCATGCAGTGTAATGACAGTGTAAATAATTATGGTTGTTAATATCAGGCAGCCCTTTAATTTACAGTCTCAGATTATGGGTTAGGGAAAAAGAGGAAAAACAGGGGAGACAGGACCCAGAGGTTTACAGAAAATCAAATGCTGTTTTCAAATAAGTCCCTCATTGGCATCTTTCTAAAGCAGCAAACAAACTAATATTACAATTAGAATATAATTGTTATGGTGTATAAATGAACAGTTTAAATGTCACAGGCATCTAAAATAAATTTTGCAATTACTAAATAAACTAAATAATCTCATTTGCACTGACACCCAATTACAGCACACTAAGCAGCATGTTTTATTACCTCCTCACCTATCCAATCACCTCTGCAGCAGCTCCTTTCCATCAGCAAAATGTTAGTTATTTGTAAAACATGTTAACAGACTTTAAGATAAATCTGACAGGATTTCCTGGTTAAAAACCTGTGCTGACTTTACATCATTTAAAGTATATCAGAGACATGAAATTATTGATCAATAAACAAAACACTACAAGTATTGCAGATCCATGGATAGAGTATGACCTTTTGGGTATAATTAAATAACCCACTGGAAGTTCTGACCATGCTGGGATATCTGAAATCAATTCCTACTGCATGAGCCATAGTTTGCTCTAGATTCCCAGTGATATGAACTAATTTATTTGAAAACACCTAAAGCAGATGCTGCCCCTAATTGATGTCTGCATCCCAGTTTAAAAGGATATTTGAGCACAGAGTCCTGCAGAGAGAGATGGGCAAGAGAACCACAACTGACCATATGCAAAATTAACATTCCTTACTGAGGGCAAATATTCCTCTAATGGACAAAATTTGTATGAATTTGTTTATCCTACACAAATGTGCAGCAAATGTTTGAAGCAAATATTTCCATCTATGGTTGTTCAACAGCTATTTGCTGAACACAGCTTTAAGATTTATGATTAGTAACTTAAGCTCCTAATTGATGTTAATACCATTGAGTTCATGGTATGCAAAGGCTTGCCAGTCTTGAATATTCATTATTTGATCCAAGTTCTCTGCTTTGCTGAACATTCCCAAAGAGCAAATTTATCTGTTAAAAATTCATGGCACATAGGCACAACAGTTCTGTAAGGCAAAAGTCAACACTAATCAGTTTACAAATCAATATCAAGGAAAAAACCTGAAAATATCCAACCACACTGAAAGGAAGGTCTGGCTTAATGAATGAATCCCACTTTACTCTACAAGACCCTACTTAGTTTCACAATCTATCAGTAAAGTAACATCATTGAAAATCAGACCTTACTGCACACTATCTTATCCTAAAAGCACTGATATTACAATTATTTAATTAAGAATAATAGCACCACACTTATGTGGAATACTATTAATAAAAATGAAAAAAAAAACCAGTAGAACAGAGAAGCAGCCTCAACCATAACATTTGAGGTTGAACGGGTGAATTTCTTCTTCTGAAGAATTAGTAAAACACAACCTGTGAGACAACTTAAGTCTATAAAACTATGATAAAAATGTTTTTCTCTCAGGGAAATTTATTCCACCTAAGCCTTCCAAAGGAGGGGTTGAAAAGTCAGATTATCTCTTATGCCCTGTACCCACTCTGAGCCTTTCTTTCAAGGCCATTGTCCAATCCTGTCAACACAGGCATGTTCACCTTAAGCAGGTAGAACTGAATTTTCCAACTACTGCACACAAGGAAGGCTGCTAGTGTGCATTTGTTTCTCTGAGTATGGACACTGCCTGCTCTTCCAAAGACTAAAAAATTCTAACAGAAAGTCTTAAAAGATGTAGTGCTCCTGCAGCCCAAATGGTGCCTGTGCACAGTCATCTCATTAATGCCAACTCCACAAGTTGTATCAGCTCTCTTGAAGGTGCATATGAAGTGACATTTAAAAATAGGTCCAGAAATAATACAGTGAACTTATAAATATATTCAAGCATAAAAATGAAGAGGAACATAAATTATTTAAGTGAAAAGGATGCCACCTGCACAAGGTTAAAAGATGGATAATGGTCATGATCAATTGTGAGCCTGTGAAGGGAGTACAGTTCTAAACAGGTGATCCATCGTGGATGTTCCATGATGAAGTTTGATGAAGTTGGGGAAGGAATAAAAATACTTTAAGACTACTCAGTCCTTAGGCTTTGATTTACTGCTATTTGAAAAGGAGTTTTAAATACTACATGATTTTGTTTGCTTGCACATTTGTCTTTGCTCCTCGCCCATCTGCATCCTGCTGCAGCAAGCAGGGGGCTATCCCTGCCTTGGCACAAAAGCTGTTTTCTTCAGGAGGAGGAGGAGGAGGGTGGGATTCACTGCAGCCAGAGGCATTACAGACTGGCACAGCCATTCAGAGATGGCAGACACAGTGGGACATGTCTCCTGATAATGACATCCAAGGGCTCCAGTCTGGTCATGAGCTTCCCCATGGACAGATCTGGAGGGAGGAAATGTTTTTTTCCAGGTCAGTGGGCAAGAACTGAAGAGTGAGGCACCATCCCCTTCCCTGAGCTGCCTTGGGATTCCATGGACCAGATTCTTTGGCATTTGGAACATGCTAAGGAAGGCAGTGAAAATAAAGACCTTTCCGGGGACAGGCTGGGGTTGCTGCCTCTGGTCTTCTGCAAGAGGCCCTGGTACATTCAGGCTCTTTAAGGTGTCTGGAAATTATAGAACAAAATTCTTACAGATTTTCAGAGCTAAACATGCCTGCCTGCCATCCCAAGGGGTAAATTCAAGGAGCCAGGAGATCCTTTCAGTTTGACTACAGGGTGTTGGTGCCCAGCTCTGCCGGGGAAGCTGCTGTGGGAAGAGACCAGCTCTGGCTGCTTCCATTGGGCTGCACAGCTCAGCCTGCCCTGCAGCCCCTGGTGCCTCTGTCAGAGTGCACCTGAGAAAGGGAGGGAGGTGCCAGGCAGCAGGCAGTAAGGGAAAAGCTGTGAGAAACAGCCCTGGGAGCAGCCAAGGCAGAGAATGAGACAGGGAAGGAGGTGCTAGAGCAGATCCTGGTTTCACCTCAGTGCTGTGAGGAGGGGGAGTGTGAGCAGCCAACCCACCACAGGTGTAATGCCACTATGTAACATCACTAATTTCACTGTCAATAAAGAAGAAATTCACACAAACCTGGTGTTCACTCTATGCAACTTTGCATTTACCCACTATTAATTTCTGGAATTATTTTATAAGCAGCTCTGTGCTTGCTTTCATTAGTCTTATTAATTGTGAATCAATAAATAAGTTGCCAATCACCTATAAGTATTAAACAGAAAAAGTCTACAGATTTCATGCAAAGGCTTCTCCACTTACTCAAAGTCTACCCTGTTCCTCTGTATTTACCACGACTGCTCTCTGTGAAACAGCTCCAAGCACAGCTGTGGTATTGCCATGAAGCATTTTTTTTTCTGTACCAAAATACTACCAACATAACTACTCATAAAACAAACCACCAGCTTTGGACATTAACATAAAAGCTAATCATGTTATTATTTTTACAGCAACAGTTCAAAAGCTCAGTGGCTGAATAATTATACCCCAACCTGCCATCATTAAATAAGCATTAAAGGGCTATACATACTGCTCTGGGGAAAAGAGAGTTCCAGAAAAAAAGGCTAATTATACTGAAAGGTAAGACATCATTTTCGGTAATAAAACTAAATTTACTGTAATTAAAAGCCAATTTTCAGCTTTGGTCTTTAAAGAAATATTAAGTGCTGTAATAAATACATATTTATCTTTCAGATTCACAGGATGGTCCCCCAAATGAAAAACACCATATGTGGCATCTTACATACTAAGCAAGTCAAGAAGTAAATTCCTACAGTATGAAACACCATCACTGCTAGTGCTAGAATAAATTTAGATTTGTAATAGGAAACTTAATGGAAACTGAAAACAAACAATCTGATAAATAGTGATTAGTATCCCTCCAAATTTCCTGTACAATTGAGGAGCAACTAACAAAAGCACAGTACTGAAATGTTTCTTCAGAATAAATGTTAATGTAAGTTTGTGATAGCAAATTGTAACAGGAGGTAAAAATTCATCAGCATTCCACAAAAATTTCCCAAGATCAAATTTAAACCACAATTTTTACCAAAAGGCTTTAAAAGTGATACAAACTTTAAATCCTGCCTAGACTCCGCTGTAAGAACACTTACTGGATCTGTGGATGGTCACAAAAAGCAAGAACAGTGAGAAAACAGCTGCCACCACCTAAGGTGGCCCAAAGGTCACTCTTTTGGAAAGGGGTCACAGTTAGATGAAGTGGATAAGGTCCCTTCTAAAAGCAGTGAAACAGCTGAACAATGAGGGTGTCCCACAAGGCAGAAAGTGACCATTCAAACACACACACAGAGGTCTCCTCCTCCTCCCAGACTGCTTATCCTGCTCTTTAAAAACAAGGGCAGCTCATCTGCATGAACAGGGATGGACTGCACAGAGAGGAACCCTAGTCAGGAGCCACTGCCCTGCACCAGCAAAGCCTGCATCCCTGGCAAAACCTGCATCCCCAGCAAAACCTGCATCCCATCCCCAGAAAAAAACCTGCATCTCAACAAAACCTGCATCTCAGCAAAGCCTGCATCCCCAGCAAAACCTGCATCCCATCCCCAAAAAAAAACCTGCATCCCTGGCAAAACCTGCATCCCCAGCAAAACCTGCATCCCCAGCAAAACCTGCATCCCATCCCCAGAAAAACCTGCATCCCTGGCAAAGCCTGCATCCCAGGCAAAACCTGAATCTCTGGCAAAACCTGCATCCCCAGCAAAACTGGATACCCTGGCAAAACCTGCATCCCCATCACCAGCAAAACCTGCACCCTATCGCTGGCAAAACCTGCATCCCCAGCAAACAGCCCCAGTTTAGCTTCCAGGAGCAGCCATCCCCCGTGCTGGCAGTGCCTCCTGTCCCACTGCTGCTGTGCACACCAGGACTGCAGGGTGTCCTAACCAGGAGCAGCTGGGGGCAGCTCCCCTCTCCATGCCCTTTCCCTTTGGCATCTCCTGAATGCTCTCATTAAGATGCTAAGCCTGAAGAGGGCTATTTGATTAGCTACTCGTTGTTGCTTGTCTCCTCAGCAACATGCTATGAAGTGATCAGGAAATCAGCAAGACAATCTCCTGAGTTCCGTGGTCTGGCCAGAGTAACAGCTATGTTTGAAGACTGTTTGACCTCACCCAAACAAGTAAATTTGTTTCCTTATTAGGGTTTCCAGTCTGCATGAAGCAGCAGGAAGCTAACACATTTCCCTCTTTATTATACCTCAGCTGCAGTCTCACCACATGGATCAGAAAATCTAGATCTTCAACTGAGATTTGGGTCAATCCAGTGGCCTCTCAAAATCAGTATCAGTTTACTTAGCCAGAAAACAGGTAGTAATTTATCTCTTGTGTAAATTTCAGACTGAATTATAAGTTATTTAGTCTAAATTATACATCTTGATTTTCTTTACATTCTTTGAGACTCTCAGAATGGGAACCAAAGATCAAGAATCAAAGAAAATTGTTTCTAACATAAAAATATAACATTGTATGGATCCACCTTCCTTCTCCTACAATGCATGTTTCATTATTAAAGAAAAATATCTTTGAAAAGTATACACATATTTTAGACATAAAAATTTCATCAACTCTTCAAAATATCAATGTCTGGTCCAGCCTGGGAAATCTTAGTCAATCTTCATACTCCAATTTAAACACTGTCCACTGTCAAGATGCTGGCCAAAAGTAGAACAAATCTGGCCAGCAGCTGAAGTATGTACAGATCACACTACAAGACACAATGTTTAGATGCACAGATATTCTCAAGTATATGTTTAGGAAAACCAGAACAATTCATCACTGCAAAAAAAATTCCAAATGGTGTCAGTGGCTTCTGCACAGAGAGCCCTGAAAAGAACAAGATGCTGCTGATGGCATAGCTTCATGAACCCACTGCTTTGTTTGCAAAGCTCTACAGCTGTTGCAGGTGAGAAAACACATTATAACTTGACATAACTGATCAATATGTAAACTAATTTCAGCTTCAATAAGTAAGGAGCAGGTAGAAGAAAAATGAAAGAGTCATAATAAAACTTACATGAGAGGAAAATGAAATAAAATTACTATCATAAGGAGGTCAGAGGAGGACAAAACACAGATAAATAGGCAGCAAGAAAGAGAAAACCTGTTTGAGAGACACAGACACAGAAGGAGAAGCCAGTCCAACAGTGAAGCATCTGAGCACAGGAAGGAAGCTGGGTCTGATCCAGGCAAAGACTGGAAAGCTCTAAGAGGTACTGAGCATAAGCCAGCACCCCCAGATGCTTTTCTGCTACCGAAGGGAATATAAAAATAAACATCTCCCAAAGACCAGAATACAGGTAGCATTTCAATTGACACTGTCTTTGCTTAGTACACTGCTTTTTCATCACAGCAGCCTGGCAGTGAATGGCAAAGCTATGGTGGGGAGAGGAGAAATACATCATGCTACCTACGTAAAATACACCCTGCTATCCATGTGACATACACCCCTTAGCCATGTGAAACACAGCCTACTATCCATGTGAAATACACCCCTTATCCATGTGAAGTATATCCCATAATCCATGTGAAATATACCCTACTATCCATATTAAATACACCCTTTATCCACGTGAAATACACCCTACTATCCATGTGAAATACACCCCTTATTAATGTGAAATACACCCTACTGTCCATGTGAAATACACCCTACTATCCATGTGAAATACACCCTACTATCCATGTGAAATACACCCCTATTAATGTGAAATACACCCTACTGTCCATGTGAAATACACCCTACTATCCATGTGAAATACACCCCTTATCCATGTGAAATACACCCTTATTAATGTGAAATACACCCTATCCATGTGAAATACACCCCTTATCCATGTGAAATACACCCTATCCATGTGAAATACACCCCATCCATGTGAAATACACCCCATCCATGTGAAATACACCCCATGATCCATATGAAATATATCCTGTTATCCAATTGAAATACACCCCCTATCCACGTGAAATACAGCCCACTATCTTTGTGCAGCACATCAACAAGGGGCTCATCCTCCAGTGCCACAGAATTTCCTCTTCTACACATCCCACCTTGCAGGAGACTCTCTCCCCAAAGGCATCCCAGAGCTCCATAACCAACTGTGCAGGAGGAAGAGGCTGTTTGGAGATTCCTCCAGGAACAGATGGCCTTGAAGGCAAAGGCCCAGGAAGGCTGCTCTGTCAGAGGGGCTCTGGAGGAGAGATTCTCCTGAAAAGAGGGGACAGCTTGCTGAAGGAGTCAGCCAGAAGGCCCTGGTGGGTGACAGGAGTGCCAGCAGCACTTGGCACTCTCCTCTGGTGAGTCCCACTTTGTCCCTGACCCTTCCCCTTCTCCACAGTAACACAAACCCAACCAGACATTTTTCCAGACCTATCTCCAGGCAACTGTGCACTGTTGAATGCTGCACCTTCACCTCCAGCTCTGAGCCAACAAGAGAAACCTGGAACAGCTTCTCCACTGCTCACAGGTGACCTACAAGCACCATCTGAATCAGCTTTTTTATAATTTGTAAGAATAAGCTGACCAACATTTTTGAAAGACTGACACCCAGGCTACACAGGTATGACTCAGTTTACCTCAATACACCTGCACATAACTCTGACTTCAGCAGCTTTATCTGGAGAGACTTTGCACCTAATGCAAACACCACGGTGTAGGACACGTCCACAGGGAATTCAGAAATTTGGCTTCTATTTAAGGCACTTCTCTATCATTGTTTCAGTTCTTCTTTTCCCTCATGGCATGCAGCATTCAAAATCTGTTTCCAAAGAAACATTTCTCATAAAATTATAAAACATCACTATTTTTGCATACGGTTCAAAGAATAAAGACGAGCCAGTTTTTCAATGCTGTGTTTCTTCTTTCCCCAAATTATGATTCTACTCTATCTCCTCTGAAGCATCCAGCAGCACCAGTTTTGCACTGGAATGCTCTGATGAAGCCCATTTTGGAGTGAAGGAAAAGCTGAGTGTTCTTTTGCTGCTTTGATATTCCCACTGCCGTAAAAACACAAGGGTTTGAGATTCTGAACCTATACTTCAACAGAGCAGTTCACCACTTTATTTTTTAGCTCTTCCTAACTGGGATACAAAGGTGGCTCTCCCTGCCAGCTCAAGACTGGTTACAGTAATTCACATAACCTTAACTTCTATAAAATTCCCTTGCAGAGGGACAAGCTCAGTTCACTCTTCACTCCCTGTCCTAGTTTGACTTCATAGTCACACATTAACAAATTATGCTGTAAAATCAGGTATAAGAACTGTAATGGGAGAAGGGGAGATTTATATCCTCTTTAAACTAGCTGTCCATGTAGGCTTTTATTGAACTAGCATGTACTATGCTGAGTTCTCAGCTAAATCCACCACTAAAATGAGCTCTCCCAATGAATTTCTTTTTCAGCACATTTCATTTCATTTCCCAAATGAGAGTTACAGGGATACAGTTGATGGACTACCTCACCGAAAATTTCTTTCCTTGAATTTTCATGATTTTATATTTTTTACAAAAGCAGGCAAATCTTGAGAGAATGCCTATATCCTCTTGGTCCAACAGGGAACTGTTAAAAACCTCGTCACTTCTGCAAGTCAGTGTCTGCACAGACAACCCCATTTAAATGAGTTCTGTTCACATTACATTTCTCATTCAGCAATTATTATCTCTTCTCCTGACTTAAACAACTCATTTTCCTCCACTTCACTGTATCATAAATCCAAATAGCAGAACTCAAGCTCCATCTGAAACTTCATTTCATGAAAGGAAAAAAAGAAAAAGATGTGGTTGCCTCTTTGGTAAAATTAGCTCCTGCTAATAGCTTCATTCATTTATCCATTTGTTTTATCCTTCCTCTTCTAAGACTGTTACATTTCTAAACTTTTTCTTTAGTTAAACTTTTGATGTAACTTCTCAGCTATACTGCCTATGATCTCCACAGTGAAGAAGCTGCACAGCACTCTGAAATAACAGATCTCAATGAGCATTATGCACAACTTTATTTTCCATGTGCCCATCACATTTCTGCACACCTTTGGGCTGGGCATTAATTAACCACAGTTGAGTGAAGTCAAACCTTTCTTCTTTCTCTAAATACAACCATTTCTCTTACTTTGTCACATGTAAATGGAATGACAAAAAGAGGCATTCCTAAAACCTTTCTGGCACAGCAGTTCTACTGTATTTCCATCAGCCAATCCATGTACCCATAGGATAAAGCTTTAGGGCTCACAGGCTGTCAGGGAGAAGCAACAAAACAGCACAAGACTTGCAGTCTATCAAGGTTCAGACTCACATCATCTCCATAACAAGCCCCCAGTGTCACTGGGGCTGCAAACTACCTCCAAATTTATGACTGGTATCTTTTTTCCATGCATACACACTGCCATGTCTGCTCTTCCACCACATCCTTCCTTTCAACCCAACTCAGGGATTTCTTTTTCCACTTTTTGTCTTTTTTTCTTTTGTTCTTTTTCTTCTCCTTTTAGGAAAATGTATTTCTATCCTACAAGAGCCAAGTGCAGTTCCAGAGACTTGATGAATAGGCCCAACATACAGACACATGATTTGTGAGTATCATCAGCCCCATTTATCAGTGTGGAAATGCTACAACAGCAAAGTGCATTGGCTCCCTGAGAATCCCTGATCCAGTCTCTGGGATAAAATCTGCTCCTCACGTTCTAAAGTCCAATCATTTGTCAACAGACTCAGATTTGCATTTTCCATTTCCTTTCTTTTGTATTCCAGTCAGCTATAGAGCTCTTCCCTTGAGAAATACCAAATTATCCACACTTAATTGATTTCTTATGTTGATATCATAGGCAATGTTAAAGCAGAAGAAGTAATTTGAGAACCAAAATGTTAACTGGAATCCAATAATTCTCAAAAAGCTGAAAAAACCAACAATTTGATCTCCTCCCATGCAGTTTAACGACCACAAAAACAAACAGAACGGCTGTTGTTCGCATCCAAACGCGACACAGCCATTTTCCACGCTGGTTTTTTAGTGGGAACAGCAACATGAGATAGATAAAGGAGGAATTGGCAGCATTACCAGAGCAGACAAAGTCCTTCTTCTGCACCTCAGCCACGAGGAAGCCGCGCAGGCCGACGGGCGCCAGGCAGAAGGTGAACTGGCCGATGGTGCGGCGCTGGCGCAGCCAGTCCGACAGCCAGGCCAGGTGGCAGTCACAGTGCAGGAAGTTGGAGTGGAGCCGCCTGCAAAACACACAGCAAACCCACCGTTATGGGGTTTTAAACAAAACCCACAGAGGCAGCAACCGCCAGCCTGCCCCGCTCTCTGCTGCCGTTTCAGTGGGATCACTGCAGGGTCCTGCTTACAGAGGGGTCAGGGCTCGACTGTCCTCACTGCCATGGGATATTATACAAAGGTCAGATATGAATTTGTGCTATTATTTGTAATGTTTTCAAAAAAATAAGTTCAATAATGATCCACCTAGAGCTGGCCATACGCAGAATTTAAGACTGCGTCACACAATCACTTTGTCTGTGGTTTCATGTCAGAAAGAACTGCAGGGATGTGATATTCTGAGTGAATGGCTTGTTAAACATGACGACCAGCTAAAGAACGGGATGATGAGTGATTCTTCCCTCTTCTTCATCCTTTGAGCAGAGGTGGAGAGAGAGAAGCCCTCCACATTAGCTCAGCTGGTTGGAGCATGGTGTAATAGCACCAAGGTTGTGGGTCTGATCCCTGTATGGGCCATTCACTGAATACTTGCACTTGATGATTCTTATGGGCCCCTTCCAACTCAGAATATTCTGGGAAAAGACAGGCAAAATAAAACTTTGGAGGCTATTGATACCATTTTTGTTCCTGTGCTGCCTGTACAAGTTCAATGCTCTTTTTCCTGTAGTAATTTAGCACCAGTATAAAGGATCCAGACAGGAATTTTCAGCTCATGAAAGATCCACTCATGGGTAGCTCACTGCTCAGCTTGCTCCATGCCTGGCAGAACCATTATCACATCTGCAAATGATGAAGGGTTCAGGGAAAAAAATTTGGTCATTTAAATAGCTACCAAACTTTAGGTCAAAACAAAAGTCCAGGACATTAATTCTCTCATTCCTGTAATGACTCATTCATTTGCAGTGTTGCACCAAATGAAATGATGAACCAGATTAAAAATCCTGTCAGAAATGGTTAGACCAAGCATTATTCACTAATATTACAGGCACACAATTGGTGTGCACCAGATTTAGCCTTGTCCATCCCCCAAAGAAATGAAATGTCTTTCTGTGAGCTGTCCTTACAGCACAGCAGCAGCTCAGCTCAGCAGTGGCGCCCGGGCTGACAGTGCCCAGATTTGTATGTCTGGGGTGGACAGACACAATAAAGAAAGAAAAAAAATCCACAATCTGGAACTGAGAGTTTATCCTGTAGAGATGGAAAGCACTAATCTCCTGGGAGTACTGTAAAATGTAATTGTTTTACAAAGATGGCTAGAAGACCCTGAGTTTAGGGATTGTGAAGCTCTTTAACTGAAGCTGCAATAAGTTAGATTTCCAGTAAAATATTTGGCTGTTATGAACCATTAATCTGCCTTTTTGTGGAAGAACAAATAAAAACATAAATACCATCCAGCCAGAAATCATTCTAAATAAGAATTAGTAACCTAAGAGAGTCAGGGTTTCATTTAGGCCCTCAGTGTCTCACTCTTCCCACCACAGCAGTCAACAATGACACTCAGCATCACCTTCCTCCTGGAACTGAGCTCATCCCATGCATTCCCTACACCCCTGTATGCCAGCATGAGTGAGAAAAGCACAATGTCACAAAAAGGGTCAGGGTTAGGCAGATTTCCAGTTCTGTGAGCTGGCTTTTTTCCTCCCACTAAATTGACTTATCTGGGTTTTGGGGTTCTTGTTTCAGTAGTGCAAACCACCAGCTCTGCCTCAGCAGAGCCCTCATCATCACCTCAAGCCTTTTGGCACAGCTACTTTGTGGTTTGCTTTGGAGAGGAGATCATTTAGAGACCCTATCTCAACACAGCAGCCTACCAGAATATATTTTTGATAATTTTATTAATAAATACAGCATCAAGAAGACTTTTCACAGTACTTCAAAATATTATAAACCAATTCCCTGGGAACACAAAAAATGCTGAAGTGCTTTCTCACATTTTTAGTTTACTCTTAAAATAAAAAAATTAAAAGAAATAATGTAATTACCTGTCTCAGCAGTAATTCACAGATGCAGAGACAACAGGACACTTACCATTAAGCAAATAGGTAAAGGGAACATGCTTTATCATAAATAAAGCTGCTTCAAGCAAAGGAAAGCAGATCAATAAAAACTAATTCCTGTCACTTCTAATCAAGGCTAAAAATCGATAAAACTTAAGAACAGAAAAGAGAGTTAACTAAAAAATCTTAGTACAGAAGAGCTGATTTTAGTAAAGAATTCTTCAGCACTTCAAATGCTTCAAGACTTCCTGGCATTTTTCCCTTTTTCTTTTTTCCCCTGAGGGCTCATGTTGAAGGTTAATATACTTTTTATATTTTCTTCCACAATAGGCAGATCGTTTTGAGAGCCATGAAGAAAAGCTGTTTATTCACAGAATCATCAGAGCACAGGTAGCAGCAGCAGGAGCATCCCCAAATGTCCTGTAATGGATCTCACCAGAATGCAAAAGGGACACAAAGGAAAACACTGTCCACACTGCACTGGGCCACAGCTGACTGGAAAAAGGGCTCATCCCTACTTAAGGAACATTCAGACCAGGGATTTCCTAAAAAAGACTTCCCCAAAAAAAAAGCACATCTAAGTGTGAGGCTATTTGAGAAGGTGGACACACTGCTGACCATTTTTTAAGAAAACAGTAGACTCACCAAACTGTGAGGAACATCATTCATGACCCATTTCCAACAAGAAAGTCTAGAGAGTACTAACATCTTCCCTCAAACAGTATCTGTATACAAATCCCTTCATTTACCTGCTAGAGGTGCTGTGTATTATTTGGCAGTCTTTGGAGACTGAAACCTGTCATTTGATACTGATGAAACTGACTTCACAGAACATCAGGTGAATGAATACAAATGCAAGTTTGCTAAAGTTGCCCTTTTATCCATAGACCCTAAATTAAATTTCCAGCAAATCCTTTTAGAGTGGGGCAGCATTCATGTTCTATAAAATGTGTCTCTCAGAATTCAATAGAAAAGCTTCCCTTTATAAATCCTATTTATGACTTCCTTCCCTTTTTTTCTTTTCTTTTTTTTCCCCCTTAATTACAGCAGAGGGGGATTAGTCAGTGTAAGTCTCCAGGGAGCTATATACAAAGCCATCTCTGAAATTAAACTGAAAGGAAAATGGCAGAAGGCACTGAAGGCACTGAGCTCTGCTAACAGACAAGACTGGCTAATCTGGAAAAGCCAGGCAAATTTTCTGGACCACTGTGACTGAATAAGAAAAGGCAAAACTCCAGGAACCTTAACTCTACACCTTTATCTTCTTTAGCCATTCTCTTCTAAAAGACAAACATCTCATTTCCGTTTAATTACTGACATTAAGATTTAATAATGTCATCATTTGATGAAGAATGCAAATTTAAGTCAGAGGTTATCTTAGAGAGATTGACATAAGCAAGAGCCATTTTTCTTCAGTTCTGTTAATTTATTTAATACATTTTACACATGTATGCATAGCATCCTTGAAGTATTGTATTTTTTCAGTGGCATAGAAAATCTTCAGGCTAGCTACTATTTCCCTTTCTTTGCCTTTAGAATTAAACACATCTTGGATGAGTTTGAGAATCTGGAGGAAAAACAGGGGTGCTTTGTTTAGATGTGACTTTTCCTGAAGCTTTGCATTCCCTAAAGGAATTTAAAGAAATAATTTACTTAAGGAAATGGTTTTGGTAGGCTATGGCTAAATTATACAAATGCTTAGTCTGATTTCACAGTCATTGTTTTTTGATCTACTAAAGAACAGAGCTTTTCCAGTGCAATGGCATGCAGCTTAAAAACAAATGGGTTTGATATAAGAGAAGCTTTCATAAAAAAAAAAAAATCCATCCAAATAAGTGACATTTTGTTTCAGAAAGTATCTGGAAAGATGCTTTTTTCCTGTTCTTTAAAAATGCCTTGTTTCAGAAATTACTATTTGGAATTTGAAAAGAATAAATGGGATTTAAACACAGGATATTAACAAAATTCAATAATTTGATCCATCTGAGCATTTTTTATGACCTTGTTGATGCTCCAACTTGGAACACATTTCACATTATGGATTTTCCCATGAGGATAAAAAAAAAAGTGCCACTTTATTTTCCAGGTAATTGCAAAATCTTGATAAAACTGACTCTTATTTAATGCTGGGCAGATCCACAACAGTGGCTCTCAGTGTTCTGTGGGTACCAGACCCCTTCACAAGCCAACCTGAGCTCCCCAGGGGCTCCCCAGCCCTGCAGCCACCCAGGCCCCTGAGGGACTGAAATGACATTATCACAGATGACAAACAGCCAAAAAGTTGGCTTACAGCATCAGGATTGTATTATAATAACAGAAGGTTCTACTCACAGAGTCCTGATCTTTGGCATGTGATTGAAGCTGGTAACAGGAATGCGGGTGATGTTGTTGTTGTTGAGGGTACTGTTAGGAGAGAGAAAAAAAGAGAGAATAAGAGATTGATCAATTATTTATATTTCTTCACCAACACACAATTTACAGAAACAACCAGTTAAAATTCTTGGCAAGCAGGAAGACAGAGTCCCTGATAGCTGTCTCAATTTGTGACGTACCATGAAAGATACTGCTCAGTGAAAGCAACCAACAGCAGCCTCAGGATGGCTGGAGGTCACTGCTACCACATCTGGGGTAAACAGAAAATGAGTTTTTACCAACTACTGGAACAGATGCAGCTGTCTGTATCTTTGATAACATGGTGCAGCCTGAGCAGGGGGACATCAGACTTGGGCACAGCATTTAAAGGCAATTGGAAGGATTTTGAAGTAGTGTGACCAAGAGAGAGCTGTTGGCTCTCACAGGCTTGTTAGCACATCCCACTGACATGGACAGACAGCTCCCATTGCTCCTCAGAAACACACGGATGGATGGGCTCACTCTCCTCCCTTTTCTCAGCAAAAAATATATGGGGAGTGGAGCAGCCTGTAATAAAGCATGTCCTGACCCAGGCAGAGAAGGATTGCTGCTGCTCTGTCAAAGCAAAGAGAAAATCTCAGCTGCTGGAGGGATCCCTTTAGAGCATCTCAGGAAGAATGAGCTGAGATTACCATCATCTCAGTGTGCTGCTCCCATTTGTGTAGCTCCTAATTATATCAATGACTCTCCAGCAAATTAGAAACTATAAAGTTTATCAAGATAGCACAGGAAATGGAAAGCACTTCAACAGGGCATAATTACCATGCTGCAAGTGCACCAAATCTGCAAATACAGCATCCCAGTTTGTTGTGAGAATGGACAGGGCTGGTGACCACTCAGTGTCCCAGCATGGCCAGTCCTGCCCCTGCCTGTTTGAAGCACGTGCTGCCCATAGCACCAGGGCATGAAACGAGCTTTACTTTCCACAAGGGGCACAGAATTCCACAGGGTAACTCTGGCAGAAGATAGTGCTTCTGTGTGTTTATGTGTGTGCTGAAGAATGCACAAATACATACCTGCTGAAGCAACCTAACAGCATGTCATCCTTCCCTGAACTACTTAGCTATTCCAATGTCATGTATTTATACAGGACATTTAATCCAAAGCTCTAGAAAAGTCTTCCAGGAGTTTACTCCCTTTCTTGGTCATCTGCCAATTCAAAAGCCATTTTTACAATTCTGCCCAGAAATCCCTTGGCAGAACCATCATCAAAAACATCAGTGGATTACAGCTAATTAGATTTTACCCTATTAACAATGGGTTTTGGGCACACAGGAAGACACACACACACAAAAGGGTGCAGGGTACCCTGGCTCTGCACAAGCACACTGAGGAGCAGGGTGGGAGCAGCTCTGACACTGGCAGCTTGCTTTGCTGCTGCTGCTGCTGTGCTGCATCCTGGCAGGACAGCACCCAAGCACTCCCAGCAGGATCAGAGCTGGTATTCCAGCACAGTGCTGCACCAGATGGATGCACTGGCAATCTGGAGCCAGCCTGGGGGCTGACATACCCATGACAGCAAACTGCACCAACAGAGCAAAATTACCCTTCCTCTCCAAATCTGTGAGCAGAGTTTTGAAAATCTGGACTCTGCATGTGAGATTTGCTGCCAGAGATCTGTATCAGTCAAGTCACACACGTTCATACACCAGGCTGATAAGAGCTGTCAGTCCTAGCACATGATAACTTATAGTATAACATGTAGTATTTATTCCAGATCCTCTGGAAAACTTAAAGATATTAAAAACTGAACAAGAAGCACACAGCCAAGTATTGGGATCAATGGGTGTACGTTGGTACAAACCACTGGGTTTGTGGATTCAGATTCTCAATATGCAAGAACTCCAAGGCAGCCTACTAAAAATTTGAAGGGCAAGATGAAGTGGAAACAGTCAAGTTCAGCAGGAGAGCTGGAAGTCAGCTCTTGGAGCTGCCAGCCCCTCTGCCAGCTGTGGCTGCCAGCCTACAGGGCTGTGCTGTGGCTGCAGAGCTGGCAGAGAGCACCAGGGCTGGAGGCTCTGCCTCTCAGTCCCTGCTAAGGTCACAGTGACAACTCACATCCCACTGGGGCAGATTATATGGTGCAAAATGAAACTCTCTGCCATACAATTGCTTGTGCTCCATTCCCTTATTCACCCAGTGATGTAACCAAAGTCTTTTGTGGTCAATGAGCTAAAAACAAGCCTGAACAACAATTTCAGAAAGTGAACAAACCCACTGAGAGTGCATGAATATATACATCAACACACACACCCTTCAGTATCTGTATGTGTTTGCTCTTTACATGTTGGGAAATTCAAACAGGGCTCAGAAATGGAATTTATAATTGCACCATTTTTTTCCCTGTAAATATAAAAATATAATTCTGAGGCAACCCTCTGCCTTAGTTGCCTGTTACTTTAAAATGAGTTATGCACTCAGATGGAAGATTTTAGGTATGCAGTGATAAATAAAAGACACATGTAAAGTCAGCTCACAAACATTAAATCACAGACATAGCTGATGTCTGAATCAGTCACATATGGCACTACAGGAGTCAATGGGGGCCATAGGAATTTAAGAGAGATTTTTCTATTGATTTCTAAAGGATGTGGATTGGATTCAGGCAGAACAGGCTGTGACAGTGATCTTCCTTCTGCACTGAGGGCAGAGAACACATCCCTGTCTCCCAATGCAATTCAGCTGCATGCAGAAAGGTCACCTGTTACTGTCTGACTTGATGATTCAAATATATTGTAAAAGTTCTTAAAATATTTCTGTTTAACAGATTAAGCATTATTCCAACCACACAGCATTTCTAATTGCAAGATATCAAATGAGAATGGCTCAGGTTTTGCAAAAGTTTCAAATACTTGCTTATTTTCAAATAAGCAGAGATTTCCCACAGTTCATTGACAAACATATAACCCTCCTTCTAAGAATCCTAAATCAGTGCTGAATTAATAGTCTCCTTAAACACAAATTTCAGGGATAACTCTAGCAGACAGCTACTGCACAGATGACTTAGTAGAATACTATTTCATTGATATTTAAATGTTAACCATAATGAAGGCAATAAAACATCTATGATAACAGCAATTATTTCAGAACAGAGGAGGCCAAACACTGCAAAAGGCACTAATTGCCAGTGAACTGTCTGCACTACAGCCCAGCTGGAGCTGCAGGAATTTAACCCTGCTGCTCTGGCTGCACATCACTCAGCTCCCAGGCAGAGGGAACTCTGAAATGGGAACATGTTCAGGTAGAGATGTGCTCTAGAGACATCCTGCAAACCTTTCCATCATGCACGTGATTCCTTCCCAGAAATGATTTTTTAAGAGATGTGTCCTGACAGGGGTGAACACACAATACAGCAGCATTTTTAGTACATGAGGGGAAAAAATAAATTACACTCCTGTAGTCTGCTGGTTGCTCCAAGGTGCTAGCCTCAGACTGATCCACCCAAAATTTGTATCTATAGAAAGAGATTCATAAATACCAGAAACCTGTGAGAAACAGGAATTCCAGAATCTTCTGACTCCTCCAACATCATATGGGGGACACATACCCTGCTGAGTGGTCCTCAGCCTTAAACATCTCACCTCTTCCAGAACCCAACACATCCCTTGTAAAAAGCACTGTCCTCTCATTTAGAAGTCCTCTCCCTGTAAACTAATCACACCCAAAATGCTGACTCAGGAGGCTGGGGTTATAGACAATATTATTTATGCCAGCCAACTTCCCACCTTGGGCTGTGATCCTTGTCAGATCTTGCAGGGTAAGCAGAAGCAGACTGCAGCAGCCCTAAGGATCCTCCAAGGACTACTTGGAAGATGCATAATGTTGAGATCAGCAGTCTCAGAGGTGGCACATCCTCCAGCACTGGGAACTGTCACAGTCCCACTGACTCCAATTTACAGCCCCAGAGGAGCTGCTCTCCTAACTCACTGCTCTGCCCCTCACCCAAACTGGCACACGTGGAGCTGCCTTCCTCCCTCTGAAAAATAGAGATTTATAGTCCCTACTAATCAGAATTTTCCTAGAGGAAAGAGTGCTCAGTCTGCAACCCTGTCATTATTTGAAAACAATTACTTATCTCAAACTTTTGGTGCAAATTTAATTTCATGCAGTTGCATTTTTGCTCTCTTCTGACTTGCTCCAAATTCATGAACACCACTGCAGTTCCCTGACACAGAGCTGGTAATTCCAGACTCAACATAAATACATTAAAATCACTAACCTGCACAAACAAATGGCATGTGTGTGGTTTATTCTGTAATATTTATGCATTATTCTTTATTCTTCCTGCACAGGACTGATGAGAGTCAGAAAAAAACCACATACTTCTAATGCTAGAGGAAATCATACAAGTTTTATGGCAGAAGCCTTGAGAAAAAAAGGAAACTACTCAAATTTTGAACTCTACTTACAGTACAAGTATTTTATTTTAAAAACTCAGAAACTCTAAGCACTCTTTCAGGTCCCTTGGACTAATTCAGAGAGCAGAAATCCCAGGTTGTCAGGTCAATATTCAATCTCAGTTCTGTAAATCACAGACTACACAGAGATTTTGATTCCCTTACTTAGAATTCAATTAATACAATTAAGAGTTTATAAAAAATATCAGAATGCCTGTCTACTTTTTAACCTGAAATCATACTTTCATGGCAACATATCCATGTGCTCTAATCTGGTTTAGTACCAAAAGGATCTCCTCTGACAGAAAATGTTACACAGCACAATAGCAATATCTGAAACATTAATTATTTAGTAAAAAAATGACTGTCTAATGTTTTCCAGACACACTTCAAGTGGGAAAATATACAGGAGCATTGGATTTTTTGTTTTACACACACCACTGATAACAATACCACCTGCTACATCCCAGCTTAAAAAAAAATCTGGTATCCTAGTCGATCATTGACAAAAGGAAAAAAATACCTATTCAGATGTCAATTTTTCTAAGAATAAGGCATTTTTATAATGTGCAGCAGTACAGTGCAATAGCCACTGTGATGCTTCTTGTTTCAGCCTGGACAGATTCAAGTGAAAGGGGCAGGTGGGAACCTCTTGGATGCTGGAGATGCTCTTTGCTCCTTGTCAGTAGTGGAGACTGGGTTCTTTCCCAATCCAAATCTGCAGCTGATTAGCAAAACAGCTAATCAAACTGCGACATTTTAATACAAACTTAATTCAAATTGGGAAAACACTTTCCCCCAAGGCTTAGTAAGCATCTCCCATAGTTACTAGAGGCCTGCTGTGCTGGCTATTCAGGTACTTGATCCACACCAGGCTGCTTCTGTGTTACATTTGGCTGACCACGGGACACCACACAATTGGCAAAATTCTCAGTAAGACAGAAAAATTCAGACCCATTCAGTGATTGGCAAATGGAGAAAGAGATCTGCAAAAGCATCAGCTCATGTACTAGATTATTGCTGGGTTTGAATGTGTTTTATGTTTGGGCAGTGTAGATTTTCTGCAGGTTTAGGATTTGATATCAGGAATCCTACAAACTCCAGCCTTTCTTTGGCAGTACAGGCTTTCATATGTCTGTGGGCTTCACTCTAAGTTAAGCAATGATGTTCAGTTCCTTTTCCCACTCAAAACTCTCTCAACAAGTTGTGAAAAGCTGGTGCTAGGTTACCTCCCTGTGTGATAAATCTGGGTTTTGAAAGTGAGACACTGAAACAGAGCAGCAAAGCAAAGGGGACCAGGCTGGTGGGGCTGAGCTGTGCCATGCCCTGCAGCACTGGGAGCACTAACATTTCCTTCTGTCTCCTCCAATTACCCCACTGCTCTGTCACGGGGTGCTCCTGGCTGGGTGTGTAATCCCTGTGTTGTGTGTCCATAACACCATGTAATTGGGCCTAATGCAAGATTATTATCCATGTGCATGCAATGGATAGCTACAAATGGTGTGTCTGCAGGCTGGGAATGTTCCCAGGAGTGAATTACTGTCATACTCCCCCATTCCTGCTTCTCCCACTGCTGCCAGGGCTCCCAGCTCCTATCCCCAGTGCAACTATATATCCACTAAATGAGACCAGGGAATTCATTCAGACTTAACCAAGGCATCTCCAAGCATAATTAAGCCTCTTGTGCTAACAGTTTTTTGATAATGTTACTTCTACTCAGAAGTGGATGAAGTGAGGCAAAAAACAAAAAGAAAAATAAAAAGCTGAACAGCTCTGCCTAAGCTGCCAGTGGAGCTCAGAAGGCAACACTACTCTGCCCCTGGCAGTGTCAGAAACACAACATCCAAGACCTCAAAGCTTTGGAGGATGTCTGTGTATAGTGTGGTAAATAAAAGTGAAGGATTTTTTTCCCAGTGTACATGTGGATTGAAACTGTTGAGCCTATGCAAGATTAGACATCACCATCAGTATTTATGCACATAAAAGGAGGACCTTGTTCTGTCTGAAATACAGAGACAAAACATGAATTTGGGAGCTGCACCAACAGCATTATTCAACACTAAGTGCCATTACCTCAGACCTCTGTGTTAGCAGATTCACATCACTTACTTTTAAACCACTGAACAACACAAAATGCCACTGCAAAGGAAAAAAGCATCCTCTGTTCCTTGTATTCACTCAGGGGTTAAGCAAAGCAGCAACAAGTTTAAATTTCAGAAAGAGGGATTTTCATTAGATATAGAGAGAATGTTTCTTACAATAAGAACAGGGAAAATATAGAAAAGAGCTGTTACAGAGTGTGCAGCCATGGGGAGGGAAGCCTGTAATAAAATACTAAATGAATCCCTGTCAGGAATGGCATTGGATTCGATGGGCCTGCCGCAGGGAGGGACAGTGGATGGCAACTTCTGACCCCCTCCAGCCCTCATATATCACCCAGTAAAACTAACAGCAGCAATTCCAAAAAGGGAATCTAAATCTATATTTAGTAATAAACCCAAGACTTGACTTTCATATGCTGCCATAATTAATGTTTGTAATTAACTTTCAGATTGCAGGGCAAAAGGAGCTATATTTCCAATAGCTGTAAAGAGCTATTTTTCACACAGGGCAGGAGGAATTTGCATTGAATTAAATATTTACTGTTTCTTATGGCCTCTGATGAAAAGCAAGGTGGCTTTGGCACTCCATCCCTCAGCCCTGAGCGCAGTCACCCTGGACTTTCAAGGCATCCAAGGTTTGCTTGTTAGGCAATGCCCAAAACTCAACTGCATCTCTGTGGTGAGCCCCGAGTGCCTCTTGTACTCAATTCCTTGATCTCACCACAGACTGTTTAAGTTAAAGCCCACAACGACCATGTGGGCAGATAATGAAAGCAGCTGATGCTGCACTGATTAATGCGTTACTCGGCACTGTTGGGAAACATAATGATCTCACAAGGGGCCTCGTTCACTGACATGGAGCAGCAGAGCTCCGAGCTGACACCTCAAATTAGCAGCACAAGCTGTAACAGCTGGGGGGTTGTCTCAATATTTGTACCCAACTCTAAAATGAGTTGGCACCAGACAAGTGCTATTTTTAAACACAACGTTAGCCCAGGCAAATAATGGTCTAAATAGTCTCCAGGTGACACGGAGAAGCCACTGAAATAAAAATAACTGGTTGCCAATTTGTGGTTTCTGTTCTAGTATTAGTCTTTTGACAATGTGCTCACAAGTGCTCTCTTCACAGCAACGTGAGAGGCTCCAACATCATTAACTTGGGAAGCTGACATCAGAAGTATGAATATCTCAAGGATACAGACGAAAGAAAATCTTCGTTTTAGAAATGTATGGAAAAAAAAAAGTAAATAAGCTTAGCACAGAATTATGCACAAAACTGCCAGCAGTGTTTACTGCTACAATTGTCTGGTTCTTCCCATTCTGTGGCTAATTTTAATTTGCATATAACTGTCAGATTTTAACTATTTAAGCTTATTATAAAGGCCAGATGTTTAAGGCAGATTTTTTTTTTTCACTTGAATAAGTGAGATTCCTTTCAAAAATATCAGGCTTTAGGGAAACGAAGTTATTCCAATAATAGATTCTTCATTTAAAATGCCTGTTTTGTCACCTGGCAAGAACCAGGATGCTCACATTTGCTCACAGTTATAATTTTAGGGCATATTAACTTAAGTCCTGTAATTACTGCATTAATTGTTCCTGGAGTCTGGCTATGCCTTGGATGGAATCTATGGGATGGGCAAGCTCAGGAGCCGGGGTTAAGAGCAGGCAAGAGGGAAAAAGAAAACTTGCAGGAAGAAAATGCTGGGCAAGCTGTCCAGATAAAGATTGGGACTAGGAATCAGTGGAAATGGGCAAAAGGCCATAAAAAAATCACACATGAGTAAAATTAAGGATTTTGGTGACATATGGCCAAACCCTTCTGGTGTTACCTTTAGCCATGAATTTATGTTAGATATGCACATACATATCATTATGCCTTAATTTACTTACTTACATCAACATTCAAATACATAAAATATTACAAAACAAGATAAAGCAGAGAATAGGATAATGTAAAATAAAACATAATAAAGCTTATACAGAGAAAGCAGGTACAAATTTAGATTGTGTACTTCATTAGATGTTTAATCAAGAATGTCATTCACATGGTCTTATATGAAATGTCTTATTGCTTCTCTAGTTTCTCTTTCTCTGCACAGAAAGTCATTGCTATTTTCCCACACAATCAAATCACCTCTATCACCTGTACAAAATACATGTACCAGTTGCATCTCCCAATTCCTTCTAACATCTCTGCCTAGTGAGAGTTGAAAAAGCTTTTTAGAGAAGTTTCAATCAGTTTTTTAATCTTTTACATGGCACTTTAATTCTAGGCAGAAAATACAAATTCTGTTCAGCCTGAATTAAAATACAAAAGCATTGGTGCAAGGATAAGAGAATGCAGGCTGAAATTATTCTGCCACTGTTTTATTTTTGAATGAAGGATTCTCCAGTGAGTTTTTCTTCTAAACTCAAAAATAGCAAATGAACATTGGCTTTCCTGAAGTCATTTTCTCAGGTCTTTGCCCAAAGGCTACACAATTTTTAGTACAGTGTATGCATTGGGAATGCCTGTTGTGGCTCTAAGTCCCAATTACATCCAGAATTTTGACTTGGACTAAAAGAAATGAAAGTATTTATGCGAACACTGAGTAAATCTTTTGCATCATTAGGGTAGTTTTGATGTTTCTCTATGGTACCAAATTTCAGGGCTGATATTATTGCCTAGAACCACTGGGAACAAATCCAGCTGTCATAATACCCAGACCAATGTCTGCTGCAGTCAGAGCAAATCCCATTGCTGATTTCAGCAGGGAGTGAATCCAGTCCCTGCAATCCATTTATTTAGGCAGAGATTTTTGCAAGAACCACAGAAATCAAAAGTATAATTGCATTCCATTTAAACACCCCTAAATTTTGTTTTGTAGATTCATTTGAAAACCTCTTGTTCAATGAATTAATGCAATAAGCTTTCAATACAATTATTTCACTTTAATATAAAAAATATAAATGTTAAGTAGTGATGGTTTGGGGTTTTTTTTAGGTTATACAATACCAAACATGGCTCTTGGTGTCACCCAACTGCATGCATGTCAGGAACTGTGGTCTATGGATTCTGTGCTGCTCCTGACAAAATCAATGGAAACAGGACTGGGTTCTCAATGCATACAGAGGTCTGAAAGTCTCTTCAGAGAGAAGAGTGAATTTATGGAAAAGATGAAAAAGAATCAACAACATGAAGTCAGATTATACTAACCTTAAATTTGTTGCACCAGCTCCTCAGCAAAATAAAACAGTTTCTCAGGTCCCTGACTAAAGAGTTGTTTCAGGTTAATCCTTTCTGAAGCTGTAATAGCTTTATAAACACAATTCACTTCAAATCAACTCCAAAATTTGAAAGGAGCAAGCAACTTTGATCATTTGTTCAGGTTGATGGCTTTTAATGATGGAGACTTCCAAGATAGAATGTTTCAGCATTCAGTCAGCTGAGTGTTACAGGGCTGAGTGTTTCCTTACAGGGCTTCTCCAAAAGACATTCTAAAGAAATTGATTAACATTGGATCAGGAAAGAACGGTATCATTCTTCAAAGCTGTGTTTTAATTTGTCCTGTCCTGAGTACATTGCACTTTTAAAGCTACAGCTTTATGATAAAAGCCTCTATTCTTACAGCCTTCCTCCCACCATGAACACAGCCTCCCGTACTCCTCCAAGGAACACACCACCAACAGAAAAGCCATTCTGTGTGGCAGACAGAAATCAGTTGCCTTTTCTGAGGTAGGGAAAGTGATAAAAATGGACTCCTGCATCCATTGTCAGTGCTCTGTGGCAATACTCAGTCTCCTTGGGATGGTCAGCGTGCCAGCCCGTGGCCACCCCAATGCCGCAATGCGGCAGCGCCTGCGGGACTGCGGGAGCCTGCGGAACAAAGAGGGACGAGCCACCAGCCCACAGTGACACGGCACTGCCGGCAGCTCAGACAACTGCTGGTGTAAAAGGTTCTACCAATGCCTTGAAAGAGGCAGCGATGGGAATCCACAGAGAGGGGGCTGCCAGAATCCCTGGGTTCAATTTTTTCCCAACAGCAGAACCAGTAGGTCCTGCAGGCAAAATAACAGCCCTTACTCTGATTTCAGTGTCTCAGCTCCCATGGCCATCAGCATTCTCACTGGGAGAGAGCAGCAGGAGGAGATCTTCCATAGCTCCAGAAAGAGGACAATGGCCATGGTGCAGCACAGAATCGCACAGGCAATTCCTGGCTCTGGACAGCAGAGCAAGGAAATCAAGAAAATCTTGTATAGAGAGAACACCTCACCTTAACTGCCAAAATTGCCTCCCCAAAGTGCAAGGGACTGAGAAGGTATTTGTGGAATAACTTTATATTCTAACGGTATGTGATGTCCCTATCTGTAATTCATCCACGTTGGAAATTAAATAAATACAGACTAATATAGATCCACGTGAATGAAAAGGGAATGCATGATACACACATTCTGTGAGTTTAGACTTGCATGTATGAGCAGTTGTTAAGGAAAAGTTACATTTACAGAGGAAAGAAACGCTTCGAAAGAACAAAGACTACACGTAGTTTCTAGATAAGGGCAATTACGTTTCTTGGTGAAGCTGGAAAGGAATCTGCTTTCCATCAGGATTTTATTTTAATAAGGCATTAGACAGTACTTGTGTGCATCACACAAGAAAAAGGTCAATATGTTTAAAAATGCCTCTTTCCAATTTTTACGTTTCTCCCAAACTCCACCTGCCCATGAGAACCAGCAATACCTGCTTATATTCATGCAATACGGGTAAGAAACCGTAACAATCTGAATAGCAAATACTCACAGTGTTTCATTTGCCTCCAGTCCACAGAGCGAAAAAGCGCAAAATAAAATATACACAGAAAAAATTGACGCCTCCATGATTTGTTCAGGAATATTCTATGAGCGCGAGCTGTAGCTAAATAAAAGTCTATTGCTCTCCACACCTGGCTGTTTCTCTGCATGCACCCAAAATAAAATATACCTGCCATTGTGGAGGGTCTGTGCCACCAGTTTCAGCTGGAGTGCCTCACCTGGCTCCCAACGCCCTTCCCGCGGATGGGAAGACGGGATGTCTCGCAGACGAGATGGACCCAACCCTTTTAAGACACGGCTGGAATTGCCCAAGGAGCCAGTAGGAAGCCTGGGTGCTGCGGCGTGGGCTCCCCCTCCCCAGAGCCCGCCCAGCCCGCAACCGCCTCCTGCACCAACGGGGGTCTGGCCTCCAAGGCGCCGTCGCAGAGATGCTGCATTGCGGCAATTCATCGATCGCAGCAGCCAGTCCAGCGCTGGCAGCCATGAGCAGGGATGCTGCCCCACACTCCCTTCACCCAGCAAAGCCCTGCTGCTGTCAGACTCAACCCAAGGTTCTAGAGATGAACAGAGACCTTGCCCAGTCTGTGCTGCTGAACCCTCCCAGCACAGCCATCAAACTGGCTCCCACTGTGTTATCTTCTCTTTACCCTCAAACAAACCCCACTCCAAGTGACAGTCTGGCACTTGCAGACCAAGAAGCCTCACCCCACCCAGCACTGAGCAGACAAGGGGTATACGAGCAATTTTAAAAAGTTAATGGCACAACTGAACGTCGTTTCCGTCAATGGCTTTGTGTAGCCGTTGATGCTTTTTCAACTGACCAAGCTATTTTCTCCAAAACACTTGAGCAACATGGTACATCATAACAAAGGCTTCTGGATGGCCTTACAGCATTTTTAGATTTGTTTCTAAGGATGTGTAGATGTCCCAAGAATGGCCACCCATCACTCGTAAAGACTAAAACCAATGCATTCAGATTATTCATCCCAAAACAGAAACGTTAGAAACGCAATTCTGCTTCAAAAATATTGAACCAGTTAACAAGAAATTGCTTCATTTATGATAACTTAATTAACATAGAAATTGTGATTATTGGTCTTCAAATGTCTTTGACATTATTTTTTATTTCCATCTTTCAAGCAGCTCTTATATTTTTTTTTTCTTAAACCCAGGACTAGATAAGCTATGTAAATAAAATCTGATTTATATTAATCTTATTCCTTTCTTTTAAGTTTTAAAAATTACTTTTCTTGATTTAACATTAATTTTAAAATGTTCTCATCATCATATATACCCATATATACCCTACATTATATGCATAATCTTTTCAGCACCAAGAAAAAAGACCCTATTTGATCTTTAGATCAGAAGCAGGTTTTACCAATGGATTTTTTTCAGGGGCAGATATAGTTACCTACTTCACTTCCAAGCAGTTTCAAGCTAACTATCTACATGTTACTGATTTGATATCTAATTTATTACAGGCACAATATTATTGTATTGCATTATATAATATTATTATAGCTAAAAATATTGGACAATGCCAGTAATATGTAATGCATGGAACCCTGGTCCCTGCAGTGACAATTTAAGGTAAAATATCTGACATCTTGCTTCAACTCAATGGCACACAGAGCTCCCATCACAGTTTCACTTTCTTCCCAGTCTTCTGAGTCCTCCCTTGAACAAAGACTGACTACAGCTCACAGCCTTTGTCTATGTTGTACTTAGCACAGCAGAGGGACAAAAGCAACCTCTGAGAAAGACAAACCATCTACCCCCCTACTGGTCACAAACAATGCCTTTAGTTGCACACAGAAAAAAAAGAAGGGGAGCAGTTATGCATTTTGAAATGTTTTTTGTATTGATCATTTTCACTGTTGTGACTGAGCCCAGAGGAGGCAGAGCTCCCCCCTACACCACCAGCTCTGAACCCTGGACGGTGTCGCAGGAGGGCTGAGGACATCCCAGGGAATTTGACAGTGATACCACAGGAACCTGTGGTGCACACACCTGCAGCCTCCCTCCAGCCCCAGAGGCTGCACTGGTGCCAACAGAACCACATCCAGCTCCCGGAGCATCGTCATCCTGCTGCTTTGGGGAGTCATAGAAACAATGAACCGCAAAGTACGGCATCAAACCACTGCTCATCCACCTCGAGCTCGTCATGTTCCCTCAGAGGTGTGTCATCACCTCAACTTCACAAGCAGAGAGTTTTATTCCATCCTAGTCTTCAGCTCAGCCCTTGGTTAAGGTGTTGAGCTGCACATCAGCATTAAATACACAGCTGAGTGTCCTCTGGATTAAGTCGTTCACATTCACTTGACTTTCAACAGTCAAAATGCTTGTTCTACATCTTTTATATTACTGACAAAGAAACTGTATTAGTCAAAGGGGAGGGAGGGCAGGTCACAAGATGAGCAGAGCATGCAAATGAAACAATTAATATCATGGGAGAGAAGGTTTGCCAGAAATCTCTGTATCTCCTGAGTTTTGACTTTGGAATCTCTCAGAGCAGTGACTGCAGCACCAGGCTTAAATGACACAACCCATAAAACTGGGCTTCCTCAAAAAGCATACTGGTCAGTGATTCATGAAACTAATAATTCTAACCTGTCACTGCTCTTATCTTGATAAGTTCTGCAGCCTGTACGGCTCCAGGCTATTCTTAAAGGGAAAAAACCCTCCAACCTAATGGGGCAGGGAAGGAGAATGAGCACAGCATTCAACTACTACACATGCTCCAGGAAGGGAAAAATCCATCTTTCTAAATATGTAACATAATTAGGCATCCGGACCTAGGACTGATAGAAATGTTCATCAATTTGCGAGGACATGCCTGGAATACGGCAGGATTAACAAAATCATTGATCAATGAATTTATGCAAATATATTCTCCCCATAAAGAGAGAGTTACATTACATCTGTAACAGGCATCAGTGATTTTCAGAGACCCTCTCTCAGCCACTCTGATTTTGTCTCGGCTGGTCTCTGATATAAAGCCTGTCACCATGGTGCCATCTGGATAGTGTTCCTTTCACCATGCCGCACTTCCAGCCTCCCATTTGTAATCTGCTGTACAACAGAGGTTATCTCAGATTTCATTTCCACATCTTGAGCAGGGACACCAGATCTCCCACGGACATGCATCAGCAAATAAAAACATTTCTTATCGAACAACCACGTATGCACCCCATCTTCCTCCATCAACTCCTTATGCTGATTATGCATCTCCTTTCCCTAGGGTCCACTGGGGGGGCGCTCCACTTTCTAGAAGTTCACCTGAAAAAAGCCAGTTCTGTAGTTAATCTTTGACTATTTGTGTAACTGAAACCTTGTAGTAACCAGGTTCTCCAGGAGCATTTCTCCTTCCCTTACAGACCAACAGTGATACAGGAGGCAGAAGAATGGGAAGAGAAGAAACTAAGGCACAGTCGAATAATGGACTGAGTGAAGGGAAATTCCAATTTGTCTACTGATACCTCCGTACTTTGGTCACACTATTTCTCTACTGCCAAACCAACTGTTGACTTCCTCTGGTATAATTTGATTTTCTGTGAGACAACCTAAACACAGAAAACTGTGGCTACTCCTAGAAATGCCAAACTCCTTGTTTTTCACCTAATTTCACCAAGCAGGTACATCCTTCAATTATTCACACGCTGCGAGTGGTTACTCCCTTCCATTACTTTTTATTACACATATCATTTTTTCATGTTGACTGATGAAATAAGATTTTAAATTGCTTTTATTAATTTACATACATTTGAGTTAATATACATCATTGAGTAAAAAAACAACTCCAAACAAACCAACAAAACAAACCCAAGAAAGCCCCAAAACCCAAACGACAAAAACATAAACTAAAACCAGCAATCATTTAAATTTCACTGTACTCAAGTATAAGTAAACTAGCTATGCACATCATTTGACAAAGAATTCTCATTTTCTTTACCGTATTTAGGTATTTTGGTATCAGTTATAGGAATATGATTTACATAGTTCAAATTTGATCCTGATTGCCTCAACTGACCGTAATTTCCAGCAAAATAGAGGAGGAAATCACATTTGTGGGGCATTTTCAGGCTTTCATTAAGCAATGACATCTCATATATTTACAATTATGTCATGACTTTCACTCCCTGTCTCTCCAGGTTGTGAAAGCAAATAAAAATCTTCTATCTACTTAAGACATGCCCAGAATAGTATTTTACAAATAAGTAAAACTGACTATATAACTGAGTGTTCAGCATACAGAGGCAACCCTAGGAACAATGAAATTCTAGTATAGCACATAATATTGATTCATGTTCAGAAAAGTTCTTAGAAGTTTGCTATGACAAAAGGCATTGTGCATTATAAGCACACTCATCCACGACGTCGCTATTAGAAATTGCACAGACTAAACCTTTTACGAAATAATCATTTACAACAGGAACATACTGAATCCAAACAAGGACAGCAGGAATAAATGCTTGCAATGCCTGGATGTGGCAGACAATGCACAGACCTGGGGCTGGGCTGGTGTGACAGACTGGCTGTGTCCCACCCGACACGGCTCGGGGCCAAATCAGAGCTCAAAAACCCCGGCACAGCCCTTGCAGGTTTGTGGTTTTGTGGGCTTGTCATGGAGCAGGAAGAAGAGTGTGGCAGAAATATTTTCAAATAAAAGGTTCTGCATGCAAACACTGACAGAACAATTCAAATTTCTCTCATTTCTTTAATTTTAAGATTTTGGGAAAGGAAATGTGATGCATTTAGCGTTATTACACTTCGCAATCAGAAGAAATAATCTTTTTAATATAATACATTTATGGTTCATTTGGCACTGAAGTCACAAATATTTGGATGACTAGACTTGCACTTTTTCATTGCTACTTTTGGATGAATTGGCACGATGTTTCACACTGAGGCACCCAAAGGGGACCGGTGAGTCCCTGAGCGCGTGCGGCTACGGGCTCAACGGCAGTCAGTGCTCACTCATTCCAAAAGCAAGTGAAACTCAGGATTTTCAGGCTCAGCCATATGATATGAAAGACCTACAATTGTGGCTAACAACAAACAAACCCCAAAATCATTTTGTACAGCAAGAACCCTTTTGCCATCTTTAACAGAATACTACCCACAGACCTCCTAGGATTAGCTCTTGGTATGATAAAATCTTATGCAACGAATAGAATTTGTTCAAGCTCTGGACCCTCTGGCTATCATTATAAAACAAGAGAAAAACAGCTTTTACAATATAAAAAAAAGGAAAATACTCCACCTAAGTTGTCAACAGTGACTCATAATTGCTTCTGTGCTGTCCACAAGTACAGCTCCCATGCCACCACACAGTTTTCCAGTTATCCCAGAGAGACAAAACAATGACAAATAAATTAATGGGCTTTTTGCTAAACTGAGTTCTGTTTCTTACTTAGAAAAATGGTTCAGCCCTCCCAGTCTACTGACAATAGTATGCTCAGGCACTCAGTATTACCAGTTTATCCAGTTGAGCTATCTTGAAATTAATTTCTTTTATTCATGTGTCCTGAGAGACATGAAATTCTGAACCCTAGACATATTTTATCTCATATACTTCATAGTTTTGGGCATTTGGAAATAAAACCATGGACTAATTTCTAACCTACAAAATATATGAACAGCATATCGTCACACCACAAGAATAGTGGTTGATTATCTTGAAGACTGCACTGGGTTTTTTGTTTGGTTTTAGGGTTTTTTAATAACCTTTAATCATACTTACTGTTACAGTAATAGATATTTCTCAATAATACTGTTATTGCCAGATATCACCACAGGACGTAAGTAAAAATTAAGCAGAGCAGAGACCTTCTCCTACTAAAAAATCTTTAATTAGCGATGGTTTCCCACCAATTTTCTTCAACATCTCTGTGCATTTCTATGCCAACAAGTCATAAGACAGCTAATAACTTTTTCACTAATTTATGAATATATGCCCATTTTGCATTTTATTGCTGTTTCAGTTGTTGCACACACTTTTCTACGTCTTGGAATGCAAGACCAAACCCATTGAAATATGTTTTACCGTCTTATAGAAAGGAGAAGACAGGAATTATGTCAATAAGAAAAAATTCCTATTTTATCAACAGATATAAAACAAACTCTTTGTGGGAATCTGCTCAGAAAATCTGAGGCAAGAATGCACAAAGCCAGCCCCAATGCAGAGCTACCAGGATGGGATGTTAAGTCCATCAGTTCTGCAGGTCATTTCTCAGACATTATTTTCAACTTGCTGCACAGGCAAAGACAATCAAGGGAAGGCACCAAAGCACTTTATACTCAACATTTTAGCATCTTTTAACCCAAAACTCAGAGTCAGCAGTAGCACTCAGCACCTGCTTTAGGGTCTACGTAGGTCAGGCCATAAAATCAGTGGGATTTTTGTGTGGCACTGAGCACAGGGGCTCCTAAACACACAGGTGACCGAGAGCCGGCGTTGGGAGCCACATTCCCACCCTGGGCTGCTCACGCTGCAGCCGGAGCTCACAGCTCCCCACACCACACCAAGTTCTCAAACTGGGCACAAATTTCAGTCCTGTTTGCATCTCTGCTTCTGTGCTATTAGCTGGTATGGGAACATATTTATAAAGCCAAACAAGAAAATGAGAACAGTAAATGAAAACAACTTGTTGATAAGAAGGAATAAGTCACACGGGTCACGGTGTGCTCTGCATTTTGAAGGATAACTGCACAAAACCTGCTTCTCTTCCTACAGCTACTGAATCACCAAGCTCCTTGCAGTCATGGCTTTTGAGGAGCACAAGGTGAATGAAATGTGCAACCAACCCAGAAACCAAAGTGTTTCTAAACAGAGTAATCTTATTTTATTTTTTGAGCAAAGCTCTGTCCCAAGTTATAGATAAAATTTAGAATTTTGTAGACAGGCCTGGAAACACTGAATATCAGAAAGGCCACAAGATTTCAGTAAGATGAAGAAGAAATATATTATTTGGTACCCTGGCAAACTGTTCAAATAGATAATTAGAACTGTTCTTGCAAGAATCATTCAATATTTTCTAGATACTGCATTACATGTTAAAATATAACTGCATAAAATACACAGTGGGTCTGAAATGCAGAAATTTGGTTTCACTTGTTAATGTTCTTTGATGGTTCAGAGAGCTTTAATTTTAACATTTATGACTGTTTTACAACTAAAGATACTATATTCTTTGGGGCATTTAGCAAATTTATTTTGATAGATTAAATTCTCAAACTTTCTTTGAAGAAAAACACACAAAAAAAATCATATTATGTTGGAAGTAGAAAACATGCATTTTGTAACTGCAAGAAAAATATGTTTAGAAATAGATACTATCAATCTGTTTTCTCATCTTTTAGAATTAATATTGATTTTGTTCCTGTAGCAGTGTGTCTGTGCTGAAAATTAAAAATGCACTGAAGAAGTGATTATGATCTATTTTATATATCCTCATCTCATCTTCTCCTATCCACAAATAACCCGCACAGAAGTAACCAATTAAAAACAGAGAGGTAAATAAACTAATTCAGCATTTATTACATCCAGGGGAGAAGGAATGCATTCCTAGCAACTTCTGCAGTGCCTGCAGAACTCAGTATATTGCAAAAAAGGGCTCCATTTATTGTACAGCCTATTTAGTGAAAGTTATAGCACAGTCTGCTGTCAGCAGAGAACTGATTCACTCTCTGCAGACAAGAAAATCAGTCCCTCAAAAACCAAACCAAAAGCCTGTTTTAGAGAAGTTTATTTTTTTTTCCTTTTTTCTTTTCTTTCACCACACAGTAGACTTTTCAATCTGACAGACAAGTAAAATTTTATAGTGGTAACACACTGCTTTTCCTGAAAAGTGCTATTACTACAGAATTCAAATACTCTTGATAACTTAAGTTCCCAGATAAGAAACTCTGCAGAAACCTTCTGTTAGCTCAATATGAGCAACACACACTATCTGATCAACGTCAGGGTCCCAGCCTGGGGGACAGAGGGGCTGTGACAGACACGGCCACCACCAGGTCCCTCTGAAAGCAGAGCTCCTGCTGTCACAGAGGGCAGAACTCCTTTGAGCACTGCTACAAGGTGGACCCACCCTTGGGAACAACCCTGTGCACGATCAGACGTGCCCAGACCCCCGTGGTGAGTGGCACAGGCTGCCTGTCCCACCCCACAGCTCTGCCCAAGTGGAGACTCCGCTGAGTCTCCAGGTGCCAGGAGGCTGAGGCAGGTGCTCATTTCATCCACCTACCATTTGCTGTTTCATCCCATGGAATTTAAGGGCAAGCTCTGCAGCAGCCTGGGCTGGCCTTCCCTGCTGAAGGAAGGTGTGCACTGGGTCAGGGATGCTCTGCCATGAACTCACGGTGGGTGACGAGGGTTTGAATTTTGGAGAGGTCGCGTGTCCTTCCCACCCCCCTCCATCTCGGCTCACAATTATGAGCTTTCAGGAGCACTGACACTCAGTTTGCAGGATTAACTCTGGCTGACAGGGAAAGCTTTATAGCAGTTTATATTGTGAAAACTTATTCTTTAAGTGAATAAGTTACTATTAGCAATAAGCAAATTATCTGCTCACATACCAAGTTCGGGTAATACTGGATTTACATTACAATGACAGCGCTCTAAATCTAACGAGCTGCTTCTCCGGTAGAGTCAGCTTTCGCCATCAAAACCTTCTTTTCAGTATGTGCTGCAGCTCTAACAGCCTATGTGTAAAGTTTGTGGTACATGAAGAGCACAACGTGGTGTTATTTCAGCCCTCAGAGAAGGATCCTCCCCAGAAGCCAATGACTGCACTGAACAAGCCTGCCAAGCGCCCGTCTCTCCTCCCTCTCACACGCCAAACACCTTTGAAACAGCTTTTGTCTAGGGCAGCGGTCACGTATCTCGCAATACCGCTGCCCATGAAGCTGTCACCCATCCTCTGCCCGGCACGGCAGCCCCGGCAGGATCCGGGCTGCGGACCAGGCACAGGACACGCAGGGAATGCTGCTGAGCCCCGTCTGCTCTGGCAGCGGCGAGCTCCGCGCTGCTCGGGAGCGGCAGCACAAGTCGCTATTGTGGTTTAAGGAGCAGAAGGGCAGCCCGGGGGAGTGTGCGGTTGCACTGCTGAGTGGGCAGGGGGCTGTGCCCCGGACCCGCAGCCCCGCAGGGGTTCAGCCCGGCCACCCCAGCGCCCATCCGCGCCCGGCACTCACAGGATCTCCAGGTCGCGCAGCGCTCGGAAGGCTCCATCTTCGATGCAGCTGATCTGGTTGTTGTCCAGTTGCCTGCAGAAAGGAAGGGAGAGGATGAAGGCTGGCTCGGAGCGCCAGGTCGGGGCTTCCCCGCCAGCGAGGTGTCCCTCCACCCCCTGGCAGCGCCTGCTCAGCTGCCGCTGCTCGGGCTGCTGGCGGCTGTCTGACAGCGCTGCACGCTCCGCACACTGAAGCCTGGCAGGTCTCAGTAAATATTAATTGCGCCTTTTTTTTTTCTTTTTTTCTTTTTTTTCTTTTTTTTTTTTTTTTTTTTTTTTTTTTTTTTAAAGGCAGAAGGGAGTAATTTCATTACATTAGGGCATCCAATCCATTATGAGCTTTTACCGTCATGTCACTGAAACAATTTCATTAAGCTAAAGGCCTGTAAATCATTGGAGGTCACTGGGCTGCCCTCCGTGACCTCCCAGAATGCCGTTTTTTCTTTTACTGGAAGTTGGAGTCCTCTGTCCTGACAGTACTAAATCTTCAGGCTTTATCTACCCAAGAGCTGTGAGAGTGCATAGGGAATATACCAATTCCAAATTAGACTCAACTAATCTAATTTTATAGTCTTTTTATTATTCTAAGCACCAAATGTCTGTGGTGGTTCGATGCCTCTCTGCATTGTTACTGGTCCCATCTGGTAGCTCTTTCTATTGAAAGATTTCTGACTAAATACAGATTCTGTCTAACAGCATCAGGGAGAGCAATCCAGTGACAAAAAGCATTATACACATGTACACTTAAAACACTATTTTGCTCCAAAACGTGTAATTTAATATTTGGATGGCGGAGTTCTCTCATTTGTCTCCCTGTATGTGCATGATTTAAATGTATTTTGCAATATATGTGGATACAGCAAGACAGCTACATCTGTCTCCTCTGCTTAAAAGAATTAAACTTGCAATTTAAAATTCAGTGATTACATTTTCTGACATCTGATCCCTTAAATTTTACACTTAGATAAATAAAATTACATATCTAGTCACATGCAGTAAAATATCTGCATTTCATGAAAAAATAGATGCAAGATCCTGACTCTTATCTATTACTGCCCTTTGTACAGCATAAACTTTGGATTTCATGAGGCAGAGACTTTTTGTACTACGTGGGTAAAGTATCTTGAATAAAGATACAAAGACTACACTGTAGTTTCTGATTTTTGTTACAAAAATATGTAACTATAGCAAATATATTACACTCATGTATAATATAGTTGTATAGTTTCACCAACCACTTTCCAGTTATTCACTGCATCTAGTTTTTGGTCTAAATAGACACTGCAGCAACTTTCTTACACAACAATAAAGCACAAACAGCAAATACAATGTTTATGAACCCCTCTAAGACTGACTTTGGTCTGCTAACACTGAGCATCCTGGATATGTACATCTTTGACAACCATGGGAAACATCCTTAGTGATGTAGTCTGTATCAATGAACATTGCCATTTTTATGAGTTAAAGTGCAGGAAACCCACTCACACTCTAAAGTCTACTAAAAACCTTAGCAACCATAAAGCCCCAACTGAGGTTTCTCGTAGAATTCGCTAACTTTGGAGAACTGTGAATTTGACAAAACTTCAGAAATGCCTCCAATACTGACACACACTGGGATGTACAATCCTCCAAAAAGTATTTTTCTGTGTGTAGCATTTAATGAACAGCATATAAACATATCTAGGTAAATATGTATAAATATGTATACATACATATACATGTATACATGCATATTTATGTCCTCTTTGTTACTCTGACCACCTGCAAAAGATCCTAAAACCTCTCTGGTTTTGACTGCTGAGAAGATTTGTCCTGATATCACTGTTTAATTGATAAAAATATGTTGCTCAAACAGAAGGGATGGTACATTTTGAAGAGGAATAAACTTCAAATGGGTTAAATACAGTGCTGTCTACTTGATTAAGTACTTTACACTTAGCTTTATGAAGCAGAAGGTTGGCAGATACTAACATGATGAGGAGAAAGGAGCCTCAACTTGAGAATCAGCTGCTCCTTCTACGGGAAGTACTATATATTGTATGATCTTTATTGGAGTTATACTATGATATTGATTTTTCTGCCAAATACACTAAAATAAGCAAATAAACCCACAGTGTGCTACCCTCAAAGCCTTCTGATTAAAGAGATTCCTTGGTGGGTATTGTTTTTTTTTTTTAAAACCTGCTACTCACATAGATTGATTTTTGTTGAAAAAGCCTAATGACCATTTTAATCATATTTCCACAGGACCAGTCATGCCACTGCCAAGAACCAGGTTTAGTCTGTGTGATCGATGCACAGGATCACAGCAAGGGAAACCTCTCAATGCTCAGAAGACACACACTTAGCAGGGCTATCAGTAAATAGGGAACATATTCATTAGTGATACACCCTGATTCCATGGCCCATGAACCAATTCTTCACAGTCTCTGGGGTGAGACTCACATGTTTAATGCTCCTTTGTCACAGAGCTCGTGTCTCCTGGTACCTGTCACCCCAGCACATTCACATCTGCATTGAAATATGAGAATTTCTTCTCAGAAGGAAAAGAACTGCTAGTTCTCTTAAAATTAGGTTTTAAGACCCTCTGCCTCCCTATTTATATCTCTGTGTGTAAAGATGGAAATCCTATTTCTCTGCCTCTGTACAGCAGCCTGGTGAGCGGTTCAGTCAAGACTAGAAATTTGAGAGTTTAATCTAAATGTCTTCCTTCCAAAACAAAGTGATAAATTTAAACTTTTGGGAAAAGTTTAAGCGAAGTCTTACAGAAAGCCAAGGTGTTCAGCACATGTTTTTATGCTTGTGAAGACAAAACAAACCCCCTGTGATGCAGACTGGCAGCCAGCTCACACACTCAGTGTGTGCAGGCTGTGCATGCAGCTCCTCGAAGGGCTGAAGGCATCCTAACATTTGTTGAGAAAAACATCTTACTTGAATATAATTACCATATGCAGAGAAGGTAAAATTTCAACTTAAAAAAAGAAAACAAAAACAAAACAAAGAAAAAGAAAAAAAGGAAAAAACCCATATTTCAGAGCAGGTGGAACCTACATTTCCCTGAGGAACATTGTGACACTGCTCCCATCTCTCCATTGCTTTATTCTGAACACAGCACTGGGGCACACAGAGCTCAGGGCAGCTACCTGAGACACACCTCACCTGCTCCAGGATTACAGGTGAATTTTTAAAAATGGTCTTGGGCTGCAGAAGCCTTGATTCAGATTTAAATGCCACCTCTATTTGCCAGCACTCATAGCTTTTCTAGAAAATCTTTTCCTCGAGATTACAAATCAGTTGTTATGCACAAAGTGGTGGTAAAAGGTCAGACGACACAAACTCAGATTTAAGGGGCAATTTTAAAAATACATGGACTTTTCATAGCTGCATTTACTCTGCCTTTTGAAGGAATACAGCACTAGGCTCAAACTTTATCTAAACCTACCAAGTGATTTGACTGCCTCTGACCAGAGATACAGTGAGCTGCTGAAGGATGGATGAAACCACAGTAAGTGAGCTTGTGACACTTTCAAATTTTGCTGAGTTCCATAGACACCTAACTTGCATTTGGGCTAAAGTGTTTGGGTTAAATGCTGGATCTCTCAAGCATTAGACACAAAGCACTGAAGCTGAGCAGCCCCAGGCCCTGGAGCTGGGCTGGGTGATGTTGTCAGAACAGGTCAGTGAGCTGAGATCCCAGGCTGGGACACCCAGCAGCTCCCCTGAGATTGAATTTTCCACCCTGACCCCACCCAGGAGGCTCCAGGGATCCCAGATCTCCGTGACAGGCAATTAGCAACCAGACAATGCTGAGAGATAACAACAGCAATACCAGCAGACCTCAGAGAACAGAGCAAAGCACTCAAGCAAGGAAAATATTGAATGGGCAAATGGGATTTAGGTGGAGTGTGACACAGACAAATGCTTAGAAACAATCCAAGAATTTATAAAAGTCTTTGGAGGAAAAGACATCTTTCATGTGGCAGAGCTATAATACATAAAGCCATATGTATTACTGTAATTTGGCTCTAATGTGGACTCAATAACTACTCTCAGTTTTTATTGAAGGAAAAGCAGGAAAATTATGTGACTACACTATATGCAACCAATTGATAAAATTTAAAATTGATGTTTTAAAGGAAAGAAAACAACTTAGACACAAAACACCTTTCTAAGAAATGTGAAATAATGCTGCACCCTTACAGATTTGTATCACAGGATAATCTATGGCTTTAAATGTTTAAAATTCCACTTTAAATGTTTAAAACTCCTTTTCCCTGCTAGAGTGTAACTCTGGCTTATCCATTTAGACTGGTACATGGTCTATCATAAATAAGAGTCAATTTCAAATACTGTTTAGAAGGAATAAGAGTTTACAAGGTTGATATTATTTTGCCATTTGAAATAATCCTTTAAATACCAAGCCTTGAAGGTTTTGCTCACAACAATAAGGAATATTTAATTTTCAGATGCATTTGAGAGATAAAAAATCCCCAGTAACAAAACTGATATAATTTTATCATGTTACTAGCTTTATGATTTTTTTTTAAAACACAAAATTTTTCTGAAACATTAAAGAATTAAATTCATGCAGGGTGAAATTTACCAAAACTGAAATAATCTACTTTTTTATTAACATTAAAAAATTACTGTTTAAAACCCTACATTTAGCAAAATTTCCTCACAGCACGCCAACTATATAAGAGATTTCAGCATTTTTTCTGCAGTTAGCCACACTCACATTCACAAAGAAGAGGCTCTTCATGTATCAACATTTAACAATAATGGACTTTATAACCAGTGTTTTGTACTTTATTCAGTACAGGATTTTCTTTTCCATTTTCAAACACTACCAAGGCCACTGCAGAGCTCAAGTGCTAATTTGTTTTTTAATTATACTGTGACAGTAGTTAAATTACTATAACCTTTTTCTATATTTTGCCCAAAATCTAGTTAAATATTTAAATAAAAGGCAGTGTTAATGATGACTGTAATATATACTGTTCAAATTTCTTTCTCATATTTCACATTTAGCATAAAAAAGCAATGTTATAATAACTGCATATTTAAGGTTTACTCTTACTTATAAAATTACTGTACTACTGTTGTAGATAGTATTTATACCTGCAGATAAAAAATTAGGCAGGAGCCATTTCCTCATTAAGGGAAGATTTGCATTTTTTAATCAGACATATCCATGTTAAAGGTACTGCATCACCAAAATATTTAAAAGAATTTCAATAGTGATTTTACAAGAATGTAAATGCATTGTAAATTATTATAGAAACATTTTTAGAAAAGAAAAAAATTTTCTAATTATATCTTCCAAAGAACCTCTGTTTGGAAAACATTTTACCCTTCCATTTCCTTTTTTATTTTGCTGGTTCTTTCTGGTTCTATGTCATCCCTTTCCTGTAAAGTTTTCACTCTAGTTTTCAGGTTCTTCCATAAACTATAAGAATTAGAGAGACAATAACATTTATTGCCCTTACATAACTTCAATAATATTACAATATCTAAGGAAACTGACACCAACCCATCTATTTAAAATTTCTCACATACCAAATTAAAGTTCTGTATTAATTGATAAGGAAATGTAAATAAATGGGGAAAGATGGTGCTTTGAGGTAATATTAAATTTAATTAAATTGAAATAATGTGAAGTTTTTTCAAAGCAGCTTTTAATGCATTTTTCCCCCCTAATTTTTACTCTTTATTTATGCCTCATTGAAATCACTCTATAAGAGCTTGCTTATATTAGAACATTAAAAAATTGATACAGCTGTTGTGATCAAGCTGCAATCTCACTCTGAGATTTTTACAAGTGTTCCAAAATTCTCTTTTTTTTTGTTTCCCAAGGTTTTGCCAAAGCTGTGGTTGAGGCTTTGTGCAGAAACAGCTCATCTGTCTGAAATAATTGGGCTGAGCCACATTCTCTGTCCTCAGTTTTCATACCCAACCTGTGCTGCCAGGCTGTTAAATTCAGGAAGAGAGGAATATCTGATTTGAAGGGGAAAATGAATAATTATTCTGCACACTTTTAAAAATCACCAAGTATTTACTCTGAGTATTTATATTACATTAACTCACAAATCAAAATGCTGCTGTCACAAAATAACCAAAATATCAGGTTAAAGCAAAACTTGAGTGGCAAACAAACATGGAGACTCCTCCTGCCACAAGGACAAACACACACAAACACGAGATTTCCTTTCAGTATCAGGTGCTTTAGAACATTTTTTCCCTTTTTTTAACTCTCTCTGGTTGCTGATGTAACAAATAGTGCATACCAAGCACAGAAATGGCTGTCTCCATAGCAATTGGGGCAGGTTTTGCCGTTTCCCTAGTTACTCTTGACTGATAACCATCTGTTGTTCTCCTCTGCCATAGCCCCAAAGGGGAAAAGGGGAAGAAAAGAGGAAGATAAAATGGGTGTTTGAGAAAATGAAAGTTACTTACTGTGGTGTTTTTTACAGTTTTGGAAGGTTTGCACTTATTTACATTTTTATGTTCTATTCAGTTGACAAGTGTCAAATACCACACATAAAGGAAACTTCTAGTTCAGAATGTTATAACCAGTGACCTTATTAATAGGAAGTCATACTAGGGAATCAGATTAGGAATATTATTAAGAAATCATATCATTAGGGACAGTATTATGAAACTGGAAAATCTGAAAGCGTGGTACCTGCATAGAAAAAAATCAGCAGTTGTTTAAACTAAATAAGGAGCAGACATTTGTAATGTGCAAAGAGAACAGGGCAGAGGAGTGCAGGTGGTTCCATCCACCCAGCTGCTGCAGGTGGAACAGGAGCTGCTGCCTTCCAGCCCTGACCTCTGCTCATCTGGGGCTGCTGTTTGCATCCCAGGCTGAGCCCCTCCCTCCTCCCGGGTGTTTCTGGCTGGGAAGGGAGGCAGAGGCAGAGGTACAGGCACAGACACAGGAACAGGCAGAGGTACAGGCACAGACACAGGAACAGGCACAGGCACAGGCACAGGAACAGGCACAGGAACAGGCACAGGCACAGGCACAGGAACAGGCAGAGGTACAGGCACAGACACAGGCACAGGCACAGGAACAGACACAGGAACAGGAACAGGCACAGGAACAGGAACAGGCACAGGAACAGGCACTGGCACAGGCACAGACACAGGCACAGACACAGGAACATGAACAGGCACAGGCACAGGCACAGGAACAGGCACAGGAACAGGCACAGGAACAGACACAGGAACAGGCACAGACACAGGAACAGGCACAGACACAGGAACAGGCACAGGAACATGAACAGGCACAGACACAGGCACAGGCACAGACACAGGCACAGGCACAGGCACAGGCACAGGAACAGGAACAGGCACAGACACAGACACAGGAACAGGCACAGGCACAGGCACAGGCACAGACACAGGCACAGACACAGGCACAGGCACAGACACAGGAACAGGCACAGGCACAGGGAGTCTGCCCCATCCCCACCCCAGGACAGCAGCACCACTGAACCCCACCCAGAATCTGTGCCCTGTGAGCAAGGCCAGTGCTTACACAGGCTCATGCACCATCGTGGCATCACTTCTGTGGATCTAACAGCAGACAAGTCACACTCATTTCCAAGGCAAAACAAACCAACAGGCGAGCTGTTACTGCCCATCAGTACGACAGCATCAGCTGGGATTTGGGGTTTCTCCCAAAAATCGTTCTGTGTGTTCTGTGCTGTAATAAATTCATTTCAGAACCAAGACTTTAAAGACTCAGAATGCTCCATCCCTTCCTATTAAAAAGTATATCAGCTGTCAGTTGTCAAAGACAGACAAAATTTGCTTAAATCATTGGTGTTTTTAAAGTGGACAGTAGGACAGTGTGGCATAAGGCAGGGCTGGTGCTCTGCTGGCTCCTGGACAGATGTTCTGGGTATGGGTGACATTGAGGACACCACTGCAGGTTTCCCTGGTCCTGCCTGTGGGCCCAGCCCGTGCCAGCAGCACAGGAACGTGCAGAGCTCACCCCGAGATGGGCTCACAGGGACACTTAGCAAAAAGCGTGTTAGTTCTGGTGATGTTCACTGCTGACACATTTTTACATTTAAAAACTTAGAAAACTCAGGTTTGAGAAGAAAATAAGGCTCTCCTGGCTTTGAGGTGGTTGGACTTGACCAGCAAACATGAAAAGTCGTGGGGCTCAGAGGCTGTGGCTGCGGGCAGGGAAGGGGAATGTGCCAGGGCAAGGCCCAGAAGTGCCTGTTTTTCACATGGTTAGGGGGATGACAGAGCAAAAGGAAATCTGGACATTCAATCTCCAGACATCTGTCCCCTCTGAAACCCCATATCACATTAGATTAATGCTATCACCCCCAGTCATACAATGACTTGTGACATGTTCTTCTAGCTCCTAGCACAAAAATTAGGAGTAAACAACACCAAACCACTAAATATTGGGAGTATATGGCAAGGTGTCTGTCTTGCTGCTTGGCTGGTAAATTTGGGCAAAACAGTTGATTCCTTTGTTTTGGTAACTTTTTTCCTTTTGTAATTAGAAAATTAATATTAAAAACTTGTGGATAATATCCAATTAACAGCTTGCAGTTATAAATGGTAGTTTCTTAGTATAACGCACCAATAAATTTTCAGTCAAAGCCTTTTTACCAGACTGTTTCAAAAAACAAAAAATGGCCAGTTAAAGCTGGAGAGGGAATCACAGTTCTAAATATCTCCACATCCTATTTTGCACTGGGGGGCTTTTTTCAACATGGTCCTACTCAGTTCTTCAACCAACTCCCACAGCCACTGGAGATCATTTAAAAATTACATATTCAACACGCTGCATTAATTTTAAATCATTCAGAGAGGGGTTTCCAGCACTCACTCATGCTTAACACAGGCTCAGAAGCTTTTCTAAGGGCTTCCAATTCAGGTAATTTCATTTTTAACACAGTTGTGGGTTTCTATTTTAGGATAAATAGGTGGCAATAAGATGAAAAGAAGGGTTGAAAGGTGTGCTTCCAGGATTTTGCTTTGTTTTACCCTTTTCATTCTATACCAATCAGGCAACAGCAGTTTGCTATTGAGAAATGGAATTTATCCCCTTCTAGTAATTTCTGTTGTAAAATTGGCCACTGACAAATTCACCACCAAAAAAAAAAAGTGTTTTTGATTACTTTAACACAAGGAGCCATTTGGTTTAGTCACAGTTTTGTGTTGTTCACTGATGACCTGCCTGGGTATTAGCAGAGGTTTTGTTTTGACACAGAAATGCTCCTAATGACATGCAGCTCCAAATTCTGACTCCTAAGCATTTCTCTGCTTTGCTGGTTTATTTCTCAGGCCAGCTGAGGAAGAGCAGGAAGAACAAGTACCTCACATAACTACAGCCCTGTGCTGTTCTCCTACAGATACAAAACAGGGCTGGCAACAGAGACTGTAAAAACCTTTGAAATTTGTTTTGCAGTGGTTGCTTCAATGCATATTCAAAGCCCTGGTCCTGTGATTTTAAGTGTTTATATTTGTCATTTCTTAGCATCACTTCCCATTTTGCAAGTCAGAGCTGTGGCTGACTTGCAATCAGTTCTAGATAAGAGTATGGGTGAGTTTAGATGAATCAGTGCTAAGGGTGAGAGAGACACATTGGAATTCAGTCTGAACCTCACCACAAGCCTTTAAGGCACTTAAATCAAACTTCATTCTCACTACTCAAGGCAATGCATTCAAGTTCCCCATCCAGAATCCCACTGGAATTACTTTTACAGTCTCACTCTATACCTCATTGCTGCAAATTTGCTTGTTCTCCTACATGATTTCAAACAAATATGTTAACACAATATGTGCTTTGGGTTACTGCATTACCTGCTTATGCTACAAAAACTGTAATGCAAGGGTGAAATCTTGCTGTGTCCTTTTATGTGCTGATTTATATTTGTACTAAGTTTATAACAATAGTACTCTGCACTTTCCTGAGCACTCTGTGTGCTTGTACATGTACTTTAGGTAGTTACATATACATGTATTTATATAGGAGTAAGCAAATCAACTTCCCTTAAACTAAGAAGAGTGGCAAGAGATTTCAATAAGCACTAAAATCAACTGTTCTGTTACATATAATGTGGTCTCTCATGCAGGAGTCCTGGGCAGGCCAGCCTGATTCCTCATTGTCCCCATTCCTGAGGTCCACTCATAGCCATGGAGTGTTTGTTGGGCAGCTGAACACAAACTTTATGTCTGTTTTTCTTCCCTGAATAGCTGTCCATATCCAAATTAATCATCCCTTGACATATTTCTGAAGACATCACACCAGCTCTGCCTCTGTGACTTGTGTTCCCCTCTGCCACCACACTCCTTTGTCTACAGCAGGTCTAGAACACTTCCCAAACTCACCTACCCTGTCAGTGAAACACCTGCACCAACAAATTAAAGCCTAAAACACTTAAAAGGAACTAACCACAACAAGAAGTGTTTGGAAAGAATAACCAGTTTCTAGAACAAGAAAGAGGAAATCTTTAAGAAGAGTAAAACAAAAGAAACTCCAAAATATTGTAGGAACCAAAATAAGTAAGTTACTTGGTAGATTAAGTGGGAATTAAAACCAATGTTCTACTTGTTATCTAGGCACTTAATAATTACCTCAGTTTTTAAATACTTTGAAAAGTGATCTGGAATTAACAGCAAACTAGATCATAGTTGACAAAAAAAGTAATTTTGCTTTACTGTTTTCAAGGCAGCCAAATTAATCTGTGAAATGTTTGTCACCTGGGGTAAGGACAGCAATCCATCCTGCAGATTTACATTTACAAGCACTTTGGAACAAATGTTCTATTTGAACACCCATATGAACCATAAGCACTCAATATGTTTGGATGACTACATTCAGCTTTTGTTAGCAGATCTTCAACTCCCCAAACAATGTTTTACCAAATCAATGTGGCACTGCCATGTACCCTTCAGAAACGTGGCATGGAGCATATGTGACAGATCTTGTGCATATTCACCAGGGAGTTTCTTTCCACCTACATGTAACCATAGGTCTGCTTCTTTTAATTCATAAAAGCAAATGGCATCCATCTATTTTTGGCATTGATGGAATAGCATTTGAGTCCCTCACCCTTTAGTATATTTATGTCTCCTCCCCAGAGTTGTCAGCAGTGCCATTAAGTTTTACAAAATTTTAGGAACTGAACTCATCTCTTCCAGTTCCACTAACCTACGTAATTTCCAAATCAAAATGTTCTTCTCTAGCCTTGGGACAGTATAATACTAATGTAAAACATGGAGGAGGGAGAGTTTATATCAAAACAGTGCAAGAGATAATTGCTGATGTTATTATTACCACAAAGTACCTTTACAAAGATATAGGTAAAGGATGTATAACAGCACTGGGGTTTTACTGGGCTGCAGTGCTTGAAAGGAAAAAAGTCATCAAAACCCTACTGCTGTATCCTCACCTAAGCTTAATTCTTGGGGAGAACTGAAAAGCAGAATGCAGGTGCTGAGATCTTTCAGCTTTCCTTGTGGGTTGCCAGTCTCCAGAGAGAGAAGCTGCTGGGCAAGGAATAACTCAACCCAGGAGCTGAAACATCACAGTGCAGAAACCCAAAGTACCAAGGGACAACCATGATCTCCAAAACAACATACACTGCAAGAGCAGGAGGACAGGTCACCTCCAAAGGGATTTATTCCATCTTGTAGGAGATCTGAGTGACTTAGAACTCTGCACTTATCTATAAATGCAGGACTTGTAGTGAATATAAGTGTAAAAGAATTATTCCATCAAAAACTGGTAAAAACAGCATCATGAGATAACTGCATGCCCAAATTAAAAACAAAAATATGGACAGAGGATAGTTTACTGTTAGACATATGGTTAGTATTATTAAATAATTTTTGCACTTCTGATATCAACAGAAAATATTGTAGAGGCAGGTTTATGTACAGAATTTCCTGGAAGTTACAGACTTCAATATTTTTCTCTGCAAATTGCACTTTTAATATTTTTTTAGAGAAAATTGTTTCCTTTGGAAATCATTAAAACAACCTTCAAGTCATCCTAGATGTTGTGATTTAAATATAAATGCTTACATGTCTAAACTGCTCATTCACATTTACTCATTAGTCACTGAATAAGGATGCTACAAGCCTTACAAACTTGAAACCACTATCAAATAATCTTAAAAATTAACTTATCCAGATGACTTTGAAATTTCCTTGCTAAGTGGTGTATATTTTGTTAGTATTTTTTCCTGATAATAATCCATAAATACATTCATAGAGAATCTGCTTCCTCTGCCAGCACTGTCATGACAAAAAGGATGCAAGAAAACTTGTATTCCCAGGTAGGATTAGGCAGCAAGTTTGGATCACAAGAGCCCACCAGTTACCTCACCTGACCCTTTAGCCAAAACCTCAAAAACCTAATTCATACTGAGATGTGACAGCACTGAAATAAAACAGCCAGAACAAAGCCCTGCCCCGATTTTTTTCTTTCTTGCAATCAAAGCAGCAAATTTTTCTGTAAGTAGGTAAAGAGGATACCTGAACAACTGGCTTCACAGGACATTTCTCCATCCTTCTCAGTCACTGTCCTGAGAGAGCTGCTTATTGCCCAACTTATGGTGAAGGGCTGGCTGCTCCCCCTCCCTGCCTGAACATTAACCCTTAATTATGTGCTCAGCTGCTCCTCAGGAAGGGAGAGCACCACATGTCTGGAAAGCAGCGAGAGCTGCAGGCAGAGAGCTAAAAACCAAACTAAAAATCCACCCCCAACAACAACAACCCCCTGCTCAAATGCTTCAGATAATTGTGAGTGCCCCTCACTCAGTGAATTATTTCAGGCAAACCACTTGACCTCTTTGCAGCAGTAATCTTCCCTCTAAGACTGGGTTTAAAAGCAGGACCTAATCAATAGCTGTTGCTGCATATGACCCGAGTTTAAGCATATAAATTAAATACTAAATAAAGTAGGTTCAAGGGTGAAACTCGCATAAGAGTCTACTGAAGGGCCATGCAAAAAAAAAAGGGGGAAAAAAGTCAGTCTCATTTCTAAAGCTAATTTTCATACCAGAAAGCTCAATTTCCCACCCCATGCCACAAAAAGCCATTTTTAATGTGTCTGGGAGAGCTCTGTTCTGCTGCCCTGAGAGGCAGGCTGGATGGCAGCAAGAACTGCTAATGGGCATCTTAAAGCAAATCATTTGCCTTAAAATATTTTGTGCACCACATCACAGCTTTATACAGCCTGTTATCTCTTTAAAGAGTTAAATTCCAGGTTTTGGAGGTTTGGTTTTGGGTTGGGGGTTTTTTTTGAAAAGCACCACTCTATATTCTAGCATTAAAGTATCATGACTGCCATATAAGCAACTTGTGATTGTCAGGATATTGATGCAGAATTTATATAGGGAAATAATATAGATTGGTCATGAAACTCTACTGTTCCTTCAAATAAACAATTCCAAAATCCTTGCTTTCCCTAGTCAAACAAGAAAAAGGAAGAAGAATCCTAAGTGTGAAAATGCACCTTGGACAAGCTGTGTGTGCACATTACCACAGTGCTACTGTGCTGCTCAATGAGTTGGAAAAATAACTCCAAAAAGAGCTTTAAAAAAACCACAAAAGACTGGAGCAGAGGTTACTTCCACATGAAGATGGAATTCTTTCATTTGTTTCTTTGACATTTATGGGACTACCAAAGGGTAAACAAAAGCAAAATTAGATCCCACAGGCCTTTGGTAGGAAAACAAAAAGTGGGGGGAAATGATATTCAGCAGCAGAAATCAGCTGTACAAATGAGACCATCATCTCACAGCCTTTTCCATTGCTGCTGTCTCCACTCACCCTGTGTCATCTGGCCTTAAACAAAAGGCTTTTATTCTTGCCTACCTCAAAACTATTATACTAAAGCCATTCTCAGATTTGCACCAAGATAATCAACTTTATTTCTATTAATCTCATAACAAATATCTGAGTGCCTGAGAATTCCCTCTGTGCTTTGCTCAGATTTAGATCCTTATTTTATACAGGAAGAAAACACTGCAGATCCAAGCAAAAACATGACCTGAGCTTCTTTTGAGGAAATTTTCAAGTGATGCTGCAAATGGGCTGTTTAAAAGGACTATATAACATCCCTTGCTGTACAAACACAGTGAGCATATGTTCATATAAAAACAATTTGTGATGAAAAAACTCTACAATACAATTATACCACTACAGTTTAATATTTTTCTTTCAAGGCATATCAATTTTGTATTGAATTGAATTGCAGGTGGCTTTGTTTTTCTGCACTTTATCTCATGGAGCCACCCAACTGCAGGATAGCAAAGTGATGGAACAGACTGAATCACTGAATGAGAAATGTAATCATTCCCTTCTGGGCTCTAAATGTGGCAAGAAGCTGCACAGGCTTGTTTTAAATAAGCAGCTCTGCTCTCACACAGAAAGCTGCAGCTGAGTTGAGGGCTTGGGTCAAGAAAAAAGCTGCAGCTGAGGTAAGAGCTGAGGTCAAAGGCAAGGGGACATCCATCTCATTTTGTGGTCAAGAAGAGTGGTGCAGGAAATCTGGCCCCCCAATCAATTACTGAAATTAATTTTTGAGCTTAAGTCATTGCCTTCTGGGAAAACAAGGAACCATTTATTTACCTGTTTTGCATAGTGTTTGCATCACTTTTAAAAATAAAGTTAGATTAAAAATAATAATTGTGTTATCCAGAAAAAGTGATATATTATTAATTAAGAACTCAAGAAGTTTTATTTATGCAATCACACAGTGGCTTAGGTTGGAAGGGACCTTAAAGATCACCTAGTTCCATATGGGCAAGGACACCTTAAAAAGTACAGCAAATCCGGGCACATTGTTACCTATTTTCACAACAAAATATCAGAATTTAATCCCAGTGAAACGGAAAAACAACTGGAGACCCCAGAAACCCAGTGTCTCTGCCTTGAAATCCAAAAAGCAAAAATCTTTTCAAAACATCTTCTGAGCAGGGGATGAGCACTCCTGCAGACCATCTCCTTTGGGAGATCTCTCTCCATGGGCATAGAACTGGTGCTGCCAGGCCATTCCCAGCCCAGCCTGGCACTGCCAGCATCCAGCAGCCTCTGCCCAACACCTTCTTCTCTCCAGTACCAGACATTTGTCACTCTGACCAAAGAGCTGAAGCCAAACACAGGGAGAGAAGAGCGGAAAAAAAAAAAAGACAACTCAAGCTGTGGTTTTAACATCATCCAGCTGGGAAGGTCAAGTGGAAAAGGCAAACTTTGTTCTGCTGGTGGACAGTGTTTACAACCCCCCTTTCTCCACGGAGTCTGCACTAAAATGGTATTGCTGTGCTGTTTTGGCTAGAGACTGCACATGCTGACCCCTCCGTGGCCAGCACAGCACCAGAATAATTTCATACAAAAGGTTTGCATTAAATGTAATGAAGCAAATGACAAAATCAATAAACCTGGAATGGTGTGGCTATCATAAAAATGATGTAAATTCAGAGTTCACTCTAGTTATGAAGCTATTTAGATTTATAATTAAAACCAGTACTGTCTTTTTTTTTTAGAATAAAACTTCCTTTTGACAATCATAGATGAATGCTACAGGAAATCTTCAACAAATGTATTCAAAATGAAGGCATGGCACAAAGACAGCATAAATTATACAAAGATAAACTGTAGGCACAGGTTAGCCTAAACACGTACGTAATAAAGAAAATTTGATTTTCATACTTTTTCAACTGATGTCACATCCCATTTTAATCAAGGTTTATATCAAAAGGACAGTAAGAATACCACATAGCCTGTTTTTAAATCAAGGTATTTTCTGGAGTTTGTTTCTGTCAGACAGACTCTTGTAAGTCTATTAAAACAGAAAAGAGCCAAATCTGCTCTTCATTACTCTCCATACAAAGGCAGTGCTGCAGGATGGGTGCTGCATCAAAATGTATCTGTGCTTCATTAGGATAAAAGAATAACAAGCCCAGAAAGCAGTGAGCAGAGCTCAGTGAAATAAGTAAGCAGATAAGTAATCTCTGGAAATAGCAATAGTCACCCTGACTTTTTGTAGCAGATTTCAAACCCCAGATAATGGGTCCCATTCAGGATTAGGGATGAGGTTTTCTTTTATCAAACTCTGGACCTGGAGCTTGTCATCTTGTTAAAAAAATTCCACCAATGTCCCATTTAGGTAAGTGAGTTATATACAATTTAAATCTCCAGACTCCTGGATTTTACCTAATCAAAGAGAAATTGTAAAAGTGACCATCAAGCCTGAGGTTCTGGCACACAAAGACTGGACCTTTTCAGTCTCCTGTGCAAAGGATCCCCATCCCTGTGTCAGCTGTCGTGTTCCTGATGGGACACAGCACATCCATGTCCCGTTTCAAACCCCACTGATGACCACGAACAGAGCTCGTTGCTCATGGCTGCAGAAGGAGCCCCTCTCAGGCTGGAGAAGGCAATAAATTATGCAAGACATAAAGCATAGGGGAGATCAGAACAGAATTTGAAGTAGATGGAAAGGATGACTTAGGCTTGTGTGGGATACTTCATCTTTCTTGTCATCAGCATTAGGACTTTACCATATGAACAATTTAAGTGCAGGCTTTCAATAATGCTTGAAATACATTTCCAGAAAAGGAGAAAACAATTGATACTGATGTTTGTCTTACTTCTACAAGAAATATTAAAAAATCTGTGGTTTGCCCAAAAATTAGTACTAAAACCAATATATACTGCAATGGATATCCAGAATACAGAAGCTGAGTAAATCAGAATTATGAATAACCTTATTATGGAGGTAGTCAGTTCTGATTAGCACAGAAAAATGAAAATTTAAAAAATATTAAATGCCACCAAACATTCATCCTCCACTACTAAATAGTATTGGCTTATGTACTTCTATTTTGTAAGTAGAACACACTTAAGAGATATTTCAGCTTTTTATTTATCTGACATTTTACTCAGGGGAAAGAAGCCTTTACAGTGAGGAAATCTGTTCCTCAGGAGTGATGGTTCAGCTTTTAATAAGTTGTCAGTGACAGATCCCTTGTGGCCAGTTGAGCCCACAACTACAGACATCCATGAAAACAAACACTTCCTGAAATGCAAGTGGACAAGAGAACAGAGCAGACACCCACTCTACTTACTGCAGATGTTTTCATTTAAAAAATAAATAAATAAATAAAAACAGCGGCGCATTTTCAACCTGTGCAATCAATCTCATGTGAAGTACAAGTCATAGTTTAGCACATTCAACAGATTTAAGATCGTGCCGTGCTGGTTTGTCCACCTGGTGTTTCACTTATTAGTGAGGGACATGAGAAAGGGGATTACATAAACCCAAATGTGCTTAAAAAATACAAGTATGGTCTGATCACACTACCAAACATGGCAGAGGTTTAAATTCTTCATGGAGTGGTTTTGGGGTTACCCAGTGTTTGCCATGTGTGCTGCAGACTTTGCAGGTTGTTAGTCTGCATGTCTGTTCCACTGTTCCCTGCTGTGCATGGGACCATCCCAGGCTGTTGGGGAATAATGCAAGAGCACTCTCACTAACAGCCCTTCTCCTCAAACACAGGAATATCCTGCAGGCTGGGACCAAACCCTCCAGCTGACCACGTGAATCACAGGACCACAGAACCACACAAGAGTTTGGTTGGAAGGGACTAAGGACCATCATATTCCACCCCTTTCCATAGGCAGGGACACCTCCCACCATCCCAGGCTGTTCCAAGCCCTGTCCAACCTGGCCTTGGACACTTCCAAGGATGGAGCAGCCACAGCTCCTCTGGGCACCCTGTGCCAGGCCTCAGAGGGAAGAATCATGGGGAAGAATCTCTTCCTAATGTCCAATGTAAACCTGCTCCCTGTCAGTTTAAAGCCATTCCCTGTTGTCCTATCACTTCATGCCCTTGTAAAACATCCCTTGAAGGGCTGACATAACACTAATGCCAAGCATTCACAAAAATGCATTATCAAGACTGAAACTGGCTCACTCACTAGCAAGATCCCTGCTGAACTGGCATCTCTTAGCATCAGTGCACCTTGCAAAAATCCTATGAAACTATCTTCTCAAGAAGGTAATTCTGAATAATGACTATTCCTTATGATGTCAAAAGAGACACTCACAAGTTTCGGGGCTGCAAAAACCCTTAAACCCCACAGTATTTTATGAAAATTCCAATAAACTGCCAAAGAGCAGCATTATTCTGCACAGTTACTCAGAAGGCACTGCCTCTGTGCAGCATATTCTAGAAAACTGAAGAATTAGCTTTTTATTCCAGACCCCTTACTAACCCTCAGCCATCCTGCACAAAACTTTTCTGCAAGGGAAGGGATAGAAGGACAAGACAAGATAGGGCACAGACCCTGTGCCCAGGATCCTGTGCTCCCACAAACCATCAGGAAGATGCAGATGATGAATACATCATCTCTCCAATGCAGCACAGAGAGGGAAAAGGGCTCTGCCGATTCACTGGAGGCAGACAAAAAACTGATTAAAAGAATGCAGTTTCTGAATTAAATGTCAAGTTTTCATCTCCATATTCCTAACAGGCTTTCCCTTGGCTGTGGCTGCAGCAGCTGTAACATTCCTGATGGAAAAAGAGCGAGCAGGAAGGCACCTCCAGCTGGGACAAATGAAAATGTAATTCCTCCCTACACCTTCCTGCCTGCCCAAATCCAGCCTGCACAGTATTTCATCTCTCTTGCTTTTTTCTCTTATTTTTGCTATAAGACAGACAAGCAAAGCTATTCAGAAAGATCAGGACAGGCAAATTTTAGAGGTTAGTGATTCAGAACAGAATGGAATAGAGAAGCAAACCCGGTGACCTCAGGCAGGGAACAGCAAGGGAGCCCCTGCAGGGATGGACCACAGCTCTCAAGAGAACAGTGAAGCAGCCAGTGTCACCCTTCTGTGTCACTCGATGTGCTGGCCCTGTGTGGGGCTGAGGATGCCAGGAGAGAAGCACTTCTGTCTCACAAAATGTCCTCTGCTGCGGCTCTGAGTCTCTGTCTGTGCTTGGCCAGCTCTGCACACCTCACCTTAGCCGTGCTGGGGAACATGTGTGTGCATTCCAATCAATCATATCCTTTTAATGAGTTAATTGTGAAATACATGCTTTTTGCATTTATTACAAGGGGTAGAACAGATGGCAAAAGCTCAAACTAATGTATTCATAAAATTAACTGACGCTGCAGGTGGTGTTTCTCCATAGAAGGTGGTAAGTTGGTAACTTGTTATTTTAATGTTATAATAATGCTGCATGACAATGACATTTCTAGGAAAGCAAATGTGCTGGCCACAGAGATCTCTCTTGAATTCATTATGGCCACTATCACAATGAAGACCAATTACAGGAGATAGAAAGGAATACACTGTTGGAATACATTGAGTGCAGTCTGAATTTATGGACAAGGAGGAGGAAAATTATTTACAAATTTATACAGTTGAAGTAATGTGATCTTTTTGCCCCCTAAAGAGTGCAAAAGGCTTGTCTCCAATGAGTATTCCAAATAACTCTTTCCATGCCTCTGACCTGTTTAGCTAGCTCTTTGTCCTTAAATTTTCATGTATTCCTATTTAAAATATACTGAGCTTTTCATGCACACCATCAACTATAGCTACATATTGTTCAGTCCATTGGGAGATACATAAGCAAATACATAACTCAACATGTGATAATCAATTCTCCTCTAGGCATTTCTTTGCTTTTATTCAAGGCCAACCACTGGCTTCAAAAGCTTATTCCAGATTTTGCACCAAACTAATGGAAAATCTGGCCAGCTGTTTATCTTCCTCCTTTTGTTTTATTTTACTGCAAACTGCAAGAGTAACACTGAATACTGTATACAAATGGCAAGAAACTACAGCCAGGAATTTCAGAGGGCTCTGGATAATAGCTTCCCTGGAGAACCCAGACTAAAAGAGTTATGTTTGGCAGTGTAACATTTCATGAAGATCTACTGCATATTTATGTATGGCAAATAACTCACAATCACTTGCTTTCTTCTAGTGAAATGGCTACACACAAATCAACCATTATTTCCTTTATTCATTAGTTTATTCATTAGTTTATCTTGACAGGTATGTTTAATTATTCTTATGGCTGAATGGCAGAAGCTACAAATATGCTCTGCAGAGCTGGCTCTGTTGGTTAAAAAAAATTACATAGGAACATTTTAATATTTTGTGTAGGTGAATGCAAAATACCTCTCAATGTAAAGAGCAAGTTCAGCTTTTTCCAAAACCAGAATGTGCAATTGAGATGTTTAATTTTTGTAGAAGTCCCATGGATTGATGCTAATAGTAGATGTATGCAGAAAAGGTAACAGAATCTTCCAGGAAAAGCCATTTAACAAATAAGGAACTGAAACTAATAGGTACAACAATATTTTACAGTACTTACAGAGCTCTGATTTTCCACACTGCAGAGGTAATTTAACCACTAGGAAAATAAATGTGTACTGACTTGCAGAAGTGTTAAACATTACATATGTGCTGACGTATTTCTGTATTTTTAAAAACATAATTCTAAATGCTTCATTTCTTCCTCCACAAGAACCTTTAGGGCTATCAAGGAGGATATTACCCAAAATTTGCCAAGTGGCCCCAGGATGCAGGGAAAGCCTCTTGCAGGTCCAGTGATAGGAGCTATTATCTCAGGTGAGGCTGAGAAGTATTCAGACAGAAATGAGCAATGAGCCTGCATTATCATGACATATGAACCTGCTAACTTTTTTCCCCCTGAATCTGAGTGCTACAGAATCTTATAGCCAAAGCCTGAGAGATAAAAGGCAGGAGCTGAATATGGATGGAACTGAGTTCCACTGAATCAAGAACAAGGAACTGCAGCACCCCCTGACAGAAAGAGCAGTGCCTGTGTCATTGTGTGTGGCCCCAGCTGTGTGGTGTTCACACAGGCTGGCTGCTTGGTCAGGGTGGCTCCCTCTGCTCTGCTGCTCTGCCATTCCACACTGCTCATGGGTTCCTGTTCTCCATTCCCTGACTGGGAATGTTTATAGACTCATTGACTGATTTGGGTTGGAAAGGATCATAAAGATCATCTTGTTGCACCCCCTGCCATGGGCAGGGACACCTTCCACTATCCCAGGGTGCTCCAAGCCCTGTCCAACTGGCCTGGAACACCTCCAGGGATCCAGGGGCAGCCAGAGCCAGGGTCTCCCCACTCACAGGGAGGAATTTCTTCCTAACATGAAGCTCTGCAAATGCCTGTACTGGGATTCTGGCTGCCCTCAGTGAGGTGGGCTGAGCAACTGCAGGAATGCCTCAGCAGAGAAACACTCCCCTGAATGCCAAGATGTGATGTGAGCAGGGGAAACGTGCAGAAATCCAAGAAGCAGCTCTCTATTCCTTTATGATGGAAGACCACAGCACTGAGTTAGCCCAAAGTTCAGTGAGACCCAAACCCATATACTTTAATTCTTGAAATAAATGTGCTTACTTGGGGCTGGATTCCTGCAAGAAACATTTCCTGTTCTCTGAGTAATAAGTAACAGAAATTGAACACAGGTGTGCTCTGCAGGCTGGCCCTCTCTTGCCCTCTCCTGTTCAGCTCTTAGGGCCACTGAGCAGAGTTTATGCATCTACTCCACAGTATGTTCAAAATGTCAGTTTTTTGCCAAATTCTCAAATAAATTCACTACTGGTAATGGACATTATGTGCTCATGAAACTTTCTAAAGGCTGTATAATTATTTCTACATTTCAGTTAGAAATATACTAATTTATTTGTGTGCAGATTCTTTGATTTTTGTACTCAAACAGCAGAAAACACTTCATATGAAAATAATTCACACAATGAAATTTCTCCCACTTAGGAGTTTGAAAAAGACCAGTCTCTGCTTTGGCTTTGTCTTGTGCAAAAAACACTGGGCTCCCTGACATTTAAAACTTCTCTTTAGCACAGCCCTAGTCCAAGCCCATTTTTCCTGGGCTCACTGTTCTGCTATGAGAATGATAAAAGATAGAAAGCTTTAACCATTTAAAAAGAAAGACATAGTGAAAAATACTGCTTTTTATAACATTCCCCCCCCACTCCTCATAATTTTAACAATTTTTTTAAACATTTTTTTCCTTTATCAAGCCAGCCCTGCAATCCTGGTGCTTGGGGAACATCACCAAAGACTCTTTGCTTCACATGCAGCAGCCCCTCTTCATTTAGAAGATTTTTTTTTACACCAGCCTGCTCTAGCTGGACACAGCCTGTGACTCTGTGTCCATCACTGCCATGGCCATGCTGGGACAGGGTAATTCTCACAGGGTTCCCAAATGGCACCCACTGTAACTTATATTGAGCCCTCAGGCTACATATTTCAGAGCAAAAGGAATTCATGCCCTGGCTCAGCTCTATCCCATCAACTCTGCATTTTGTCCTGAGGGAAGCTTTCCAAGACAGCATTAATCTGGAGACTTTCATATGGTCTAGCACTTGCTGTGCCCCTATTATGATATCTCCAGAGTTATTATTTTTGCCATGACATTGGGACACTTTTGGAATAACCTGAAAGAATATGAGGCCATGTTAAAGGTCAAGCCATGAAAACAGAGACCATTCCATGTCAGCTTTTCCCTATACAAATTCCAAATATAAATTGGAAAGGGCTGAGGAGTATGGGACAATTTGTAGCTTTATTTCTTGTGCCCAAAAGTCTCCAGGATGCCTCACAAACATACTTTATAAAGTGGAAGAACACTGAGACAGTACAATAAATCTGCAAAGTGATAACCATAGAAACAGGCAACCCTGCTGCTGTGCCATCAGCACCTTTGTGTCACAGTCACCAGGCAGGTGTTGGCACCCTGAGGCAGAGGCTCATTCTCCTGCTCAGGCAGGTGAACACCCCTGCTCATGCCATGGTCACTGCTGGGAGCCAGGAGGGAGAGACCTGGCTGCCAAACACAGGCTGAAAATGGGAATCAGCATGTTTGAGCTCACTGCTTAAAGAACTTTAACTATGAACTTGGTTCAGCTAGCATTACACCCTTACAGCTATTGCTGGAGAAATTTGAATGCATTTCCAACAGCAAGTTGGCTCCAGATTGTGCTGTGTTTTTTTACAGGCCACTTGTCTGTGTCTGGAAGCAACAGTCACCTGCTCCCATGGACCACCCTGGGCACAGGATTCTTAATTTCTTACCAAGAAAGAATGTCTAGGTGTGAGTGAAAAGTCAGCTTCTCCTGCCATTTAACTACATAATCAGTACTCCTGGCTCACAACAGCACTCTGTTAGAGTTCCAAGCTTTGTGCTCCTGCTGAGCTGGAGGGCTGGACTGGATGACAACTCCAAACCAGAATTATTTTATGACTCAGTGATAACTTCAGTGCTCACAGAAATCAGAAACTGCAGCTACAGGAGGTAGACTCCTGATACTGTGTCTTTTACAGCAAAACAATAGATATTGCATAACTTGACAGATGCAAGTTTTTGGTAAAGCTTTAAATCCCAACATTTGTACAATTCCTGTAAGCACTCCAGCCAGTCATCCCTTGATATCAGCTCATGGAAAGGAGAAACCCTGGATCTTTCTGCACTGAGTGGGTGCATAAATCAAAACACCTGTGCTTGTTATGACAGCTTGTCAGAGGTGAACTAAACTCTGAATGCAAACTTTGTTATTTGAAATGAAGTCAGACAACTAACAGTGAATTACAGCTAGGGAAGTTAGATTTTCTGTAACAAAATACCAACAATTGTTCTTGTATATCACACAATGCAAGTAGAACTTATGATAACATGACAAAAGGGAAGGAACCCTTCAGGACCATCGAGTCCAGCTCCTGGCCCTTCTCAGGATGCCCCAGCAATCACATCACATCCCTGAGAGCATTCCATTGGGGCAAGATCTGAAACAGAACATTAGTATGTTGCAAGACTTTGTAAAAAAGGGCTTCTTTTCAGATCTCCTTCAGCTGGATTTAAAAACAAATGCACACCATTTATGCTGTGCTTCCCATATTTAACACAGTGGGGATCAGTTTTTAGCTACTGGTGTGGTAACACAATGCTAACTAATGGCTCTGAAATGCTTCTGAGAGTGGCTGCAGGTTGTCCCAGGAAATCCCGACCCTGCCGAGTTATTTCTGTTATTTCCTTGCTCAGTTCACCTCGTGCTGACTCCAGCAAAGCCAAGGGTGCATTGGAAATGGGTTTCTGTTCTGGAACTTGTAAGAGCCCCCAACAGCTCTGGAAATACAGAGCTCAAAGTCTTTACACATATTTCAGACTACTTTACAGCAAAAGTTTAGGACATTCTGGCTTCATTAATCTAAACCCAAAGACTTGTTTTCTCTCTTAAAAGGCTTTTATAAATTATTTTAATTTTAAATACAAGCTGTCAAAGCCTCCCATTATGTTTTTCATTTTCTGATATTTGTGTTCAGCCTCTGTGCCTGAGTACCACAGTTTGTCATATTTACTTTTGACAGAAGTGATGGAACAGAAAACTAAAACTAAGCAAAACATTTCAATTCCATCCCCAAACTCTACCAGTAATTTTTCCCATGTACATCTTGCTCCAGGACAGTACTGCAGGAAGGGATGAAGCCTTTGAGTATGTTCTCTTCCTCAGCTCAAAACCTCCCCAGGTGTGTTCACAGGCATGAGAACCAAAACAGCCTCTGAGGCCTCTGACAAAAACCTGCAGGGTCCCTTTGGTGCTGCACAGAGCTGAACACAAGGTATTCAGACTGATAGCAACAGCCAGATGTAATGTGAGGAGAAAGGTTTTCACCACAAATATTAATGAAGTTGTCACTTACAAGTTCTTCACATCAATGATTCCTCGAAAGGCCTTTCTAGGGATTCCTTTTATCTGGTTTTCACTCAGGTCTCTGAATAAAAGAACAGAAAAAAAAATACATTGTGTTAACAAAGAGAACACATTTCTCAAATCTGCATGAGCTAATGGAAGCTCCACGTGCTTGGAAAAGTAGATATTGGTGGATTTGTTATACCACACAGTATTTTCAGTTTTGTTTCACTCCTCTAGAGGTCTGTGGAATGAGCTGAAAAGACTCTCCAACCAAAACCACCAGAATCCCAGATACCAATGACAGCATTCTGAGAAAACATCACTCAAATGTGCTCATGATGCTGGCACCATGCCATGATTCACTGTCACAGTACCTGCAGCCAAATCTCATGCCTTGGAATCACAACCCTGTCGTGTAAATGTAATTTTCTCAGCATGCTTCTATTTGTTTACTGACTGCAAAAACACTTGGCTACCCCTGCTCAGATTACAGCTCCTTATTTGAAATTAATATTCAGGAAAAACATGACAATCATTTTCTTGTGAGCTTTTTAAGTTTACATTGAAAAGCTCTTAATTTAATGCATTAAAATCCCACTGCATTATGTATCAATGGGAAAAACTGAATTTTTAACCTTAAAACCAAAAACAACAACAACAAAAAAAACCCCACTAAACAACCAACAGTGATTCAAAAAGTCTTTCTAGTACTTAAAGCACATTAAGAAATGGTTTGATCTGCATTGTGAGTGCAGGTAACATTTTCCTGTTAACCCAGCCTGCATTTGGGTGCTTTTCCCCTAGATGAACTATAAATCCAGTGCAGTGGAGGCAGGAAGGAGGGCATCAGGAATGGCTGGGGGATGGACATGAAATCAGGAAGCTGAGATTTTTTCATGCTAAGGAAAAATAGCATTTACCCCAAATTTGCTGCTGGTGCCCCCTCAGCATTGAGAAGGGGGAGAGATTTCAGTCTAGTTTAGGGGGAAAAGGGTGGGCAAGACAGGAATGGAAGAAGAAGGGAAGGCAGAGGAGTGGGAAAGAAAAATGTAAGAAATAAGCAAATGGAGGAAAGGGAAGGCTCAGTGAAGACCAAAGGACAAATAAAGGTGATCCTGCAGAGAACTGCAGAGTGCATTGTTTGGGGTGAGTGTGTCCCCCCAAACACAGTGTCCCCACAGTTCCTTTCAGAAACTCTGGCTCTTTAATGATGCTTAGGAGGGGCTGGCAGCCCTCTGTACTCACCCCCAGACACCCTTTTCTGTAAGTACACTTAGTGTTCAGCAAGCTCCTTTCTAGCCTCCACCAAATTGGTTTTATCAAATGAGAGGCCAGGAATCAGAGCCTGTCACAAAGCCCACATTGACACTGCAGGTCAAGGCGTGCCACACAGGGCTTTCTTCTGCTTTCCATCAGGCAGATAAGGAAAAAAGGGGACTATGTCCTTGTCATGAGACTAATTCAATTTATACCAGTCATGCAGTCTACACCAAATTCTCAAAGTAGCCACAATTGTCCATTCAGACTATTGCAAACAAAAATGTGCTGCTGGATACAAGTCTCTTTTTCAAGTCAGATTAAAATTCTTTCTGACCTTCACAATTTGTTTAACACTGATCCACACTCTGACCCCTCCTTCACCTTCCCTTTATTTGGCCAGCAACAAAATATTAGTTCTTTAAAGACAGACCTTCAACCCAGACATGATCAGGCAACCCCGACAAAGTAAAGGCTATTTCAGAGCCAGAAGGAGGAAGTCTCAGGCTGTCACTTTGGTGTGACAGTGAGGCACAGCAGAGCTGTGGTAAAAGTGTGACAAAATGGCTTAGCAGGGCAAAAATGAGTAAGATCTGAAAGGAAGACACACGCAAAGCAGAACAAAAAGGGCTTGAAAAGTGGAATTGTGTGGTCAAATAAAACCACACTTAATCCACCATCTCAAGTTGCATTTGTCTGGTATTTTATTGTGCACTGCAAGTCATGTGTAAAAGCAAATCAGGTTTTCAAGTGAAATTGCATAACATCATTGTGTTCTACAAGGGCTAATTTATATATTTGATCTCTGCTTTGTCTTTATGCTCAACTTTAAACCTGCGGCCAGGCAAAACCAGGGGACTGCAGGAAGTTCATCTGTTTTCCATGAAAACCTTCTTGTAAAGTGTATTATTTTTATTTTCTATAAGGCACTCTCCTCTAGCTAACAATCCTGCCTCTTTCAATCTCCTGGATCATGGACTGATTCCATAAATCTCTCTAGTGGGCTGCAGAACTGACAGCCTGCATGGCATTAGTAACACAGCATGGGAGAAAAGTCACCAATGTTTCTTTTTCTGTAACTGCCTTCTCACAATCACAATCATCCTGTTTTGAGATGGTCAAGAAGTGTGTTTCTCTCTGCTTCCTGACATTGTGCCAGAGTTTTATTAAGCATCATAAGCAAGCAAACCTCAGCCTGTGCACTTCACAAAATTTGCTCTGAGGTAGCAAAAGGCTGCAACAAGAAATTTGTCTACTGAGTTTATCCTAAAGTTCCACGTTTTTATTCCCTGCTTCTCATAGCAGACATAATGGGAAGCTTACAGCAATGGTATGCAAAATAAATATTAGTTATTAATAGTAACTGTAGAAAACCAGATAAATTAATGTGAGACCAAAACAAAAAGCAGACGGAAAAATATGGCAGTATTCAAGAAAAGTACACAGCAAATCTGGAAAAAAAAAGGTGATGATTACTAATAGATTTCCTATTTCTTAGACAGGAGTTTCAAGCTCTCTATTTCTGTAATGGAAGGAATGCCTGGGGGGAACATCATGTATCCTGAAGAGGAAATCTGAAAAATCCCAGACCTAGGGAATAATAGATTTCCAAAAACCCTCACCCTAAGAGGCAGTGTTAGAGAGCTGGAATCGCTTGACCTGAGGACAAAGCAGAATGTGCCAGTGCATCAGCAGCACCCTCCTTGCAAGAGTTGCTCTGTGGAGAAAGCACCAACACAGCCAAAGCACACTCGTCTGCATGCTGATCAAACACAGTGTTGAGCTAAGCAAACGTTTCTAGATTGAATTATCCTTCCTGTTGTGATAAATACAGGCAAGTTCTGTGCAGTTTCACCTGGCACACAGCTTTCCAGCAGGGCACAGAGCACACCCTGCAGCCTGCCCCAGCTTGGTGCAGTGCAGTGATGGGGACAGCCTGGACAGGCAGCAGCTCACAGAGCTCAGGGAGAACAGCAAAAGGCTCATCCAACACCTTCCACAGCAAACAGCCCCAGAGGAATCAGCATCCTCATTTCTGAGCTGGGGGAACAGAGCCACAGATGTTAAAGAACTTGCACTGCCACTTTGCACAGAGCAGAGAGGCAGGAGCTGACAAAACCCAGCACGTGTTAGTCCAACCCAGACTCCAGCAAGAGCTGGCACAAGCCAACACCTTCCTTAGTTTTTATTTTAATTTAGCTAAAATGCTTTGGACAGATGAACTCCCTCTGCAAGTCTAATATTGTTTTCCTGATCTTCAAATGTGAACTGCAAGTGCCTCACTGATAAAAGGATTGGAAAGGGAAAAAAAGCCCATCTAAAAGTGCTGACGTTTCCTAAGTGCCTCTGCAGTCTTTGCCGTAGTGCTGGTTTTAGCTCTCTGCTCCAACACTGCCTATTGCATCCTAAGTGGAAATTCAACTATCTAACAGAGCAATAGAATACATTAAGACTTTTTATTATTATTATTTTACCAGTAAGAGAACATAAATCATATAATTGGAACACAGACCCTACGAACACCCATAGAATGAATCTTCATTTGAACTACAGATCTAAAACATTAAAACAACTACTTAAACACAACTTGCAAAGTTACAAAGGTATTAAAAATAACATATATTATAAGAAATACAAAAAAATCAGCATTGATGGCATTATGCTTAGGTTTTCTCCCTTTTTAAGCACAAAAAACCCCCCCACCCTTAGAGGATTTACCAGTTATTTTCCAAACCTTTTTTAACACACAGATTTGCAAATTTAAAAAGACTATTTTTACACAACTGCCTGAAAAACAGCTTGATTAAAAAGTATTTAATGTGGTTGAACACTAATCTTTAATTATTTCTCCCACTCAAATGGGCTGGGAGATCACCATGCAGCATTATCCAATAAAGAACTCAGCTTGCCTTTAATGTCTGAAGAGTTTAATACACAGAACGAGTCACCCAGAGCAAATTCTTCACAGCCAAACCTTCCCAGTATGTTGATTCCATAGCAAAACTGCAAACTCAGAGATTTAGCCATTAACACATGGAAACAATGGTTTAGCTAAAATGAAGGGAAAGCCCAGCCTAACAAACCTGATTCCTTTCTTCAGGAGCCTTATCCACAATTCAGTTCTTGGAATAAGTCAGGGGAACTCACACACAGCTCTCTGTAGCAGCTGCTACAAAACCATAAAACACTGGTTCCTTTAACTGGATATGGGACTTGAGTGCAAAATAAGATTGTTTCCTATCCTCTCCTCCTGCCACAATAATACTGGAAAGCTAACACTGTTTATCTGCTTTGCAAAACAAAACTAATGGAAGATATGAGTCCTGATACTAAGGAAGGGCCAGCTGCCAGCAATGCCAAGAAATTAGCACTGTGCCCACCAGCTTTGCTCTGGCTACAGAATGTGCAGCTGAGAGAAATGAGAATTAATTCATCCCTGTTGGTAGCTAGTTTGCATTCTTTTACAAATTAGGACTCCTGGGTTTAAAACATTTCAATCCAATGCATTGATCAAAATTAAGTAAAATAAAACGTTCCTGAGGTTTTGCACTTTTAAAATTTAGTGCCTATTCTTCAATCTAACTTTTCTTTACAACTGGACAAGAACTAGGCTGAACTAGGCTGACTAAAGGTCACATACTTAACACAATCTGGTCACTGCAATTTGTCTCATTAGAATTAGTTTTAATTTGTACAACATGTTACACATAAACTCTATCCTGCAATGTTTTACTGAATTAAGTAACACAATTAAGGAGTTGAAGAGTAACAGATGGAGAAATTAGAGAGTATAATCCAAAGATAATAGGTGTCTCTAAGTAACATGTAATAAAAGATAAGAAAGTCAATAAAGTGAGGAATGATACAAGTCAGCTTTGTCATAGAACAAAAGTGAGGGAAGATAACTCCTACATTCAGACAAGAGACAGGGCAAGAGGACCAATGCTCTCTAGAGGAAAAGTCTGCAAGAGAAAAAGAAGTAGAAAGACCAAGGACATCCTCGGGGGGAAAAGAGAGTTTATTTAATTATATCTGTGAAAATTCCACCACAGAATATTGTGCATTTAATTTACATCAAGGAACAAAATGATTTTTCCTGCAAAATCATGTGGCAGGTTTTTTTTTTGGTTTTTTTTTTTTTTTTTTCTTAATTAAAACTAATATTCAGCATTTTCAACCACTAAGTCTTATTCTTACCTAGGAGCTATTGTCCTAATATTCCCAAAACTGTTCAGTATTACAGTCTTTCCTGTTCTACAGACAGATTAAAAGAATAACTGGGTTAACTGATACGGACAATTCAGAAACTTTGAGCCTTGTAAATATGGAAGATAAATTCAAGATATTTATCATGTTCCAAGTGAGGAATTCATTGCCAGAATCAGGTCCCTCCAACAGTAATTAGAACTGTTTAGTAGTAATTAGCTGAGGCAACTCTGATAGTCTCATCAGCATCTGTGCCCTCAGTGCAGGAATGGCTTCTCCTCTGAGCAGGGTCAGGGTAAAAATGGTATTTACTGAAAGCAGCACTTGTAGCTCTCTGTCTGAAGGAAAAATGGAAAAGTGTTGTTGCTGATGGGCTACAAGGCAAGAGCTTAACAACAGCAGTGTTGTAAAGCATTACTCTGTGGAAACTTGGCACCACTGCTGATTTTCTAAAAGGAAAAAAAATTCCTTCCTCCTCCTAGTGCAGGAAAAGTAAAGAGGGTGACAAGCATCTGAGTTCTGCAAAACAAGAGCAGGTCCTGCAGATGTTGTGCACCCTGAACAAGGTGACTGTGTTTTTACTAAATACAATACAGCTGGCTCTCCACTCGTGCTCTGGGAGGCTGTAGGGGAAATGCCGGTTTGGTTTGGTTTTGTTTGTTTTGAGGAGGGAATTTAGCTCAAAAAATCCAATTAAAGCAGTGCTCAATGCTTTCACACAGTCACGCACTGCTGCACAAGCACTGCTGCTAAGCCTCCAGAAGATAAACACCAGGCTTTCTCTGGTGATCCAGTTGCACTGATAGATGTTAACTCTGCACTTCTGGATTTCAGCACTTGCCCAGAGCCCCACGCAGCCTCTTTAACCCCAGCCTCACACACCTTCATTCTGGAGAGCAGGATGCTGAGCAGAGCCAGAGCCTAAGGATTTGGGAGGGGTGCTCACTGAGGAATCAGAGGGAAAAGATCTCAGCAGAAGATGATTATTTTATCATCATCTTCCACCTTCTCCAAGGACAATTTAAAAACCATCTGTTAATAAAGATCTTTCGAGGGATCCAACCTGCATGGACTTGTGCAGTTTCATGACTTCTGTCCTGACACAACCACAGGGATCACACAGCACATGCTGAAGTCTTTTTTTTTTAAAGACGAAAGAATACTCATTTGTGATTACTTAATTCTTCATTAGAGGTTTTGAATATTCTTTGTTGCATAAAACACACAAAAAAATTTAAAACCACAAACCCCACCTTGTTTCACTGAGACACAGCACATGTCAGCTGATGCAACCAACACACAGAAAAAAATCTATCACAATATCTCTGAGAATATGAGTAAATATTTTTATATAATTTTAAATAAACTATAAGAGTAATCAGTGCCAGTGTCCAATCAAAGGCAACATTTGTCTTTATGACTTTTACAGTTCTCCCTCCTCTTGCCATTTCCAAAATGCTGAGCAAATAGTGATCAGACAGCATTTAGGAGACTCTTATTTTAAAACCACCCATCTTGAGACTGATCATGAGCTTTCATTTTAGAAAGCAGCATCTGTTTTGTCTTTTGGAACATACACACAAAAGTAAAACCTTTCCTCCAAGTACTTATGCTCAATTTTGGATATGTCAGGGAGTAGGAACTGGAAGGTAACATCCAGTGGACTCAGAGGAAACTCTTGAAGAGAAGCAGCCCACTAGAAATAGGATAGGTTTCCTGACTATAATAAGATGTCTTTGTTAGCAGTACTTAATGTAGGATTTTAGTGCTTTAGAAAATGCTATCAATATAATTAATCCTTCCTTTTGATAGGGGAGACAAAGGAACACAATGAGAGGCAGCGTGTGACTGAAGGTGCTCCAGCAGAGTGTGGGAAGAGACAGAAAATCCCTTCCCAGTCAGTCCCAGAGATCAGGAATTCCACTTGATGCCACAGGAATTCATCTGCTGAGCCTTCCTGTATGTGGGGAGTGTTCTGCCAGCAGAGACACAGCTCTGACTCCACGCTGCAGGCAGACCCACTTTGATAGGAAAACCTTTCCTCTGGAATTCTCCAGCACCACTGAACCTCTGGATTGCTGACAAAACAAAGGCTCCCAGGGCCATGATGCTCCCACTCAACTCCAAATCCTCCAACTGCACTGGAAGTGAGATTAGGACACAGAGGCACTAATGTGATTTACTGGGAATACCACACACCTCCGAGAGGAAGGACTGAAGCCCTGACATCAGAATAAATAAATTATTCTCCCCATCATTTTCTACTTTTGTCAATATTTTCTTGCTGCTAAAGCAATGTGAATTCAAAAGCTCTTTCACTGCTTATTAATGTTAATACTTTCTAAAATAGAAATGCAGCTATATGGAGGTACCTTTATCTTAAGCTAATTTTAAAAATCACAGGTTTTGTACTGCTGACCTGTTTTGGAGGTTATACTTTTGTCTGTTGAGCTGTACTGGAAAGAAATCCTATGCATTTGCAAACTCTAAACATCAGAAGGCAATATCACCCTCTGATCTCCCCAGAGAGACAGGAGCCTCCACAGCCCTGCCTGACCACTAAACAAAAAGATATTTGCACTTTATTGGTTATATATTTTTAAATTATGGTGAGATTTTATTTTAGAGGATAAACATGTGAAATCATAAAGAATAAAACATGCACAGTCTTTGGATAATTGATCAACATCTAGAGCAAGACTCTCTTTTGACTGATCTATCTTAACCTAACTCTGCCTTTGTTAATAATGAATATTTTTATACTGAAGATTTTTTTACACTTTACTAATATACTGATAAGAATAAATCCCACCAGTTAATATTTTATGCACTTAATCATTACATTGTAGAATGAAAACAATAATCATAATAGTATTTCTTTAATTCAGATCCTGTACTTTAGCTAAGAAAATAAGATTTTTCCTAGGATTAAGTAGCAATTACATGTGTAAAGATCTAGGTCTTATCTTTTCATTGAGTTCTCCTGAAAGAGGCCAATTACACAATTTGTTTGTATGATCACTACAGACATTCCTGTGGCTATAAAAAAAAGTGATAAAAATGATAGAGAATCTTTGGATAGTAAAACTTGAATTTCCATCCATTCCAGAGAGGTAGAAATGAGTTGCAAGGTATTTGAATGCACTGCAGTGAGAAAAACAAGAATCTGTTTATAGCTGTGGTTATCAGAGGGCCTTTATCCTGTTCTGTGGTAAAACCTGCACCCATGCAAGAGGGGCACACTGGTACTTGAGCTGTACTCACAGTTTTAAAACTAACTTAGAATATTGGACCAGCAATATCTATTCCACTGATATTCAGCAGACTGCAGGAACAGGTACTGAAGCCCAAGACAAAAGACAGAGGGGTTCCATGCATCTTTTCCCATTTTTATAATGTTTTAGCTTCTCTTTTTCTTCCACAGCTTCACCTTTCTGGATCTTCCCTGCTATGGATCATTTAGCCCTGCAGTCCCAGCGAGACACTGCAGATGTAAGAAGATCCACTTCAGACTGCTTTGTAGCCATAATTCATTTTTCTGTGTGGATGTGACATCTAGATTGATTAGACCAAGAAGTAATACCACAAAGTGATTCACTTAAGTGGGGATGTTCATGCAAGTGTTTAAGTAATAGCAGCTCTCTGTGTTATGGGAGGATCCACAAACCCAGCAGCTCTTCAAGGACTCCAGAGCAGATCACCCTGACCATTGCTGCTGCATGACACCCTGACAAACCCTCATTCTCCTACTTTATCCTCACCAAAAAAAAGATTCACTGGAATATAACCAAATAATTTCTTCATTTTCAAGGAATATTCACCTAGGTAAAGCACCTTCAAGAATCCCACTCCATGCACAGGAAGTTTATCATTCAATAATGCCATGATATTATATAGAATGTAGGTGTTTTAAGTAGAGAAAGTAAAACTCAAGTATCCTAGTAGAACAAACATGCTAATGTGACACAAATCTAAACCAAAAGTAGCTTTCAGCTAAAGTGCACATAAAATGGTGAATTTTTCCAAAAGAGAAGTTAAACTTGCAATCCTTCTACTCAGCTTGCCGAGGGTTATTTGAATGTTTCAGTGAATCAAAGACCTAAACCTTTACTGAAAACTCAGCTAAAATTGAGATAATTCATGAGAATTAACAATGTTCCTAGGACTTCATTGCCACTTTCAAACCAGCATGGCCTGAACAAGCTACAAGCTGAATTAACTTCCTTGAATCCACCCAAACACTGCATAACAAAATCCTCCAGATTCTACTTTGAAAACAGACTCATTTTTTTTATTTTATTTTTTTATCCTCAAACACACAGAATTACTCATAGGGAGACTTGGGTGTGCAAGAATGGTTTACAGCAACTCCCAAAAGTGCTTGTGGTGGTTTTTGAGCTCTGGTCCCAAAGCTGATGAGGGAACAAGGGCACTCCTCTGATTCATCAGCAGATGCCTCGTTCCAGAGACCCACAGAGTTCATCTGCATAAAGCCACTTCCAGAAATGAACTCGGCTTTCCTCCGACTGCCTGTCAAGCATCTTGCTGAATTTCAGATTGACAGTGTCAGCTCACAGAATTGAATTAAATGTAAAAAAGCTGACCAGGGAAGAGGGAGGAGTGGCTCCTGCACAACAGACTCCAATGTGTCCACACTTTGCTGTTTCATTGCTGAGACACTCTCAAATCAAAGAACATCAAATTCCAGCATGATTTGATTTCATCACTGCTGGGAATGATGATGACTTGCTCCAAAGTCCATTATAGTTATGTGAGTCTCCAGGAGAAAATATGACAGTAAAACTTGACTTATTACCCCAAAAGTTTTTTCAATTTATGACACCTCCTTAGCAAGCTTTTGAAAAAAACAATTAGCTAAAGGGGTGTCATGTGTCATATGACAAAAATAGTCTTGTCTTATCAGAAAAGGAAATTTAACTTCATTATAAGACTTGGAAAGTTTACATCCTGATATTATTCACATCATTACTTCCAGATGTCATGCGGAAAACCAACAATCAAGAGACAGAAACTAAGAGTCAGTCAAAAAATATACAAGAAATCTGCATCCCAGTTCCATACACAAAGGTTTTTGTTTGGTTCCAGAAAGGAATTCATCATGGAACCTGTTTTTATCCCAGCTCAGATGCAATCACTCTTCCTTTCTTTGAACATTAGATTTGTGGAAAGACAACTCTAAATACCAGGGAACTGCGGTTAACACAGAAAGTGGTTTTCTAACTAAACCTATCCCACCCTGGTAAGTTTATACAATTATGATATAGATTATATACAACTATAACACATATGGTTCCAATGCTCTTTCTAGCTTGCACTCTTTGTTCAGTCTTTCTGAATCACAGAATGATGTAAAGGGAAAAAGGCAAAACAAAATCTAAATCTTAGGGTTGGGATGCATTACTAACACTTTTACCAAAGACAATAATAGAACAGAAGTAGTTTAACATACATTAAATATTTTCAGCTGTCAGGTATAACCCACATGCACTTTGATGATTAATATTAAATAAGGGCCTACATTTATTTCTTCATGGATGAAACATATAAACACACAATATGTTTGTCTTCTTCAGAAGATTCTACATAATTAGAAAAACAGAGTCTATACCAAGTATTTCCAGTAAGTGCTGAACTGGAAGGCAATTCACTCAAAGACAAAGGAGATTATTCCTTCAGCTTTTCCCTAGTGCCTGGTAATTAGAAACATTTTAACCAGGTCAAAATCACACATCACAGGACATTGTCAGTGTCCTCTCCCTGCAATATCCCAGAAGTACTACTACTGACTGTTTTATTAAATTTTGCACATTATTCTATAATGTACCTCCCTGTGGATTTACATTCTGATTTTGTCACTTCTCACAGCAGATAGTGTCTGTCACACAGAAGGCAGCAAATAATCACCTCACTGAAATCTTCTCCTCAGCTCCTGAGCCCTGGTTATGGTCAGGGGATGCTCAGCAGTGACTGCAGGCTCAACACAGTCCAGACCACATATGGGAGATTTTAAAGAGGAGAGAAGTCCCAAATGAACATGTTCTAATTCCCTCAGTTGTATCTCAGCTCCTTTAAACCCCAAGAGGAAGGAGCCCTGTGCCTGAAGAAGGAATGCAGGAACTGAGGGCTCTGGAACAATCACTGCCTCTGGACCAGAAATATCAGTGATTTTAGCAATGTCAGGGTGTCCCTGGCTAAAGAGATGGAAGGATATTTACACAGAACAAGTTCTGAACTGACTGAATAAACTATTAATAATGAATTAATATTGCCTTGGCCTTTCAAGCATCTTCTTTGGTTATTAAAGTGAGGTATTCATTAAAGCTGCAGGATTAAAAAACCACATTTTTCACTTTACTGTACTGAAACTTTAAAATGTAGATAAAAGGCAGGATGAAGTGGAAGCTGTGGATTGTAACAGTACCTGAGGGATCTTGCTTCCTTCAAAGGCCATCTGCATGTTATTGAAATAGCATCAGTGCCACAGGGACAGCAGAGTCTGCTTGTCAGGGCACAGTGGTGACTTGAGTCTGGGACTGACTCGTGAGTGCACCTCTAACAGGGGCAGGTTGTCATGGTGGTCACAGGTCACCCACTCATGCAGAAATCTCTCTCCCAGCTCTGTCTGTGGGGACAGAGCCCATGGGCATGGAGAAGGCTGAAGGACAGCTGTGCTTTGGGCTGAAACGTGCAATGCACCAGAACTAGACACACTCATGTGTGCCCAACTACCAAAAGATAGTTTTAAAAATGTCTTTGTAGGGCTCCTATGACTCATCACCATCACTGATAAACCCTAATGTGGCAAGTTTGTCACACATGCCCCTTCTCTGGCAACACTGGAATAGTTCAGGCACCTGGGAGAACACCATTTGATTGTGTTCAGTCCTAATCCAGAAGAAAGGATTTCCAATGTGTCTGTAGGAATGAAGCCACAGAGGCCAAACAGACCCAAGGTTTTTTTGTTTGCTGCTTTTTCTCTGCCTTGATAAACAAATCCTGTCTAAGATGCTTAGCAGATTCCTGCCCTGGGGGTTTCTGTGAATCCAAGACTCCAGCACTGCAAGCATCTTTGCTAAGGTCACATAAAATTTCAGAGCACATAGTTAATGTTCAAATGGCTGAGTATATTGATTCTTTGCCCATCCCCTAGTATCTTAAGTTTACCCAGAAGACTATTTTATTTAATTAACTTGGTGCTTTATTAATATAAATATTCCACTATTGATCATAAGAGAAGCTGACGCATGTTTGAGTCAGACATACATCAGATCCATTTAATGGAGCTCCACTTAGAAGAGTGGTTGGCACTAAATCAAGGTAAATGGCAGAAGTGCTCCTTTGGGATGACAGGGCTTAGCTGAATCTATAACATTTTTACGGAGCTAGTTTTCTTAAAAGCAGAAAACGTATGGAAATTAGATATGAAAATGGTCTCTCCTTGCACGTATCAATTAAGCATGTCAATACCTTAATTAAATTGCTCAACTTAATGAGATTTATGCCAATGAATATGTTTTATAGTTATAATAGCTTTTTTGGCTACTGTTCAAGATGTCAAATAAATTGTGAAAAGAGGATTAAAAAAAGTAGTAATTGACATTCTGAACTGAAGCCAGTATTTTTTCTCCTCATTTTTTCCCTTCATTCATGTGATTTTGGAGAACGTATAAATAAAGTAATGAACCCTGTAATAGCTTTGCTTTTAAAAATGTCTTTCTTTTCCATTTCTAATCCTTCTTATCAAGTTCTCTAAGTAGCACACCATTTGAATTAAGAAGCACTTCAGCCTAAATGATTATAGGGTTTTTCCCCTTTGAGGCTCACTACGATGCCTTTCCTCCAAGCAAAAACTAAGAAAAACTTTTCTCTCCAGACTTGCAGTTACTACAAAGACTTCTTGTCAGACAAGGGCAGCATGAATGCCTTGAAGCAAAAGGATCTTACACCACAAGCAATGGGAACTTATACTCCCATCCTGGACTGCTCCCAATTTTGTATCCGCCTTCTCTGGGGTAAAAAAACAAAAACCACTGGATGCTGCATTTCCTGGCATAATTCCTGGCTCCATCCTAAATGTACTCTGCAACCTTGACAAAGCCATCAGCTGTGTCAGTGACACTGTTCTACAGTAAATGAGTTGGAATTTGGTGACCCTTGTGGGTCCCTTCCAGCTCAGGATATTCTAAGACAAGGATTTCTCTGGGAGAAATGCCTGACTTCCATGTAAAAAGGAAATACCTTCTCAAGTGGGAAGTGTTGCAAAAGTGCCTTCCCTGCAGTTGCTGCAGACCCTCCTAGCAGGACTGCACATGTGCAAAAAACACAAAACACCTTTTCTCTGCCAAAAACAAACTAAGGAGAAAATTCTGTTCACAGGGAATTCTCTCTCTCATTGCCTGGTAAAAAATACAGAAAAACTGAAGACAACAAAAACCATCCCAGGGGAGCTTCAAGTACAAACTCCTAAGTAAAAGAAGAGCATTTATTATTCCTTCACCTTTCCTCTCAGCTATTGAAGAACAGAACAATCTATTGAATTTTATTTGAAAAGCAATATCCAGCTCAAGCTTTTGCATAATTTAAATTTCGGGTTTGTATTCAAGTGAAGAGATTCTGCCTCTTCTTCAATACTTCAAGAAAGTATTTATTTTAGTTATTCCATGAACTGCACCAGGTTTTTTAAGACCTCTAACTAAACTGCAGTTAAAACCAAATGCAACTGGACAGTGGTCCTTCAGAAGCAAGAAGTTGAGCAGCTATATGCTTTTTCATGTCTTATTTCTGGTCAGTAAGAGACAAACCTTGTGTTTTGACTTTATTTCTTACCCTTATTAAATGTTTTTTTCTGTAAAGCCAACCTAATTTTTCTCCTTTATCAAAACACTAAATCGATTTCTTTAGCTGAATTCCATGCCAGCATCTGTGACAGTGAAGGATAAACTCCTTGATATAAAGGAGTTTGTTAGGTTAAAAAAAAATAAATGTTAAGACCAAGGGCTGAAATGTCAGGAAAGAAGAAGAAGAGGAATAATTTGTACCTCATCCTACCTCCCCCCATTATTTTCACAAACATATAAGGCATGAACTGATTTTTCAGTTAATCCAAGGAGAATTTGCTGCATTTATGACAATGATTTTCATGTACTGAAGAGCTACTATTTAAACAGAATACAAGTAATTTCTGATTTGATTCTGGTACCCTCTGTTTTCTCCACATGGGTGAACTACAACCAAATGCTTTCTGTTGGAATGACACATTTCACTTAGAGTATTTGGTTACATCCTGAAAATTCCAGCTGACCATTTCCATGCAGCTTTCCATCCCTTTACTGCAGAAGTGGGGAGGCTGGGCTAAAGTAATACCAAACAATAACTCATTACACAGTGCTAAATTTATAACTAATAAACTACATTTCAGGAAAAAATTACTCATTCCAGCCAGCTTGTGGCCTAATAAAGATGTTATAAACCAAAAAAGTCAAAGCTTTCCCACTTGGTTTGTCTGCTGTGACCTCTCCATGAGCAGAGTCCCTTCATTACAGAGAGTGTGGATGTCTCAGCATTCAGAACTGCATTTTTTTCCTCTTTTTCTGCACTGATGACATTAAATTGGTTTGTTACCTCACCTCACTGTACATTCTCAGAATATCTCCCCTTCTTATTTTAAGCCTAAATTTCATTCTTATGGTCACTTGTGAAATTGCAGATGAAAGGGTAATATTTTAAATTTAAATTAAAACTATTCATCTTTGACTTTTGACATCATTTAACACTAAATATTTTCTATGAAAGATTGCTGACAGGTGTGACATCTCAATACATCACCATTAGAGACAGCAGTAGCTACATGGTAACTTTGAATCTTAGTTTTCATAGGGAACATCAAAGTCCATAAAGCAAAGAAACTGTATAACAAATTGCTGGGTTATATGCAATTTCTTAAAAGGCATTTATTTTCCAAGTTTTTCATCCACTGAAAACGAAAAGCAGCACTAATTTCAGCTCAAACAATACTGCAAAGCAAAGCTGAACCCCTTACAACTGCTTAAGTGTTCCACTTTTATGAATAATGGAAGGATCTGATTGGTTAAGAGAGAAAAAATTTAATTTTTCTTCTCGGTACTAGTTCTAAACCAGGTACACAACTTTGTTATAGAATGTGCTCTGGTCTTCCTGGAAAAGGATGAACAGAGATGTTCATAAATTTAAAGAAGAGCATTTAATCAAAAGACCTTCTGCAGAACCAAACCAAAAGTCATTCTTATCAGGGTACTGATATTAGGGTATTTAAATGTTTGATTAGAACTAATCACTTGAGAAAAAGATTATTTTTTCCTCAGTGTTAATGAGACTGAAGTTTTGAGTATCTGACTCCAAATCACAGAAACTACAGAATCAAAGCTGGAACACCCTAATGAGCAATTTTCTCATTACTGAAGAAGTTGCTCAGGATTTTTTCTCATTAATAAAAAAATAAGTTACAGGATTCTTTTGACAATTCAAATGGAAGCATGAAACTCAGCTGCCTGGATGCTCTCATAGTTTAAGCAGTATCTCAAAGACAGCATTTTCTAAGAGTGACAAACCCAGTTTTGCTGTAGCATCAGGACACTGTAGTGTCCTGCAGAAGCACCAGAAAATATTTCCCAGAGAAGCTTCTCCAAACTTTTGGTGCTTTACAGTACTCCAACTTGCAATTGCAGGCATCAGCAATGTATTAAGAAAAAAAAAAAAAAAAAAAACAAAAAACCCCAAATTAAACTTCAATTTAAACTATCTTCCAGAAGAAATTGATGTCCCACTCACAAGAGCCTCCCTGGGTGTCCTTGGGCTCCTGGAGCACTGCTGCTCACACCACACCCCAACTGCTGCAGTGACCTTCAAATCAGGACCTCAGAATGCAACAGTTTTATAAACAGAAAATACTCTTCATTTACTTTAAACCAAGGCTTGCAACACATTGCAAAAGAAATAATTGTCCTTCAAGTAAAACAGAACTACTGCTTTAATTAGTTGTTGCTTTAAGTTTTACAAGATGAAGAGCTACTTTTCACTTATATGCCAAATCATTATTAAAAACATGCATGTCAAGAGCAAATAATTAGAGAATATCTATCTGGTGAATATATTTATATTAAAAAGAGAAAAATCGTTTCTTCAAATCTAAGTATGCAATTATGCAGAAAATAAAGTCACTGTAATAAACTGATTTTTAGCATATCATGTTAAAACTTTCACTTAAGTAATGTTATGTAGGATAAAAGCAAAAAATATGTTACAAATATTGTCTAAAACTAATAAAATATTTTAATGTGAAACTAATACTAAATATTTTACTTTTAATGAAATCAGCTTTTAATTTTTTAATTTTTTAATGAAATTAGGTGAGCCAAGAATGCATGCAGCCAATGTCTGTTGGATAAGGGATTGATTAATGTTTGGCAATACTGAAAGGAAGCAGAGTACCCAGTGTGCTCCACCTTCCACCTTTGGTGAGACAAAAAGAGTTTCTCTGTGTGTAATGTGGAAACCACTCTTGCCTACCTGTGCCAAAGGGAACCCATTCTGCCTCACACCTCAACACCAGCACAGCACAGCTAAACCTTGGAGAGCATTTCCTATTCTCCACTTCAAATGGGAACTTCTAGCACTTGATCCAGAGTCAGAAGTGCAGAAGTACCCAGCTTGCTTTAGAGCATTACAGTTCAACTTAAAGTTCAACTTTTTATCAACATGCATTAAAGAAGTTACAAAATACTAGATAGACACATCAAGTGGTTACCAGAGTGCTCTCTTCAGAAACTTGTTCAGGAGTAGAAAACAGCTCTTTAGATGTCTTCAGCAGGCTCAAATTTGAAAAAGTTCAGCTCCTTCCACGAGAGAAGGCATTAAAAAAATTGCCCCAATTTAAAGCAAGGCCTTTATACATGGTTAAGGTGTCAAGTTCTGGTTCAGTGGGGAAGAAGAGGTCAACACTTGCCTTTTTTCCCTCTCTCCTCACTAAAGCAGGTGAACCTGTCTTAAGGCAAGATTGACTCCACACTGTGCTCAGGGCACCCCCAACCCCACAGGCTCCAGGCTGGAGATGCTGCTCCACAAGATCCCAAGCTCTGCCATGGGACAATCCAGACCCACAACAACAGCTGGCTGGGAGCAAAGCCCATCCCATCAGGAATACTCCAAAACCTCCCAAAAAAAGAATAAATGATCCTTCTGACTCAGGAAAAGGGGCTTTTTTGGTGGCAGCCACTGGAGAACAAACCATGGGTGAAGTTTCCTGCTTGTGTGGTGGCAGCTTCTCTTTTCTCTTCCTCTGTTGTTTTGAAAGGGAAAATGTTAGTCTGTAGGAGGTTCTAAATTGCTTTTCCAGCTTAGTATAATGAAAAAGGTTGGCAAGCCTCATTTCCAAAGGCAAACTGTCTTTTCTCAAGGAAATGTATGATTTTCAGGTGACTTTGCATTTAAAAATAAGATTTATCCAATATGACCTTTAAAACCTCCATCCTTCTGCCAACATTGCCATGGCTCAGTGGTCAACTTTTATTGTTTTTATTTGCAACCTATTCTACTAAGAAAACAATGTACTTTCTAAAGCCTGAATGCCTGCTATCTTTATGGTTTTAATTTGCTGACAATGACAATTGTTTGGGTCTTTTAGTGATTTATCAAAAAATTGTTATTTCATGCTAAACAACTTGCATAACAAGGATGGAAAGAAGGGCAAGAAAAATCAGTGGGTTTAGGTAAACTTGATAGAACTATGCAGTTTGTTAGAATTTTAGTCTAAACAAGTTTTTGCTGAGTTATTTTCTCTAGGCAAATAATATCCAAGTGCAGAGAAGAGAGGCAAACAATTAATAAAAGTCACTCAAATGTGAAACTCATAACTTCATTTGTTCTTCACAATTCAAGAGCAGCTCAAAATCTCATACTTAGGTATTTCTTTATATCTTTTCAAGGAAGATTAGACTGAAGTATTATCTAGAGAATATTATTTGAAGTATATGCAGCTATATACATATACATATTTTTACTAAGCTGATATTTAAAAAGTGAAATTGCATGTTCTGGGATATATTGAAAATATTTGGTTGTATGAGAAACCAACAAGAAAAAAACCACCACATTCATGCCCTACACACATAGAAAACCTCTCACATTAATAATAAATTAATTTGGAATATTGAAGAAAATCAAGAGAATTAAAAATTGTCTCAGGTTAAATCCAACTATGATGACAAATAAGGAGTGCATATTCTATTCTCAGTGACCACTGCCTTAAATTGAATGTTTGCAGCTCAGAATATTATTTAGTTTTTTCTCTTATGCTTTCATCATATATGAGCCAGCCTGATTATTTCTGATATAGTGCTTAACTTGAGACTTTGGGACTTCTCATTATCAGAAATGAAACAATGTCACGGGGATGGGGAAGTCATAGAATTAGGAAGTTGATTTCATTTCCATCTGAAGTTCTCTGGGCTCTAACCAGCCTCAAGTCCCACCAAAGAGGAACAAGAACAATAACTATGAGAGCCACAAGGATGATTTCCTCAGTCCCACCCCACACACACAGACAATATCTGTATTCCTCTCTGGTCACCTTTCCCTGCTTCCAGCTCTTGCACACTTTATATTTCAGTTTGAGTTCCTCCTTGGTACCTTTGCTTGAATTCCTGCTCATCAAGGTGGACTGGCTGAGCTTGGAGATGTTGTCCCTGCCTATGGCAGAGGGTTTGAACTATAAGACCTTTAAGTTCACGTCCAACACAAATCATTCTGTGATTGTTGATCCTTCAACACGACACATTGTGCTTCTGGTACAATGAATGTCACCCAGAGCCAGTTAGAAACTCTACAAATAAATGGAGTTTAAAACATTTTCATGTAAGGGTGCTCTGGAAACGTTTTGCTGTACTTGGTAATATATCTTTCTGACAGCCCTCAACTGAACTCATATGTGAGTAGGCAAATAGAGTTTGTCCTCTTTTCTGTAGAGAATTAGAAATTTTGTCTTATGTTTTCCAAAGAGAGGAGGCAGAAAAGGGAGAGGAGGGAAGAAGGGAAACGGAAAAAGCGCAACTCCAACACATTGTAAACTAAAAATATTTCCAAAGCAGTGCCACTGTTTTTAGTGTCACTAACTGTTTGCTTTTATCTTCCTGGGCCCAGGAATGCAGGGAGAGCACCGTGGGACAGCCCAGCCCAGCGTGGAGCAGGGCACTGCTCTCATCTGTGTATATGCATCATTTACTGCGCTCCACAAGGCATTACTGCTGCCCTTCATTACTGCTAATGGAATCCCAAGGTCAACGACCAGCCATAAATGTCCATTCTAAATAAAATGTATTGAAGACACCCTCCCCAATGTCTTTTACAAAGCTTCCTGGCCAGACCAGGAGTGTCAAATACCCAGTTGACCTTTCAAGATAAAAAACATTATCAGCTGCATGGATTTAGATTTTAATCTGTCTCAGTTAAGCACACCCACCGAGATGAGATATTTCCTGTGGGCTGTTCACAGTTTGTGACATGCTTTATCAATATTCATTTTGTCTCCCCCCTGCTCACAGTGCTTCTCCCACGTGGTGGTCTCATATCATGCATATGCATGAAGCCTGTGGTGGGAGTACTGGTATTGTAACAGTGCTGTAACACTCCTTAACATTTTGGTATCAAAATACATATTTTTTGTACATTTAGTTTGCATGCCTGTCTCTTCTCACATGAACAGCTGTAAATCATTAAGGCAAACCCCAAGCCCCTCACTGGGCAGGAGAATAATGATACAATTCACAGATAAAAAAGAAAAAAACCCCAACAATATGGCAGAGAAAGTAAAAAACCCCAAACCTAATCAACCTAAAAACCACAGACAAAAATATGTGTAACTTTCTATGCTCTGACCATAGGATAAAGATACTTCTGATGTAGTTCAATTGCAGAGGGATTTATAACTTACTCTAAAACATTTGTTATTGTATAGGGATTTACAACTTTCCAAACACGACTGAAATGCTTTATTTATATTGCAGGTTTGCAGATTTCTTTTTAGTTTGTTTTTTTTTTCCCTTCCAGTTAAGAGACACTGCTTTAGACAGCAGATGTAATCTTCTAGATATACTAGAAGATGTAAAAATAATAAATTCTAAAAATGTTTTGAAAATGCTGTTAAATGCTCAATTGGATGGAAATAAGTTAACAAGAGAGCACAAAAATGTTTTACTTTCACTAAATAAATTTTACAGAGCAAGAATTACAGTCATAATGTATATGCACCTGTCTGCTTAGATCAAAAGGGTTAATTTTATAAGGGTTTGTTCAAGCACATTGCTTGTTTCAAAGGAGCTACACTAGCCAGATGCCAAGATGATACAATAAGTAGCCATTTCAAATCTATTGAATTAAGAAAAAAAGAACCACATGAAGAAATTTTCACATGAAATCAGGTAATGACAGAAAAGAAAAATGCAGATGCATTGAAATAAGTAAAAAAAGTCAAATATTCAGGTGGTAGAAAGGTTCTGAACATAAAGACTGATATATTGCTGCCTTTATTTCATACCTACGTGTTTTACTCTAGAAAGTAAAATATTATTCAATTTAACACAGAAGCACTGGAACTTCAAATAAATCCATACACTAATAAATACTGCAGAGAAAGGATTCACTTTCTCTTGAGGGAGCAGAATAAACTACAAGATTAATTAAAATTTTATCACACCATTTCTTAGAACAAAATTTTTCATTTAACTATACTGCTGAGTTCTTAAAGCTTGCATCAAAGAGGCTGACAGAGGTTCCTTGAAGACAGGCAAGGAAAAAAGCTGATAAGAGATACCTGGGGTCGTTAGAGATGCTAATGCAGTTTAATGACCAATTAGATTTCTTTTTTAAACAAGGTAAAAGCGGTGTAGCAGTCCAGCTGTGCTGCTAACAGAAGCCAAAGGAACTGCAAGGTGCTGGGAGTGTTGTGATGTGCATTATTAACCCAGTGCCAGATAAGCCTCTATCCAGAACTGTTTTAATGGCTCAGAAAAACTCCCTGCTCTTTCAGCTTGAGCTATTTGAAGCTATTTGCATTTTCAATCCCTTTTCATCCAGATTAATTAGAAGGTGGTAAGAGCCTAATAGCCAGTGGAACAAAATATCCTGTATATATTGCAGGGAGCAGCAACATGAACCTTTTTTAATATTTTCAGCACAGCTGTGCTTCTCTTCACATAGGAAGAGGTGGCTCTGCTGGGTGTCACACCCAGGTGTTCCCCTAGCTTGGGCTGGTCCAGTTGCAGCTTTCTGGAATCAGCAGCCATCTACATTTCATAAAGATGCAACCATTATTTAGAAAATCTAATAGTCCATTGCTGAATTTGCAGGTCTAAGCCTACACTTTTTATGAATATTCAAATTCAGAGTCACAGAAGCGTTTAGGTTGGGTAAGATCTCAGAGATCATCAGATCAAGCTTTGAGTGATCACCAGTCAACCAGATCATGGCACTAAGTGCACATCCAGCCAGTCCTTGAACACTTCCCTCACTGGAGAATATTTTTAAAATCAAGAATAATCATATCACATTACTGTAAGATTTCAGAATAAATACAACTCCATCTGTGAAAAAATTCAGCTCTAATATACCGGAACCACTGAGTTATCCAGAATTCAGATTTCTGAACCGTACATGCTGTCAACAGGCTTCATGCATATGAAACATTCAGGTTTTTTAAGATCTATTTCACATTTTATAATAGTAAGTAACTAAAATAATATGAATTAGAAGGATATCTGTGGTTGTAGTGAAACAAATATGTTTCTGTTTGTCTTATACATTGTACAGATACACCCAAAGTGTTTTTAAAACACATATGCATTTTTTAACTTTCAAGCTTAGAAATAAAATATATTTGCCTGAAGGAAGCTTCTTTTCCACAGGGTGACTGATGTCCCAGTCTTCAACATTGTCATAGGAAGCCCTGTGAAGCTCAGCAGTGCTGCAGTTCAAAGAAAGAATCTCTTCTCTATTTAAATGAATGTAGAAATCTCTTGTGAAAAGCAGACAGCTCACACCTCAGCATTAATCCCATGGTGTCAATTGCAAAAACTGTTTTAAAAACTGTTTTAACTGTTTTACAAGCCAATACAAGGTCTGTATGAAGTTACTCTGTTAAATATCACACAACTAACAAGATCCTACCCTAATAAATTCATGTCACAAATGTCAGCACCAATCCTACTGTAAAATGTAACCTGGATTTCCCCAAGGGAGGCAGCCAAACTACCAATACACCATGCAGAAATCACTGCACTGAAAAACCTTCTGGATCTGCAGTACTATAACACTGATAAAAAAATACATCAGTTGTGGGTTTGATGGCAGATGGACAAGAATAAAAAGTAAATTGCAGCACACACAATGGAAAAAAAGTTATGTTGCCAAGGAGTGGGTGATGTCTAAATTCAATACAGTAATAAAGGATACTTGTGTAGTAAGCAGGCAAATCCCTAGTAAATATAACAAATGCATCCTGACACAAGTCCATTTAATACACTCTCTCACACAGCTCTTTATGAATGTTCCTTCCACTAAAGCTCCATTGAGCCAATCTACTTCAATATTACCTTGTACTGAAACTACTGCACTCAGCTCTGTCTCCAAGATAATTCTTAGGAACTGGGCACTTTGCTTATCTGCCTCTTTGCTACCAAAGAATAAACCAGAAAACATTGTTAAAAAGTGATTCTAAAAATATTAAGGGTTACAGCATAATCAAAACTGTACCCTTTAGTGTTTGAGAAGGCTGTCTGGGGTTGTAATGAAGGAAAATACAGACACAGCTTGTAGACCAAGGGTGTTTGAGGAAATGCATTAACCTGCTTTGAAAAATGAAAGGGTAAAATTCCTAAAATAAATGGCCACTTCTCCCTTGCCAAAGAAGATATAAATGTTATATAGTGGCTACATCACAAAGAAATCTTCTGATGTAGAAACGGCCCCCCTTGCACAAGCCATGATCTTTACCCATCCTGTGCCCCACAACCTTTCTGCTTACAGAGAATGTGGAGAAACTCCTGAATGCAAATGAGATGAAGAGAACAAAATGACCTCAGGTTCAAATCCTATAAAATACCTCTGGTTACATTTTTACAAGCTCTTCTTTGAGATTTGTTTAATTAAAATAAAAGCATGATATATGCTGCTGTGCAGAGCCATTCTGATAGCCAGAATGGCTAAGAAATAATGACATAAAAGTTCCCCTTAAGACAGTTATTTTAGAAAGGCACACAGATTACTGCATCTGCTGCTTGTGGGCCATTTATCATATGCCTACTAATTTTTCCAGTGCTTCAAGCATGTTTCAGGAGGAGTTTATGGAAAAAAAGGAAAGATAAGGCTATTTTCTTCTAATCTCTGCTTCACTTGGAAACAGAAAAAAAAAAAAAAAAAAAAAAAAAAAAGTATTTTTCATTATATCTTTTTGTTCTGAGGAAAATTTAAAATGAGAAGATCTTGATACTGCTGGACTTTAACTGATGTTCAGTGTGTTTTCAGTTACAAAATTCACATTTCTTATTTGCTTGCTGTGAGTTTGCCAGAACATGACAAATATTTATTTTTTGCAGAGAATTAGAAGATGCCACATCAGAGGTACCAGTCTCTCTCTGCTCTGGATAATTTCCAAAGGCTGTAACAATAAAAAGCACATGAGAAAGCAGACGGATCCTCAGCCTCCTTGTGGTGATAGCAAATTATTTCACTGCCTGGATCCAAAACATTTCAAGATAACTTTTAAAATATTTTTTGTTGAGAAGAAAATGGAAAAAGATGGGTTATATTACCTATGTAAACCCTTACAGAGATGTCATTTTTGTTGACAAAAAATAAGTTGAAAACCAAGTAATTTTCATCTAAACCCTTCAACTTACTAAGACTCTGCTGTGGCTCTGGTTGGTGGGATGGGAAGAGAGCAGAGCTGTAGTCAGGTCCAAACCACCAGATTTTCCTCCAGCAGGGTTTGCAAGCCACTGCAATTCTCTGCCCCATCTTCTCTCCCAACTTGACCTGACCTTCCCAAATTCTGCATTCACTGGAGGGGAGAGTTTATTCCTTGCTGCCACCTGATTATTGCAGTCTCCTCATCTCCAGCATGCCTTCAGGAACTCAGGCTGCCAATAAAAGCCCCTCCACAAATACTGCCAGAAGGATTGCTTTAGGACTCTATAATGGATTGCCAGCTCTTAGGTACAGCTTTCCAAAGAGGGTGAACCCTGACCCTGCCAGCCCTGGCCACTCCAGCACCTCTCCCAGGGCTGTCACCACCTCGGGCAGTAACTCAGTGCTGAGGTCACAGCTGGAGGTTTGACATTCCCCACAGCACACGTGTCCACATGAGCACAGGGATGTTTGTTTAAGCACTGCCTTTCACCCCTGGGAGAGATCACTGCAAAGGCAAAGCTCTGAGTAGCTCACACAAACTTCTCAACTGCACGGGCACTCACAAACAGCAAAGCCAGAGCAGCCCTGTGCCAAATTCAGCATTAAAAACCTTCCCCTGTGCTTTGTCAAGGCTTCCACTCACTGTCTGACAGCTCTGACCTCCAGGAATTTGCCAGGAGCTGTGAGACAGGGAAGCAGAGGCTTTCCTGCAGTGATTACAGTGTGGTGGACACAGGGTGAGGTTTGTTCTTCCACCAGCAGCATCACTGCTCACCAGTGCAGTCCCATCAGGGATTAGGGCCCCCTGGAACAGCCCAGCTGGCTCAGGTCAGCTCTGCCCACTGAAATGAGCCAACCCTCCCCTCATTTATACAGGGTAAGGTAATGGTGCTGATTGGGGCAACAGCCACATTCCAGCTCAACCACTGGACTTGAGTCCAGGCATCTGGAAACCAACACCGAGGTGAAGAGTAAGCAAAGGTCATAGAAAATTGCTACAAAATTAGGATTTTTTTTTTTTTTTTACAGAAATCTGAGGCAATCAGCAGTAGTTATACAGCTGGTGCCTATATGAATACAGAACTGCCATTCTTGAACTGTCAGGCTAAGCTTCCTTCTCTTCATCAGGGCTATAAAGCAATAAAATGTTTAGAAGAGGGCTCTTTAGAAAAAGAAACTTAGGGAGCAGGAGGTATGAATGACCTCTGATTAGCAGCATGGTGCTACAGTCGTAGGTCAGAACATGACCTTGCCACTTTTCTGTCTAAAATCAGCACTGAAAGGTGAAAAAACAAACAGGTATAAAGAGAGAATAAAAGTACGACCAAGTATCTTTGCACTGATATGTCAGAGCTGGATAGATAATCACCAGATAAAGTCATCTCAGTTACAGCAGAGTTTGTAAGGAAGCTCTGGAGATCATCTGGATCTCCCTTCTCAAAGCAGGGCCACCTCGAGGGGGTTACTCAATTTCCAAATTGTTTACTTTTCTAGACTTCAATTTTGCCCATTGCACTGGGCACCACTGAGAAGAGCCTGAGTCCCTCATCACTACCCCCACTCACTGGGGTATTCACAGACAGTGACAAAACCTCCCTCAGAGCCTGCTGTCCTCCAGGATGAACAGCCCCAGCTCTCAGCTTCTCCTCTAAAGTCAGATCTGCAGCTCCTCCTCTTTGTGGCCCTTTGCTAGACTCTCTCCAGTAAGTCCATGTCTCCTTTTTTTTTGTTTTGTTTGGGTTTTTTTTTGGAGTCAGGTTCTTAATTATTTGAAAAGCTTTTCTTCTACCACTTCTGCTGGAGACAAGTCTTAATCTCCAGCTATGCCAGCACCCCTACTAAAAAGGCTTTGGGAAGTCACTCACCTCCTGCAAAATTATAAAGCTTATATGTTGTAAATACAAATATACATTTATCCATCAATAAAAATTACATCATGGCTTTATGACAGCAATTATCTCAAAAAAGGATGTCTTCAAAGGTGCCAAGTATTCTTAAGGAAATTATGGCTCCTAACACAGGTTCTTTAATACTGTTGGTCTTCAAGCCTGACAGGTTATTGATATAAATTGCATGTAATTAGCCTTATTAAAGCCTGTAGTACAGTAAAACTGCTCTATGAAGGAACTCCCTATGTTAATTAGCACTCCATTCATAACCCATTCTCTTGCAGATTTCCTGGTCTGATACAACCATTGGACTCTGTACAGCCACATCTTGCAGGAAGGCAGGAACCTGCCACAGACACAGCCCACTGTCAGTTTTCTATAAACTCCTTTCTGCTCCAAGGCACAACACCTGGGTTGGACAGGATGCAGACTATTCCAGAACAGAGCTGGCTTTTAAGCACTTTCCACATGCAATGAGATCTGAGAGGAGCCAGGAATGTATGGAAGAAAATTTTAGATTTAATGGACAATGTGTGTATACATTATCAGAAATTAAGATACAGAGAGATTTTTTCTGAGGAAAGGAATACTGTCTATCCCTCCTGCATTTTGACAAATCAGGATCATTAGCTAGCAAGAAATCAAGAGAAACCTCTGTTGTTCCAATTATTTTCTTTGCTCCCATGGGTATGACAGCTTCACACAGAACATCTCCAACAGAGCACTAAGTTTTCCATTCCCCATAAGTAAACATTTTACTATTTCCAAGATCACATGTGAGCTTACTTACAACTAATCTGTGGCTTTTTATTGTTATTGATAACAAACATAGAGCTGAATGACAAAGTCTGGGTTCAAAGACCAGGTGAACACCACCTTTTCTGTCTTTTCCATTTACCCTCCAATTCTTCCCTCTCAAACAGGAGAAGCAGACTTTCAGCCAAAGGAGGATTTCCTTCTGTAAGGCAGCTTGGAAAGCAGGCAGTGAGCATCAGACATTGTCTCCTGTTGGAGTGGGTTCAAATCCTGCCACTCCCTGACAGAACAGGGAGTCCCCAACAGCAAAGAGCAGCTCTGCTGGCAGAGCCCTTCTGCCTCCCTGTTGAAGTTGTGCCATTGACAGGAAGAAAATTAAACCTTCCAGAAAGTCAGAAATAGAAAGTAGCCAGTAAGAGTTGCCTGGAGGAAGGAAAAGTTGAATTGTCAATCCTTGCTGTAAAGCTATTTATACACTTTACCCAGTGACATACATGTGAATGTGATCTCCTGGAGCTGGGAGGAGAGGTGATCTCACAGGCACTGGATTTAGCCCTCATCTCCCCACCACCAGGATAATGATTGCTCACAACTGACTTCAGAGATGAATTGCTTCTGATTCATGCCTGTGTGAAGTCAGAGTGAACCACTTAATTAGATTAACAGATCTAATAAGCAGGGAGCTGCACAAAGATCTTAAAGCTCCATCTTCCCCCACCCAGGGACATGCTTCACACATCTACCCAAAGAGTTTTGGGGTTTTTTAACCGTAATGGCAAATGACATCTCCCAAAGAGGCACCCAAATTACCTCAGCAATAACCTTTCTAGAGGTCCTAAAATCCTTTAGCTTCAATATTCAGGGGTAAAAAGTAAAAACACGCAGACATTAATTACATGCATTAAAACATCAGATGGGTTTCATGGCAGGTGAGATACATAGTCCATTCCTTTAAATTAAACTGAAAGACATTTCCTTCCCCTCCTTTGTCTGCTCCCTCTCCCTCTCATCTGTAGGATGGGGCATGCTGCTTTTTCCTTAAGAAGCACACCAGATTTCCTGTCTTAAACACACTCTATAATTAACAACCAGCAAATAATGAGTACCCAGGATATATAAGTCTATTAGAGTGCTGGCAGTGCTAAAGACTCATGCTGTTTCACTGTGAGCTCCACTTGAAGAGGTGATTTATGGAGGACATTTTTTCATTAAGTAATAGCAAATGGTTTCCACCCTCGCAGTACCCAGCAATCTTCAGGGAACAGCACAGCGATATTGAGTCCCTTTCTGGAGAGGAACATTTCAAGGACTTCAGCTGGAACATAAAATGACAATCATTCACTCAAGGTCAGGAAAAAATAAGGGGAAATACAACCAAAGGTTAAGCATAAGGTGCTTGATTGCATAAGATCTGTCAATTAGAGAAATAATACAGTTGCTTTAGAAACCACCAGGAGCTCTGACTATACCATTGCTGAAATAGAGAGAGCCAGATTGTCACCACGTGTTTCAAAATATCATTACTATTGCTACTTCTGTAGCCATTATTACCCCTAAACAGCTAAGCTCTTATTCCCCTTAATTACTCTAAATACTTCTACCTTGAGTAAATCATATACAAAGCTCCACTATGAAGTGACACAGCTCTGAGCATTGCCTGGGTGCCATAAAATACCACAACAATATTGGTACCTAATCACTTTAATCACTAACTTCCTTCTCCCCTAGGAGTAACCACACAGAAGAACAAAATATAATTACATTGGCACTCCTGCTACTGCACATCCACTTTCTCTGCAGCCCTCCAGTGCTATTTACTATGAGACTGTGCCTGCTAAGAGGGATTTCTTCACTGTACAGACATGAAAAAAACAAGATATCATAATTATAATACTTTGTCTTTCCAGACAACTAATGTAAAGCATTTAAATATTGTAATAATATTAAAATAAACTTTGCAAAATTCATGGGTATAATTTTTCACATATCATGAATGCTGACATTGAATTCCCAGTGATAGCAAACCCAAGTACTGACAGAGCTAGGAAAAGTCCACTGGAGGCTTGGATCCCCAAGATCCAACACAGAATTTCTCAAATGTTTTCTCTCCCTTGTACTATGGCCTACTTTGAAATATTTCAACTCAGGAGTCCAGCTCAGTACACACAGCTACTAACAGCCCAATCTTCTGCCATGCCAAGAAGAAATTCTGCTCTGACCTGTTCCCACAAGATAGAAATACCAGGCAAAAAAAATCACCTCCATATAATTCATTAAATTCATTCAACACCTCTTCTGTGTTATAACAAAGTGGTTTTTTTCTGATGAATCAGCACAGTCTTACAGGAAAGTATGACAACAGGATAGAAAATCTTAAATCTCACTGCAATTCAAGGAGTGAGCTGAACACTGGAAAAGTAGTTTATTTCAAACACCCACCTGGGCCTTAAAAGAACCTCCCTGCCTGTAATATCCCCTGCCCTGGATGGAGGAGAATGAAGGCAGCATGAGGCAACACCAACACACAAAAACACAATTCCATGGCTGTTCCTTGGCCAAGGCCATGGCACCCCCACAGCTCTCACTGCAAACACAGAGGTACAGATTCATCCCACTCCTGAAAGCACCATCAGCTGCAATGCACACAATTTCCTCTCGACACACACAACAGTTGCTACGTGCTCACTTTTCCATTTAAATTGACTTTGTAATAGCCTGAAGATGAAAGCAAGAACTGAGCCCAACAATTTGTTCAGTCATCATGACTTTACTACTTCTCTTAATTCCTTTCCTTTAATACCTCATGTAATGGGGGAGATTTTGCAAGAACTGCATCTCCACTCAAGAACAAAAAGCTGTTTTCTCAGAGTTCAAATGAGCATGAATGTTAGGTTGTCATAAAAACGGGGCTTTTCTTTCTGAGCTCAGTGAAGCTCCATATCTGCTCTCAGGTTGAGAGATGAGCAGCACTTCTGAATCCCAGAGTGGGCAGGGCTGCCTGGGTAGGATGGATATTGCAGGTTGTGGATGCTCTGATCCCAACAGCTCTTCAGCCAGCTCCACATGCTGAGTGTCACCCCTGCCTTCTGGGCATGATAACATCACCCCCTCCTGTCACTGCCACAGACAGGGTTTGCTGTTGAAAGCCAACAGGCCCCAGTGCTACCAAACACTTAGAGGGTTACTATAAATCTCACATGGCAAAACATGCTTTCCATAATGCCTCTGTGAAAACTCCTAGAAAATCTTAATCTGTTGCTCTTGAAAACACAAAAACTGCTGTGTCCGCTCCCTTGGGGGAAGAAGAAGAAAAAAAAAAAGATAGTCATTATCTTCTGCTCATTTTCCCCCTTGAAAGGAGCCATGTTTTCAAAAACCCAGTGGATTTTTCAGTCCTCCAGGAGCTAAAAGATATGCTAGGGGCTATTTTTGTTTTCTTGACAGCTCTGGGCCTCCTAAGGTCACGTATGTTTAAATGTCCATTCCCACAAGTGCCCTCCCAGAGGAGCATCAACAACCAGATAAAACCACACTGCAGCAACACACACACAGGTAACACAAAACAGTGTTTCATAAACAACTCCTCAATTCTTAAGTAAAACTCCTGTTCATCCTACTTTTCTGTCATTTCTCCACTCATGATATTTTCTAGAAATTTAATTTGTCACAACCTGTGCTTTTCCATGCATGGCAAGGGATATATTTTGGCTAACAAGCAATGAACAGACCTTCTACCTGCCCAAATTTCTCCTAAATACTGCAAAAATCTCATGTCAAGAGGCATTCAGCAGTTTTCTAAAGAGAAAAATATGTATTTTAAAAGATATAAAAACCGTCCTGCAAAATAATCAGTTTGCAAAAGCAATTTTTTCAGTTTTAATACATCTGTTAACATCCTGCCCTTCACAGTAATTTCTGTTATCTAAAATAGTTTGTGCTGCTCAGAAAATCCCTCAAAAAAAAAAGAAAAAATAATAATTACTAAAACTACACACATTTATTTCATGGGAATCTATTCAGTACTCCTAATATCCCTTACACAGTACAATGAAAGGTACAAGCAAGAGTTCACAGCCTGCATGCCTTGTCTTGCTCAGAACTGAATTCTATTAATCTCAATTACTTTAATTCATGACATTTAAAGCTGAAGTGTAGATTAGAGTGAAAGCTCAAATGTTTCAGCACCCCTGCATTGCAATGTTGTCCTTGGGTTTTAAAAAGGAAGGAAGGATTTTGAGAATTCACTTTTAGTTAAGTTTTCAAATACCCATGAAGCCTGGATTTCATCCTGCCAGAAGAGTCTGCAAGACTCGTTTTACTTACCCAAACAGGGACGTTCTGCCTTACAAAAGACAACGCATTTCAAGATGAAAATTTCCACTTAGTATATCAACAAGTACTATTTGTATTATTTAGCATAAATACTGTAACTAGGAGCTGAGTTAGTATGTGATATTTGTGAATTAAATTATTAAAAATGCAGCTCAACTAAAGTCAGATGGAAAGTATATTTCCATTGAGTTCCAACACACAGTCTCTATTCCAACACCCACAGCTCCAGAATTTTCCTAGTATTTAGCAATATTGGAAAGGGTAGAAGGGGACACAAAACATAATTTAGCAAGTGCCACATAATTCTTCAGTGCTATCACTCCCTTTCACTCAACTAATGTTAAAGGTGAAAAGAGCAAAATCATCCATTATTGAGAGCCTGGTTCAGCATTTCCTAATGCTGTAATTTTTTTAGTAATTTTAAGTACTTTTATGTGACACAAATGCATGCAGGAAAGTTAGGTTTGTCTCCACTTATGATAAATAAACATTTCAGGTATTTTTCTTGCTTGCTTGACTGGGATATGTCTTGAGCCAGTGTGGCTTGCTGAGAAATCACTAAACTATGTTTGAATATTCCCTCAGGATGTAGCAGGAGGACAGCAGGTCCCTTCAGAGTGGGACACTTGCCCTGGGCAGTGGGACAAGGGATTTAGAGTTTGATCAGCCAAAGAAATGCCTGATGTACACTCCCTGCATTAATGCCCAGCCACTTATCTTAAAAGGAAGAACTTGCCTGAAAAATTCTCCTGAAGTTGAATTCTGAAGGATTCTGAAGTGCCTGAGTAACTCTGGTGACTGCACAGGCCCTGGGGTGGTTTATAGGCATTTGTTGACACAAGTGTACACTGTAACTGCTGGACCTCATCCAGGGAAGCTGTGCTTCACTGACCAGTGTCAGCTTCCTAAACTGAACATCCCCCAGTCCACAGAGATGTTTTTCCACAGAGCTGAAAGACTAACAGATGACTGATACATTTAACAGAAAGTCGGGTTTATTATCAAGTTATAAAATAATTGGATTATTTAGCTGCTACATGAATGACCCATTCTGCTGCAAGATTACAGTTTTTATGTATAGTTTCTGAATAAATAAATAATATACACAATGCTACCTAAATCAAGGACTCTGTTCAAGCAGAAGATACTGGAAGTACTAAATTGAATACACCTCAGAAAGAACTCACCAGGTAAACAGACATTAGCACTATTTGGAAGGGATAGGATTTGTCAGGAAGGGAATCCAGCTCAGCTTGGAGCAACTTCGAGCTGAGATACTCACATTTCAGAGAAATGGGAAGACAGAGAATGGTAACAGGTGCCAGGAGGAGCATGGCAAAGAAAATCAGAAATTCTGTCCAAGAGCCAAGAAACAAGATTGTAAATGACACCATTTTTCACTATGTCTCTTTTTTCACTATTCACGAGTATTTATTGACTTGAGAAAGATGAATACAGGCAGGGAATTTAGATGCAGCATCAAATAAAGCTGTGGATAGAGCACTGAGTGTCCTACTGACTGATGTAAACGCTGCATTTCAGCTACAGGAAACTAAAAGACAGAAAAAGGCTGAAGATAAGAGATTTTTCTCATAACAAAACGGGCTTATGAAAGTCACAAAAAAAAGGTTTTATTGCTGTAATGGAACTGCCTCCATATTCAGCAGGGGCTACACCTGAGTCACCTGCACTGCATTTCCAGGATGCTTAACAAGAGAGAGAAAATAAATAATGTCAGGGTCCAACATTTAGGTGGAGATACAGGAAAGGGTTGGTAAAGTTGGAAACATTTGAATTGACCCTGAACAAGGGACAGCAAAACAAATGGGATCATTACACACAGTAAAAAATGATCTGCAGCCTGGGAACTCCTGTGTTAAAACATCAAATTGTTACACTGAGAAAATCAAATAAATATGAGTATAATAATTTGGTTTATCATCTTAAAATCCACTGTGGCTTGCCCATTAACTACAGTGGTCTCACTATTTACTGGTGTTGCTTTGGCTGTTTGTCATGAATAATTGCATTTCTTTTGGTTCATTTCCTCTCTGCTGCCTTTAGGAAGGGACACAGTAAACTACATAATAGTCTATGTCATTCTTTAAAATACTGTTTATAGTTTAAGAACTAAAATAATGGTATTTAATCTATGCTGGATGCTGAAACATTCTCATTATGCATAGAGTTTAAAATTATATTCTCTTGGTATAAAATTAAAATTAAATCTCTTGGTATAAAAAAATACAAAGTAATGTCTCAAACAAGTCTTAGTCTTGATCAAATCTATCAAGTTTTCTTTGTTAGTTTAATCAAAATAGTGATGTGTCTTAAAGTACTCAAGAGCTTCAGGGATCTTAAAATTCTTCAGATGCTTAGATGCTTCAAAAACCTTTATTCTGGAGGAAAATTGCCACAAAACAGGTAAACAGACTGGAAATGCCATTGACACCTAACAATCAACATACTTCCTCTTCCAAAAATAGCCTTTAAGTGCCTCATGTGAAAAAAAAAAAAAAAAAATGGAATGACTAAATCTCAGTCATCAGGTAGAAGGAAGAAGTTTTATGAAAATGAAACTGCTGAGACATCAAAAAACTACGCAGAAAAATTTTCAGTAATAAAAGTTTATTTGCTTCATTTCTTTGATTTCCACATTTCAAGTTAAAAGTGTTTACTCCTCAAACAGTAGATTGTTAAAATTCCCGTGAATTTCATTCCCTCCTACCACTCTAACTTCCAGTGAGATCTCATTTGGGTAGATTTTCCAGCAGCACAATATGGTTCAAACATTCAGCAGGTATTTAATACAAGAGCCACACTATTAAGCCAGATGATTAAAACTTGTACATATCCACCAGATTTTATGGCAAAGCTGCTTTAAGACCTGCAGCAAGGGAATGAGACAGAACAGTTTTAAACCACGTTTTAAACCTTTCCCATACCCCTGTCTGAGGGTAGCCTCAAAGGAGACCCTTACTTAGAAATTTAGGAAAGATATCCTTGAAATTACTTCATTATGCATTTAAAGAAGAAAATGGGGGGAAAATCAAAGATTTAAAATGTACACAATTATACTCATTTTAGACAAGTATAAGCTGAAGAAAAAGTTCCAGGAAAACAACAGGTCATTTTGGAATGATAAATACTGCAGTGATGTTATGTGGGGACCTGTGAGGTTGAGTGGCACATTAGAAAGGACCTGCCCACTAAATCCTAAAAAGTCTTTTCTGCACATTTCCAGATTGATCACACAACATAACAGTAGCTGCAAAATGCTGCTGTCCAGCTTGTCTATTTAATAGCTTTTTAAATTAAATTTTTTTAAAAGGCTGATTTCTCATGGAAATTGAAGTTCTTCATGGAGATGGAAAATTTAGCCAGAAGTAGAGAGGAAATTAACTGAGAGCAAAGTGTTGAAATTCTGCATCAGTATCCATGAGGGATGACCACATCTTCCTTGTGCAGAGTCCTGGACATACAGAGAATTCAGACTTCCTAATGGCTGGGTGAGCAGAGAGCTGCAGTGACTCCAAAAACTAAAATCCATCAAGTACATGTTTGAAGAAAAGCAATCCTGGAAGCACTGCTCCCTTGAATAAGCATAAGGCAACACTCTGTGTTTCCATGCAGAACTGATATTTCCTATTGGCAAAAACACTGCAGCAGACATTTAAGTAATTTTTTAAAAGCATTTTCAAAGGGGGTGTTTTTTAAAAAGTTACTTTCTAAGAAGTATCTGTTCATATTTAAAGTACAATTAAGTGAAAATAAATTCAGAAGAATATGAAGTTTAAAGAATAGTAAGAGCTCATTCTGCTTCTAATTATGTTTTGTGATATAGCTAAAATTTAATTCACCAGATGATGCAAATCACACTTGTAATCAAGGAGCTCCTTAAAACAGAAGGATAATTTTTTGCATTTGGCAAAAGATTAAAGCAAAATTAATTGTCTCTATCAACTACAAAGATTAACAATATAAATACATGGATCAGTGGACCAATCCAGACCTCACAACAAAAATCCTTATAAAAAGGCAGGTGTATCCACATTTATGTTTTATATTTTCACCTAAAAAGAAATGTGAGTATCAACCATGATGCAAGTTAAGGGATCCCAGTGGAAAACTTTAATCTTTTTCATGCTCTAGTGGATCATTCCATAGTTTTTTTTGTAATTTTACAAGAAAAAAATAAATACCATTTTTTCATTACATTGAACATACTGAAAGTGAAGCAGTGAACAAACAGGGAGAAAAAGGAAAACTATCTTATTTTCCCATCACTGGAGTAAGGTTGATCCAGAATGCTTTGAAGATTGCTTTGCAATGCTTTTGCAAACTTAAAAAGCATCATTGCTTTGAGAAATAACTTGTGCTGTACATGGGAGGAATGAAATGTGCATGTGGGCCTGGGGCAGTTCTTCAGGGCTGGAAGATACTGAGAGGAACTGGAAAGAACTACTTTATAAAAGGTTGCTCTAAACTTCAGAGTAAACATCAATAAATAACAAATCAAAAGGACAAGAAAGAGAATGTGGGCCACTGTTCCTTTAAAACAGGATCCAAAAGGAGACGTGCTACTTATAGCCCATAATTTCAACATGAATATTAATATATGTTTTGAGAAACATAAAAAATCCCAAATCAGCTCCATAATGACAGATATTTATCCCTACATGCCAGAATAGGAACCTTCTTTCTATATAACAAGCATTTATGCAGGCCTTAGAAAACAAGTTTTGTACATATTGTCTGGGGAAAACAGTACAAATCCATCATTTTATAGACAATACTGCTGAAATCTTAATATTCCAGCAGCAGGAAAGGCTGTGAGCATCCAGCCTGGAGCAGTTTGCTGCCATTCTGAACTGGAAGTTAGACATGAAGGGGAAAATGTCACTTTTTCACCAACACTCAACCAGGCTCATAATCCTAAAGAGCTCAAATGCCATTTAGAAATTCCTAATATAATTTGTAGGAAGTTAGTACAGCCCATTAATTTCTCTATATTACGACTATCTGGTATTTTTTGTGAGACAGACTGGAGCCTAAAGGTGTGAATCAGAAGATGCACCATTCATGCTGCAAATTAAATCAGCCCTAGAATACTGCTTAGGAGTTTTAGCAGAAATTAAGTTTTAGAGCAAAGTTTGTGAGTAATCCTAATTAACTTCAAAACATTAACATCACATATGGCCCAGTACAATCACCCAACCTAGCAGCAGCTAAAATATTGCACAAAACAACAGCAGCACATTCACATCCTCATACAAATATTTTAACATCAAGTCAATACTGCTGAAAAGCTGAACTTAGGAAAACTGAATCATGAAGATGTGATCTTACACTTCAAAATTTAACTTCTTTTTTTCCTTTGGACAAACAATGTCCCACCTTTACCTTAGTTTAATCCTGCACTAATAATGACCACATATGTCTATCATAAATACTGTGTATATTTATAGACTGTGTATATTTATATTTGTGGAATATAGTTATATACCATAAATATGTAGCAACAATTGACAACATATATCATGAAACACAAAAGTGTCATCAGCTTATGTAAAAAATTACCACTACACTAGTAGAGCAAGAAATTATTATCTCTATTTCAAACAGAAAATATTCAGTTTTGAGATGAAAAGTGCTCATTCTAGGGATATAAAAGCTGAGTACAGGTATAAAAATACCTGGAAATCTGAGACCTCACAGATATTGTTGTTTCTTTGATTCACTCTTGAATTTATATCTACCAATACTAACACTTCTCCATTTCAATGAAGAAAGAATTATACTTCAGGTTTTCCTCCCATGAAATAGAAGACTTGCAGAACTGAATTACAACCCCCTGAAAACAGAGATTTAATAGAACCATCAAAGACCACAGCTGCACTATTGGATACCACTCTAATTAATATTACATAATCCATACAACACATGTGATCAATTTAGAGGTCCCAGGCGGTTCTTAAATGAATGAATGCAATTTGTAAGCTCTGATCTGTCACTTCCACTTAGAGCAGAAGTGTCTACATTTCATATTACATTGTAATGCATGCTGTAAGCCTGTATCAGAACTCCAATTACTCATATCATGATCAAGTTCCACGGACATAATCAGGAAATGGGGAAGACAGGACCCATAAAACCACAAGATGATGGCAGAGGAAAAGTAGGAGAGAGGTAGTAGGAGAGGGTCAAGTGTAACCTGCTTGGAAAGTGATTGTCCACTGGCTGGCACTGTGAGGAGGAATTTCCCCAAATCTGCTTTACTTTGGGGTTATTTTGCATGAAGTGGAAAAATGAGCAGCTTAAGCTGTATACTTTAAAGGAAAATTAGGTGCTGAATCTGGGAAAACTTCAACAGGGATTTTCAGCATGTCTTATTTCCTATGCCTATTCCATCACAGCAGTTAGAAGGAAGTACAGCTTCAATCCCTTAGCAAGTCATCCAGTAAAAAGAAATCTGTACACATTCGGTGTTGATTGGCTTTGATCAGGGAAGGAACTTGCCTTGCTAAAGCACAAGCAAGAGATGCAGTTTTCACAGCAAATTCCATGGATTTCTAGATTTGAACTACTGAACTGTAGCCCTGTTTAGAAAGACTGAAGTTAAGACTTAGTTAAGCTCAAAACCTGTGTCCACAGCAGAAACTGGAATATAAAAATGAAACAGATCTGAGATCTTCCTAATAGATTTAACATCTCATTTAAAAAATTTCAGCAGGAACAGCTCCATTTTAGCACACTTTTTAATTAAACAACAAAATAAGTGCTGAATTGCTTTTACTTCAAAATTTTCCAAATAATTATATGGAACGAAATACTTGGAAATGTACAAATTCCACAGACAAGGCAGCTAAAAAGCCATTTGTGGTAGTGAATCAAATCCAAACACTTCCACCAGGGAAATCCAAGACAATTATTTTTTCCACAGACAGGCTTCACATCCAAGTGACACAGTGTGGAACTAAAGCTGGTACCAGCACAGGTCTAGTAAGGAAAGCCCTGGGCTGGCAGCCTCTGCTCCAATGTACCCAAAGCCACCTCACTCACAGCTATTAATACTTTTTTTTTTTTTTTTTTCTTCTCACAGAGTACAATACTTCATAAGATGCTGAAACAATTAATGTAATTTTTTAAAAAATCAACTAATACTGCTTACGTAATGGCAAATCTTTTCCAGAATGAAAAGAAATCAGATTTAATGTTTTAGAGTAAATACATGCATGAAAAAAGATACTATAATTACACTCACTAAATATGGCTTCAGATAATTATTGTGCCGGCTTTCATTGAAAGAAAAAAAAAAAAAAGAAAGAAAGAAAGAAATGAGAGGGGAAGAAAACCATTTTAGGAAGGGGAGGGGAAAGCCAAGGCAGTGACGTTAGCAATGTTCCATTATGTCCTTATTTAATTCTATGGCAAAGTTCCCATTGACTTCAATGAGAGTACAATTTGGCAGGAGAGAGACAAGCAGAACAAAATAGTTTCAAAGTAATTTTAATGCACTGTTTTCTCAACTCTGACAAACTCATATCCTTTTCTTTCCCTATTTTATTTTATTTTTTTTTTAATTTATTGTTGTTGATGCAGTTCTTGTACTCCAGTAGGAAAGCAGCTCTTCAGCAGCCTCAGAAATGCTGTACATAGAAAACACAGCAAGGCCCATCATGCATTGAAAATTACAATAATCAAACTAGAACTGCATTTAGTGACAGCGTGGTTAATGTGAGTGAAGTGCAAGGCTGGAGATTGAAATCTGCACAGTCTGACTGGTTAATAATAACCATCACTCAGTGTTTATACCAATCCAAATCGGAAAGAAAGAAGTGAGAAACAAAGGAGAAGAAAATGCAAGTGAAAAGCCATCGGTTGGGAAATATTGAACCCGCTGTGAACTTACAGAAGTGATTGTTAATCAGTCTAATGTATTTAAAAATAGTTAATTCAGAGAGAAGGCACATCATCACACTAAGTATTAGATATAAAATGAACTCCAACATTTCAAATACAGAAGTGTTTGGGTTATTTTGTCACTCCAGAAAATGCACATCAGCTCTTGCGGCAATGCAGATGGCAACAGCAATTATTAAGAAAGAAGAGTCAGATCAATGCTTCTGTTTTCCACTACCCTGAATTATTTATCAGAAAAATCCGTCCCAAGGACGCACAGGATTTCCACGACAGTGTCCCAGATTTAAATACTTTGTGTTATTATTGTACGTAATGAGTTGCTTCCCCCGCGGCCGTGCCCAGCGCCGGCGCCTCGCTCGTTCCGCTCGGCTCTGCTGCACAGCTAATCCTTTCACAATGGCCCTAATCCAGTTAGCGGCCAGCGCTGGTGAAATGTCAGCCTAATTGGATAACAGCCTGGCATTCTGCGATTATTTCATTAGGGCGGCCGGCCCCGCTGGAAGGGGAGCCCACCAGCGCTGCGGGGCCCAGCGCCGCTCCCGGCCCCGCTTCTCTGGGCAGCGACACCAGCGGCCTCTCCCAAATCAAAACCACCTTTGGGAAAAAATCAATTTGCACTCCGTTTTTGTTAACCAGAAGCCAGCAGCCTGCCTTCCCAGCTTTGGGACACTGCAGGGTGGATTTGCTCTGGCTCCTCAAGGGCGCCGGTGCTGCCATCTCCCCTCTGTGTCCCTCGGCAGCAGTGCCGGGTGGGCTGAGAGAGGGGTGACACCAGGGAGTGGGGACCGGGTGACACCAGGGAGTGGGGACCGGGGTGACAACAGGGAGTGGGGACCGGGGACACTCGCGGAGCTGCTGACAAAGGCTCCGTGTCCTGCTCCCCTCACGGAGCCAGGGAAGGACTCAGCGTGCTGAGGGCAGGAGAGGCACAGCGGCCCGGGCACAGCCCCACCAACAGCCCACACGCTGCTCTATGGCCCCTGATCCTCCCGCCAGCTCTGTCCGCAGCTCAGCTCTGGAAAGCGCCGCTTGACCCGAGCAGGAGATGCACAGTCCGCGTTCACACGAACCATAGAACAGCCCGCAGCGTTGCCCTGGCTGTCACCAACACCGGCCGCGCTGCAGCAGCGCACGGCCTGCCCCGAGCCCTGTGGCACAGGGCCCGCAGGTGAGGGAGCCGCGGCGGTGTCGGCCCCACAGTGCGGGCCAACAGTGACACCTGGGGGAGAGAGAGGCGGGAGGAGCTCGGCTCCCTCCCTCGGCTCAGGTACCGCCATGGCCGAGCCCTCACTGGAACCCAGCACCCGCAGCTGGGCCTCCCGCCCCGCACGGAGCTTCGGCCCCGGCAATGCGCTTGCTGCCAGCCGAGCTGAGCCTCGCCGTCACTGCTGGAGTGACCCGGCCTTCCTGAGAGGAGCCAGTGCAGCCACCCAAAACAAGAAAAGCACCCAGATGTTTATGTTCTTATTGATGGTAATGAAAATTTTAAATTTTGGTTACTCCAGCAGGAAGATTCCTCTCACAAAAACATTTATAGTCCCCTAAGAGAAAATAAAGGGGCCATGAGAGGGATTATAGTATCATTCAAATAATCATTTTGGGCTAAAATGCCCACATTTTAAAAAGAAATAATGAGGATTTTTTAAAGGTGTTTTATGTAGGTACATACATTTTTAAAACTCCCTGTAAAAAACTTCGAAGCTTGTCTTAACTACAGACTGAAACTGAATGGTGCACTCAAAAAAATAATCAATGACCTCCCACGCCTTCTTCTTCCCTCCTCCCAGTCTGCACCAGCTTCCCAACTCCCACACTTGACTCCTTGCCTCCCTTCTGAACTACCTGCCTCCCTGACCACAGTGTCACTATTTATTTATCTATCCCTCCTTATCTTCGGGGCAAAGGGCTGCTGGGGCTCCTGCCTGCACTCCATTCCCCACACACGTTTTCCTCTCTGTGATGGAGGAACCAAAGCACCTTCAGCAGGCTCGGAAGGGGATCTCGGCAGCCTCGTGTCTGCCCAGGGCTGCTGGGGGTGGTGCAGCATGGAGACAAGAGATTAAACCAGCACTTCCAGGGAGTCACTGGAATTCTTTGCTCTCTGGGTGGCCTTCGTGATAAAGTTGACTTCTCTGAAAATAAAGTCTGCATCTCGAACAACTATTTCAGTGTTCCAAGGAACTGCAGAGGTACCTGTGGGAACACACTGTTCTCTCAAATGTTCATCTTGAGTTACTATAAATCTGATCAACAAAAATCACAGGGAATTGCTCAGCAGTAAGTTAACTTGACAACAGCAGTTTTCCTCTCTCTGCTCCATTTGTTGTCCATAGCTCAGAGCTGTGTTTTTTGAGGTGGGTTGCATAAAGCTTTTTCTTGGTTTTGGGTTTGTTTTCTTTACTATTTTCAACTCAGTAACAAACAGCTCCCAGAAACCATTACTTTTATCACCTTGAAGTCTTCTGGAGAATATTTTTGTACAGGCATTTGAGAAAAGTGGCTCATTACAATCCTGTAACAGGGTTTGTTTTGTTTTTTCCTCCAGCACCTATTTCCTCTGTATTTTCTCTGTATACAGTAGGAAGTACCTGACACGTTGTAGGTTGTGCTCTCAGGGCCATAGCAGCAATGTGCAAAAGCCTTTTTCCCTGTTTTAAAACTGCCTCTTCCACATAGTTCAAGTTTGGAAACAGGAATAGAGGTGGGTTTGGGATGTCCCAGACAGAATCAGTGATTCTATTTTGCATGAAGCAATAATAGAAAGGAAATTTAAATCACTAATAAGACAATTGACTCTTTCCAAAGCATGACTCAAAAACTTGAGTTATTGAAGACATTTCACGTAATCAGTACTGAGGAGACAGAATAAAGAAATCTATTTGAACTAATGGATTAATACACCTGTAGAAGCCACAAATTTCAGATTGTGTCATCTTAGCAGAAGGTTATGTATCAGAAATGGTGACCATGTGGGTACAAATCAAAGTGTCACCCTCAAAACCAGCACCTAAGGCACAGACAAGCAAGCAGACAATGTTGCTGCACTCTACAGCTCCTCCTGACAGCAGCACTTCTGTACTGCCAGCCTGAAATCCTGCTGCAGTCATGCCAACAGCACAGAGTCACCCAGCTGAGCCAAAGCTGAGTCCTTCCTGATGGAAACAATCCTAAGGGCTTGCCTGGGCATTAGGATATTCCCCACTTGAATGCAAATAAGGGATGCAGTCAAAAAATCACAACAAAAGAGGACAGGAAGTATTTATGCTGTGATAAGGACTGTGAGAATACGTGAATGAACTGCTCAGGCTGAGTGGAACATCATCTGACAGATAATCTGAAAAGCTTCCTGACTAAATAAGGAAAGGACTGAGCAACTCTGAATAATAACTAGGACTGGAAATTCCAAGCACTGTTAAAATGTATCCACTCCTTGCAAGCTCAGAGTGTAGTTTTACAAAACAGCTTATTAAAAAATATTTCCTTTAATCATATGTACAAGAGCCCATAAAATGAGAGGAGTATGGCACACACTTAGTGATTGAACACCACAGACCATAAAAGGTTGTACTTTTTTGCACAGTTACATGCAAAATTTACGGCTCTTAAAACAGCCACGAGACTTTTTAGTCATTCACACTCAGGATGCATTAGGACTGCAGTAACTCACTAGGCTGATGTGATGCAATTATTAGAGAGTCCCAGAAAGCTGGGAACAACTCAAAGCCCTCAAAGTTTTCATCATTCTTAATAAATGATCCAAGAGCTATTACATTATTAAAACAACGAAGAATGATGGGATCAATAAAAACACCTTAATTATCAAATATTCTATCAGGAAGCTCATAACCAGTGAAAAACAAAGCTTTCTGCAGACATGAATCTGTCTGCAGAAATACACAATCTTTTGAAAAGGTATGTTTGTTATATAGATCTGCATATATAAAAGAGAGTTAACAAAGTATAAGAACTCCCAGATCTTATAACTGATGAGAAAATAATGTGTGCCCTTGAAATTGTCACCCAGTTCTCTACAGGTTTTAAGGTGCTCTGGGGCAGAGTCCTGTGTGTCTGGAACAGGAGGCAGGAAATTTGGTGAGGTAGACAGTGGGAGCCATGAATCCAGAGGAAGCAGATTCCTGGGCAGACCTGGGTGGCCTTACATCTGTTGTGCCAGCATCAGGGGACACCACAGCTCAGAGCACTGAGATCCAGGAGAGGAGACAGAGCACACACAGATGTGTGGCTGCAGGGCTGCACAGGGCTCCTCTGAACCCTCACACTTTGGGATTCAATGGGATCAATTTTCACATGCTTCCATGCACTTAGAAATTTAATTGGTTGTGAAATATGCTGAAGAGTTCAAAAATGTTCTTTAATATAAATAGAACCATTCATTGTAAAAGATGCTATATATAGTATATACTATATAGCAGTATGTAGTAGTATATATAGTACGTACTATAGTAGCACTGTTGTATTTTATTTTTATACAAAACATTGGAAATGATCTCTACCAAATTTCCATGAAGATGGATCACTGGTCTAACAGGATGGAGTGGGTGAGGGGAGAAACCAAGATTCTGGAGAGGCCAGAGCCTGATAGAGCTGAAGTTAAAAAGAGAGACCTCATTTTTCTTTCCATCCTGAACATTACAGCTGTAACAGCTTTATTACTACAGCTTTATATATGTTTACATTTTTTTGCTGATTGTTGGCATTACAGCCACATCTGGTATCATTTTTCTTAACTTGCCTTATTACCATTTGTAACATGTTTCCCCCCACTCCCTGAGCCTCTCAAGGATCAATCTTGCTTTGCCATTCCACCCCATCTTGCCCTCCTACCTCTCCTCTAAGTGTCAGGCTTTCTAAGACCTCCTTTTGAGAGGTAATCACAACATGAACCAATCTTTTTCACCCCCATTTCTTTCTTTTTTTTTTAATTTTTTTTTTTCTTCCCTTTTAAATAAGGAAGAATGCAACGAGCAGGGCTGATTTGCACCCTGCCTGTCTGGCTATGCTAGCACTGCTCTCATACCCTAATTCCAACTCCCACTCTGATCTGCTGGCCAAACAGCATATTTAATTATATCATGCTGGTGGTACCAGGCCCAGAGAACTGCTCTCCTGGCAGAGTTTTCCTAAACTGACCCCATGGCCAGGATTCAGCTTCCAATAAATTTTAGGCTACACAGTGCAAATTTATCACCTGGGAGACACCCCCTCCTTCATTCAGCACTGAGTTATGGAGGACCATGAAACTTCATTCCATCAAAGGAAAACTAGAGCCCCTCCTGTCCTCCTTCCAGGTTCCTAGCTTCAAGTAATTAACAACCTGTGACATTTACACATCTTCACACTAATTTAGAACATACAAAATACATTTTTATCTTAAGCACAGTTCTAAAAACTGAAGGATTCCTCCACTACTGCTCTTAATGAAAAACAAAATTCTGAACTTTTTTAGGATTGGAAGAATCAAATTTATCATTACAATTCAGTTATTGAGAAAAAAAAATTATTTAAGCCATCTCATTTAATCAGAAAATACTTGTTACACACTAGCATTTTTACATGAACCTGAAATAAAAACTTACTGAGCAAAATAAAAGTTACATAACTACCAAAGGAATGATCATTCACAGAGCATGGGGAATGCTCCTATCAAGATGACAAAACATGTAAATTTATAAAATTTTACTCTTCTGTCATCTTTATAGAAATCTAAAAGATATTTTTTTAAAAAAGAAAAAAGATACCTCTTTAAAGCCATCATGTTGGGGAAAAACCCTATTACTGTCTAGCAAGACTACAGAAAATGGGGACTTTCTTCCTTTCTGGTTGTGGTGGTGTCCAGAAGAGACCTGTCCCTTTGGGGTGGGCTTGTGACTGTTGGACAAGATTGGATTAGGTGGTAATGGATGAAATCACAGCAGCAGCACACAAAATCAATAATCCCATCACAAAATGAAGTATCTGTACCAGAGGGGAGCTGTGGTGGAGGGGAAGGGCTCCCTTGGCAGGAGGAATCTGTTCCAAAAGCATCCTTGTACAAAGATGTGCCACACACAGGGGACAGCTCCTGAGCCCACAGAGCTTTTCCAGGGCCTGACTTCACTGCCAGCCACCCCCAGCAGCTGCCCATTACAGATGTACTATGTGGACAGCCAGGATATTAGTTAAGAAACAAACCCTAACTATTATTACATTTTGTTCTAGTTAGTGGTTGAAGAATAAACAGCAACTCTAGGGACAGTGAAAAACACAGGTGTGGTTCTTTACACAGATTTGCTAAAAATGGGTATCTTTGAGGGAGTTTTGAAACATGGAGAGAAACTCCATCAAGGGAAGCCACAGCATCTCCTCACAATCAGGTCACACCATGTCTGCATTTTGATTTTTCCCCTCCAGAGTGTGGTAGTTCCAATGCAGGAAATTGCAAAGGGAGAGATCCTTTCAGCATGGATTTGTTAATGTTTATCCCATTTGGAGTGTGCTACATGAAGATTTAACTCTGCCACACTTATTTACTCCTGCCACTTAGAGGCACTCATGGTCTTTGAAAAGGCACCTCAGAACTGGCAGGTGGGTTTATTCTGTAGACTCCTTTACCACCTTCAGCTCCCTGTTTCCTTCCTCACCCCTTCCACCCAGGCAGCACTGAAATGGTGCAGGCTCAGGCTGGTCCTGCACTGCTTTGGAGCCACTTCAGCTCTGGCTGTGCTCATTTCCCACTGAGGCATTCTGCCAGGACATTGAGTACTCAGAGGTCTCTTGTATGGATTCTAGATCTGAGTATAATATGTAGGTTTATAGGTACACATGGAGTACATGTTACATATAATACATGTTACGTCCTTGCTTAAATGATTAAAGCCCAGCAGCAGAAGCCTTCATGAACAGCTATTTCACTGAGACTCCCAAAAACTTTCAGTGAAGAAAAGGTGGCTCTTTCTAGAACAAAAATAATTTAGTTTAAGAGTTTTAAGTGGCTTTTTATCCAAAATGTATTTTTATCTTTTCTAACTTTTAATAAATGTTGTTTACATGCAGAAAAGAAAAATCATTGGCTCTTCTGCAAGAAAGTAATTATTTCAAATTAAGATAAATACATGCATATAGCTGTGTGCATATAGAAACTGTATTTTCATTTCTCCTTTCTGTCCTGCATCTGTGTAGCTGTAAACCTAAAGACCAATCAATTCTCACAAAATTAATTTTTTTTTAAATAGCACAGAAAATCACCTCCACTAGGAACTCAAGTGCATAATTTTTCAGTTCTGTTGCTACAGATAGCAAAGCCAGCCATACCACAGTGTACACTGTAGTCCATTGTAGAAACTGGAACTGGATGCTAAGACCATATATATATAAAATATATCTATTTATATATATATATATGTGTGTGGTGTGTTGTATGTACCTACATACATTTGCAAGAAATATTTCAAGCTTTGAGTTTGTGGTTTTCCCATGACAGAAGAGAGTCAATATTAATTTTTTAAAAATTACTATAATTAACTGTGAGAGGTATTGGAACTTAAGAGCCTAAATGACTCTAGAGTTCTAATTAATTTTGTTAGACACTTAAGCCCTCTATCGACTTTTCTAAATTTCAGCACACAAAACTGATATGAATTCTGATTAAACAAGATATAATTTTTGTGACAGTTTAAAGACAAAGGCAATACAAGGTTCCTGGACAGATAAAATATTATTCATTACAGTTATTAGCTAATTCAACTAATTGGTTGAAAGGGAGATAATTTGTCTCACCTGCAGAAGAGGCTGTGTCCTTCAAAGCACATGTACTTCCAGCTCCAGCAGTTGCTCTAAAGATAACAAACTTAGGTGCCTTAGGAAGCTCACATGAGGGACCTATTTGCAGCTCACACCCAGGGAAGCACAGCTGTGCACGGCTGTGCTGAGCTGCTCTGGGCCACTACAGCCTCAACACAACAAAGACCAGGTGCCCCAAACACCTGGCCAGGCCAGCAGCCCCATCCCTGGAGCAGCCCAGACTGAGCTCAAACACTGACACACAAGCTCTGCTTAGTTTGAAACATCAAAAACACCTCAGCTTAAACTGACATGGTGTCAGGAGGCAGAAATTAATTTAAAAAAAGTAAAAGTTTGGAAATATCTGAGCAAATAGGAAGACAGGCACTTCCCCTCCTTTCTCTTCCTCCCCACACCCAAAACACACTGCACTTTGAAAATTTACATGAGAAAATCTAAGGATTCATAAAGAAAGCTGCCATGAGCATACACATTGGTAAAGAAAAGAAGACTAGAGAGGAGGAGGGCAGGAGAGCTTTCTCTCTGAGGTGTTTAATGTCCCCTGCCCCAGCACCACAAGAGCTGGGGGAGCACAGCACTCCAGCTGAACCTAATCAGTGTATCACAGCTGAAAATGGGCACAGCTCCCCCCACTGCAAACTTTTTACCCAGTCCTTTGCTGAAGATGTGTGGTGTTATTTTGGGTTTTAACCTTTTAATGAAAATAAAAAATGAAGAGTTGCACACACAAAAAAAAAAACCAAACTGCAACAACACTTCTCATGCAATCCAATTAGGAAATCTAGAAAGCTGCTGTGGCTCAGACTGACCGTGCCAACCCTCCAAAAGGCAACAGGTGTTGTAAATAAAAAACGCTTGGCCCCAGCTCCACATGCCTTGATTATTTATTCTGATTTTCTGAATTAGTGTCTGGAGTTGGACAGATAAAGGACTGGGACAGCAGACAATATAACTGGCTGGTGGTAATGACAGCTGTTACCCATATGCTGACAGAAGGACTTTATTTCTAGCAACTGGGACCAAAAATGTGTTTTTCTGAGAGTACCTTAGGATGGATAGGTGAGCATTAGTGCTCCATTGAATAGGGAGCTTCTGAGAGTGCCCATGGCAAAATGAGGCTTAGACATTAAATGAGATACTGCATGTATTTTCATCAGGAATATAAAGGTTCTCTTCTTTGGTTTTTTTTTTTTTTTTTTGGGGGGGGGGGGGGGGAAGAATCTTTCCTCTTATCGACTAAATGCTTTAAATGTTTTAATATTCATGCACCAAGGGGAATATGAATATTGTCCTGACACAGTCCAAAGCAATCACACAACCTGAATAGCAGGCCAAGTCTGGAAGGCATATTGAGCATGTTCTCTGTCGATGATATCATAAAGGTTCCCACAATGGGAAACACATGGCACCAATTCCTCTCATTCCCCAACCTGTACGCATGAAAATTCATTCAGCTCTAATCACTTCAGTGACAGAAATCAAAAGACATCATGACCTAAAATAGAGAAAATAACAAACAGGAGGTGCCTGAATTTCACACACTAATCTGATATTTAGATAAAATTGGGGTGCCTGAATTTCATGTACTAACCTTGTATTGAGACACACATATTTTATCAAAAACCCAGGTGTATTCTCAAATGATGAATAGCTTTAGTCTGAAATTCAGCTTAACATTTTGAGTTCACTCCTGATAAAAAATGTAAGGTGTGATCTGGAGTTGTTTATTACCAAGTGTGTCTCGGAAGGGATGACATTAAAGCAAACTCCTTTCTCCAATATAAACATACACATGTTCACTGAAATGCTGAAAAATCTGGCAAAACCATTCCCTGAAAGTGAAGTTACCAGATGTACGTGCTATTGTAGTTGCTGCAGCTCCATGGAAGCACTTAATCACACTGAGAAATGCTGCCTCTGCCCTGGGAGCTGCAGTGCTCTCTCCTTTGTCTTGTGCAAACCCTCAGGAGCTGTCATCTCATCCTGTCCTCTGCTCTCTCACACTGCAGCTCCTCTGCCGCCACATCCAGCTCTGCCAGAGGCAGGACTGACCCAGCAGAGATGGGACATACTGCAGAAATGGCAGAGAATGATTCTCTGACACCAGCCTTTCTGTACCAAGTTTTGCTATGTCTCAGTTTTTTGGAAAAGCTTACTCAGAAAAAGCCACCAGTGTCTGTGAGATGAAGAATCAGGGAATATGGAGTGGGGGGAAGTGTCTGGGGAAAACATAATGTTTGAAAACTACTTCCATTAATGAGGGAAGAGAATAAAATTTTATCTTCTCCTCCTGCAAAGAAAAACCACACATCTCTCTGAAAACTTTTTAAATTTTTTTTTTTTTTTTTTCTCTCTGCAGTTTACAAAAAACCTTCACTTCAGGCAATGTTTTTTACTATTTTGACAAGATACTTGATACTTCCACAGGCATCTTGTCCAAGTTGAGAAGCAGATTCTTAAGACATCTTATTTAAAGTAAAAAAAACAGGGACTGCACCTTAACAGAGATTTTACTTACTGATTTTCAGAAAGAAATTCATACTACTATCTCCAAGGAAGTCACAATATTGTTATTCCAACTTTTTACATGAGATGAACAGAAACACAGACAGATAAAGTGAGTTATTGAGGAGAATGCAGTTAAGAATAGACATGGGATAAAACCAAAGAATTCAGACTACTGGTTCTGGTGCTGTCCCCAGAGAACACAGCAAATTCTTACAGAGGGAAGAGAGGAATAGACACCATTGGGGGTAAATAAAGCAAGCCTTAATATTACACACTGATATTTCAAACCTTTCAGTAGCAAAGAGAAGATAAATGAAAGTTTTCCTTGAGACTGAACTGATTAGAGTATATAAATTACTGTCATATCTTGTGTCAGAATGTGTCATTCTAAATAAAAACTCACTTGATAATTAACAACTTTTAAACAAAATGCAAGTCAAGTACAGAAAAATCATGGAGCCAAGGTAGCTCAGAACAGTAATTTTTAAAAGTGCCATTCCATCTCTTCTCCCCATATGTCCCTTCCACAGAAGGTCCAGGTGTGCTGAGAACTCAGCACCTTTCCTGAGTGCTGAACAAGCTCTGCAGAGACACAGTCTGTCTGTCACAAAATAATGAGCTTTTCTTCAGTGGCTATTATCTTCCTGAAGAGTAATATTTTTTTTCACAGGCACAGAGACTCAGCACAGGAAGAGACTGACAGAACCAACCAGCTCAGGGAGCTGACTGCAGAGCCAGCAGATTGCAGTGAAAGAGCTGATACCTGCAACAAGTAAAAATCAAACAGGTGACCTCATGAAAACCTTCAAAACATCCTCAGATCACTCAGAAACCTCTGAGATAAGTATCAAATCTGTATTTTTTACAAATTTGAATGCATATGGATGGACTCACGTTTCTCCATCTGGCAGCTCTTCTCAAAGGATTTGGAGGAGCAGGGAAGCACGTGTGGGTCCAGAGAGGCACGGGGAGATCTCATGTCTCCATTCAAGTGCTTGGCTCTAGCCAGAGCTATAAAGAGACTTAAATCCAAATGCACACATACAAAACAACCCCAGCATGTTTTTATATAAGTGCATTTGAAAAGCTGTCTTTAGAAAAGAAATTTTTTAAATTTTATCTTTCCAATTTTATCTTGGGTTAAAAAAAAATGAAAAATAACAACCCCACAATCCCAAACTCCTTGCTCTTTTTGCTGTTGAGGAATACATAGGGAAAAGAAGTGCACATGTTTCCTTTAAGTATTTTAACAACATCTCTTTACCTTCTATTTTTATTTTTTTTTTCTTCTGTGGTTTACATATAGTTTCCCATAAAAAAAGAAATGACTGTGAGGTAAATGCTCCTTTTCCTATCTAGCACAGCATGAGGATGCTGTGGTGCTCTCCTGGCTGTGCCCCACACTGGAGGCTGCAGCTCCAAGTGTGTTATCACTATAGTTACAGCTTCATCCCCACAAGGAGCTTCCTCCTGGGCAAATCAAAATGGTGCATAAATAATAAATACTGGAGACTTCATCTTCTGCAGACACAGTGATTTAGGACCTGTTTTCATGCCTTTCACTTTAGAAACTTGGCATGTGGTTTTACATAACCTGAGGTTTTTTTAGGACTCTGCTTAACCCTTGCTTTGGTTGCTCATGCCTTACAAATAAAGCATAACTCAGGGCTTTCTACTTTGAGCAGTCATGGAAAATTGAGTCAAATATACACCCTGGACACTAAAAAACATCTAGCAGAAAAATAAAAACACCAGCTCAAAGAATTTTCCTGTTTTACAGCTGAGTTTTATAAGTTTTGAGAATTTTATCTTCATGATAAAGACCAAGATATTTCTTTAGTTCCTAAATATATAAGAAAGATAAACAGAACACACAGTGTTTTTCTTTTTAGCAGACAGTTTCACAGAATTAAAAAGGAAGTCCAGCTGGTGGATGGAAACCCAAAGCTGCAGGTGTCATAGCTGTGACACAGGAGGGATCCAGGGCTTCAGCCAGAACAGCACCAAGTGACCCTGGATGCTCTTCCTGAGCCACCTGGTACCAGTTCCTAATGCACTGAGACTGAAAATCTGCTCCATTTCTCTTTAAAATCTCTTTATGGCATGGCCCTGGTTAGCCATTGGTCAGTAAAGCATTTCAAAACCCCTTTTTTATATAATAACCACTTATCAAAATTGCCCAGTAATTTTAGCAATTTTAGCCATGTGGAGGTATTGTAGGCAGCTCAATTCTATCTGGCTTAAGTGTTTCCTTTTTGCTGGTTTGAGACAAAACCCAAAAACCCCAAGGCAAAGGAGTTTTTTGACTTTATTAATGATTTTGTTTTCTTGTGAATTATCACCTCCCCAAAAAATCCCATCTGAAAAATATTTCAAACAAAAGTAACTTGTCAGGTACATAAGATTTTCCTTCCCATATGTGATGCTTAAGAAGACACACAGGCTAAACTTTGAACTCCTCCAATATCAAGAGTGAAATTTGCTTGTTACTGATCAAGTTAAGAAGACAAATGTACAATGTGAAATAAAAATGGGGCTTCTGCTTTTTCACAATATCTTCATAAACTAAAAATTTTATGGAAAATGACTGAGACAGTAGTCAATGCTGTAATTAAAAGGCACAAAAGACATCTCCAATTTACACAATTTACACAATTTAAATGTGAGCAGAGTTATTTTGAAAAAAACTTAACCTAGAATTCTAAAAATGATCACATTTATTGATTTATTCATTGCATCCAGCACAATTAAAATTTCTGTGAGGAAGTCACACAAGCTAAAACATTACATTGGACACCTTTATGCTGAGTGAAACCTTCTGGAGGTCCTGCACATGCACTGCAGGGGGAGGATGGATGCCAGGAGCCCTGTAAAGTCTGACCCACACCTCTGGCCCTGGCAGAGAAATGTGTCAAAGGCAAAGCAGACCAAATGTGTTTCTCCAGATATCTTGGGGAGACATAATTGCCCTGGCTAAAAAAATAAAACAGTTCAGACACAGAAAAGGTTCCACAGTCATGAGCCATAACACCAGGGGAAATGCAGGGTCAGGATCTAGGAAAAGCTGGTTGAGATGCAAGCATCCCTCTTGGGATTGTGCTGCCAGCTCAGCATAAGTTCATGTATCTGAGCATCTACAGAATTAAATCAGATTCCAATGTCAACATATCTGGTCTAATATGTCCCAATCAATCCCAATTCCAAGATGTGTCTTTCCATAATTCTGGAATGCAACAGAATTAAACCTTAAATTTCCTTAAATTTCATTTTGGATTTACTTAGCATGAGGAAGTCACATAATTTAGTCACTCTAATAACTTCTCATGACAAATTAAAGGGTTGTTTCAAGATATGTTTACACCTTGACATTCACATTATCTGTTGGGAGCATGCTTGATGAAACTGTCTACAGAAAAAGAATCAGAAGAAAAGTATTTCTTTAAGGATTCAATTTATGTGTTTCTATGGAAAATTACCTTATATATAACATGTGGTCCTTTTAATACTGTGAGTACTGTATAAGCAATAGTTTCCATTCTGTAACCCTTAATATTAAATTAATATTTGTTTAGTAAAACATCTTAGAGGTGTAAGAATTCTCAGGTTTATAGCTGAAGCCAGCAGTCTAAAGGAAGAGTAGAACTGCAGAATAGTAGTTAGTAAATTACTTAACTAGCACAATTCTAGTCCCATGTCTGGCCTCTTGCTCTCATGACAGTCATCAGTGGGTGTAACAGAAGGGAAATAAAATTCCAATTGCACACTTTTCAGCATTAACTTTTAAATTAAACCAAGATTTTTAAATGGATATTTTCCGTCCTCCTCTTAAATTTGCTGACATCTTTAACCATGACTGGCACTTTCCACAGCAACAGTAATGATTTTTGAAATATAGTGTTGCAGAGTTAGATCTGTATGCTTTAGAGCCACCTGATTGATAAAAATTGTCTCTATCACTATGCTATAGAACATTCCATAAACAATTAACTGCATTTAGCATTGTCACAGACTACAAATCTAATTTGATGGGAACAATTTGTGAGGAGTTAAGAGCCTGAATCAGATAAATTATTATAACCAACAGTAACAGGAGACAAACAAGTCAAATTCTCTTAAGATGGTTCACTACATTACTAAGTGAATGATCATTTGCTGATGGCAAAAATCCAACTGCTTAGTAATCACAACTCTGTTTGGAACTGCAGCCTATTCCCAGAATGTTTCCAGATAGTTCATCTATAAGAAAAGAGTAAAAAAAAAAAAAACAGCTTAATAATATGGATAAGTTTCTCATGCATTAAGAAAAATGAGCAGTGTGCTATTCTATGTGGTTAGACCCAAACATCAAAGCAAAGTCAAGCTGGTGGAACTGTAAATCTGGAAAAACCCAGCCATGGATTCACTGAGGTGGGCCACAGAGTGAAAGGGCCTAAAGAGATGCAGGACAAGGGGATGCACAAGTCATGGGATTACCACCCAGTTTCTGGCTCCAGGAAAGGACATCAGAACATGTCAGTGTGGCCAACCAAACTTCACTGCCAAAGCATGGCTTTCCTCCTCCTGGAAACACCATCTAGACTTTCCTGGGAATATTCAGGCTGATACCTTCAAAAAAGAACTACTTTAGAGAGAGCTAAAAGCCACCCCATTAGACTAAGGGGAGGATTAAAGACTGTAGGAAGGAGTAACCTCAGAGATCTTAATGAGCATGGAGTCACCAGCTGGAAGCACTGTGACAAAAATTTTTAAAAGATGCATGGATATTGATTCCCTCAGTATCCTAAGGAAACAGTTAGAGGAACTGTTAGAGGAATTTGAACTGGTTAAAAAAAAAAAATCTCTAGCAGAAACCACAGAAACAGAAATGTAAAACCAGTCTGAGCTGAAGCACCTGTTTCCAACAGTGGCCACAGCCAACATCCAGGGAGGAGTGGACAAACAGGGCACCCGTGATCCAGCTAACACACATCTGCCAGCAGCAAACAGCAAATGGACAGCCCATTGCCAACACTGCATTTAATTAGATTTCAGAATAAAAAAGAATCAACTGAAACAAAGTGGAATATTTGGAAAGAATTCCAAAGAGTTCCAACTCTCATGAATACACAAACATTCTCTGTTCAAGTCTTCTCCTTGCTCTTAGTCCATTTTCTGCAATCCTAAAATAAGCAGTGAAGATCAGTATCTGTGAAGTACAGCTAAAACTCGTTTTAAAGCACACTAAAAAACTATGAGTTGGAATTATTGTTCATCTTAAGGTGGATTTTGAGTTTATTCTTTACAACATTTCCAGAACCATACCAAAAACAAAAGAAAATGGCAGGAACCTTGGCTAGGAAGCATCTATGGCAACTGCAAGAGCTGAAGCCATGCCAAAGGTGTAACTTTACTTGGACAATTAATTCTGCTTGCCACACAGTCAAAATGAATTACCATCTATTCAGCCAGTGCAGAATATTTTCCTCTTCCTTTTTTTTGCACTGGTACAAATCATAAATTTATTTCCAAAGGGATCCAGATGAAAACCCTCAGCATTTCTGTAGGCAAAATAAACCACAATGTATGTTCTTCTTGGCAAAGCCACCATTCAAAAGGTGCCTGGAGATATTCTATACTGATTATGAGATATTATTGTGAAGTTTTATTATCCTTTTAAACAATAAAACAAGAAAAGAAACCAACATAAAAGCAAGCAGCTCTATGCCAGATGTAAGAATTTAATGCTATCCATTCCTGACTAGCATTTGGAACATGTGCTTCAAATATGAAACTTTTCTAAGTCTCCCCAGGTGAGCAGTTGATCTTATCTTGCAATTTCTGCCTCTTTTCAAACACTGCACAGCCCAATCTAGCAGCTAAATGATCCTAAGAATGTCATAGCTAAATAAAAGGGTTTTTTTCTTTAACACCATCTTCCCCAAGTAAACATTACACTCCAAAGAAAAATTTCCTTGCAATATCAACTCAGAATTTTAGAAGGGAACAAGGAAGCATGGAACAGTTTGGGATTTGTTCTTCCCCCACCTCCTTCATACTTAACAGATCTTTCCTACAAGCCTTCTTGCAGTTAGCCTAAAATCTCCACTCACTCTCAAAATCCCAGAATTTAAAAATACTTTTTGGTCATATATGGTGAAAAGAGTTTTTGAAGGTGCAGTCAATTCAAAAAACTGGGGCCAAGGTCCTCTTCTTCCAAAGCCCTGAACACAATTCTTGCACATATCTAGTTCTAAAACTGGTGGTTTGAAATCTCTGAAGGAGACAGTAAAAACTTCCATTGCCCTTATGGTGACTTTAACATAAATAAAATTATATGCAAATTAAAGATAAAAGAGCATTTCCTGGAAAAGTGTCACAGATGGACAATGTCTTATTAGATTCTCTTGACTAAGATCCACCTTGAGGGAAGCTTCAAATGCATCCATAAAAAAGAAGTTATTTTAGAATCTCAGCTTATAATTTGCTTTGAAGTGGACATGATGGAGACAGAAAAATGAAAATAGTATCTAGATGAACAAATCAGTTTTCACTTGTGATAAATAAATAATAAAGATGTTTGTTCTCCTCAGCTGACATCTGTAAAGGCTCAACTGCTAAAAGGAGCATTTAGCTCACTTCAGAGATAGTTGAAGTATCTTGCCACTACATTCTATTTTCTAACTGGTTCTTATTTACACTAGAATTATTAAATAGTTATTATAACAGAAAGCAAGTATTTTTGATTGTCTTAACTCAGTGTCTCTCAGTGAAGTGACAACTTGCTTGGATTTTGTACATGAACCTACAATGTCATTGCCAAGAAAAGACACAAATGGGCCTCCACCACTTGTCATGGACTGTGCACAAAAATACATTTGCCTGATTTTCTGTCAATTTAGTTGTTGACAACTTGCTAAACAAGGAAGAACAACACTACAATAATAGCTGGCAGATGCTGTTTCCACTAATTTTCAAATTCCTTGAAGCTCTCCAAAAACACATGCAGAAAGTGATCTCCTTGTCTGTCGACGTGATTCCAAGCAGAGATGTTCTGATACCACAGCCTATCAGTTCACAGGGATATTTTTACATTATCCAAATGCACACAATCCACAAATGACAGGAATACATTCAGCACAACTACTTGACTTTCCACTTACAAAACAAACTACTGCAAGGTGGCACCTGAACAAAGTTTCTAGAATGTAAATTTGGAATATGAGCTCAGGGTTAAAAGACCCTTGAGCCTCTTGCATTTTCTGGCACCTGGTTATGAGGAAGACTGGGCCAACCCCTTGTCAGTCTGTGCGGGTTTGGATTTTGTTCATGAAGGTTTTTTTGTCTATGGGGTAAAAATATTAGAATAATTGAATAATAGAATATTCTTCTACTGTTGAAGAACACCTAACCTGACCAATAAGTCAAAAACATTGGTGCTGATTTTGTATAAAATGAAATTTCTTATCCATTTGTTTCAATTTCATAAATGTTGTATGACATGTATCATGCTTTTCATAATTAATGCCATTTGCACAAGCTTCTTGGCAAAACCTAGTAAGTTTGCCTTCAGCAAAGACTTTTTTTCACTACTCACATGCTCTACCGTTGGAATTGAAACAATGGTTGATTTTTCACTGTTTATTAGGAAGCCATAAGCAAGAATGGATCATAGACTGTCCACACAAGCTAATGGGTTGTCATTGTAATTTCTTTCTAATAAATCACTGGAATTCGGTACAGAGAGATATGATTAATTTCATCTCAACTACCCAGATGCTGGGCACTCAGTAAATACCAATTCTCAGCATCTTAAACAAACCAAATAGAAAAAACCAACACAGACACCCCCATTTTGAAACACATCTTTAACACTGAGGAATTTCCTGGTTTGAGAGTGCAGTCTCAAAAGACTGTAAAGATCTTAATACTCTGACAGAGAAGGAGAAGATGCCAGACTAAACCAAACTTAGGATGGCCAGTGAGCTGAACTACCCTGAGAAGGCTCTGCTTGAATGAAACCAATCGTTTTCCTGCACCTCACTCACTGACCTGACATATCCTTCCATGTTCCCACCACATGTAGAATCCTGGGATTCTACACAAAACTCAGAGTCAGGGACAGGCAATTGTATCCCAGAGTGGTGGTGTGAAAAATCCTGTAGGAAACACAGTATGGATGCTCAGGTACTTATTAAAAAACAGCTCACTTGTACATAGATGTTCACTGCTGGCACATAAAAGAGGACATGGGTTAGCCAAAAAAAAAAAAAAGTAAAAATGTACTGGAAATATGTACAAATCTGACTGTTATTGTTATTCCCCACTGAAAATCACAGTTTGGATATTTTCTCATCCCATTCATTACTAGTTAAATGGCAAACAAAACAGCCAAATGAGAAGTCACAGAAATATAAATATTTTTCCTTGTTTACTTTTCTCACATTGACACTAGAAGCATGTATATCACTGTTTGCCTTTCCTTTTTGGACTATCCAAAATGCTTTCTTGTGGGGAATTGTTAATCACAGCCCAAAGGTAAACAAGGTTTATAGGTAATACAGTTCCTTTGGGAAGGCAGGAAATAGGGAATTTTATTTGATTTCTGGTATTCAGAGGTGGTGTTCAGGCTACAGCAGAAAATACCTCCATGCTTCCCTAAACAAGCAGTTAATCAAAAAAGTCTGCAAGACTTCAGGCTCCCTAGGTGCTCCCTAGAACCCTTTAGAAGGGTAACACTTAGCACCTGACCTGCTCCCCATGGCCCTGCTGATGGCTGCTGAGGGACCCTGAAGGATATTGTGGATGTTGTGATCCCCCAGTCACTTCAATCATTCTTTTACTTCACCAGGCAAAACTTGAGCAGCCTGAGTGCTGTAGGCAGGCAAAGAGTCCTTTTTAAATACTATATATTAGTGGGGGAGATCAGGTACTGATGCCCTAAGAAGCATTTGGATTTCAGTCACTGACTTGTTTCACTTCCAATCAGTGAGGAAAGAACAAATCAAATGCTTTAGGATTGGTTTCTCAGCCCCAGTTGAGAGAATGTGCTGCCCATAACCAAGCATGTGAGTTACTAAAAACACCTAGTTTACAGGGAGATTTTTAATTCTTGAAACATTAAACATCTGAAAATGTTTTGAGAGGACAAAGAGACAGAGTAGAAGCTAACCTGTGTAAAGAAGGCTGATCTAGGACTGAAAACAGATTTTCTTATTTACTGGAAGGAACAGGTGGATGAATTACATAGATTATCTATGTCTCTATTTCCTTTTATCCATCTCTTCTTCTCCCTGTATTCAGCTTTATGAAAAACATACAGTACAGTTTAAATTATTAATTTTCTTTTCAGTTCCCTCTAACATCAGTTTCAGTTCATTGACCTGTATAACTCATTGATTAAACTAATGCATTAACTTCAATATTATGTATTATTAACTAATTTTGGTCTCTTAAAACATTTCCATGACACATACACACATTTGTCTGGCCTAGAAAATGATTTTTTCCTTTTCATATCATTATCAGAAAAAGTAAATTAAATATAGATTGCTCTAGTGCTGTAGCAGTAGCCAGATTAGCAACTGATACCCTAATCCTGCTCTCCCCAAATAAACTGCAACTCTCTCAGGCCCTGTATTCCCCCTGCCTTAGGTATTATTAATCAAAATTTTCTGCCACATTGACATTCACTAGTAAAAAATGCAAAATCTCTGAGGATATAAAATGCTCTCAACTTTCTCTAATTCCAAAAGAAAGGCAAGAGGCATTTCATACACAGACTAAATAAAAGGCTTTTTTTGAGTCACAATAAATATAGAACTGCACTGAACCATTGCCAGGAAAAACTGCAACCTCTGCCCTCCTCACCTAACTCAAATGTCTCGTACCTCCAGGGAAGGGAATTCCTGCCAACACCATAATCTGTGTTTTCTGCAAAGTCATCACTGAATCTAATGTGTAGGACTGCAACAGATTACAAAAGAAATGAGAACATCATTAGCACAGCTATAAAAAGATGGATAAATTATGTGGGGTGATGCACTCTGGTGAAAACATTAAAGCAAACTTGCATGGCTTGAAAAACACAGTTGGTATCTGCAGCTTCACCTACTCTGCCTTTCCTTTCTTGTTTTAAGAAAGACCCAACATTTATCCCACTAAACAGAGCTTTATGTTAGTTAAACATTGGCATGGCCTTTAGGAAAAGTGAGCAGGGGCTGAGGATATTTTGCTGTATTGAGACAGGGAAGGAAGGACTGGGGCACTGCAAGGCTGGCACTTTCCAGTGCAACCTGTGAACCCTTCTCTAAATAAATACTTGGGGTTTTTTCTTGTTCTTTCAGGTGTTAATCTTGATAAACTTAAATTTCTTTGCAACTCTTAAAAGAAAAACAATCCAGAAGCTGGTGGAGCTTTTAGAAAAGCTTAGTTCATTCATTTTCCGATACCTGATGCATTTTCAGGTTTCTCATGCAGCTACTCTGGCAATGTGAAATTAATGCCATCCTACCTCTCCAAAGTCATCTCATGTTGGACTGTTTGGACTTTTGTTCAAAAAAAAACAACTTTAAAATATTTTTCTCTTGGTTTTCAAGTGTCATGACTGAATAATCTTAATCTCTCTAAAATGACAGAACAGATCATCTGAGCTTCCAGCAGCTGTGACTATGCAGCTTGGCATCCCACAGCCTTCGGAAAGGCAGTACTGGAGCAGCTTGCTCACATGAAATTTTCTTTTAAGATGGAAATAATGTTTATGATCCCAAAGCCTTCCAGGAAAGCAGGCACTCTGAGGGTCTGTGCTGGAGATGAAAGCCTGGCTGCATCCCTGGCTGCATCCCTGGATACAACCCTGGCTGTATCCCTGGCTGTATCCCTGGCTGTATCCCTGCCTGCATCCCTGCCTGTATCCCTGGCTGCATCCCTGGATACAACCCTGGCTGTATCCCTGGCTGTATCCCTGGCTGCATCCCTGCCTGCATCCCTGGCTGTATCCCTGGCTGCATCCCTGGCTGTATCCCTGGATACATCCCTGGCTGCATCCCTGGCTGCATCCCTGGCTGTATCCCTGCCTGTATCCCTGGATACATCCCTGGATACATCCCTGGATACATCCCTGCCTGCATCCCTGGCTGCATCCCTGGATACATCCCTGGCTGCATCCCTGGCTGCATCCCTGGATACATCCTGGATACATCCCTGCCTGCATCCCTGGCTGTATCCCTGGCTGTATCCCTGGCTGTATCCCTGGCTGCATCCCTGGATACATCCCTGGCTGCATCCCTGCCTGTATCCCTGGCTGCATCCCTGGCTGTATCCCTGCCTGTATCCCTGGCTGCATCCCTGCCTGTATCCCTGGCTGCATCCCTGGCTGTATCCCTGGCTGCATCCCTGGCTGCATCCCTGGATACATCCCTGCCTGTATCCCTGGCTGCATCCCTGGATACATCCCTGGATACATCCCTGGCTGTATCCCTGGCTGTATCCCTGCCTGTATCCCTGCCTGTATCCCTAGCTGCATCCCTGGCTGCATCCCTGGCTGTATCCCTGGCTGTATCCCTGGCTGCATCCCTGGCTACATCCCTGGCTGCATCCCTGGCTGTATCCCTAGATGCATCCCTGCCTGTATCCCTGGCTGTATCCCTGGCTGTATCCCTGGCTGCATCCCTGGCTGCATCCCTGGATACATCCCTGGCTGCATCCCTGGATACATCCCTGCCTGCATCCCTGGCTGCATCCCTGGCTGCATCCCTGGCTGTATCCCTGGCTGTATCCCTGGCTGCATCCCTGGCTGTATCCCTGGCTGTATCCCTGGCTGCATCCCTGGCTGTATCCCTGGCTGTATCCCTGGCTGCATCCCTGGCTGTATCCCTGGCTGCATCCCTGGCTGTATCCCTGGATACATCCCTGGCTGTATCCCTGGCTGCATCCCTGGCTGTATCCCTGGCTGCATCCCTGGCTGCATCCCGGCCAACCTGTGCCCATCCCGGCAGGTGCAGCTGTGTTGATCTGGTGCCCTCTGCTGATCAGTGCCTCAGCCCACCAGGAGCCACAGCTGGGCCCACTCCAGTGCCTTTCCAGCTCTTTAGAGTCCAGTGCATGAACTGGTGTCCTCTGAAAGGAGTCTGCAGGACCCCAGTGCCTGTGCCAGGCTGGGCTGGGCTGGACCATGGTGGGAGAGCAAGAGCTGTGGGGACAGGGGCTCAGTCCCAGTGCTGACCACTGCTTCTCACCTGCAGATGCTGCTGAGCACCAGCAGATTAAAAAGCAGATTAAAACAGGCCAGTTCCACTCCTGGGACAGAGCAGCACTGGCCTCCTGCAGCTGCTTTGAGGAAGAAGAGCCCCGAATTTCTCTGGCATTGCCCTTTCCCTTTTCCTGCCAGTGAAATGCTGGGGCTCCTTGTCCTTGATGAACTGGGAGAAACTCAAACAAGGACACTCTGCAGGTGCTGAGGACAGGAACCAATGCAGGGCTCACAGCTCTGTGAGCTGAAATCTGGACTCGCCACTCACAGCCACTGCTGGCACCAGGGTGTGGATTAAACACAACAAAACCCATAAAACGTGGTAATTTTTAGTTCTTACTCTGCCTAAGTACTCTAATGAGTATTCTGTCTCCTGAGGTTAAGAAATCAAAATGCAAACCAATATCCACAGTATTAAATTGGCAATTTCAGAGCTCATCATTTACCATGACTGGACTCTCATTCTCAAGGACAAGATCTTCCATTGCAGAAAAGGTTCCTAATTGCCCTGACTAGAAATATATATTTCAATATATTTTATTCTATATGTCCAGATTATCAAATGGAAAAAAAAGCCAATTGCACTCCACAAATAATAGTTTTGACACTGACACAGCTAAATGTTGGAATTATTTCCTCAAGTGCTTCAGATACTAAAAATTGAATCCATAGATCATTCTGGCTGGAGGCTTTGTATGACTCAATGGTCAAAAATTAAAACCTCTCCTTTAAAATTAGGTTATCACAACAAATAATCATATTTATAATTCTTTAGTTCTTGTCTTCAGGCACAGTGCAATTTGAATTAACATCTGTTCTTCACACAGATTTTAGTCCAAGAAGGCAAGTGCAAAGTGAATATCTCTTATTTCTAACTCTCAGATTAAAGATTCTACAATGTCTTGGTTGTGGTTAATAAAAGTATTCTACATGAATCTTTTGTCATAGCAGTTAAAAAAAACCCCAACTTGTCAAACAGTCTTGACTATTGATAGGAATGAAAAGTAAGATTCTAATATATTTTGGGGTTGCTTCTGTAACTAGAAGTTTCAATATGCAAGATTACTGTATAGCTATCTGTGATTCATAGCAAATATACAGTTTTCTATTAGAAATCTCACTGAACAAAACACAATATTTACCTACCCACACTGCCCAAAAATATTGAGAGTGTGTGGAATTTCACAGACAATGAATTGCCTTGCTGTGCCAAGGAGAAAAACCCCTTGTAAATAAGTATATGAGATGCATATATCTGGTAGATAAAACTAACACCCAGCTCTCCCCTTGCTTTTTGCAGTTTCCACCCACAAGACACCATTTAACCCACCAAAGCTCATGAGGGATGTTTGATTTAGATGTAGCTGCAGAAATGCCTTCATCAAACCATGCCAACACAACTTCCAGCACTGGGACATTTGTTTTCTGCAAGATAAATGCCACCCCCTTCCTTCCAGCAAGGATAGGAGCTCAACCTCAGCCTCCCTGGGACACCAACACCTGGAGAAGGGACCAGGCACAGATCAGGCTTGATTTGTCCAGACTCCTTTTATGAGTCAGTGGCCACACACTTCCAATCCATCCATCACACATTTTGGGAAATCTGGACCCAGTGTGCCATCATTCAAGTGTAATATGATATTTTTGCCACCCAGTTTGTTGAAGAAAGGCTCTGGGATAAATGAAAGGTAAAATCCTTGGAAAAATAAACTCAAGTCTGTAAAATATTAGCTGATGTTTTCATAACTTTTCCAGCAACTATAGTTTCTGATAGATCAAGTGTGACTGTATAAAGCTGCCTGGAGAAGTCAGAGCATCAGAAATGGACACATCACACCTTTCCCTATAATGCACAGAATCACATCCTCCAGACTTGCTGAAAATAACGACTTTGGCTGTAATTTATATTTTATACACTTGAAGGTGAACCACAATGGGAAACTTAATATCAGGATTTTCAGCTGTGTTATTTCAGGGAAGTTTATTCACTCCTGTAGCTGTGAAGGTATGAAACAAATGGATGTTGTTCCCACATTAAAGCAAATAAAAGCATCTTTTTCATAGTTGTGACTGAAATACAGAGTTACAGCTGAAATATGTCTCAGGAAGTTCTCAGAGAGCACAGGTTCATTGTTCACTATATATTCACTGCAGAAATAATGTAATATCTACAGCAACTACACTAAGTTATATGCCATTTGTGTTTACTTATCTCCTTTCCATAAATCACATTTTTTTCCACCAAGAGAGTGTTTATTGTCTGCCTGCCTTGCACTGTTGCTATAGCTTCATCTTTTCCCTTCCCTTCCAGAGTTGGTATTTACACTCTGCACTGTTTCCCATTACTATAAATGGAGAACACATTTTTAACAAAAATAATTAAAATAAAAGAAAAATTCAATTGAGAAAACTAAGACCTTCTGGATGGCCAAGAGTATTAGCAACAACCAGGTCAGTCTCCCTCTGTCTTCAAAATTCACAGTTCCTTCTTGCACCCCAGGTGTCCAGAAAGCTCTTCAGCTTGCAAGGAGCTCAAGGCACGAAGTTTGAAGAGGTTTCTGCATTCAGCCATCATTGTAAACAGAGGTAATTGTGTTCTTTAGTTATTGAAAAGATCCACAAAGCATTATTCTATAAATTAAATCGAATTTAACATGGTTTCACATCATGTTCTGCTCATTACTGATAAAGCTGAAGGATCCTCCAAAGAAAACCAGCTTTAATGATCTTGCTCAGACTTTATTTCCACCTTTAGGCACACAGATCAAAATGTTAAAACCTCTTCATTTTTAACATACCCAGAATTCAGCAAATATAAACTTCAGAAGAATATGCTCATAAAGATACGCAAAAATATTTTACCATTCCAGCAGTTTAGACGATGAACTCTTATTTCTGGCCAGCCTGAAGAATGATTTATTGCCATTTAAACAGTTTCACTCACTTAAAAATTCAGAATAGCACAGCCCAAAAGTGTGTCTTACAGAGAAAAACTGGCACCAGTGACATCTGTCAGATGTCACTGATGACAGGCAGTGACATCTAGCACCAGGCAGCCATCAGCCTTCCCTGGCTTCTCCCTAGGCAGGGGAAACCAGAAAGCAGAAACCACTTGGCTCTGCTCTCCTGCTGCACAATCACTCAAGTAAACCTGATGCTAAGACGACATTCTACTGATTAAAATACACTGAAAAGGACATTTTTTCAGCCCTCCATAGTATTTGTAGGGTACACCAGGAATGCTGAGTCACTTGCAATTTTTTTCCTCTTAAGAAAACCCTGTGTGTTACCCAGTTAATTATAGAAGACAAAGCTGGGTCTGCTTGAAGGTCTTAATATTTTAGGCAATTTTTCCTGGCTTCTTTTGTCTTAAAAGAACTTGAGATGGAAAAAAAAAAAAAAAAAAAAAAGGAAAAAGGAAACAAAAGACCTGCTTTTTCTACTAGAAATAAGTTTTGATTTTGTCTGGATAATAAGAATTTATAGTGCTGTTGAAAGGCCCTGGAGACAGTCCTGGAGACTGAAGTAATTTATTTACTCATAGAACAAGCACAAACCATACAAGCACCTGCCCCAGGAGCCCAGTTAAAATCCTCTTGGTGCTGACCTGGAGAGACACCCTGCAGAGGTGAGACAGGGTGCTGTGCTTCCCATTCCACTGGGGATATTTGTTTTCTCTTTCTTCAATTCTTTTTTTCAATTTTTTTTTAATTTTTTTTAAGAGAGTGTGTGTGAAAAGTTTTCCATCCAGCAACAGTCCAGAGGATTCTTCATGAATGTGATTCGAAATTCTGCCTGCTTTGCATGAAGCATCAGACCCCCCTGAGGTCGCTGATGTGGATTTAGGTCTTTGTTACTAAGCAAACAGCTAAGTTTGGAACCTTCAAAAAAGTGGGGGAAAAAATAGGATATGAATGCACACAGACAGCAAATGCAGAAATAACAGCCAGATTCAGCAGAATAGGAGTTCCTGTCTGGATTTATGGAGTGTGATGTACTAATGTGTATAATGAAGCAGACAATCTAATGACTCAGAGTGCTAAAAAGGAGGGAAAATATAAATCCACAGAAGTCACAAGATAGACTTTCAAGATTAATGGGGATAAGCCAAACATTCCAGATGTTCTAGTCCTGGGTTCTTGTCTCTATGCTGCAGAAAATCACCTTTCCCAAGGAAAAAACACCATTTGTCTTTCATCCTGCACTTCTGTCCCCATTACCACTCATGAATAGTCAATTTGCATCTATCTGCTTTTTCTTCCACTTATACTCAAAATGAAAGAGTAAATGTCCTGTGTGTATAAAACATTTTAATAAGTGTCTCTGAAGACAAATTACTACACAGACATCCATAATATGTAATTTATCAAGATTAAACAAAACTATTATTTTTTTCCCCATAACTGCTGTTTAAATTATACAAAAATACTTGTATCAGTTCTAAAGCTGCCACTACCACCATTTTTCTTCTGCTGTAAAATCACATTAGCACAGCTAAGTACATACCCTATTTACTGGACAAAATTTACTGTTCTAATTACTGGACCTGTTACAGCTAGTGGAAAATAAGAGTTATTGGGTTTTGCTCTGAAGAGGAAAGCTGTTCAACAACAAGGTAACAGTGGGATCCAAGAGACCAGGAATCTGATGAGTCTATAACTTGCTGTTACTATGGAAACCAAAGATGATAACAAAATATTCCCATTTTAATCGTGATCCCTAGAGGGCTGCCATCCCTAAATTGATCCTATTTTTAAATTCAAGATTTTTAGAATTTACTAATCCTACACCATCCACAAAAAAGTCACTTAGAAAGTCTCAGAAAAGCCACATTTGTTCTCATGTCCCCAACACTAGGACTGAGTGGGAAGTATAAGCAGCACAGCTCCACTTCAGCTGTTGCAAACCCCTCATTCTCTTCAGCTGGACTCCAGCATCTGAATATTCCAAATTCTGAGTTTCAGTGCTCAAAAACAAAGGGCTGTCCTCTGTGTTAATACTAGGAATGCAAACTTTCAGAAGAACAGGCTGTATTAGCTGTATCTGTGCTTTCTAAAGGCCCTTTTTGGAAAGGGCTGAGTAACACAGGAGTGTGCAATCACTGCAAGGTGGTCGAGCCCCCACACCTCAGCAGCATTTGCAAAGCAAAAGTGTTCAGAACATGAACTGAACACAGGGCATGGCTACCTGGAAGATTAAAAGGAAAGTAAGAACTTCAGCACTGAGTTTCAAGAGTTGCCTGCTTAGACTGGAATTTCTGGAAAGTGTGAAAATAAGTTCTTAATTGCTGTCAAGAGTACATTTTTATTTTAGACAGGAATCTAAGAAATTTTTTGCATGGCCTGCACTACCCCTTCTAATTCAGCATCTAGAATTCTCTGTGGCAAATTTGAAATTCTTCCCTGTCATGTTTGGTCCTTTGGAATAGGAAGAAAAAAAAAAAAAAAAGTAAAAGCTCAGAAGCTGAAGTAAGTTGCATGAAAAGGCTTTTTATAGGAAGTCTGTGGTAAACAGGCTCATGTAGGAAGCAAGATCTCAGGAGTGCCTTGAATGTCACAGATACACAGCTGAGGTGAGTAGGACTGGAGGAACCTGCCTGGAGCCAGAGACATCCTTGGCACAGGAGCCTTGAGAGGACACCAGCCCTGAATTGAAGTGACTTCAACTACAGGCAAACCTTTAAGGAAAGGGCTTTGCTGGTTGTTTTTTTTCCCTTTTGTACTCTATTTCTAAATGTGCAGTGGGAAGGCAGCCTTGCTCTTTGCCATGTTTTTCTGGCTCTCCCTGAATCAGGCAGAGCAAGAGGAGAGATCTCGGCGTGACCTGCCACCACATTCCTTGGGAGCAGCAGCTTTCAACAGGCCCATGGAGTGATTTATAAACCCAGCTCGTCTGGGGGCTGCTGAGGGTGAGGAGAGCTTTTCCTAACAAATTGCAGAGGACCGAGGGGCTTGGCAAAGCCTCTGTGTCAGGTCAGTGGTGTGGCACCTCCACGGCAGCCACTGCCACAGGAGGAGCAGCCTGCTGGAGGGGGAGCATGGTGAATTCTGCAGCTATTTCTGCATGTGGTTCCCACATTTGAAGCTCAGCTTCCCACACAGCGATCACTCACTGCTGCAGAGTCACACGCCAGCTTTGGGTCTCCCATCCCTGTCTGCCCCAGGCGGGTGGGATCCGGCGAGGATGCGGAGCCAAGAATGTGCAAACAGCGTGCCTGACTCTGCTTCCCATCCCTGCCTTTCTGCTGGGCTGCTGGGAGATAAACTGCTCTGCTCTCAGTCGGTTTTGAAAGCAGATCATTGTTCTCCATTAAAGAAAAAACCCAATTTCATTTTTAAAAACCTGAAAACGCAAAATCCTGAATTGTGCTTTTCAGAGGAGCAGTTAAGAAGAAGTTTAATAAGTTAGCTTCCAAATAAAATAAAGAAACCAGCCTTTATTAAATTATATGGAAGGGGGTCAGAGATTAAAAATCCTCTGCCTCTCATTATTAGACTTGAGATGACAGATTCATTCCAGAGCACAGAAGGAAATATATTATCCCAAAACAGGATATGAAGTTCAGTCCCAGTAGATTAGTCTCTGTTAAGTAAATTTATTGTCTGATCTTTTAACTCTCCACCAAACTGCTACCCAAGATTCTCTTCCCTAACAGTATTAAAACCCCTCTTCTTCTGTTCCCTCCCCCTCCCTTTACAGCCCTGCCCCCAGAGCTCCCCAAAATCCAGATTCTGGACCCATTCCCATCAGGGCTCTCTCCAGGGTGCATGAACCTCCCAGAAAAACAGGGAGGGAAGGGAGGAGGGAAAGGACTGACACCCGCTAATAAAAGCAGGCTGTGCTCTGGAGCGCTGGGCAGGGGAGAAAAGCAGGATAAAAGTTTCCCTGGGCTCAGAGAGCAGCAGGCCTGTGGTGCCTCTGCCTGTCTTTGTGTGGGTGTGTGCCTGGTAACCACTCTGTAATTTGGGTACAGGCATTGAGGGGAGCCTTCAAAAGAGCCCTGCTCGCACTGGTACGTTCTGGGAAGAATTAAATGTACTGTGTGAGGTTAGAAGGCACATCAAACAAAGAGCAACTCTATCCCCACTCTGTTTACCAAGGCAGAAGCAATCTTCCATACAATGATACATTTCTAATACACTGTTTAGTCTGACTTTAGACTCCATGAAATTATTTGCAAAGACAGGGATTCCTAAAAAATTCCAGTAAAAAAAAGGCACTTTCCCTCATCCTCCCTTTCATTCCCTTCATTGCATGAAATTTAATTGTATAATTTAATTGAATGAAAGAGCCACATTGTGGCATAGCCAAAATAACAAGAATTTATTTCTGAATGCTGCAGTTAGAAATGTTTCTATATGGGCTCAAAGATGCTTCTGTCACCTAGGAGGACAAATATTTCACAAAGATCACAGGTACAAGATGCAATACCCCTGCTGCTCGATTCCCTCTGTTAGAATGCTTGTGATTTCTTCCTCTAACAGGAAATTTTAAAAATATTCCTACCAGGTACTTAAGCTCAGCACTTTGCATGCTTTCATGCAGAACTGTGATGTACCATCTTTATGCAAGGAAAGGTTGCAGAGAGCTTGGTCTCACCAACAGAGTGTGCTGTCAGTTCGTTATTAGATCGAGGGCAACATCATTAACAGAGAAATTTTTTTATTATTTTATCTAGTGATCTATTGCAGTTACCCCATTGTATAATAAGATGTTTAAATAGCTATCTCCACTTAAAACAATTGATTTTCACAGCATCTGCTGTAAAATGCCTTTCTTGGCTCCATCCTGCCTGGCTGATGATGAGTGCTGAGCTGCACAACTGTTTCTGTGCAAACCCAGCTCTTATTTACTTTGGGGGTTTTCTGTTTCTCTTTAGACTCTGCGTGGGGAAGGCATGGGAATCACAAACAACACATTTGGCAACTCTTCACATCACCAATGGTTAAAACAACCAGTCCTAACCACAAAAGTATCCTTGTGTAGACTATTTTCTCCTCAAATTGAATAATTCTGAGATTGTTACTTGCTCAACTTACACTCTACCATTTCAGCTCATTGTATTTTCACCATGTATAACATGCAAATATTTATTACAGAAATTTATTTCTAAAGCAATCATTGTGGAACAAGTTCAGGATAAAAGATATTTAAGAAAATAATCCTGCTCTATTTTCTGTACACCTTTGGTTCTGTTTTAATCCAGAACTTCTTTTTAATATTTAAAGAGATCTTTAACAGATTTGATGTTATTGCAATGACAGACTGTTCCTCAGATTCATTTTCAGTGAACCCTTAACACCACAGTCCAGCAAAAAAAGCTCTGTACTCCTCTCATTGCACTTGAATGCAAACAAGACACACATAAAACAAACCCTTGAAGGTCTCCAGCCAGAAGCCTGCATAACCCATTATATTATATTCCAACTTCCCTTTCCTTGGAAATTCATTCTTCAAGCAATCACACATTTGTAAGTAACCAAAAATACATTTGTTTCTATTGATGTGAGGCACTCAGCAAGTGGCTTCCCCCTGCTCTGTGTGCTCACCAGTCATCTGGTGAAAGAGTCAGAGGGGCTGCAGAGGAAACTGATCCACCAGCCATCTGTACCTTGCTCCCAGCCTGACACTCAGGAGACACTTACATCTGCACAGAAATATTTATGGGCACGCTCAGGAAAGGCTCTCACACGGGAGAGCTCCTGGGTGATCAGCTGAGCTGCACCCAGATCCTCTTAGCACAGCTCAGCTGCCTCTGATAACCCTCCTGCTCACTGGAACAGGCCACACAGGCTCTATCCCAAGAAATCCATGGCTCTATCCAAGGAAATTCATCCGGAGAACTAAAGGAATTGAATGCATCCACTGTTAATGTAAATAAGATGACATTAAGGCAAATGTAAAGCAAGCTACACGACAGGGATTTCTGGGGAAAGCACACTATGGGCAGGGTCTGTCCTGGCCAGATGCATCCAGCAGCACCACACAGTTTGCCCAGCTAGGAAAAATGCATGAAATACTCCTTTTTGCCAGTTTAAAGAATACTGCTAACACTCATCTACAAAAATTATATGAAAGGAAAACACAAATGGAGACAGCAGTCCTCCTGCTTGCCTGACTCCCTCTGCACCTCCCAAACCAAGTTCCCCAGTCCTATTCATGGCAGAACCTATGAAACAAATCATCATTTCCATTAAATGCAAGCAAATGAAACTAATCTTTCACTGAATTATAAATATTTGCTGAAACTGGTCTTTTAATGCAAGGATTTTCCAATTACCAGGGCAGGAGAACAAACACTGATTTTATGTAAGCAAAAATTCAGATGCACATCATTCTGTATTAAACACTGAATGATCATTCACTCATGCAGGATAAACAGTGCATGATCACTAATACTTCTATGCTCTATTAAGCTGTATTCTCCAATGAGCATTGCACCACAGTTCAGAGGTGGCCAGAAATATTAAAATCTAAACTATGGAATGCTTCAGTCTAGCCAAGCTGAAAGGTCTCCCTCCAGGGACTGGCTGCTTTCAAAGGTGATGTTGATATCAGCAGTGTGAATGCTATCACTGAACCTTGCTGCTGGAGTGACACCCAGCTCTTGGAGCCATGTGAACTCCACTAAAACTCAAATGGTATTTTCTGTACAACTGTCACTGTCACCCCAAGCAAAAATAAACAAAAGAAAACAGAATAAACTCCCATCAACCAAACCAAACCAAACCAAACCAAACCAAACCAAACCAAACCAAACCAAACCCACAAATCCAATGAAACTTCATTTAAAATCACTAATTCTACCCTTTTCTTTGGCAAAACTTGATTTTACTGCCTATTGCACCAGACTGGAAGGTACTGAATAACAAGACATTGTAAAAGTGCAATTATGGCAAAAGCATTCAAGGTGACTCATTAACACAGGAATGTGGCCTGAATATCACAAATTCTCACATCTCTCCATTTAATCCCACTGGAAATGATGAGTGTACAAACAAAGAACGAAATTCTCCAGTTATTTGCCTGCAGTTCTTTTCCTCCCTGCACAATTAATCACAGAATTAGGTACCTGCTGGAACTCCAAGTGGCTGCAGTGCCCTGAGCGACACGAGGAGCGTGGTGTGAGGTTCACAGGCTCACAGGGTCAGAGATGCCATTCCAGTGCTGTAATTGCAGAGCCATGCTCCTGCTAGCTGGGCCTGTGCATTCCTTACCCTGGCTGTCAGTCAGAGCAGATAACCATCGGGCACTGGACTCATTCTTCAAACAGCATCTCCCAAAACAGATGGAGACAGCTTATGGAAAAAGTGAAAGATGGGTTGGAAGCCTACTCCAAAAAAAAGTTATCATCCTACTAAGTTTGGATTAAAAAGTTGTATTTCATAATGAAAGCCATATACACTGAGAAGGCAAGACAGTAATCGTGCCTGAGAAGGATTGCTTCAGAAATCAGTTTCTGAGTTCAGAAATTAATTAGCTCAGAAACTAATTGAAGTCCCAGCACATTACAAACCTAGATTTACTGGCCATTTTTACTTCTCTCCGAATGAAAATGTGTCATTTCAGGAGGGTCACAACAAAGCCAGCAAAGGAAAATGTAAGGAAATCTCTTCATACGATAAAAATGGAGTGACTAATGTGGATGACTCAGTTTAATTGCATGACTTTCAACTAAGTGTATTCACAGGGACAGAAATAACACTAAATTAAAAGGAATATCTGGGAAAAATTATTTTGGATAAGTAAAATACTTATGCCAGAAAAAATGTCTGGGTTTTCAGAGCAGCATCTTGTTCCCAACTGCATCCAAAATCAGCAGAAATTGGGTTGTGTGTCCTCTCACTCATCACCCATGGGGCAATCCAGGATGGAAGGGAAGCCTGGACTGTCCCCAGTGTAAAACAGGGCCAGCTCCAAGGTCAGATGTGGTTGCTCGTGGCTTTATCCTGTGTGGTCTTCACACCCTCTGAGGATGGAGACTGCACAATCTGCACTCTGGGGTCCACAGCTCTCCTGCCTTCATGGAGAACAAGCCCCACCTTATATCCAGATACTGAGATGCAGGATGCAGCATCAGAGCCCCGAAGCATCCTGAAGATTATTCTGGTTTTGTAGTGAAATTCCAAAGCTGATTTTTCACATATACCATCTAATAGTATTTATTATGCTGTGCTACTCACAGGACTTTACAGTTATCTGTCTTCTGTAGAGGAGAAGAAAAGGAGCTCATGTGAGTCTTCAGGTGCCAGACCTGAAGCAATTGGGGATGGAGAACAGTTGGTGTAGCAGTAAGAGCTCAATTAGCACAAATTTGGGTCTGCTCACCCTCTTCACATGGTTAAATAGAAAGTAGAAACCCCAGATATGTTATCTCTGGCCATCCCTGAGAACATGAAAAAGAAATATCCATCATGTAACCAAGAGATTTCAGTGCCAGTGCCATCAGGAGTGGCAGAATTCCCTGGTGAATTCCAGATCCTTCTCATTCAGAAGCACACACAATTCTGCATTAAGACCAAGGAGGAGGAAAGGGAAGAAAGCACCCTATGATTCTGTGAAATTCAGGAATATGTGGTTATTGCCATTACATTATACATTTATTTAAAATTTTATTTCATAAATATCATATATGTATTTGTAGATAATAAGTATGATTAAACTGCATTTCAGTTTTCTTTCAAACTCTTTTGAGATGCTAAAATATCTGATATTATTCAACTGAATTATGAAGCAGCTCTATTTTCCTCCCCTTAGTAGCTACCAAAACTTGGAAACAATCACTATTTCAGAATGAATAATTAAAATAATTTGAATGCAGCAACATACTAGAAATTCACGACCATAAACTCACAATCCTCACAGCTATCACATTTGGCTGTGTGTACTGAAATGTAAAATAATGAAATTGTGATTGAGATCATAAATTCAGTAACAAGTATAATTGCTAGTCCTACAGAAAACTATTAGAGTAGTAGGTTGATTTTCTTGTCATTCCCATTCTGCATTAAGCAAAAGAAAGAAAAAATAAAATGCAATCAATGTAATGATTTTTGCAACAAGCATCTAATTGATTTTTCTGCCACTACCATAATTTACAAATAGTCCTGTAGTAATTGTTTGGTTTAACTGGATATATCAAACAAATGTTCTGATACTGATATGAATTATGACACATTTTATCAATAGAGAAATTATTTAAAGACAAACAATGAATTCCATAAATGAAACACATCTCACAATAAAAAAAAACTAACATACACTAATAATACAATAGGAAAATAATGGCAATTAGTCTATTCTAATTTTTGATGTCCCTCTTGTCTCACTGAAATTTCAGGGAACATCAGCAGGCAGTACAAACTGAGCAGTTTACAGGTCAGCACACTTTCAGGAAACACAGTTTCCTTCAGGTTTCAAGAAATTATTTCCCTTTTTAATGTGAGAGCCATAGTACATGACATTCATGAACAATGGAAATTTCTCACCAGTGACTGAAATACAGATCTTCAGAGAGACTTGGACCACCACCACATGAAGGAATTATTTTTGTTAACTGACTGAGAGTAATTTATTAATTCTGAGCTGAAGCAATGAAATTTTAGGTCTTCACGCAGAAAAGTTCTGGTGTCTGGTTTCTCTCAATATTTGTTTAGTGAGGTTATTGCTGCCACTGAAAGCAAGAAATGATACATTTCTGTTGGTTTTTCCTCCTTTCTCCAGCACCTGGTGGTCTGGGACACAACATGGGCAGTGCACCCTCTGATCAGCAGGGATGTCAAATGTTGGGGGCCTCCTGTTAATTAGGAATATTTATCATTTCAGAGCTCCAGGTCTCTCCCTGCTGGAGCCCCTGCAGGATAATCAAACTTGCTCCTGGTAACTGCAATGTTCTGCAAGGAAAGTTCAGATGGTGTCTTTTCCATCAGAATCAGAAGCTGGTGATTCTGTAGTTCTGCTCATTCTGGATTTCAAACCCCTCCACTGCAGCTGAAGACACCTGAGCCAGGTGCTCACACTGTGGCTGGAGCAGGTGCATGCATTCAATAGAAAGATTTAAACAGATACTCTTGCTCCAAAAGTTCTTGAAATGGTGATAGTGAGGTGTTTATGCTCCCATAAATAAGAGGCTACAAAACAGAACCTGCTACTTGATGCTGACCTGTAAAACAGCCAAGGAACTGCCTGCAAGTCCAACCAATTTTAATTACATGAGCAGACTTGCTATCCAAGCTAGCCTCAGCCTTGGAGTTATATCATCTATTATGTCCAGAACATCAACATCTTTCTAGTTTCACATTTCTCAACTTTCCAATTCAGCCAATAACATGAAAGAACATTGAATTTACCAAACAACTGGGGCAATCCCAAGGAAAAATGATGACTCTGAGCTGCAGGCTAACCTCAGAGATTCAGTTTTGTTTGTTTACCTTCAATGCATCTAAGATGCTTCTCGTGATACTTTGCTATAAGCAAATAACTTTTCCAATTGCAGTCTGTTTATACCCAAACCTTGACCCCTGGTAGCCCATAATAATTGCAGTGCCCACTGATCATTACAGAACTGCAATAACCATAGCACTGCATCTTAACTTCTCAAAAGGGTAAGAAGTTATCATCCAAGTGTGGACTACATTTGTGGAAACACCTGAGAGAAAACACATCCAGCTCTGGTTCCACAAGGGCTTTTGTTAAAAGAACCCTGGGGTTCTCTATCCCAGATCCATTGCTTGAATATATAAATATATAAATACACTGGTAATGGCTGCACACACAGCCAACCCAGAGCAACACAGACAAATGCTGCACCAGCAGCAATGCCACAGAACATGAAATCACTGTCAAAATTACTCTCATGGTTCAAATTATTATTTTTTTTTTTTTTTTAATTCACAAGCACATTTTATTTTTCCTTCAGGAAAAAAACATGTAATTTTAAAAATATATTCTTGAAAGAAACCATTCTGGCAAACCACAGCTTTCCTCACTCAATTTTGCAAAACCCAAGATTGAATGTCACACCTTTTTTCAGACAGTGAGACAGATATAAAAATGCAAGAAAAGAGTAAAAATTGTTTGTGAAAACAGCTCCCCTTCTCTCAGGGAAAACCCTTCCAACACATCTGCCAGTCTACTTACACAAAATGAGAATGAAATCTTCAGCTGGTGCAGAGAAAAACATTTTGTGAGATTATTCTGCTCAAATAAGACATCTTCAGATATTCCTGAACACAGGAAGGTGCAGAATTGTCCCTGAGCCCACTTTGAGATCCAGCCTTTGGCAGCCTGGTGACTGAGAGCAACTGAGACAAAAAGTTCTGAACTTTACAGCAATAGCCAAGTGTGCTGCAGCCAGTGCTCTCTCTGAATGCTGTTGAGAAATCCTTGAGAAAACTGCATGGATTCTGCATGTGGAAAACACCTGATAGAAAACACATTCAGCTCTGGTTCCTCGAGGTTTTGGTTTTTTTTGTTTTTTGTTTTTTTTTTTTAAAAAGAACCCTGGGGTTTTGTATTCCAGGTCCATTCTTTGATACCCACTGACAATGGCTGCATACACAGGCAACCAAATTTCTCCAAATTTGGACATTCTAGCAATTTTTACTGGCTGTTTCTTCCCATTAAGAAAACACAATTTCCCTCTTTTTAGAAAACACACCTCATCAGTACAAAGAATTTATTTTGGCAAACATGGACTGTAAGCAGAAGTTTTTCCCTTTGTACAGGAATAACTAACTTGGTTCTTTAATCAGTTCACTGGAAAGTGAGTGTAACTGACTGACTGCAGCAGTTGACAAGTGAAATGCAGTAAACAGGCCCATCAACAGAGGACAATCAATACAATTACATTTTCCCAATATTTTCTCAAAAATATAACACAGGAGGAAAGGAAATTTTGTTGTTAAGAAGGAGGATTGCTGAAACACTTCTTGAACCAACAACTGTTTTTGTTTAATAAGCTAAATGATTCCTTCACATATGTTTTAATGAAGTCTAGCTGCATGCTAATTACACCTATCTGGTTTGCATTACCCAGTTAGCATTTCTTCCATGCACATCAGCAGAGAGGGCCTTTGTTAATTCATAATACTTCACCCACAAATATTAGCAGTCACATCAAAATCCCATACTGAAATTATCTGACATTTACCATTCCCCTGCTCACTGAATGTCTGGGTGTCTTCATCTCCTGTGCCTGATGAACAGCTAACTCAGCAGAGTCTGGATGTGCTCACAGCTGCAGGGCTAGGCTGCCCTACAGCAACACTCTGGGGTCCCTCTTCCCTTTGATAGCAGCATGGCACCACAAGTTATCCCACCAAAGATCAACTTATTGTATTTATATAGTCCTTCCCTTTTCAAGCCAAAGTTAAATGAAGTTGAAGGCAGCATCTACAGGACAACCCGTAGTCCCAGCCTTAAAGGATTAGAAGGAGCCATTGTTTTCATGTCAGACATGTTTTTATAATACAGACCATGTCTATTCTTGTTATTTCATTTTCATCATCACACCAGCTTTTCAGCAGTCAGCCGACCCTTTCCAACACCACAGTTTTAAAGGCTCATAAACATTATCTTTATTATATTAAGAGAGATTCAAAAATTGTAAAACAGATGTGAAGTCGCTGCTGCCAAGAGCCTACACAGTGTGATTCAATAGGATGTGGGTGCTGTAATGTGCTCAAGAAAAGTCATTCTAAAACTCTGAGTTCAACTTGCAGAACAATCATTTTCATCTAGGAAAACAAAAGCTTAAAATAAACTAAGAGCTCCCATCTGCACAGGACTAAGAGTGATCCCATGACCTGACCCTGCACAAAGATGCTTCCAGTGACAGGATCTGCAGACAAAGGAGCAATGAGAAAACAAGGGTGAATTTTTGTCTGTGCTTCTAAGGAAGCAGTGTAATGGAACAGCACCTATCAGATGTCTCCTGGTGAAGAGAGAACACACAAATCTCACCAGTCACTGTGTGTAGTAGCTACAAGTTGGCCAAGTTTTCCCTTCACCCCACTGGCAGGCTTGTGGGGGCTAAAATTCCAGCCATGAGCCCACTGCAGCAGATCAGCTTTTTGTGCTGCTCACATTTCGCTGCCTCTCTCCCAGGGCTTTGCAGAAGCTCCTTCCTCCAGCTGCTCCTGGAGCACTCATGGCTTTTTCTCCTCACCATTTGGAGCTAAGTCAATGCTCTTCCCACAACACAGAATAGATCCTTGCAGCATCAGGGTTTCTTTTCCCATGTCCTCTCAGCAGCCAGTAGCTTTCTGTTTCTAAATTTTCATGCAGAATCCCTCTGTGGTGATATCTGCAGTTTTTCTGCACGTGTCTCTTGGAATTAACCACATTCATCTGTAGGTGGTCAGCTTAATTTCTGAAACAGTTGAGAGCTTTATATAAAACAAATTCAGGGTAGTGTCAAGAAGCAGGATTTCCCCAGATAAGGAAAAGGTTGGTCTTGGTTATTGGGGATTTTTTGTTTTTCTTCAAGACAATCCTGTGCATCTTCTTAGCAGAATCACATAGTGCATGTTCAAAGCCAGGGAACATTTTCACTGGGTGTCCAGGAGGACAGATGGTCTGCTCTGCAGAGCACCCTCCAGACACTCTGTGACACCAAAGGCAGCTTTCATTTCTTATTTAAAACCAAAGTAAACAGCAACATAAAATCCTGATATAACAAACTCACTGTGCAAGTAGGGATGTGCCTGAAGCAAAATTGCCTGATTTCCCTGAAAACATGCATTTTGCTCTTTGGACTGAAGCCATCTCTTTTTCTGTTAGCTCTGCCCCCTCAGGGCCATGCACCATTCAGCTGAATAACTCTAAGGTTCTCACTTGCAGGCAAGTAGGAAGGAGTTTAATGAATCACAACATTTTGTTCATATTTTGCTTGGAGGAAGCATTTTCCACATTTTCTCCCTCTTAGTGGAGTTCAGAGAAATTCCACCCAAACTTGGTATAACTGCTTTATTGAGACCAAAAGTTCACTGTCAGATCCCTGGGTTTCCCCATTGCTCTGCAATGCTCTTTCACCTATTAAAAAACTCCTTTGCAATTCCTTCCCAGTGATACAGGAGTCCCTGGAGCTCCAAACCCTGCTGTTCTTCAATGACAAAGAGAGAGGTTTGTGGGGTTAAGAGCAGTGAAGGACACAGCCCATGCCAACTGCTTTTGTCATCCCCAGTAAAGGTTGGCAAGCTGGAAATCCAAGCCTGGTTGCTCACAGTTGTTGCTTTGAGTCCTGCATTGCTCCTCCTTGGTTCAGAGAGGGGAGAGCTGGCATTGTGAGCCCCCCAAATGGCTACTTGAGGCAAACATGGCCAATGAGGAGCAAAACTCCAGTTTGACTGCTAAACTGGGAACTGGATTTATGGAAATAACTTGACAAAACAACAGAATCACTTCAGCAGTGAGAGGTCCCTTACTGTGGCTCCAAGGAGTTGGAGAAAAGCCAAATGTAGCACAAATTCACTGAAGAACTGTGCTAACCCTGCTGAAACAGAATGGAAAGGATGCAGAGACATGTATGGCTTAGATATAAACCTTCTCATAAAGAAATCTATTCACTTATTTTGCTTCTTTCAAACTTGTAATTAAAAGTTCAGAAATGTGGAGCTTTAAACAGAGGAAATTAGCTTGAAGGCATGTTCATTTGTCATATAAAAGGGTCTTTCATTAATCCCTAATTAAATATTTCTCCACACTTAAACCAGTTAGACATACAAATAAAAATGAAAACACAAATATTTTCCACGGAAATGCTATATGCAGCTCAAAGAAATAAAAAAAGTGTCCAGTTCTACATTTCCTTTGTTTTTCCTTCACTAATCCCTTTCCATCCAGGCAACAGCTCCTGAATGCCCTGATGAACAATTTACTCCTCATTTCCAAAACACATTAAAAATAAACCAAGAAGGTATTTGCTGCCTTAGAAATAGCTCTTCTTTCCAAAATTACTGATATACTTTCTGAAAAAGTTCATACACTGAAGGTAAAGAAAGCACTATGACAGATGTATGTGAAAAAAAAAAAAATAAAACCAAAGCTCAAGATGGGTGGAACAAAAGCTCTTGATGTTTACACATAATTCCTTTTTCTTTTCTTTTTTTTTTTTTTTTTTTTTTTTTTTTTAAACAAGGAGAATAATGAGCCTTAAAGATGTAGAGAAGCTTCACAGGAAATTTTTGTCACTAGTAATTTTTTTAAGCTTTTCTTAATAAAAGCACAGTAAGAGCAAAGTGCATTCAGTAGCAAAAGATGATTAAACTACCAACCCTTCTTTCGCATTTTTCCATCTTGTTTTCACCTCAACAGATCAAACAAACTACATTAAAAGCATTATGAAGTTACCCAACAAACAAAATGCATGAAAAAACATGTTACAAAGAAATACATTTTATACTTAGAGAACAGCTTAGCATATGAGTGGGGTAAAGGAAAATTTTCGCAATGAATTTAATGCAAAGAAAATTCACAAGTATAAACCAGTTTCATATAATAAAAATAATGAGATGAACAGACATCTCCAGCTGAGGCTCATCTCTCGACTTCTTTTCTTGCTTGTGGGTTGATTTTTTCCCCCTTTATAAAACTTTTCATCTTGTACTTGACATTCATGACATGGGTTTTATTAATTGGCAAAGCAATCTATGGCTGCTGTTCCCCCCATTCCCATGTCAGGGACCACAGTCAGGTGTGCTGGCACAGAGCACTCAATGTCACAGGGCACTCAAGTGTTACAGGGCCCTCCTGTCACCCTCTAAAATCAGTTAAAAGTAATTATGTTTTATAGGAAAATACAATTTTTAATTCTTTTCTTCTTTTTAAGGAAATATTTTTAATTTAAATACAAAGCTGTACTCGTCAGGAAGTGGAAGTGTAAATTTGTTTTGGTTTTAATTGCAAATTACATTCTTCATTTCCTTCATCTGTTCATAAAAGAAAATCTATATTCAGAAACACATTTTCCTAGTCTGTCCCTCCTGAAATTTCCTCAACTTCAGAAGGAGTTGCAAACAGCAGAGAAAAGTAAAATTATTGCTCCTCTCTGCTATGCAGGGACACAGGGCAGAGCAGCAGATACCTGTGAGCAACCAGGACTAGCCAGAATCAATTCAACCTTTCTTTTTTTCCCCCACCCCAGAAATTTTAGAATTTAAAAACTAAATCACTTGTTGCTGTAAAGAAAGCCAAGCCTTTGGTATAGCCCTGTTCTCATTCAGGTCAGTAGAGAAGCTTGTCTCTATTCCAGCTCATTCTGTGTTCTCAGGCTCTTTTCTCTTAGAGATGGGCAGAATCTCACTGAGATGGCAGGGCAAGCTGGGCTGACACAGAAATCAAATAAAAATCCATCCACAGCATGGCACAAGCATCACTGGCTCCAGGGTGAACAGCAGTTTAATTAAATAATGTGCCAGCCTGCCCAGCCATCCTGCACACACCCAGGGTGCCCAGCACAGGCAGGGGGTGGCTGCACCACAGCTGGGGGAATTCTCCTCCTCCTCCCCACCCTCATCTCTCCCACATCACATTTGTACTGACTTCTCCACAGTTCTGCAGAGTCTCTCATTCAGTGCTCATCCCCAGCTGCTGTCACAGCAGCCCCAGCTCACAGGGAAGGGGAGCAGCTGAGCTCCCCAGCCTGCTGCAGAGTCCTGTTACAGGAAACACTCACTGGCAGAGCTGCTGCTGGGTAATGCTGACTGACGAGCACTGACAGCTCTTGTCAGGGTTTGGCACATGCTGCAAAAGCAGAGGGAGACTGGGGAAGCACAGCAGCAATCAGTATTGAGACATGAGTTATCAGATAATTCTATTTCCTGTGTTAGGGAGAATGTGGGAGTGTGTCCTGCAATCTGGCTGTAGCTAGCAGGCACCACCTCTTACTCAAATTTAAACCTTTTGAAAGCTCCTTGAAATGTAACCAGAGATTGCACCAGAGGTTCAAGCCAGACAGGGCTTCTGGATATTTGTAAATGTTTTCTGGCATTATTGCTGTGCCATTGGTAGCAACAGCAAGCCCAGAAACAGAAGCATCTAAGTAGACACAGGAAGAAAGCAGAAATGTTGCAGAGGATGAAAAAACACAAGGGTAATGGGAGCTTTCCATGGAAAGCAGAAAACATCACATCAGGAGGAAAGGCAGAGCCACATCCAAGGGTGGTGATGCCTTGGGGTGGCTCCCCAGAACAGAGGCTAGACAAGGTTAAGAGAATAAAAGCAGGCATTTATTGAAGGCCTTCAAAAGGTACATCCTGGGCAGTCAAAAGCCTCCCAGAGGCTACACCCAAGATGGACAAAGGTCATGGGTTTTTCAGACAATTTTAAGTTTGGTCCATTTACATATCAGGGTTTAATCCTCCAACTACAGCTGCAGGTAATGTAGTCCTATTCCCCCAGTTTGCTCCCCTCAAATTCACTTTTGTTCATACTTTCCTGGGCCTGAGGCATTAGGGTGTCCTTGAATTCCAGGCCTAGAGGGATTATTTTGTCTGACCAAAATGTGAAGAGGGTGAACTCACACTGTTTGGAGGCTAGAGTTCTCTAATGCAGTACAGGACTTGAAACATAAAAGCTGAAATCCTAAGGCATCAGTGTGATCAGCAGCAGATCTGCATGGCCAGGCAGGGAACCCTAAAGAGAGGGACAAGAGTTCCCCTGAGCAGAGGGAAATGCCAGCCCCAGAACTCTCTGCAGCACTGACCACAGCAGCCTCACATGCAATGGCCTTGCAGGAGCAGCAATGTGGATTTTATTGTTTAACTTCAGAAGCAGAAACTGCAGGAACATGAGAAAAAGAGTGCCTTGAATTCTCAAAAAGGAGTTCAAAGGGGCAGTTGACAAAGTCCACATTGGGCAGCACAGCAACTATTTAAAGACACTGCACTGAAGATTGAAGGAAATATCAGAAGCTGCCTTAGAAGGACCAAGAGAAAGCCACGGCTTTGATTAATGATGCCCCAAGGAAAGAAAACATTTTACAAAAAGCATCAAAAGGTCCAAATGGTACAGGAAACACTACATAGCCCAACAGGTTAAATGCAAAAACACAACTTTGCAAAAAAACTCACAGAAATTGTCAAAAGCAATGAAATATTAATTTATCAAAAGTAAGAACCCTTGCAGAAAGCCTAAAGGACCACACAATAATCAACGTATACACGTGGCATTCAGAGATAATACCAGAGCAAAACCAGAAGAAACTTCCATCATAGCCAGGCTCCTGCTGAAGGGAAGTTTTCATCTCAGGATACCTCTGCAGAGGGAAGAAACAGCCTCCACATTGGAATGATGAGGTGTGGCTCTTAATGAACCCCAGCAGAGCTAACTAAATAGTGAGAGGAGATTCAGGAAAAGACATAACCCAAAAAGGAATTCTCACTTGATCAGAATTCTCTGCCCCCTCACAGAACTGTGACTGTGGGTACAGACCCAGCAATACAAGTCCAAGTTCACACAATTATAGAAATTGTGTGAAACCTCTGCTCAGTTCAGACCTTCAAGTGCAAACAGGGCTCCCATCTGCCATCCTCTGATGCCCTCAGAGTGTCCTCCCACCACATTTAAAGGCAAAGGGGAGGAGGAACATCCACTCCAGGTGATGGCAAAAGAAGGAGATTCACCAAGCCAACAAGCAGGGCACAGAGAAAACATCAAATGCCATGCACAGAAAATGGTAGGACTGGCAAGAAATATGATTTGGTAGCCAAGTTTATATTATTTTTTAATGGCAACTGTGTTCCTCAGTTAAATCTGAAAAATCCTGTCCAGGGAGAAAATGAAATATAGAAACAGAGCTGAAGTTGAAAGATTCTGGGAAGAAGAAACCAAAAATTTTGGTGACAATAGCTTGGCAATGCTTGAGATACTTAAAACAACTGGCACTGATGAGAGCTAACTGAAAAGAATTTCTTGACTTTTATATTTGACTTCAGAAAAAGGTTCTCAAAAAACTTTTAAAAATTAGTTACAAGCTGACTCAACAGATAACTTTTCACATTAAAAAAAACCAACCCAAAACCCAAGAAATCAAACTTCCTTTTTACACAGAGAAATTGACCTCAGTCAACCCAATCCAGCTGGCTGGATTTTGACTGACAATATGATTGGAATGACATACTCCTGCAGGTTTTGGTACCCAGAACTGCCAATTTATTCCATTTCCAAAATAACACTACTAATACTTGAGTTTCACTGCCCAAATTTGAGAAGTAAAATGACAACACAGAAATATTTTAATGCTGTGAATGAGGACTGTGAGTTTTGGAAGCATTTCCTCCCCTGTATAAACCAGCCTGGCATGTTTTCCCTTCCCTCAAGTCATATTTTTCCAAGCCATACTTGTACCAGAGGTGACACCATTTCTCTGTAGACACCCCCACAGCAGCCAGAGATTCAGGTGCAAATCAATCAGCAACTCATCTTACAGCTCAATATGTACAGAAAGCTCAGCACAGGAAAATGCACCACTGCCAAACAGCCACGAGGTACATGAGAACCATGTGGGCCATTTACTGCATTCATTCCTCCTTTCTTTTGCAATTTAATTCCCTGAGTTGTGTGAATGGCATCAAAGGAAGTGCCAGAAACCTTACCTGCCTTTTAGGCAAAGAACATGGAAAAATAATAACGCGAATATATTTTTTCTACAGAAATTATTAAATGCCCAAATCATAATCCAGTATTTTCCACAGATCAGCTTGAAACCATTTCATCATTCCAAAGCAGGAGTGTAATCTTTGTGCCACTTGCAAAGATTTAGGAAATGTTAGGAGAGAACATTTGTTTGATTTCCATTCTGCAGGGACTTGCACACTGCTGTGTGCTCAGTGCACACCAATTTGCAAATTAACATACAGAGACTACAGACAAAGCAAGGGAAACTGAAAAGCTGCCTGGATTCTTTTCCTACTCTCATGTTTTGCTGCTGAGAAAATCTCTGGGTCTGGCTTTGGGCCTGGCAATGGTCTGTCAAATTAATCAGAGGAACGACAAAGGGGCTGGAGTTGAGCAAGACCAGCAGGGGAACCCCTAAAGCCTCTTGCCAGATACAGCAGGAGTAAATATAACAGGAGAAATATTCCAGGAATATGCCAGGTCTGCAACCAGTAAATAGCAACACCTTGGCAGCCCCAGCCCTGCCATCCCCCTGCAGTCATCACATCACATGCCTGGGGAGATTTCTCAGTCAAAAAACCACAGCAGCCTCTAACCACTCCTGGCTTAAGCAAAACATCATAAGGACTGACCCCTTCCTGCACTGAAAAATTCCCTTTTCCTCATTTGTTTCTTTCTTTCACACAATACCTATAACATGCTACTTTGAGTGCAACCTTGGTATTAAGGCTGTCACCAATAAGACCTCTAATTATGGCCTATAATAACCTTTCATTGAGGCTGTGTCTATAGAAAATACAATTTTTTACTTAGAAGGAAAAAAACAAAACTATTTGTGTCTTTCCCAGTGGTATTAAGCCTCCTAGCTCATATTTTTAGCTTTTGCAGTTACAGTACAGGAACACTTAGCTAGGGTAACATTAATATTTGCTTCCAGACATTTAAAAGATATTTTCATTACTTTTCTAGTAGGAATACAAACATCAGATAAAACTATGGGACAAAAGTATTTAATATATTATGCAGCAACTGGTGCAGAAACATGACCAATAGTGCAAGAACAGCAAAGATCAATCTCTTCAGTACAACATTGCAGCATTCCAGTTTCAGGAAGTGCCCTCATCATGATCCATATAATTCTGTAGGAGTACAAAAGTGAGATTAGAAAGGATGCCTACAAACTAGTTTTACACTTTGGTCTAAAATAGGCTGAGATATCTGCCATAAAAGCAGTAACCATCAATTAGATTTACCACAAATGTCAAACATATGTTTAAGCCAAACCAAATCCTATCACAACTGTGTTAAAACTCAGGAGCAAACCAGTCCAATTTCGTGTAAAACTTCATTCACACAACTTGTGATGCTTGCCTGAAGGAGCTCAGTAAATGAATGAAAACATTTATAGCAAGTTAATGGGAAGCATAGCAAATTCTCCCAATCCCAGCTTTAAAGGCTGTCTCCACAGAGGGACATTAAAAATCCGTGTTTTCTCAGGCAGAACTTGTGTGTGCTGGTGCTCTGGTCTGGCAGGGCTTTTGCACTGGTTCCTTTGACAGAAATGCAGGAGAGTTCATGAGGAGCAGCACTGTCAATCCAGAACACAAAGTGGGTTTATACTCAGACAGGATGGTTGAAGCCACTCACACATGGCTGGGAACCATGCTCAGCCAAATTTTACCTGTGCTTTTACCCTCTGCCACCCTGAGTTTTCTCTGTGGAAAAGTGAACTATGCAGGTAAAGTGTTATTCCAACCTAAAGCTATTGCAAAAATTGCTGACAAAATAGTTTAATGAGTTGTTTGTGATAAAAGCTTGAAAGTTGCAAGTCCTCAGCTGCTCATTTTTCTTCTTTTAGGAAGCATTAGAAATATTTGGTTTCCATACCATTCCCACTGCAAACCAGGCATTTTCCCAGTGCCAGATCCAACATTCCTCACAGCTTTTGAGGATTAAGTCACTTTTACTCTTTATCCCACACATGAAAAATAAAACCAAAATTAGCATAGCAAGCCAAGAAATCAATATTTTAGATAAAACTTCATGAATGATGAACAGAAAAAATAAAGTGCAAAATAAATTTCAATAATACATTAAAATTATGTTTAAATGTTCTGGTAATTGCACATTCATGCTTAGCAAAACATTTCTCCTAGATACTCTTCCAACCCCATCTTGGAAACAGTTGTCTAAGAATCTCCAAAGTCCCACAAATGGGGACTTGGCTTTGTACACGGTTTATGAAAGACAATGATAGTCAGCTAATTGTTCAACAGCATCAAACACACAACTGAAAAATTTTAGTAGTTAGAACTCTTGAGAAAAGTTCCTATTATTGATTTTATACCACCTTATTCACCAATTTTTTCAGCTTGGGCATTGTAAGCATTCGAGGTTTCAAGCTTCTTACATCCATTAGGGCTTTAAAACCTCCAAATGAAAGCTTTATTCACAGGTAATGCTTTGATTCTAGGGACAAGAATTTTGTGAAAGTTACTTCAGTGAGATTAGAGCTAATATCACTGGATGGCTTTTAGCACTAGTTACCCTTTTCTGCTCCAGTGCAGAGAGAGGTGTGGCTGAAGCTGGTGGAGCTGATCCCTGCCCACAGCCAGCATGGGCAGCAGGATGGATTGGGGACCACAGGGACACAGTCCCTCAGCACTTGTGAGCACCTGCTGGGTCCTGTCCTTTCCTCTTCCTTCTGGGACCAAGAATGGAGATGAGTTGTCTCTTGGCAGGCTAAGGGTGACTGAAATCAAGGTGTGGGACTGTGATAACGTGGTGACATCTGCTGTATGGTGGGACTGGTCACACCAGGAACTCTGACTCTGCTTTTGGTGCTCAGTATCACCAACACTTTCTCTGTTTTTACCCAGACATAGTTACAACTTTATATTAAACTATGAGACTGTTTCAACCACACACAAACCTATGAGGTTAACATGGGATTCTGCAGTTCTAAGGGCTCATTAAAGTGATTATCAGGGTACCAGCCAGGTCTTGTAGCTTAACAACCATGGCTTACTATTAAAAAGCTACAATAAGTATTATTAAAAGAAAAAAAAAATCTCAAAACACATCTATTCAGAGAGACCACCTGTTGCTAATAATACCTAAATTCAAATACCTCACCCAATGTTTTGCTGTTGTTATTCTAAAACCCAGACTCCAGAAGCAAACACGAACTACATTTCACATAAACACTTTGCCAGCTGAAGGCCTCAAGAACAGGCTGCACAGGGGATAATTAAACAGATACTGCCAGAAAGATACTGAAGATGATACTGCCAGGAAAAACCAAGCTGGCAGCTGGAAGACACCTCTGCTTCAGCTGGGATACTGCAATGGAGCTGTTGAGCAATGTGCTGGGACAGTGTGATCATCAGGGATGATGCCACAGCTCATCCATGGGTTTGTCAAGGCCACTTTGGAAGTGCTGACTTCCAAAGGAAATCACACAGATTCCTGTTCTTCTTTTATCTGAGGAGGAGAAGCTGCTGGCCTCTCCCACCACCAAACTCAGCAACCTGCTCAGAAATGGGAAGGAAAAATCCCTGAGTTTGACAGAGGAGCATGTGGAAGAACAGCTTAAGCCAATTCCTGACCTTTGCCTGCTGTGGGTGAGGGATAACACATTCTCACTGCAACAACTGTCTGATCCATGAGCACATTGCTCAGCTCCAGCCAGTGCTGTGCTGCCAGAGCCAATTCATGTCACACGTGCTGCCCCAGCGCCGGGAGAAGGCAGGCTCGAAACGTTCCAGATGAAACAAAGCCTTCTTGTGCAGAGAGAGTTTGATGGGAGCGTGGGGAGAAAGGGAGAAAGCAACACCCTTCCTCATAAATCAGGGAGCCTAGCTTTTGGAAATTGCCTCTGCTTTAACAGGGATTACCAGCTCCACAGATTTGTTGCCATATGCTCAGTGAGTCACTGATCTCTTGGAGGCAAAGAACCCATTGGAAGCAGGAAAAGTAAGGAAAAGGAAATGTAATGATTTTTCTCTCTCTACACTCATACTGAAATCTTTTATTTTTGCTGATGACACTGAAGTTTCAAATTTATTAATGACCATTTTTCACTAGGACATCTGAAGAGCACTAAGTCTTCATCATCATCTTCACTGTTATCAAAGAAATTGCCAACAAATGAGAGTAGGATTCTCTTCTTCCAAATGTGTTTGCATCTGATTACTGGAAAGACTGAGACTGTACAACCAATCAGGTTCACAGAGGTCACTATACAGCATTTATAGAATGGGCAAAAACTAACCAACCATCATCTATAAACCTTCAGTCTTCACACCTCAGAAAAACAGGCAACCGCCTTGTCTAGAAGTGTATAAGGAGGGGTTTGTCTGGCCATGGGCAAAGGCACAGCATGGAAGCCTTGTCCAGTGTTACCAACCTAGGTTGTCTGGATGTGCTACAGGTCAAAGAAAACAATTATGCAGAAAATATAAAGGGCAGAGCACAGGGAATAATACTTAGGTTCTCAAAAACTAAGGAAGAAGAGCAGCAAACCAGCTGATGGGACTGCCTTGGGGCACTGCTACACACACCTGCTCTGTCTGCAGGGGCTGGGTGAGGGCACGAGGATGGGGCAGCCACCAGCCCAGCTTCACTGGGCATGGCCAGAGGGGCTTTCCACAGCCTGGGCATGGGGTTGGAGAGACATTAACACAGCCATGGGGCTGGGCAGACAGACATTAACACAGCCTGGGCATGGGCTGGGCAGAACTAACACAGCCATGGGGCTGGACAGAATTAACACAGCCTGGGCATGGGCTGGGCAGAATTAACACAGCCTGGGCATGGGGCTGGACAGAATTAACATAGCCATGGGCTGGACAGACATCAACACAGCCATGGGGCTGGACAGACAGACATTAACACACCCTGGGCATGGGCTGGGCAGAATTAACACAGCCATGGGGTTGGAGAGACATTAACACAGCCATAGGGCTGGACAGACATCAACACAGCCATGGGGCTGGACAGACAGACATTAACACAGCCTGGGCATGGGCTGGGCAGAATTAACAGAGTCATGGGGCTGGACAGACATCAACACAGCCATGGGGCTGGACAGACATCAACACAGCCATGGGGCTGGACAGACAGACATTAACACACCCTGGGCATGGGGCTGCACAGCCAAAGCATTGCTGACCCAAGGTGTTCTGCTGCCTGTGAGCCACTGCACACAAAAGCAGCTCCATAAATTACCACCTTCCCATTAAGTCATGGGGAATATTCTGGCATTTAACTAGTTTACTGGTCTAAGAGCAAAGCTGTTGCTTGCCATCACTGCCATTTCAGACACCCCATTCTGAAGTCATTTAAGGCAGTAGATGTGCTCCCTTCTAGAAACTTCACAGTGCATATCCTCATTAAGACCACATTAAGTGCATATCCTCATTTAAGACTGAAAGTTTAATTTCTTTGCCAGAACTTCTGAATTTAAAAATCCTAAAAATAATCTCTTTTTCCCCTCAGCAGAAATACTTTGAGATTTCTTAAAAACTGCATAAGGAAAAAAAGTGCATTGCTCATGAAGTAATTACCATTGCCTGTATGTGTTCTATAGGTGCAGCCATTAAAACATCCAGACTCACCTGGCTGTGGCAACAGTCTTGAAGGATATTTAGAAGAATATTTCCCTGAAGGCACAGGTGCAAATAGCCAAAACAAAGGGCTGCAACCTAAATACTTAATGAGTACAAAGCCAAAGAAAAGGAGACTTCTTTCACCATATTTTTTTTTGTTGATTTGTCAAAGGAGAATAAATAAAAAAACTCTTCTAATATTTAAGTATCAAATGCTGAATCATCCAGAAAATGAACAGCAATTTACAGGATAAATTTATGTCACACAGATATTCTGATCTCACATCAAGTAGAGTGAGGGCTGCTTTTGCTAATATGGATTCCTCCCATGATTTCTATTTCCTCTCAGCATTTTCTTTTCCCTATCTCACTCAATGCAATTTTACATACTGAAAACTTCTAAACTGATTTTTAATCCAAAAGAATATGAATCTTTAAAGGTGATGTGAGATGCAAATTGCTCACTTACTCCCATAAGTGGAAGAAGGAGGAAACAAGCACTCACCACTTAGAGAAATAACACTCCTTTAGCATTAATTATTTACTATTGGCAGTCTAGGAGCCTTGCAGTGAAAGGTGTTCTTAATTACTGACTAGACAATTAAATATTCTTGTTGACAAGAGTAAGATCCAATACTTCCCATTAGATATTTGTGTTGCAATGTTAAAAATGGTTGGGTTTTTTCACAGGTTATATATTCTTTGTTGATGTTTTGGGTTTGGGGTTTTATTTGGTTTTGTGCTTTTCTCCCTTCTTTTTTCCCCCTTCTCTATTCTAGACTTTTAAAATTTTTTACTTTGGTTTGGGGTTTTTGCTTTGACTGTCCTGTGTCCCTGGTTTGCTCATTGGTCCCATTGGGGGTTTTAGAGCAGCCCCACAACCACTGCTCTGCCCCAGCCTGTGCACTGCTCAGGGCTCCCCCCTGCCATGGAGGGCAAGCTCTGCTCTTCCCTTTCTCTTCCCTCTGAAATGAGAACCTTTACTCACTCACCCCACACAAGCTCCCTCCTAATTAATTTTTGGCATCACAGTTCTGCCCCCCTGGCAGATTTCATGCTGAAGAATGAAGCAGTAGAAGCCCTACACCTCTCACAGGCCAGAAGGAACTGAGCTCTTCTCTCCATTGATGCCTTCTGGACCACATGGACTTTAAACCAGGGCATTTATAATTTAGGAAACCTGGAATCTGGGGATGCTACACAAAGCTCAGTGTTCTACTGTGCAAGGCTGGTGAGTGAACCAGAAACACAAAGAAACCTCAAAGTCACAAGATCCCTAGAATGTCTTTATTTCTTGTTGTTTCTGGAAAAAGCATAACTTGTTGGACTATTTTTGGTTTATCTTTTTCTGTGCCATGGACACCCGCTAAGAGACAACAAGCCCAGTGGGTTCACAAGCCCCTCAGTCAAAATGGTGACACTGATTTATGAGGCAGCAAGCCCTGCAAAGAGCCAGACTGTCCCCTTGTGAATTTTCTCTTAAGCCATGGAAAAATATAATTATAAGGAATATATGTTAGAAGGAAGCTGTGGTCTGATGGTTCAATTACCACTTTTACTACAGCATGCTACCAGAGCACATCATCATATGTTAAAATTTCAGCAAGAGAGTCAAAGTCATGTGACAAGTCTTATTTATACATTCTAATTATGCAATTAATAACTTTGATGGAACTGTTTTAGCAATCACAGCAGATATTTGCCATTTGCACAGCAGGGGACCACACAGAGAAATCTGTAATGCTGTAGGAAGCAGAAAACACCTTTCCCCTCTCTATGAAAATACAGAGATGTGTGTTAAGACCATCTCTGTGCAGGAGGTGGCTCCAGTAAAAACCACAGCAGTTTCACATCCCTCCCAGCAATGCCCACCTGAGCTCCATGGGAAATGCCTGGTGTCCTCCACAGCTCCCCTGCCAGGGCTCTTAGGTACTGCTCTAAAAAACATAAATGTAGAAGAGGGCAAAACCTTCTACTTTTAAATGCTGCTTGAAGCTTGGTTTGAACATCAGATGGCAGAACACACTGAGTTCAGTAAGAAAAAAGGGCAATTGTAACTCCACTGCTTATGAAAATCAGCTGCTGACTTCAGCTATTTGATAGGCAAGCAACCACTTTGTGCCCAGTTGAAAATAAATGTTGACACATCAATGAAATTTTACCTTTGGGTTACACAAATATAACCTCCAGCACAGGAGATACAAAGCTCAAAGTAATCTGACCTCAGCAAAGGTCAGCAGGTAATAACCTCACACTGGAATGAGAAGAGCTGCAGGTGGAAGCCAAGACAGCAACAGGTAACTTTTAAAAGAAGAGCCATAAAGAAACTTGAGTATTCTTTTAGTAAAGTGTTCATTAAAATTTCTCACACAAGAGAAAGATACAAGCAGCTGAAAATTCCTTTCTGGAGGTTATTTTTAAGCTCAAAGTATCTGCAAGATGCACTAAACCAAGCAGTGGCACCTGATGCAAATTTGCTTTAAAATATTTTCTCTTGGTACAAAGGTCAGCAGCAGAATAAGACAAAGCTGATGCTGGCAGCTGGATTGTTCCAGAGGCTTTGCAAGTCACAGGTAGCATGGTGCAGCCACTTGTGTGCTTGTGATCCTCAAATCTCCATGTGCTGTACTGATAGAGCCCATCAAAGTATTATTTTAGGTACACTGCTGGATTGCACAGGGATATTAAGATAATTCTGTTTAGTAAAATGACATGAAATTATCTAAATAATTATACACTCTTCCATTAGTAGGTCCTAAAATTTCCAACCACTGAAACAATTTGGTTGACCAAAGGACACTCCAGGTAGCAATTTTGCTGCATCCTAATTTCATGTAGAGTCAAAATGAATAAGCAGCAGAGGAGACTGGAGGCAAGTGCCAGTTAATCACTAATTTAAGATAAGCAAAATCACAAGCAACCACACCAAAATCAAAAAAGCATGTTCATATGTGTACTGGCAGTAGAAATTGTTCTACTTATAGATCAGTTATTTTGTGATGGAAAGTAATTATAGATGCTATACAGTTTTAGGTATCATAATTTTTTTTTTTTTTAAGTGTGTTTCAGGTAGCATAGGCATATAAGGATCTCAGAGAAGAGACATACCAGCTTTGCAATAGTAAATAAAAACTAATGAGATCAAATCCAGGCATATTCTGGATTCTGAGGAAAAAGCTTGCTAAAGGTATAAAAAGTACTACTATGTGTTTTGATAGATTTCAAAAGCAAGAAAACTGCCAGAGAGTAGTAGCAGAGGGGCAAAAAGATGATAAAGATGCAACAGATATGCCCCTGAGGCTTAAGGCCATGGGAGAAATGTGGAAATAATTACACTGGAGTTCAGTAAGTTCCCACTCTGAAGCTTTCCCTTAAATCAGGTGGGAGCCAGAGGAAATGTCACAAATGAAAAGGCAGGGAAAGGCTTTACAACACTGATAAAAATCACAGAAAGATCACCTGCAAGAGGTGTCATTCAAAGAGCAGCCCTGACTCAGAATGACAAATACCTTGGCTTTTATTTTGTTTTTCACTACCTCAGGATAAGCTTCACATGTTGCTCTACCCAGCTGCTTTTAGCTCTTTAAAATGAGCACAACATTTCTGTGTTGACAACTGCAGAGCTCGAGTGACTTCAGCAGGAAACAACCAGAAGGTGACACAGGCAAAGACAATATTCAGAAGCAATTCAAAGGAAACAGACTCCTGGAATCTTGGTATTTAATTGGGAGTGCATGAATCAGGATTAAGACATATACTGACCTAATACAGTGAAAACCTGCTGGCATGGTGTCTATTGAATTCAGTCTTGCCACAAAATAAAAAAATGTATTTAAGTAGCCAATAAGTCTATTGCTCAAGGTGACCTCGCTGTTACACTGTGGTTTAATTTCTGAAAAGCTTTTTGCAAAGTCCTTCACCAAAGACACATGCAAAGACTAAGCAGTCACAGGATAAAAGGAAAGGGTCTCTGTGTGCATTAATAATATTAAAAAGTAAGGCACAGAAGCTGGGGATAAATGGGCACTGGTGCTGAGCAGCCTGTCCATGAAATGAAGGAGTAGATTAGACAACAAGCTTGGTGGGTGATTCAGATTTTTTTTTTTTTTTTTTTTTGATGTAAAAACAAGTTAATTGCTCAGGGCAGCAGGAAGCCTCCTCAAACATTGGGTAAAGTGGAAAATACCTTTATCAAAGTTGAGAAGCTCAGTGTGACATGGCACCAAACCCAGGATAACCACAAGAGAGCTCAAGAAATATGGAATGCTCTCTGGAAAGGACAGAGCAGGCTGTGGACTTCCAGCTTGGGAAGGCTGGACAGTGCACACTGAGATTGCATGAGATATTAAGCAGAAAACAAGAACTATTTTTTACTGCTTCTCATGTGTGGGGAATTAGAATACATCAAATAAAATCAAATAGATAAATCAAATAATCAAATAAAATCACCAGTGCATCTAAACAAGAATTATCTTTTGATAAAGCACATAGTAGCATAAAATTCTTGCTAGAACACCCTGTGAAGATAAAATTTAAAAAAATAAAATACTTGTTCTCAAAACCAAGATACAAATATCTGTGGAGAAAAAAGCTGCACAGATAGAAACCAGAACCCAAACCAACCCAAACCAATGAAACTTGCAGCTCCTGTTTGTGTGTGTGGAATGGCTCTGGTTTCGTGTCTGTGGCTGCAGCAGAGCTGCAAACAGAGCTCGTGTCCTGACCCACCAACACCCTGCCCTGACCAGCTGGACAGTCTCACTGCTCTGTTTGCTCAGTAAAGCCTTACCCACACAAATCACCCCTGATTGCAGCATTTTAACAGGATCAATTCAGCAAAACAAAGCAGAGTTCAAATCACTTGCTGATTACTGCACGCTTTGAATGACAATTAAGGTTAATATTTCAAAGTCAGCACTCTAAGCAGATTTTCTAAGTCTGGAGAAGTGTGTTTTGAATGGTTTATTCTTTGAAAGAGCCTTAAAACCATAATGGCTTTACTGACAAATCAAAATACATGAAGATTTAACCAAGCTAACAACTTTTCTGCCTGTATTTTGTATGTAACTCAAAGTAGGGACAAGTCTCCATGATTCTTCTTACTTGCACATCACCTACACAGTGAATCTACAAGCAGAAGAAACTTATAACTTCAAATGCAAATTCTATTTTTTTTTTTTTTCATGGTGGAATGAGTTATCCTAAATATTCTGGAGCTGAATAAATCATAGCTTCAAGGTTGAACTGTGAACCAAAGGAGACTCACTTCCAGCTGAAGGTCACACGGGGCAGATGTTGTTACACCTGGGAAGCTCCCATAAATCTCATCATGTGGAAGAAAACGAAAATAAATTATTTTCCAATCAGTTTTTATTACAGCAGCATTCTGATCTCTTGGATCTGAGGTGCAAAGCTATCCATCGTCACTGTAGCTTAAAAATTGCAAATTACACACCAGGACTCCAAGCAGCTAAAGATAAAAAGAGAGACAAAGATGATATTCAGATGGCAAGGGATAATATATCACAAGTGAAAAGCAAGGCAGACCAAAGGCACACGAGGAAGGCATTTGAGGGACTTCTGAGGGAACAAGACCAGCCCAGGTCAGTGTGACAGGAAGGGCTTTAGCACCTTGTGCTCATCAGGAAACACCACAAGGAATAATGGAAGGGGCAGATGTGCAGGAGCAAAAGTGAAGGGCTCTGTGGGTGTTTACAGGGGCTCAGCTCCTTCCCAGGGTAAGGGCAGTGTGGGAGGGGAAACTTGTTTAAAAACTCCAAAACTGAGGGCAGCAAAGTCTTGTTTCACAGGCTGAGTGATGGATTGCAGCCTCGCTTGTGAGGATGCTGTGCAGCTGCAGATGAACAGCTTCTGCAGCACACACACCCAGGGATCCCCCTCCTGCCACAGCAAACTGTCACACCTGAGAGCAGCAGACTCACAGTGACCTTTGCAGCAGCATCCTGGGCTGACACCTGAAAGCCAAACCACCTTCCTCAACCCAAGAAAAGTGAATGATGCACAATAAACACGGAGATATCGATCCAAATCACTATTTATTCATATCAATGTAAATAAAAGACTGAATTCAAGAATCATACATACACATAATCAGGCTTAAGGATATCATAGACAGAGCACCCAAGTCCTGTTTGCTCTTTTTTTGAACTTGGTAACACAGACAGTCTGTAAATCCTGAACATGTACTACACTGCAGGCTCTTTTTAGAATTAGGTAGGTAGCCTACAAAACAATTTAAAAAATATTTTTGGATATTTGTCTTTTTAATCTGTAGCTGAAGGATATTCTCACATACAGAATCAAAGCTGAACACAGCTCATTATACCTTCCTACAGCTTGCAGGACTCGAGGATAGAGGTCTCTTTGGTTTCATAATTAAAACCGAAAGACGAACCCTTTCTTTCTGGAGTCTCAAATCCCAGCTCCAATTTCAAACCATTTACCTTGATGTTTATTAAAATCTCAACATGTCCAAAGTATAGAATTACTCAACACTCAGCAGCTGCTTGACCTCTCTCATTTAATCTCCTCCCTAGGTGAATACCCAAATTGAATTAAATGTTTACTAAATACATGACTCAGGGTGGAAGCCAATGCCAGGTCTGAGCCTTTTGCTACGAGGGATGTTGCTGGTGACCAGCAAAGAAGGAATTTGGTTTTCTTTACACCAACAGGCAGTTCTGTGGTAAGAAATATAAAGCTGCCAAATTTATGGCAGAACAAGCAGAAGGAAAAATACTTCTAAGAAGCTTTACAGATTCTTTTGGAATGTATTTAACTGCCATATTTCCATGCTTTGTTATTTTGACTTTATATTAGCAGCCTTCAGTGCAGAAACACCTATGACTTCAATAGCAAACCTTCCAGAATGTACCAGCATCTGTATTTAGCCTGCTCCTATTACAGTGGCTCTGCCTAGGTCAAAGTTACTCATCCAATTAAATCTCAAGACTTCTGCTACAGCTTCTCTGATTTTCTTTTAACCTTTGAAATGAAGAAATACCAGCTCTGTGAGCTTGTGATTCCTGAGTTTGCCAGCCAATTTGCTTCATTTAATCTAAATCTACACCCTCAAACAGAAAAGTCAGAGGTGATCTCAGCCATGCTTCCTTCCCACACATGCAACCAACTCATGGAGACGAAACCAACACAGAGAGTTTCTTGTCACTGACAAAGTTCCCATAACATGTTTGTTATAGAGCAAAATTTCAGACAGAAGAGCTTCCTTTTGGTTTAATTCACTTTGCTATTTTCAGGATCACCTGCTACGTGCTGTGCTCAGGAAGGGTTGGGCTGTGGACATTATAATTTTTTATTTCTTTCTCAATGGAAATATATTACTCTACTCACATTCTTTTCTCAGGGTGGCACTTGAAATCATTGAAGTGCAAACACTCACAGCTATCCTACCATACCCTGATTCATTCCTCATTTGCTATTAAAAAGGAGCCAGTAGCATCAAAACCAGGCAGAAAGTAATTGAATAGTACAGAAGGACACCAAAATTCTGGCCTACCTGCACCTCCTCTGGCAGGTTACAGTGATCCACATGCTGTCAGGTATTAAGTCCTTTATTCTCTGTAGAGGCCAACAGCTATCCTCAAATAAAAACCATGGTACTACCCAAATTTTACCCTCAAAGCAAATTAAGTAACTGTTCTGTCCTTTGGTTTTTCAACATTTCCCACTCATGACTACAAAAGCCATACTCACAGATTTTAGCCAAGTTAACAGGCACAAGTTCCTTCCCCAAACTAAATTACAAGCTGGGTGGTACTCAAAGGATTTATTTATAATAGTGACAATGGCCATAAAAAAACCAAAAAAAAAAAAAAAAAAAAAAAAAAAAAACCAAAAAAAAAACAAAAAAACAGAAAATACTAGAATATAATAAAATCTATGAACTCTAACTAAATTAACTGAAAGAGAATAATTGACTTCAGAGATTTCATATGACAAATACTAAGCATCCATTTCTTGCACAGTACCCCAAAATTCTTTAAGAAAGAAAATTCACATCTCCAGTCAGAGACCTGCTGAGCTCTTCTGTGTTCCTGCTGCAGCACATTATCTATTGATTAAATTTAAATTAACACAGCAATGCCATTTGCCTGACATTTAACTTTCCAAGGAAGTTACATGCCACGTGAATTTTGAAATAAGTTTAGGAAGATAATAAATCAAGCTAACAAAAAGTCCAGTAAAATGTGGCAAGAAAAAAAATCTTGAAATCATTATATGGAAGTGCAGATGTTAGAATGCTTATACTAGATGAGGAAAATCTAAATACATTGACAATTCTAATAAACAAAATAGAGTTAGTTCACAGAATTAGGAGTCATTTGGAAGCATCAGAGCATCTTTATAATGCAGACCTCAGCTCAATCCTAGCTCTGTTATCAAAACTATCCAAACTGAATAAAAGGATTTCTCCACTTCAAAATGGGGGAAGAAAGGAGAATTTAAGTACTCTTTTTCTAGCTATACTATTTATTGAACTTCTGTTTTTCTCATTGTCAAGCTTCTGGGTGCATGAGCAAGCACAGGCACTGATGAAAAACCAACTGGCTTAGAGAATCTTTTAAAAAAATTTTAATGGGGATTCTGGTACAGGGTGCTGCTCTGCCAGCCCTGGCAAGGCTTCTGTTCCTGCTGCCTCACTCTGTGACCTTGCAAGGCAGAGAAAGTCCCACCCTTTCAGCCTCCCTGCATCTGGAAAAAAAAAAATTTAAATCTGAGGCAAAGCTGGTCATGAACTTGAAAGAAACCAGGACTACACTATGTAAATTTGAACAAACACATCTGTATTATTTAAATAACAGCTTCAGACTTCAGACCACATTGATAAGTTTGTCAAAATGGTGCAAGAAATAATAAAACACTGAACTTCAGCTGCTTTCATTTCAGAGGACACAGTAATTTAATGCAGGGGGAATAACCAGACTCGGAAACTGAGACACCAAACCCCTGTGTATCAACAAGTACTTTATCTTAGCATAAATCACTGCAACAGAAAGTCTGTGTTTAATGTGTTTAATGGTGACACTCAAAAGAAAGCAATAATCCACAGAAAGAGATTTCAGAGAGTAAACTGGGCTGGTGGTGAGGTCAGTCCTGCACAGCAGTGATCACTAAGGAGGTGCCAGCACATCTGCTCTCCTCCCAGACTGCACCCAAGGAACAACTTCTGCAAAATGAGTTCCCTGCCCACCCTGGAGCCCAGGAGCACCAGGCAGGGCAGTCCCCACAGCAGCAGGTGGGACCCAGGCTGCACAGCAAACCTGCCCCAGGCATTGGCTTAGAGCAGGAGAGACAGGGGCACTGTGATGGAGCCCAGACTTCACACCCACCCATCACCCACAGCCACCAGAAATCCTGACAGAGACACTGGATCTGATCCCTGCACCTGGTTCCAAGCAGGTCAAACAACAACCTGTGTTCCACAGCAAAAACAAAATGACCACCAGGTCTCTCACTCCCCTTCTGCATCCATGGCAAATGGAAGAACACGCTGCACCTCACAAGGCAACGTTATCTAAGCCGTCTGCAAAAGACATCAGGTACCAAAGCTGAAACACATCTCCATTTGAAGCAGTGACTAACTAGGCATATGCTAGATTATCCCACAATGCCTAAAACAGAGCAACAGACAGGGAGGCTTTAAACTTGCTAAATCCTCTGCTTTTTTCATCATAAATTATGCTCCAGGACACAGGCTGTTATAAATTGCCATTACCAGCAGCCACTTTTCAAGCTGTAACTTTTAAATCTAGCAGAGAACGGGCAAGAAGAAATCTCACATACTTCAAACTAAAGTATACATCCGAGATAAGCCCACAAACCATTGCAGATTTGTACAAGCCTTCTAGCAGTTCTCTGAAGTATGTTTAAGAATAACAAGGCTGAGACTGAAGTGTGAGCCAGAGGAAAAGCAAGCAACACCACTTCAAGTTTCCTTTTCAAGACAAGCAGCAGACACAGTAGTAAAAGGCACCCTGTGAGCTAAGAGATAAACAAGTCCAGGCTGGTCTGGAGCAGGAGGGCTATCTGAGGTCAGCAGCACTGAGGAGGCCCAGGGGAGCCCAAATGACACTGGAATTTGCCTAACCAGGAAGACACACCTCCACCAAAGTCTGGCACAAACCCGTCACTGCCAAGGAGCAGAACACCCCACGGGCTCTGGCTGCAAGCACATCATCTGTTACTGGGGACTGCTCTGAACAACACTGGGGATACATTTCCCAGGCTGAGGGAATAGCAGGAAAGCTTTACAAAGAAAACAGAGCTTTTAAGACATGGGCTGCTCGGGATATTTAACAGCACTTCCATCTGGCCTCGCTTCACTTTCCACGCACGTTCCCCCAGCACACGTGCAAGCCTGGCTGCTCCTCCTGCACCCGGAGCAGCACCAGCACAGCTGGGCTCTGGGAAGCTGCTGCTGTGCAGGGCAGCCAGAGCTGAGCCTCACACTCCACAGGGGATTAAGGTGAGGTGAACTTATCATTAAGGGATGAAGAACATCTTTTTTCACGGGGAACAGGTGACATAACACGGATATAATGTGAACCTACATCACTCAAGTGAATTTCCACATGAACATCCTTTCTACTTCTGTATTCCTATAGACTGGAGTGCTCTGGGGACAACCCCCTGTCCTTGAAAGTACCTGTGGCAGAGGAAATAATATTGCTATGCAAAAAACAGCATAGAAATGCTGTCCATCTAAACAGACCATAGACTGGTCCAAAACAACATCTTAAGTTGATTTTTTTCTCTTAGGCTGGCCACACACAGATCAGGAAAAGACAAAAGTAGAGCAAAGGAAGATAGAATAAAGTCTAAGTTAGAACAAAGTCAAAGATTAGAAGAGGATATGAAGAACTACCATACACAAAGTGGTACAAAGATCAGAGAGTCACAAAGCTAACAACAAAATTTTAAGAGAGAGTGGCATGGCACCAAAGTGTTAGCAATCATGAAATAATTACAAAGTAAATTACTTCAACAAATTGCCAAGTGCAAATTAAAACCTATCAATTCATTAAATCTGTACACACTGTAAATAAGATGTTAGAAATTACTAGCTTTTAATTAATTTTATTCTGTAAATTTAATAAAATTCTACTCCAACAGATCCCCCACCTCTGCAAACAGGGCTGCTGGCTGGAGTTCTGCAGCTCTGTTTAGCAGTGTATATCATAACAGTCCCAGCACCTTCGCCAAACCCAAGTCAAGCAGCTCTAAAGCAAATAGCACCATTTTCAACTGCAGGAAACCCAGGAAGAGCTAAAAATCACATGCCTCTGTTAGACCACCCAGGGTTATACAATGCCCTGGTTTTGGGAAATGCTTGTAAAAAATCCCATCAGTGTTAACACAGAGAAGGCAGCAAACAAGTCCTCATGAATTCATTTTGATGGCAACAGATCAGAAATTATTTTCCCAGGTTTGGATCAAGGCAGGGACATTCCAGCAGCCCATGGCTGAGAGGGCCATGGGCACACACCCAGGCTCACACCCTCCCCTGCTCCAACTGTGCTTCTATACAGGATGAATTTTTTGTCCCAGAAAGCTTTAACAACCACAGAAAGTCCTGCTCCCTCTAAAAAAAACCCTAGAGTCACTCAAACAGGATCCTCTAAAGTTCCCTAAAACGGGAAGTATTGTATTAAGGATTTTTCCACCTGTGTATCCTCCGTAGCTGAGCACAGGGAGAAGATCAGGAATTAAGTGCTGACCCAGGATGTGAACTGAGGTGCACAGGTAATGAACTGTAGTGAGGATAGTACTTGGAGCCAAGAGAGCAGCCCTTTCTCAGGCTGCTCAAGGACAAGAAGTTATAGCAATGATTAAACACCTGCTGGACACGTGCTGTTGTGCAGAAAGCATGTTTTCAAAGAGGTGTTGCCTTCTTGGACCAACGAGCCTTTTCTATTTCATACTGCACAAACTACCCTATATATAAGTGTAGTGTTTCTTTAAATAAAGCTCTCTTTTACTTTCCCTTTACATGAAGAACTATGTTGCATTATCCTTTCTGCCACTCCTATAGCCAAAATGCAGCAATGAACCATGATCAAAGGTGCCACAGCCCAGCCTCCTGTCCTGCTCACCTGCAGCTGTGGGAATCCTGGAGATGCTCCTGGGGACTGTTCCATGGGCACCATGTCAGGGCAGTGCCACAGACAGGATGGGGCAGGACACGAGCTCTGGGTGCAGAGCCTGAGCAGGCAAAGGGAGGGGAATAACCTGTTCACAAACATGTTTCCCATTTCTGTAGCAGCTCTGGTGTTTGGAGCTTGTAAAGTACAGCAGGAGTTCAATGGTACTTGATTTCCACATCTGGACACATCATTATTTCTGTGGCAGATTACAAATATATTTTCCAATCAACACATCAAGAACATGACTGAACTTTATGCTCAAATGTTCCATATATTCCAAAACCCAGTGAAAACACGATGGTTAAAACACAACACCCAAATATTTAGGTTGTTGCATAAGTTCAAACACATACAGTGGATTAAACAGGGAATTCAGAGGCAGTTGCAGATTCCTAGAGGCATATCTAGGTACATCAAAGCTCAATTGCTTGCTATTTACTCATTTCAACTGCTGTGCTCTGTAGTGTTGGCTTCATAGCACATGCTGGAGCTGTTTGCTTTTTAACAGTTCTAATGAACCAGGTTGATTCATCCAGAGTAGAAGAGAACCCACAGCCAGACTGCTCCAAGACCTGCTGGGTACAGACAGCCACTCCATAGCAAGTCTTGGTGGTGGATGGCTAAAAACCTCAGTTTCATGTGAATTCACATGAAATTGATGGCTTTCATTTTCCTAAAGATTCTAGGAGTGGCTGCTTTTTCACAAGGAAAAGCTGAAAACTGAACTGTATCATGAAAAGCTAAAAGGAATGAGACATAAAGGAAAAACGCATTTTATTTTCAATGCTTGACAAGCCAATTTTATGTCAGTTTGATGAAATGGTAATTTTTCATTTTTATAATGAGTGCTTGTACACGAAGTGCTGGGAGATTCTGCAGCTGCTTTTCCTATTATTCTCCTTGAGATTCAAAATTCGGCTCCCTGCTATTGGAATCCAAAGGCATTTTGGTTGTGAGCCCTCTGCTCCAGGCACTGTGGCCACAGGCATTCCAGAGGTGGCTGCCCTTGGCTCAGCACTGGCTCTGGGAACACTGAGCACCAGGAGCAGCTTCAGAGCCCTCTCTGGGTCTGAGAGGGGGAAATCCTGCACCACACCAGGTTGGCAAGAAAACTTTCCAAACAAGTGTAGCACACAAAGAACTAATCAAGGCATGAAGGATTTAATTTCAAGAGGTGCCCTGCAGTAGCCTGGTTGCTGAGAAGCTTTGCTGACAGCCAGGGATCAGAGAGGGGCTTGTTTGTTTTGCATGGAGCCCAAATCACAGTTTTGTTCTGAACATCTGGAGCTCCATGTTAAGGCTGCTTTCCAGGCACATTGGGAGAGGCAGCACAGAAAACTTCCTGCACAACAGGCTCCCAGTGCAGCACGAGCAAGAACACGCTGGGATTGCTCCTTAAGGATCTTGGGTCTAAGCTGTGAACTCCTGGAAAGCTGCTGAGTGCTGAAGAGTCAGATCTGACTGAGCCCTGCTCCCCTGGCCCCTCCTTTGCTTTCATGTTTTGTCACATCTAAGTGCAGGGAATTTTTCTCCCTGTCCTGGCAGCTGCCCCACCCCTCACGTAGCCATCCCATCCCATCCCATCCCATCCCATCCCATCCCATCCCATCCCATCCCATCCCATCCCATCCCATCCCATCCCAATTCTCAATTCCCAATTCCCATCCCCATTTCCATCCCCTCCATGTACACAGCACAAAGCCCAGATCCTTCCTCAGCTGCTGCAGGGAATGGGCAGAATGGGAATGCCAGCAGCCCTTGTTTTCTCACCAGTGTTCAGAGCACAGTGGCACAATTCTGACTAAAACAACCCTGTAAGTTGGACACTTTTCCAAACTGCATTCTAACATCAATATTATTATAAAAGTAGTAAGCAAAAAGGTAAATATTCAGCATTTGTTTAAATGGCTATCCACATAAGAAGAAAAATTTCCATTATTGTCAGTAGGAATTTTGATTAAAGGAATAAAATCCTTAGAGGAGAAAATTTCTAATGATTTCCAAAAATTAAACATGCTTTAAAGTCTGCAAGTTGTTTGTTTGTTTTAATGGGCAAAAGGCTTTAAAAACTTTAATTTATGACCTTTAATGAAAGCTACTAAATGAAAAAAATTGTCGTCTCATAATGACAAATAGTAATACTGATGCTGAAAAGTATTCATACTTCTAATGTGAAAAACATATTTTTGAAAATTGTGTGGCACAAGCAGGCCCAAGGGCCACCTGTAAAAATGGAGAACAGACTTTCCCAGTAGTTCCCAGGACCAAACATAGGATTTGGGAGTTTAGTTGCCAGTCATTTTAATTTCTGTTCATAAATACAATAGGCAACCATGGAGGAAAAAAAAAATAAATTCTTACACAAATGGCAGCAGCCATTCCTGACCCAGACAGGTTAGAACACTGAAACATGGGGATGTACTTGAGAGTGAGGGAAGATCTCTCTTCACCATTGCCAAGATTTTCCATAAGAGATTGAGGAGAAAAAATGAAATGCAGACATTTTTTACTATGCATTTAAGACCTCCTGGTCTTTCCAAGTTAAGTAGAGTTTAATATTTTCTCTGGACTGCCAAGTAACTCGTGTAAGAAAACCACATGCACTCCGACATAACAAGCAGCCTCTGCTCGAGATCTGTGCTCCAAGAAAGAATTACACACCTCACCCACGGGCAGGGTGGTCTGTCACATTAATGCTGAAGCCTTTTTGGCAGGGCAGAGAGCATGGACGAGTGCCTGGCGCACAGATAAAAATAAGTAAAAATAAAAAAAATTCTGTAGCACTTCCAGCACTTCATAGCCCAAGGCTAAAAACATTTAAATGCTCCTCCCTAAAAAAAAAACCACCCTCATCTTTTCTGTCTGCAAATCCTCCTCTTGCCCTATTGAGTATCTCAAAAATGAAATGTTTTTACAAAGCTATGTAAACCTGAAGGAATGCTGAACCCAAGATATTATTGGTGACGACAAACCCCTGCACCCTGCCCTGCACCAGCTCTGCTGCTGGCCCACAGCTCTGCCAGCCCCATGGTCAGAGATCTACTTCTTCCCCTGAAATAAATGGATATTACATAATAGTCTACTTTGCTTCAAAAAACAAGCAAACAGACTTTTATTCTTAAAGATAAAATTAACACAAAATCTATCAATCCTAAGGGATAACATGATTGAGGATACAGGGGCTTGGATCCAGCTGGAGCCTGCTGCCTCAGAGAGAAATTGCTGTTTACAGACTCTCCATGATAAGTTGTGCAATTTGGATTTAAGGGTGTCTCAACCAAAGTGTGGTTGTTTGTGTGTCTGTATCCCACCACAGAAACCAGGTAAATTCATCCCAGCTGCAGCTCCTGTGTGGATTCCCCACGTGGCACAAGGGCAAGAGTGTGCTGGCTGTAAAACACTGATTCCAGTTCCTGTCCCCACACTGCTCAGGGAAGGGCAGACAAAGAGACAAAGCTGGAAAACAGGTTATTGCATAAGAGAAAACTGAAATCTCCTGGCCTGGCTGAGCAACCAGGGTTACACGAATTCAACAGCAGAGGGTTTGAGATCAGAACATCTATCCCGAGTTCTGTGGAATGATTAAAGGAAAATTACAAGGGCAAAGAGGAGGAGGAACAATTTCAAAGCCCACAGAAGGAGGGAGCACATTCTGACACCATTGCAGCTACACCAACCCAGCCAAACTTTCCTTTTCTCTGTCATCTCATGGTGCTCATCCTCTTGCAATTTTACCTTGCTCTGAACACTCACATTTCCAGCCTCCTGCCATGGGTTTAGAGGGATGCAATAATCCACAGCATTACCTGACTGATGAGAAAATCCCTCACAGAAAACTAGATCTTTTTACACTTTTACACTTCCAGGCAACCAAATCAGAAACTTTGAGCATCTTCCAGTCGTTTACATCTCTTCACTCAGACTCAGCACTTACTTCTGGCATTCTTCAGGCCAGGGAATATAAAATTACATATTCTAATGCATCATTCACAAGTGCTGTTTGGAGGAAGAAGCAGCAGGCAATTGCTTTCTGGGATATAAAACAGTTATGCTTTTGCAAAAATCAATGGCTGCTCACTGGCACTTTTACAAGTAATGGAAATGCACATAACATTTTAATTAATCACATTCTTCTTACAGCTAAGGCAAAAGCACATCCTACCCTACTCACACAAACTTCTAGAATTTCCTGAAATATCCTCCAGTATCACAGCAGTTAACTTTTTTCAGCCTTGCCACCTTACTTATCAAATAAAAAAAGTTGTACTTTCCATTTCTAATGTTCCGTCACAATTATTCAATTCTGATATAATCCTCATTTATATATGGATATATGGCATTAAGATTGTTGCATATATACTATTATTATTATATCCATATAGTCATAAAATTATAATAGGACTAGGAGAAAGGAAATTAAAACTTTTATCATTCTGTCTCACAAGTGTTTTAAGAATCTCATGGAAATATCCACAGTTTGTAAAATCCTAATGAGCGCTGAAATTTCCTCAAATACTCCAGGAAATAAGCAGTCCAAGCAAGTATTCCACACTACTTCATCAGAAAAAAAAGATTTCCCAATAAGAATTTCTCCCTTCATATATTTTTCCTACTCATTCTGTTCAAACCTCCATACCAAGAAGGGATCCGAAGAGAAATCTGTATAAGCTTGGTAATAATTTTATCAGGATTTCCAATGGGAACACTTCTGTGCCATGCAAATATTCTAATCCCTGCAAAGACAGAGCTTGTTGTTCAGCTAAGTTTTTGGATATTCTACATTTAACTTTTTCTGGCAGGGAGCCTCTGCCATGGCCACAAGCTATGAAAATAAGCAGAGCTCCAAAGCCAACAAGCAGGTGTGTGTTTCAGCTGCTGTAAACACACCCAGCTCACAGCTGCTTTCCTGCTGATTGTACTTGGGGCATCATTTGCCAATGATCAGCATCCTCCAAGGGACTCAGACATTTCAGCTGCTTGTCCCCACCCCCTGGGACTCAGCACTTTGGCCACTCACTCCAAATGCCAGTGTTAATATTTAATTTTTCTGTTCTTCTATTTCTGCACAAGAGCTCTATAAAAATGCCTGACCACAGGAAACCTGCTCAGAGAAAAGAGGATTCATGGCACAGAACCCCTTCTGCTGTCCATTTTTACCAATACTGGTGCATTGAGGATCAGTTCACTGTATTTACAAGAATATCAATGCATTCTGGCTTTCCCCAAGTGTGTGAGTACAGGAGGATGGAGTATCACTAACCCAAACACAGGGTACAGCAGCAGAGATTCTGCACTCACTTAATTCTCACCATATTTCACAGCATCTAATTTTAGAAAAGAAAACAGATACAACCCTTCTCTTAGTGTGTGAACACTGGTTTTAAAATCCATTCCTTCCTTTTTGGTCCTTCTAAGAAAACCTTTTCAGATTTAGTTTATGTAATTTCTAAAAATAGGGCAATTGTAACTTTCTGCAATAGAAACAATAATAAAATTATTCTGCAGAGAGATGAATTATTTGCTCTGCCTAGAATTCCTCCACAGAGACGAAGAATATTATGTTCCTGGTTCACCAGAGAAAATAACAATAAAATATCCTGAAATCATCTGAAATCATTTATGGGAACGGTTTGCTGAAGACAGCAGACATGAAGGTGAAATAAATCAGAAGCAAGGAAGCCTCCCTTTCAAAATGCGATTTATGAAATAACAACAACAGCTTGGATCCAAATTCCAGGCTGGGGACAGAAGCAGGAATAAAATCGAGTTGTTTAAAGCTGTTCTCTGGCTGTGGCAGTGGAGGTTCAGTGTGCTGAGAACCCTCAATACTCATTTATGTCAACAGGCATTAGAAGTTCTTAGGGCAGGATTTAGAGCTTTCACTCCTGGCCTCTGCCAGCCAAACATCAAGTGCAGGGTGTTACAGCCTGAGTGTCTGGTGCACCTTCAGAAATAACACACTCAGCTCTGACCTGCAGCACCAGAGAGATTGGCCTTTTGAAAAAAACAAAAAAACCAAACCAAACCAAAAACAAAAACAAAAACAAAAAAAACAAAAAACAAAAAAAAAAAAAAAAAAAAAAAAAAAAAAAAAAAACAAAACAAAAAAAAACAACCAAAAACAAAAACAAAAAAACAAAAAAAAAAACCAAAAAAAAAAAAACACCAAAAAAAAACCAAAACCAAAACCAAAAAACAAACCAAAAGTAAACCAAAAAAACCCAAAACAAATAAACCAAACAACAAACAAACAAACAAAAAAACAATCAAAAAACAAAAACAAAACCCCAAAGCCCTTTGATGCAGAATTTGGCCTGTGTGCTGTCCTGCCCCACCTCTGGCAGTGCTGAGCTAAAGCAAGTAGGTGAAAAACCTCCATAACACAAGGTCCAACTGAAAAGATTTCCCTAGTGAGGAGGAAAAATAAAAGCTAAAAAGAACTGGGTGGGCTTTCCCAGTTCAAAATGCAGTTGTTTCCAAGATTCTGATGCTCCAAGTGCTGGTCAGAACTCCAAACTCTTTCTAAGTTATGTGTCCAGGCCTTTGTGAGACCTTGCCTAGGTGTCCACTACCTAATTTCTTGGCAAAACAGAGATCAAAGTGCTTTACAACACCTGCTCCTTCTCTCTTTGTGCTCCAATGATTTAAAGATGGCAGTCTCAGCTGCTCTCAAAAATTCTGTGCAGTTCACGGCAATTCTACAGTCTATGAAAGTAATAAAAACCCCTAAAAATTAAAACCTTGTCTGAAGAGGCTGCAACATTAAAAAAAAATAAAATAAATTAGGAAAAAAAATAAACCTATCAACCCTTGGCTGAAGATCCAAGGGAAGCAGTAGTTTTTAATTATGCAAGGGAAAACAAATCTCTTTATTTTTATGGCAAGTAGAACTTGAGTCAACTAAAAAGTATGAAATCAAATGTCAGAAAAGCAAAAGAGAATGCAGTGCAATGACTTCACTCCTCATTTCATAAAGAAAATGTAAATACAGAGCATTTAATTTCTCAATAGAGATGTGTTCTTTTTATTCAAACAGGATTTTCTCTTTTAAGCAGGAATTAAATATACAATAGGTTATAACTCAAGCCTTGCTTATGTTTTGTTTTCTTGAAGCATCATGGAATATTCTGGCATAAGCAGGTTTTGCTTGGTTATTTCCCCAAATTCAAGTTCCTTTACTTATACACACTTTTTGTCATTCAAAGTAAATTCAGTTTATTACTGAATAATATTTTACTGACTATTTTACTACCACTTGAAGCACAGTTAAGGAATACTCAGAAAGAGCTAAAATTGCATCTCTGAATTGTTAAAGGACCTGTTCACACAAGCCTGGAGAGGGCCAGAGGCCACACACTCTGGACATCTTAGCCCAAACAACCTTGTCACTGTTTATTTTTCTGTCTATGAAAACATACTGAGAGGGTGATGAAGCAAAGTTATACCCACTGCAACATGAAATGCCTGAAAACATGAAACACAACATGAAATGCACCATGAAACACAACGTGAAACACACCATGAAACACAACATGAAATACGTGAAACACACCATGAAACACAGCGTGAAACACAACATGAAATACAACGTGAAACACATGAAACACAACATAAAACACAACATGAAACACAACATGAAATACATGAAACACACCATGAAACACACCATGAAACACACCATGAAACACAACATGAAATGCACCATGAAACACAACATGAAACACAGCGTGAAACACATGAAACACAACATGAAAACATTAAACACACCATGAAACACAAAATGAAACACATGAAACACAGCGTGAAACACATGAAATACATGAAACACACCATGAAACACAACGTGAAACACATGAAACACAACATGAAACACAACATGAAACACAACATGAAACACAACGTGAAACACACCATGAAACACATGAAACACAACATGAACCACACCATGAAACACAACGTGAAACACAACGTGAAACACACCATGAAACACAACATGAAACACACCATGAAACACAACATGAAACACAACATGAAACACACCATGAGACACAACATGAAATACAACATGAAACACACCATGAAACACACCATGAAACACACCATGAAATACATGAAACCATGAGACACAACATGAGACACAACGTGAGACACAACGTGAGACACAACGTGAGACACAACGTGAGACACGTGAAACACAACATGAAACACAACATGAGCTGTTCCTGTAATGCCCAGAACATCCAAGCAGGATTTGCTGTCTGCAGTGCTCACACCCAAACCCCCATGGTGTCAAGAACAGCATCCTCCCAGACACCAGAGAAGTTCAGGATCTTCAGGGTCATCCACCCAAGCGCTGTCAGCATCTCCTCCTCTGAGCAGACACTCTTTAATAAGTTGTCTCTTCTGTGTTTATCAGGTGAAGGGACACCTTGGGTCCTGCAGGCAGCTCCCCTTTGCTCCCAGATCCCCAGCACCACCTTTCAGCAGACCCAGAAGCACAGCAGCAGATCTGGGTGTGGCTGCACCCCAAGGAGGCAGAGGGGGTCTCTGAGGATGCTGAAGCCCCTCCTGGATGAGCCCTTGGCACATGGCAGGAGAAGGACAAGGCTGTGCCAGGAGCCAGCACAGTCCCACCTTCTGCATCCCCACAGCTGCCTGCAAAAATATCTTCTGTCATTCCATCCTCTGGCACTTATTACTGTTATTGTGGTGTATAAAATCAGATAAATCTCCTGTAAGATCCTAGCAAAGGACTGGAAGTATTTAGCAGAGCAGGCTGATGCTCCACAATCACACTGCATTATCTGCGGATGCTTTTCTCTGAAAATAAATCTTTAACCACACAGTGAAAACGTTCAACAGCAAATTGGTGTCTCAGCTGAATCATTACAAACACACAATTTTGTGATCAGAAGTCAGATGGTTCTCAAGAGTTAAATTACTTTATTATTCCATTCTATAGAGCAAAAGATGGGAGAGAGCAAAGGAGCAGTGGAACAGTTGGTTAATCTGAGTAAAGCCTCAGTGAGGAGCTGGAAAATCCATACCTCCCCAAATGTGTACAAAGCAAACAAGAAATAGATTACAGTGGTTCTCTGACAGCATTTCTATCAGACACAGACACCCAGCAGGAAAAGCAAAGCCCCATCTGCCTTAGAAATGTGTCCCCTCGAGTGGCCAGGAGCACTTGCCTCAGGTATTGTCCTGCAAGGAAGAAAAATATGGAACTTTCCTGTCTCTGTGCTAAAGGTTAAATATAAACTACTGTGATTAACAGCCCCTGGCAAAGAGAACAGAATGAGCAAGCAAACATTTAGAAGGTAATAAACAGGCATAAAGACCTAGAAATACTTGAACAGCATATGACCTATTACATCACCTATCAATGACAGGCAACTGAATACCCAAAGAGAACAGCAAGGTCAACTTAGACACATTTCAGGTGTTGAAAACCCAAAGCAATGCTCTGGCTGTAAGCACAGTCCAAATACACTACTCTAAGGACAAGATTAAAAATAATCTCCAGATTTACTAGCCATGGTTTGTGAAATGCTGGAAATTATAGATAAAGCTGATAAGGGGCACCACACAATATTTTGAAGATGACAATGCTATTCCCAGCTGATTTTCGTTTTTGCAAAGCAAGCTAAAACCTTCAGCAGAAATGATTGCACAATTTCCCAGAGGTTGTTAGAGGGAACTAGTTTGCCCATTTAATAAATACATTCTTCTGCAACTGTCTTGGCCTGGAGCAGCTGGACCTGTGCAGCCAAAAGCCCTGAGCTCCTCCAGCAGTGAGGAACCAGCACTATGTGCAGAACCAGCACTCCATCAGTCATGAACAGTGCACACATCCTGCCCCTCACCCCAGCCAGGCTTATCCCCACTGGAATCCAGAGCATAACATCAGAGAATCCCCACCCCAGCACCATCTTTTCTCTTTGTTTTTTTCATCTTTTACCAAAGGCTGATAAAATGTATTTGATTTCTCCTGTGGCTGGTGTTTAGCTACCAGGACCTGGTCCCTCTGCTCACCCACCCAGGGCCTGGGCACACAGGTGACAGTGACAAAAATGGAACACACTCAGGTCCTTTTATTCCAATGATGGGCTCTGTGACAGGTCACCTCTCCCTGAGTTTGAAACTCTGCCAGATTCAAAAGAAATGTACAGAACCCAAATCCTGGTTTTGTGAGTTTCTGCATTTTTGGCAGAAATATTCCAACCTGCCTTTCTGTGTATGTGACAGAGTTTCCTAACTAGGCCACTCATTTTAATATGTTTTCACATAACTAACACTAACCAGAAATTATGTAAAGCTCAGCTCTTCTGAATGCATGTAACATCAAAAAATGTGTCAGGTATCTCAACAACAATCTGTTAGGAATAGCAGAATCTATATATAGTTTAATATCTCCTGAGCTCAGATGCATATTAGCAGCCTGTTTTAGCTGTAACTACCACAGGATTTATCATACTGTCATCAAAGTTTGCCCACTCTTTACATATTTGGAATTGTGTCTGTTATCTGATCTGATATTTAGGGAACACTGGATTTTATACACAGTGTTTTTTCATCACACTCAACAATTAATGGTATTCCCTATCTCAAAGCTAAAAACTCTAGAGAGCAAAACGTTACTCTCAGAAATGAGTACTAAGTTGGACTGTTTTCACAGGACAACACTGAATAAATCTTGGAGCTGATTTACAGAGACAGCCCTACCACACAGCTCCTATCAAAAACAAGCAAAACATAAGCCTGGTTTGGTCCATGCTGTTTATATTAATTTCCAGTTTGCATCACAAAAATAGATGATCTGTAATCATGGCCTGTCAGCTTGGTTCAACAAAATGAGTATTTCTTTTAGCTTGTGTATACCTCCACCATCTCTGTATATTGGTTTAATAAAACAGTAGTTAATCTAAATAAGAATGTTAGCCTTCTGTCTCAAAATAATACACCCAAGTTTCAGTAATGCTTAATTTTAGTATCTATATGGATGATGAATGACTGAAATACAACTTTCAAAAATCCAACTGCAAGAAAAGAAAACGGCTTTTTCTGATGCTGCTCACACTGCCACAGTGTGTGTTTGTGTAGACAGACACTTTCTGTCCATGCAGCCTCCTTGGCCTGGCACTGTCATTTCCTGCACAGGAAAATGGAGATGGAAGTTTAGTGCAGAGCATGACTGGGACTGAGCTCCCAGGGGTTTCTGCACCTCTGGTCCAGCTGGAAGAGCACCTCCCCTACTCCCTCTGCCAGGGAAGAGGCCAAGAAGGGATGCACAGAGCTTTACAGAAAGGTGTTGAATTAAAAACCTCAAAAGACCCCAGAAAACTTATGATCTCGGTAGGTTATCTCTTATTAAGGGATAAAAAGTGAAAAGTGTGATGGCTCTACCCAACTTTAGGAATTATTGTACAGAAAAATACATTAAAAGGGATTGAGACTTCTACCTGTTTGTTCTGTTTTGATATTTAATTCATAGTTGAAAGAGCGGTTTCTCTGAACTTCAGAAAAGAGTAAAAATCTGTTTTTATAAAGATGAAAACAAATACCTACATTTTTACTCTCTCTCACTAAAATCCTCTGAAACAAGCACCACAGACACATCCATCATGCAAAATTCAGCAGTAACACAGCAAAGCACAAGGAAGCTGTTCCCTTTTATGCCAAGATTTACCCTACCAGACCATACCCAACTTTTTCCAGCTGGTACCAGCCAACCCTCTCACACACCATCCCAGGTGGCAGTGAGGAGAACTCAGGATGGACCTATTGAATTACTGCAAGAAGCACAGGAGAAACAAGCCCCAGTTAAGTTCTCACCCAGAACAATCCCCTCTGGCTGGACTCACTCCAGCATTCCTGTCCTGTCCTGCTGACCCCAGCCCTGCTCAGGTGTGTCCCACCCTGCCAGCCCAGGGTGATGCTCCAGCTGTGACAGCCTTGTCCCAAGGGCACATTGCTGGTCTTTGGCCATGTCATGCCCCAGGACCCCCCTCTGCCCCCTGCCCCCAGCAGGGCATGTCCTGCTGCAGGGCATGGCTCCTCCCAGGGGCAGGAAGCTGCTGAGCTCCACTGACACCTTGGCCTTTTTCTCTAGGCCCCTCTAAATGGTAGCAAACCCATCTGATGTGTCAGCAACCCCCTTGAATCAGAATTCTGAATCTGGATGCTAAAGTGAAGCTAGAAGAACAAACTAGGGATAAGTTCTGTTAAAGTGAATCTGTGGTCTGCAGCGCAACATATTTCCCTTCCACACTATCAGAATATCCTTCACAGAAATCAAAGATTTCCTTAAACTGAAATTCACTCATACAAGCACTCCTACACCACCGTGTAATCACTAGCACAAGATTATGCTGAGAAGTTTCCCTTCAGGTCTCCCATCTGGGATTTTTGTTTTACATTTTCCGTTTGTCTGCAGAAGGAATCTGTTACAGACACAGAACTACATCTAGGAACACCCAGCTATTTAATTAGAAAACTTCTGCTTTGCAGGGAAAGAGGTTGGTGGTAACCTAGGTAGCATTTATTTTATGGCTGGCTACAGTCTGCTCTATGCAGAACACAGACTATCAGACACATATTCCTATCCCCAATTAAGCTCCATGAACTACCTACTCCTTTAAAAAACAAGCAACTTAAAATTTCACCCATCCAGTTTTGATTTTCCCTCCCCCTCACTCCTCCTCTGTTGCTAGTATCTGTTAAAGCTGTCAAATATTCCCTTTCCTGATGCTTCCTAACTTCACAAACTCCTACTGCCTCTAGTCTCCAGCCATTCCCCTGGCTTTCACAGACTTGCACTGCTGTGCACAGTTTTTAAGCTCTCAATTTCTGCATGGATGATTTGCAGAAAAGCTTCCCTGTTTGCACCTGTGTGCTAAAGGCTCTGCATCTCCCCAGCTGGAAGTTTTCCTCCTTACACAAACAGATTCCCAAAGCTGCAGTACAGCAACACTGCAGCTCGACCAAAATGCAGGAATGGAGGCTGGGGCAGCCCAAAAGCCACTCCACAGCACAGAATGCTCTATTTAACAATTCCTCCTTCCATGAATCCTTGAGAGACAGCCAGCTCACCAAATCACAGTGCTTCCAGCAATACAGTACAAAGTGCAGCAGGAGGAAACCACCTCTGCTAAAATGCAGCTGACTTTTCAAAAATACTATTTCCTATGAAGTTCCTTCTCCTTTTTTCACACTATCTTGTGTGGTTGCATAAAATCTTTCTGTGAAACTGAATCTAACACTCCTTCCATCCGCCCGTTAATTAAGGAAAAACAGAAAATGTGGAAAGATTGCATTATGTTAAAGCAGAAAGTACCAGTTGTATAAGAGCCTTTGGAGAATTTCCAACTCTATTGAAACTTCCCTCTTCAGAGGAAGGGGGGTGGGGGGAAAGGGGGTCAGCAAAGGCCTAAATTACCTTTCTGATTATGGAAAGGCTTTACACAATTCACATCACACATTGAAAAAAAAAAAAATCCTCAGAAGCTAAGCAAGGTTTCACAGGAGCCTGGAGCACTGTGAATTCATGAAAAATGAATTTAATCGTCAAAGCTGAGACCAAGAAGAACTGTTCTACATAACAAAAAAGTTCTTAGCTACATTATTAAAATCATTGCTTAAAAGATCAATTTATTTCAAAGGGTTGGCTCCCTGCATTAGAAGTTATCAAAGACACATGATCTAAAAAGAGTCTTTATCAAGCACAGTGCCTGCCTGCTGTGGCTGCAACTGTGTTGTAAGTGCAGTGCTTACAAACATTTTATGTATTTGTGGTCCTATTTTTATCTAAACCTAGCCATAAGATGGCTACAAAGCCTGGTATGGACAGGAAATGGCAGGAATGATAATACTGACAAATGACTTGCCTAACTATTATAATAAAAATGATTATAAAATTTAAAAATGCTGATATTTCTTTGAACTTTTTGATATAAAGCATTAGATTCCATTTAGTCCCCCTTCAAAGCCAAAAACTGTAACCTGAAGCACACAAAATAAATTTCACATACCCTACAGCTTTAATCAAAATACACTCTTCAAAGGTTTCCCAGCAGTTCCAGAAGACCAACACCAAACACAGAGGTAGGGCTGGAAGGCAGAAATCACTCCTGCCCTTACAGCAACAACTTCCCCACAGGTAAGGCAGCCTGTGCTGCATCTGCCACAGGTTCTGCATGATGCTCATGCAGGAATGAGGATAATTAAAGTCCAAAGCAAATTCCTACCCCAGTTCTCAGAAAGCACCTAGAAAAACCAAAGAATCAGGTGGTGATAAAGATTTGCTTCTCAGTAACACTCTCCTCTCCCTCTTCACCCCCTCCACTTCTCATGTTCTCCTGACAAGAGGTCAAACTTAAAAATAAAATGAAATAAAAATTTAAAAAGGAGCCAAATTTAAATGGTTACACCCAACTGGAGGAAAAAATAAAGGAGACAGACAAGGAAGGGATTATTCCCCCTTCCTCTCCTGTTAATGTAGACACTTGGCCTATGGATGCTGTTCATGTGCAATCCACACGACCAGGAAATGCAATTTTAACTTCTAAAACCATACTGCCTCACGGTATCTCCCATGTTTTCTGGCTCAGCTTTAAAGGACACCCCTCAGTAGGATTTATGTCTCTCCAGTATTCTCTGTCCATTTGAAAGCCACCTTGCTGCTCAGGTGCTCAGAGATGGGCTGCCCATCAACTGGATGCCCAGTTCTTTAACACCCACCACCTGCATTTGCCTCTGCTTAGGAGATGGAACTTTGAGAGACTATTTGTGAAATATTCTGATAGAAATCTTTATGATGAGGTTTTGGACTTATAAATAGCAGAGGACCCCCCTCCTTGGAGCTTTGCTAACTGTGCTATTGCTTCCCAGTAACCATGGGAAACCAGATAAAATCTGAGCCCATTCATCAAAACAGAAAATCCTCCTGTCCGTGCAGGAGGTTGTGCTTGTAGTATCTGAGCCGGTGAACAGAAGGTCATTTCCTACTGTTACAGTGTTACATCATTTATTACATCTGCCCACAGCAAGCCAAAAACAAGCAGGGAAGAAAAACAATCCCCCGTCCAAAATAATAACAGTGATCATAAAAAATAAATCTTTCTCCTTCCGTTCAGGGAACACTGGCATTTCTGACACAGAATCACAAGTGCTTGTCGTGGCAAGCCCTTCACTCTCTGCTGTCTCAGTAACTAGTAAGATGAAGTTTCCAATACAATTCAAAGTGCAATAGTCTGTTTTTAAAATAGAGCAGGCTTATACTCACAGTGGCAGCTCCAGCTCAATAAAATTAGCCTAAGTAGTTTGGAGATGTGTGCACAAACCTGTTTAGTTTGGTGATTCAATTTCCTAATAATCAGCTGCAAGAGAAATGCCTGGAATGCAGCACTGGCAGGAGAGTGCAGAGTTTTCACAAAAGGTGTGTTTAATTGCAATACAAACCCTCAATTCAGTGTACAAGGACCTGCATACAACAGTGTGTTACCACCTGCCCACTTATAAAGAAATTTTCTCCTAAGTTTGTGCTAAATATCAGCTTCTTCTCCAAACAGAAACAGCCTGTTTCTCCTGGTTTTCTCGTAGCTACTCTGGATTGGAAACTTCAGTACAGGCTGCTTTTATTTTAACACCTGTTATCAAAGTTTGCTAGCCATAATAACTGCAGTCATGCTCCAGGAGCAACAGGGAAAGGGGAAATAGAGGCTCAGTCCCCATCCCCAGTGTGCCACCACTCAGGAATACATTGCTTGGATAAGCTACTACAGACATGCAGTACCTGCAGTTGTGACATGCCACAGCATAAGCTGGAAACCAAAATAAACAGAGGGACTGTAAAATTTCCAGTTAAACATACAAAGTGCTGGAATGTTTCAAGATCCACACCTTCACTGCTCAGTGGCTGAGGGTAACCAGGGATATTTTCTGCAGGACTAGTTTTCAGTGTCCAGGTATTGAGTTGTACTTGCAGGAAGAGGAAAACCATTTATCTCCCATCACAGTTTTAATTCACAAATGTTGATGTAACAATCATTCAGAGTTAGGAATAAATCTTGTTTCAAGAAAAAAATGATGTCTTTGTTCAATATAACTTCAGTTTTTAACTTTAAATTTATGCACAACCACACTTAGTCCAAGTAAACAATTCACCTTGAATTAATCAGCTCTTGAATCACAGGAGACAATTCCACAGCCTACCTTCTGCAAGGGTTCATGTGGAACTGGAGACAAATGTGCTTGAATGTAATAAATCTTTCATTATACATATATCACCTTTTTGAAAATACTGGGAGACAGAGCAGAGGAATTAGTTAGCAAGACTCAGCTGGGTGCCTGGTTGTGTGATGTGCTCCTAATAATATTTGTACAGAAGTTTATATATTTGCACAATAGTTTACTGTATACCTGTTACTCACACTAAGTCTGGTCAAGAAGAAAAACAATCCAAGTAAAATCACTGTGCTTGTTGTTATTATTGATGTCATGAGATGTTGGGAGGACAAAACCATACCAGCCATAGCCAGAATGCATAAAACCACACCAAGGAAACAGGGCCATTAGCACTCACTGAATTTGTCTCTCTCATGGTCAAGATTTACAAAAATGCTTCAGTAAAGAGTAAAAAAATGAAAGCAGCATTTCCATTGCAAGATGAGATCTTACAGTAGCAAGCATCATTCCTACATGAGACACTGGAGCTATGCAGTTAGAAAAACAAACAGTGCAGAGCTGTAGTTTATACAAAGAGCTGAGCTTTCTAAGTGTTTAACTAGGAAATAATTAAAACCCAGCAATTTTTTTTGTCCAGAGGGGAATATCAGCCTTATCTGTGGGCTCAGCAGGGTTTTCTCTTTATTTGCTGCTTGTCAGAGCTACAAACTTTCAATAGGAGCTGGACCAGTCCTGGTAATTTAGTAGGAGATAGAGATCTGTGAAGCCAGATGGTAGCTCACATTCTAACAGCTACAAATTGCTAAATTGGCACAGGAAAACCAGATAGTTATCAATTCATTATGATTATTCCAGGTCTCCCATTCCTTCTCTACTTGTTCCTTAACTCTTTAAGCCAACCCAGACAGACATTTTAGCCCACAGTGGTAATTTTCATGCTGCAGGTGGGGCCAGGTGCAGTGATGAAGAAGGGATGGCTGTGCAGACAATCTGAACATGTGCTGCTGCCTGGCTTGTGCTCAGGGGGGTATTCAGTCCTTTCAGCTAACCTTCCCTCTATAAAAGCAAACATTTTATCCCTCATAAATATTAACAACTTAAGAAAGTCTCTATTTTTCTACTGCCCTAAAAATTTCCAGGTTCCAAAAACTGTTCATGTTTCACCATCCAAAGCATAAATATAAAAACTGATGCCACCAGCACTAACAAAACCTCCCATTGTTTCATCTGAGTCATTGCTAGGCTGAAAAACATATTTGCTGAAATTTGACCAAGTTTGATGACCTTTTCCAGCAATCAATAATCAAGATAGAAGGGAAAGGTGGTTTGCTTGACCTTTCAAAAGTGTATCAACTTTATTTGGCCAGCACAGCTTTTAAAAACGCAATTTTAGTTTCCAAGCCCCAGACTTGTTGCCCAGACTGGATGTTTCTGTGCAGTGTCTGCTTTAGTCTCTTTAAATGCTCAACTGCACAGGACAAGCTCAGAGGAGGAAATGAATTCACAACAGGAGATCCTCTGGCTGATTAACTTCACCCTCAGTGGTGGATGTCAGTCATGTTAATTGGAATCAATACACAGCAGTTAAGGGGGCACAGGGATAATCAGGCAGGGCAGGGACAGGCCCATCAGTTCTTAAAATAAGCTGTCTGTTAACAACTTACAGTGGCATGTGACAAACCTTCCCTGCAAAGGAATGCAAAGCATCTCCAAAATTCCAATTTAACACACAAATAAAGTTAATTTGGCAACACTTATCTTGCAATCTAGCAGTAAAGGAAACAATCATTACAAATTAAATCAATGCTAAACTGATCAAAGTAGTAAAATGAGAAATTAGGCTTCCAGAAAAGCTAATAGGAAATCCTTCATCTGAGTTGTACACAGAATGAAAAGAGAAGCTGAAGACTTAAAATCCCAACACAGATATTTTTAATTATACCTGGCTGCAATTTTATTGTACACCTAAGGCTGAAATTCAGTGCACAGTTTCATAAGCAATAGTATGTCAGAAGATGAAAAAAGGAATAAAATCTTAAAGTTTTGATGAGAAGTCACTTCAGACACCCACTGGAACAGTCACACCCTAAGCATCTCTCTCTGGATCTGCAGTTTAGCACCAGGCTTTCCCAGTCCAATCCCTCTGCAACCCAGCTGTTACCCTGGCCTGCAGGGCAGACACATCTCTGTGCTGTGCTGCATGCACAAAAACCCTCTGGAATGGATCCCACCAAAGAATTCCTGCAGAAAAACACAGTCCTGTCCATCACAGCATTCACTGCCCTTCCTTAACCCTCACCTGGCACAGGCACACGGGTGTGGCACCCCTGATGTGTGACACCCCTGATGTGTGGCACACCTGATGTGTGACACACCTGACATCACTCCCTGCTCCACCACCTCCCACAAGGAGTGGGGAATTCAGTTTCCCTACAACAGCAGGACAAGTAACACACAAACGCTGCACAAAAAGGAACAAATTAACCTTTGTTCAAAGGCCTTTATGTCTTTACTCCTTTAGGGAGTGAAATGAATGCCAGATGTTTCACTGCAACATCTTCATACTCTCAACTACAGAAAGTGTCTCCAAGACAAGATCAGGTTGTTTTATTAGTTATTACAAGCCATCAAATCATATTTAACAGATTTATGAAATCTGGAGCCATCCATATATTACCATTCTCCCCATTAGACTTACTCCAGCCTAACCAATTAAGTGCACAGATTAAGATCACAGGTCTTTCCTCCTCGGACCTGCCCATGGACTTTGTGGAATCTGGTTAAGCACTTCAAGGTGGGAGGTTTCCCCTTGGCCTCCTTAGTCATTAGACAGTGTAACAAAAGGGAAGAGAATAATCCAATTTTTTACTGTCACTACCAACTGATCATCCCTTCTGCAAATACAGACATTTTACAGAGTTCAGCTGTCAAAAGAGATCTTGAACAATGACTTCCCCTTCAAAATCACAGTTCTACCTCTTGATTTTCTACCATCTGCCAGTGCAGGAGCACCAACTCCTCTTCAAGCAGGCCAGTCCTGCTCTTGTAGATGGCAGTGTCCTTCCAGCCCCTTGGATGTGATGGGAAAGAGACACATTCAGCCTGCTAATGCAGGGAAAGGGGCTTTTTCCAGCTCCCAAGCTCAAGGCCATGTGCACAGTGCAAGGAGACCTTGTTTTAAGCAAATTACAAAGAAAGATGAAGTTTTACCACACCTTGAGAACTCTGAAATCATAATTCACTGGGGTTACACATCCAGATGTCATCTGTTCCTCTGAAGCCAGGTACCAGACCAGCAGCCTCACCAGAGAAACCCTGAGCCTGTGGAAGACATTCCAACCAAATTCTGGACTCTTTGGGTTACCAAGGCATTTCTTAGGAAGTGATCTTTCACCACCTGATGTAAAGCTGCTGCTTTTGTCTGCTGCTGTTGTAGTGTTAGGCTTTTATTTAAGCTTTTATTTGCCTAATTTAAGGTGGTTTTCTGAAATTGGTTCTATCTGGAGTAAGAGCATGTACATGGAGTGTGGCAGAGCTCACACAGGCCCAGCACCACTTCTTCCTCAGGGAAAGCTCCCAGACCTCATGTCAAGCTGCTGAGTGCCCTGGCCAGAATAACCCACTGCATGACCCAGTGAAAGCTCCTGCTATCCCTTGACTTTCAGCTTCTTTGTATATAAAAACACTAAAATTACCACACACAACCAAATACATTTTGAAGTCAATGATCTTCAAGAGAAACATTGTACTTAATGCCTATCTTAAAAAAAAGGATCTGTCCACACAACAGCCATATCTGATTGCAAACCAGACATTACATCTTTGTGATTCTTTGGGCATTTAGTTCATTTTATCCACATTCCCACATCAACTATCTCAACAACAGACAGAACCATCACTGGCCAAGGGAAGACTCAGATGTCAAACCCAGGGACTTGCCTGCACAGGCTGAATAATAACACTGAGTGTACAGCTATGATATAACAATAATAGCACTGAGTGTACAGGCTGTTATATAACAATAATAGCTCTGAGTGTACAGCTATGATATAACAATAATAACACTGAGTGTACAGGCTGTGATATAACAATAATAACACTGAGTGCACAGGCTGTGATATAACAATAATAGCTCTGAGTGTACAGGCTGTGATATAACAATAATAACACTGAGTGTACAGGCTGAGATATAACAATAATAGCTCTGAGTGTACAGGCTGTGATATAACAATAATAACACTGAGTGTACAGCTATGATATAACAATAATAGCTCTGAGTGTACAGGCTGTGATATAACAATAATAGCACTGAGTGTACAGGCTGAGATATAACAATAATAGCACTGAGTGTACAGCTATGATATAACAATAATAGCTCTGAGTGTACAGGCTGAGATATAACAATAATAACACTGAGTGCACAGCTATGATATAACAATAATAGCTCAGAGTGTACAGCTATGATATAACAATAATAGCACTGAGTGTACAGCTATGATATAACAATAATAGCTCTGAGTGTACAGGCTGTGATATAACAATAATAGCACTGAGTGTACAGCTATGATATAACAATAATAGCACTGAGTGTACAGGCTGAGATATAACAATAATAGCTCTGAGTGTACAGCTATGATATAACAATAATAGCACTGAGTGTACAGCTATGATATAACAATAATAGCTCTGAGTGTACAGCTATGATATAACAATAATAGCACTGAGTGTACAGGCTGTGATATAACAATAATAGCACTGAGTGTACAGCTATGATATAACAATAATAGCAATGAGTGTACAGCTATGATATAACAATAATAGCACTGAGTGTACAGGCTGTTATATAACAATAATAGCACTGAGTGTACAGGCTGTGATATAACAATAATAGCACTGAGTGTACAGCTATGATATAACAATAATAGCACTGAGTGTACAGGCTGTGATATAACAATAATAACACTGAGTGTACAGGCTGTGATATAACAATAATAGCACTGAGTGTACAGCTATGATATAACAATAATAGCACTGAGTGTACAGCTATGATATAACAATAATAGCTCTGAGTGTACAGGCTGTGATATAACAATAATAGCACTGAGTGTACAGCTATGATATAACAATAATAGCACTGAGTGTACAGGCTGTGATATAACAATAATAACACTGAGTGTACAGCTATGATATAACAATAATAGCTCTGAGTGTACAGGCTGTGATATAACAATAATAGCACTGAGTGTACAGCTATGATATAACAATAATAGCACTGAGTGTACAGGCTGTGATGTAACAATAATAGCACTGAGTGTACAGGCTGAGATATAACAATAATAGCACTGAGTGTACAGGCTGAGATATAACAATAATAGCACTGAGTGTACAGCTATGATATAACAATAATAGCACTGAGTGTACAGGCTGTGATATAACAATAATAGCACTGAGTGTACAGCTATGATATAACAATAATAGCAATGAGTGTACAGCTATGATATAACAATAATAGCACTGAGTGTACAGGCTGTTATATAACAATAATAGCACTGAGTGTACAGGCTGTGATATAACAATAATAGCACTGAGTGTACAGCTATGATATAACAATAATAGCACTGAGTGTACAGGCTGTGATATAACAATAATAACACTGAGTGTACAGGCTGTGATATAACAATAATAGCACTGAGTGTACAGCTATGATATAACAATAATAGCACTGAGTGTACAGCTATGATATAACAATAATAGCTCTGAGTGTACAGGCTGTGATATAACAATAATAGCACTGAGTGTACAGCTATGATATAACAATAATAGCACTGAGTGTACAGGCTGTGATATAACAATAATAACACTGAGTGTACAGCTATGATATAACAATAATAGCTCTGAGTGTACAGGCTGTGATATAACAATAATAGCACTGAGTGTACAGCTATGATATAACAATAATAGCACTGAGTGTACAGGCTGTGATGTAACAATAATAGCACTGAGTGTACAGGCTGAGATATAACAATAATAGCACTGAGTGTACAGGCTGAGATATAACAATAATAGCACTGAGTGTACAGCTATGATATAACAATAATAGCACTGAGTGCACAGGCTGTGATATAACAATGCTAACTGGATTTCATCACCTCACTACAGCCTGCAACTCCCAGCAAACAAAGCAGATAGTTGGGCACTTCTCACAGTTACTGTTAAGTATTGGCACAGCTGGTATGATATTTTCCCTGGTTAAATGAAGTATAAATGAGGATGCATTGGTTTCAGCAAATACTTTGCTTTCATACAAAATTCATTTGGTATAGTCTCATCACTCACACTACTTATGCTATTGTTTTATTTAATAACTGACTTTGTCAACTAATGGAGGTGATCAGGCAAGGTACAGCAGCTGGGCTGATGCTTTTAGCACTGTGCTTGAAAAGAGCAGCAAAATTTTCCTTTCCTCATGTAGAAATCCAATTTATTTTGCTGTGTTTTCCCAACTGAGTTGAAATCTTCAGGCATTTCGCTGCAACAGGACCACATGAGAAGCCCTCCACTGTCCCCTACACCCTCCCTTTATCCCAGGGATAAGCACAGCAGAGCAGACAATCAAGCCCAGCATGAAATGGCCCAGTGGATGTTCTATGGTGAGCTTGCTGAAATCCCTGCAGAGCTGGGAGGTCCTGGATGCAAATGGTGATCTCTGAGCCAAATGCCTTCACTCAAAAACATCTGCCAGCCCCTCTGCTTGCTGGTGGCCACACTTACCTCTTCCAGCTGCAGAACCACTGAATTCCCATTTACACCCTGGTGCACTCCAGTGCAGCCCTCCTGGCTGTCCCATGCTGTTTCCTGATTAATTCTGGCACCCTGAGTGATGCTTGCTCACTTCCAAAGGGCAGCCACTGCAAATGCAAGGCAATCCAGCTAAATATAAACTGGGAAAGTCAACAACATCTGCATGAGCCCCAGTTAAATCACCAGTGGTAGACCTGCAGCAATTCAAGCATCACATCATCCAAAGAAATATAAAAAAAAGAATCTTTTTTCAATAGTTTTACATTAATAGTTCCAAACAATATCAGTGCAACTAGAAACAGAGAAGAGACAAAGGAAGTAATCCTGACACAGCACAGCAGTACAAAAGAGTTGAATGTCAAATTTAATAGCTTCAGAAATAACAAGTTAGAGGTGTGATAGAATTCCAGACAGCTTCTGAAGCGAGGAACTTCTCCTCTAAACTAAATCAAGACTAGGGGAATGTTCTGGGATCTTAATCCTCCACTTGGAATACTTTCTTAGAAGTATACACAGACAAAGCCAAAAATGAAACTTAATATTTGCATCTTATCAGCTACTTTCCTATTACTATTTTTTACTGTTTTTTAAAAAGCTGCTGCAATTAATTTCTAAAAGAAATATTGAACTGAAGGGATATTTGTCATGATAAGGATTTTTGTTCCACCATCCCAAACTATTTCAATCAAAACCCATGTCTTGTTCTGTTGTGTCAGCTGTATCATACCTGGACTGTTGTATCTAAATCTTAGAGCTATTTCTATGGTTGACTTCATTAACAGGAAGGGACTAATACAAAGCATTTTGTTATTACTGCAGGTTCAGGTATGAATGTTTTCTGCACACTGAGGAGCAGCTGCTTCCACCTGAGCAGTGAAACTGCTCAGAAACATCTTGGCATGGGGCTGAGCCTGCCTGGGTCAGCACCGCAGCCTGGACCACCTGGAGAGATGTGAGGAGATTTGGGGAAGCAGTGCCAGGGCTCCTTGGGGCTGGAAGGGTGAGAATTAGCTGTCCTTACTGGCTGAAAACATTTAAATTACCTTGGGAACGGTTACATGCCTCTATAATTGATGGATGAAACCTGTTTCTCCCAAGGCAAGGGGCATTTGCACCTCTGGCCTGTAATTGCATTGATGTTCTGGAGGAACTGAGCCTGTTACTGACATCAGCAATCACACAAAAGCAGTTAACTGAGGAATTCCTAAACTCAAAAAGGAAAAAAAAAAAAGCTTGAAAAGCACCTGATTAGAGGAGACAGGTTTCCTGTTAAGTGAATCCACACAGTATGAGCAGTCACGAAGTAAATTAAGTCACAAGTAAATTAAGTAATGTGAAGTAAAATATTTAAACATTTAGTTAAAAATTGGCAAAGTTATTCTAAGCCATTTCACATCCACAAAAGACTGTAATCCTGACCAAGGGCAGACTCTCCTAGCATACCTGAGCGTGGTATTTCCTGGAATAACATTGGAGAGGAATGGTCCCAGCACCATGTGAGCAAACTGCAAATGTGACTGAGCCCAAGTGCTGCTGCTGTTAAACACCCAGGGCTGCTTCTCTGGGGTCCCCACTACAGAAGATTACATCTAATTCAAACTGAGCAGCTTGGAAAAGGTAACATCATGGTTGTTCATCCATAAGATAAACACAGGATGGAGGTATGAAGCTGAAAGGAACAAGAGCCTTCTCTTCAGAGCAGCTGACTCAGGGCTTACTTGAAAACTTTGGGGTCTTTTCCCAATTTACTTCCTTTAAACACAAACCATGTTTTTATTGAACACATGTGGTACTCCATTCTTCACTGGAGTCTCTAAATATAATCTTAATAAAAGCAATAGAACTAAACCCAAATATGATTTTTGCATTGCTTCTGAAATATATAACAAATCATCTGAAGTATGAAGAGCTGCAAATTACAGGATTATCTGGGATTTAAGTGTATACAATTTACATTCTGACAGATTACAGTGAATCAGCATTACAAAGATCACATGTCCTCAAATGGTTTTTTAAACATTTCTTTATCTCAGCATTAGTATGTTTTAGAAACAAAGTTAATCAATCAACAGTATTGTTGGGATTTCAGGGTTTGTCTGTTGCCTTTTCATTAAATCCCATCCTTCCTTTTTCTTTGGTGATTACTAAGTTTCTCTGAATTAAATTTTCCTCACAGTATCCTGACTGAAACTAAACACAAACACCATTAAGTGTCAGCCCTGGCTGCAGCAGGATGAGCCCCACTCCAGCAGACCAGGCTGCCTGCACCCCCTGCTCTGTCAGCTTCACAAACCAGGATTTACACAAAGGCAACTGCCAGGACAGTGGCCTGAAGAGAAAAAAGACATTGAGAAATTCTCTCTGGCAGGTGGGTAACAGGAGTCAAACAAAGTTTTCAGTTAAATAAAGCAGCTCAAAGTCAGATGCTGCTCTGGCAGGGAGTCCAGCAGGAAGGAGTGAGGAGGAACAGCAATGTCCTGCAGGATAACACCAGGGGTGTCTGCTCAGCTCTCTGCACCCCAACAGCTCCAGGCTGCTTTTCCATGTACAGCAAGGCTGCAGCACACCCACAGAGCCCTTGGATCCCACAGGGACACTGGGAAGGGATGGGAGCAGCCACCCCACACCAGAGCCAGAGATGCTCCTGTGAACACTGCGGGCTGGGGGTCAGTCAATACCTGGAGGGAGGGAGAGGAGCCAGCTGCCTGGAAATGCAGCCTGGAGAACTGCCAGGAACAGCAGAATCATCTGCATGGGGCAAATCCAGGCCCTACATGCTTTTGGTCTGACAAAGCCTAGCTTAGACACTGTTTTATGTCCTGTGGATTAGTAAATCAGAGAAATGCTTGCCCTGTGACAATGAGATCGAGTTTTGTTATCTCTGAATATTCTCCAGGCAGCCTGAAATAAGATGCTCAGGGGTTGTGTCCCCTTTAACATGCACATGTACTCTGTGAAAGATGGATTGATGGCAAAAACTTATCTAGAGCATCCTAGGAATACTGCTGAGAGGTGTTTAACTCCAATGCTAGGATTAGAATATCCCTCAGAGCCAGGACATGAATGTCATGTAGAAGCTGCCTGGCCCAAACCACAGGAATTACACTTTGTGCTTAAAGGAGGAACTAGAAGAGAAGAATGGTGACACACTCATCGTCCAGCCAAAAGCAGATGCTACCTCCTTCCCTAGATGCAAAGGCCTGAAAGAAGGGTAAAAAACCAAAATATTTTCTTCTGTGGGTTTAGTAGTGACAGAATTCCTGCATGCACATCATGATTTTCTTATTAGCTACAGCTCATCAGCCCTTCACATCTCTACCTGGTTCTTCATGACAGTGTGGAACTAAATACCAGATTTTATTCACTGTCTACTTCCACTTTTGTACTCTTCTCCCACCATTTTAGCAAGTTAAAAAGCAAGACAGAGCAGGCTGAGCTGGTCACAAAACAGCAATGCTCTGGAACCACAGCAGAGGAAAATGTCTGACCTAGACAAAGATAAGTGTCATCAAAGCAGCACAAAGAGCTGTTTTACCACTTTGAGTCAGCTTGTGACTCTTAAAGCATAGAAACTTGTCTGACAAATATAGAATACATGCTCTCAAATGACTAGCTACTTTGGCCAGCTAAATAGAGATAACACTCAACAGCTGAATTCATGCACATGCCAAATCTTCTAAGAGTGGCACCCACTGCAGAGGTGGCTGTGCACTAGAAAAATCATAAAGCCACTGTCATATCTAAGAGCTCATTGACAAAGCAGCTTGTGGAATCCAGTGCTTCAAGGCCTTAAATAACTTTTATATCAAACTGAAACATTCTAAATCAAACCAGTGTTGGGGTTTTTTGGTGGGGAGGTAGCAGCTATTTTGGTTTTTGTTTGTTTGGTTTTTTCTTTAATAAGCCTACATTTCTATTCAAGTGCTTCATATATTTCTCATTCTTTAAAGGCAAAACTACTTATACTCACAGTATATTTGCTTGAGAGTAACAAGCACTTGATTTTGGAAAGATCATCAGTGTCAACTGCAACAATGAGGAGCCAAAAAGTTTGGAAGGGGCTCAGCCTTACTACTACCTGGAGTTCTTTGAATAGTTTTCTTGTTCCTGCAATCCCTTTCCTGGGGCAAGCAGGGGGTGGAATTTCTCAGGCTACTGAAGTCTTTCATTATTGATAACTTTAGGGGAAGGTTCCTTTCTGCTCCATTTGCTGCCCAGCCCTATTTCTCAGCACCTCAGCCTTCCCCAGCACAATCCCCCTGCAGCCACCCTGGGCACACAGAGCCTGCAAGAACTGGTTGGGGCAGGGCACTGCAAGCCCTGTGTGATGTCTTGCCCAGTAAACCTGAATCCCTGTCAGGGTTTAAACCTGTGAAAAGCAGTGGGGATTTGAACAATGATTCAGTTATGGGAGCAGGTGCTCCTTCAACTTGCTGAATGTTCATCCTGCTGTTAACAGCTTACACATTTATACTGCAGTGCATGAAACAGGCAAGTCCTAGAAAGAGTATAAGGTGTTAACAACCACTACAAAATATTTCTGTAAGGGTACATTTCCTCCATTTCCCATCAACATAAATTCTGACAACAAAACCCAATATTAATCCATGCATTCATTCATCTTCAGCATCTGCTTTTAATTTACACATTAATAGTAGGCTACATTTCATTATTAAGTTTTTCTTATTAGTGATTGAATCAATATTTCTGCCCCTTTGGTAGTGTCAGTTCATTAGTGCCCTGAAGCTGATTAAGTTTATTCTGCTGCTTCAAAAGGAGCCCATATTCTGTTTACACAAACAAACACCACAGAACATGCTGCTTCACAGACACTTCATGGCACATCTGCATCTCCTTAAGTGGAATCACTTCTTCATTAGCAGCAGTTCCCCTCTCACAGGCTGAGCCAAGGCTAATCCACAAGGAGCCACACCAGCCTGCTGGGTACTCAGCACACTCATGTAACCAAAGACCATTTAATTAATTGGCAAAACCACACAATGCCCATGGCAATGCAATGGTAAGCATTCTGTCACCCCAAATTACTTTTTCTACCCCTTTACTGAAATGAACTCTACACTTATGACTATTGGTTCAAATTCTCCATAGTTACAAAGTCTTTGGTAACACCAAACACCACAAAACTGTGGAGCAAATCCCTAAGAGCAGCTCTTAACAGTGCTCGATGTATTGTCAAAAGCCAGTGCAGACATTTCTGCAGCCAGAAACAGCTTCTCACTCAGGGCACACAGAGCTCTGCTGACATGTTTCATGGACCAAGGAATTTTTAGGCTACCCCTAAAATTCCTCTGCAGCTCTAGGAGTTAGGAAAGAAGCTGAAATACAAATTCATGGTGATGGGAACAGTTGAGTACCTGATCCCTTTGGAAATTTTTTGCAGCAGTTAGATATACTGTCCTTTTCCCCTGCCAGGGATCAGAGCTCTGACAGCACAAATTATCATAAGAGCACTCCATAATCCCTTGCACTGCACAGACACTGGGTTTGGCCCAGTCCTCCTCCCTGGCTGACTTTTCACAGCAGGGAACACACACACACAAAGTGCTGCCCCTGCCCAGCCTGCTGTGGAAAACAGAACTTGAAATATCTTCATCAGGATGGCTGAATTTTGAATGGGGGAAGCTGCATTAGAAGGGCAGGAGCAGCAGTTGGCATGCAGCCTTTTTCTCCTTTCATCACAAGGTCTGCTATCAGGATGTCCCAGACAAAGCAATCACAGCCACACTGCAATGCATTTGGGAACACATTGAGTATTATACCGAGATTATTCACTCATCTCTTGCAAGGGAAATTCTCACCTGGCATTCCATTTTCAGGATTTCTGAGAGTTTGGTCTGGTGGGTTTTGGTTTGGCGATTTTTTTTGTTGTTGTTGTTTTTCTTTAAAAGAACATTCATAGCTCTCTAAATGAAAGTTTAGCTGAATTAATGCAGTTATCAAACAAATAGTGAGTGCAAATGATGAACAATATTATTTAGCAACTTTGATAACTGAGAAATATGTGAAAGGCAGTTTATACAACAACAGCTTCTGTAGCTGCACAAAGGGAGGCAAACAGCTGACAAAAACACATCACTTCTGTGCTTCCAAATAATCTCTTCTGACAGTGTCATAGCAGAGCACATACATCAGTGATTTCTCGTTTGTATCAGCCTCACTGGTGGAGAATCCAAGTTAATTTCCCAACTAAAGCAAACCACATGTGTGTTTTACCACTTCCTGGCTTTTGGAAAAGCCCAAGTCCACCTATGATTCCCAGCTTATGAACCAGCTTCACTGTTTCCTTTGGAAGATGACAGGAATCCACTAATGATGTTAATGACTACAGAGTTTTCAAAATTGAGACAATTACTTCTTTCAGTCTCTAAACAGGTAATCAGTTGTGACCAACTCTTCTCAATTTGCTAACAATCAGTAAGTCTTAACTAAACATTTAAAAGCATAAGGACTTCATTTAAAAGTTTAAGTAGAATCAGTATAAAACTTAAATGACACCATCTGTTCTTAGCAGACCACATTCTTTAAGTGTTGGAAGTAGAACAGGGCCATATAGCTCATCAAAAAATAGCAAACTGCATGCTAAAATTAAGATATTTTCTTGAGATTCAACTCTAGAAGTATTCTGAGGCACCTTCTTAATTATTATCTGAGGCACCTCCTTAATTATTATCTGCTAGCAAAGAGCAACATGTTCATTCATTTAGGGCTTATTACATAAACCACTGAAGGGCATAGGAAAAAAAATCCCACTGGGATTATAGAGTGAGAAAAAGAACTATAAAAATGATGTACAGTAATAAGAAAACACACTTTAATTTGTTCTGTAAAATCAGAAAATGTGTACAAGGATTAAAGTGTATGAAAATATAGACAGTGTTTTAATAAGCTGCAGAAAAAAGAAACAGTAAAACTAAGTTTTACTCTGAAAGTCAGCATTATTAAATTGGTAACTTGAACATAATTGTATTCAAGTTGCAGAAAAAATAAGTATTTTCTTAAAAAATATTGAAGAGCTGACATTATCCTTCATGTTGCTGCAACAAGGGGAAGAGGAGTTTTGCACAAAATGGAGGAACATTACAGCATCAAGCATAGGGAGATGGATACACTAAAAATGAAAGTTGGGCAAGTCTGTACTACAACTGCAATACAAAAACATGTGGTGTGTTCTGTGCCATTACAATTTGGTGTTTTGAAAAATAGCCCCGTACAAACCACAGCACAAATAAACTGCAGTGTCCCACATGAGGAGTCAGGAACTTGCCTCCCCCTGGGATGTGGAAACTCACAGGCACACACCACAAACCATCCTCTTCTACTCAGGAAGATTTCACTCAAACTGAGATGGAATTTAAGTTCTAGCACCAGACACAGCCTTGTTTGCTCTCTCTCAGGCAAACCCTTCCACTACCCAGAGCACTTGCAGCAGAATACTTGAATCCCTTTTCCTTGAAGGATTTATTTTCTTATTTGCCAACTTTGTTGGAACATGGTTTGGGGGGGAAATCCCAAGCATTCTCTGCTAGAAGTTTGTTAGACCCATCCTCCCTCACCTGAAATCATCCCAGTCAATACCTGAACTGCAGGAGAATGTGCAGCCCATGAGAACAAGCAATGTCTCTCTCAAAACCACAACCCCCTGAGCTGTTCTTTTGGTGTTTCAGTGAGACTTTCTGAATAAAGTAAACCCTGTAAATCACAATTTAGAAGGCAGGGGTGAGCAGGGTGAAGGTCCAACACTCCCACTGGAGCACCAAAGCATTCCAGGGTAGTTTGGGGTGACAGAAGGGGCAAGGAGCTGCAGGTGCAGCCCAATTCTGGCAGCTCAGGAGAAAAGTCACTTTATAAACCTTTGCTCCCACTCTGTCATCTGCACAATTTGGACAAAGGCATTTCCAGTACAGTGAAAGGATCCACACCACATCCCAGTTACAGCAACTGTTCTTTCTGCATAAATGGAAAATGACCTGCAGACACGTCTGCAGCCTAGAAGTGCCTTGGTTTAGATTTATGAACCTGCCTTACCCCACTGCACAGCATTACTGCACTCACACACAGAAAGCTTTCCAAGAGCACAAAGACACAAAGTAAATTAATAGTATAAATGTTTGTGCTATAAATGTGTATTTAATATTGCAGTTTTAACACAGACTCAGCCACATCACAGTTTGCAAAGCTTTGGGTTTTTCCAAGTTAAGCCGTCTGAGTTTTCACTATATGCTCATGCTGGAAAACCTCCCATACCAAAATTATGGAGAACACATAATAGACTTGAGTCTATTTTAAATCACTGTCACATCTACAGTCATACAGAACCCCACACTTAAAATGCATCAAGGCCAGCACTCCATACCCTCACTATCCTAATGACCAGCACACCATACCCACCAGCAGCACTGTCCTGGAGCTGGAGCAGGCATAGCAAGTATCAAAGCCCACCCAACCAGACCTGGAGAGTACAAACTGCCAGGAGGAAAGTATCCTCAGAAAATCCAGACTGGCAGCAGTGTGCCCCAGAGCCCAGCCCCAGCCCCCAGAGCCAGGCTGCATTTCCACACACACAGAGCAGGGCAGGGAGCCCTGGAGCAGCTGCTCCATGCCTGAGATCATCCCCCTTCCTGCTCTCAGCACTCACCAGGAAGCATCACTTCACTCCCCACACCAACAAACACCTGCCTTGCAACCTCAAACCTGCTTTTCACTGGACAGGAAAGGAGTCCCTGCTTAGTTACTCTGTTCCCTACACAACAGGATAATCCATTACCAGCCCTTAGTAACCATTGTACCAAGAAAAAACATTACCTGTTCCACTTCTGAAATGCTTCTGATTTAGCTTTAGTCCACTATGTAAAAATGAGGTCACTGAACCTCTCTGCCTGATTTATCAGTACCCTACAGGCTTTGGGACTGAAATTCCATCAGGTGGTTTTGTTTGTTGGTTTCCATTCCAGTAAGTCTGAAGACACCAACTGCTATTGAGGAATATGATATTCTCATTCAGAAGTGGACAAGAAGCATTTCACACTCATATAATTTTCAATGCTGGTACACCTACATTCTTTATAGATGACATTATTGATTTTCCCCTTTGTTTTATAGAAACAAAGACATTTATGTTACCATCACTTCATTTCTAAAAGGGCTGTAAATGAGACACAAGTGAGATGCATTGCCTGGAAACTGCTAATATGAGAATCAAAATATGCTGAAATACCTGAATACAATTATTTAGCTATGATTGTAATTAGCTGCATTTAAATCACAGTAATGAACTAATGGAGTAGTTCTCGTGCAGAGGAAGTCAAAGGAAATCCATTACAAAGCTAATTAAATGACAGTCTTTAAGAAGAATAATGGTTTTTCTCCCTATTAGGTCACACAAAATAGTGAACTGTGTGCTTGGAACATTTCTGCCAGCAAGGCTGGGAAGCACCACTCCCCTGTGCCTGTAAATCCACAATAAATTTTGCTTTAAGAGAACCTTTTACTTCAACAAGAGACAGGAAAAAAAAAATTGTTCTATTTTATGTGTGGACAGAATAAAAATAGGAGGGGTGTAATGATTAAGAAGACAAAGCCCAAAGCACTGGGTCAGTCAGGCAGGAGCCAGCCCTGCCCTGCCCTTCCCCAGCCCCAGTGGCCCCTCACACCATCCTGCCAGCCTCAAGGAAAACTCCAGGAAAGAAAACAACCTCCAGTTGTTCATAATTTAACCATATTAACTTTACTGAAGCCTATAATGAATTGTTTTAGTAATGACTTGTAATTGACCCAACAGATAAAGATTTATGGAAGATTCAACAAGGGAACTAGAAGCAAATATCTGAGCAAAATTCCACTGCCATTTCTTTGGATGGGGGTGGGGGAAAGAAGAAGGAAAAAAGGGAAAGATGCCTGGAAGGGAAACACAGCTCCTCACACATTGGTTACAGCAAGGAGCAGAATGATGAATGACTGTGCTGTGCTGAGCAGGCACATGACAAGAATATATTGTTCTCACCTGTGGACCTCTACTTTTCTCAGATTTTAATGAATCATGGTCCTTTCAGTTCACTTGCAAGTCTCAGCTCTTTACTCTCTGTACAAGACTAACATTTCTGTTCCCAGCATTCGTAGAACTGCTGTTGACTGAAGAATTTATGACTCAGCCCAGCTGACAGCATGCTGGAAACAGAAGAGATTTAGTCTGTCTTTCTCTACATTCCCAACAACATCTCATTTTTACTCAGGAAATATTCATCATTTTTTAAAATGTTCCCCCTGTTCCTTTAGCTGCACCATGGCCAAGGAGTCAAAGAATAAAACTGTGCTACACATATAAAAACACACACTTACTGAGATATTTTATTTAAAACTTTTATTATAACCATAGTCACAGCATGAAAAGTAAGTTCAGTGCACTATCACCAATGCAAAATTCAATTTCAGGGTGCAATAAACACTTTACATGTCTCTCCTTTAAAGTGAGTTTAGCAGATGCATCTTTCTGCATCTGTCCAAGTCCTGACATCTAATGGGGATTGTTAATGTTTCACCATCCCACTGCACTTGATAAATAAGCAACTGTCAACCCTAAAAAACTACCAGAGGTGTTTCACCGTCCTCCAAGGTTAATTAAAGACAAAGATTAAAGGCTGCAAAGCAAAATTTGGGGTTTTTTTCAAGCTTTCCCTCAGTTTCTAATAAAAGAAGAATATGGCAACTACTTGTATCTTGATGCAACAAAACCATCAAGTTTTTATTTTCAAACTCTGTGCAGAGGTGTGCAGTCAATTCTGTGCTTTTCCCAGAAGCCAATCCTTGCTTCCAGGCAAATCCCTGGAATTTTTCCAGTAGAAAAGCTGCAGCTTTGCAGCCACTTGAAGCATTTCAGGTTTGGTATTTGTTGCCAGTCACCATTTTCATCACACCAGGGGCAGAAAGTGCAGGTAAGGTTGGTGTAAGCCAGAGATGCCCTACAATGAGCCACTGATGAAGAAAAGTAAATAATGGCACAGGAACAATTATTAGTAACAGATTTTTGCCCTTGACCACATAGTTAAACACCAGCAAATCTGTAAACAAGCCAAGTTTTCTGAATCCCAGTGCAGAGCCTTGTATTGATTAAAGTGGCTTCCTTCTTTGTATTTTCAGACTCTTGACTAAAATAATACCTTACATTGATAATGGAAGGTGTAAGCACAATTTCCTGCTGGAAGCCTGGCATTTTCCATGGTAAAACACTGCTGTTATAAGGTTAAAACTTCATTAAACCTAAAAGTTTAACTTCAGACTCCAGAAATTAAGCTTTAGACAAAAAAATAAAAGTCAGACTGAAAAATTTTAGTTTGAGAACAGACACAGTACCTCCAATTATGTGCAACTTGAAGTAATTCTTAGAATGTTTTTACTTTTTGCATACAAAATAGAGATTTAGTCACCAAATGAGTCATCTTTCCTCTCATCTGGAAACAACACAGTCACTTAATTAAAAGTGTGTGTGGTGGTGGGGGGTCTCCAAGCATTATACTCAGAGTTTTATGGGTTTATATTTTAAAGCTAAAGCCATTTGTTTAATTCTAACTGAGGTTTTGGAGGCAGGGAGGTGGGGGATGCAATAGAAAGGTGAAGTTCTCAGTAATGGTGATTTTAAAATACTGACATCACTTAGAAAAGGAGATTTCCAAAAACTTTACAGACAACTAGAAGTTCTCAGAGTCTGAACTGCACTTTGCACTGAGCTGATCCCTCACCCAGCAGCCTTGATTTCAATGCCTAATCCTCATCTAATGTCAATAAATCCTTGGGGAAAACCCACATGGAGCAGCTTTCAGGTCACAGGCCACTCATACAAAATGTATGTGCTCATACACTGTGGATGCTCAGGAGATAACAATGATCAGTAATAGATAATTCTTCTAAATAAATGCTGATGTAATTTTGTACTTTATTTTTATACCCCAGAGGCCCTAACTCAACATCACAGAGGGTAGCAGTGCTAACAGCCTTGCATCCTTCAGTAGAAAAATGGGACAAAAAAATCCCAGAGCACAGGCAAGTGAAAGAAAATCTTTGGCTAAACATACCTGGAAAGAAAAGGAATACATGTGATGGTGGAAAACTTTGATGGTGAAAAACCTTTTCCACAAAAGAAAGAGTGCTTGCACTACAGTCATGGCCTAGTTTCCCATCAATCATCCTAATAACTCATGTTTGACTTTCTCTTGAACCATAAATCCAGAATGGCTCTTCTGTTCCAAAGCCCTGTAAGAAAATCTGACAATCCTCCTTTCTGATTTTTCATTTTAAAATAGTATTTACAAACACTTCTACCTACCTTAGCTTAAAAACTGATGGATTTTGAATTCAAACCATACTAAATATTTGCCTGTCACCAAAATAATGCCACTCAAAGACTTTATATGTCAGTTCACACATTAAATGTATAATGTATTTTTATGCTGCTACTGACCCCTTAAATCAATAATCTGAATTTAAGTCGACTGGAATCACTGCTTTGTCTGTTTGACACTTCTGGCATCTGGAACAGCTTTAGCAATTGCAAAATAAACCACAGGGCAAAAACTATCAGAAGCAAGACCATGCTCAAGATGAATACATCACTTAAACACATTTAAAGGCAGGATCAGGTATCAGATTTTTTTATTAACTGAGATTTATCTCCCTTTTTCTTTCCAGCATACTTGCAGCAGCACATAAGACTACTTTGACTCAAATCAGACAGTCTGATAATTCAAAGGCAGTGTTTTAAATTCCTTTTACATAATTAAATTCCAAAAACTGAAATAGAATTACATATTCAATTTTCCATGTCCTAGGATTTCTTAGCACTCCTATGCACCAGAAGGAAATGTGACAGGATATAACTCACTGCTTCCATTGAAAAATTTCTTAGAGAATGAGGAAACTCAAAATTACTGTGGTTTTAATTAATCTTAAAACAGGATAAGACTGTAGAATTAAAAATTAAATTTTGAAAATAATGATCTCACTCTGAAATAAAACTCATGTGATCACACCTACAACAGCCATCATACTTCCAATTTATAAAATGCTTTTAAACATATCAAGGCTTTTCCCATTCTGACCAACCAGCACCTCAATCCTGTACATCAACTCAATTCTGTCAGCAGCCTAAATCCTCCACAGCATCACTCAAACTGTTCAAACCACTGTCACCAGTAAAGCTGATGAAGCTGCCCATAGGAGCAATCCCAAAAAGCCTCATCCACAGCCAGGAACTTACCCATACATGCCTTATTTTTCCTAATACAAAGCCATTCCAGAGCTTTTCCAGATATTTAATCACTGAAGCACTGACTGCACTTTTACTGCAGAATGGTACTATTTAGAAAAAAAAGGGGAAAAAATAAAAAGAAAAAAAAAATTTAAAAATTACATCTATCAATCCTCTATTTCTAGTGATTTCTTTTGAGAACAGTCTCAAAAGTAATTATATATGCCTTCCTAGCATAACTTGGAAACACTTCTTTATACTCAACCTCATAAAACTCTTTTCATGTTACTAAACCTGAATAACTGCTCTGTTCTGAAACCACAGGGTTACAGCTCACTACAAAGCATTTCAGAAACTGAATGGTATGAACTTAAAAATACCCTGACCTTTGCATTCTGTTGAGCTGAAATATTAGTGCTTTTCTTTTGGACCTCTCCACGTTACACAGTGTGTTGAGAGGGCCAGTGCTTTGGTCTGGTTAATCAAAAGGTGAGCAGCTCCTTATCTGGGACTGAAATCTCTCCCTTTTCCAGTTCCACCAGCCCAGAGCCAGGGCTCCAAAGCACAGTCCCACCTCCAACAAGTGCAAATGAAGGGTTATTTCTCTGCCATCCCCATGTATGCCTGACAAGGGGTGTGTTTGTTTCCCTGTGGTTTTTTCTGCCAGGTGGAGGGCAGAGCTGAGGGCCAGCAGAACCCATGAGCTTGTGTCACTGCTCTTGGCTGGAACCTCCTGGGGAGAGCACTGAGCCTTCTGCAGGCACAGATGGCACAGCAAGGCATGAACCTGCAGCTGGACACGACAAAACCTCGAAAGGACCAGCTAAACCCTGCCCAGGACCCCTGCCATAAAGGGAAAATGCTCTGTTAGAGCTGATGGAGAGCAAAGCTTTAAGGAAAAGAAGCCACATGGCATTTGTGGAAAGGCAGGAGGTCACTGACACAACTGCTGAAGGAGAAGATCCACTCAGCCAGGAATGAGCAGTGACAGGAGGAAAATGCCTTGGTCTCAGAGTTCAGTGGAGCTCTGGGAACAAGATTCCAAGGTTTACTAGTGGTTATGCCAGTGAATTTTTGTGTGACCTTTATGACATTTAAGTCCAAGTACTCAGTTCTCCTGATGGATTGCCATAAAGAGTAGTTTGAAAAGAGTAGAGGGTCACTCTGTAGATATGAAATCTGGGCTGCTGTTCTTCACTTCTGGAAACTGAAGGACATTAACCTCAAATATTTTCTGTCTTTCATTGCTGGAAACACCACTGCAGTAAAGGATAACTTGTTATGTTTGCTGTAACTACTTAGATGTCTCAGTGAAGTTACTAAACACACTCCTTGAATATCAGAAATAACCATGAATTAAAACAAAATTTTAAAAATCTGCTTTTAACCGTGAAGCTGGATAATATTTGCTGTGCTCAGCTTCAGAGGAGAGTTGTGTCACAGTGAAGCATTGGTGATGTGAGTGACAATGCCACCCCTGCTGACCTGTGACACAGAACAGGAAGGTTTCACGTTTGCTACCAACACAGGGCACAGGGTCTCCCAGAGCAGGGACTGCCAGGATGGCATCAGCAGGGGCATCAGCCAGCCCCAGGTGAGCTGGGACACAGGGCCACCAGCCCTTCCTGGAGGAAAAGCAGGCTGAGCTTTCCAGGCTGCAGGAGCTGCTCATGGACAGGCTGCACATCGTAAATTCCTTCACCCTTATGGAAATTCCTAGTGCTGTGTGGCCCAGAGAACGAACATGATCCCTTTTCAAAGGCCCTTCTTCAGAGTTTCCAGCTCTGGCTTTTTCCTACCATCTCTCCCTGCTTCTCTGGGCAGGGCTGTGCAGAGCTGCAGGACGAGGATGGGGTGGGGTGGGAGGGAAGGAGCTCTCCCAGAGCCATGCATTCCTGGCATTGCTGGGGTAATGGTGCTGAAGTTTGTGTTTGGGTTTAATTCCCTCCCTCCCCATTGCAAATATCAATTCTGAGCTATATTCCTGCTGAGAACTTGCAGTGTTTCATTGTCAATTCCCTCAACTCCCATTTCTCTGAGCACCAAAGGGAAAAACCCTAACAGGCTGGGTTTAGTCACAGCTTTAACATTTTGTGAATTCCTTCAGCTGTGTAATGCAAACCTAATATTTTATAAACAGCTTGGGAGAGGGGTTCTCAGGCAGTAAAAACCACTGAGTGAATTTAGATTTCTTTCTGCCCTCCCACCACCATTTTCTTCTTGTTCTCCCTGTTAGGAAGGTCATTAGTCATTTAAAAGACCTGTTGGTCCATTATTACCTTCAGACCCCATTTGTGCAGCAGAGATGATGCCAAAGTGCTTTAAAGAAAAAACTCCAGAGCAGTTGAGGAACATTGAGCACACCCTCAGATGGAGAGCCCAGTTCTGTGTCCTACAAACACTGTGCCTGATTTCAACCTGTTAAACAGCTGATATTTTGAAAAATAAGATGTTGCTTCACTTTATGTCTTGATTTAGTTTTTTTCCTTCTAAGACAATCTTCTTATGCCCAAAGCAAGGTTGAGGATGTTATATTAGTTCCTCTGAAGACTTAGTAATAGGCTTTGAAAATCTTGGGTGTTAAAATTTATTCCCTTTTGTGGGGTTTGTGATCCCAGGTAAGTAACAGCACCTTTGTCCTCTGTTCATAAATAAAAAAGTCAGACTGCACTAAAAAGCTGTCTCTGAAACATTACAAAGGAATTGTATCAGAAATCATGTACTAACCAAACGAAAACCTAAATAACCCCAAACTTTCATCTGATGTCCATCACCATCTCAAAAGAGTAAGATTGTATTGAAAACCACCAAAAAGTTTAAATGTTCAAAACACCACTGCTCTAATAAAGGAGTTTTCTTACTTAGATCTTTGAAAATATAAATTTTAAATTAAGTCTGCTGGGTTTTTTCCTACTAATATATTCAAATGCCACAGAAGATACCTCTGAACTGTTATTAATTTGACCCATATACTGAGATACAATAAAACTCAAAGATGTGTTTCCCTTCAGGTTAATTACTGTTTGCCACTAAACTGCTTTTGAACTGAAAAAATGCTCAGAGGTTAAAAAAGGCATTAGAAGGTCACACTTTGCCTTGAAGTTAAAAAGAAAACAAAAAATAACCCCCCACTCATTGTGCTATGAAATTCTCTCCCTCCACCCCAGTACCAGACAGTTATCTCAGCCAGGCAGTGAGGAAATGGACATTTTCTGGTGGATCAAGGAGCACAAAACATTTCAGAGGGTTCAATCTTCACCCTGCTCACCTGCTGCATGCAGCCTGTGCCCCTTCTCACAGGACAATGCTGAGGGTATTTTTAGCCACCACCATCCACTTGCTCCTTTGCTGGTACAAAAATTCTCCAGCTCTGTGCTGACTTGCTAATGGCCAGAGGGCAAAGGCTGGCAAAGGTTTTACACTCCAACCACAAAGAATTTCAAACAACAGAGGGTCAGCCAGGTGCTGTCCCTTACAAGAAAACAATTTTCTGGTTCTGAACTTTACCTTCTGCTCTCAGGTTCTCCCCAGGGATATTTTTTCTTTTTGACTCATTAAAAAACCACCAATGGGAGGCAGAGAAAAGAATACAAGCCAATAGAGCAATGTTAAAACAATGAGATTATTCTTATCAATACACAATAAATGTAAGCCAGGAAACCATAAATTCTTATTAAAAGTTTACTATGTACCCTCAAATTCTTTTACAAAGTCAGCAAGAAACATGTATTAATCTATAAAGACATTTTTTTCCTACACAATATTTCTAAGGTAGGTTAAAAGTTTTCTGGCAGGTCTATTTATTATTTGGAGAATGAGCTTCCTGACAGTGAATAACACATATAAGCTCAAAGCTGACAACAGTAAACAAATATTCTCTACTTGTACCCAAAAAGAACTTAAAGTTAATTTGCACTGGGCAGACTGACCTTCAGTGCTGACATTTTCAGCTGAGTTGTTATAAAGCCTGTGCACACGAGTGTATAGATATGATTATGTGCACAGCCTGCATGTCTGAGAGTGTATTTCAGTCTGTGCAGCCACTCCTGGGCTGTCACTCTGTTGGCAGGACAGAATTAGAGAAATTCTGGGGTTTGAGTGGCAGAGTCTCCACTGACAGAGACCCAGCTGAGGGACTGCCAGGCAACACTTCCACAAACAGAGCTGCATCTGCAGGGGTAAAGCACTTACATCAGCATCAGGAGGGAAGCCTGGACACTCACCCTTCTAGTCTGATTTGCCCCCAGTTTTGCCTGAGCATAAAATATCAAAAGGTTGTAGGTTCTTCTAACTGTATGAGTTTACTGATGATGTAATAAAGGCAAATTTCATTTTGGAATCGTTGCAAAAACAGAAACCAAAGAGCTTTGGAAGGGGAAGCAGATTGCACTGCACAAATCACCCCAGTCAATTTAGGAAAAGCCCTTGATGGGTTTGTGGCTCCAGAGGGATGGAGCTGCTGTGCCACTGCCCAGGCTGGTGCTGGTGCAGGAGGGGCTGGGCTGAGCTCCACGTGAAGCTGCATCCCAGGCAAGGCAGCCCACAGGAAACTGTCCTTGTCATCTGCTCTTCAAAGCCCTGGCCCCTCAGCTCTGTTTGCTGGTTCAAAGTTTAATTATCCATCTCCATGCCCTCCACCCGTGCACAGCAGGGAAGGCAGAGCAGTGTCAGGATGGCATTGAAGTGTCACAGGCTGCTGCAGAGCTCAACCCCCTCCTCCCACAGCACCACGTTCCTCAGCTGCTCCAGGGATTCTGTGGCCTCCTCCAGCCCAGGCACCAACTCCTCAGCTCAAACCATCAAAATCAGAATGCCAACTGAGTATGTAACAACATAATGTCATGCCAAGAAGAGACATTGTGAGCTTAAAATAGTTGTGTTGGGCTAGCAAAGGAAAATTTGTACATATGAATTCGGTGATAGACAACAATACCCTAACAGCACAAATGTATTTTAGTGCATAAAAATATATAAAACTATTGGGAAAAAAACCCAAGTACACTCCTAAAAGATTTTTCAAGGTCTGTGAAAGTCATATAATTGAAGTGAATAGCACAGATAAAAATGTGTTCAAATCTATGGAGAAATAAAAAGTAGCAGTAAAAGAATTAAATTTAGTGAAAGTTTTAAAAGATATTTCCAGTATGAAGATGATGAAAAAGGTGAAAGAAGAAAGAAACCTACAGATTCAAGCTCCATAAAATTAGTCCATGGAAATGTAATTACTACTTTGATGGCATCACCTCAGATTAATAAAAAATGAAGAGCATGTCCCATATCTTATCAGCTGCTATTTTTAGGATTTTGATCGATCTGTAGGCAATTACCCAGAGCAGAGATAACGACTCCAAACCATATTTATGTAGCAATAAACCCAAATTTCCAGTTCCAGACTGACAGAATTATTGTTGAGAGTTCATTCATTGTAAAACTGCATGAGGGACACCAAGGCTGCTGCAGCAGCTCCTCTGCAGAGATGTTTCCCTCTCCGACACTCATCGTCTGTCTTTGGGAAAAAAACACTTGTAGATGATTGCAGAAATCATTTGCAGGGCTAGGTGTGTAATAGCAGAGTTTAATTTAGTGCTGAACCTCACCACCAAGAGAAAAGCAACAGCTGTCTGGCTGATCTAGTCAAGAGAGGAAATGAAACCAATTTATTGCAGATCTCTCAGAGGCACTGATACCCCCTCTGGCATCCCCCCTCAATCAGAACACACCTCTACAACAATTATGCACACCACCATTCAGGCAAAAATGTTTTTTTTTGAAAAATCTACTTGAAGCCTAACACCTAAGTCACCTATTCTGGGAGCTCAGTCAATTCTTTGCACAAATCAAAAACATAAGATAAAATGAGTAGGGAAGGAAAATTCCTTAACAACTACTTGTGACCTATGAAGAGACAGATCCAGAAAGCTTCTTCTCTCCCCAAACTAGTTCTTTTATAAGAGATGTAAATAAGTGAATTTATGATACCAAATAAGCTCTGGATGTGAAGGAAGCTTCTGAGCCTGCTGCTCTCCAAGGGGGCATGAATCTGCATCCCACAGAAATGAACAGATGGGTTCCCAAAGGGGAAAAGGGAACAAAGCCTTGGTCAGATGCAGCAGCACCCACGTGGCTTTCCTTCAAATTTCTCTTTGTGGTGGCTTCCCATGTTAAGATTAGAGACCGTTCAAATATTTTACTTCAGGATTTAATTTTAACTGAAGCGATTTCAGATTAGCCATCACAGTCCTCATTAAACAAAATCATGTCAAAATCACAAACTTTTTTGTTTTTTTTAATTAGTTTCTAGGTGGTATTTTGAAGGTTTATCAATTACATAAGCTCTCAGGAGTAATAGAAAAAAATAAAAATAGAAAAAACCCACACTTTTGAATGCAAAGGAGGCAAGCAGGAGTTCTACAGACTGATATCACAGAAAGGCTGCATTTTTCCCTGAAAGAGCACACCTGTGTTACTGCTCTGCTGTGCAACAGCAACTGGTGTAGAAAAGGCCAAGCAAGCTTGATGAGCATGTAAACCCTGGAGGTAAAGCAGAAAGCAATTTGCCACCTCCAGGGCTGTAGATGTTCTAAATTCACAGCATACTTTGTCATCAATACAGCCTGGAATAAAGACCAGACACCAGAGTGAGTCAGTGCAGAGAACATTCTTTCCTTACACATTTCTAATTTATAAACTAAACTTGGCACCTTCGAAAAAAACCTGCTACTGCCCAGGGAAAGCAGAAAAAGAGACTGAAAGATATTATGAAGCATAACTTATGATTTCACTTAATCACCACTAAATTTACACTCGCCAATGTCTGAGCACGCTGACATATTTCTAAGTAACATGTTATAAAGATTAACTGCTTTGCACAAGAACTGCCATTCAACGTCTGGCTACCTTCTCACTGCTTTTTTGGAAAGAGAGAAGTGTTTTACAGCACCACTTTATTTAGTCCAGCTATCCAAAACTGCTATGGCAGTCCTACAATTTAAAACTTGCCAAACTCAAACATAACCCTGGAATGATTTCAAGAAACTTAAGAAATTGTGAAATTACAAAAGGAGCATCTGCATTATAGAGCAGTTTTCAAAAAAATTCAAAAGCAGCAAAAATTCTCTAGAACAATCCATCACCTTGATTAATAATTGAATAAAACTACCAAGATATTGATACAACAGGAAAACATCAGGGTTATAAAGGGACCAACAGAAGTAACACTTGGGCATGGAACCAGCCACCTGCACTGCACACACACCACAGCCTTAAATGCAGTCCCAGCCTCCACTTCCTATAGGATATTTCTGTGCTGTTCCAATATAAAACCACAGGCTCCTGCCAGCAGGAAGTTCAGAGCCCTTCTGTAGGAATCCCACAGAAACCAGGGAGCCTCATAACCCACAGGCTGTGCCCAGTCCCTCAGGCTCCTAGTTCCTTACTAGAGACCACATTGCCAAAGAGCTGCTCATTTTTAAGGCTACTATTCCTCAGTTTCATAGCAAATAATCTTCCTGAAGCACACAGCTGTGAAAACAGAAACACACAAACACATCTGATACATGAATGAAATTTCTAGAAGTGTCATTCCCCTCCCACTACCCACCTACCAAAGAGAGAGAGGAAGATCTCTGTGATGTTTCAGTGTTTGGCACTTTCTTAACACCCATTTTTCCAGGCAAAAAAAATCCATCATGCCCATCCCACTTCTAACAACAGCTCTTTCCAAATGCAGGAGGCAGTCTGGGCAGGGCAGAGTGGATTTTGCTTTTTGAGCTGTAACTCAGCAGCCAGCTGTGCCCCCTGAGCACAGCGAGCTCCCCTCCTGCGGGAGATGTGGCTCCAGGTTTATTTGGGAAGGGGGCTCAGGTCACACCAATCCAAAACATTCCATGTCCTCTTGCTGAGCCAGTGTAGCTCTGGCAGGTGCAAACAGAGGAGGCAAGGTGAGGGAGAAGGCAGAGCTGAGCTCTTGAGCCCTGTGCTCAGCCCTGGAGCAGCACCACCGAGCTTTGAGCATTCTGGGCTGAATTATGGCAATTATTTTCATTTCCAAGTAAATTCAGATAAAAGAAGTAATTCAGACTATTTATACTAACTTTAACACTTAAATTTTAATATTAGCTTATTAACTTAAAAAATAAATACTGGTGACTCATTTTTATTTATTTATTCATGCTTCACATCAAGGCCCCTGAGCAACCTGTTCTAGTGAGCTGCATCCCTGTCAATTGAACTAGAAAACCAATATGGTCCCTTCCAACCCAAACCACTCTATGCTTAACATAACTTTATTTTTTTTAAATATTATTTAAGGCTGCATAGAGCTATACTTTCATTAATCTTCAAGCATTTATTAAGTCAATTAATTCTGGACTAAGAGTATCTTGCAACAGGTTTTCCTCTCCTCAATAAATACAAACATCTGTTTTCATTGTAATTAGTTCATTTAAAAGGGACAGAATTTGTACTAAGCTGTATTTCATAATAAAGTTGCCAAAAAATCTGGTCTGCAAACTTTTTGCTACCCTAAATAAACCTGCAATTAAGCAAGTAAGCTGCTGTCTGCAAGAATAAACAGCTGCAGCAGGTATTTTATGAATAAAGTTGCCCAGGGAGCTGATGGAATTCCATCCTTGGAGATGCTCAGAATCTGTTTGGACACAACTTCAGGCAGGTTGGACTGGACCTCCCTGTCAGTCTTAGCTGGGCTATGATTCCCAGCTTCTGGATTTCCTCATATGCTGCTTGCCTCCCCCTTCTTCCATATAACAGTATCATTTTTTCCCCCCTGCAAAAACATCGAGGACATGGAGAAAACACACATTTCTTAGCCCTGATTTTGTACTCAAAAATAGCAGTTTCGAAAAGTCAATTCTCACTTTCAATGCACTTGCAATCTGCAAAGGGAAAATGAAGAGAACATTAAGAAAAAGCAGGAAGGACATAAAAAGAGCAGAGAAATACTCTGCAAAAAAAGCCCCTCAAAACCAATTCCAGCTGCTAGGAAACATGACGTGTATCAGAGATTTGTGCTAGCACACGTCTCAGAGTCCTGCTGCTCTCAAGCATTCCTCTTCTGCTCCTGCTGGAGAAGCTCCCTGGACTACCATGGCAATATGTCCCTCAGAAAATTGAGATTTTTAGTTAGCAGAACCACACTGGATGTGTCCAAACAGAGTGTTTCATCCTTGCACAAAGCACAGACCCACACAAGACAGGATCCAGCACTACACTTGGAAAATGCTTTGTCTTCTTTTCTTGCTCTTACCATATTAAGGCAACATAAGGCTGGAAAAAAGCAATATTCAATCCTCACTGGTCCTACCACTTGTTTGATTAAAACAAAAAACATATAGAAAACCAAACAAAAAGCCCAAAACAACTTAGGACACCCTACAGATGATTTCCTCCAAACCTTGATCCAGCCTAATGCTGTGTATCCCAAAAGTCTCCATGCAATGCCAAGTGAATACTGCAGCCACCCTCACCACTGCACATGGAAACCCTCTGGAAACTGGGAAAGAGAACAGGATTCTTTACCATGGAAGAGACTTGGAACTGCAGCCACTGTTAAATACAATGCAGTCTATGAGCAATCCACAATTCTGTTGTTTAAAATATTCCTTGCAGGCACCTGTGCTACAATGCTTGAAGACAGATGTTGGCAAATCCACAACTTGAAGTCTGATCTCTGCTTTCTCAATAGAAAAGTGAAGATAAGCATTGGAAAGATCTTAAAGATTGGCAGTTCAGATAAGATTTGGCCTTAAATTTATTACAGTAAAGGTCTTGACATGACTATGAATTAAAAAAAAAAAAAAACAAAAACAAAAAAACCACTGGTTCAATTTATTTCAGAAATTTGACCCTTCAACTTGATTTCAGAACTTATGAGCCAAGAAATTGTTACTTCATTCCAGTAGGATTTAGGTCCAAACCTTTCTTAAATTCCCTTTTAAAGGGAGTATCTCAGCATAGGAAACTCTATAACTGATTTTTCAGCTGAAGGATACACTTCAGGAGGCAAAAATGGAGTGTTGAATGTTGGGCTGGACAACTCGGGCTCCAGAGCCTGGTGAAGCAAAAGAGAGTAAGTGGAAGAAGAACACACCTCTCCACACCTTTCAATGCTGTGTTCTCATGAGGACTTTGGGGTTTTTTCCCAATAATATATGGGATCATTTTTCTTCTTCATTCCCTGCAAGTTACCTTAAGCATCACTGCCTTAAATGTTTGCTGCATTATGAGCATGGAATGCAGTGATTCAGTGATGACAGATTTGTTTTTATTTTCTTTTTTTTTTTTTTTTGCATTAGTAGCAAGAAAGATGTCAGGAATCTTTCACTGGAAGATATTTTTCACTTCCTACTCTGTACATTTGCTTGCTATGAAATTTTTGGGAGGAAATCCGAGCGTTGCCACATCCGGGGATGCATATGTATCCGATGTTGTTTAGAAGAATATCGTATTCATCTCCTGCCAGAGCTACAGATCTCATGGCATATTTAAGGGAAACTTCAAATTGCATTTAAAAAATGGCTAGAACATACAGCAAGAGTTTATTCCTCCAAATTATACCCTTGTTATGCCAGAAATAGTCTTCTCCTCTAACTACCCTTGCCTGGTGAGTGAGAACCCAGGCACAAACACTCAGTTTGCAGCCCTTCCTGGACGTGTGGTTTCTGATCACAGAGCTGGTTCCCTGCCTGACCACCTGGAACAGGGACTGCAGACAAACCAATGTGTCCCAGATGCACGGAGATGCAAAGCTCTGATCAAGGCACTGACAGGATGACTGGCTCCTGGCACCCTTGAAAAGAGAGATATGGCAATTCTACAGCCAAGCTCTCCCAACTGAGCCCTTGGGGAACTCCATCCATCCCAAAATACCACTGCTAAAATAGGCAGAGATTATTTCACTAGATTGGGAATCATCTTTGTCCTGCCCAAAGCATCTCTAACAGTTCCAGGAGCACATTTAAGAACTGGTGGTGCAATGGGCACCATGATGGAATAATTTATCCTCCTTCATTTATGCAACTCAAGATTCACCATTCTCATATTTCCTATGACCAACAGGGGTGCAAGGTAGGGAGAAATTCACATTCAACAGCATATCCAAAGCAGCAGCTCCAAATCCTTCAGGATGTTTCTCAGCACTCACTACAGAGCTCAGGCCATGAGAGTATTGCTTTATTTCCTCAATGAAGACTTCACACAACCACTGAAATAACCAGAGCACCAAGTTATAAACAGCACAATTGGTCATGGATTACAGCACCAAGTAACAAACTTTGTGTTTTTGTGTTATAAAGCACTGGGAAAAAAAAGAGTTCTTACAAAAAACATCTGTCTCCTTCTTACAATAAACAAAACCCCTTTACAAAAGCCTGAGTTGCACAATGATTACACAAACTGAGGAATCATTTTATCAAAAGCAGGACAACGAAATCCTCAAAGAATCCTCTCTTGTAGGAAAACAAGCATGGAGATTCCAAATTTTTTACATACCCTGCACAAGCTTAACTTGTTTACTTAAGCCAACACTGAGCCCAGCAGTGCTCAGCACAAGGGAGGCTGCACCCCATGGGATCTGTGCCCTCCTGTTATCCCACCAGGGATTTCCAAGGGCTCACCTCCCTTCCCACCCCTGGGACACACTGACACACACCTGACACAAGCTGCATTCTGTGTCCCTGCCTACTCTGGGATATTACACACTTTTTAAATAGACCTTGGGACAAGAACAACACAGTGATGGAGTCGACAATCTCACAGCTGAGTCATGGCAGGAGAAAATCTCCAATTTCCAGCATCAGGGGAAAAAGCTGATGAAAAATCAAGAGACTTTTGCTGAACCACTGTCCTTCCCTCCTAGGGTTGAAGATCCCCCAGTTCACCCATGTTTTTAAAAAGCCATTATTTTAACAAACCACAGATTTTGGAGTGCCTCACTCCTGTTCACCTTTTGTTGCATTCTGCCAAAAGTTTTATTTTATGGAAGTAAAATGCAATATCAGCATTACTTACTAAAGGATTAAGCTATTGTCTCTGCTTTTTTTTTTTTTTTTTTTTTTTTTTTTTTTTTTTTTTTTTCTTTTTAATATATTTTTCACTGGGGAGTAAAGAACTAGCCAGTCCACTAGGACAGATTTGAGCTTGGAGTTCTTGGGGGTTTCTTCAGTTAGGCATTTTAGTGGGGTTTTATTTGTTCATTTCAACAGGATTAAATGCATTTTGAGCAAGATTTCCATGTATTTGTAATACTGAATTTCCACATTACTTGATTTACAAGTTTCAGGCTCCAATGAGTCTTAATAATTGTCCTTTTTGTGGCAAAGCTGAATTGTTGGAGGACTTAAGTGCCCTATTCACATTCCATTGGGATATGTCTGACATTCAACATCAGTAAAGATAAAATTCAGGCACTAATGTGTTTCACAGATACTCTCTCATATCACATGGTGCTGTCACCTCACAAAAACATGATAAATATAAATAAAATGTCCACTCTTTCCAAAGGCAAAAATCCTCAAGCACATGGCTAAAAGTGAAATGACATGTTTGCACCTGAACTTAAAAAATAAAAGGGAAAAAAGGGGGGAATTATACTCTGAAATTATCCCATATCTCACAGAACTTTCTGCTTCTCCTAAAGCTTGCTCTTCCCATAAAATTCATTAATTTAACAGAATTTTTTTTCATCATATGCAGCAGTTTTTGTATGTAGATTGCACATATTCATTCCTGTGAAGCAACTCAGAAGACTTATGAAGCAATTCAACAAGAATGTGCATCAGAATAGCCGTTTATATGCAAATATCTCAACTGGAAAGACATAAATTGTGTTTAGAAAGTGAAAGACAAGGAAATATTTCCTTCAGGGATCACCCCTGCAGCCGTGCATGTCAAAAGTCCTAATTAACAGCTGGGCAAAGACACCAGAACACCACAGAATAACACAATTTAAATTAAATAACAGTTGTGAAAGAAGAAGAATGTTTATTTCATAGCTTTTTCAATATTAGATTCTTATTTGGCATCCACAAGGTCTCTGCATGTTGCACACACAGAACTGGAGCAGGTATCTGGGCCTCGTCCTGTGAGCTGCAGAGCTCAACTCGAGGGGACCTTTCCATTTCCAAAAAAACTTGGCAAGCATGAAACTAAAATATGCCTTTTTGATAAGAGGTACTACACACTGAGGAATTCACACATGTGTGAAATACAGACTGGAGCTGGCAGAACCACAACATGCACTGATGAACCTTCTGCCAGATTTTATTTACCAAGAGCACTGCTTGTTAGATTGCCTTGGCAATGACATTTGGCTAAATAGGATTCTGACACTGAGGGCCAAATTTGACAGCCATTAAACTACAAAACAAATCAGCTAATAGAAATCAGATAGGATGAGATTTATCCCAGAGACACTTTCACAAACATTTGATTTCAGTTAGTGGTACGTTGGTTTACTCCAGTTAGACACAGATCTCATACCATTTACATAAATTTCCTTCTGGAAAAAAAGATCTGTCTTTTACTCACTGAAGTTGAAAAGATGCCTTCAACAAGTGGGGGACTTTTTGGCACAGGTCTCTACTGAAAAACACATTGGTAGAATTTTCTACTGACTAATTAGTGGCATGTCCTATTTTTCCTATTGATTTATGGCTTCTGATTAGGCTGGCTGGGGAATGCACTACAAAACAGCATCCTCTCTGAAGTTGTTTTATTTTGGGCAAGCCTGCTACTCAATTTCAGATACAGAGGTCCTCTTAAATAGAATGTAAAATGAAGGCTGTCATAAGTATAAATCTGTGTACAATCGAGTTCTATTACATGCTTTGATTGCACAAATGGAGGTCTCACCCCACAATTTTCCCTGCTCAGCTCAGACTGCCTATTTGATGCTCCTTACATGGTTATTATTGCAACCACTGAAATTAAAACAAGGCTCCCTTACATTCAGGCAGTATTTTTGGGAGCCTCTTTTCTTCACACACAAACCCATCTTGCTTTCTTTGATAAGTAATCTTTGCAAAATGGCACCACCTGGGTAACACTTTCCACTTTTGCAAATAAACCAGAGTTCCCTGAGATTCCCCTTAAATTCTGGTTATTCTAGTGAGATCTTGGTTATCATCAGATCCTGGGATGAACAAGACAAATCTTAGAGGAGTTCAGAGCTGTGAGAGTTTACACAAATGTGCCATTAACACAACATGCCAGGAGCATCAGGCATCAAGTGCCACTGAATAAATTTTATCTGCAAGCAAACAGCTTCTCCCACTATTACTCATAAAGCCAAATGAGAAGTGCAGAAACATTTTAAAAAAGGAAAAAAGCATCCTCTGCCTGTATAATCCTCCTGAGGTTTCCAGGCCACAGAATGCAGGATAACAGCATTCCTCCCATACCAATCCCTTGCTTGAAGAAATCAGGCCTGGAATCAGTTTCTGAAACTCATTTAGCAGACCTGTTTTTCCCAAAGTTGAGAGAATAGACTAAAATTCAAAGAAATCTGCACATGTGAAAAACAATGAATGCTCCTAATTAATCAATCACTCCCCCAAAAAATTTTTAACATCTCCCTATTTCAGGAGTAATTTTTAAGCTTCTGTAAATGTTAAATTATGATAATTTCACGTGCACAATACTAAAGAACTTAGAAGTAATTAACAGTTAAAGGGTTTCATAGAAGTTTAGTTGGAAAAGAATTCATATGCACAAATAAAAATTAATGTGCATCACAGAAATTTCAATTCTGGAACATTACATTTTGCCCAAACCTGTGCAATGTGATGTTGTCAATCACAGAAGAAAACATGGTGGCCACCCATATTATACCCATATACAGGGGAAGATACATTCTAAAACTTTATGTCAGAAGAAAATTTAGAAAAAGACTTAATATCTTGAAATGAAATTCTGTTTGAACATAAACAAAACCTGTGTATTTTGAGATGCTCCAAAAATCCCTGTGAACCAAAAAAATTAAAATACAAGCACAAGTAGATGAGAAAAAACTTCAAAAAGCAACACCATTTGAAAGCAAACAACCCTGCAAATAGCACATGGCTGATAGGAATGTCAAAACATGGGCAAGTGGTGATGCTGAAGCGTCTATCAACATTCCTTCCTGCAGCAAAAAATGCTGGTGAAATGAAGCCCATTTCACAGGGCACATTTTGCCAAATCTGACAAAAGTGATCTCTCAGTGCTTGTCCATCCATTCCTAGCAGTCATTTACAGAGCTATCTGTAATCTGAGCTGTGCTGCTCTCCACATTGCTAAATGCTCTCTGCTGAAAATCATTTTTTAAAAAGTCAAAAGCCGCTTGTCATGATTGGGAAGAACTGATGTGCAGGGGCTGGAGTTGTGTGCACTCCAGAAAGGCTGCAGGTCATGCCTGGCTGCAGATGCAATCTGAGCACTGCATGCTGCAGCTGCAGATGCACAAACCAACACATTTACTCACCTGGGGCTGAGTCTGTAAATGAACAAAGCTTTGGTCACCCCAAGCCTCTCCTGGTAACTCTGTGTTTAATACTGCCTGCCACTGAGAGGGTACAAACCCACCTCAGGAGAACCAGCTTTAATTTGCCTCAGAGATGTGAGATTTGTTACCTGTGATTTAGCTCAAAATGACATAAATCAGGTTTACTTCTACACAGTCATCCACATATTACTTTTTTCCATCCAAATTGTTCACTGATGATGTTCTTGCTTCACCTTGACTTAGGGCTGATCCTTCCATGAAGTTTAGCTAACAGCACTTGCATCTCAAGTCTTTTTCCATTTAAAACATCCAGTTTAAAGCCTTAGGGAACAGAAAAATCTGGTACTTTGTTAAACACTAATTCAAATAGACAATGTGTCAAGTTTTTTTCCTAAATATTTTTGAATGTCCCTATGATTTCATTCCTTAGAATGTACTTTATTCAATTGGGAAGAATTGCTGCAAGCAGTGCCTGAGAAGCTGCTGCTCTTATTTCTTTTTTTGCTGTGCTCTCTTACCTGTGAGCCACTCTCCCTGCACCACACTCAGTTACTCTCACAGATGGAGCCAAAGTCTGAGTGAGCTGCATCCTTTGGCACAAGCTGATCAGTCATCAAACAAACCTGCAGGAAATCTTTCTCCTGCTGCTCAAAGAACAGCCCAAAATTTCAAGGATCTAATCTCTGAGCTGCCCCTGCTCAGTGCACAGATTTCCATCTGTGCTTGCACAGGATGGCTCCACAAGTGTTTCATGCACAGATAAAGCAGAGCTGTGTTTTGGAGAGAGTTTTATATTACCAGGTGTCAAACTCCCTGGTAGGAAAGGTGGTGTACCCATGTGAACCCACGGGCCCATCCATTTTCCTTGGAATGTAAAGAACATTTGCCAGTGGATGCTGTTTTGTTGGAGGGATTGTGATGCAAGCAAAAAGAAACAGAGAGAAGGATATTCAGTGTAACTTGTTCAATCACACAGAGCATATGGACCTGCAGGCAACACTGGAGCCACTCAGACCACCACATCCAAAGCTCTAAGGTGGCAAGTCCAACAGGGAGAACCTTACATGCCCCAAAATCAGAGGAAATTCTTCACATAAGGATCCACAAAATACCAAAAAACCAATACCAGTCTGGGGCTAGCTTCCTCGGGTTTAACATAGAACATTTTATTCTCACACACACTGCTAAACATTGATTTTCTGTAAAACAGCATCATTTTACCTAACATGACAGGAACACTAAAATTAATTTTCCTCCCTCAGTCCCTGTGCTAATGACACATTTATCCTAAACAGGAATTAACTATCTTGTTTTTTTGGACTGGCTTTTAGAAGCAAGGCAGTCACATCACACCTCCCCAGATCTGAGCTTTCCCACTGCCCCATCACTGATGACATCCACAATGGTGCCTCTCACCACGGCATCTGTGAATACCTTAAATATATCACTAGCAGATCCAAAGAAAGGTGCAATATCTGCAAAAGCAGATGGTGTAATAGGCCTGGCCAGTTGGATAAAAGCCCAGGTTTTCATACCTTAAAATCAATTGAAAGCCTGAGCAAAATGAATCCAACAGCTCTCTGAATATGTCCAGATTTGCACTTCAGCATAGTTTTTGCATGAGCAACTTCTCTTTAAAGAGTCTGGAACAGTGCTTACCAAGATAAATGGAGAAAGCATGTTGCCATGTAATGAAAGTAAAACCAGAATCTAGAATACAAACTGATGACTGGTATATAGCACATAAAAATAATGAGAAATTGAAAAGAGAGAGACAATGAGGCAAACAGCTTCAAAGGATAAAATATTCCCCCAAAATGTCACAGTTATATCCATGGCAGAGAGCATTTGTCAAAGGAATTCTCCCACAGCTATTTGTCTTCCTACAACCTGAAATTTGGATTTTTGTGTTTTCTTCCAGCACTTCACACTCAAAAGCCTCAAAGGAGCATCCAAAGTAAACAGAGACCACATGAGAAAAGCCTCGTGACCCTAAATGTTATAATGGACTTTAATGTTCACCTTTTGAGCTCTCAGCCTACAGCAGGGGCCCTTAGGGTATATCAGTGCACCAATATTTCCAGCAGGAAGAGCCTCTCAAAAGCATGAAAGAACTTAACAGAAACTGGATTTTTTTAATGATTTGCCTTAACATTTGCAGTGGGACTGCTATCTACAGTTAGCTATTTCAACAAAAACACCTGCTTGCTTGAGAAGAAAGGCACTCTGAGATGTGTTGATACAAAGAGATTAAACCAAAGAGGACTTCTTTAAATCCTTGGTTTCTTCAGAAATAAACTCAATCTTCCATTTGATCAAAAAGACAAAAATGTAGATCTTGTATGGCACTCCAAAGGCTGCTTTCAAATACATACAGGAACAGAAATTTGTAGCACCCAGAGGCAAACATTTAACATTCAACAGCCAGATGGGGAAGTACAATATAATTAAATGTTCAACATTACAACTCCCTATCAACACTTATTTACCTACACTCACACCATGGCTAAAACCAGTCTCATGCCCTGGGGCTTCACTTGCTCAGCTGGGAGAGAAGTGAGACCCTTTTCCTCCTTTTGAACACCAGGTAGAAATAACTTTTTAAAAAATTCTTTCTTATTAGTTTAGCCTAATATAATGATTTTTTAATTACTATTATTTCTTCTTAATTATTATAGGTTAGCCACAACACGTGGCAGGGTAAGGGGGAGTACAAATCTCTGCTTTGTCACCACATGGGTGACAATGTGGATTCCATCAGAATAACCTTACTCCATAAAGAGAAGGGGCATTAATTCTGAATAATTTTTTCTGCTTGTAAAATAAAACTGGGCTTTTCACTGTAATTCTTTCTGAAACTGAAGACACACCTAGCTCAAGGAGGATGGAGCATTTCTGGGCAAGTCTCTCAGGTTTTACAAACTGGTGCTCCAGCGGTCTCTGCCCATTGGGCAGCAATTCCCCTGTCATGAGCAATAAAACATCGAGGACTGCAGCAGCTTTGGATTTACTGAAGTGGGATCCAGGTGAATTGAGAGCTTGGAATTTCCAGAAATTGAAATAAAGGTGCTTAAACAGCCTCAAGGTCTCAGGCACCATAAAACTACAAAGCATTCAGCCACTGAATGCTGTCCCTTGGGAGATGGTATTTCTTATACAAGATTAGATTTATTCAGTTTTTTTATCTCTTGGAATCCTCTGAGCTTTTAAAAAGCCAGCCTGAAACATGTATTCTCCTCTGCACAGAAAGATGTCCTCTGAATCCCATTCCCACATTTTGATACTCCCTTCAGTTATCAAATACTTCAAACATTTGCAAGCTAAAATCTTGATGTTTTTAAACAGCACAGTTTTATCCATCCAAAGTAAAAACTGCTTGGGCAAAAAGTATCACTGCTTGGTTTTGCAGCTAATGTTTCTTTATAATATCATTTAAACTTAAGATTTCCTTCTTCAGTGCAGTATTCTTAAATTTCTGAAACTCAAGGAACCATAAAAATGTATAATAAGAAGAAAAATACATGTTGCATTCAACAAAAATACTTTAGAAATTGGATATTTGAAAGATACCAAATTAAATTAGCTGATGGTCTCAGTGCTCTAAATAAAAAAGCAGAAGTCTTCTCAGAGTGGTGGCAAAAAAGGAGATAGGGAGACCTGCAGTCTATATTTTAATCAATTTAATGTATGCTCACATGCAATTTACAAAGCCAAATAACAAAAAAGCCCACATTATTTGGTTCACACAAATTACTTCCCAACAAAAACAACCAAAAAATGGATGACACATTACACTGTAAATTTCTGAGCTAATTTAAAATTTAAGAAGGGAAGCAAATACTCAGCTCTGTCCTTCCCTTTCTGTGTCCCTGCACTCTGGCAATTCCTCTCTCCGCTTCATTTCTCCTTTGGCATCCTTTGCCTTTCCAGTATTAATAATTTTGTGCCTGCAATCCTTTCCTCTGCCCTGCCCTGCCCCTGAGGGATATTTACACCTACACCACAGTGAGCACTTTTAAATCAGCCCCAAGTCAGGCTCTAGGGCAAAACGTTTAACCTACAAATTCTTGATGTGATAATAACATATATTAAGTATTTCTTTAAAATCTTTCTGCCCAAAGGCAATTTTCTTTTTCAGTCAAAGCAACTTTAGTTGGGATTTTCACCCATTGTTGAAATTATTCTAATTTTTCTATCAATCTGAACCTATCTAAATAACCTGTGCTTTTTAAATTAAAGAAGCATCACTGCTAAAGCAATATCTATAATATTTTCTTATTTTTCAATCAAATTCATTAGGAAACCTGGAAAAAAGGAAACAAACCCATATATTGCAAAAATTATTTCTTTTTAAATTACTGAAAATGCTTAAAGTACAACCTTCTGACAGAACCTTACTTCAATATTAACTTCAGAATTGGGATATCCTACATTATAATAATCACACAAACTGTGCTATGCCAGCTCAGCCAGTGCTCTGCCATAATGCCATTATGTCTCTTGAGCACCACAGCCCCATTGTGAGCAGCTTTTATCATCTTTTTTTCATTCTTTTAGCATTAATTGACATTTCTGACCAGGTTATGATCCTTTCAAATCAAAACTAAGGTTTTGTAACTGTGTGGGCACTTTTTCCTTAAAACAACAAAGTATAACCATTCTATCTCTACAATAGACTTAGTTTTCTGCCAGTCCCCTCTCAAGGCACTGAATTGCCACATTTTCAAGATATTGGTTTTCAAGAGTCCTTCCCACTCTACAGCAACCTCTGAATCAAGTGCAGGCAGCAGCCCCAGGAAATGTAATTACTGAGCAGCCTTGTATATTTTGTAACTTGAACTGGAGAGCTCTATTCTTCTAAATTCCCCCTAATCAATCTTTAGCACAAGAAAACCTTCTAATTGGAGCCACCAAAAAAAAAAAAGGACCTTATTAAAAGACCACACAACAGAAAGGAAAGAGGACATAAGTTTTGGGTTTGTTTATTCTAAATAAACTGCAGGAATTTGTAATCCCTTCAAGGAGATCCAAAGCAGTTTGGTAAATGTATGCAATTTCTCTACTAGTCAGTGTTTCTGTCATCATTTACCAGTTGCTTTAACTCAAAAACATAGTCCTTTGTTCTTCAAGCAACAGGCACACATGGATAACAAAATAAACTGAAGACAACACAATTGTGTTCCTAGCAATGTGACCACAAAGACATGAAACTTCAGCTTAAATATATTAATTTGTTGCTGAGAAAGGATTAACCAGCTGGTCCCTGGTACTGGTACATGATGAAGATCCAGGTGTGTGACACTTGCAGCTCAGTGTTTGTCCCTGTTTACACAATTTATTATTTATACTCCACTGCAGTCACTGCAATGCTCAGGTCAACAATCATGCAGTGCTTAGACCATGAGCAACTCAAATTAAACCTGAAAATCCCCACTTAAATCTAAGTGTTTTTCCTTGGTGTTAGCATGTTTGTTCTGCAGAATTTCAGCAGCCTCAGGAAACAAGACTCCCTGACATCAAAGGGGAGCTGTGAAAGCTTCACACCTGTGAGCACCTCAGTGACTTCACAAATTCATCAATATCCAAATTGCTCCTTCCATGAGGCTGAATCCAATTTACAGCCAGGAACACACACTGCCATCTTCCCTTTCCAGCTTTTCCCCCAGTTTAACCCAGGGGAGAGAAAGGTTGGATGTTAGGAAAAGGTTTTTCAAGGAAAGAGTGATCAAGTACTGGAGTGTTCTGCCCAGGGAGGTGGTGGAGTCACCATCCAGCCAGAAAAAACTTCTCTGACAACATCAGATCCTATTTTCCAATGACTCCAGGTAAACCCAGGGGCCATCATGTGTCCCAGTGATCTCCAGCTACACTTCACAGCTTAGTGCTAGCTAAAACATTTGATTGAAACTTAACACTGAAAAGGAAAGTGCAACATAATAACAAAGATTGAGTTTTAATTTTCTGAGAGATTTTTTTAGAGATTACCACAGGACAAAAAACATTATGTGTTGTGTTCAGTACAAATTAAGTGCTTAAACTTGACTTCTGGTGATCTCCTTGTATTTTAACATGTTTACAGGAAATTAACTTTTTCCTTTCCTATGCTGTGAGCCTATGCAAATGCATTTTGTACAGTTGTACCCTGTCCTAATTCCACTGCAGGGACACCCTGGAATGTTCCTTCTCCTTGGAGTGCTCCTTGCAGGGGCAAATCCATGTTTGCCAACAGGAGCAATCCTTTGGGAACTGACAGCTCCATTCTGCCATTCCAGCCCCTGTTTCCACAGTAGTTTCAGCTGATATATTTACCATTCCCTTACCATTACCATTCCATCCAATGCCTCATCCAAATTTTCATACCTGAAAACGCAATTTAAAGTAAATGTTCTTTAGAAGGGGTGAAGGGAGTGTTGTTGTGGAATTATTCTCCTTTAATATCTGTTTGCAGATCCAGATACATCACAAAAGCTGCTGGAGAACAGTAGCATTATTAAAAGGCTGGTTTCCATGGAGAACAAAAAAGGTCAAATCATCATTTATTGAAAAGGGTTCAACTCCATCAGTTAAGACTGATGCACACTTTTGAAAATAATTAAAAAATGGCACCTATGCCAATTGCTTACATGGTTTATGATCTGCAACTTGAAGGCAACATCTCAGGTAAAAGCTCTCATGAAAACACATTTTTGTTGCAAATGAGATCTTGATGGGAAGATAAAGCAGGTGAAAGAGAGTTCCAGGAAAGAGCTGCATGTCATGCACTCGTGGGGTGAGGTGAGCAAAGAGAATTTAATTTCTGTAATTAAATGTCAGGCTACATAAAGCAAGAATATAATTAGTTCAGCATAATTTAGTGCCATTCAGATGGAACTGGAGCCTTGTGTACTCACCAAACAATTTGTACTAAAACAACACAAGCTGTTCAAACAAATTGACATTTTTAATTCCTACTCTTAACAGACCTTTATTATCAGTTTCTGAGAGAAGATGTTTATTATGAATAAAAAATCTTTCAAAATACTTTGGAAGGATGAGACTAGAGAATGCCAAAGCCATCTATCACAAAATAATCAAGTCAAGATAATACTGCAATAGTGTGCATTCTTTTGTTAGAATCATCTTAAGAAAGGTAAAACTATAGGGAAAAAAAAAGGCAAATAAAATCCTGAACTTGATAAATTAATAATTTAATCAGGTTACCTAAAAACCTCTGCACTGAAGAGATTTGGGCACTGAAAAGGAGAAAATATAAGGGAAATCTGCTGGTCTTGATTGTGGTCTTCCATTATGAAAACACTCTTTACCCCAAGCCACTCAAGAACTGAAACTTTTTAATATCCAAGATGAACTTATTTCATACCAACACCTTTAATGATTAGGAAATACTTCTATAAAGACCTTTATGCTCAGAGAATATGCATTTAATACCAATGGTCCTGAATTTAATCTGTATCTGAAATTCTTACTCAAGGAAAAAAACCATCAAGGGATAAAGATTCAGACAAGAAAACAAACAAACAAAACAAAATAAACACACTGCTAAAGAAATTTAAATTTTGTTAACTAATGCAGAATGCAATCCAATTATCAGTTTACTGGTTTTAACTTTACTCAGTGCATTACTGGATCATCTTATGTTCCAAAATTGCATTGATGCTGCTTTAAAAAAAAAAAAAAAAAAGAAATCCCCGTGTTCTTCATCACAGTCAAAGGAAATGTGCATTTTATGCATTTATGGTTAATTATATTTGGAATGTGAATCATGTTGCTCCCCAGCCTTAATCTCATTTAAGAAAAGATTAACCTTTCTTGACTTTTCACCACAGAATCAACTCTTGAGAATGATAACATGAGAATGAACACAGGGCACTCACACATCCCCTGAAAGGTTACAGCACATTTCCAATTACTCTCATATTGCTGTATCAGACTAGATAATCTGTTTACAAGGCAGAACTTCTGCATTTCGTTAAGTTCTAATTGGAAAACACTGAAGGGTGTGTCAGGACAGCCAGTTTCTGTACAAGACTGAAAATGTTTTGCTTCTGAACAAAAACTACCACAGCTCCACAGTACTGGGAGCTGCATAAAGACCTCATAGCTGAATATCTATGGTAAAACCTGGCCAAAACTCTAAAATAACCTGAAACACACCGACAGCACATGAGCAATGCTGACAGAGAACATGACTGAGCTGGATCAAGCAGAGCACTGTTCCCCTCCAGAATGACATTCCCAAAGGAGTCATTTGAAATTAAGCTTCCTATCTGACCAATACTTAGGCCCATATATATTCACATAGTTGGAATAACCCACAAAGGTTCTTATGCTTCCCACTTCAAGACTGAGTTCATTTTTATTTTTAAATATCTGCATGGGGGAAGGGTGTGAAGGAGTGTTGATAGCTTGAAACTGGTTACACAAGCACTCTAATAAAAGGGAAGGAATTCTCCCAGCAAACAGCTCATGCACAGATGCCATAGCCCTGAATTTGCAGGAAACCCACAGTCAGCAAGGAGGAGTGTTAGAGAGAGGCAGAATGTGAGATGGTGCACCACGAGTGACACACTCGCTCAGGCATCCCGAATTCGGGGAAGGAACTGGGAAACCAGGATGTTAAATCCCTTCCTCCTGGCCCAGACACCCCTTGCAGGGCAGGACACAGCTCTGTGCTCCACCTGTGTCCCACTAAACACCAGATCTTTCAGGAATGGCTGTTAAGCAGCCTCCTCCTCGCAGAGAAGGGATTAAGACATCCTCTTGCTGCAGAGTGGTTTTGTGGCAAGCAGGGCAAGGCACACAGTGTAAGGTAACCAGTCGTGTTCTGGGCTCTCTCTCTGCCAAATACTTGCTTAAGCTAATATTGATACTTTAACCACAGCTCAAATTCTCTGACTGAAGTAACTATGCCTTTATAGTGGATTGCTTTTCCTGGACATTTGCCACTCCAGACATTATCCTTCGTTAATGACAGAAATGGGACTAGCCCTTGTTGAGGAACTGCTTAAGAACACACATTCTGCTTTTTCTTTTTGTGAGCACAGAATATGGAAAGCATTAACTTATTGAACTATACACAGCAAATATGCCTTTACAAATTAAACATTTTAGCTTCTTTTTGGTACATTTAATTCTCATCCCCAGGTATTTTCTAAAGTATTATTCTCACATGCCCTTGAATTTAGAGCTCATTTCATCTCTGCAGAGCTCCCAAGCAGCAGATCTTGTCAGACAGTGATTTGATTCGTCACACAACAGTGGGTGAGATGGATTGTGCCCCTGATCCTGCAGCACCAAGTGAAACAACACATTTCCTGCACATTATGGAGCTGCAGATCCACACTGAGTACAGCTCTGTGCTGCCTCCATCAACAGCCCTCAGGATCCTTCAGCCTCCTGCTTCTCAACTTCAGCACTTCCCTTAAAAATCATTACAAATAAAATCTGATTACCTTAACTGTAAATATAGGTATAACACAAAGATCCACTGTCTGTTTGTGGGGGTTGGTTTTGCTTTGTTGCTGGGGTATTTTTATTTAACTAAGGTTCTTTTTCCATAACAAGAGTCTGTCAGCTTCCCTAACTGGACACAAACTGTGATGCCAGTGCAATCATTTAATCTCCAGTAATTCAGTCTCAGAAAGCATGCAGATAATCACTGTTCCTCTGAGGTGACATCCTAAGATGCATCAGCAAAGAAAGTCAGAGATCTTGGCTACAAGGGAGTCTTGGTGATGCCAAACCCATCACCACAGCTGTCAGTAAAACCTCACAGGACCATTTGTCTGCAGTAGCTGCTATTACATATCAGCATTAAAAAGCCTGCAAGTGAATAACCATGTTTCCTTCAGAAAAAGCACAAAATACTCCATTCCTAAACTTTTTTTTCAGTACATAGAAGTTAAGGAGTGGATTGTTATTTCTTTAAATGCAATTTGTAACATCATGTTTCAAAAACTCCTTTAATATGTTTTTGATTATTAAAAATTGGTTATCAAATATCAGAAGCAGCTCCCATGAAAGCCCCTACAAATGAGCAGAGTCTGGAAGAGCAGACACTAAATTTGCATGGGAGATAAGCTCTTCTTCCAAATCTGCCATGCCTCTAAGACACACATGCAACACTGCTCATTTTAATTCCTCAGTGTTTCTATTTTCTCCTCTGGACACTTTCTGTAAGTATGTGAAACCTGGAAAGAAAATAAGCCATGTACAACAAATGCAGAGTTTTAGAGAGACCAGGGAGATGTCCCCCCTGTCAGTTCACTGTGTTTGAACAGGTTTGCACAGCTTTAAGTAGCTGAGTTTAAGTTAATTGCTGAAAGAGACTTGCAGTTGTCATTGCCCACATGCACAAAGTTCACAGTGTTCTCAAGATTTACTTGCAAATAGTCACAAGCACTGAATTTCCATTCATTTGAAAACTCCATCAACATTCAGAACCATCATGGAGGATTATATGACTCTCTCAGAAGGAAGGAGAATAAAGACAAAACTTTGGAATCCAGATATACTCTTCTCATAGCTCATAGTTAATTTCCCAAATTTTATACTAGATATTTAAAGCACCAACCAATGCACAGATGTTTGGAAGTGTTCTTCAACTGCAGCATGCACAACTATAATAAGGAAAATTAAAAAGTCACAATCCATTAGGAAGATCCATGCAGAAAGTGACATCATTAAAAGAGAGTGATGTAGAGATGATTTTCTGTTCTGGGGTTTGGGTTTTGAGGGAAGTTGCTTTGATTTTTACTGTTTTCCTATTTTTTATTTTTTATTTATTTGAATCTAAGGTTGCAAAAACAATTGCATAACACAGGTCACCAGCCACTTCTGTTCCTATTTCTGATGACTGAAGTGTAGCCTTTTGCAAAATAATATAATTTCAAAAAGGATAGGAATGAAGCAAGACATCTCCTCCATGCATCTCTTTCTCCTATACCTTTTATTGCTTTCTAGTTTTTCACACATAACCAGAAGTGAAAAAATCTCAGTGTGTTTTTGTTCATTTGGTTAGAATTTAAATTTCAAAGATAGCAAATGACAGCAGTACGTTCATAGACCTCTGAGGAAAGAAAATGCATTTCTTGAAGCCACTCACACAGGACATGCAGAATGTCACTTCTCACAGCAAGCAGCCAAGCAATATCTAAAACCACAACAATTTCTTAAATTCAAGTCCTGTCCTGCACATCAGGTGCCAGAACTTCCACTACAGGGGGAAAAGTGCCATTACCCAACCTGCTGTGGTAGGAAAGCACCACCTTCTGTGTATCCAAACCTACAAAACCCTGGGATGGATTTCCAGCTCTCACTGCTTGAAAGAAGTTGCTCTTCATCTAAAGACTGAAATATTGAACTAAATGGCCATTAATAGCATAGGGGAAAAAAATTGTGGCTTGCCCACAAGAGGAACTAAGACCAAATTCTTCATTTGCAGAAAAGTTTAAATAAAGATTCTACAGAAGACCAAAGTAGGATCAAAGTGCAATCAAATGGTTCTTCTATGTGTGAAAAGAAAAAAAAAAGCCAAAACAAACCACCCAACAATTAGCCTTAAATAGAATTACAAATATACTTACAAACAAGGGCTGAATTCAGACAATGGCCTGTTAACCAGCATGATCTGTTTCCTAAATGCAAGAGTTAATTTCCCATTTAGAGCCAGATGCTCATTAGCTCATTTTCAGGGGAACTTTCCCTCACCCCTCACTTACACATCAGTTCATCCTGGAATTACTGACAGATTTTGAATTTCACTAGTAATTGTACATTAGGAGGATTTTTCATTACAGATGAACTGACTCTGCAAAATCTTTTGGTGTATCTGAGAACTGATATCATTACTGATGGAATTGAATCCTACAACAATTGTAACTGTAGATACAAACACAGGTAGCTTCGTATAAATGCTGATAAATATTTAGAAATGCAAAAATTTGTTCTGTGCTATTTGTGACACATATCTGGCTTTACAATTCAGATCTGTCAAATATCACAGACATGGTTTTGGAAACAACACAACACCCTAACCAAGCAAAAATGTCAATAAAATACAGCCTTGATAAATAAATAAATAGACAAGTTGCCTGATAACAGTAAATAAAGTTTGCTGGAGCAGTCAGACATTATTGTTCTTTGTGCTTTACCCAAGGAGGTTTTATACATCAATGCTGCAGGTGTCATATCACCCACCAACAAATGTAAATTGAATGCAATCAACTCAAGTGGCTGGTTTCCATTTCAGCTCCTGTAAGGTTATAGAGAAAGGCCCCAATCTTCTTAATGGGGTTTGCCTAGCTCTGGTTGTCACAGGACAGCAAACAGAAAAGGGAATTTCACTCACCAAGAAAACCAAATAATAGAAACAGGAAGGGATAGAGGAACCAGCTGCTTTATTACAGCAAATTCTGTAATGAATAGTGATCTCCCTGCTTATACTGCAAAATTCACTGATAAAACTGTGCTTGCCTAAACACCACCAGCTAATGCAAGTTTTAAGTATTCTAAAGGACTGTCACACTTACAACCATCAAATACAGACATGTGAGTTTAGAACTCTGCTACTGGGGAACAAGCAAGCCAAGCAGCATTTCCTCTCCCTGCTCTCCACCCTCTGCATGCACTGCTTTGTGCAGGGATCTGCAATCTCCCCTCTGGGTCCCCCTGGCAGCACCAGGCACTGAGAGTGAGAACTGGGCAGTGCCCTCTGCCCTGGCATCCCTGGGTGCCAAAGGTGCAGCAGGAACATCCCCCCAGGCTCAGAGAGTGCAGCTGTGCCAATGGCAGCACAAACTGCTGCTCATTTGCACTAATTACCAAGAAACTTCACTTAAACAGTATTATTTCACAAACTTCTTTCTGCTACTTTTCTGTTCACCTAATAAACCTTTGAGAAGCAAGACCTGCTGCATCCCCAGTATCTCCAGTCTGAATTCTGGTATTTCCTCTGTCTGAAGCAGGATTTCTGGTGTGCCTGTGCTCTGTAGCTTTATCTCAGTGGATTTTCTGACCCAAACACATCCTGTCCTTAGGCACAAAAATAAACATTTACCTTCCAAATAAACACTGCTACTTTATTTGGGAAACTTTTATGAAGTCAAAAGGTGAGAGAAGTAGCAGCTTTTTTTTTTTTTTTTTTTACAGGAAAGGGAGATGCACTAAACGAAGAGCTTTTAAAAATAATTTCAGCAAAATAAACTGACTTTTTTTTCCTACTTCCTAATCAGCAGAAGTTTGTGAATCTTTGCACACAAAATACTTAGGATTAATCAGAGGCTTTTGTCCAAAGGTTACAATTACCATTAATTTTCTGTGAGCTGCTAAATTAGTTGTCCTGAAATGAGGCAGTTTTTCAATTAGCAAATGTTGATGTGTAGACAAAAGTAAGGTGGACATTAACAGGGAAGGTTTTTAACATACTTTTTACTTCAAGGGAATGAAAATTACGGAGAATATTTATTCCTCTAAATTCTCAGATAGTTAATAGGGACAAATTGAGCAGCTGGCTTCCTGCCTAAATAAATACAAGATAATTGTTTGGGTTATTTGGCTAACTGGATTTTAAAAAGCCCAGAAGAAAAACACACATAGGTTTCCAAAAGCAACTATTTGGAATATTTACATTACAAGGCTCTGCATCCCTGCTCACCTCTGAGGAATGGTCATTAACTCACCACCCTTCTCCACCTGAACCACCCTGGGTTCCTCTATTTTATGTCACCTTGCAGCCTTTGAACAGCAGCTGGTTTTCTGTACAGCTGGGTTTGCTCATCACTGAACAGGACAAGCCCATTCAGCCTCCCTGCTCAGCTGGCAGGAGCAGCACAGGCAAGAATTCCCTGCCCCAGGCACCTGCAGAGGTGTTCTGTGACTGAACTTAGCTTGTAGTTTGTCTCAATGCTTCCCATTTTAATGGCAGCAGGAAAATCGTCTGTCAGCTCCTTTCAGGGGCAGATCAGCCAAGGGAGGGTCACTGATAAAGGGAACAAAACTCATTCTTATCTCTCCCTCTGGTAATTCTGCAAACAAGGGAGAAGCTGCAGAACTGGGATTTAAAGTCTGTCTGCCTTTTTAGGAGGAGAAAAACCCCAAACAGCTGCACACTCTCTTCTATTTAAAGACTGAAGCTTTCAGCATCACAACAAGTTCACTAATAGCAAAATCGACTCTGAAGTGAAGCTGATGAGCAGGCCTCCTCCTAAAATGCCTAAGCATAAGTCAGAGATGTAATCTCATCTCCTTTTTAAGTTTATATTTACTTTTCTATTTCTCTGCATAATCTCTTTTTGCAGCAAGCTCAGAGGGTTATTTTTAACATACAGTCTGTATCTAAAAATGCAGTGATTACCTTCCATCAGATGAAATTACAATTCAAAAAATAAATGGGGAAAAAGCCAGACAAATCTAGCAACACTTGCATATAGAATCAGTTTGATACAGATCTATAAATAGTCTGTAAAATTCGTAAAATAGACTAAGGAAAATAAATTTACATTAAGGTATGCAAAGAAAAATGTTAAGTCTATCTGGCCTTAGATTACTTACAGATTAAGCAGCAAAGTAAAATCTGCACACTCCCAAACCCAGAAGAGAGATGCCATGGTAACTACACCTGTGATTTTGCATTTCTATGGTACAGTCAATGTACACTTCATATCAAGAGTCCAAACTAACATCAGAAAACAAACAGTAAATAAACATTACAACCAAGTCAAAGTTAGGCTAAACAACATTTATTCACCCAGCTGAGAGAACAGATATATTTCTTATTTCTGGGAGACATAAATGGTTATGGCTTACACCTTAACAGGCAGAACAGGCTCCAGGGGAGAACAGCACTTTTTTATCACTTTAGTATTTTCCTATTTTCACATTTATATTGGAGAACATTTCCAAAGGCAGGTTAGATTTAAGCCACTAATCAATATTCTGACACTCCTAATACTATAGAAGTAATTCTTCATTTTAGTGTTGCATTTTTTAAAAAATGGTAAAGTTAATTTAAATTTCTAAAGCCATAGAGGTCAATGCTTTGATCAGCCTGTTAAAACAAACACACATCTATTTATGATTTTGGAAAGATCAATGTTCCATGCTGTTGCCAGGAATGCTGACACCTCCACTCAGTCTCCACTGACAAGTCACCACCTCAGTCCCTGCTCAGGCTGTGGAGCTGAAGGAACACCCTCTGCCATTTCAGAGTAAAACCCTGCCCCTAAACCTTGCAGCCACTGACAGGAGCAGAACTCAGATGGAAATGCTCCACAGGAATTCCTGATCACCTGCAGGAGTCAGCCCCACAACCCACCCCAGGCAAGGGAGGCTCTACACAAAACCCACCTCCCTTCCTCCCTGTCACTCACCTCCAAACTCCTCATCTGCTCCCAAAGAACTTAACCAGTATTTCAAGTTAACTTATCTCTGATTTTACACCTGCTGACAAATATTTTCTCATCTGCCACAACAGTTCTGCTCCACAGGGTTTCTCAGTGCAGGCTGAGGAACATCACACAGCTCGTTCTCATTACCCAAACACTGCAATGGACAGAGAGAACTGGGAGCTTACAGAGCTCTCATTTCACACAACATTTACTGAGACACAGGACACATGCTTGTGAAACAATCTTTGCTACCAAAAAGTCAATGAGGAAAAAAACAAACCCAAGTTACAAGGAATTGACAAACTCATTATTTTAATGCAAAGGTGGCCAAAAGGTTTCCAGAGCTTGAAATGAGGATCTTGACTCACCTTGGCTTTGCTCAGGAAAAGCAGAGATGGCCAAGCTGTGGAGTACATTTTCTGCTTGTCTGAATAGAAAACTAAAACCATAAGCACACTCCACCACTAGGCCCAGCCTAGTTGATGGTAATGCTCAACATCAAAGAAAAATTCAAATTTATTCCTCAAAAATGCCTACCTGGATTAGTACAATCTGTTTCCCTTCCACTGGCCCAAATATCCCTCACAAAACATTCTTGTGAATTAAACACTAAGTTCAATTATGTCTCATTACTATAGAAGCAGCAGACTTTTCTCTGAATTCAACATTCACAGCCCCTACTCAGGAGATTTTTTTAATCACCAGGGAGAATTCTGCTGAGAATTTCCTGGGACAGCTTAGAGCCATCTGAGTGCTAAATTCTACTCCTGATTTGTCTGTCAAAGCCATCCCCAGAATTTTTATGAAACACCTTAGTAAAGCTCCATCTGTTTTGTGGCAAAACAGCAGAACTCCACCAGAAGCACTGTAGCTAAGAACCATTTTGGCTCTAAAATCTGCATGTCTACCAGCTCACCTTAATTCAGAATAAAGTCACTGCAAATGCACACGACTGACTTGCAGCTCATGAAAGAAAAGTGTGGGCAAATGCTTTTAGATACCACCCACACACAGAACCCAGTTTGTCCTTCACCATCTCTCCCCCTTTCTGCTGGCTGGTACTTGGAGAGCAGCTCTGACCTGGCACCCTCAGGGACTTTATTTCACAAGAAATACAGAAAACCTACACAGCAATCCACATCAGGATGTGATGTGCAAAACAGAACCCAGTGATGAATCAGCCCCAAGGAAATCGAGGCAAGGTTGGAAGACAAGTATTAACATATATAAGTGTCCAAAAAGCAAATCTAGTGCATCCTGTTTACAAACACACAATTCCCTGACTAAGGGGTTGATTTGCCCTGTGAAAATCTCCCACTCTCACAATCGTGGAGCTTTTTTTCCATGGTCACTCAACAGCCCTGCTCCACCAGCCTCAGAATGGAAGCTGACTCTGACTTCATCCCTTTTTAATGTCTTTTTTTCCTTTAACACTGTTATCCTGCAGGAGAGGAGAGGAATCTCTTTCATTTCGCCATGCACTGCTTCTGTTCTCAAACAAACAATTTCCTGGGATTTGCAGCAACTATTGAAAATTAATTACCTTTATCAAGTTTGATATGGAAGCCATGAACTGCACCATGCAGCTCTATATGTTTCCAGAACTGATTAAAAGCTGTGAGTGTTTGGAATCAGTTTGCCATGAACCAGCAGGGCTTGCAGGAGAGTGTCAGCTCACAGCTGAGAATGGGGAGGTGCTTCAGGGTGCAACCACAAATACAGCAAGGTGCATACAGGGAAGAAAGGCTGCATTGAAACAGAAGCAGATTTTTCTTATTTTTAAGGAGTACACTATCTGTTTTCTATAGTTCCAGTTCTGAACCCAGCATGGAGTTTCATTAAAGGCACAATTTATAGTCTCTCTCTGAACTCCAGTTACTCTTTCCCATTCTCCCTTTAGAAACTTCTCATGATTTTCAAGCCATGTATATTCACTCCAAATAGCTCCTTGAGCACACCTTTCCCTCCAGCAACTGAACCTCAGCAGTCTCAGTACTTGGAAGGCACATTAGCCTGGAAATTGAGCCTCACTTGGACAAGGCAGCCAATAGGAACAAGATGGATGGTTTGCTATCAGAACAACACGATCTGATCTCTGACAACACAAGCCTTGCCCACCAGGAGCTCAGACAGCTCCTTGCAGATAAGTTTCTGGAACATTAACTTCTACACTTCCAGAATGTTGACTGCCAGGAGCCAGACCACACAGATCACAGTTGGACAGAGCTTCCTGACTGTGCTCAGTTTGACAGAGACAATAACTTACCATATTTATTCATTTGTGATTTGGTTTGTGCTGTTAAACTGGTGCCAAACACAAGCCTGCTACTCCTCCCTAATACCTTCAGGAGTCCCAAGAACCAAGTCATCTCCAAAACATGCATGAATACCTCACATATGGCGATCTTCAAAGACAGAAGATTCCTCACCAGATTCCTTGCACAACTTTCAGCAGTTGTACATTTCCTTTTCGCATCGTGAGCTGATGACAGGGAACAAGATGCCAGTTTTTCCAGGCACAGAAACACACTGCAAAGCACTCTCACACCAGTCATGTGGCTGCTACAGACCTAACTCTTCTTCCTATGTGAGATCAAAACATTTCACACACAGCACTACATGAAAACAACATAATTTAAAACATACTTCAAAGTGACTGAGTGTGTCAATCATTATGGTATTCATGCACTCACACTGCTAAACTCTTCTACACATCTGGGCATTTTTAGGCTTTCATTTGGTTTTAAGAATGCTGAAAACTTCAGGAAATTCCTCTATGTTTCCAGGTAGCTTTGTGTTAGACACTGTTACCTCTCCATCCTCTGAAGATTGTCCCACAGTTCATACCTGTTCCTCCCCCCACTATATCCCCAAATTTGCCAAGAGTTCCCAGTAATATTTTGTCACTGGTTGCACTGGAACACACCCTACAGCCTCTACAGCACTGCCTCAGCCTCTGACTCCAGGACTACGTGCCCAGAAGTTCTTGTGGTGACCTCTTAATCCCTCAGCTAAGAGGTTGAGATTTCCTCAGAACTCCCTTTCAGACCCTGCCTGTCACTGACAGAGTCCTCAGTGGAGCCACTGGTGACAGCACAGAACAGACATGCACTTTGTCCTGTCCATTCCATTTATCCTTCAGGAATGAAACACACCTAAAACCAAAGTCTCAGACCAAACCAGAGACTCAGAAGTCACCTCAAGTGAGCAGCTTTATTTCTGGGATAAGCCTGGCTATTACTCCTACACCTGGTTTAGCTACCTCTTAGTGGATGAATTCTCATTTAGGAAATTGATGTTTTTCAAGAGACAACCCATCAATCTCAAGCACTAACAAGAGCATACTTGACTGCTGACATTCAACCTATCCTTGCAAAGAAATATCTCAAAATCAACACTGATTCACTCTGAATACTTTATAAATATATATATACTACTTATACCTTCTTAGGTTTGGATTTTTAGGCAGCCCAAATGCATCAGCGTGGGGGAAGGAGAGCTCTGTGTGGGAAAGAACTCTACATCTAGTCAGCATTTGGCATACAAGTCTGCAAAACTCTGCTCATTTACAGTATTATTCTTGAAACACTAACCTGTAAGTGTTCTGCATTTACTGAAGAAATAGGTTGGATGTACTAATTCAAACAATCAGATTAATAGAGCAAAATAAAATTGCTGACATGTAAATTGCAGGGACTCGCTTTTAGGGTAAGTTTTCTGTAACTTACACACGAGTAAAGAATGTGGAGTTGTATTTACTGAAAGTTGAAACATGTAAGGAAATGAAAAATCAGAAAAATCAACTGGAAATGTCATTAGTATTATGAGGGAACAAGAAATAAATAAAAGCCCAGTGTTCAGACAATAAATTGGAGCACAATGTAAGGCCTGACACACACAGAGCCCCGTGGGCTGGGCAGAACAGCTCTCTTTGCTTACCTGAGGTGAATGGATGAAGAGGTTTGGCTTGGAAAGCTGCAGTGTCCCACAACCAGCAAACTCCTGTTTCAGTGCTCTCACAAATCACACTCAGCAGGTCTGGCCAATACAGCAGGTATTTACAGCAGCTTGCCTCACACCAGAAAAATTCAATGGGTTTTAGTGTACTGAGAGTACTTTCAGTTGTCTACTTTGCTTTTGGGTCTAATTAGCATCCTTTCAGAATACACTTTTGTTATTTGTTTAAAAAAAAGTAAAATATTTTTTCAGACTCCCTCAATCTGCCACATTTTTGCATTCAGGATACAGAATACTCAGCTTAAAGTAATTTTGGGACCATTAATACATAAATACCCTGGATGTAGGTACATTTTATAGGAAGAAAAAAAATCCAAAAAAAAAAAAAAAAAAAAAAAGAAAACCAAACAACTGAGTAGCTATTAACTTTTCAGACTCCTCAATACCCTCAATATTTGAATGCACTTGTTCCAGCCCTTCTCTGTCCTCATGCATTGCTCAGGATGTACATGCCAGCAGCATTAAAATGATGGCACCTTTGACACCCAAAAAAATCATCTGCTTCTTGGTTAGGTTTGTTGTTTTTTTTTTCTTCCCCACTTATATTTCCCCTTCCTTTTTTCTTTAAACAAAGTATGGCAACAATTTGATAGCCCAGCAGTGTTTTGCCCTCCTGAACCCTGGCAGTGACCCAGAGGATTTGCTCTCTCCTGCTAATCACAAGTCTGGCTGTGGCCATTTCCCATGACATAGCTGAAATTCTCCAAAACTGCCCCTCTCAGCTTCACCCCCAACCCATGCTGAATCCATTTTCTGCCTCCCCACTGTCCCTGGAGCCATTCCCTGGCCATGCCTGGGCTTCCAGACCTGCCCACCAGCAGCAGTAGCAGGTGCTCTTATCTGACACACACTTTAAAAGGAAACCAAACTTAAATATGAAAAATACACTCTGCAGTGAAATGGCATTTTTAAATATTTATCTCAAGCTCATAAACTCAAGGCCTGTTTCTGTTCCAGCCTGGCTGCTGCTCCAGGCTCACCATCACACATTCTCTTCAGTGGTGCATAGAAATGGCTCAGATTTATTTTATTCCTTTCTATTAATATCAGGAACCATTTTGCCAGGAACCATAACTCAATTTCTGATCTGTGTCCTTCTATTATGCCACAAAAATTGGGCAATGGGAGTGTTGAAGAAAATTGCAACAAAAATTACTTAGATCACTCACTCAGATATCACCATTTCAAGTTCATTGTGTTTAACCAAAAAATTCCATGACTTTTCAAGGCAAGGCACAGCTAAACCCTTTGTGTCCTGTCTCTATATCAAGAGACTGTTTAAGCACTGATTTACAACTGCTGAAAAAACATCAGGATTTCAGGAACAGGAACGATCATAATACAGTCTTTTTAGAATTTACTTATTCTGTAATAGCTTCAGACAATTCAAGTAGTGTCTGATTTTCCCAATATTCCCATTAAATCCCAAACCCAGCAGTTTTTAATTCTATAAAAGCTTTCATTCAGAAATTCCCAGGTATCTCAATAGCTGGCTATTTATACAGTATGCCAATAATGCAACAAGCTGAAGGCAAGGAGTAGCATTACTGTAACACTTTTATGGAATATATAATAGTATGCACATTGGTAATTATTTGGGCTGTTGCATTACATGTTGTTTTTACTAAGCATGGCATTTTCTCAAAAAACAGTCCCAATGTCCATACTAAGAAATGGTTTCCAAGAGCAACTCAGCAGCAGCACAACATATGCAAGAGCAGTGATGGAAAAAAGTATCTACCAAGAGGGTGAGTAAAATGTATGTGTGAGTGGAACAACCAGCACAAAGATGTTTGGCTACCTACAATAAAATAAATCATCAGCTCTTAACACCACTGCTGTCTAACAGTAAACTAACCCACAGAAAGTTACTTAATTCAAAATGCCATCCAATCCTCTCGAATCCAAGCTGTTTAAATAAAACTCTTAATTCAACAACTGAAAATTCCAATCAGGACACCGAGTCTTGCCCACCACATTCCAAAATTCCTTGCCCTTATCAGGTAAATTTTTTGCCTTATTATCTAATAATTAATATTTTCCAATAGGTATTTAATATACTCAACTTATAGTCACTGAAGAAATGTTTTTTCCATGCAGGATTTTTGTTACTCCCTAACCCAGCTGGAAATGCTGAGCAGAGCAATGTGAGATTTCCAGGAGAGGGACTCTGAACACACCTGAGTTCAGTACAAAGAGACACAGTCAGAGCCACCAGTAATGCAGAATTTAAGCCTCAGCTGCTCTCCTGACTCTCTGTAATTTGGTATATTTAGAACATGGACTCTGCTGTGCAAAGGCAGCGACCTAGGACAGAGCTGGGTTTTGTTAGTTTATTTTAATTGACTGACTTTAGGTTTTTTTGGTTGGGTGGGGTTTGTTTCCAGTCAGCAGCAGTTGAGAAGGACTGCATCTCTTCCCAGGGGTTTATGATGCTGGCCTTTGTGCCATTGTGATTTCAGGCAGGGAAGCAATGCTGCTTGCAGGAGATGGCCCAGCCCAGCAGAACTCACCCTGGCACTGCAGCATCAGGAATCTGGACCAGGAATCCTCACCCAGCTCCTCTGGCCATGCATGACTTCTCCTGGAAAAACCCAAATGCCACAGCAGAAACAAACAACTGCCACCAAATCCCTTTCCAGGCTGGCAGATGCCAATTCTGGCTCCTCTTCTCAGTAGATGGATCACTCTTTTGTCCTCTAATATTTTTTACAAGTGAAATAAATGCTACCAATTTTCTCACACCTACACAAAATTCTTCAAAAAAGAGCCATAATTGCCATAAAAAGTTTCTAAATGTGTTTTAGCAAGGGAAAAGTTGGCAATAGGCAAAAAGAAAATACTTTATCCATCCTTTAATTCAAATACTCAGGTGCTTGGGCATAATTCAAAGGAATAAGAGCACTGAGTAGCAATTGCAATTTCTGTATTTTCTCTTATGAATTATAAAATGCATCACCCTATGAAATGTCAGTCAATAATGTACTAATCTCAATAAGCATCATCAATACACAGTAACAAGTGGGATGTATGGATTCATGAGAAGTCCCTGTGTAAAGTATGTACTCAATTATTTGCAGTCCCTTCAAAATAACAAAGTAGAGAATAATTTGATAATTAAGTAATTAAAGATAGTTATGCTATCTGGAATTAATTAAGATGCAGGGCTGTGAGGTGATGTCTGTCTTCAGTCTGTAAAAATATAAAATGAGTAACCACTAAATAATATTATATGGTTCTAATCAACTCACAAACTGAATTTGTCTTTTACTACAAAAATAAATCAGAAAAACATTTTAAATGTCTCATTTTTTCTTCAAAAATAAACCTTCCTAAAACTGAAGTACTTGTCTCATGCACATAGTTAACAGTTCCTTCACGTATTACCTGTCCCTGACATGCCAGTCTCTACAGCATAAATCATTTCTTTGGCTGACTAGCTGAGAACTCTAAATTAATTAATCTGCGTAACACAAATGTTAGATTCTGGAATTTTTGTTTTAATATTTTGTATACAGATGGCTGCCAGAAACACTCACAGAAACATTTTTTAGAAATAAAACCAACAACTCTACTTGAAAAAAAGTTTTGATTTACACATTTAAGTATAAGTTTGTAATTCATTAACTTAATTAAATGATAAAGTTGAGCCTCCCTGAAGACACTTTTAAGAAGTCCTTCCCTTCAGTGTCAGAGGGAAGCATCACCAGTATCATCATGCAAGAAATGTTATATTTTCCTTAGCTGGAGCTTTACCACAAATTTCAAAATCATGAAATGATTGGTTTGGCCTGTTTCAATCTCCACATCCCAACCCCATTTGTGACATGGGCTAGTGACAGTGACAGTGCTGCAGCAGCTTAAAACATGCCTGAAATTCAGCAGAACCCAGTGGACATTAAGACAACATTTCCTTTTAACCACTCTTTTTTTTTTTTTTAAATAGTTGGGATTTTTCTGTAATTTAAATAGATTGCTGACATTGTAGTAACATTACCTTGGAGACTGTTTGGAAATAAATCTGAAAATTAAATCAAGATCATCTGATTAGGATGAGAAAGGGAACAAACCTTTTTCTGTAGCTGCAACCTGAAACTAAGTTAATAACATTTAAATTCAAGAGCTACATTCTCAGATAATGGGAGGCTGAGCCCAACCTCCTTCTTTCAGATTTCACCTCTGGATGTGAACACAGAGCAGATGCTTCCTCCTGAAAACCTTGATCCCCCAGCCATGCCAAGTCCAATTTGAACAGGATTTTGGGAAGGAAAACCCTGAGAACAGGAGCCATCTCTACAATATTCCCTTTTTCCTTTTCCTTTTTTGTAGTATTTTCAAACAGAATCTGTGCAGCACCTCTCTGCCTGTGTTACCCCCTGAGCCCACCACTAGAGCAGCCACTCTGGTTTTACAAGACACATTCACAAAGGGATAAAGCAAAGAAATTCCTCCCACAATAGATGCAGGATGATAAAATGTAAAAACACTGATCACCAAGGCACAGCCTAGCTCTGAAAAGGACACCAAAGTCAATGTTCCAAGTGGATTCAAACAGCACAGTTTGGGGTGGGACTCAGCTAAAATGTGCTTTCCTCAGCAGCACTTCATCAGTTCTGGCTCCTGATCCCTTTCCAGGGTTGTGGGAGTTGAAAACCAACATCTCTTCCTCTAACATCCTGATGATGAGCAGTCTTGCACCTCTTAGGCTCAGGATCTTCCAGCACCCACAAAAATCCTATCTACTACATTTAACCTTTCACTTTGAATAGAAAAAGGACAAAAAACACAAAAATTCCACGGTTTGGATCCCATCCACAGTATCTGCCAAACCTTGAACCAGCTAAAAGCTTCCAAGCCCCAGGATTAAATACTGTAAATAACATATTTAACCACAGAATACTTCAGGTTGTAGGGGACCTCTGAGGTCATATGGTTCAACTTCCCACTCAAAACACAGCCAATTAAATGTTGATGATGTTAATATGCTCCATTCTCTTATATTGTACTGTATATATATATTCTTATATTTCTGGCAAGAAAACCAGAAAAATCTCCTTCTACAGGAGAAAGAAACAAATGGGTTGGCTACCACAATACTAAATATGAAAACCTTGAAAAGCAGGCACATTAGTGGGGAAAAAACTCCTAACAACCCTGTGACTGCTGATGCCAGACAAGCCACTGACTATTTCTACAGCTAATCCCCCCAGCCTGTGCAGATGAAGTCAATTGTGGAAATTTACTTAAGAAAAGACCTCAGTGATGTATCTAAGCATTGCATAATTTAAAAAGTGCAGTTTAAAGTTACACAGAAGCATTGTCACAGGCTGCTCAGCACAGCAGCATCCCCAGCATGCCTCTAGCTGCTGAATATTCACTGGGAGCTGCTAGGGCTTCTTTATGAATACTGGAAATTTTCATACATTAAAGTTGCTTCCCCTCAGCTTTTAACTGTGTTGATCTTTCAGGGTACACAGGGGAGAGGCCAGGCTGAAAGCCCCAAGGGCAGCTCAGTCTGGCATTCCTCTTGCCAATCTGACACCCAGACATTGGGGCACACACACAGAATGCCTCACAAAGCCTCTGCTGACTGAACTCCTGCCCCATTTTCAGGGCAAGGCTGCAGAGTCAACCTGAGTGAAAAGTGCTCATTTTCCATATTTCATGGTATGCTCAATGTGCCCTAAGATGCTTTTCCCCTTTCCATTCCATTCTTTAGAAAGGAAGGACTCTCTCAAGTGAATTAAGAGAGGTGAAAAAACCAGAATGGTAATAAATAAGTCTCAACTTTTAAAGGTGTATCATTTACACTTTCCATACAATTGTATTTATTTACAAACCTTAAGTACAAAGTGAAAAACAATCTAGCTGATATTTTTGCCAAGTTTGACACCCGACACATGGGCTGCTGCAAGCCACAGCAATCCACAGGCCAGCTCAGCAACTGGCCCTTTGTTCCTGTGCTTATTTAAACACAATGAAATGGCTTTACCTCATTAAAGAGGGGCTGGAATAAGCTCCAGCTGCACAAGAGTGAGGTGGTCCTCATTTTTAAAAACTAGCAATGCCATTTGGGAAAAAATGAGTAACAAGCAGTGAAGAAAAATAATTCCCTTCAAGCAATTGAAATACCAGTTTTGAAGATAAAATAGTGCAAAACCCGAGGCCAGTAAAAAGAAACAATATTTTCCTTTGAAGTTCACCACCAACTGGGGCAAGTGGCATGTTGCATTCCCCAGGCTTATGGGAAATTTGTTTTCTGTCCTGTCAGGAAAAAAATGCCATGGTCCCTCTGGAGCCTGTAATTACTGATGCATGTAAATTGCACTTTATCAAAATACTCCACGAATGTTGCCCTGAAAGCCAAAGCTGAGCAGCCCACCTGAGCAATGTCACATAACTCTGCTCCTGTCAGAGGAAGGGCTGGGAAGGGACACTGGGGCACAGCCCTGCATCCCCCATCTCACAGCAAACACCAGAAAGTCACCAAAACTGAGATTCGCTTGCTGAGACAGGGATGTGCCATCGTGTCCTCCCAACAAACCCACCAAGGACTCAGATTTTGGGGATTACAGCCAGCCCAAGGGCAGTGCACTGTCCCAGGCTGGTGTTCCAGGGCAGCCCTTGGCAAGCTCTTCAACAGCAGCAGCAATGTGAGGCCTCTGGAGCCAAGGAAGGGAAGTGTTTCAGTGAAATCCCTCCTACACCAGCAAGTTCAGGGATCAAATAACCCCAAGACTCTGCAAAGGCTGCCACTTCTGCAGAAAAAGCCCTAGTAAAAAACCCAGCACAATATACCATGATCTCTGCTCCTAGTAAGGGATTCTGAGGTGAGGGGTTAATCGAGCAATTATTGGGAAAAAATAGAGCAGGAAAGCACAAACTCAAGGTGAAAAAAGCAAAAATTCCATCCAGTGCTTTTGAGGATACAGTCCCTTTGTGCTTGTGGTAGAGAAATCAGTTTGGGGCTCAGGCTGAATGTGCCAGTGCACTCAGCAAACCTCACCCCCAGGAAGGACACAAGGCAGGGCTGGCCCAGCAATGATTGTCAGGACTACAGGGAGCTCTGTTCCTCCTGCTGTGTGCTAGGGTACAAGATTTTTCTCTCAACAGAAGAAACTAACTGTATAAGCATAATATTTGGTTTCATATCAGAGGCTTTTCCTGTCAGCATTTTCCCCCTCACAGTTCACCGAGCACTGATGTTGTACCATACACAGAAACCACTCAGAACATTAAACTTAGCATTCCTTCAAAGATCAATAGGGATGGGGTAAATTCATATCAGCTGTTTCCTGAAGGAAACATTTCATAGATGTCTTTAGCAATAGCCCATCAGGGAGTTTAACAGAGCAAAGCAAAAGGCAGGTACCTAATTTCAAATATGCTTCAGTCAATTTTCTCATAGTACTTGCATTTTCATTGTAGAAAATCTCAATATTCAACAGTGGCAATTACTGCATATTTGAATAATCTCACTAAGTTCCAAAGTATTATATAAGGGAAACATTAAGAATCAGCTCATGGACCCTGTATAACACATGGTGCCATAACCTTTTGTTTTCAATGTGCTACACTGAATGAAGAAATAAAAGCAGTTCAAAGGCACACCTTGTACAACATCCCTGCCTCAGTCATGAGAGCAAGCTGCTGACAAACTGCCCTTGCCAATCTATTCTCGTGGCACTGTAGCATTTAATGACCTGCATGGGTTATTTTAATTTTGTTTCATGAATATTTCCTACCCCTGTAAGTTTTACAGTGCAGTCTGCACTGGGGGTGTGGAGCTGTGTCAGGCTCCAGATCAAACCCCTGGTTCAGCTCCTGACCCTCCTGACAGGCACACACAGCCCCAGGCTGCAGTCCCACAGCTCTCCCAGCTGCAGGGCTGGAATCAAAATGAAATCCTGGATCATTTATGACTGCATTTCAAAAGCAAACCTAGTGCATTTAAAAGTAATAGCAGCTTTCATTTTTGAGACCTTTAAGTGTCTGAAATACTTTAAACAGGCATGGCCTGTTACCCCTGTGAAACACATGGAAAAGCTCCAGAAAACCTGACTTAAGCTTCCCATTGTACACATTGCAGATTTCAAGAAGAAAACCAAATGATAATTAAAACAAGGAAGCATTTGGCCTTGCACCCATTCCCCATGGAGCATTGGGACTGGGCAATAAATCTCTGTAGGTAAATCAGGATTCTGCTGCTATGAAACAACCAGAAGAGCTGAAGCCAAAAAACTGCTGATGAAAATCAAGACTTCATGTGCAGCACTTGTAATTTAACACTCATTAGTATCTCTACACCAATGATCATGTCCCCTACTTCTACTATTCACACACACTAAAAGAAATTCTCATTATCTGCAACATATTTCCAAAGTATTTGAAAGGACTTTTACAAGAGGATGAATGTAAACTCATCTTTGGCCTCAGGATGACAGTCTATTATGGAAAGCAGCAGAAATATTTACATTATCATTATGATATTTTTCCTGTTGCCTAGATGAGATGTCTGCACTTCAGGTCATCAGTTCAATCTGTTCCTACGTTTGCTTTGTGTAAGGAAACTGCCTCAGTGTGAAAATAATGCCAAATGTATTCTAATCTCCTGTTCACCAGAAAGAAAACAGAGTTATATTCACTCTGCATTGTCATCTAGTTGCAGTAATGACAATTTACAAGTGAATTTCCCACTGCTCATTCTCACCATTGACAAGACTCCAGCAGCTCAGAAATACTGAACACTCAGAAAAAAACTTTTCAGCTCATTTCAGAGCACAGACGAAGGGGAAAGGCAAAAAAACATTCACATAATAACTAATTGATTAAAAGGAAGTTTGCAAACAAGGAAAGCAATATCCATAAGGCAATACTGAGTGCAAGTACACCGTGATGTGCTGACATTTGCTGACTAGCTCTGTTGGCAAGGCCAAAAAAAACCCCATTAACAAAGCAAATGCAGTAAATCTGACCCTGACAGACTTGGAGCTGCACAGACTACCAAGGTTATCCAGTTTCCAGAAAAAACTGCCCATAAACCATCAGGTCAGAATCCCCCAGTAATAATATACCTGTGATATAACCCAATTAATCTCCAGCTGCAGCCTCCACAGCCACTCAATCCTCTGTCAGGCTTGAAAGCAGCCTGTGAGTGGCACAGAAAATCCACCCAGCAGCAGCAGCTCCCTGCCCTGCCACCACCCCAAACCAAGCCCAGGGACCAGAGCCCAGCACTGCAGGGAGCTACAGAACCTGGACTGCTGCTCACAGAAGCAAAAAAACCCCAAATTTTGAAGACTAACCCAAGAAATGCCCACCCACAAGTGTTGTGTTTTGAGACACAGCTCAGGGATGTGAAAGCCCTGGTAACCAGAAGCTGAGTCACTGCTTTTCCCCCATTTAAACTCATCACTCTGAGAACAGAAGTTGAAGGCTGTTAATAAGGACACATTTCAGAGCTGGCAGAGCACACACAGAACTCAGAACCCAGGTGGTGACTGACCATGGAGCTGCCTTTGCTGGGACTCACTCAGAGCAGCAGCAGATTCTGCACAAGTTCAGAAAAGCCTCATTTTGCTAAACACCTCCAGGATGTTCTCAAAAAGAATGAGCTCTGATGGGAATTAATGTCTAACTGTGAGCACACACTGAATTTGTCAGTATTCCTTGTTTGATACAAAGAGTAAAGCAAATTTGTGGCAGCGTCAGAAACTGCTTACAAGGGCTGTATTGATGCAAAATCATGGACTGGACTTAGTAAGTTCACAAGGTTGCTGTTGGTGTTAACGTTTTGCAGTTCAGGATTGCTTTGAGCAGCCAGTTACAGCATATTAACAGTATTTTTAATGTGCTATCTCCAAACCATGTGATTTGAAACTAGAATATATCTGAGAGTGCTTTAAAAACCCTAACATTCAGGAAAGTGGACACCCAGCAGCATGGCTAAGGTTACCAAACAATTATCAAATAATAAATGGCAAATTAATCCCACTAATTTGGAGCCTCCTGATTTCTTGAGCTGACTATCAATGAAAAGATGTCACCCTTCAAGTAGCAAAGGAAAAAACATTGGAAATGTAAAGCAGTAGTTACTCAGCTAACAGAGTAAAACAACTTATTTCCAAAGCAGATTTCTGCTTAATCTGCATGTGTGGCATTTCTTCTGGAAATGTATAATCCTTTGCCACAAACTCCCTTAAATAGCTTTGTAATAAGATGACCTGATCACAGAAGTTGGCAGTAGAACCCTCCTTAGAAGGGAGACGCCACTAAAACCCAGCAGCAATTTCACAAAACACCCTTTCTTCCCCAGCTGAGCCTGTTTCCCTTAAGAGGGGATGCAAGACATCTGTACACTGTCAAATAATCCATTTCACACAGGGGAAAAAGCAGCACTGAGGAGGAAGCCTTCTGGCTTTTCAACATGTTCTCCTTTGTTTTCTACTCCCAAAATAATAACTATAAAAATATTTTATATTTTTAATTATTCTTCTTCACTAATTTAGACAGAAGAAGATCCTTATACTCTTCAAATAAAATTGGTGTGCACTTGTATTAAAAAAAAAAGGTTAAATACATTATTTACAAGCAGAGCCCAAAAGAAGATCTAGAATGACTTCAGCTTGATAAATGGTGTAAATGTCATCCAGCTATCTGCAGCACAAGCCCCTGACCTAATGCACATCTTTCCCAAGCCAGAAGTGCACCCCAGAGACCAGCAAACACTTACTGTAATTATTTACTGTCTTCTGAAAAGCCCTGCTGTGATCTATACACAGTAAAACTACAATTATTGGATGTGGATAGAACCACAAAAACACCCTGTTACAAGCCCATGCTCTTTTGTCATGGCAACACCGTAGCTCAAACTCCTGCAACAATTGAATTGTCAGGATCCTGCTTTAATGGAAATGATAATGGAGCTCTCAGGCTGCAATCTGGGAGAGCTCTCTTTCCAGAAAGAGAACAAACAGAGAAATAAAGAGGACACACAGAAAATTTATGATCTGGTTGCTTTTCCAAGAGCAGCTTCTAATGACACCCAGGAGATGAAAGAGGCAGAATTTGACCAGGTTTGGTCGTGGTTTGATGCTCTGAGCTGGGGATGGGGCTGGGGAGGAGCTTTGCAGGTGGCACTGCTCACAGGGCTTCCAGCAGCAATCCTGGGCTAATCACAGCCCCTGGCCACAGCAAACATCTGAGCTACACAGGCACTCAGAGGGAAGCAGGATGGGGACAACCTGGCACACACTGCACTTGTCACCTGGGCCAGCCCTGCCTGCACAGCCCTGTCCCACAGGGAAGGTGGGAACACCTTCACTCTTGTGTCTAACCAGGGCAGCCCCTCACGTAAAGCACTGACTAAATGGTTCCAGCTGCTCCTACCAGGAATTATCCCAGGAAACTACTTACACAAAATCAAACACACACACTAAGGAAGTGGACAAGTCAAGGAAAGAGATGGCAAATAGCAATTTCTAAAAATAAAACATGGCCCTACTGTGATTTCATTGTCAATAAAGTTTATATCCTGAGCCAGGTGTGTTTTGCCTGTGGCAGTCACTGGTGAGGGACCTCTCCCTGCTCTTATCTCACCCACAATTATAATTACATTACATTTTCTCTCTCTGCCCAGCTGAGAAGAGCAGTGACAGAGCAGCTTTGGGCACCAGTGTCCTGCCAGGGTCAGCCCAGCACACAACCTCAGCTGTGTGATTCTGCTAAAACTGAATATTGCCTCTTTTTAAGGCTACTCACACAATTTGCCTTGTGTGCTCACTATTTTACCCATCTATCAATCAACTTTCAAAATACTCCATGACAAGAAAAGAGCATCCCACTGACATAGCTCTGACAAATCTCACAAATTTGTACAAATACTCACACCATGTTAAAAACAAGCAGCTCTTTACAGAATGGCTGCTCCTGATACTGAGGGGAAATGCCATTTTATTAAAACAAATAACTTGTCTACAATGTCTCCTTACAGTAGTTTGTGCTACTGTAGCCTACTTTAGAAATAACTATAAATGATGCCATAAAATAATGGGACACCATGACTAGAACATTTAAACAGGATGGTGTTGGGCACATGAACCCAAATTGTCTCAGCTCAGGACCACAGGGCTCTGCTCCCACACCAAGACACTCAGTTTTGGAATAAAACCTAAATTCTGATACTACTCAAAAAAGTAAACAAATTCATTTCAGAGTCTAATGGATGCTTCCACTATCCTGATATTCTGGTATCAGATTTCAGTATCTAAGTTTCCAGAGCCCGGTTTGCTCAGTCAAGTGACAACTAAGACAGTTCATTAAAAATAAATAGCCCAAACAAATGGTCCATGGCTATAAATTTGGTAGAGGCATTAATTCTCATGGCAGGAGTTTAGAGCCCTTATAAGAGGTTTTTTTCACATATACAAAGCAGCTTTACCATGGCTGCTTAGCAGATAGCCTGAGGTATAGAGGCTTCAACAATGAAACAAATATATTGTTACATGACAGGGTGTTTGTGGGAAAATTGTTTCCCCCTTTTGTTTTCAAAGATAAATAAATATCTCATGGACCCCTAGTAGACTTGCTTTTTCAGTGAAAAGCACCACAATCCTTTTATACAGCAGCTTTGCACACAAAGGAAACAGGATTCCAGCAGGCACAAATCTTTGCTTGCAACATTTGCAGATAAATTTCACAAGTTGTTTCAGATATAAGAAAATAATTGCCTTAGAATCAAAACCTAGTTTTATAGCTGTTAAATTGCATGTTTCATTTTATTATACTTTTTCTGTGCATTTCATCACCTGTATTAAAAATACCTGTTCCTTTATAGATAGATATTTACAAGTATCTGAAACTACTAAAAAAAAATATTTTATGCTTTTATTTCTCAATTCATTTAAAGTATCTTTTTTCTTGATTCAGTTTTTCCTCATTAAAAGTGCCTGCATTTTGAATTACTGGATAATTAGCCCAGATAAAACAGTTCAGAAGCTTTAAACCAGTGAAGGCAACAGAGCAATGAGAAACATTTCCACTAGAAAACCTAAGCAAGGGCTCTCTCACCATCCAACTTCAACTTAAAACCCTTATCTAAACCAAAGCAAACAAAATCCATGAGTCCCAAAGCCACTCTTTCTAGAAGAAAAGGCTCAAAGCCTTATGAGAAACTCTTTTTGTGGGACACCTCATATTCCATTTAAGGTTTATTTCACTATATATATTCCTGCTTGTAATATCAACCAGATGTGGCAAGGAAGCCTAACCAGCCCTGTAAAAGGTGCCAGGGTATCCTGAAGCTCAGAATTTAGGAGAGGCTTGGAGAAAAAAGCCAAAGGTAGCTGGAATTGAAGTGAGGGTTGAAGATGCAGTTATAATCTGAGAAACTTTTTAATTCAATTTCAGTATTTATCAGAAAGTGGATTTCAGTGGAAATTCACCATGCAAGACCTGGTGACACACACAGAACCCATCAGGGACAACCAGCACTGCTGTCCCAAGCCATGTGCACGTGGAGCAGCACAAGAACCCCCAGGTTTGTCCTGCAGCCTTAAAGCACATCAGCAAAAGAAACCCTGCCCTGCATTCTGATTCCCAGCAGCAGCAGGGCTGAAGAGATTCTGCTCATACCAATCTACAGAACCAAAGCTGGTAAAGCCCTCCAGTAAAGTCCCAGGTTTCAGCCTGGCTGACAGAACACTGAGAAAATCCCTCAGTTGCTTTTTCAGCCTTTACCTACTCCTGAAACATTAACAGGTCTTCCCTGAAACCCTCCAGCACACAAAATCCCTCCATGTTTCTGCAGCTCAGTCACTCCATCTCCAGCAAAATTTTATTCCTGATAATAAACATGCTCAATTTTCACACTCTTACTCAAACTTAGAATGTCATCTTTCTATTTTGCTTTATCTTAAAAAAAAGCTAAGCTCGTACCTTCATTTACAAAGCCATGGACTGTTACATTCACTGCATGCCTGCTGGAGGGGGCAGCTCAGAATCACAGAATTCATCTCTATTTTTCTCCATGGACAAGAGTAGGAGCTCTTTGTTCCAATGAATAAACCCAGATCTTACAATCTGGACACATTGCACCGAGTTCTTGAAAATTTTGCATTGTTTGAGCTGTAGCAAGCTTACATAGTTAAAATACTCAACTTTTGGACTTTTTATTTTATAAGGATTATAATTATTATGAAGAAAATAAAGGAGTAACATCTGAGCAACTCAGAGTGAAGAGCTGAAAAATATAGCAGCAGAGGTACTATAGCTGTACCATGGAAAATTAAAACTAAGACCAGCACTATCTACACTTTTTAAAGTTCATTTAAATTCACTCCTTGTAAATTCCACAGGATCTACCTCACCCCTGCATCAGCCTGTCTTACCAATTTTTGTTTCACTGCTTTTATGCCCTTTCATCACTTTCTCAGCCCTGCTTTCTTCTGGAGAGGCTGGGTCAGAGCAGCTGCAGGGAGGAATGCAGGCACCACTCAAGCACCCGAGAGCAGAGGGGCACTGCTGGAGCCAGACAAGTCAGAAAGAACAGCTCTGGATCTACCAGCAGTGGGACCAACACAGAAACATGAAACAATAGAGAGCAACCATACATATGTGTGGGTGTGTTTTAATAAATTCTAGTAGGAAGCAAATTTTTCATCCTTATCCCATGACAGAAAAACACGCAACCAAACTACACTTGGAACTGTAACAGTTCACTTGAGCTAGGATTTATTTGCTTATAATACACACTCTATTTATATAACAGTTGTATCTTCAAAAGAAAAAGTGAATTTCTTCTGACAAACAGTGTTAAAGTGATCTATCTAATGCACTGTTCAACAGTAAGCAAGGCTGAATGAGTGTCAGTGAATAAAGACAAATGTTCCGACAGCATCCGTTGGGAGGCATTACAGAACACAGCATCCAGATTAATCATTCCATTCTTGGAACTTTATTACAATCTTTATATTCTAAAAGCAAAATTACTGCCCTTGCTGTTAAGGGCTGTAATGTATCATGATTACAGGGCCTACTGAAAAACACACTCTGTGGTGCTGAAGAGCCTCAGCCACTTTCACTTCAATTCTTTGTGTGAGTTATCAACACACACAGCATTCCACTGAAACCACAAATTACCAGAGAGTTCTTCTCATGATATCCAGGTACAATGAAACCACTCACAGAGCAATTTTCAACATGTTAAGCTGGAATTTGCAGAGATCCAGGTAAACTCTATAAAAGCTTTTCTCTTGAAATCATCATCGTACCCTTAGACAGCCAACCCACCTAAAGCAACTCTTCTAACAAATAAATACAACTGGCACCTTCCAGAGAACAGATAAAAGCATCTGCAACTATGTCCCAGCTCAGACTTTATACTCAAGCAGAGCTGCAAGATGCAACATTTCAAAACCATGAAGAACATTAGGAAATGCAACCAAATTGTTCAGCTCAAGCAAATCTATTCAGCAAACATTTCCTAGTGAATTCAAAAGTCATGACAAGAAACAAGACCAACAAGTAGTTTTCCAAGGAGATTTAAAGACTGAAATTTTTGATAGCCTATCTTTTTAATATATATATTTTTTTTTAATATCTGCAGAATGATGGCAGTGACTTGTACAGTTTTTCATGAGCAAGTTTGGACAACACCAGAAGTTTGTTAGAGAATTTCTTCAAACTACCAATATCACTTATTGCACAGCACTGTTCAGCTTGCCTCTTTTAAACATAAACCAAGACTCTACTTCTTCAAAATCATCCGATTCCAAAATTAATCTGCACTATCACCATGTGGTTTGTATTTCCATAGGAAGAAAAAGTTACTGCACTGTCTAAATGGTTTGTTTGATTGCCCATTAATGTATTAAAACAATTATAAAAACTCGACATGAATGGAGTTTCACAATTTCACTAACCAAATCACAAGTCTTAGTATCTTCCATAGTCAAACTCAAACATTAAAAGAACAATTTTACCAAATTTCAAAAAGCCAGTCTGGATCATGAGTTTAACTTTGGCAGGATCCAGAAAATTATTTCAAACAGTTTTTGACTACTCCTTTAAAAAGGCAGATGACTCCTTTTTTTTTTTTTTTTTTTTTTTTAAATAGTAACTATGCAGGCATGTGCTCATCCATTTTATTTTTATACACTTTTAAAAAAATATATATATTTTAGAAATCATGCAGTTATTGATCTAACACAACCTTCTTCCTCCTCCCACCAAAATTAAATAATGCCAAGTTCATGATACCCTTCTCTTGCTGTTAAAATGGACCTTGATGTCATATAAATATTTTATAATACAGTTTTTACATTTCAAGTAAGAAATAATTTACCTCTCCACAATTTCTCCTCTTCCTGCCTAAGGCAGGAGCCATAGCTTTTCTGGTCTACCTGGCAAAGCAAAGCCTTGACTCACTTGAAAAGATCATTTTCCAAACTAAAGAATTTGTAGGTACCTCTATTATTTTAAAATAAATACAGGCAGTGGACATCTAGCCTGAACCAAACACATGAACCTGACACTTTCCATGGTTTCTGTAGCTCTACAGAGAGAGTTCAAAATAAGTCACCTTGACGTCATCCTGGTGAATATATGAGGAACAGAAAAATTTTGTGGTTTCTCTTCCCTCTGGTATTTATCCTCTACCAAATTACAACTACACACAAGCAAACATAACACATCCCCTAAAAAACCCTCACTCACTGCAGTTTAATGTCACAGAAATTAAACCTCTCGCCGCAGTCAAAACACAAACACGTGAATCTGCACAATAAGGAATATAAAACAGGAACACACCACAGGAAAATAAATCAGGTTATACTCACAGCCTCGTCAACTTCTGTGTGTTCTGAAAAAGCAGCTCGGGAAGAACTTGCAATTTATTCTTGTTCAGACGCCTAAACAGTTACAATCAGAATAAAAAAAGAATAGATTAGATTATCTTGCAGAAGTTTATTCTGTTATGCATAAACACATGAATTTCCCTTTGCATTAACCTCATGCTGTGAACTTGCCAATGCCTTGTGCATTTTATTTATACAAACTGTGTCATTTGCAGAGCACCTGCCACACCCACAAGGTGGGGAGCCAAGGGACAGGCACCATGAAGTTTGAACAGGCATGAGCACACAAACACAACTTTTAAATTTTCTTCTGGATGCCTACTAAGAATCATGCACTCAGTTCACTCTGCTTCAGAAACAGCTACTGGCAGGAATCTGGATTTTCATTCTCCTTCAAAAAATGTAGGCACAGTAAATTCAGTAACTTGACCAACCAAGATTATTCCCAGATTAGCTATTATTTCTGGAGTATACATAATTTCTTTTTAAAAAGAATTTTCTTGAAACTTCACTTGGAAAACCTGAGCACTGTTGTAGAAAATATGAACATATGGGTAACCAGATGACTACATGGTGATTTGAAATAGAATATTAATCCTGAAGATTCTTCCAGGAACATTTTAGAGAACAGATTAGTGTTTATACACCAGTCCCTTTTACTCACTCACTACATGAGTTTTACTCTGGTGACAACTTGCCAGGTTTTAGAAAACAACCATTCCAAGCTTTTCCAACCCTGTAACTATAAAAAGCATGAGCCTTCTCTCCATGAAATGTGTGACAGCTCTGCAAAATCTAAAAGCAGTTCTGCTGGGAAGACACAATCTTGTTCTTCAATTCTTTTTCAATGAGGACAGTCACCTGTTCTCCCAGCCCTAATGAAAACAATTTGCATAATGAGTTGACCTGAGTTAATTACAAATAACCCCACTGCATAAAGGAGAAGCTGAGTTGTTCTGTAAATTCACACATGAGCCTATCTTTGTGTGCCTTTGTTCCCAACCCACCTTCCAGGTTCACTTTGATAGCAGATCTATTTTTGCTGAAGTTTTGATCTCCAAAGACACCTGGAACTTTTATAAACCCATTGCTACTTAGCATCCCATATCTGCTTCCCAGTTTTCTTGCATGCTGAGCAATTTCACTATCAGAATTCAAGACTTTTTGGAATTGAAAGGCCTTCCTGAGATCAAACTAACATTGTGGGGTTTCAAATGGCAGAGTTTTCACATGGCCACCATATGAACAAGTCTTGTGAGATAAAGGGGTGATGGAGGAGAGGGGAATTTTAACTTCTCTTTCTGACACCTAGAACAGATCAAAGGCTGCATCTGCAAGCTCACAGAGCCTCAGCACTGCATTACACACACCACATGAGAACCAATACTTGTATCTGCTGAAGTATTTCCTGCAGCTTTTACCAACTACTCAACAGCGTTTTTGAGATAAATGAACAAAAAAGCAAATGAACTTTTAAAGAACATGAGAGATGCAAATTTTGCATTTGAGAAAACACATGGGAAGATTTGAAACTGGATTCCCTTGCACCCATGTGACATTTCACAATTTTATACCTAAGTAAACAATCTTATTTAATTCAAGGTTGATGGCAATATGCTACTTAGCCCTCATCAAAGTCATTATTTCAGTTAATCATGTTTATCTTCTAGAATAACAGGATGAAATATAACCAAAAAAATTGTTTATTCAAGGCTTAGCACTCCTCCTTCACCAAGGCCACCACTAGTCACTGAGAAACTCTGAACAAAATCAACTTATTTATCATCCAAAATGCAAGAGTGCCAGTGAAATGCATCTATTACACTCAGTGTCAAATGTTTATTCCTGTCTGATTATCATTTCAGATCTCACAATGTACACATAATTGTGCACTGCCTACCCAAAGTCATCTGACTCATCCCAAAGCAACATCCCAGGAATTTGTTTTAAGAATATTCTTTTCTCTACTTGCAAGGATTTCATAAATGCTGAGCTTATGCTTATTGTTTTAAGCCAAAGAAACTAATCAAAATCAGATTAAGTTTCTAGAACAGGAGGTTTCACACTGAAAAGCAGACAAGAAAATATATGTAGTAACAAGAAATCAGATTTCCAGGTTAGCAAGCTTCAACCTGAGATGTCAAACATTTTCAACTTGCAGTGACACAAACAACCTGGGGAGGGGGGGGAAACTTAACATCAAGGTTTTTTCTCTAATTTATTATCAAATTAATCCAGAAGACTGAACATCTTAAATGATTTCCTAATATTTGTATGGGCCAACACTCTCCTATCTGAGGTCATAAAAGGACCAAGTTTGAAGCTGCCTTTTTTAAGTCTCCTAAGCTTTAATATCTCAACCTGAAGTTCTGTCCATATTGATTTTCTTTCAAACATTATATGAAGTAACATCCACACAAGGACCCTTGCAAAGTTCACACTGTGACCTGCTCTTCATTGGAACTACACATTTTGTGTGGGTATAAATGTACTTAATATTTTTAATATGAAATTCTTTTTACACTGCAGCAGAAAGAAAACTGAATTTGTGTATCAAGGCCAAGAACTCAATGAAATTCTGCTTTTCCTTTAAATTATGTAAACCTGATTTTCAAACTCCCCCAGCAGTGGTCAGTGCTCCTGCACAGATTCCATCCTCCAGGAGCTTCAGGTGAGCTTTATTTCTGCCACAAACCAGAGCTTGCAGCTCTCTACTGCCAGGTTATGTTACTAATTGATAAGGAATTAATTAATTCAAATTAATGTAGCAGAAAACACCTGAAGACAAGAGTTCATCCATGTCCTGTTTCAAGCTGTGGGACTCTCCAAACCTTCCACCACTTCCTAAGATTTATTTCAAGTTTAGACTTCCACCAAAAGTCACTTTATTCATAGTTTGATTCTCAGGGGAACTGAAGCAATGAACAGGAGGTTGTTTCTGTGGAACATCACCTACTGTATTATAACTTCTACTGCAATACTTACTGAAATATAAGACTAGATCACCTCATAGAAACTTAGACATGTTTGATGTAGGATACATTTAATGTGCTCATATTTATGATGTGCCAGAAAGCCACCAATAACCTAGGAAAAAATCCCAATTGCACCTCTTATTTCTCTTCCTGGGCTTGAGAGAAAGCCCATTAAGAAGGTCCACAATACAGAAGTATCAAAGTACCAGACAGGATGTTTTTAAATTCCAATAAAAGAGACAGAGATGTGTTTAAAGATTATTTAATGAAAATACCAAATGTTCTGAATGGTCATTTATAAGCACTGTTTCCTCTGGTTTGACAAAGAAGTGCCAAACATGGATGAGATGCAGTGGAAGAGTTCCTAACACATCATTTGACAAGAACTGAAGTTTATCCCCTATCAGCATCAGTTGTAGGGCAGAGAGGGAAACTGCCAGTGCAAGGTGAAGCAAACAGGGATGGAGCTGTGCCTCAGGAGAGGGGCAGAGCTCAGCCTGGGCACACCAAGGGATCTGATCCCCTTCCCACACGCTTGCCTAGACCCATTACCATCCCATTACTGCATAAATCTCACTCCTGTCAGCTCTCCAACTTTAATTACAGCAGTGCTTTGATTTTATAACAAAATAGTGAAGCCACATAACAGTGAAATAAAAGTAGTCTGCAAAAACATAAACAAAACTAGCCAGAATCTTGTGAAATGATTCTGAGGACATTGTTCCTGGGACTGTACTTTATCAATAAATATAGATATTCCTGATTTTAAATTAGTGACTTAAAACAGAAATAACATCAGGATATAACTGGAAAATGACTTTAAATCCAAGCCAGTTTTGCAGCTAGAAGTGGTTACACCATGGAGGAACGACAGGTCAGCTTTGTGAATCTGAACAGTAGACTACAATTTTTTTTAAAAATACCATTATCAAATTAAATCCCTGGGACTGTTCACACTGGGAATGCCACCTGGGATGCAGCACAAAAAGAAACCCTTGGAACTGGGCTCTTCCTGAGGCTGGGAACACACCAGCCCTGCAGCCAGGTACACCAGGGGCAGGGAGGAATCTGGGGCACAGCCAGGCAAGATCTGCTCCACATTATTTGACCTGGGACTGCTGGATGGGAATGCAGCTGCTCAGTCTCCAGTGTATTCCAAACTGGATGCTTTACAGCTAATAAGACCTGCAAAGTATTCCGGGAATTCGGAGCACTGGGCAGAATGATGCACAATCATCTAGTGCCATGAGCAGATCATTCCCAGTGCTCTGGATGTGCACAGCATGGAGCCCAGACTAACAAAGCCTCCTGGAAGCTGAAGAACTGTGCAGAGAGGCTCTCCAGGAGTCACATCAGCTCTGGCAATACCTGCATTGAGTCAAATTTATTAACTCTGATTAGACACATGCTGGCTGTGCAGTCAACAATCTCCACACACTGCAGCTCCCTCCATCTTCCAGACTCCTTTAAGCACTGCTGTGCACAGGAAACAGAACTTGGCATGTTCTGTGCTGTTAGTCTGCTCCTTCAGTCCCCAGAAGTGACCCAGAAGAGCTGGCCAGGCACCAAGTGCACACAAAGTCCTGGATGTGCAAGCCAAGGGTCTCCAGAGTGCATCCATCAGCTCCAGGGCATGCAGGGAGCCCAGGACACACCAGGGCACTGCTCTCTCACAAGGCTCAGATTCACCCTGCTTCTGCTGGGAGGTGTTTAGGGAGCTGAAGAGGATAAAAGCCAAACATCACTCTTCTGTCTGCAGGAATTCAGTGCAAAAGTCAAATACTGCTACTTCTGAAATTATTATATATCACTGGCACGTTCTTAGTAATTCTTAATAATGAATGCTGACTTCTATTCTCATATCAATTAGTACATAAATGTCTGTACTTCACAGCTTTTTCATGTCACAAACTGCATTTTCTTTCTTTATAACTCAAATGGCCTAAAATGCAGACTAATAGAATTTGTGACCTTCCTAAGTCCATACATACCATGCTGCCCTCTGGTTCATTATGTTTTCTTTAGAGCAGCCCCACACAGCATCAAACACACTGTTCCAACACAGCACAAACACTTCCTCTCACCTCCTAAAAACATTTTGCTCACATATATAAACAAGCACCAGTTTTTCCCCTGCTGCCCAACTGGGGGTTCCTGTGTCCTGAAGGCAAAGGGGTAGAGGGAAACAACCTCTGTGTCAATCACAGCATATCAAGGGCCCTTAAAAAAACAATGGAGAAGTTATTAACTGTGAAATTCCTGCCTTCCTGGCTCCAACCAGGCTAATCATATTCCTTCCTCTGTCTGAAACTGGGATAGGAGAGAAACTTAACTATTAAGATTCCCCTGATTATTAAAACATGGAGTAAAAAACAACCATTGAAGCCTGGAAAGAAGCTGAAGGTGTTTATCAGGATCATTCTCTGAAACAAATGGAGCAAAAGACCTACACTTTATGAAGGTTACTTTAATATAAATTATAATTTTGCTTTTTTCTTCTGGATAACTTCTGGGTGTGTAAAAAGTCCTCAATATTGGTAAGAAAATTTTCAAATTGTTCTTAAGGCAGAGGTGATCTTTTCCTGGAGGAGAAACTTTCTGATTTCAGCTGCATCCCTCATGCTCACACCATTGCAAGGGTCACATCCAGTCTGGGTTCTGTTGTCTCATGAAGCTCCACTCACAATAAGAGCAAAGAGGAGCTAAATTTAATCTCTGCTGAAGGCATGATCAGCATAGATGGAAAAGAACAAAATGCATATGGAAGCAGAACTAGAATATTGCTCAACTTGCAGCTATTTTAATCTTTTTGCAAGAAGAATCTAAACCAGATTCTTTGCTACTGCAAATTGAAGGAGAAGACATCCCAACAGTCCTGCAGTGTTACACCCCTCACATGCAGAACTTGCCTTCCTTCTCTGGGCTAATATCACCAGGGCAAGGCTCAGAAGAATTTCAGAGTTCAGAAATCCAATAAACAGGTAAAAAGAGCATCTAAAGTGTCAGATTATGCATTTCTTATACAATTAATTTGGATAATATGAAAAAGCTTCAGTGCAATCACAATCCTTGGCTTCCCATTCATTTATATACAAGGTGTACAAAGAGGGGAAGCAACATTAACAGATCAAACCAAATATAATTGTAGCCAGTATTTTGAGACAGACAATTTTCAACCTCATGCTTTGTTCTCACAGCTGCAGGACAGTTTTACTGTGAGTAAGAAACAAATCAGAGAAAACCCAAACCCCTCTTTTCAGTGAGCTGATGCCCACTCACTCCCTAGAAATTTTCTCCTTCAAAGTCCCTTCAAAGAGACACTTGCCTGCTTCCCATGGACTGTGGAATCAATATGAAAGCCCAATGCAAAAGCAGTGCAAGCATTATTTATTCAAACTGTGCAATTTTCCAATGCATTTTGATTTGTCATAATGCCACTGACTCAGTTTGAAAATTTAGAATACCATATCATCATTTACTTCAGGCAAGCTGCAAATATTCAAGGTCTGAGCAGAAATAACCAAATTTACATGGCTTTGGAGGAAAAAAGCAAAGGATCTGGCTCTGCTAGATAATATCACAGCAAAAATCTCTTCTGCACATCTTTGTTTGTCATTTAAAATACCTTGCAATATTATATTAACTGATATTACTGAACACATTCCACCCAGAAGTTTAAGCTGATACACAGGCTCTAACTTACACCTGACAGTTTTATTATTGTCTCCAAATAGAGCAATTATCTGTTTTCATCCCCACAAATATTTAATACCCATCAGCCTCCAAATCCTGTCTGCCTTTCTACTGATAATTGCCAGCTTTGACCCAAATCAAAGCACTTCATATTTTTCATTAAATAAGTAGCACTCAGTTCCTTTCCACACAAGTTCAACAACTTTCAAGTTTAACATCCATATTCACATTTCTACCTGCTACACAATTAATTATGCAAGAGAATAATCAAAATTAGAGTGCTTTTAAAGTTTTTAAATTGGTAGCTTTATAGGAGCAGTCCTGCTACTTCAGCTCCTAATATTCATTCAGAAATTATCCAAGTAACTTTGTGTTCGCTCCCCATCTTGGCCATTTATTGTATTTCACACTCAGAACATCTGGGTCTCCCTTTTGGCAATAAGCAAGGTCCCTCTTTCTCCTTTGCTGCCAAGAACTCCAGAGCATCATCCTTGGAGAGGGAACATGATGCAGTTAAAAGGGTTCCTACAAGGTACTTTAAGGAAGAAGTGGTTACATCACAAGCTTGGGCAGAACCAATGAGCAATAGAAATGACTTCATGCATAACAGGCTCAAAATGAAAGACAGCAGTTACTGAACTCCAAGGAGTAACTAAGTTTTTCTTTGGAGCACTGGCTTGGGAAGCAGGAACAGGAGCCCAGCCAATTGCCTGCAATGGTTTCACCAGAAAATCCTATTAGAGTCAAGAAATCCATTGTGATCATTAGTGTAACTCCTGCTTTCCTCTGTATCACTTCCTCTTCTTAAGGAAAAACAGTCAAGATGCAGCACCCAGTAAAAAAAAGTCAACCTTATCCATTACTTTCTGTCATCACCTCTTTATATTACTGCCCTAGGAAATACAGCCAGAGGATCTATAATGGAATTTCAATAAGGGCACTATGAGGAAGCCCAGAACAACCATATTACAGGATTATGGGGTGGGATAAATGAACTTCTTTATCCACGTGATGTGTTATTTCAGAATCTTTTACAAAAATCTGGGAAGAGATACCACTGCAAGTTGCTAAGGGACCATTTTTTGAAGGAAAACTGTTTATAGGAGCTATAACTTTGAGATCCCTTATTACAAACTGAGCAGGCTGGGTGGTCCTGGTTCACATTTTCAAAGCTGTCACAAGTAATAACCTTTATTACCAACTTCTCATTACACTGAGAAAGATTATCTCCCCTCTCTCAGAAGTGCAGAGTACATGTCTGTGCATTTCAGCAGCACAGGAACTGTGGCTCTATAACACTTCACAGCTTTCAATATTAAAATCCATCTTTTTTTTTTTCCCTAAGTATCTCCTCATATGAAAAAATCTGACATTAGGATGGAGGACAGAACTACACAGATGGTCTCTGGCTAGGAGCAAACTAGTAACACTGGCAAGGAAAGCAGGAGGAGCAGCTTTAGATTTCAACATTTTCCCAAAGCCAACATGAAAAAACAAAAATGTCCTGATTACATGCCCATGATCATAAAAAACTGCAATCAATGCCCTAAAGTGATACAAAAATGGACAGAAACCTTAGTGCCAACCTGTGAAGATGAGAATAGATTCAGAGTGTCAGAGTGTTTATAGATGACAACAGCAACAGCAAGAAAATCCTTTAAATCCAGAAGAGGCAAGCAGAGTGTATGCCCAATCTCTTAACAAGCAGAAAGTTTACAGAACTGCTGAGTTACATACATGCAGTATAGTAGCTTTACCTGCCTGCAGAAGACTTTAATGTACAAAAATTAACAATTTCTTTTAACTATCATCCAAAGAAGCCAAAAAAGCTTGATCTGTAAACCCTCAAGCAGAGATGGTCTCTGCTGAAGCTGCTTCTCAGGTTCTGAAAAGCTTTTTAGAAAGTCCTTCTGTTTCAAATCTGAAAAAAATTAGGGACTCACACTTTGTAACTTCAAAACATTCATACAGAATAATAAAAATGTGGTTAATTTTTCACTACTCCACTGACTATGGTGAAAAGAACAGGAACACGATCCAAGGAACATCATCTATCTGAATACCCCTAAATGTCCATAACTTTTAATATTTCATCAATTTTTGTAAAGACAGTAACATGGACATGACTAAACCATTTTTTGCACCAGTGAGTAGTCTCTCCAGGTCAGGGCTGAAAGCCTATGAAGAAAGGAAAAGTAAATCTTAGTGTTCACATCTCTAAGCCATGCTGCCCCTGTTGACAAGCCTTAACACTTTATATAAATATTATTTCCAGAAGTCAGAAATTGCTGTGAACAATTAGCAGGAGAACTTCTAAGTACAGCTATTATTGCAATTTTTAGCAGAAGAAACAGAACCCTGGTCCTGTTTGAACAAGGCAGCACCAGCCCTGCTCCCCACACCATCCATATATAGTAAGGAATGCTTGGGGCACTGTGGTGCTCCTTCTCCCAGGGATCTGTGCCAAGCAGGACCAGGAAAAAAGGAAGATATGCAGGACCATCTCCTGCTGAAATCAAACTGGATGCTCACAGGAAGAGTCCAAACTCCCAAGCCAATGGAATGACAATAAGGGAATGATAAAGTGGCAGAAAGAGCACACTGCACACCTGAGTCCAACCTGACCACCAAAAAGCCAACACCAGTAAGGTACTGCCCTATTCAAACAGATCAAAGAGAAAAACAGCTCTCAACTGCCCTAGAGCAGTGGGAGTTACCTATCACAGCCCAGCCAAAGGACAGCATCTCCTGGGGAAGCCACAGGGGCAACCAGCCACAAAATGCACCTTGACTCAAAGCTGAGAGTGCCCAGTTCCTGTGATTACTGATCCACTTCTGCTTTCCCAGGTTTCAAATGCAGGGTCAGCTGTTCTGAAGTGTTTCAGTACCCAGCAGCTCCCATTTCTCTCCTGTATTCCCAATACACTACTGGACATCTATTCCACTTAGAGTTACCAAATACAAGTATGAAAACTTACAAGGAACATCTATAACATCTGCATAAACCCTAAAATCCTCTCTTTTTTGGGAGATTCTCATACTAGAACACCTTCACCAAGCAGAAAGATCCAGAGAAGAGATTATCTCCAAGGAACTGAGAACATGACACTAACATGAAGTTAATATAAGCCAACATGGATTGGTTTGTTCTGTTCCATTTGGAAGGAAGGTGCAGCTTGAGGGGAGCTCCAGTTCAACAGACACAGCTGAAATGGAGTTGTGCCACAGGAAAAGCAAAGTCAAGACTGTACTGATCTGATCCATGGCAGAGAGACTTCAAAACCTGCACATTCTTGTATTTTGCAAGAACAAAAGGAGGTTAAGTGCTTTGAATTCATCATTGTTTCACTCAGGAGCAGGATTATTTGAGGATTGCTGTGCTTGACAACATGAAATTCAGCCAACACTTATGGTATTTCTGGGATGGCAAGCAGCATAATCCTTCTAATATGAGGAAGCTCAAAGAAGCAAAACCCTTTTGATGAAATTATTTAAGCTAAATAAAGTTCACCCAAATAATTCCAGACCACTGATGCAGCAGTTCTTACCCAACAGTAACACACACACACTTAAGCATTTCCTTTCAAATCTGGAAGAAAAGACAGCTAAATCCTTAAGTGCTTTCCTTAAGTAAATATCCTCATAAATCTTCAAGTATTAAAAAAAAACCTGCTAAAATCAAACAAACAAGGCACAGCAAATAACAATGTTTAAAAGCTGTGATGTAATGTCCAGTGCTGCTCAGCTGTTCCAGTGGAATTGTCCTTACCCCACTTGCTCTGTAACCGCTGCTTTCGGAAGCTCCAGATTCCTGTGCTTACAGAACCTCTTGTCTGCATAAACGAGACCCAAATTTGTTTTTCCATGAGTTCTTGTGGGTCAGTGACCTATTACAAAAACGTTTTTGATGAAATCAGGTTCGTTTATTTTCATGTTGTTAAAATAAACCTCGTTGTTTGTGGCCCTGGTCAGAGGCACTAATGCAAACCAAACCCTCTCACTGAAGCATTGCATCCTGCTCCTTGCTACTGCCCTCAGCCTCCCCTGCACTTTTCCTGTGTTTGGACTCCTCCTGTGCTGCCCTACTGACAGAGCTGCTAATGGCTTCCCTCGGAAAAGAGGGGCCAATTCTCAATTTTTTTTTTTTTATTTTTTTTAAATGCTGTTTGCAAAAGAAATAAAAGGTTCGCTCTTGGACCAGCCATAACCAAGAGCTTGGCTGTCCAGCAATGGCTGAGTAATGTATAACTACAGAATTATGTGCTACAGACAGAGCAAGCCATGAAATCTGATGGTATCAGTGCCCTCTAGGAGCCTACAGGACCTAAGCACAGCAACCAGGAGCTATCACTTTTCCAACTGCACACACCTTATTAGAAAATATCACCCCTACTCATCTTCAGAGAAGTGGTTTCTTAAAACTACTTCATTCACTGTCCCCAAAGGGTAAGGAAGTGACAGCTGCTGTATCATTTTAAAATTTATTTCAACACGAGTCCCATAAAAATAAGCACAGAAATAGGGATCCTGGACAAAATTCATGGACAAGAAAGAGTGGAAGGGATTCATCTTTGAACTAATTTATAACTAACACCGTGGTAGGGTTTTTTGTGGGTATTTTTGTTTGGTTGGTTTTGTGGTTTTTTTGTTGTTTTTTTTCCTTTGCTAAATAAAGATGGCCCAGTAGAAACCCAAAGCAGCAGGTAGTGCAGGGCACTCACAAAGCATCAGCTGATCAAAGTTCTCTGTTCATTTTCACCTTTCTTTCCAGTTTACCTCCAGATTGTGTGGACAAGCCCTTGCACCAAGAGCAGAAGGATGAAATTTTCAGAATGTTTGTGCCCCTCATATCAAGTACAACTCCAATAGGAGTGTCTGGGGTGCAGGAACACACATTATCACATCTACACCCACACAGGAGAGCAAGTTTTGCCAGGCTGACTGGGAGATTGAGTTCCTCAATTCATCTGCACCTACTTTTTCAGCCCAAGGGGAGCAAATGCAGAATTTTTTTGGCAAATCAACAGCTTGCCATAATTTCAACAATTTTCATATGAAAAGGAAAAGGCAATATTCAGGTTTTTCTAAATGGATCATAAGAAATACAAAATATTTTCAATCACACAACCTGTATTCACACCACAGCAGCTCACCTGTGCAGAAAAGACACAAATTCCAATGCTTGCAGTAATGATTGATTTATTTCAATAAAAACTGAAGTTATGAGCTTTAGTATACTGAAAAAACCCCAACACCACAATCCAAGCCACAGATGCCTCTCATTTGAGGTAACACCCTGGTCAGAGCACATGACACAGCTGAGCACTGCTCTTTTCCAAGTACCCAGTGCCTACAGAATGACAAAGTCTGCCTCCAAAAAAAGCCCCAGATATATTTTTTTCATGTTTCAGCTTTTCTTTATGCTTCATGTTCCCAGTGATTCTTCTAAAAATCAACTGACCTTTTCACAGTGTGGTTTAAACTACAGAAATACTTAGAATACTGAAATACTTAGAACCACAGACAGCTTTATTAAGACACTGAACAGGACAGTGACTTTCTGTACAAGCAAAATACAGACTGGGGGCACCTGAAAATGACCCAGGTTTTGTGTCTAGAAGTCATTTCAAGTTGTTTTTTTTTTTTTGTTTCACCACACACGTACTCCACTAGTGATCTATACTCACACTTGAACCACTGTGTCTCCCAAAAAATAAACAAGTTCTACCTGCAAGCCCCTTTTGGCAGGAGAAGGTAAACACTAATTAATCTTGAGATACTGAGGCTTGGACATTACAGAAGTGTCTCTGTGTGAATACAGACTACTTGGTTATTGTGGTGCACATTTATATTACACAAAATTCAGTTGTAACCATGAACAGAATTCATATTATTAGAGTTTAAGTAAACTAAAAAAAAAAAAAATCCATTTTTAAATTTGGCTTTTCTGAAAAATAACATGAATTCTCTAGTTTTAAGGTTCTAGTTCCCTCAGCCCTGTGGGAGATCTTTTGAAGAAAATTCAATAAGTTGCTAGGAATAATTCCTGACAAAACTGGAGGCTACAGATATGGAATTTAAAAAATTCAAAGAGAAATTCATGTATTTTGGGCTATAAAAATGTTAATACAGTCTTAAAGCTTTAGTATGTTTCATTTTGGGATGTGCATTTACTGCTCACAGTACAAATGGAAGATGATTTAGCATGCCTGGTCACTAGCACTGTACTACCAAAATAAGGGAACATTATCTACAATAAGGGAAAATTAGCCAAAATAAGGGAACAATTTTTCTGAAAAAAAATAATATAAATGATAGAATACTTTATTCATCATAAGAACTGGGTATCTGCATGAACCAGACCTTACTCAAGTATTTTCTCCCATCCTTAACTGCTGTGAGAATCTTGACTCTATATGGAAATGCATGTACCAGGCATCTTGCAACATTCCCTTGCAGAAAAAAGGACTTTTTGTACTAATAGCTGCAGATCCCTCTCCTCTCCCAGTTTTGTGTTGACTGTATCTCTGAAGTGTGGAAACAGCAACAAGACAGCTCCTTTAAATAAAAAGGAACAATAATCTTTCCTGACCATATCTGATACATCACTTACACAAAGAACTGACATTTCTCTAAATTACTGGCATTTAAATAGTGTAAGAAAAATACATCTCAGTGAAATCTTCCAGAGCAGCCAGTGCACAGCATTGACAGATAAGTGAAGCATGTGAGCCATATCCTGGGAACATTTATTTTGGCTGTTTGAGCCAAGAGCAGCACATAATGCTGAATCAAAAGCAATACACAATTAATGAGCTCCCTCCCAAGAATTAATCAAGGTGAGCTGTCAGCTTGAGCCAAGGTGAGACTGGATAAAGGTGGTACCTGCATTCCTCCCCAGTGGTGCTTGACTGAAGTGCACTACTCACATTCAATCTGGCAGTATCTATTTTACCCTTTTATTTGTACACACACACACACCCCCATATAGATCCACAAGAACTATTCCATCCTGGTTACTGGTTTTGTCCTGTACAAGCTCACAATCCAATTTGCATCTTGCATAGCAGTTTCCATCATAACTCATGAATAAAATTTGTATTTATTATTTTATCTTCTTCCTATAATTCACATTCCTCAGGGAAGCTACTGATTTTGCCTGGGTTTTATTAAGCAAGTCTTATAAGAAACAAGAGTTCCTGACTGGTGATTTGACAGGTCTCCTCTAAATATCCTAGATATCCTGTGTGAGCTCCTGCAGGGGTGAAGGGCAGCTGGAAGACCATTAAATACCTCTGCTCCAGGCATGATACACAGCAGGGTTTGCCAAAGCACCTCAGCCCTCTCCATGGAAAGGACAGTATTCACCTGACAATTAAAAGGTGGTCAGCTAGTTCAGCAGGGGCAGAATTAGACTTGGAAAAGAGAGGCACTTCAGTTTCTTGCAAGAGGTGAAAATCAGCAAGTCCCCATTTCTGGGACTGACTTAGAGCCCATCCCATTTCCAGCAGAGCCAATTTGCACTCAGGGCAAGGATGGATCATCCTCCTCTACACCTCGGCCAGCTTTCCACCTTTTCCACCTGGATTTCTCAGCTGGATGGGGGCTGGTGTACTCAGCAGCCTGGGTGGAGATGCCTTTGATGAGGCTGATCTGTGCACTGCAGGAAGGGTAAGTGAGCACCCAGCCCTGCAGGAACAGAGAGCACATCCAGCCTCCCTCCAGGCACCTCTGAGCCAGCAGCAGGTCAAACTCTGCAACCCTGGGCAATAATATCAGCAAGGAATCTGTGAAGATGGAAAGCTGCTACATGAGGATTTTGCTGCTACTCTATTGTTATCAGGGTCAGAAAACAGCAGGTGAAGTAGTGATGATGACATGGGCACCCTAAAACAGTAAAAACTGCATTACAGCCCCTAGAACCTCAGACCCACACTCCAAATCAACACAACTCTTGAATAAAGTAGTCAGACTACCCATGCAAGTTAAAACAATTAGTCCCTCCAAATAAATTAATGAATTTATCATGTGTTTTTCAGAGATGTTGTTTGAAAGGGAAGCCCTGAACAAATCCCAGACATGAGAGTAAAAATGAACGAAAGGGACTCAACCCTAGAAAAATTCTGCAGCACCAAGTGCTCCTTTCTCCATGATTGTCCCATCAGCACCCAGAAGTAAAAACAATAACACCCCTCCAGTTACTCCCACCCAAAACATTCTGGCTTGTCATGTTGGACTTTTCACAATGTAAACAGTCACACACACACACACATACACACACACACACTCATTTGAAAAGCAATGCTAAATTTGCTTGAAAATGCAAGGTAAGAGAGACTGCTTTGTCAGATATTGGTTACAGGACTCCTCGTTTTTATGGCTGAAATAATTTCTCAGAGGATGTGGGGAAAATGTATGAACAAAATTAATTAAATATTAACCAATATCAATAAATATTACTTAAATTTGAAGGCATCAGCCAATGCAACAAGGAGCTTCATATTGAATAAATAAGTACTGATCTATCCTTCTAACCAGGAAACCAGAACTCACCTCCATGTGTCACAAAGGCAATTTCAGTTTTGTTTATTCTTTGCCTGCTCCCACAGAGTGGTTCAGTTTACAAGTGGTCTGTGATAGAAATGTTGTCCCCTATGTACAAAAGATGGCACCACTGACACCCAGACTGTGAGCTGGGATTAGACTCCACAGGACTGTTCTTCCCTCATGCAGGCAGCTGCTGCAGCAGGAATTCTGCCCAGCAGGAAAGTGCAGCTCAGGTTTTGACACATCCCACACCCAGTTCCTCAGGAACCAGGGGGATGCTGCTGTCTGTGGTGTGAAAGCAGAGAAATCCATCAGTCCAGCGTGGAAAGAGACACCTCCAGCAGCCCCTGGTACTAAACCAACTCACCTGTGGAAGCTGGAGCAGCAAGAGGGACATAGGCAACTGATAAAACTGATCAAATACCCAGTCACAACTCTAAATCCAGTTTAGGGTGCCTTTGTTCTCCTGCATTTCCAGATAACCATTCCATGAGCACAGATTTCCAGTGGGATGTGCTACCCACCCTGTCACAGGAAAATGGGGACTGGAAACAAGAAGGCTTTTTCTTCTGAAAGGTTTCATCTGAGCTGTGTGACACCTTCACAGAGCCATGTGGCCTCTGAAATGTGCAGGGCATGCAGCTCCACAGAAACAGCCAAACTGCACACTCTGCAAGCCCTGTGCAAACACTCTGGACTGGTGCATGCTGCCAAGGATTGCCTTTTGTTTACAGCAGCCAAGAACTGCCCAATGCTTTTATTACTTTCCCAGCTACTCTGAAGCACCTACCAACCTCTCCACTCAGCATGGTAATTGTGGAAGATGCTTTTTGTATTACATGGTTTATTTAAAGCCTGTTCAATCTCAATTTATGAAATCCAGATTGTGAAGCACCACGTAACAATTTATTGTTTTCCTTAGCTTCTTTGGTCACTAACAGCAATTTTGCAGTACACTGTGCCAAATAAATACACTTTAATACCTCAATCAAGCATTTGGGGAGCTGCTTACAAAGACTCAATGCACAGTAGCATCACTGCAGTTAAAAATCAAATGTCATTTCCATTTTGACCTCTGTCTTCACATACACCAAACCAAAACCATACCAGAGTTAAAATCTGGATTCTAGCCTTTTGCTATTTTCTTAGAGCTAATTATTTTCCCCAACTTTGAGAAGATTTGATTTGGCCAAGCTTATACATTTTTCCCCCCTCCCCTAAACAACAAAAACACAGTTTTAGTGTTTTCAGATGTTGAGACCTTTCATGCTTGCTAAAGACACTAATTTGAGTAGAAAGAAGCAGCCATCAGCCAAAGTCCATTCTTTTGAAGATTACAGAGCTACGTGACAATTTCTGGCAGTTGGTCGTGGAAAAGTCAGGATCTGCTGGTGTCTTATATCCTGCCTCATTTTTCACATAAATGTGTGACATACATCTGGCTCTGGAAGAAATGTCAGTTCATCTTTCAGACCCACCAATTCGCCTCTTGATCCTCTTGGCACGTGAAATTTCATAATCGTTTATTTTAAAATCCTACACGGTGTTAATAGCAAAGCATAAAACTGAAATGCTAAAATCAAAAACAGGGGTCAGCTACCTCACCACTAATCTTTATGTTCTAGAATAAAGCTAGACAACCTTGCTGCAATAAAAGCACTGGAAACATTTTGGCTTTTCCACTGTGGTGAGTACCACTGGTCTTTCTCAGGATTCTGGATCTTAGGATTCAGCAGAACTTACACTGAATACATGGAATTTTGCTATGAGACAACAGGTTAAATTCCTCCATTTTCCAAGTGTTGAGTACAAATGTGCCAAAATAAGAAGTGGCTTCTACCTTCCACTTCCACAATAATTCATTTCTCAGCTTTGTGCTGTCTGTCACTTTAAGATACTTTGCATGGTGTTCTTTCTTCAACTGATGTGGCCAAATTTTACTGAGCTAATATTCAATTCTGATAATGTCCTCCTTTATTTGCATTTTAAGCATTAATGTCCCACCAAAAAAAAAAAAATTACAGTAAATCCAAATAACTGGAGGTCTTCCCCCATGTCATGTTTGGCAGCAGTGGATATCAGCTCTAAAGACATTTTACTTAAAGTTTACTTTAAATAAACTTTTTTTACAAACAAAATTTTGCTAATTTGCTTAGATAATAATGATGGAACTGCTTCAGTGTCCATACAAGTGAAACTAAAGTGAGCTCCAGCATTCACCTGAGCTTAAGCCCTTTGGATGCTTACCATGAGGAGAGGAGTGGAACATACTTCCACTGTTACTTTGAATGAAAACCTTTTTATGTGGTATTTTGCCAGGAATAGAAATTACTCCTGTTCTTTAAAGTTTGACCCAGTGCAGCTGCTTTGTTTAAAAATAAGTTAAGGATTACTTTTGCATCCACTTCAATAGATGAAAAAAGAACATTATTCCAAAAATCGAAGCAACGTAAGTGATTTTTATTTGTTATTTGAAAGAAATTAAATGGAAAAAAGCCAGGTTGTTTTTTTTAATGTAACCAACATACCTTCTTCATTAACATTTTGCAATGTTTGACAATACTTAATAAAATAGCTTTAATATTACCTAAAATGTTGCAATTTAGCCTTTGCAAGTTACGCCAAACTTTCCACAGTCCATTCTCCAAAGCCTACTGACTCATAGAAAAAAAACAAAACAATCCCAGATTTACAGTTTTGTCCTAAAAGTGATTTAAACTAAAATACCAAAAAGCTGCAAGTTTCCAGACCTCCCTTTCATACTACATTAATTTAGGAAATATTTTAATGACAGGCAATCCTAAAAGAGAAGCAGAGATGCAGTATGGTTAACAGGCCAAGTTAAGAGTTTGTACAGGGAAGAAAAAACAAGTTGAAACTTTCAAACATCACAGACTTAAAGAGACACTATTAAAGGTATCATATTTCCTGCCTTCTGCTTTCACAATATATATTGTTTTCAGTTCTTGGCAGAGCAGGCTCTGCAGAAACACAACACACAGATGACACTTGAATTTGGGTTCTGCCTACCAATAGCCAGCCCTTCTCCTGGAAGTTTCTCCAAACTCTTTCAAAATTTAATTATGTGAACCTTTATCTAAATATAGATATGAGAAAATCTTAATCTAAATATAAGTATGAGAAAGATCTATTTATATATGTATACAAATGATTATAAAATGAGATTAAAACTAGGACTTGGTAGTTAGGACACTGACTCTTCAAGATGATATACAACGTGAAAAAACTATTCTACAATGTCAGGCTATGTTTAATTTCAGAAAATTAAGCTAGAGGTTTGTTTTTTTTAAATAAATCAGCTATGGAAAAACTCTGCACCTGAAAGTAATTTCTAATTGAATATAGGTGAAAATCTGCTATAATCAGAATTTAAAACTCATCTCCCTTACTGCCATAGATGGAGATTTTTCTGACTCTTGACAAAAGTACTGGGTAAATTAATTTTAAATGTTCAGTGCCCTCATTAAACAACTCAAATGCAAATCTAATCCTGAGATCATCTGAAACAGCTTTAGCACAGCATTAGCTCAATACACCAGACTTCTCTTGAATAATTGCTAGTGGGCACTTAACTCTTGAAAGCTGCTTTAGAAAATATCAATGGGAAAATAACAAGTCCTACAAGAAATGCCTTGCAGATAACAGTTACCAATCAAGCATAAAAAGCCTGCATTCCAAAGCAGCTTGTGACATTGTTCTGCTCACCCACCTCTAACAAAGAATAATTCTCCAAGGTATTTCAGTTTTACAGAGGTTTTGTCCTGCTCCCACCATAAGCAGACAGAATTAATGATGATGATGATGAGGAGCACACACAGCTAAGAGCAATTGGATGGAGAATTAACTTTACCCTTTTTAAAATTTCAATTTGCACTTCTGCAGGGCCAGGAGTTTCCTATAAACTGATTCCAGATTAAGAGACTTCTTATATTCACTTTCTCAAAAAAAGAAAAGAAATTAACTTAATTGCTATCACAAGCAGAGGGAATTTGCAATCCCTCTTCCACTAAGTCTTCCATGATACCCTGGGATCCAGTGCTATCACTGCCATTATGCTACTTCAGAGGAAATGAAGCTAATCAGAAAACTAAATATAATATAAAGGCAGTTTTAGAAATACTGTGGTTCTCAAAGGAAAAAAACTGCAATTTCCATCAGCATAGACATATATAAAATACAGAAATATACAATAATATTAAATTATTTTTTTTTTTTAAAAAAAAATCTTTCCCCTACATACCAGTTAGAAGACTTGCCCAGATAATGTCCTTTTGATGATGCTACTGAGACTCTGATTTCACTGCCAGTTCTATTTTCTTGGCAGCCACTCTACACTTTATTTCAAGTATTAGCTATCATGTAATATAAATTCAGCTGTGTTTAAGAGCATACTTTAATTTAGGCAAGTACTCATCTCTCTCTCTCTCTCTCAAAGCAAGTTAATTTTATTATCATTACACATTATGGGTCATTAACAGTGAGGTACAGTCTGTAGGTTTTTCATGGGTATAAATGCAGATACTCACAGACGTTCAAGTTGTTTCAGGTCCTGAAAAGCTCCACGTTCTATCACACTGATCTGATTTTCTTCCAGGTGTCTGCAATTCCAGAAATACCAGTTAGTTTTAACAAAATATAAAAGCATTCCCACTTCTCCTTAAACATTATCAAAATGCTTTTCACCTAAGTACCAATACCAGTGTTAATTGGGGCAGAGGAGCACTGTTTCTCTTGGTTACTAACAGGAAATTGACTCCAAATTTTCCTCCTGACCTCCACATTTGGTAAATGTTTTTGTTCCTCCACTTCTGAAACCACATTTTGCTCAGAAAGGTGCCTGTCTGGAGGCTGGCAGTGACATTCCTGGGACATTGCTAATCTTTATAGGATATTTGTGTGCCAAAATTCAGATAACTGACTTCTACAGCCCACAGTAGGAACCCACTCAATGGCAATGCAATTTTTTTTTTGGTCCAGATTCTGCTCAGCTCTGATTTCAAATACAAATCCATATTTGTATGTATGTATTTGTATGATACAAATGCTCTGTAAGTGCTCCAAAGGTGTTCCACCCCTCAGCTGTGTGACAAATCTACAGCCCCACGGTACAACAGGGTGCACAAACACCTGGCCAGGTCCAGCTTTCCACTGAGGCTGATCCTGCTTTTCTCTCCACCTGACACCAACTCTGGGATAAGTTACAAGCAAAGGAGGCTGACTTCTCTCTGATTTACAGGGTGCAGGGCATGACTGCCATTCAGAAATGCCAAAATTTCTGCCACAGCAGAAATGCTCTTCACAGGTGAGGTGGAAGCCAAGGAAGAGAGATTCCAAGAACCCCATGTGAGGTGACCTTGTCCCTCCCTCCAGCACACACCCATTCCTGCTTCTGCCAGAGCACTCATGCAGAGACTGAGCACCTCTGAACATCCTGTGCAAACACCTCTGAACAGTCTGGACCAGGGAAAAACACAATTCTTGCCTGTTCAGCAGCCACTCCTGCCCTCAGTGCTCTGAGGATGCTCAGAGCTCTTTGACTGGACAGGAGCTGAGGGCACAGACAGTAGGAGAGTATCCACAGAAAACACCAAGAAGGTGGAAATATAAAACTACAAAACCCAAGCATGTGAATGAGAGAGTCATGTTGTTAAAGGCAGGGAGGAAATACTGTGTGAGGAAGAGGATGAAGCTGTAAGGGATGAAAGGAAAGGTGCACAGAGGAGCATTTTGAATGTGTGGTGTTTGCTTGAGACTGGAGGATTTTTTCTGCCTGGCCAGGGCTATGGGTTTCCAGATCACTTGCCCCTAGTTCTCATTCTGATGTGTGCAAACAGGACTAGGCTACCTTTCTAGGAACACTGGGACAGGCTGGGATTTCTGGGAAATCATTGGGATTTCTGCCTTCTCACTATACCCCCCAGCAAACAGGGCAGAGAGGAAAAAAAGGAAAAATATGCGTTTAGTAACAGAATTATGAAGATACCATAAGATTAACCAAAGAAAAGTCAGAAGGATGTTTTATCCCAATGACTTTTGTGGCAGACACCACACTACTCAAAGTCTGAGCAAATGAACATAAACCTGGAATGAACACAGGACAAAAAGCTCCATGTAAAGATGGCAGTTGTACATTTTGGTTCTTCCTGAAGGCATAAAAGACTGCAGCAGCATTAGGCAATGTCTGGAACTATGAAAACCCAATCAAACTGAAACAACTACTGGCATTTATATAGTATAGAACACTTATTTTAATAGACTCCCAAAATGGTATTGACAGTTGGGATGGGAGCCAAGGAAATCTAAACAACTCCTCTGCTAGAGATGAGAGAAACACCACAAGAACAAAAAGACTTTCCATGGATTCGTGGTGTTTCCTCAGTGTATGAGAACTTGTTCAAAAGTGTTAAGGTAGCAGGAGCAGACTCACCTTTTCCTTAGCAGGACTTAGATATTACTTGGATTATCACTAAAGAACTGTAACAATTCAACAGTTGCAGCTTTAAGGGCTCTAGAAAATACTCAGAGGAAAACTTTTCATCACTAACCTAGTGGTGTTATTTGAGGTTCATGCAGAGAAAACAGGAAACCAGGAATGACAAAGTCTGCTGACTTTGTTCAAGGCCTATCTACAGGGATGGTTAACTCTTGACAGATACTGAGATCATGACAAAGCATCACCTGAAATCTTTGTATTTATGACTGTGTACTAGACCAAAAACCTCACCAGTTTCCTTGTGTTCAACTTCTACAGCTAGCCTTGATCAACTTCTGCTTAATACTATGCAAAATGCTGATAATGGGACTGTACCTTACAGTGGCCAAAATCTGAAAGTCCTATTTGTTAGGGCCTCAAGATAATTGATGTATGCATGAGTGATTGCAAAGCAGACCAAAGTCTTTGCCACATGACTTATTCAAAGCTAGTAAGAAACAACTGAACATCTCTGCAACTACAGTCACTTCAGTGTAGAGCTAAAAATTACTGTCTCACATGACAAAATGTTCAGGTTGTCTGGTTTAAAAGAATAATTTGATCTCTGGGATTATGGAAATTCTAAGTAGTAGCACTCTAAAATAGTCCTGTAAAAACCAGACAAGTTTTGTGCTGTACTCACAAGACACGAAGATTCTTCAGCCCCGTGAAGTCTGTCTTTGTGATTCTTGTGATGTTATTTTTTTCTAGATCCCTGCAGAGGACAAAGAAAGCAGCATTCAGACATTATAAGTGACACCCACAATTCCATTAGCAGAAAGTATCTGCATCACTGGAGCACCCACCAGCTGCCCAAACTGTACAAACAAACATTTGCATTAAAATCTCAAAAAGCAGTCATTGATCCTGATGCATTTTGCTTCCTCCTCCTCCATATTGTTCTCACAGATTAAGTTTCTCTCATTTTTAGTTCTAGTGTCAGTGCTCACTATATGCTTTTTTCCCCCTTGGACTACAATTCTGTATATCCAAGACTCAATTAGCACAAAAACTGAAACAAGAGTACAGGGCCCCAAATTTATTATTGTAAACCCAAGTGAGTCCAATCTGCTGCAGAAACTTTGGCCAGACAGAGCCTGAAAAGAGGACAACTTAGTTCAGTGAGTCCTTAGTGTGCTCCTATCCAGATGATTGAAATATTCCCTGGTGCCATAGGACCTGCTTTGCCATTTTCTACTCTCTAGACCTGCCTTTGCCAAGAGCCCCTAAATTTCTGCCAGCTGAGCACATCCTGTTATTTGGCCCTAGGTATTCCATGGTTTTCAGTCCTGTTCACACTGTTCTCCCTGGCCTAGTGCTATCCAACAAGACAAACATCTGGTCTTCTTTTCTGGTCTCCACACCATCAAAAATATGGCATGTAGACCCAAAATGTATAATATTTTTGGCATAAATTTTCAAACATTTGACATCAATCTTTCAATGAGTCTAACATATAAGCAAGACCTTAACTGGAGTGAAGCAGTATGTGATGCACTAGAGTACAGAATTTAGTGTTTAAGAATATTGGAATCTACTTCTAATGGTTATTGACAGACATCAAAATAGTACTAATAAAATCCTTGCATCATAAAACGGATTATAAACAGATTTTACAAACTATAGGATCTAGTCCATGCATCTTAGAGTGAGACTTTTCTGTGATACAAGAAACATTCTCCTGTCAGGAAAGCACAGATAGAAAGTAAGGAGAAAGATAAGGAAATGAGGGGAATGTTTCAGTTATGTGAACAAGACAGCCTGTACCCCTATGTGACTTATGTCAGCTGTGTTTTGAAAGGTTCACTGGGGGAAGAAACCACAAAGCCTGTCCAGGGCACTTTCACTGCCCTTCTCTTCCATTTGTCCTTATCCTATTGATTGACTCAGGCTTTTCCCCAAGAATACCTTTGAATCACTGCCTACATCTTTCAGATTTTCCAGCTTAATTTCCTCTCCTGTTCTCAGTTCAGTTCTTCTACCCTGGTGCATCATTAACTACTCACTGGTGTGCCAGTGAGCTGATTGCAAGAGCTGTTGGAAAGAATTACGTCTGGAGTAAGCAACGCGTAAATAGCTCGTGTTTGACTTGCCTGTGCTCCCCATCTGCTTTTCATGGCATTCCATCACAAGCTTTCCCTTTATCTCAGAGAAGCTCTAGCAAAACAGAGCATTAAGCTGGTTGGAATCCCCCAAGGCTGAGAGGAGCCAGCCAAGGGACATGGAGCAACACGGTGTCCGTGGCCCCAGTTTTTGTGTATTTTGGTAAGGCTTGATCCCAGCACAGCTTTACTTGGCTTCAACAAGAGCATGCAGAGCCACCACTCCTGCCATCCACCACACCCAGTCTGAGACACCAGCCCCACACAAGCACAGCTCCTCTCTGCTCTCAGCCCCAGGAACGCTCAGCATCCTTCCCTGGGGAAATCTGCAGTGCTCTGCTCTGAAAGACTTTAACATTCCTTGATCAACACGTATCTTGAGATTGCTTTTTCCTCTACTCATGCAGATTGGCACAGCCTATCCTGTATACACAATATCAATCATCCTATTAATCACTTGCAAAGTTTAGTGTCTCAGTGAAAGGTTTCCTTTTCTGTTATTCCAATTACTTGCACCATGCCCCAACCTTAAGAGAAACATTCCTCATGAAGTTCACTTTGCTCAAACCATAACTGCAGCCTCTGTCTGTTTTAAAAAACAGTGTTTACCTTCTGAACATTTGCCTTTTCCAGCGTGCTCTGCCTCAAGGCTTATCTGCCATTTGAAGAAAAACAGACTAAAACTGTGATGAACTATGTAAAATTTCCTCCTCCTTTTCACAGTAGGTCTAATGCTGCTGCAAAGCAGCAGACTGCCACAGGTTACCCCATTAGTCAATTAAACTTTGTGACTCTGAAGTTACTGAACTAATGCAGACATTAGTGGTTTACAGCTGGTATTTGTGGGCAGCATAATATTTTATGTTTCCTTTATAAAGTTTGGCAGCTGATTATGGGCTCACTAGTGGGTTTCAACTACAAAGAGCTAAACCTTAACATGTAATCTTGGTTGGCTTTCAAACACATCAGTGTTCAAAAGGACTCTTGGAACCAAACAGATTTCTTGGAAAAAAATCATTTGGGTCTAAGATATGAGGAAAATAATACCATGAAGGCAAATTTAATTTATATTTCACTTCAACACATATCTATATCCAGATGAAATAATTCTACATAATATTCTTACTGTGCAGAATTCCTGCATTTTGGGTAGTATTTGGGGCCAAGGAGATCTTGAATCCTACTCAACATATCTATCTCTCCCACAGGACCAGCTACTGCTCTTGGACATTTCACATTGAAATAAGACAGTCTAATCAATTAAAAACATCCAAGAAAACTCCATTAAGGAATACAGGTCTCTTCTGCAGTGTCAGCAGCAAAGCTGATTATCATTCCATTAAAAAGAAATCAGAAATTGTATCTGTACCAGCTTGGGTAAAGCTCTTGACATCAGGTCTGCCTTGTTAATTTATTAATTTATTTTAGCATGATTTGTAGGATAAAGCATGCTAACAACAGTACAGCTACAGTGGTAGCTTTAAGAAAACAGACGTGGAAGGAATTATTTCAGTGAGAATAGAAATATGAATTGGACTAGAATGGTATAAGACATCATGAAAGTGAGTTCAGATGAGCTATTAAGGGAGCTTTACTCATAAACATATCCTGCTATGTTCTAATAACAATTTAATTCAACACATATTTTGTAGATGCTGAAGACTGAGTCACACAATGTACACACTTATTACAAACAGGGATGCTTGGAGCAACTGGAGCAAATCCTGCCTCATTGCAATAATTCCTCTGAATTGCTTCATCTTTCATTCTTCTGTAAAGACAATCAAGTGAATTTAAGACAGACTTTTCAATGTCTTAAAGCACCAACATTCCCAGGAGCATGCCAGGAGAGCACAGATTTCCTCTGCTACATTTCAATTGATAATTATTCTGTTCAACCACTCAACTCTTCCAAAACATCCGGATGCTGTTGTCAGCCCCCACCCTCCTCCTTGGACTGGATCAAGCTAATGACTGGAGAAGTAAATCCACTTGTCTCTTCACCCTTTGTGCTCCAGCCCTGGCAAACCCAGCTCCTGATCCCCCCAGCTCCTCTGCACAGAGCTGGGGTTGAGTCTGACACCCCATCACCCCCAGCCAGCAGGGCAGCTCTTACAGAAGGGCCAACAACAACAGCAAGCAGATGCACATCTTGCACAATCTTCAGTAATTCAGTAGATATGTATAACTAAAATACCTGATACAACGTTCAAATCCTTTTATATACAAGGATATAAAAATTCAAAGCAACACTACTAGATTGTAGCAAGTTCCTATTGCAGTCAGAGGTCATTTTTCTACCCTCTGAACCCTCTCTCTATTATAATATCCAGGATAATCTGGATAATAAAGTTTGGGCCCTCATCATAGTTGTGAATCTTCAACACACCCAGGTCAATCCCTAACTTAATTCCTCAACATCTTCCAGACTATAAGTTTGGAGTCTTTCAATCAGCTGCTCATTTTAGAGCTCTGGTTGCCCAGTTTTGTTTTTCCAGGCACACAGAAGCCAAATTGAAGAGTCTTACTGAAGCACAAACCAGTTGTCTCTACAATTCTGTTGTCATTACAATTCTGTAATGGTTTGGTTTCACAGCCTCTGACACATGGGCACTTCACAAGTTCATGGGCACAAAAATACCACACTCATTCTGCTGTTCTCACTGCAAATGCTGTGTTTGCTTTAAGATGAGGTTCTATTCTGTCCTTTAAAAAAAAAAAAAAAAAAACAAAACAAAAAACCACCAAAAAAACAACCAAACAAACATTTTTTTCTGGTCTAAAAAACTACCAGGATTCAGGCCTAATTCTGTTATCTTTTGGTCAGAAAAGAAATTGCCTAAATTTAGTTCCTTTTCTAGAAGGAACACAGTTGTTGCATTTGGTTAAAGCCATTTATTATCACTAAGTGCTCAAAAACAATGAATTTGTCTGCTTCAGAGAATTCTCAGGTGTCCATCTGGCAAACAGTGACATTCCAAACAACAGAATTGCAAATACTTGATGCCCAACAATTTCATGGCAGCTGATTTTGCATTTCAGTGACAAACACAGTCCTAGATGGGCAGTACTTTGAAAAATATTTATTATCTAATTAATATGATTTGTCTTTAACCTAAGACAACATTACACAAAATGAAAATCCATGGAAAACAGAAAAAACCTGCTATCTAAGGAAAAGGAGCACCAGACTTAATTACAGTCCTCAGATATTTCTTCATTTACATCAATAAAGAATTCAATGAGAGCAGTAGAGAAGCTCATCTCAAAAAGAGCAGTAGGGAAACTGTATTTAAGGAAAAATTAAATACACTTCAAAAAACAGCTCTTACCCAAGCTAAACAGCACTAGGATTCTTTCCTGTCCAGCTGCTTCCTCAGTAAGGTAAATATTCATTTCTAGTCACAGAGCCTCAAACACAAAGTTTAGTTTCTGTTCCTGTTACATTTTCAAAATGGTTGCCACACACCAGTTCAAAGCTACAAACATTTGTCACAGTAGGGACAAACAAATCAGCCCAGAACCCAACACTCTGAAAGGAATCTTGATTCAACCAACACCCACAATCTACAGGGAAAATATGCATTTCTCTTCACCTCATTTTTGGTATTTTCTGAGAAGGAATGCCTAAAATTTGTGTGTCACAGAACAAAGCTTAGGAACTAATAGAAACCTCTGTTATTCCCCCTAAAAAGAGGTCAGGATCCAGCACACCATCTAGAATTCCCATCAAAACAAACCTCACCTGGGACACAATTCATGCAACTTCCAAATGTTCATGAAGAACAGAAGAAAAATAATTTCTGAAGAAACTTAAGAGCACCTGTTTTGAAGTGACACCACACATCCTTGGCTATGATTAATTTGCACCACATTCCAAAGGGTTTATTTAAAATGGTAAATCAACATTGAAAACGTGGGAGCTAAAATTGAAGTGATAATGAATTAATCCAGATTCCTGGACCTAAGGAGTTACTGATGTTTTTCATTAGCCCAACTCCTCCAAGTAACTGAAGCACCCCTCAGCCCTGAGAAATGAGGTTTTTCCTGTGGCACTGCACTGCTGAAGGACTTTGCCAGCCCAAACCATCCTGAGTGACAGCTGAGACATTCCCTGGAAGTTTTTCTGTGCTTTGTTTTCCCCATCCCATCTCCATGATCCCAAACCTGAGCTGGGAGAAACCTGCATTTTCCACAGCAATGCATTTTTCACCCTTGACCTGGCTACCTCCTGCACTCCAGAAACTTAAAGCCATGAGGAAAAACTTCTTGATTTTTAGGAAAGCTACATGCAGGGCTGGAGGCAAAAAGCTGTTCATAAAGCCTCCCCTCTTTAGGAGTGCCTTAGTTCTTGGTTTGGGAACATGCTAAAACCAGGACCAGGAAAGGGACAAAAACCCACCCCCATGTGTGAATGTACCCACACAGCAGATTCTGGCTGCCCTTTCCAGTCCTCACACCCCCAGTATCTGTTTTATTATTTTAACCATTTTCCAGGACCTCTGCTGTGCAGCTAATTTTCTTTAATGGGTATGAACTGCCACCAGCCTCTTAACCTTAAATGACCATAATTCCCACCAGAAAGCACTTGGCAATTCTCTCTTTTGCCTTCAATCCAAGAACTTCAAAGTTACTGTGATAAACTACTCAATTATAACACTATCCTAAAGCCCTCTGGCAGCACAATCTGCATATCTTCAGATTGAACATATTTTCATCTCAAGTTTTGCAATGCAGGAAATGAATTCCTGGGACTGGACTTTATGAAATACACAAATTTCACTAGTTTCCAAATCACATAGGCAAGTATGAACATCACTTCTAAAGAAAGACAAAAACTTCAAAATCATATTCAGCTGAGGTAATTCCATTTAAAAAAAAAGAAAAAAACAGTACATTTCATCTCTATAAGACTCTAGTTATTTTTTTCTTCTGAACAGCTGACTTTGCAAAGGAGCATGAGAATTTATTTTTATTTCTACCAAGCTCTAGGAAGACTGGCACTCTCTGAACATTTCACATCATTTAGTTCAATGGAAGAAAAATATTCAAAGCCCTCAATCTGAGAGGAAACAAACCCATGCAACAGTCACAGGTGAGGTACTGCATGAGCAGGAAGATGCTTTGCAGCAAAGTCTGCTGGAGTCCCATTGTGCCCCAAAACTCCAGCAGTGCCCCTTGAAGCAGCAAGGGCCACCTCAAACCACATAGGGGGGTTTGAGAATTTGAAAGAATTCACTGCTGTCTGTTCTGTGGATGTTTAGACAGTCCATCTGCAATACTGGGTCAGGGCAGGCTCTCCAGGACAGGAAGGAGACTATGAGGAAGCTGTCTGATGACATTTGAACAGAGGCTGAGACACCTGGGCTTGTTGAACTTAAATTAAAGAAAGGTTAAGGGGAGATCCTACTGCAAACTATAACCAGCAGCTCAGAGACTACAGACCCCCTTGCCTGATCTGCAGTAAGAACAAGCCACAGGTGGAAAAACAACAGGAGAGGAAAAAACAAGCCCTGCCACAACCACCAGTTCTTTCTAAATATTCTGCATAGTTTCAGCAGCGAGAACTGCAGAGATCCACACAGCAATACTGGGATCCAGCAATGTGCACATCTCACACAAGAGTAACAATCAACCCACAACTCAACATTTCATCATGTTTGCTGTACTTGTTGGATACCATGTATGTGACACTGGATAGTTTCAGTCCTCAGGAAAATTTAAACAGCAATTAAACAGCCACACAATAGCTGGAGTGTGCAAATCCCATGCTGCAGTCCATCACGTTTTTGTAACCCACCTACACGACAGCTTTTAATTCAAAAAAGGTTAGATCCTCTGTTCTGATTGCTGAAGGCTTTCAGGTATGAGTCAGACTGTTTTCTTTCTGTCTGAACAATGAGGAAAACGGACCTTGGAGGTTAAGTGCCCTCATTTTGTGAATAAGCTGTCCATTCTCAAGCCCATTACAGCAGTGCTTGGTTAAGAACACACATTAAGTGTCCAAATGATCTGGAACTGCTTGCAGACAACACACTTCTGCCCTCATCTTTATAAAAACAAGAAAAAAAAATTTGGCAAACTACAAGTGTTAAGAAATACCCAGAAAAAAAAAAAAAAAACAACAATCTTAACTTATTCAACTTGTGCAGTGGCTGAATTCCCTACAGCAGACAGCAGTGGAAGTCATACCAAGGCCCACAGAAAGCAGCATAATGGATTGAGTAATTCAAGCATTCTGCTTCTTCCAAGGAAATACATGTTTGTCTCAGCCTGCAGGAATTCCTGTCTAATTATTAGAGTGTAAAGGTTTTATTATCCACATAAAGGAATGGTTATGCTGACAGCATAATGTTGAACAGTACATATTACACTCCTGTGTCCTTCACCTCTGTCCCCAGAGTTCTGTCCTGCTCTTGATGAGTTCCAGATCTCCTCTGGCAGTGGCACCTGTGCCCTGGTGAAATAGAGACAGGAAGAACAAAAGGGGTGGAGGTTGTCCTGGCCCTTCCTTGTGTGCCAGTGCACACCTGGTGATGGAGCTCCAGGGAGGGAGAGGACAAACAGCACCCAGGGGTGCAGAAACACTGCCCAAGCCTCAAGTGATGGTCTGAGCAAAGTGAAAGCTCCTCTGGAGCTCAAGCTGGCAAAGGTCATCAAGAAAAGCTCCTAGCAGAGCATTAGCTATAAAATAATAAACAAGATGTGATGGTTCAGTGACAGACTGAGGTGCTCAGAGCCTTCCCCAGCACAGTCTCCCATGTTCTGGTGCTCAAGGAGGAGAGGAACAGCCAGGAGTGGCAGGGGATCAAGTCAAGCATCACTTGAGAGCTCCTGACCTGGCCAAGCCTGCAGGAAGACAGGACACATCTGCTGGAGCAGAGATCAGGCTGACACAGCTCAGCCTCCCCCTGACACCTCCAACACGGGCAAGTACCACCTCTGCCTTGGAAAGGTTAAAAAGCACAGCATGGCAAAGTGCAGGCTGGCCAGCAGCAGCCTCAGCTGGCTACTGGGAAAGTCACTGAAAATACTACAGGAGGCAATTTCTGGTTTTCAGAATCCAAAGGGACATGAATTCCACGTTCTGCTTTGTTCAGAGGCTGAACCAGGACATCTCACAAATTCCCTTTCAACCTTAACAATTCCATGATTCTACATTTCTGCAAAGGAAAAGAGTAAAACAAGTATTTGTTGTCTTTTGTTTCAGGGGGAAGTTCAGGGAATAGCAGAAAACTTTAAATATGAAGCTTAAAAAAATAGAAAATACTTTAAAATACAGCTGCTACAGAAACATGGTTTAATATGAAGAAGGCAGGATGTGCACATCATCAAGAGAAGTGAGTACAATTCTGTGTCAGATCAGCTCAAGTATCATTTTAATTCACCCTAAAAAATAAAACCCAGGGTTAAAAACTGCACATAGAAAAGGTCACTGTTTTTTACTTCTTTTCAATTCTTGATCTTGTTTAGCCATTCCTACTTAACTCCTACAACTGTAGCTGCTCTTCCATGTCCAGCAGGACCAGCTGGTTACACGGATTTCAGGTGGTCAGACCAGCCCAGTGCTATTCCAAAGCTCAGACTGCCACCAAGGCAGAGATCACACCATGTCCAGCATTCCCTGGGCTGGATTTTCACTCAGCTACCAGACAGACAATCTCATCAGGAGATGAACAGAGATGTGCCTGTGCTTCAATGTCTGACACTTCTGGACTCATCTGGGCAAAAAGCATTGCTGCAAACTTCAGCAAAACACACATTGCTCTAATTTTGTATTTCACTTAACAGTGTGGTGTGTGACTGAATAGATCACAGTGAAGAAACTGCAGTGCTTGGATGCTCTTAACTAATATAGACAACCTGATATTTCAGACTTGCAATATTTCACACCTGCTCCTGACTGCTGTAAATTCTTGGTAACTTGGAAAGACATTCTACAAACAAGCAAATTATTTTAGTGAATCCTGGCAATGAAAACCAAGCCTTGATTTCATCACCCTGCTTACTTTCAGACATGCACAGACTAGAAACCCTTCCCAGATCTGTTCCTGGAAAGGTGAGAGAGATCTCTGTTTATGTTTGGGGTTTTTCTTTTTGTTGCTGTTCAGGGCTTTGTTTTTTTAATGCAAAAAGCATCCAGTTTCACCAACTCTCTTCATTCCTAGCACCACCACGCTGAGTGTAACATGTCTGCAGAGGCCACTGAGGAGCAGAGGAAGCCAAAACGTTGCAATAAAATGAGTAGGACAGTTTTAATGCATAAAATGAATTTTGAAGGAAGGCTTGTATTGACCTGATGTTAGCAACCAGATGTTGCAGCAATTTTCTTCACTCTTGAGTAGATTCCCACCTTCTTCATCCTCCATCCTCATCCCACTTTTGGTTTTTTTACTTGCTGCAGTAAAGCTGAATTGATTTCACAATGTTTGCTAAATGAACACAAAACTCAAGTTTTCTTAAAGCCTCTGCACAGAAATCTGATGTTTCAAGTTACTGAAACTCCTCATGCTTATAAAACCACTTTGCACTAGCCCTGCTGCATACATGAGGGCTATGGAAGAACCAACTTGGAAATTATCTGTTCTATAAAGTGAAGTTAACATCAACTGGGAACAATCCATTTTCATCTTCTAAAAGAATTCATAAGCAATTAGCTAAAGAACTTTCCAGGGCGGGGGGGGAAAGGAACACAAAACCAAAACCAATGCCAAACAAACCCCCAAAAATCCATAAAACATTTCTGATTGTTCCTTATCTTCTGCTGCCTTTTCACATGTTATCTATTAAAACTCAAAGCTCCAAGGGATCATTGGGTTGTTTCCTACACTTTCACATTCTTATCTGAGAAACTTATATCCAGATGTGTGTCTTCTTCTCTCTGAAGAACCAGCCTTTCCCTCAGGGCTTTATTTCTCAGTATCTATTTCCACTTCTGGAAAACAAGTTCTTTTTGCTCAAGAATTTCCCTTCCATCTTTTTTTTTTTTTTTTTTTTTTTTTTTCCTTCATCTCTTTTTTTCTTTTCTCCAGCTAACCTCCCTGCTGCATTTATCTAGGCATTTCAGAAATGCCCAATTGCTTCCCTGTACCATTCCCTCATAATGAGTTCTCCTTTTTGCTGCCCAGCTGTGTTCTCAAAACCCCATCTCTAACCAGCTCCACCACTTCAAGAGGATGAGACTGCCCGGGCCTCTTCTCACCACTCTACAACTATTTCACACAAGCTTGTGACCCAGAGGCTCCCACATTGCTCAGTGATGCTGTAAGCACTGCTGCCCTCCCCAAACAAAGAGGTTTCATACAGGTTTTGCCAAAATCAGCATTTCAAAAAAAAAAAAAAAAAAAGTTCCTAATATAATGTCTCCCCAGTCTAAACAAAGCCATCATACAGACAAAAGACAAAATTGGAGAAAATCCATGGGTCAAGTTCCCACTGAAGTCCAGGCAAAACGTGCTTTGGGACAAACAGGAAGGCACAAGGCACAAACTGCCTTCTGGACTCATCTTCTCCCTGCTGAAATTTCTCAGTCATATTTAAACAACACAACTGTTTTAATTAAACATTGCTGTCTCCATACATTGCTGTGGACAAGCAGTGCATACATATGCAGGATTACTTTAATGGGCTGCATGTCCTGGGACCACATCTGTTATGTGAACTTTACATGCTACACACTCTGTCCTAAACCAGAGAGAATGGGCAAACTGCTGTTTGCTACTTCCTTATTGGGAGAGCAAAAAAATCATTAATGTAAAGTTAAATTATATTCTTAGATAGGGAATGTGTAACAATGCAGGATTTCTTTGTTCCTTCACCTTGGATAAGACAGCACATCCCAAGGAACACGATACAAAATTCTAAGGAAGAGTCTTCTGGTTTTGGTCAAGGCTTTGGTAATCTCCAAAGGAAAAGAAGTCAAGAATTGGAATATTTTCTATTTTTGGACAAATTGTTTGTAGAAAAAACTCTTCCAAGTGAGTCAAAGTCCTTTCATTAGGGTAGTATCCTGTAACATATGACACTGCATTTTATGCTAGCACTGAAAACCCTCTTAGGCAGACAGACAGACAACCAAGTACAACTTCAGCTTAAAAAGCTGCTAAAATATTTGAAGAAGTGCTCAATATTGCCCAGTGCACAGCCAGAGCAAATGTCAGAGATGACAGTTCAGTAGGACAGTTTTGCAAAACTGCCTTAAGATACTTGGTTTTACTCTGACCTGTGAAAGTGAGGAAGGCTCTCAACCCAGGGTATCATTTGAAACTTTCAGGATTATTTATTAGGTCCCACAACAACATACACCAGTAACACTTCACAGTCTACTAACACTTGTATTCTGCACCAGTTAATTATCACATTCCTTACCTACCACAGGAGAAAAGGGAAAAGACCAAAGGAAAAAAAAGCCCAAGGATTCAGGAATAGTCCCTAACTATTAGCATGCACAAGCATACACCTTGCTTCTGCTATCAAAATGTTATTTTCCTAATAGTTACATTATTATCTTTTGACACATTGCATGAGAAACTTGATTTCCACACTCTTCCCCTCCATTCTGTGCCTCTCTCTCCCCACTGAAACAGCCAACCTTGACAGAATCCAGCTCTTGAAATAAAATTTGGAGACAGACATTAAATTCTGCATTTGATGGTGCTGTGATCTTGGAGATCAGAACCTCAGCTCCACTATAAATGAAATTCATTACCATTTCTGTTGTCATGCCTAGAAGCACCCATACAATAGCTCAAGATTTCTTCATACTGAGCAGTGTGCAAACAAAGATTTCCCAAAGGATTGTCTGCAAAGAAAAAAGAGCAAAGGGATGAAGACAAGCAGATGAAACAGAACTGATGAGTACAGCAGGCACTGTCCTCAGCTCCAACACTGTTTGGTTCTTTTTAAACAAGGACTGCTCAAGAAACAGCATCAGACTGGAAAGAAAAAAAAAGAATATATCTATAGAAATGGAGCTCATCACCATCCTCTCCACACTTTCTACAAGCATGTTGACAAGCTGTTAAAAATGGGTTATTGGTCTCCAAACCACTGACCTCCAGAGCCATCTATCCTCCCCTTCCACAGAGCCCTGCCTGGAACAGAATCAGCAATCTGTGTCTCTGTAGAATCAAACAGCTGGCCAGGTGCAGAGAAAACATCCTGGGAGACTGCAGGCAGCTCCTGCTGGGATGCAGAGACACAGCACAATGTCACCACTGTGTCCCCACACCTCAGAGGAGGGGCAATTAACTCCTGATACAACACTGACTCCAATTAATTCCTAAATACAGCACTGCTGCCCCAAACCACACTGAGCGTGGTGCACAGGGCAGCATGAGGTCCCAACAGGGATAAGGTGTCCCAAAATCCCCAGTGCTGCCTGGACTCCAAGAACATTTGCAGGTGTTTGGGTCTCTCATTGCCCTGGTGCTGACTCCAGCAGGCTGAGCCCTCCCCAGGCAGCTGGAGCAGGAACAAAGCAGGCACAGCATCCTCCGGGCAGGAGGCACACAGGACTCTCCTGAGGAGTCCCTCTGACAGAAAGCCAAGAATCATTTCTGCAACGGTATTGTAACTACTGGGGAAAACAGGCAAAAATGAACTGCTGGGTAACATCAATTCTATAATCAATTTAGAAGTAAATTTCAGATAGATTTTGAAGACTGATCAATGGAAAGTCAAGACAAGACCAGCTTTAAAACTGAGTTTTCTGCCTCATTTTAACCACATTCATGTTCACCAGTGACAGCAAAGGAGATTTGAACCAGTGGCTACATTCTCATTTCTACCTGAGAGACAAGATTAGGGTCTTAGAAAAAGAAGTACATCACAAATAGAAAGGTAAAAATCTAATTGCAAGCTCCAGAAATCTATCAATCATAACATTAAAAACATATATTGCAGCCATCAAACAGATGGTGCAAAAGTGAAATACAAAAATTTATTCTGACAGAGACAACTGACAAACCAGATTCAGTTTCATGGGGGGGAAAAAAAGGCTGAAAATAACTGGAGGAGGTAAGAATCAGCCTCTTAAATTCCCTTTTCTGTGGAGATAGCCTTCAACTCAATCTCAAATTTACTGAGTACAGAGCACAGACCTGTTCCCCTTATCTTTGATGCATTTAATACCATTAGACAAACTGTCAGCTGCTTACAAGGCCATTTGCTAATGGGGAAGAAGCAGTTCTTGCCATTGACAAGATCCATTCGAGATCTTAAATGATGACATGTCTGACGAGGAAAACACTGAAAACAGACTTGGAAATAAAGCATTACAGATCTCTGGAGAAAAGACTTGGAAAATACTGAAAACAGAGCAGCCTGGACCATATTGCAACCCAAATATGACTGGAACCCAGCCTTTTGTTATCCTGAATAAGACTTGAACAACAAACAAAAAAAATGGAATTGATATAGCTTTACACTGGCAAACAAAACCTGTCAGTGAACATAAGAGGGATGGGAGTCACCACAACAGTCCTAGACCAAAATCCATATCTAAATGCTAAAATACTTGAATCAATGAGAACTCTAGAAGCTTCCTGAGACCCCACCAGCAGCAGAAAGGAGGCACATTTCCACCAGCCTGTCCCTCACGAGAGCACAGGGAACAGAAGTGACTCTACCACATTTCCTGACCACCACTGCTCCCATCTGCACCCCTGCAGCAGGGATGCACAGATTATAAACACAGACTGACAATCACTGACTAGCAAATAAACCCAGCAGGGAAAGAGAAGCCCCTTCAGAGAGCTGGGACCACAAGATGTGTGGATGGGTTCCTGCAGGTGCTCCCTGCCACACTGTGGGAAATCAAGCATGAGGGGCACCACACAAGCTTTATCAAGGGTTTTGGGAAATGAAGCTTCAAGTTATTTGAGCTGTTAGTTGCTGGAAGGGAACACATCCTGATTTAAACCTTCTGAATAGTCTCTGCAGTAAACAAGCTCATTTCTCTGCAAGGATTCACTGAAATTATTCACTGAATACCCTTAGTAGAGACAAGCTCTTTTCCCCTATTATCACTATCCCCAAACAGCTTGTGAGATTTCTGTGAGAAAATCATTTTTCTCTGCTCTGTGGAAGTTGAGGAATAGCCTAAATACTCTTGAAAACACAGACAACAAATACCAGAAGTCAATGTCCATGCAGAACAAGCTACTTGTGTTTTAAACACAACTGGAAATGCTTGTAGCCTGGCAGTGACATTCCAAAAGATTCCAGGTAGTTTTCACTATAAAGGTCAAACAACAGTGCACAACACAAGGAGTTTATACAACTACTATGCCAATAAAAGAGTATTAGGATTTACTTTTTTTTGGCCTCACATACAGGTAATACCTGTATTCTTGGCTACATGCCTCCTCAAACCCATACAATGTACAAATTCTAGGGAATAAAAACAATCCTCATCCATCTGTATTTTAGGACTGCCTAAAAGAGAGCAGCTGCTCTTTAGAGGGGCAATTTTGCTTTGGCCTAATTCCTTTGCATGAATCAATACTCAGCTGCTAAAGTAAGAATATGAATAAAACCAAATAGTCTCAGAGAAGCTCATTAAAAAGTTCTGCAGGAAGTAGCCTGGTCTCTTTCATCTCAAAATCTAATCCAAATTTGTGCAAATAAATACAGGCAACATGACAATGGCCACTACTTGCTTCTGCAGCTACCAATTTACAGCAGCTAATTCCATCCTCCTTCCTGCTACCATTGCTTCAGAACCACGTCACAAATTTAACAGACTGATCCTGCCCAAGCTTCTGCCAACATCCACTCAAGCACTACTGGTCAGAGTTGCACTAGGAGAGGGAAGTATCCCCATTAAACCAGGAACTCAAATGAGTGTTCCCAGCAGCAGTCCTTCCAAGAGCAAGCTTTTCCAAGCCTTACTGACACATGACCCAGGGAAAAAGTATCTGAGAAAGGTTTTGGAGACAATTACTACAAACAAATGAGTGGTAATCCCTAGTGGGAAGGACTCTAGAAAAGCAGAATGTCAGTGTAAGAGTCACATAATTACATTTGCATGTGTTTAACATAGCCTTCTGCAGGAATATGGAATCATTCAAGACAGGAGCTGAGATTTAATTTGGAGACAGAAATGAGGAAGTTGAAGGCTTATTACAAGCCAGTGCAACTTCAGCAGCTCCATGCACCTAGGCCAAAACCACCATAATAATATATTTGTGTAACAGAAACCCCAGACCACATGAAAACTCAGGAGTAAGCAGATGACTAAGCTTCTAAATTGCACCTAAATGTGGACACACTCAATTTAGCTGCTCAGACAAAGCACAGAACAGATTAGTCCTGGAAGCTTTATCAACTTAGCAAGGTAAAGAATCCTTCAAATGAAAGACAAAACAAAGCAATGACTAACACAGGAGAGCTATCAATTAAACAAGAGCCTAAGCCACCAAACATAAACTCATCAGGAACTCAAACATGGTTAAATTCTCCAAAGGAGCTTTTATACATATATAATGTGCTGCTAACAGACAGGGAGATAACCAGGCTTGGATGGGAGGAAAAACACAAAGGCTCATGCTCCACATTCAAACAGACACTGACCCAGAAGACTTCTGAGCAGGGTCTCAGTATCACTTGTTTCTTCCAGAGCTGAAAACTCAGCTGTCAGGCAGGTGGCTTTGATCTGCCCACTGCATTTATGCATCATCTCAAACTAAACGTGGCTATCAGCATTATTAAGTGTTATAAACAGCCACATGTATAATATTCTACATATATAGAAAACATTTCCACTGAAGGAAATTAGAAAGAATCACATCCAAGAACTGAAGCACAGCAAAGGAAACTCTGATCATGATTGAGCAATCCTAAGGAATATTTCAGAAAGGTAAAATATTTGGGATTCTCATGGATGTGTTTACATATCCTTAAATTTTCTTCCTTTATTAGGCAAAAATATCTTATCAGTTGCACAGCTAAAAGATAAGAATCACTGTGCCCAGTCCAGAAGTTAACTAATAAATTACCAGTTTTTCTCCAGAACACAAGAATTCCATCAACTTCTGTTTTTGGTAGGGTGCTAAGTTGCTTCACAAGTGTGGGAGGGATCAGTAAATACTAACAACAACCACAAGGGCAGCTCTACCACCCTGCTCAAGGGCCTCTGAGGAGCATCATGTTCTGCAACATGAGGACATACTGCAAATATGGAATAGGATGATTATCCTGAGCGTTCCTTCTCCAGAACAAGGATAATTGAAAGTCACTCCTGGAAGTGACAAGGAGTTGCTTCACCACTTATTTTCTCCAGACTGAGTAATTTCATTGTGCAGCAAGACAGTTTTCACCTCTTTTGAGCCTTTCATGGGAGCTGAGCCAAAGCTTCCATCTCAACCACACAATTAGAAGACTATCATAGAATGTAATAACAAGGTAAAAACTGCAACACAAACCTAACACTTGCTATATTTGCAAAGCTACTATTAAAGATCAAAAAAATTTAAACATTAAAAATGAAAGTATGGGATTGTTTTATAACTCTGTTTCTGGGATCACAAATTAATCTGTGGATTTCCTTCAAGGTAGAAAACACAGGTACAAACCTACAGACCTTCAAAGTGTTCAGGAGAAAAAAAAATAAATCAAGCATGCATCTCATTTCTCATGAAGAATCAAAGCTAGCTCATTTAACAGAACTTCTCAATAAGAAATTCTTTTGCCCCAAAGATATTTCCCATTGTTCCCTTAATGCTATATTTTCAGTTTTCCTGGGTTTCATATTAACACGAATTTGAATAATATTTAACTTGGCTCCACTAGCCCAAACAATCTGTAACATTTGTCCAAACATAACTTGAAAAGCTTGGTGGCAAAATATTTTAATTGGTGCCATTAGATCTCTTACTAATTAAAGCAAAAAGTTTCCGACTTGAACAGGTATGCAGAATTTTTAGCTCAAGAGAATGCAGAAAGAAATAAATACCTTTCCAGAGCAAAACAGTTTAAAAACGCACTTCGTGTGTGGCCATTAAAAAACTTGTTAAAATTATTTTCCCAACATATAAACATTTCTCCGAGATAAAAAAATATTTTTGTGATTCCAGATATGATCAATTTGGTCTTATTTACATGCTAAACATACTAGTAAGAATATTACACATCAACCCAGTGTTATGTCATAAATAGTTACAGGTTGCTGTGGACCACAGGGCAAAATGAGATCCTCTGATGTATCCTGTGGCTGACTGATGTTTCACCTACGAGCAGAATTCAGACACGGAGGAATAGAGCCTTCTCTCTACTGCTTACATTAGAAAACCCAACTTAGTGCAATTACCAGAAATCTAGATTTCAAAGAACTGATATAAGCTTTAAAACAGATGTAATGAAGATGTTGGTGAACACTACAAAAATAGTGAAACGCTCACGATGGACTGACAGAAGTGAAAACTGAAAACAGTATTTAAAAGGCAGATAAAGTGTTACCACATGACCTTCTGTATCCTATTTCCACAAGGTTTCAGCCACTGAATGATCCAACAATACACTATTTATATATGCAAAAAAAAAACCCAAACAAACCATCCAACACAGCTACATTTCAGATTTATCAGCGGTGGTATCTCTGAGGTTAAATGTTCAAACTGAATATTGTGAAATCGCTACTATTGTTCTTTTCACAGCCATTAATCTAAAATTAAAATCTGTAAATAACACCAAAAAGAACAAGACCAAGACAGTGATTATGTTCTCCTTCATTCTTTTTAACACTTAATCTGCCAAGGCCAAGAGCCTCCTTCTTCTGGCTCAGCTTCCTGCAGCAGGCAAGCAAAGTTCACTTCTCTGTGATGTTCATTCTCGCAAATGAAACCCAGTAACAACATGAATCCAGCCCCCCTACAACTCCAGCTATAACAAATTACCATTTATGAAATGGTTCTCAGGTGGCCAACTAACCTTGGTCTTGTGAATCATTTTAACCTGCAATTTAAAAGTTTAATTCTAGCCTTTAACTCTTTAAACCATTCACACACCTCACCAGTGAAGCACACAAACCACCCCTGTTATCACACACACTTGGCATGCTCCCCTGGTGCTGGATTGTTGTGGGGTTTGTTCCAGATTTGGGGTTTTTTTGGCTCTAAAATGCCAGGTTGCTACCCACCGATTTTAGAGTACACGGTTTCAGGCAGAGAAGTTCTGGTTTCTATAGCACTGACATCTGAAAGCTATTGCTCACACAGCTGAGGTTAAAAGGAGGGCTGATACGGCCACGAAACATTAAAGGCTGTAGAATAGCATAGTAAGAAAGCTGCATATTGCTATCATTTAAGAGCTCTCAGAGCTATAAAATGCATTTAGAAACAGCCAAGGATTCTATAAAATTTCATTCTGGGACAGAACTTAGCCTTTAGGAGGGCTCTTTGCACACAAACTGTTTGCTTAGTAACCTCATCTAGCTTTCTTCCTCGGAGGAAAAACTGCCTGAGAATTTGAAGTTTCCCCAAGTCTATGACCCAGAAGGAAATAAAACAGGAAGTCAGGCCATACAATCTACAGCATTTGCTTACAAGTTCAAAAACATTTTAAGTTATGGGCTAATCCACATGAGGCACAACTGAGTGCGCTCTCCTGGGGTCACCCGGGAGCGCCGTGCGGGGGCTCAGTTTAACATTCCTCCCTGGATAGTCCCAGTCCCGGACCGACAGAGGCTCAGTTTAACATTCCTCCCTGGATAGTCCCAGTCCCGGACCGACAGAGGCTCAGTTTAACATTCCTCCCTGGATACATCCCTGTCCCGGACCGACAGAGGCTCAGTTTAACATTCCTCCCTGGATAGTCCCAGTCCCGGACCGACAGAGGCTCAGTTTAACATTCCTCCCTGGATAGTCCCAGTCCCGGACCGACAGAGGCTCAGTTTAGCATTCCTCCCTGGATAGTCCCAGTCCCGAACCGACAGAGGCTCAGTTTAACATTCCTCCCTGGACAGTCCCAGTCCCGAACCGACAGAGGCTCAGTTTAACATTCCTCCCTGGACAGTCCCAGTCCCGGACCGAGAGAGGCTCAGTTTAACATTCCTCCCTGGACAGTCCCAGTCCCGGACCGAGAGAGGCTCAGTTTAACATTCCTCCCTGGATAGTCCCTGTCCCGGACCGACAGAGGCTCAGTTTAACATTCCTCCCTGGATAGTCCCAGTCCCGGACCGACAGAGGCTCAGTTTAGCATTCCTCCCTGGATAGTCCCAGTCCCGGACCGACAGAGGCTCAGTTTAACATTCCTCCCTGGATAGTCCCTGTCCCGGACCGACAGAGGCTCAGTTTAACATTCCTCCCTGGATAGTCCCTGTCCCGGACCGACAGAGGCTCAGTTTAGCATTCCTCCCTGGATAGTCCCTGTCCCGGACCGACAGAGGCTCAGTTTAACATTCCTCCCTGGATAGTCCCAGTCCCGGACCGACAGAGGCTCAGTTTAACATTCCTCCCTGGATAGTCCCAGTCCCGGACCGACAGAGGCTCAGTTTAGCATTCCTCCCTGGATACATGCCTGTCCCGGACCGACAGAGGCTCAGTTTAACATTCCTCCCTGGATAGTCCCTGTCCCGGACCGACAGAGGCTCAGTTTAACATTCCTCCCTGGATAGTCCCTGTCCCGGACCGACAGAGGCTCAGTTTAACATTCCTCCCTCCCTGGACGCGTCCCTATCCCGCACCGGGCACTCTCTGAGATGTGCCATCTGCTTTGCATTAAGGCACGTCAGAGACGCCGTCCCCTGCACCGGGCGAGTGCCAGAACTCTATCAGAAAACTCGAGTTTGCTTTCAGCTTTCTTCCTAGGAACTCACTGAGTAAGAACAGTCAGCTAAAAAAGCTCCCGAGAACTTAACAATACAAGGGCTTTGCTATGAACACATTCATTATTCTCCGTGCTCCCCACAGCGTTACGCTGCTATCATAAACCCTGAAGCAGATTAAAAATTGAATAACCAGTTTGCCCGCAGCAGTTTAAAACAGAAATTAGAGGCTGCTAATGTGATTTCTCCATTTGAATTAGTTTATGGAAGCAGTCGGTTTTCCACGGTGATGAAATCACCGTGCTGAGAAAGTAAGGAGAAACTGCTACCAGCCGCCAGGTGAAAACATCCAGGTTTCTAATTGCATATTAAATTGGTGTTTGCACTGACAGTGATTACAGCCGGGAGCACTCCAGGTACAGCTCCGAACTCCATTTCAAGCAAGTCACTGCAAAACCCGATCAGGCGGCAGCTGAAAGTTAACGTGAAACTCTGAAACTGATCGCTCGTACAAAGGCACAGCGGCAGGAGCGCTGGAACCCCTGAAAGCTCCTCCCCTTCCCTCCTGAAAACATGAATCCGTGTTGGATTGCTGAAACTCCTGTGACCGAGCACTCTGCACTGATAGGCAGGTGTTGGGAAACTCGTCCCAGGTGTTCCTGCAAGTGCTCGAGAAGCCCTTAACGGTTTTTACTCACAGTCTCTCCGCATTCCTGGGAATATCCCTCGGCACAGTTTTGAGTCCCAGTCCGTGACAATCCACGTTGGAAGCAATACACGTACACTTATGCGGGCATCCTCCAACAGGCATCCAACTCACGGAGCTCCAAAAGCTCAGGAGCATTCCAAGGCACAGAAACGCACTTCTTCCACCAGACACCATGGTTCTCGATGGCTTCAGTGGGTATAAAAGTGAGCGCGAGCAGGCGGCCCTTAAAGATGAAATGCCTCTGAGAAAAAAGGGAAAAGAAAACAAGAGGCTCTTAGTACAGCCCAAGGGAACCCACCACTGCCATCATCGCCGGAGCACCAGCAAAGCTTCAAAGGCGCCCGAGAAGGTCACGTTAGGTGGAAGAAGGTGGGGAATTGCCTTTCGGGCTCAGGTTTCTTTCTGTTATCTACGAACGGTACCAGAAGGCAGATAGTTTAACAGAGCTCGAGCCAGATGCGTCCTCAGATGAAAGAGAACCCGGGAGCGGAGGCAAACACACACAAAACATCCATCAGGAGCGGCGGCAACCTCCAAAACAGCCTCCTCCGCTCTGCACCGCCCCACCTGGGCCGGGCAGGTAACCCGCGGAGGGGACGGCCGGCGCTTCGCAGCGACCCCTCGGCCGCGGGCAGTGGGGGCAGTGCCGGTCTGTGCCGAGCCGTGCCTAGCTGTGCCGAGCCGTGCCGGGCTGTGCCGAGCCGTGCCCGAGCGGCGCTGCCGCCGCTGCCGAGCGCGGAGCGGGGATGGAGCGGGGCGCGCCCCCCCCGCCGCGCCATTGGCCGGCGCGCCTGACGTCACCGCCCGCCCGGCCCGGGCCCGCGGCGCCGCGAGTTCGGGACCCGCGGGGACCGGGACGGGGACCGGGACATTGCGGGGCGGGGCCGGCCCGGGGACAGCGCGGAGGGGACTCGGCGGAGCCTCCCAGCCCCTTCTTCTCTTCCCCGCCCGGCGCCGCGGCGGGGGGAAGCGGCTCCCAGAGAGGGGCGAGCCCGGCCCCGGTTCGGGTTTCGGGAAGGAATGTGCGGGCTGGAGCACGGGAACGGGCGCGCAGCGGCTCCGCGCTGCCCCTGCGGCCGGCGAGGCTCCGCCGTCTTTTGTTGGCCGCGTTCGCTCTCCCCGAGTACCCCCTGGCGGCGGCTGCTCGGCCGGGGACAGCCGGGCTCTGCTCCCCGCACATCACAGGGACAGCCGGGCTCTGCTCCCCGCCATTGCCTGGGACAGCCGGGCTCTGCTCCCCGCACATCACAGGGACAGCCGGGCTCTGCTCCCCGCACATCACAGGGACAGCCGGGCTGTGCTCCCCACACATCCCCGGGGACAGTCGGGCTCTGCTCCCCGCACATCACAGGGACAGCCGGGCTCTGCTCCCCGCACATTGCCGGGACAGCCGGGCTCTGCTCCCCGCACATCCCCGGGACAGCCGGGCTCTGCTCCCCGCACATCCCCGGGACAGCCGGGCTCTGCTCCCCGCACATTGCCGGGACAGCCGGGCTGTGCTCCCCGCACATCACAGGGACACCCGGGCTCTGCTCCCCAACTCTCCCCGGGACAGCCGGGCTGTGCTCCCCCACAGGCACACCTGTGCTCTGCTCCCCGCACATCCCCGGGACAGCCGGGCTGTGCTCCCCGCACATCACAGGGACAGCCGGGCTCTGCTCCCCGCACATCACAGGGACAGCCGGGCTCTGCTCCCCGCACATCACAGGGAACAGCCGGGCTCTGCTCCCCGCACATTCCCGGCACACCCGGGCTCTGCTCCCCGCACACCATCACCATCCTTGTCCCCAAGTCCGAGCGCCTCCCGCCCCGGGACTGGGATCGCTGCTGGGTTTCGAGCACTGAACTTCAGCACCAAAAGTTGAAACTTGTAAAACTTTGCTTAGTAAGACAAAAGCAGGGTCCCTGCACATGGTCATTCTGTTCCGATTTGGTGCGGTTTAAGGCTCGGTTATTTTACCTAAGGAGGACAAAAAAGGCAGCACACCCCAAAGGTCCCGGATCACTGGGAGAGTGGCACGTCCTGCCACAAGGATTTCTTCTAAGGTAAGTCTTGGCCCCTTAGCAGGAAGGGTCTGCCTGTAGTACACCATACACACAGTGACCTCCTGACCCAAAATAAAGCTGGTGTATGCACATCATGAACATCTGCCTGTTTCAGTAAACCTTGTTTCTTATTTCACAGACGTAAAAATAGTTCAAAAGACACGTTTATGACTAACTTACTTGGGAACTAAGACAGTCTGTTCTTTATCTGCATCACAAACTCGTGGTCCATGACTATGGAATCTAGGCTCTGATGCTGTGGGGAGGGAAGTTTTCAACAAGGATCATGGCCAGCATTACCACACAACCCTCACAACACTCCAAAGATCTGACATGGATAAGTTACACTAGGACCCAGGTTCTCAGGTTGTGCTCAAAATGTACTCTCATCTTTCTTTCTACAGATATTTAGTATTTTAAGTGAAGGGCCAGTAGGAGAAACACCACTGCAAGATGTTCACCACAAGCTATACATATGGTCTTCCAGTTTGCAGCAGCACATCCTAAATAACCTGTTCATTCCTGGTAATGTTTTCTTCATGTTTTGATTACTGAAGTTTGGAATTACCTGAGGCATTCCTGCCCTCATGGATAGCTGCTTGTGTCCAAACCAGTGAAGTGTCCTCCTTCACAGTCAGCAAAGCAACTACTTCTGTAACAAGCAAAGTTTTGATACTCCAGTGTTTCCATGATAAGGCAAATTTATGAAGTAAAACAAGCAAGACCACAAGTTAACCTTTGACTCTCCTGGTCTTTGTCTGAAAAAGCAAGAAAGTTGTTTTTCTTATATAAGGTGAATTATTTGCATGAAATACTGTATTTGTTTGTAGAAACCACCTTAATCAAGCCTTGGCATTGAGCCTCTTACAAGAGAGCCCCAAAGCTCAGTGAAGTGGCCCTTATATCACAGTATCCAGCCCAAGAAGGCTCAGTGGCAAGTGACACAAGGTTTGAAAACACCCAGAGAGACTTGGCTGTCACCCCTTCAAGTGGCTGCTTTATGCTGCTCCAGAAGAGATTAGAAAACACTATCCCCTCATCTCTGCCAGATCCACAGAAACCAAAAGCTCGGGAAGGTGGGCATCACCCTGGCTGGATTCCCAATATATCCTCTCTTTTCCTGGGTCAAAAGGCAGTGGAGAATGACTTTGGCCCCCAGCATGAACAGAAGTAAGGAGCAAAGCCCCAGAGCCCTCTCAGCCTCACGGTGCCCAAAGTGATAACCGGGGCTGAGCCGTGCCCGTCTCCTGCTCCCTCTGGAGAGGCCAAAAGCACAGCCAGCTCCAGGCATGTCACCAGCACTCAGCACTATCTATTCTGAGGCAGGCACCCTCCCTGAGTGTGAGCCTACAAGAGATCAGCCCTTGAACAAGGAACAGCTGCTTCAGACCAGCACGGCAGAAATTGCACTGCTTAGGAAGACAAAGTACTGGGAAAGCTCTGAAGTCTCCTCCGCACAGACTGATGGTGAACGCCCTCAGCTCCTTCTGACAGTGGAAATACTTCTGTTGGAACCTAACTTTCCTTGGAAGCCAGGCAACATCATTCCAAGGAAAGGCTCTTTTCCTGTTCTAGTTCACTAGCAATCATCTTCCCAGCTCTAAAGACAGCCCTAAGGAGAGGCACACACCCCTCGCCTCAGGATGGGGTACAGAAGAAATGGATGCTCAGTAAATAAGATTATAAGTAATGCAGACATCATAGCCAGTGGAATTTTTTTGTAACTGTTTATCTGTGATGAATTTCAAATTCTAAAAAACAACCCTAGAACCTCTTCAACACTGTCATCCAAAGCAGTTGACATATTCCATGCTTCCCTGACAACAAAATTTCCCTGAAAGGCAAGTGAACCTGATTAAGTGGAAGAAAAATTGATGAGCCAAAAGCTGAGCCTATCCTTGAAACATATTCAATTTTTATAAAAACCAAGAAGCACATTTTGCTACATTCCAGTTAAAATAGCTCTTAAAGGGAGATGGGTCCATAATCTCAAGACACACCACAGTGGAGCAGAGTGTGAACTCTGTTGGTTTTCCTTCACACACATCCCATGGCTCACAGCAATTGCCACAAGCTGGCAAACAAGTCACTCTTCATTCTCTTTGTAGGGCATTGGCAGAGGTCAGCACAGCCTGTGTAAGACAAAACTGCACAAAACTACAAATTATTGGATAATTTGAATATATAAAGTGTTTCTTCCTAATATAAATACAAATTTATGCAAGTTACTTTTAGGAGCCATCTAAAGCTGGATAGCTTTTATCTATACTATTTCCTTGAGTATTAGACACTACCAACATTTCCATATATGTAAAACCCCTTACAAACAAAATTACTATCAAAGGTGTGCTGTCTGCTCAGCAGGGATGTAAATCTTGCCTGCTACTCCTGCAATAAGAAATATAGTACAAAGAAATACGGTTTCTCTTAGTAAATTAGTAGTTCACTACTTAGAACATCTCTGAAAACTGACTAATACATAAATATTTGTTTTAAAGTAAGGAAGAAAAGTAGGTTTGCTTCTTTCCCCTTAGCATGAGATGACATTTATTAAGTAGATGTTCAGAATATATCTACAGTCAAGCAGTGCTGCCATCTAAGTGCTCCTGTAGCTGCCTTCTGTCAAGAATCCACCATCAACACCCTTGCAATAGCACCCTCCATACCAGCCTAGGAAAGCTGGGGTTTGGGAGCAGGGTGGGTAGAACCAGACCATCACAGCTGCTTGGGGGGAGATAAGTGGGGGGAAAATTTAAAAAAAAAAAAAAAAAAAAAAAAAAAATCCCTTCTCTAGACAATTTTGAACTTCCACCACATTCTTCGCAAAGCACGCAAGCACAAGTGTTTGCAGTTAATTTCAAGATAAATTACATGGAGTGTCATGCAGAACGTCACTGTGTCCCTCGTTGGGGACTTCCTGGGCATCTGTGCACAGGCACACGCTGTGCAGCGAGTGTGACATGCCTGAGCAGCACAGGACTCGCTGCACTGGTGCTCTGCATGTGTCCTGCACATGTGCAGGGCAGCTGGTGGCTCCCAAACGCTCATTTTTTAGCATGCACAATAGTCAGTTGTCTAGAGACTTCATGGGAACTGGTCAGCTGCGTTAAGTCCTGAAATCGAAAAGCTTATGGGCAAAAAGTAAGATCCATGAAAGGAATCCAAGCCTGTGGCACTGTGGTTGAAGAGCATCCCAGCAGGTCGTGCTGCAGGAGACCGGCACAGCAGAGCAGAGCTTCCACCAGGAGGAAACGACTGATTTTGACTACTTCTTATCACAAGTCACAAGGCGCTCTGAACAGCTCAAAGAGGAGCTCTCAAGCACATCAGACACATCGCTGAATGAATCCTCCCATGACCCGGCTGGTGTGCGCGTTTCGAACGCGCTCTGCTCAAACCCCGCCTCATTCTAAAGCCGCTGGTGCAACCACCGGGGACGCGATGACACAGAGCGAGTTCCATAGAGTCTGCGAGCGCACTGCCTAACAAGGACATAGAGCAAGCACTCGGGAGCCCCGGCAGTGCCGAGGAGCTTTTGGCAGGTTTTTGGCAGGGCTCGGAGCAGCCCGGACCCGGCGCGGTGCCGGCGCCGGAGCTGCCTCGGGGTCGCGGTGCCCTCTCGCGGCCGCGATCGCTCCTCTCCTTAACCTAAAACCTTGTTTCATTCTCTCTGTTAATAACGAGTTAAGGCAAGCAAACGATGTTTGCACCCGTGCCTTCGTTTTTAAATGTTGTGCCTATTGAAATAAGCGTGTGCCGCTCTTACAATGCTATAAAATGAAAACAGTCGTCAGATCCAAGACACTACTCAAGGTTGCTGTTTCCTCTGAAATAGAAACTAGAATGTCCAGACAAGGAAAGAAGACTTATTTGCCCTTCAAACACGTTAAAAGACCAGCAACCCGTAGATTTCTACTCATAAACCCACTCCCACTGGGAGATGTGGTAAGGGGGAAGATGAGTCAGAAGGGTTCTGCCACTTTGTCCCCTGGCACACAGGGATTCACCACACAGGACACAAAAAGTGTGGGAACTTAAGGAAACAAGGAATTTAAATGGATTTAATGGAAGAAATCTAAGGGGATTTCTTCCACTTAGAGCAGAACTCCAGTTCCAGTAATTATGTAGGAGAACATGAATGAAACTTAAACCATCTATTTTCTCTCTTGCTTAGATTCAGAGAATGAATTGCAATTGTCCTTGAACTTTGGAATTAGTTTATTCTGTCAATTAAATTGTAATAATGGATGGTATTGAATTCACTTGCTCCTTACTATAGTTTCTAATCTGCTGTTGCTCCAGTAGTCAAAGTGGGAAGTTCCAGAAAGCCAATGCTGAGATGGGATCATGCACCTTCACAGCTGCTGAAAATGTTTTAAATGTGTCAAAAGAATTTTAAATTACAGCTTATGAAGTAAACAAAAAGTAGTTCCACTAAAAGCTTAGTAAATTAAATCAGGTTTTCCTGTATTAGATTTGTATCCTGTACCAGAAACAAGCCTTTCACATTAAATCCCCTCTGCTGCTTGCCCTGCCATATATTCCATCAGCTATAGAGCATTGAGTTACCTGTCTCATGCACACACAACTTGCTACAGCTTTTTCTGCTTCATGCTCAGCATTGAAGTAAATGAATGACCAGAAGAAGGAAGACAGGAAACAAAACCTACTATTCTATGCTTTTACCACAGAAAAACCTCCTAATAAATAAACATTAAATCTGCAATCAAGAAGAACATGGTTTGCATGTAGCAGGCAATACTCAAGACATTTCATTCTGTTTACAGGGAGTATAATAATTCTGCAAGAAAATACCAAATTAGTTAGAAGATCTGAATAATTTCAATGCTTATGAAATATATAAAAGGCGGAGGAGGTTACAGCATGGCATTCTTTCAGGACTGAGGGTGTTAATTTTGATGCAGGACAATGGTCATAGGAGAAATTGGAGAGTCAAAGTGCATAACCATGACCTTCACTACCATGTGAAGCAGTATTTCCATTGCTTCAGCTTGTTCTGTGTCCAACAGAAATTGTCACTAAGCAATGTTGAGAGATTCTGCATCAGAGGACATTTAGGGTTTGTTTTGTTGTTTGTTTTGTTTTTCTAATTCAAGGCATAATAATTCCCTATTCATGGTTGTTTACTCTAGCAGTTGTTAAAACCCCCAAACAGTCAGAGGGGCACAAACCATGGCTAGAAATTTAAATACAGGCTTCTTGCTCCACCACTGAGGTGGATTAAATGCACAAGTTTTCAGAGCTGCAGTAACCTAAATACTTAAAATTTTAAATATTTGACACTTCCTCTGTTTGGAACCCAAATCAGAAAGATGGGGCAAGATGTACCCTAAATAAAGCCTTTTCAAATGGAAAGAGTGTTACCTTGCATTGTCTTGGAGGACAAAACTGAGCTGCAAGTTTTGGCATCTTTGGAGAAAATGAAGCATTCAAAGCTGTTATAAATCACATGTGTATTGTGATTGAATGTTATTAGCACTTGCACTCAGAGCAGTGCCACTGCCACAGTGTGAAATGTTCCATTACCTCACCCTGGACGGTTCACATGACCAATGTGTCGAGCAGAACTGTCTGGGTTTGAAGCATAAGTGCTTTCCTAGAATGTTTGCTTCTAAAGGTGCAGCAAGGGAAGTTAAAATATCATTTAGCATGTGCTGGCATCGGGGTTCAGGTCTTCACCTACTCACAACAGAGTGGTTTCCTACCATTGACTCATCAGAAGTTAAAAAAATATGTTCAGTGCAAAGCTTAGGCAGTTTTGCCAACACACTCACATTAAAAATTCTTCTGAGCACAGAGAGGAAATATCTAGTGCTTAAAGCAGGAACCAGAAAACCTGGATTTTGTTTTTGTGTTACTTAGGGGCTATGACCTTGGCAAGTCAGCCTCCTGGCCTCCATTTAGTAGTTTGTAAAGATTTATAATACACACCAGGTTATAGAGCAGTCTGAGCTTTTCAAAGCATGTTTCAAGAATTATTTTTTCTGTCTAAAGTTAAAATCTACATTAAATATAAAGAACTAAAAGTATTTTGTAAATATGCAATGTTTTATTAATGTGAACATTTTGTGGTCTTTGACAGTAGAACATTTCTTTTCCCTTATGAATGTCTTTAATGGATATGGTAATTGAAAGCAAAGTACTGTAGAAAATTCCAGCTTTTCCCTGTAAGTGCTTACATATGTATGTACATTGATCTGGAAGGCTGTAGAACAGTATTTTTAACAGTACTCTTCAAAATCTGCTCTGCATGTTGTATGAAAGGCATAGAACACCAAAGAATGAAGGATCTGAGAGCATTTTATGGAATTTTCCACTTCAAAAGATTTGCATATCTAGTTAATACATTTTGTAGGTTTCTGCATGCTTAGGCTTTCTAATTTCACATTCCCAAACCCCAGGGGGGGAAAAGTACAAGAAATTTCCCAGTGAAACCATAAGCATCAGCACAATACTGTGACCAGCCACACTGCACAGAGCAAAAGGGTTTGGTTGGTCTCTGGGCTGCACAGGCTTCCTCACATAACTTATTCCAAGGCAATACTTGGAAAGAAAATTCCATAATGGTTATTCTAAGGCATTAGAATTGAAGATTTCAAGCTGAATCTTGCACTTGCTATATAAAATTAATAAAACCCATTGGAATGAGAGCAGTCTGTGTCCAATATGATTCCTAATTGGAAACCAGATGCTGTCTGTTTAATGAAGCTGATGGGCACAAAAAACTCAAAAGTGATACTTCCAATCTTGTTTCTGCTTTCAGGCACAAAAAGACTGATCTGCTCAGATTTTTGAATTATTAAGAGAGCTTAAACATTTTTAAAGTAGAAATTAAAGCCTTAAATATTAACATTCCTCATTACAAAGATTGGTAAATAATGTGTTGGGCCTTGAAATTAGACTTCCTTGTGATCATGGTTGTCTTTTATCAAGAGAAATTGTTTAGGAACATTTGGATTAAAAGGGCAACTGTGCTTTCTTCAATGAACATACAATATATGGAAACAAAAGAACAGAATTGAAAAATAAAACTCTTTCTGGTGGCAAGCAGTAGCCCTGATTTCAAACAGTTTAATTTTATGACATCATTCACTGTCACTGTGGAAGAAATAGGAGAGAAATAGGAGAGAAACCCTGGAATTATGTAACTTTATATGTGAACTCTCAGGATTGCATAATCTAATTGCATTTCTATGATTTTCTCTTCAAGAAGCATTGAAGCATTTTATGATTCACCCTCAATAAACCTCTTCACAGAGAATACAATTTACAAAAGAAAAGACCTTATGCTATTAACCTTTTGGTTCTTGAAAAAGGTCTCTGAATGTCAAAATAGCAATTTACCCAATAGTGACTCTAAAACCTGGCTTCATGGTCAGAACTATTTCTAAGCTTGAGGTTGGATGCCTTAGAAACCCATTCTATACCATTAAAAGATTGTAGAACATCTACCATTGCAGATTACTATCTCATTATGAATAGTCCAAAAGATTTATTATTCCCTTTCTTTAAAATGTCCTTTACTGGAACTTGTACCTTCTTTACTGTCTGTCATATACAATCATCTACCTCTAAGCATGGAGAAAAGCAAAATTCACACCACAAATGGAATTTTTTTCCAAGATGCTGTGCAGAAAACATAGTTCAAATTTCAATACAACTGCTACTTATCTGGCAACAGCCTTTTTCCTCCATAACCACTGTCAAACAATTATTTACAACTTCCAATCATTATTTTCACTTGCATTGTTAGTCTGATTTTATTTTTTTTTTAATGCCTCTTCTTTCTCATTTTAGCTTGGCCAGCAGAATTTTGGTTACACTCTGCAGCATCCACTGCACATGCTTCCCACACCATCCCCAACTGTTCTGTGTTTCAGGGAGCACAGCTCAGCACTGAGCCTGTTGCCTTTTTTTCAATCTAGAAATGAAACTTGAGATAATTTTAATAAGGAGGTAATACAAAAGTGGATCTTTATTTGAAGGCTTTTGTGGACATCTTTCCATAGCTGCCCCTGAATGCCTTCAAATAAAGATCCACTTGTATATTACCTCCTTACTAAAATTTTCTCTAGTTTCCAGCCAGGCTGGGATGGGACACAGCTCCCAGATTGGGGCTGTTTGTGCCATGACAGCTTTGCCTTCCTTCTGCACCAGGTGGTGAGCACAAAACACCAGCTGGGCCACTTGGGCTTGGTATTTAACTCTTGAAGTAGATGGAACAGGAGACAGGAATCAAGAAAGTGACTAATCAAGCAGTAAGCAGTTGAAGATCTGAAGGAACTAAACCCAAAATATGTGGCCACAAAAAAGAAGCAATAGAGTCATTCTGTTACTGGACATACAATAAACGAAGAAAGTAGAAAGTAATTGCTGTAGGAAGCCTGGATTCCTGTTCACTCTTGATCAGTTTGAATTTAGGGTGAACATTTCTCCACCATTTTATTGTCATATAACTGCTTCCTTGCACCAAAATGTAAGAAGTGATTCCACAAATTAGGACAGAATTTGTCTTTTGTAAGCAGGCAACTTGGAACGGGTCCAAGTGCATCAAGTGGAAATTTATGTGGTTAGTGGGAATTTTTCTGGCAATCTAATTATTGAAGTAGCATTTTTAGAGCCTAAAACAGCCAGGAGACAGATTTAGAAAATGTCAAACAAAGGCTTTGAAGTTTCAACTGGAAGTCTAAACTGTTCACTTCTTCATTTCACACAAACAAGTTGTTGGTTATTTTTTTGATCCAGCATTTTGGATTGGAAATCTTTCCAGTGTAATTAGGCAGAATAAATATGCAGGGGCAAAGGCCAACTCATGGAACAGAAAAGGGTGTTTGGTTTGATTTGTTTTGAGATTTTTATTTTTTTTTTATCACAACAACATATCTAGTGGGAATATAGTCAAGTATTTTGACTACAGTTAATAACATCACTGCTTACTGACACCTTAAGTGTCAGGACATAAATTACTACTGCCAAGTGCCCAAGGCCAACAACTCTGGCTGGTTCCATGTCATGGCACTGACTCCCACTATTCAAACTCAACATTAGCTTCACTTCTCTCTCCCATGTCACTTTCCAGTGCTCAGCTGACATCAACTCCTAAAGTTTGTGCAAAATACATCCTGAATTCAAAATCACACTTGAGGCTAGACACATTCAGATCCCCATCCAGTCTAGTGAGCATTCTGCTCACTCTCTCAATGCAGCTTTTAGGCAATCCAGCTTGAGACATCACTTTCACAAGCCTTTCTGTAGAGCCTGGCATCAGAATTTAAATTATGAATTTTCCATCATCTTTTAGTGATGTTAAATTTACCATGTCCACACAAAGACAACAGGAAGTGTGCCTTTGTACTTTGTACTTTGAGACAGCACTCAGCCAAGCTGGACTGCAAGGTTTCCCTTCCAGGTGCTCACCTTGATCCTCGCTGCTATTCCTATTTCTGACATTTCAGAAAGACATTCCCAGCAGTGCCAGAGCATCTCTGTGCCCCACTCACCAAACTCTTGGTCAATCTGCCTCCTGCAGCTGGGTCACCCCTGCTGTCACTGCCACCCCTGCTCCCTAAGCTGGGTACTTAAACAAGAGATTCAGCCCAGGTAGTCAGGGGCTCACATGCTCTTCACTCTCCTTAGCTGACATTGTTAGTGCCTGACTAGAACAAGCTGGACCTGAATTCTGGGCTGTTGCCAATGCTTTGTTTCATCCTGTGCTTCTGTAATTTGATTATTGGAGACTGGACTGAGTGGGGGAAAAAACAGTTTCTGAAAACTCAAATGAAAGGGACATTTAGTAACATTTTAGGGAGATGTAGGCTGATTGTAATGCCCTGCTCTACTTCATTTTTTTCATTAGAAAATATTAAATCTCTGAAAAAAAGCAAAGTATTTCTGTACCAAAGTTACACAGGGAGGAACAGGTAGAGGGGAACACCCAGAGCAAAAGGCTTCCCATACTAAACTAAACAACTAAACTAAAACAACTAAAACTAAAACAACTGAACTAAAACAACTGCATTTGAAATGAACTTTCATGAAGTTACCCATGCTGACACACCACACACTGCTGCCATAGAGCCATCCTTTCACACCTGAACATCAGTTTCCCTCAGCTTTTCATCATGGTGCACTTGGGAGTTATTTTTACCTGACCTGCAGAACAGGCTTTAGGTGTTGCAAAATCTGGAGTTTTCACATTCACTGCAACCCAGACAGAGAAATTAGTGAAAATGATGACCCTTGGTGTAAAAAGGAGCCACAATGAATTTTCAGCATCAATAAGGGCTGCAGCTCTGAAACAACATGCAGTTCTTTCAGTAGGTTCAGGACAGCCACCTGCAGATGCTGCTGAGCTCCAAGAGAGAAGCAAGGCTGAATTCAATGCAATTAGAGCTGGAATTTTCACCTCTGAAAGAAACTTCTCTGCCTTCTGTGCTGCTGCAAAACTAAATACCAAGGAGATCATTATGCTCTGACTGCACAGACCATTTGTCAAGGTAAAAAGAAAACATGGAAAACTCAGAAACATAAATGAAACTCAGGCAGAATCTCCTGTATATACAAATATTAGAGATGAATTCTCTAAACAGCAAGGGCAAGAGAGGTCATGGCTAAGCTCAGGATGTACCACAGAATCTGAGTTTTCTTTTTATCATCCTGAGCATCATCTCCCAAAGAAAGAAGGAACGGGAAGAATCCTCCCCTTAAACCTGGGCAACGCTACAAAGACTAAATTCAGACTCTATGTTTGGAAACATTGTTCAACTATCTTATTGCTGCCTCAAAAAGCTTTGTGAAAAGAGATCTTTAACTGTGCAAAACAAACTTCTGAAATCACTCATCTAAATTAGTACACATTAGAATTGTAGGGATTTTTCTTCCTCAGTCCTTAAGTTCCTTGATTATAAGGCCAGGAAAAGATTTGTTCTTCCTGCTGAAGTTTATTGCTCATTTAAAATTCTCAAGTATCCTGGCAATAATAGAGCCATTCCAAGAACTGACAGAGAATGTTTTTGGAGAGCAGCAGAGTTACAAAATGCAGACTAAGAAGAAATGCAACCATGATGAAATATGTTAAGCTGTATACTTTGGGTATTACTTGTGTATACAGACACAGAAATACCCAGATTTTGTAGTAGACCCCTTGACCCCTTCCATAGAATTATTGCCAAAATCTTTAAGTGCTCTGGATCTGCTTAATGCAAATATTTTGGCTGTAATTATTGATTACTTAATTCTTTTTTTTTTTTTTTTTTTTTTTTTTTTTTTTTCCCCAGATCTAGGAGACGTATTTTCCTTCAACTTGTTTAAAATTAAGAACTCTAACATCTGCAAGACTATCTTTATTCAGACTGCAAATACTTTCAGGAACCAAAAATTAGTTCATAAAAATCATGGGGAAGTTTGTGGCTTTCTGGGGATATTTTCTTGTTTTCTAGAGGCAATTTTTTGCTTTATTTTTTAACTATTGAAGTTGTATTTTACTTTGTTAAAATTCCATTATTAAAATTTTGCTACCTTCAACATTCATCTGTCAAATTAAATGCATTGCTATAAATTGCTTTTCAGATAATCAATACCTAAAGCTTTCCTTGATATTCCAAGTGCATTGCATCTAAATTACCTGCTTTGCAACTATGTCAACTTAGAAAACTTTAGGATCAAACTAATGAGTACCTGTATGTGCACATTATTTACCTTTACACACAAAACAATAAATCTTGAACCATTACTCATCTAAAAGTGGTTTCCAAAACTGCATCACAATCACTTAAGGGTAGTACTGAACTGCAGAGGAAGCTCAGGCCATTTAATGCACTAACAATAAATTCTGCAGAGTTATTTCAGCACTCATCTGGATCAGCTTTTGATGCCTTCCTGGGTGAAAAAAGTAATGTAATTTTCAATACCTATTGCTTAAGTACCTTTTAGATATTTACCTTTTATGTATTCCCTGTAAAAACAAATCCCTCAGACACCATGTAAAAATAAAAACTATGCATCACCTATGAGAATAGAAATCAATACCTTAACTAGATCTTTTCACACTTTCCACCAAGTTATTTTCATCCAATATGAGGAGGGAAAAAAAATGCAGAAATTGCAACTTGTTCCTGAATTTACACACTCACTTTGCTGACAATGATCATTTTCATCTACTCTATTGTGTTCAGTACAGATTGTGATCAGTGCTCATCACACTAATACAATATAAGATATTTAAGATTATTGTTCCTTACCAAAATATTCAGGAAACTATATAGAGTAAATTAAATAATGGAATTCAGCCTTTAAAGGCTTATAGAAGGAATGACAAGGTTCATTAATACTGAACAACCACAGCTTTTCACAGATCTTCACTAATCTATCACAGGTTATCAACAAGGCTCACTGAACCTTAGAAAAAGATAATTTTTCAAAGTCCATTTCAATTCCTGCCCCCAAAGCTACTCTTATCACCACAGAGAGCCCTCCCAGCTCAAGTTTGTTCTTCCATTTGGAGCACTTTGGTGAGCACAAAGTCCAGGAATGAATTCAGCATTTGATATGCTGCCAGCAGCAGTTTTCTGCACACATTTGCCATTTTTTTAGTCTCATGCCACAAACCTTCTTAAGACTCAGCTCACTGTAGCTGACTGTCCATTCTGAATTCAGCAATTCCAAGGTTAGTCAGCAACCTCTGTGTGCCCCATCCTGCTGCACAGTCACCAGCACCTCCAACCCACAGCCTTTCAGCTGCATGCCACGAATTGAGACTTTACAGACCCACTTCTGCAACATGGAATTTCCAGGAATTAGCTGGAACAGCTCAATGTGCTGCAAGAGAGGTGAAGTCCTTTCCACGTGGGACTCAAGGGTCTGTGCATCCTCTCTGGAGCTCTAGGCTGCTCTCAGAGCAAAGCCACAGCTCCACCAGCACAAGCTGCTTGGCTGCTGCCTCCTTTCCTCACTCCAGCTTCTCCTTAAAGAGCTGCACGTGTGACAACAGCACAGAGCTCCTACACTGCCCCAACGAGTTCAGGGGACAACTGGTACAGAAAGATCCTCATGCTTAGTGCACAAACACTGTTTAACTAAAATAATCTGCCCTGGTCACAGCTGCACAGCAGGCAGCTGCTTCTCACTTCTCACCTGAGCAGCACACAGGAAGGTGAGACCCAAGAAGATGCCTCAAGGTGAACAAGCAAACCAGCAACATGCAGGATGGCAAATCAGTTAACAGTGATGCAGAAGGACAAATTCAAGGAACACACAGCAGGAGCTTTGTATGTCAGTTCCCTGGTCCTACTCTCAAAAAAAAAAAAAAAAAAAAAAAAAATCTATCATACAAGGAGAGACCCTTAGAACAGCACAATTCTCACAGTGCAATAACAAAAACAGCTACTGAAAGGCTCAGCTTTAGCACTAAATCCTGCCCCAAAGTAAAATTAATTGAATGTATTACTAAAGGCCACATCTTCTGCAATAGCAACCCCACCAAAACCAGATAATGATAATGACATTCTGAATGAGAACATTTGTATGGTTAATTATTGCCATGAGGTAACTGCTTTTGGCATAAAAACAAAAAACCCAACCTGCTATGGGAAGGTGATTTCTTTCAAAACACTCAGTTAAACCTAGATTAGATGCATGCTTTGTATTCATTATTCACACACTTATTTCAGCTGAGGATCTGATGTCTTCAGATGTATTAACCCAAAAATAAGAAAAACTTGCCTGGAGAAGGAACCAGGTATTATTAGACTTTCATTAAATGGCACTGAATTTGTAGAATAGGTGTTGGAAATGTCAAACTAAAACCAGCACTCTTGTGATTATTTTAGTCCACTTACTTATATTGTGAAATTAAGACATTTCTACATGAATCTTACACTGAAACAACTAATCAAGTTGAAAGAGTCCTGCTTCTCTGCTCTCCTGCTGCACAGGGCTGTCCCATACTGATTCTGGCCACCAGAAATTGAATCTCTTAATTCCCTGTTATATCCCAGGATCTGGCCAAGGTTCTTTCAGCATATCTTCTGTATTTCTTATAGTCATAAATAATTTGGCATAATAAAAGCATGATTTCTGATAAGACTTAAATACCTATATGAAATCTCAAACAATTGCTATTAACAATGCACAAATGCATCAGAAACATTGGGAAATATTCCAGAAACATCCTCACTGGACTAGACAGAAAACATTCATTACTAGGACAGACTTGTCAGAATATTTTGAGTTTCCTTTTGAAGGCAGTTGTTAAGTCATTAAGGTGTCCAGCCTCACCCCCTAAACCAGTCAGCAAAAGGAATGTTTAAATAGGAAGTGTTTGTGTTGTCTTTGGTTTTGTTATTAACAAGTAAGGAGGGAAAATTTGGCTTATCTTTCACATGTCTTTGCATTAAACTACTTCCAAAGCCAAAAATAGCTATCCAAAATTATAAACATCAAATACTTCAGAGATAATGCAGAATTCTCATTTTGGGAAAAAACCCTAACAATAAAACATCCTAAAACAATGCTCAAATATTCTCATTTTTTTCTTGTTAACAAATAATAACTCTTGTGTTACTGAAAAAAATTTATTCATTAATGATGCTTTTGAAGAACACACAAGGTAAAACTGTGCTAAGCATTCCTTAAAAATATCTGTGCCTTCCTGCACTAAAAAACACTCAGTGTGCTTATCAAATTTCAGGACAAGTGATGATGACTTTATGCAATCTAAATATTTAATAGAATCACTGGAATTATTTATGGAATAACTGCATATGGAATTACTTCTTACAGGAACTCTAAAACTATACTTCAAAGTTGAAATAGAGTGAAATTCCAACTTCAAATTAAAACCAGTTGGATTATTATAGATTGGAAAATGCTGGTAAAATCCATACTACCACATATACATATATATATATATATATATATATAAACACTGCAGGATACACACCAACTTTAATAAAGTTCCAGTGTTTTAAGATTTAAGTAGATTCTAATTACTAGAATAAATAGCTTGCTTTTTTTAGTGCCTAGTAACACCTAAACAAGCAACGAGTGATGGATGTTCCCATCAAAAATGTTTATACAGCAGTCTGGGCATGAGAAATTATCCCAGCAGATTGTAGAGGAAAGTGACAGCAAGAACTATTGCTTCAAGTGTGGGGACTGTCATTCAGCTCCTTCAAGTGACATTATAAATCAGTGTCTCCAAGTGCTCCATCTAAGAAATGCTGCTCCAGTCATGAAAGAAGCCCCAGAAATGCCAGGCCTAAAATTGCTTTTCTTCCACAGCAGAGATGGTGGAACAGGGGGCACTGCAGGTGCTGAGTGTCCCAAAGGTGACAGCTGAAGGGACACTGAGAGCTTCAGTTTCATCTGCTGATCGTGGCCTTTCTAAAGGTGTGACTGAGGCAAGACTGATCTTTTCTGAAAACTTGTTTGTAGCTTCACATTATCTCCTGAGAAGAAACGACACAATTTCCACAACTGGTATAAGCAGGGAAAGGAGCAGTGCCCAGGAGTGCCCAGGGAGTGGGGAAACATCAATTGATAAGAGACAGTCACAAATTCAGACACTGCAGGTACATGAGGTATTTGTAGATCCTCCAAGCACCTCTGCTCTCCTTACTCCACATATTTTGGTCAATGACAGACAGCTAAGCATCTCCTGCAGCAAACATTTACTGTGTGTACAACTGATAATTTTTCTTTTTAACTGTTTCAGCATTTACATTTCAATATAACTGGCCAATGTATTCTTGCTTTTATAACCAGGGAACAGCTCTAAGATACCTCACATGCTTGTCAGCTTCAGCAGTCAGGGAAAGTAGCAAAGTTCTCACATCATTACATCCCTCCAATTACTGATGGATGTGTTACTGGTACATCTTGAGTAAAGAGAAGGAAAAAAAAAAAAGTAATTTGTTTCTTTCAAGCTCCCTTTCCTTTCTGAGGAACGCCCAGAAGAACCAGCTGGCACTCACAAACTCTCACTACTTAGTGCAAGACAAATGTTTACTTCCTTTATGAAGTGCTAAAGTAGCACATCACTGACAGTTTAATACCAGGACCAAAAGCAATTTCCTGCAGAAATCAAAAAAGTAACCTTGATTAAAACAATGAAGAACCAATTCTGAGACACTGAGTTATCAGCTGAAACAAGGAGGACTAAAATTGAGCTCAAATTTATTTCTTTTCTATGGTAGCATCCTAGATTTCACTGAACAGGAAAATAAAGTTTCTGTTAATTAACTGCTTGAGAGTTTAACTAGTGCACTGCTGCTAAATAACGCTCTGGGCTGATTCAGAGGTCAGTATGGGTTTTTTCAACATTATGTTGTGAACAATCAATCAATTTCACATTCTAATAGATGTGGGACTTCCTTGTGTTTCTCAAGTCATGAATACTCATCACCTAGTGCTGCAAAGCTTTCTATTGCCCTATTGTTTACTGTAATGCTGAGCTTAATTTTGAGAACACTAAACTGGTTAAGCTGCTACACCAAGCCTGCTATTGGAAACCTGTGTTCCATGGGAATGAAAAAAAAATAAAGACAACACAGAAACAAACCCCAAATCCATGCAACCAGAAAAGGAGAATCTTTTTCAATGTAAGGCATGAACAAGAACAGAGCTCTACCAAGGTATACCCAGCTCATCTGTGGTCTCTCAGAACTGATGCACACACACTACAGCTCATTTTTCCCAACTCTGTACCAGAAATAGAAGAAGCTTAGATCCAAAGGTAGCTGTAAAACAGCACAGTTAGAAAATTTATTATCTTGGAATACACACAAAATCAAAGTCTGCAAAGAAGAAAGCACCCCAAAATATTAAACCCTGGAAGTATTCACACTCACTATTTCTTCTGTGGTTTTTTGACAGTTTAACAGTTTCTGAGAAACTTTGATCCCTTGCCAATTGCTTCCTTTTCCCCTGATCCATGGCAGCTTGCTGCAACCATTTCCTTGGTCTTCCAACACCTCCCTTTCCCTAACTTCCTTTACCTTTTTAGTCTGAGGCTCACTTTGGGATGTGGAGACCCTATAAATACGAATTTATGCTTCTGCTCTTGCTCTATAGCAGAAGTACTTAGCCATCTATTCTGTAGTCACTCCATTCTCTGATACATGTCACAATTTGAAATGTGCCAATAAATGAAACAAAGGCATCTGAAAATATTATTCCTTGCATTTGTTGTTACCAAGTTGCCACTACAACTAAAATTCTTCTTGAATTTCTATAAATTGACAGAAGCAAAACAAAGTAACAGATTCAGGATGCTTGGTTTTTTGGGTTTTTTAAATTAAAAAAACTCAAGGTAACTCAAGACAGTAAGGGCTGCATTAAACTTTTTTTCTCAGGTGATTTTAACACAGAAATAATTTTGTTCTACTCAGTAGAGACTCCTGAGAACCAGGGATTCAGAGCTGACAGGATTATTTTTATGCTTACACTTCTAGTCTATTTTAGATAATTAGAATGTTAGAGGAAAAATCCACCAGGGAGAGTTGAAAGCTTCAAAACAGTTTTTCTTTCAAAGGCCATTTGTCTATGTAGAGTGAATTAGAGCCACTTCACAGAAATGTGGCCAAGGTTGGCAGTTGTGTCACTACCAAAACCAGACAGTAACAAAGGGCTGGCAGCAAAATTGGGGGCCAGTGGCTGACACAGTGTGAGGGCTGAGAGGGTGGCAAAGAACCCTTGAGGGACCTAACAGGAGAAAACATCTTGGTCTAAACTGAAAGTCTTGCCCAAATGTAAGGAAACATCCATTCTTTCAAAAGGCACCTCAGCAGGATCACAAATACAAGCACAACATTCTCAGAATTTAGGAGGAAGAGAAGAAAACTCTCTTAAATCCTCAAACAGGAAAAGAAAAGTTGGAGGAATAATTGGATACAGGGTAACTTGCTAAGTAAATGCTAACATGTAAATAGGTGAACTTTGCTTACACTTGAGGCTGTGGGCTAATCAGCAACCAATAAATTGATTTCTAAGCACTTCTTCCTGTGGCCTCAGGACATGAACTAAACCAGGCTCAAAATAATTTTAAAGATCTAATTAACTCATTAGCTTGAAGTAAAAAAAAGTCTCTTCCTCATCACAAACAGCTGTACAAGCCACAACAAAGCAAGTGTGGATGTTTTTCAGAACTCTAGAAATCCTGTCAGAGAGAAAAGCTGTCAGGGAAGCAGCCTGCTAAACTCAGAATTAATATCACACCCAGAACCCAATGTCACATTCCATGGTGACAATTCACCCCTCAGGGATGGCAGCTAAATTACAGAATACTGGGAAACACCTACTCCACATCCTTTAGTACGAGTATGTGGAATAGAGCTTCAAAAACACAAAAACTCTGCAAACTTTAAGAAATTCGTTTTCTTCCAATACCACTTCATTCAGAGTATTTTTAGAGAGAAATTGTCTGAAGATAGGGGAAAAATCTGCTAAGATTCAGCCTGGGCATCATAGCCTACAAGCTACCAAGGCACAAAATATTTTTGAGAAACTCACCTTGGATAGGAATTCCCATGGATTCTTCATATAACTTAAAGGCTTTTACTTGTCTGAAACTCACCTGGGTACCTCTTGCTCCACTAACACAATATCTTTCCTTTGGAACTCCACATAGCTCCAGTATTATTCAAGGCAGTAATTATTTTTATTTTCATTTAACCAATTACATGTAATCAAACATAGTTCATCAGCATGCTGCTGGCAATATCTGGAATTAATGAAAAGAACAATACTAAAATTCAAAACTAACCAGATAACCAGTCTGGATGAATTAAGAAATGAGTTCAGATTCCTGCAAACCATTAATCAGGAATTCAGACAAAATAAGGGAACAATAGTTAGGGGCAACAGTGGGTTACAAACCCCAAGATAACCCTCTTGAAAGAACAGTGAGGGAAATAACACTCTTGAGAGAACTTATTGCTGGAACACAGCCACCCACACAAACCTGAATGCAGTCCAGTCATGCTCATGAGAGAAATGAGAACCACTCCAAAGAGGGCAGGAAAACAAGCACCAAAATATTACATTTATATAAGACTCAGGGAGTGGGAGGCAAACTTGAGTACACAAAAATATAACACAGATAAAGTGCTTATTTCAGGAGAGATCAGAAGAGCTGGGTTTTTTTGTCTGGTGGATCATTAGCACTGGACCTGGAGTTACTTTCTGCCACTGAAGCAACAGATTCTTGACTAATGTTAATAAAAGATTTTTAATATGGGTGGAGAAATAACATTTCCAGTCATTTTTTATCACTAGGGAACAGCACTTAGGCACACTGCTAACACCTCTGGAAGGGTTTAGGAATAGAAAAAAAAATAATAATAAAAAAAGGCACAGTGTCATTTTATTATTAAAATTATTATTAGTTTTGAGAACATGACACAGCACCCTAACTTGTAGCTATCAGACATAGATATACTATTACTACAACCTTCAGAGTTCTGGTTTGGAGTTTGTTTGGGTTTTTTGCCTTGGGTATTTAGTTTTTTTATCTGTACAGCATAAGGGCAGCTTCATTTAAATTAGATTTTTTCCTAGATTATTTCAGCTTGAAAGTTGAAGACCACAACCTTCAAGATTTTACAGCTATACCACTATGATTTCAGTAGAAATAAACTCTTAATAATTTTTATTTCCACCCTTTACTTAAAATACTGATCTGCCTCTCCTCATAACACATTTTTATTTATTACTAATGTGGCACTAAGAGTTCAAGAATTCCTTCTTACTTTGTTTGTATTCTATAGACAGATTATACTATCAAAGAGAAAATGATAAAAATGGGCCAGTATTTGAAGTGGCCATATATTTTTATGAATTTTTTTGTGTTTGCATTTAAAGGTCAGAAAGACCTACCTAAACTTTGAGAGGAGGTGGAAACAGACCTCCCAAGTGGCACTGTACACTTACAGCCCACTGAAAAAGTGGAATAGAAGATAAAATAAAGTCCAAAAACCACAGCTGCCCCATGTAGATTTTACCTAAGTGTTATACAAACCAATTTTGTACTTTCCTAACCCAGCTTCAAAGTTATTTTTTCATCTTTGGAGGATAACAGAACCTTAGACAAGTAGTTGGTTCTTCTTGGGATATTGTTAAACACTGGAATTATGGTAGATGAAAAAACATCTGTTGTCCCTTAAGCAGAACCTGGTTTTGTCATCAGAAATTTTGAGTTTGTGTATTCTTTAGGAATGTTTTACATTGCCATGCTCATCTTACAAAGTGTCTTGTGACCACTGACATCTATAATGAGCTCAGAGAAGTCTGAGACTCAAGTTTGACATGCAATTGTGGCTCTTCATTTGTTTGAAGCTTTAAGGTTCAGAACTTGAAGGAATATTGACACAAAGTTTTGTCACTGCCCAGAGCCAAGATCTCCTCCAAAACAAGAGAATGAGTAAAACCTTTGGGTAATAAACACAATGACACTGATGTATTTTTTAATAACCTAAACACTTCATTTAGCACTGTGTTGGGCCTGACAATAAAATTGCCAGCTACTCACTCTCACAGTCCACCAATTCCCAAGATAAAGACTTTAGTTAATCCTCTGAAACTTCCTCTGTGCCACATTTTATAATCCATTCACTACACTAACAGTGACCTTGCCAAATGGCAATAATATTCCTTTTGAGTATTTTTGAGTATTTCTATCTCAGCTGGAATGACACTCTGCCTATCATGCATGTGAGGAGACTCACACAAACCACAGCTATCCTGACAGGGCAGAATGAAACCATGAACTCCAGCCTTCAAAAAGCTGGAAAGTGATCCAAATGAGAGAAGACCTCAAAAAAACCCTGCCAACCTCTATGAAATCACTTCAGTACTTCTACTGTTTATAGAGCTTACATATTCAATATGAAGAATGTATAATACCACTAGAATAATCAAATTTAATAAGCATCTATTAAAACTAAACTTGAAATTAGAAATAATAAATATAAAATAATTTTTTAAAAATTATGAATTATTGCAAATTAGTTTCTATTTTTCACATAGCAGGTGGTAGAAAGAAACCAGGAAATTTTCTTCTCTGTCCCTGTATCTTGTCACACACATCAGTCAGAGCTGAGGATGGTTTTAAAGAAACACCTTAACCCCCATCCAGATGAATATTCTGAGCTTCTAATTTCCATGGCAGCATTGTTATATATGAAATAAAGCAGTGAGACATTAAACCTCTGCACAAGATGCTTCAAACTTTATCTGAAGCCACCTCCAAGACAGGCAGCACCTCCCTGCAGCTCAGGGAGGGATCAGTGTTTGGCAGAGCCCTGCCTTACAGCATGGTTAGAAATTTCTTTGGTTTTCCTTTCCCAAACATAAACTTCATTTGCACCTTCCAGCCAATGAGAGCTTTGCAGCTGTAACATTTTCACTCATTTAAACCCTCAGTTCTTTCCACATGCATAGGTCTATGTTAAATTAAATTTCATCAAGTGCTGCCTTGACCGTTTCACACTCTTTGACTTCAGTTGAGCCACAGAAATTTGCCATAGTTCAGGGTCTTTCAATCATCACAACTAAATCTCATAAAAGCATTTTTGCTTTCTATTTATCCCAAATGGATTATAAGATTGGATGGTGCAAGCACACATGCACTGAACTATTCCTGACTTCAGGACAGTTGAAAAGAGAGATGAAAATTAGATAATGTTTTTTTTTTTTCTGTTGCACAATTTGAGATTAAATGGTTTGTCACTTTCTACTTCAATAAAGTGAATGATTTAAAATAAAGCTACTGACATCAATATTCAGTGGAGTACTAAACTGGCTTTTCAAAATATTGCTCACATATTTACAAAAACCATAAAAGCTCATAATTCTCCCTGTTCTCTGTTTGCTGTTACATTCCATCCATTTAAGGCACTGAGACCTCCATTCCACAGCAAGACTGAGTTGATGTCATTCATATACAGCAATTTTTCTAAAACAAGTTTGTTTCCTGCAGAGCCAGCTTGTCAGCTCTCATGAAGCAATCACACCACACCACAGAAGAATTGTCAGGTTTCTTTGAAAGATTTAACTTCCTATATGGGAAATTTTACTTAACTTTATAATACAGCAAGATCAACTCCCTCTGGACACCTTTGCACCTTTGCTGATCTGTTTAAAGGTTTAAATCTTGGAGCTGTTACCTGTGGCAGCCACAGCTCCACCTGTGGATCACCAGCATTGCTGTTCCATTTATACCTGAAAAATCACAATTTCCAACCCACCAAAATAAACAGTTCAGACTGTTCTTGAACTCCAAGTTATCTCAAAGTAGTTTCCTAACCTACCTACCCCTCACTGTTGCATTTGAGCCACAGCCTACATGCCTCTGCATTTACTGGCAATATTATATCCTGAAGAGTGAAGGAAAAAACTCCAACCTCAGCACCCACTGAGCCTTCAGCTCAGTACTGATACCAATTAAAATTGCTCAAAGCATTTGTTCAGTTTGTTCTTATCCTCTAAGATGGATCAAACTTTGATTTAAACATATAAAAATCAGTAAAATGAAAGTGACACTAAATCTGCAAAGTCACAGTTGTGAGGAACCAGAGAACATAAAGAGTTCAGTGAAATCTAGGATCTTCCCAATTTCCAAGTGTTTGGTGTTTCACCTGCCCTGTGTTCTGGGCAGGTGAGAAAGAATGTACCTGGTTACCTCTGACATGACTGGTATAAAAACACTTTCCCAGAAACAACCAAAAAAGTTCAGCCCTCAATGCCTCTGCCCAGCTCCTGGTAGTTGTTCAATTCTCTGCTGGCAGTTGTGTTTGTTTTACAATCTGCTCAAGTTCATTTTCCAATTTTTGCTGGGAAGTCTACCTACCACTCTCATACTGTATTTTTCTTTCTGACATTTTTGTTATTTTATTAACTGCTATGCATTAAAGTGACAGACTGCAAGAAAACAAATGGACACGAGGATGAAGCACAGCCAAAATTCTGGAACACTGGTGAGATTGCTGAAGGTGATGAAGGAAGAGAGAATTGCAAATGACTCTTCTGCAGAGGAGCACAGCCAGAGCTCAGTGCAGGAATCCAAGGACACTGCCCAGACCATCAGCAGCACACTCCTTGGAGGATCATTTGATCAGATCCTTCCATGGAATGGGAGTTGCCAGCACTGCAGTCATCACTGGAGTGCATGTGGCAGACAGCTCCTAAATGCTTTCTTCAAATTGACCTGTGCATATTTTGGTCTGAGTGAGAAAATTTCAGAAAATAAATTTTTCATAGACTATATATTAAAATTATCTTTTATATTTTATCCAATTGCTTGAACTCTGAAGCTGTTGGGATTCAGTTTCTTGTTCTTTTCAATAGGAAAACTAAATTTAATAACAGTTCATAAATTATACTGTTAGTTACAGAGGAGAAGATCCTGTGACAGCATTTTTAAGCTCCAGATCACACCAACTAAACCTTAAAAGCTTCTGGATCAACACCATTTTTCACGGGAATAAAATCTATGGGGTTTTTTTTAGATGTGAAGGCATTGCAAAAGCTAAACAAAGTTCCTCTGTTAAATGTTGTGCAGAAGGCTAAAAGCAGAGGGGGCAGATGGAGCTCCAGGCTGGGAGGGGGATCAGGGCAGGGACAGCCTGGCCAGGGGAGAGCTGGAAGAGCACAGCTGGAAGAGCACAGCTGGAAGAGCACAGCTGTGTCTCCTGTCCCTCCCACAAGGAAGTTTCAGCGATGTGGACACAATGGAAGCAGTCAAAGCTCCATTTTATCAGCAGATACCTCAGAAATGCCCTGCAGGACCGTTCTGCACATTGAGAGAGGTGCACCTTACACTGCAATGCAAGCTTTGACCTCAGTCAATGGCACACCTGGGCACTCGAGGACATCCAGCAGCTACTGAGTGCATGGCATAAGTCATGGAAATGTTTTGGTTTCTCACAGCAAATGAGTCATGAGCTGCACTATTCAGCTACTGCAAACAGCAGGAAAGACTGATAAAGTGCCCAGAATTCACAGCACTGGGGCCAAATGGATCCATGTCTATTTTTAATGTTATTTCATCATGGTCATTCCAAGAGCCACTGAAGGAATTTCTGAATTCTGAGAATAAGGCTTCACATCAACTTTTCAGTGTTAAATTTTTACAACTAAGTTATATATTTAGCTCAGAATTAACTGCAAAAAGCATTGTTATCCAGTAATATACCCCCAAGACTTGCTATGCATTATTTATGCACCCCTTATTAAGTGAGGGGAGAAGGGGAGAACACTAAAATCAGTAAGTCCCATGGAGTTACAAGCAGCTATGGTTTTTTCCTGCCCATTTGACCTGACCTCTCCAAACTTCCTCAGCCTATACTCAAATTCCAGCAGTTAAAAGCTCCATCTTGATTGTTGTTTTACTGTGACATTAAAACCCTCCTCTCCTGCAGCATTCCTGATCCACAAGCTATAAATGACCATCCTAAGGAGGATTTTAGCAGTTTATTCCCATACTTGAAGTTCTTAGGAACTGGAAAGACCTTGGATAAGTAATTTGGGGGTGTTAAGGGGACTAAAGGAGGAGAACCCTGTGTCACCACCCATCCTGAGGGACACACATTAAGTTTTTATGTGCATTCTTATTCCCTTTGATTTTTCAGCTGAAAGGATGTGTCCTCCTTCCCCAAAGCCTGTGACTCAGGAAAAAAAAAAAAAAAAACCCACTCAAAATACATTTGGCAAGGCAACATATTGCCATTCCAACTCCCTGAAAACTAGACACAACCTCTGAAATCTGTATATCAAAGACAAAAAGAGTAGCCACTACTGTCATTCTATTTATCTAAAAATAAATCAATTTCTTGTGGAAAATGATAAGCATTGATAATAACTGAAAAAATAAACTATTCCTAGAAAATACACAATTTCTGCATTACTGAATTTTTTTTCTGCACCACTGTTTTTCATCAGCTCAGGTTCTTATCTGCAGCATCTATCCCAGGGTAACTGATGTTTGCAGGGAAAAAAAAAGCCTATCAGTACTTGCACAGAAGTTCAATACATACAAAATTTATCTTGGTAATAGCAAAGAAGAGAAAAGGAGAACATTTTGCTCAGTCAATATCTGGTACAATAATTTGGTAACAGGGGCCAAGCCCAAGCTTACTGTGGATCCAAACAAGACAGGCAATAAAAATGAAGGACAGTGGAGCCAGGACTGTTTCCTAACACTTCAGCAAATGAATTGTCTGCATCAGTATTCTGGCAGTGCTGCACTTGATGGATGCACACAAGAGATGACATTTTGCTATCTGCAAAACTGACTGAAGTGAGAGCTGTTGTATATTTAGGAGGGACTAGGCCCTCATAAGAAACAACTGCAAATAATACTTGAAAAATCCATGTCATTTGTGCAGTTCCCTGACTGCATCAGAGCTGGCACACTTCCCATCCTGTTAATGGCTAAAGAAGGGCTAATGGAAGGGAAGTGTAAGGCACATGATGGGATCCTTGGGGCTGTCCTGTGCAGGAGCTGGACTTTGATGTTCTCAGTGGGTCCCTTCCAACTCAGGATATTCTGTGATTATACTCCTCATTTAAGAATGAAATATTTTCCTACTATGGTATGTACTTTCCTCAGCCACAAAGACTGCAGAAAACAAAATGTTTTAAGCCCATTGTGTCTATTTTGTGTTTTTATATCTGTGCAAAGTGACAGAGGCAGCAGCAAAGAGCATTAGAAGAGATGACAATTTATTATTCCTGTAAGAGAATAATTTTCACTGTTCCTTTCCTACACACCATGTAATGCTTACCCCCCATTTCCACCTCTAAAAGAATTTTTTACCTTTTTTTTGTCAGGGTTTGGCGGGACAGACTCCTTTAAGAGCATTTTAACACTCTGAGGTATGTACAGACTTGCTATGTATTTGATTTATCTTAAATGCTTAATAGAGGTTAAAAAGGTGGGGATTTAAGAAAAAACAATCCCATGCTAAGATCAGTAAACAGCCAATTCTCATATAAAAAGCACCTACCAGAGCCAGTGTGGTGATTTCAATTACCCAGTTACTCTGTGATATCATCTGCCTAGGTTTTAGTATGCTTCACACTTCTGAAAAAAACATGTCTTCTAAACAATAATTATTTTAAAGATGTCTATCAAACCTAAAGTAGAAACCTCATAGATCTCTTTCCAGCCTTTAAAGCCTTTATAAATGGAGGAGTACAGCTCAGTGTCAAGAACTTGCAATAGAACACCTTTAAAATAAAACTAAATTAAGGAAAACCTCTAAGTTACAATGAATTTGGTGACAGCAGCAATTCAAATTGAGTCTTCCATATCAAAACCTGATACCATCCTCTACCATAATTAGTTTCATCAGAAACTGATAAATCCCAGGAAATGAGTAAGTCAACAGCCAGCACAGGGAAGAATTCAGTTCTGGGAACATCCATTCAACCGCAGCTGGCAAATGTGCCTGGTCAGTTGTTGACCATTTTTAGGTCAACTGCCATAAAAGCCCACTCTAGCCATGAGTCATACACAGATTAAAGCAAAAGGAAACAGGTGGATTATCAATTTCTCTCATTATCATCAGTGGATAAGTCTTTGGACTGCTATCTATTAACAGTCTCATAATTACTCTAAGTGATCACCTTCCCTGAAAGCTCAGCCCAGCCTGTTGCATCTTGCAGTGGAGCTGACTAATCATGCTCCTGCTCAAGGAGAGTCAGTTACAGGAGTGGTAAATCAAATAGATTTCTGTTTGCTTTTCATTAGTTTCCAGAGATTTGCATTAATTAAGTTACTGATTATCAGAATGAACAAGACTCCTAAGGCTAAGATTTTACATGAGTCATCTCACTTTCAACTCAGTGAGCCAAAACCTGCAGTGCCTACATATTGTTCCAGCTAGGAAGATCATGGAATCTGGCATCTGATGCCACCCTTCCCTTTATAGTTACATCACACCATTGTATTTCCCTCAACACAGCAGAAATCAAAAAGGGCAATCTTTGTTTATAGTTCCAAACCACTTCTAATAAAGTCTTGAGCCAGAAGGCTCCTTTGGTTTTATTTCTGGCAGTGAGAAGTGGTGGGAGGGTGGGGATGGAATGTCACACTGAAAAGCTTTGCTCAAGGAACATCCACAGGTTGCTCGATCCATCCTTGGGGCCCTTTTCTGCAGCAACTCTTCCTGTTGATCTCACAGCCCTTCTGTGGGTGCAATACCTCCCAGAAGGCAAGGCTGCCTCCCTCACATTCCTTCAGGGCTCTGCTCTTGGAGTTAAGTGTCCTAATTGAGCTTTTGAGTTTACTTGAGGGAGAGAAGCACCCTAATAGCAAATACACAAAGGAGTATAAAATGAGGCAGGATCTCAGTTTCCCTCTCGTGCAGGAAAAAGCAGTTTAAGTGGGGGTTTTATGGTGCATACATAGGACTTTTTGCAAAGATGAAAACTCCTGGTGCTGTAATTCCTAGCATGTTGTACAGACACTATGGAAAGCAAGACAATCTCATGAGTTTTTGAAGAGAAGCAACCCAAGGAGCCATGCACCTAAATTAGCCAAACAACCTTTTTTCCCTAAACCTGTAACTGCCCAAGAAGCAGAACATCTTAGACAGTCCTCTCAAGAGCATGAATGAGTGGTGGCTTCAATGCTATCTTCATGACAGCTACATAGGATAAAAGGCAAACTGTCCTCCCCTCCCTCAACACTGCTGGCCCCAGGGGAAACTATCAATTCTGCAAATCCCTCAATCCAAGGAGGTGAAAAAGCCCTACCAGACACCTCAGTCAGTAAAAAATGAACTGCAAGGGTCTCATGGCTGATGGTCATGGAGCAGTCACATGCTATTTAGCAGCCTGCAAAGAAGCTGACATACTGCAGCCACACTTGTTGGAATACAAGCTAAAGAACTTTCCAAAGCATTTGAGAACTTTAAATGAACCCTTTGCATAAGGTTTAATTTCAGCAAGTTAAATCCACATCAGTCATGTTACATTACTGCACAAGGAATGCATAGAGAGCAGCCAGGCTTCTGGGATTTTTGGTCTTCATATTTGCAATTAGCACTGTAAGATTCAATTCTTTTACAATCACTTGGTGCTCAAAACTGGAAAAGTTGTTGTCACTCAAACTACACATCCTATACAACGGGCAAATTCCAGGATATTCATGTGGCAAACTAAGGTTACCACATCTCTGGCATCAAGTGACAGCATTACACCTTTCTGTGGAGAAGGGAGACCATCATTGTGAAATGGCTTATCCTTCCTTTGATTTGCTTTGCAATGTTTTTGTGATTGTAGTAACCCTTATATCTGCAGCACTTAAACTAGGGGCTATTTCTGTGGTTTTCACATGGGTTATATTAATGGGCAGTGCATTAGTAATCCCTTCAAGGACTACAACTGGGATGTCAATTCATTTACAGACTTATGAGTTCACCTGCCCTGACACCCCACACTCAGTGCCTCATCACCTGAGGTGAGTGGTGGTGAAGTGGCACTCCCTGCTGTAGGCTGTGCCAGAACAGGGCTCCAGAGCCCTGAAGAGAATTCTCCCTATCCTTGGAAGCTCTGGAGCATAAAGCAGACAAGCCTGTTCAGACTGTGTTCCAGCCTGGCTTGCTGTCCATGGGAAGATGATCTGCTCACCTCCTCCACCATTTTCCAGGCACCTCCATTGTCCTGGAGAGTCTCACACAACCCTGACCTTTTCTTTTCCAGAAGTTATTTCAGTTCACGTGACCCAACGCTCCTACAAGACACAAGTTTCTGGAAGCCACACACTCAACAGGCCACAAATTATTGTGATCTAAAGTAACAAACAAAAACCTCTGTCCTCCAAGTATTCCTCAAAGCAAAATGCTGTCTCATGGCTGGACAAGACAGGAAAATTATAGCCACAGCTCAAATGAGAAACCTTGAATTTTCTCCAATATATGAGCAACACGTGCAAAGCCTTTCAAGAACACAAACTGGGAAGAGAAACAATCACCTCATCACTTCAATTTCATATCTTCTGTTCTATTTTAAGGCTTACTAGTAAGAGCTTTCATGTATCTGGAGAACTTCATTTTGTTTAACTTTCCAATCTAAATGTTTGTTTAATAGATAGTATTTGTAAACTTATAGTGTTTCTATATCCAAACTCTATTTGTGTTTGTTTCTCCAGCATTTTTCCTCCCTCCTGTGTTTATTTCTCTACTGACACATCAAGGGAGGGCTTGCTTTTGGCACACACTCCTGCCAAAACAAATTGTTTTATGTACTATTTCCTTTCATCAGAACTTCAACATATTAACAACTTAGGATATTGCATATAAGTCTATATCAGGATTTTAAAAAATGATGGGAGGAAGAACAGGACACATGTTGAGGCAAGAAAGATTAAAGGAAAACATTTCTCTGACTTAAAGCCCTCTTAGCAGAGCAGTTGAAACTACGCCCTAAGTTTTGTTTTGTCATTAGACAAGTTCAGCCCTTGATGAAATCATGTTTATAAGTAATTTGGGATCAATCTTCCTTTCCTGGAAACAATCAACAAGAAGTTAAATTCGGAACACTTTCTCTTTTTGGTGGGGAGTGAGGCAGTAAGGTGGCAGCTGGGTAAAAAATAAAAGTAAATAGAAGAGTAGAACTAAGATAATTAGCTATTAGCAGTCTTAAGTTTGCCTATGAAATGGGAAGTAAAACTTACGGTAGTTGAAGGTGTATTAGATAATATTGTTCCAAGTCAAAACCCTCCTCAGAGCCAGTTAAACATGTACATTAATTTCCATGTTTTTCCACATACAGATGTTGGCTAGAATAAAGAAAATAAGCATAGTAATTCAAATTCATAATTGAGACCTAATACAGTACATTAAGTAATCTCTACTATCCCACTTAGACCACACTTGGCAAAACCAGCTTGGATAAAGGGTAACTGTCAAATGCATTTTCTTGTGGATCCTGATCTAAGATACTCCATGATTTTTCAAAATTCTGGTCACAGTCAATAAGTTCTGTAAAGATGACAAGCTGTCATCTAGATTAATTTGAAAGATGTATTTCTTCATTAGCAATGGCATGTCAAATAAGCTGTGACAGCACTGATTTATCATGGGACTCAGAAGATTATCATACATTCAAGCAGGCAGAAACTGTCCTCAAAGTTACTTGCTTTCATCTCCAGTAATTCCAAAGGCACTCACTGGGCTCTGTGAGCCAGGTCGTGTCAAACAGCTACAGAGAACTGGGGAGCTCGTGTGTGACAAGTGCACTGAGCAGCACAAGGACCTTGTACACTACTGACACTTCTAAAAACATGAGTTCTCATTCACCAGCCTGCCCTTGGAGAAGGAGTCACAGCACAGCCTTAGACCTGTGTGTGCCCAGGACATGCAGCACATCCTTCACTGCCACAGAGGCAAACTTGCCATGGTGCACAAAGAGAGGGGACCAGGACAGCAAGGGCATGACACACTGCCAGCAAAACTAGCATTTAGGCTGCTTAAATACAGCTGAAGGGCTTGTTTTCCTTTTGGTAAGCAATAAATTCATGGATTATCACTTTCAAGTGAGTTAGTGATGATGGGAGCTCTGTTTCTCCCCTTGACATTTCCATTAGAATCTGTGAGGTGAAACTTGACCAGTTTCATAGTTGTTTCAGGGACTTGGAACTGGACTCTAGTGGGAGAAAAACAAACAAACAAAAAAAAAAAACCTACCACCACCAAATCCCTCCCACCCTCCCAAAAAAACCACACTCCCCCCAACCAAAAAAAAAAAAAACAAAAACACACAAAACCCTCAAGCATGTGTCAGATCAGTGAAACCTTGAAAGCAAAGCAATGCTCATATAAAGTGGGGAGTCAGTGATAAAAGTATTTAATATTGGCAAGGCTGGGTTAGATATGATCAAGATTTAAAATTTTAAACTCACTATACAGATATTGAACAGGTGAAAAGTGGTTACAGTCCCTTCATAGGGTTCAATAGTTGCAAAAGAACTGAAGATTATCTACTGCATAACTTGGAGCAGGGGAGCTGGGAAAAAGTCTGTGAGAGGCTGTGCTGTTGTTGAAATTTTGCTAAACAAATTCTATAAAGTTGAGAACAGCAAAACCTTCCAGACTTAAAGTAGCTATAGCACACAATTATTTTCTCACCCAGTTAGCTATTTTTAAATACTTGCTCCATGTGCACAAGTTGACTCCTGAAAAATGGAATACAAACTAGAAATCCTGCTGTGAACAAACATGATTAACACCCACTGATTTTCACATTTTGTTTTGGGTTTGTTTTTCTGTTAGAAGTTATTTCACTGTAGTACAGGCAGTGTTTTTGACACTATGTGTTACATAGCTGGTTTGGAGCAGAAATTGAAGAACTCATGATAAATTTTTAGTACAGCTCTAAAGAATTTGTTGTGATGTTAACACAATTAATGCTACCCTCTTATATGATCTTTTTAATTTTATCCTCATTTTTTCTCCACCTTACTATGTCTAATCTAGCTCTCCAGATGCTATACTCCTCCTTAAAGCCTTTTTTTATGTCACTGCCCTGCCCATGGCATTCCTCTTGTGCATGGTCAAGGCTTGAGTCTCATGAAACACAGCAGTACCTACCAACTCTGATGAAAGGATCATTCCACAGACACACAAAGGCAAAAGGCTTTGGACCCCCCACTAACATTAAAGAAAACTGAAGGAAGGAAAATTCAGGAGTTGGCAGACCTAATTACATTTTCATAAGATGGATAAGATCTTAAAAATTCATAAGCATTGGAACACTTCTGTATTGTGTTTGAGACCTCAGTCACACTTGCTATGATTAAAGAGTTCTGTGAAGAAAACAAAACAACAAAAAAAAGACAAAACCCACTCAGCCCCCTAAAGGATCAGGAGACATCTGCCAGTCAGGGCATCTGGCATGGAAAAAACATTTTCATCTTGCCTGGATTTTGATTAAGCAAGATAAAGCTTCAAAAGCACAAGTAGTGCTATCTATTGGGCCCTGTCTTAAAACAAAGCTTTAGATGCAGCCCTGTTGTCTCCAGATTGGCTTTTGCCTGCTCCACAATTGTTCCAGGCCCATGGGAGTTGACAATATTAAAAAATTATCAGAAAACACGGGAAAAAAAAAACAGAAAAGCAGGAAATATGTTTAACACTTCTGGCAACAGTCACAGGTTGGGGAGCTGGCAAACAAAGCTTGTTAAATATGAGAGCAGCACAATACCTGAGGTATCAGTTACTATAACATCTCCCTCAAATTTCACAGCTCAATGAAAGGATCCAGTTGCAAAATTCAGCACAGAATGAGGGTCAAGCATAGTGATATTTGGTGGTGGACCACTGCTAACTACTTAAACAATATGAATACAAATCAAGAATGCCTTTAAAATACAGCTACAGCTTTGCTATCCCACACAAATATCCCTGAGGAACAGGGATAAGTAACACAGGTGTTAACATTTCTTCCCATTTATCTGCTCCAAGCCCTTCTCCATGACCACAATGCTTGTACCTGAGCCAGCTACAGACACAGCTGAACATTTTGACTTAGTTCAAACTGCCTGATCAGGTCTTACACCTCAATTTTGCCATGCCAGCTTTTTGGTAACTTAGTTAATTCAGTAACAAGACTACTGAGCATTGCTTTCAGAACCTGGAAGAGGTGATTTTTGCTGGAGGACAGTACCATGACTTCACTGCTGGAAGAAAAGCTTGCATTGTTCAAGTTACTGGCACAATTTCATAGAGGTGAAGGCAGAAGATAAGCTCTCAGCAGAATTTTCATTCAGGCACACATCCATATCTTTATCTGTCTTTGTCTTAGAAATTGCACTTTGTGATTCACTTGTCAGCTCTTGGAGCTTGGATTGCTTGAAAAGAATTCACTCCATTAAGGATCCAAATGTTTGAAAGCTCCTATGTGAAAAGATTTCAACCATATAAGATCAATACTAGATCTGCATCAGACTCAAAATTATACTGGAAACAATGTGGTGAACTACCAAGAACAGCCAGCCAGTCCTCTTGGGTAAAAATCTGGATTGCCATATCCTGAGAAGAAGTGCTTAATGATTGTAGAATACAGATTCACAAGAACTGGTGAATCTCAGTGGGACAAGAACCACCATGCAGAATAAGAACTTATGGCATCATTGTGCCCTGCTTGGCTGCCTTGCCAGCCTGGGTAATGATCTTTTGATTTAGGTAAGCTTGCACTAGTCCAGGAAGTTAAGCTGGTCCTGAAGCAGACACCATTACATAAAGCAGAGTCAGTGGAACAATGCTGGGAGAGTTTTACTTCAGCGGCTACAAAGGATCAACAATTTTCTTTGAACTCAAAAATTTTAATCCACCAATAAAGAAGAAAAATCAACACTTAAAAGTTTTACTCCAGTAACAAAAAGTGACTGAGACATTAGCTAAGGTCAGCCACAGACACCCTGGCAAACCACTCACCCTAACTTGGAGATGATGTCAATTAAGCAAATTTAACTATTTATTGGAATACACAACCTTAGTAGAAGAATCAGGCTACAGAAAGAGGTTTTCTCTTTATTAGTAACAGCCAAACTTCCAGAAGAATTGCAAGACTTTGGATTTACTAACATTCTAACAGCATTATCATTCCAAAAGAATTATCCCCCAACAAAACTTCGGGCTAAATTTGACAGCAACAGGGTCTAGATTTAAAGTGTTTCCAGCTATCAAACATCAGTGAAATCCCCATCTTGAAGGGTGGGAAAGGTGATTGAAGATATGGGATTCTGAGTGAACTCATTTCCTTAATGGCAATTGATAAGTTTATTGATTTAATAAAGCAGCATATCATCAGAAAAGAAAATATCAGGACACAACCAAGCATGTACAAAACCTCCTCTGTTTATAATTCTCAGGTTCCTTTTCATTCTGCACAGAGTCCCAGCCCCTGCCTCATGCATGAAAGAGTACATGTGAACTACCTGTGCTCTGAGCCTGCCTTTCACTTTTCCATTCTTATCCTTTCTTCCCAGTGGATATTCACATCCCTTCCTTCCACCTCTTATCCCAGGGATCCACCCAAAAGAGGCTGCTTTCCTCTTTGGGGCTTCAGCCATCAAGTTCTTATGACAAGTGTTTACCAACTCCTGAGAGAAAAACCAGACTGTGTTCTGTCCATGTTTAGCCTACTTCTCTTGCCTAGAATACATTCCTGGGGACTGCAGAAAAGGCACACAAATTGGATGGCAATGTGCAGCAGCTTTGAGCACTGGTACTTCAGCAGAGCTGGAGTGGCACTCACAGTGCAATGCAGCTTTTGTGAGGGCCCTTCCTTGGATCTGGCCAGAAGAAACATTGAGCAACTTCAGTACATACAAATTGAACACAAGTTTGAGACTTCCTCTTATTTGCTCACTTAACCCATTAAAACAGAACATTCCAAATCATCAGTATCTGAACCAAACAGCTCCAAGCAGCATCACCCCAGAGTTCCCAGCATATGTCCTGAAAAACCAGACACTGACCCAAGGCACAAAACCCTCATAACAAGTTTCAAGCCTGATAATTCCCATAAACACATGCTGCAGCAATGAGGTCACTACTACAGCTGTCCAAAACAGAAATATAAATGTATCCTTCAGAAAGGACCAGATGACAACATAAAGCTGAAGTAACTCTTAATTCCAAACAGTAAAAAACTCACAAACATACAACAATAAAATTCACTTATTTTATCCAAATTCTAAATCTTTTGGTTCCAACTCAAGCCCAGGTGCTTTGTTTAGGTAAATACATGTGATATTTCATTGCTTGACCTTGATCATTCAGAGCCCTATTTTACTGCCAACAACTCAGTACTGAGGAGCAGGTGCTGTAGAGATCAGGCCTTTGAACCCACTGCTTCTGCATCCAGGATGTACCAAAGGATCTCACTGGAGCCACACAGCCAAGTTTATTGTACATGATAGCAGTGCCTTTCCATAGTAAAAATCAGTGTATAGGCAGTGAGGAACATTTAATCACCAACACAAACCCCAGAGTTCACAGCCCACTCGAGAGCCATTAAAGGAAAAGGAATCATTCTATTTCCTTTTGAGACTATTCCCAGACACAGAGGTTAGAAAGCTGCTCCAAAGCCTAGAAAAGATCATTGGTCAGTGCCAGAAATGTCAGTCTGCTTGATATGTTTCTATCAAGGCCAACTTTAACAGAACTCTTCCTCTCCAGCTTCATCACAGATATTGCTCCAGTAAACAACTCCAATTTGCAATGTTGCCTTTTTCATTGAGAAATGCATCTATTTATAAGGGATTGGAAAATAAATGAGACTTCCCTATCCAGTATAGAAATTGCAAACACTGCAGGATGTTCTACGTGTATCTGATTAAATGTGCAATATTTAATAACTACTAAATGCTGTATCCATTTGACAATCATTACAAGTGATTGATTAGATGTGATATAAATTTGTGCAAGTATTTGTATTTCACTTCTAACAGCTTTGGTGGCCAAATTGGTGAGCAAATATAACCAAAACAGATCAAATTCTTAACACGAAAAAACCACAATTTCTAAGCAACAGCTCAAGCAGAACTCTTTAAAAGCTGCATTTGTTTTCCAAGATATTTTTCAGCTGAAGGAGGCATCAATACTGGCAGAGCCAAACAACACATCTAAGTCCTGCTAGGGTTTAGAAAGGACAGATAGAAAATGCTAAATGCTGTCAGGACCCAATGGTCCCATCCACATACACTAACAGACACTTCAGCAACTTTTACTGACATTTAGAAAAATTAGGATGTCAATTCAGGATTTTGGGAGTATCTGCTCTTCATGATGCTTTAGTGGCAATTCTACATCCTCTCTAGTCTTGTAAATCTTAGTTACAGAAATCTCCTGCTTCCCTGAGGAAACTTTACTGAAGTTTTTCATAAAGGCAGCATTCTGCAACAAAAGCTTTTCTAAACACAGGAGAAAATTTAACCCTAAGTTAACAGATAAACTTACCTGTCTTTATCAGGAATCTTAGAGCCTACATATTGATAGTCAAAATGGACTTATTACACACTGAAAAAAAAAAAAAATAAGCCTTATAGGTCAAAGCAAATGGAAATTGATTAGAAAATAGTGTGTGAATTAAGTTACTGATTCAAGACTAAACTTCTGCTTGTTTACTCCCATCATAATAAAATCAAGATCTCAGTCTGAAGATATATCCCAAGTCTTGTTGCAAAGTCATGCTCCAGTTGCAAAGATTAATTATGTATATCCAAACAACAAATGATGAGTTGTACTGTGTTCAGGAAGATTAATTAGTTATAAGCAGAACTTTTTACCTCCACAAAACTTGCAAGAGAAATGGTTTGAGCTATTTGCTGCCTGAATGTGGCAGACAGCCTATTTCCTTATAAATGAAAGAGTATTTTCAGCTGTTAGTGAAGTAGATACAAGAAAAAAATTAAAGTTAAACTACATTTCAGTTTCAAAAGGAGTCAGTCAAAGGGCCTTCAGCACAAATGCTGGAGTGGCATCATTCCTCAGCTTAAGTACCACAGAACTTTTCAGTGGAAACAAGTTATAATCCATATTCTCCAAGAAAGATCTGTGAATCAGTGAAATCATTATCTACCACTATTTGATAATAGCTGTGAGGCAGATTACTAAAGGCAACATTTTCCAGATGAAACAGTCCTCTAATTGGAAATAAAGCACTTTTTTCTTTCTTTTTGAGAAAAGACTGCTGTGAGGCAAAACAATAGAAATGGCACCATCTGCTAATAATCCAATTAGAGAATTTCAAAGCACCAGCTAAGAAAGCTGGCTGGTAGGGATTTATTCTTCTAAACATATTTCTCAATTACACCACATGGATGTCCACATGCTTTCTAATTACATTCTATTTGGAAACTGCAAGTGTTCACGGGATCAAGGAGAAATCATATCATGGATAATGCAAAACATGACTTTTTCCCAGTTATATTTGTCTCCCCTTGTGATTGAACTTCAGCACTTTCTCACATTCCCCTGTGATAGGTGTTAGTCAAACATGTCTCAGACATGACTTTCACAGAATGACCCAGGATATGCCCTCTCTTCCCACTTGGTTTATGGCCAGAATAATCAACAGATGCCAAAAAAATAGTAACTGTGACCGAACATTCTGAAATGCTGTATTTAGGCAGAAAATCATTCAGAATTATTTGCCCAGAGATGGAAATTCAGCTAATTGTTTAGGTGGGACAGGTTTACCAATGCCAAACATCTCACTGGCTTGTGGCAATAGCAGAACACCCAGAACCCAACCACCACTAATATTTGAATATGTCTTCAGAAGATATGAACAGGTTCAGTAAAATTCCACATGAAATCCCATGTTCAGTTTCTGCCTTTCAATAAAAACCACACTTTATTGCTGAAGGCAGACAAGAACTTCTTCCAAGCTGTAAAGTTTTGAGTCCAAAGGTGATTTTATGGCAAAAAGAGATGTGTTAAAAGTAGTGTTTGCCTGGAAACACTTCCAACAGCAGCTAAGGTGTAAGTCACATGTCCACCATAACTGCACTAGGCCCAAATATTTTCCTCTCACCTCCTTATCTTAGCTTCCAGACAAAAGCACAAAATATTATCAAAAGTCTGAGCTAACAAGCTTAAACAAGGTTTTACTGGGCCTTCAGAGGGAGTAAAATGCTAAACTTTTGAACTCAGGGCCAACACCTCACTGTACAGCAGCTCTGGAGAAACACTGAATCAAACATGGATTATTGTTGCACAAGGAATATCCAAATGCCCAAATCTATGAGGACAACAGAAAAACCTGACAGCATTCATGCTCCCACCCCAAGAACAAGCTCATTTCTGCTGTTCTGCAGAAAAAGCTGAAACAAAGCCTTTGGGGAACGATTAATCCCCCAATACTGCCCTGTGTACAGAGCCCATGAAAAATACTGATTTCTTCTTCACCCATCTCTGGTACTCCTGCAGTGTGGTGGAGCACAACTTGCTGGTAGTTTAAAGAAAGTTTAGAATTTTACCACAGCAGGTGTCTTGGTTCTTTTTTAGCCCCCTTAAGTGTGTGGCCACTCATGCAGCTGAACTTACCTGGATCTTCCCAACTCATCCTTAAACTAGTTCCTGTACAGCAGCATAAAGATCAGTGCAAACCAACAGTGGACAAGATAAAATGTAAACCTGACCTGAGTTTCATCAACCCCTTGCTTGATAATGTAACTTCACTAGCTAACATACAGCAAAAATATTCTGCAGTTACACTCAAAGATTCCTGAGCTCCTAATAAATATATTAATTCAGCCACAATCTCAACCAACCTATTGACCTAATGAGCTCCTCTAAACCCATTGCCAATATACAAAATCATAATGAAATTTCAGGATCAAGAGCCATCTCCATGGCATGTCACCAAGGTCACATTTGATGGACAGCTATAATTTCTGTTTACAGTATGCAGTTGAAAGGAAAAGATCTTTCTGAGCAGTTCCATTTCAGTTTTATTCACCTCATTTGCTGAGAAAATTAAATGGTGCCACAGCACAATATTTTAATGCAATTCATCTATTTAGTGATAAGTAAATAGGTGTTCCATGAAATGTGATCTGATAATGCTTAATTCAGGATTTGACTGCTGTTTTTCACACTAAGCTATATAAGGAAAAGCACAGCACACACAGATTTCTGACAAAAATATACCTCAACTGGAAGAATAACAACAAACAAAAAAACACCTGCAGCACAAAGCCACTGGATATTTATTGTGCTTTCTTCAGCTCTATTTGCATATTTAATACTGAAAATTTAATACTGAAAAATTAGTTGCAGGGGTTTTTAATGAGGTATGTCAATGCTTGACCAAAATATCCATTTCCACAAGTGTTTTACTTCCATGTTAGTTACTAGAGCCACATGTCTTTCTCTAGAATAAATAAAATCTCAGGCAGAAGACAGGTGAGCTGCTGCTTCAGCTGGTGACTATTTCCATATTGACTGGCAAACCCATGCACTTTACTTGTGAAAGTCACTGAAAACATCACTTCAAACAGACTGGGACACAAACCTCGGCTTCCATTCTGAATCCTTAATTTTACAGCCCCTGAAAAGCAGACATTTCATTTCCTACCTACATTCAACAAAGTACTCTACTGAAAACTGGAGTGGACAAGACTGTCAGGATAAACTGATCCCTAATACTTCAGAACTGCATAAATATAAACATCATGTAAGACTCCAGCAACATTCCTGAAGAGATCTTCAGCATCCACAGCTCTCCATTAACTTCTGGTAACACAACATGCTGGAGGAAAATTCACAGCAAAAAGCTACTGAAAGTATTAACAAGGAGGTTTGCTAATACAGGCTCTGCACTCAGCACAATATTTCCCAGCTTGGTGTTAAAGTTAATCCAGACCTATACATGCATTTTGCTCATTCCAAGTCATATCCCAAATGCCTGCAAATAAAGTATATCTTAATTATTCCACACATCTGTCTTTTGGGAACTGCTTCAGAGACTGAAGTTTCTATACCTAAAAATACTATACCAAATGATGAATGGTAGCTTAAATACAAATTCTCCTCTCAATCATTCTCCACTATAATCTGAATTCCTTTCCCTGACAAGTCTGCTATATTAAATACCTTTGTGGTCCTTTTGCTCTTCTATCCCCATGGACAAAACCATGTTTCTAATTAAGCTAAAATCCATCAGCTGCTTTCTGTTTTGCACTTTTTAACTTTCTTTACTGACCTGCAAATCCAGAAGCAAGATGACTACATGCAGAGACAGAAGAGGAGGCAGCTCTAAAAGATAACACAAGTTCTCTGCTGGGTAATAGCTGCCCATAAAGGGCTAAATAAAAATTTAAAAAGAAAAATCAGCAAACAAGAAACTGCCTGGCAGCCAACTCCCATCAGGATGTGACTGTACTAAAGGCTGAGAACTTCAGGAGTCCTGAGGAAAGGCAGGTGCTCAACATGTAACTGTCTCAAACACCTCATTTGTTTGAAGATGCCAGCCAAGGAGATTAAACCCAATCTGCTCCAATTCATTTTAATTCATCTTCTGTTGGAAGGAGCATTAATTACATCAACTTTTGCCAGTTTTCTGCCTAAAACTTAAGCACATTTCATTCTACTCCCCTGAAGGAAAAGCAGGAATAAGTAGCTATCATTACAAAGGTGTATAAGGAGTCAGCACAAGTGCTCTCCAATAAAAGAAAACTTGTGGTAAACAACTGACTCAGGGGACCAGCCTTCCTGCTCCGCCCAGCACATTAAAAGCTTGCCTAAGGAAAAGCCTTCATTTGGACTTGCCTCCTCAAACTGGGAAGCAACTGCCAAAACTGTTTCTGCTAGAAATTAAAAAAAAAAATTATATAAGTGACCTAAGATTATGGCAGCTGCTCAATTTAAGGTAGGGCCTAAGTACCTAACAGTGAGCAATCTGTTATTCTTCTGGTTGGCAGTGTACTGTATTTGTGCAACACAGCAGGACAGAAGTGAGAATAATAAACCAAATTCCAACTTCATGAAAGTATTTCAGTGGAAGTGTAGATCCATCCTATTCTCCCACTCTAGGAAACAAAGCAACTCAGCAGAGCTGTAATTTGATCACTGTGTTTCCAGAGGCATCAATCTCCCACAATTCAAGCCAACTCTGAGTAATTTTTCTAGTTCAGGTTTCTAATACACTGAACTAGAGATAAAATCTTTGTCAACTTTACATATACAATACAATGTTCATAGATTTTCTTTATTAGTGTTTCATATTTTGTGCTGAAAATTCTCTGAATTTAAGCTTCATTGTACTTTTCATTATTCATCCAGCTAATCAGCAGCAGTGGAAAACCTTGAAATCATGAGAATCACCTGAAGAGTAAGCACAAGACAGAAAAGTATCATTTATCATTCATATAGATCATATATAGTGATGTGGCTGAATTCAGAAAGCTCAGATTAGGCTGACCATCTTCCTGAATTATGGCAATAGCAGAGAGATATAACTCAAAGCCTAGTGCAAAAGCATCTGAAATAATAAATAAATCCCTAGACTGACTTTTTCTGTTAGAAATTTAAGTATAAAGAACTTTTAAGGAGTGTCTGTTCCTTCAGGCCTCAAATTTCTTGCAGATATTGAATATTAATATAGTTCAAATAGTAAATTGGAACAGCAGAGCAGAGATCCAGATAGGAAATGCATAGTTTCAAAAGGGCTTTAATTCTCAAATACAGGTTTTGAAAATGTTGTAGTCAAAGCTAAAAAGGGAGTAGCATCTAACTAGATAAGAGATTGCAATGCTCCAAAGTCACAATGTCTAGAGAGTGAATTGCTTAAGCAAATTTATCTTGTCAACTGTACAGAATCAATGCCTCAAGAGTTAAAATCCTAATGTTAAAATCTGCTAAGTGTGTAAAAACCAGCCTCAGCAGAAGACATTAGGTAATGAGTGTCTGTGTAATTAATTACAGGACTTGCACACTTTTCCCCCTAGAAGTGATGGGAGTTTTCTGATGAGCACCTTCCAGGCTGGGCACTGGAAGCAGCCAAATGAATCACCTCTTCCCCTAAACCTGGCAGTTGATGTCTCTTCTTTTACATCAGGGTTTAATTAGATTTTGCTTTCAAAGCCAGTGCACAGCACAACATTCACTGCCACAGAAACCTAAGGAAGCAATGAAGACTTAAATTCCTAATTTCAGCAGTTATCACTACCTGATGCAAATAAGTATTTTCTAAATGTACCTCTTGGAAGCACTCTTACACACCAATAAATTCAGGATATCAGAAGTACCCTCTACTTTTTGCATAAAAATAGCTTTGGGGAATATCCCTCATGGTAATTCTAGATAAAAACAGTTTCAGTCTTTTCTCATAAGGCTATGATACTTCCTGAAACAACACTTGAGGATCAAGCAAATGTCTAAAAAATGTCTGTGAGTATTCTGGAGCAAATCAATGGCAGATAAACTATTGTCTGATTACACATGTGAAGCTTGAGCACAAAACAATGCATCACTCAGCTCACATAAAATATTTACATATCACAACTCTCAAAACCTCTGAACTGCTATTCACTTGAAACATCATTAGAATATAAAATCCAAAGGAAAAATGTCTAATAACTTTATGTGGTATATAATTATTTACTGTGAAAAAACACTACCTGCCCTGTATTGTCAGTCTTCATTAAATGACTTGTGGCAAATGATACAGCAGTGAGGCAAAGCCTTGAAAGATGTGATACAGAAAAAACCATTATCTTCATAATCAGTCATTCAATCAGCAAGGAATTGTTGCAGTTACACAGAACATCACCCTGTATCATGATTAAAGCTAATCATGGTTAGCAGTAAATTAAATCAAGTCACTGAGGAGCCATAGAAATCTCACTAATATTGTTGAAGGGGCAACCAGGCAGGAACAGGAAAGAGCCAACACAGCAGCCAAGCCCTTCAGTTGCAGCACAACTCAAAGTTGACTGAGAAATTAAATATACAATTAAATTGATAAAAAAAAAAAGAAACAGTACATGTTCTGACCACCTTGCCATATTTTCATAGCAGAGGGGGAAAGCATTTTTGTAGCTCAAAGGGCAAACACAGCCTTCAACTTGAGGTCCAAATTACACTGAATTTCAGTTATTTGGAGAAAGCACACCTGTCTCACTGTCTGGCATAGATGATGCATTGTGCAGCAAAAAATGGCACATGCAATGCTTTCTTCATGATTTCATCTGGTTCAGCAGCATTTGAACTGCAATAAGACTTCAGCTGGCAATTCTTTTGTATGAACTAACAGGATTTTTAAAGTTTTTTACACACATCTTTTTGAAAAGAAACATGATTTAACTTTATTCACATTAGTGGCCTTTCTATGGAAAAGTTGATTAGAAGAATTTCCCTTTGAAGTTACTGAAAACTGAGTAGTACAGAATTACACAGGCAGAACAGTCTTACCCCATGCAACCCTGAATAATAAAATACAATAAATTAAAGTCTAAAGGCAAAGCACAAACCAGCCATAAAACCACCTAATTTAAATAGTTCCCCAAATACAACAAATGCCAAGGTATTAGAAGTTACAACTGTAACTAAACACCATGAACACAAACCTCACCAACAGCAGATATAAAAATCCATGTTAACAATAAAATAAAAAGTTTTGATGAGAACTGAAGTCCAGTGGAGCTTGTATTCTGATTTTAGATTACTCCTAAGAAAAGGAGACAGGCAAGGCCCAGCTCAGCAGGCAGCTTTCCTGTAGGAATCTGTCCCTCTCTCTCCTATTCCCTCATTTCCTAAGTCCCTGCATTGGACACATTAGACCATAGAACAGGTCTCTGCTATTTTTCCAGTCAAACACTTTGTCTGCTGTTGTCAACCTTAATCCATAAGCCTTCTTCATAATCCCTTTTAATATGAAGCCATGTCTATGAGAAGTCAAGACCAGTAATTGCCAACATTTATCACAGTATCAAAGCAAATCTGACCTTTTCACTTGGAGAAAGACAGTGTCATCTCATGGTTCGTTACTTAAATCAGCAATGTGTTTTTAAATTGCCATATTCAGAAGTATTTCTAAAGTCCTATTACTCATCTAAACATGATAATTTAAACTAAACCAGATCCCAGCTTCTCAAATCAGAACACACAATTTCAAACAGATCCTGAGACTACAAAGACATTCTGCCTACCACAGGAAAAAAAAAAGCTCATTGTAATTTTGATTTTACTATCCTTTGATATAATCAGTGTGAAAAAGTCTGTTAACAATTAAAATAAAGAGCATTTAACCTCAAACATCTAACAGAAGTTAACAGTGTTCTCATTGCTATGATCATAAATAAACATTTAATGAAGACACGCATAAGTATCCTAATTTGTAATTCAGGGTTTAGATGCACATTTAGCATGGTAATACTAATTGCTGCTAAAGATCAAATAGCCAAAAGATTTTCACTGTGCAGCTTAGCTACCCTTGAAAAGGCACCTTCAGTGCTCTGCTTTGACCATGTGAGAATGCCTGCAGTGCCTGTCACAGGACTATTACCACATCTAGGGTTTACCAAGACTATTAACAAGTTCAACAAATATTTTCAAAATACATAAATATGTGGATTTCTTTTAATTTGATACTACCCAAAATGAAAATATAACAAAAGCAATAAATAAATATTTCAAAAGCTATAAAAACATAAGCAAATAAAGTTTAAATTAACCTTTTGACAGTATTATTGCCCAGCTACCCAGAGTACACCATCATTTATAAGATGTGTAGGAGAACCCAGGTAAATCACCACATTACCACTTCATTTTTCTTTTGCACCCATTTATGTTTGAAGCATTCTTTCACCTTACTCACCACTAGTGAGAATGCAACAAGAAGTGATGCCTCCCTTCACACTGAATTAATTAGCAGAAAGTAGCACCCCAGCAATTTATCTTATTCTATATCATTATTCTTTTATCATTTTTCTATAATGGCGCAGACCCAGTCCACCAAAAACTGGCCCTGAGTGCTGAACAATGTGGCTATTTTGCTGCTCTCCTAATTCTGAGTCAATCCTTAGAAGCAATATTTTAAGAAGAGTGTTTTAATGCTCAGAATCAGTCACATTTCTCCTCTAATTTAAGGAAACATCTACAAGCCATTGCTGCTGAGATTTCCTATGAGAATTGGCTCAAATTCACACTGGCATTTTTTAGTTAACATTGCCCAAGTTCAGACCTAAACAAGAATATGTGTGCAACTTGATATTTTAGCAGGATTGGTATAGAATGATAATGGTTTGCTCAAGAGGTACTTTTAAACCTAAAAACCTCAGGTGAATCCACCTCCTAAGTGTGAGTAGATTATCCAGACTAGGTTTGGCTAAAGCAAGACTTTAAAGCAAAGCTGGACACACTGCTTCTCACCATGGTAAGGTCCATGGTTGGGAAGCTTTTTGGAGCACATATTTTAGGCTACTCAATAGCACAATTTGTCTGTGGAAACAGATCAATTATATTATTAAGTACTAAAATCATAGACACAAAGCAGTAAATATGGTTCCAGGCCATCTTCACTGAGACATTTTGTGAGAGCTTCCACTCAGGATGAAATAGTTTTATATTTTGAGATACAGCATGAATATTTAACAATAAAAGAAAAGCTAATTATGTTTAGAAATAAAAATTAAGCTGTTGATCTGCCAGTAAAGCTATGAATTACTGTAATTACACAGAAAATGAAACTTGGATTTTCAATGTCAGAATATTTTACCAGGCTAAGCAAATAGAAAGAACAAAGAACATATTTAAGTGATTAGACCCTTCTGTTTCATCTCTCTAGTTACCCCATTTTACTCAATCATCTTCACTTCATTACTTTTATTTTTCATTCTGCATTCAAAAGCAAGTATAAGGGGAAAACAATCACTCTAAGGAAAAAAAAAAAAAATCCAAACCACAAAAAGGCTGAGGGGTGTTTAGGTTTTTACAAACATTTTCCAGAAGCTTTGGGGAAAAAAAAAAAAAAAAAAATCTATCTGCTTTGTGGTGAGACTTAACAGGTCAGGCCAAAATGGCCCAGCAGTCCCAGAATGAGACTGGCACTGCTGAGGGTGAAGATGCAGCTGGAACAGGGAAGCAGGCAGCTGAAGACAAAACTGGTGCCTACAGGACTGAAAACTTTCTCAAAGCCATCAAACTCTCCATCTGCTGCTTCTTTATAGAACCAGGTATCAGATACTGTTAACTTAGTAAACTTCTACATCATCAATTCCTTCCTGACTTAGGTGGTCTCAGGACACATTAGACAGCTCTACAGTCAGAGCAGAACTGCTTGGCCCCAAACAGCATCAGCCAAATTCCCTCAAGAACAGGAAAGCATCCCCTAGGTTTAGGAAACAAAGGGTTTGAGTTCACCCTTTAAGGGGGATGGAGTAGGACAGGGTTTGGGGTGAAAAGTAAAATCAAGAGTTATGATAAAACAAAAAAAAAAAAAAAATCATTGTTAAAAGCAGTCTTAAAAATGGAAAGCCTAGAACAGAAACAAAGCTAAACTACTACAATTCATTACCCTGCTATTACAACTTATGATAAATATACTCAACAACAAAGTAATACTTCACAAACCCAATAGCAGCTAACTATTCTATGGTTTAATTTTTAGTTTCTGTGGAGCAACATAAAAACACGACTGATGATTTTTCATGCATTTCTATATAAGATTGCTTCTAAAGCATCTAAATTAAACTGTGAACACGATCCCCATTGTGAATAAAACCAGTGTTACAAATAATATAAGACACAGATAACTTATAACAACCTTAGCTTGAACATTTCACAACATCATCTTCTAGCAAAAGCTAACCTCAAGAGTAAAATTCACTTTTTAAGCTATCAAATATTTTTGTCATGAATTGCTGCTCTTTTAGCTTACTACATTTCACTTCTCGTTTTTTATTTGAGTTCTTTATTGTTGTAAACGTCAGAGATAGACAGGACTAACTAGCATTTTTAAAATTACCTAATAGTTTAAAAAAATGATGGAATAGCAGTTTACAAGAACTCCAATACAGTCACACCATCCCACATTTTAAAATGCTGCTTGGGAAAAGCTAAACCAAGAAAAAGTCTAGAGCTTAACATGATTGACACAAAAAACATTGCACATTTTAATTAAAAAGTCATTCAGAAACAAAGAACAAAACAACCTTTCCTTTTACAGCCACCTACACAGCACATCTAAACTATCACATCTTTAGGGGAAGTCAGGCTCTTTTATAGCAGGTCTGAAACGAGCTCCAGGTGAAAGTTATTGATGGTGGAATAGCTAATGACCTCAAGCTGGCAATACTGATTAAACTTTTTACTCAAAATTCACAGTGACAGTGCTAAAGTTGTCGTCCAGCTGATGATCTGGATGAAATCTAAATCAATCAAAATTAAAGACAATCCCTTTGTCAACTGTTTAGCGGGTGCGGGGTGGAATTTCAGCCATGACAATTGATTTGAACCACACCTTTGCTCAAAAGGAAGCTGTGTTGGCTGATGAGAGAATTTTTCCCGTTAATATTCGGCGGTTTGGATTCCTCGTGCAGGGCTCCCGGGAAGCGGCAGTGCCGCGGGACGGCCGCCAGGTGGGGCTGGAGACCGCGGCAGCGGCTCGGCATTCCCAGATTTTCATCCTGGAATAAAATCCTGCGGCACAGGGAACCCCGGGTGTGAAACTGCCTTAGGGAGCTCTGCTGTTAGCGGGCATATTAAAATCCCGCAATAATTTGTAAGGAGTTTCAGAGAATGTTAATTTTTTGGGTTAGTTCATGGCTATACAAATTAGAATTGCTGACGACGGTGCCTATATGAATATTTTTATATAAAAAATATGGCTTTTAAGTATTCATTTGATGCTGTTGCCAAAGAGGAGAACAGCATTTAAACATTGAGTGAGCTGTATATCACTGCAACAAATTGAATGTGGGCTTGTGCCAACTAAGTAAACTCAAAATAAAAGGAAAAGAGGAGTGGGGTATTTTACCACAGAACCAATGTGGTAATGCTGGATACCTGCATTTATTCTCGGTGTAAAGTTCAAATGGCTCTCTAAGATATCGATAAAAGAAAAGTTAAAATAACTTTGAGTCACCCTAGACTCCGGGTTCTATTGCATGAGGATTTGGCAGCCTTGTTCTGAGATTGGCTGATTCCTTGAATTACCAGATATAAACCAGCAACAAAATCAACTCCCTGAGGTTATCACAAAACTTGCATTGTTATTTTGTTGTTTTCAGCAACATCTTGCAGTTGTGGCTTTAACCATGGATATTTGGAATATATCAAAGATGCATCAAATTTTACCCTTTTTTAAAATAATGTATTGCACACTGAAGAAAGTATATTTTCATAGCTGGGTTCCTTGATGACACCTGGAAGCTCATTGTGAGGCTCCTCTCCCATTCAAACAAGCAGTAAAAATGTGACCAATCTAAATAAAAGTAATGGAGAGGTTTCATAACGGTGTTACAAACCTGAGAGTTTGGTTTTGTAACTCTCACACCTATTTGATAGATTTTGCAGTGATCACATGTGGCCACAGAAGGCTATTTAAGGTCAGACTGGTAAGAAAAATGCTAAGTAAAGACGTGTTTTATTAAGAGGACTGAAATAGTGAGATGGAGTGATTTGGATGAGGTCACTGTCTAATAGTTTAGAGAGGCTTAGAAACAGTCACTGGCCTTCAATCTGTTGCTGTAATTACTGAGCTGCTCGAGTTCCTCACAGAACAACTCAGGCATTGCTATTACTGCTCTTGGTATTCACAGTAATAAATTAAAACATATTAATATTCTGGCTTCCATTTAATGGAAGGTGAAATGTCCCATCTCAAAAAAGCAGAACATTTTCATATTTATCTGCTGAAAAATCCGGATAGAGTTGAACCTGGGCTTTTATGAAGCTGCACTAGCAAATAATATAGCTTTAAGTTGTGCAGCTTTAAGTGTTCTTAAATAATGAAGAGCAAGAAGAACACATAAAAAAACAAACAAACAAATAAACCACTCTAATGATCCAGTAAGTTTTTATTATGGTGAAGCCTGGGTCAGTTGTGCCAAAGTGAGGGGCAGTAATCAGCACTTCTCACCAGACTGCTGGAACTTCCTTGCAAATGGAGCATTTGGCATCTCAGGCACAGTTAGTAAAACATTTGTCAGCTCATATGTTACCCTGAGCAATTAGCAGGGAAAGACCAAGAGGGCTTTTTTAACTCATTGGTTATTATGCAGATAAAAGCAACAAGCCTCCTCCTCAGAGGGGAAAATAAACCAAACCATCAACACATTTACTTGCTGCAATTAATCCCTTACTTATGTGGAATTCTTGCCTGCTGGTAGATAAGACCCACAAAACATGGATTTCCATTTTATACAGGGTCAGCAGTGCTCAGATTTAATTAAGTGTGCTGATACAAACTGTCAATAAACAAAAGTATACAAACTCCACACTTAGGAAACATTTATGCTTCAGTAGCTACTGCATTTGTGGAATCTCTAAAGGGCAGTGGTTGCTGTTGAGGTCAGAAGCAGGAGGAAAGTGCCTAATAGTAAATTTCTGGTTACAGTAGCAAGCTAGGGAATAAATATAACCTAAGCTGAAAAGAAACATGAAAAGTGACAGTCCTCTCATAGATAAGTGGGACGGAAGTATTTGTTCCCATAAAGCCATCTTTACCACAATCAATGGACATGATGACCTTGTCATTCTATGTTCTTCTTACAGCCTGGTGAAATCCAGCTTCAAAGCTGAGGAGTCCTGGTGTGTACCAGAATTAGATATTGTAACACCGGGGAATGGTCTGCAGCATTCTGGCACGATGGTCACTCCGCTTGACAAATTGCTAACAGCTTGTCAGCACCCCGTACCTGTCTGCTATTCACGAGTTGTAGTTACAGCTGTAAAGCTGTCCTAGTGATTGCCATTTCAGCAAGGGGGAGAGAACAGGTCTGAAGATAACGGATTTTTGAAATAATGAATTAATTACTTTGCATCTAAGCTCCTAACTCTGCTTTAAAGCATAAATGGGAATTCTAAACTAAGAAAAATATTACAGAGTGTGCTAAATTATTTTATGTATTTAACAACAGCTATCACAGCTAACTGTGGAACCAAAGAGGGGGAAGCAGCACCTATTCTCTTTTATAATTTAGCAGGCTAGGAGGGTGGAGTAACCATGTTAATACTTAGCATTTACGATTTATTTTAATTTTTTCCCAAGATGTACTCACTGTCAGGCGGGTTCTATAGATTTGTTAATTAAGTCACTGCTATCCTTATTTTAAAACAAGGGGGTTTAGCTGTGGGTATTTGGTTAATCACACGGTGAACGCAGCAGGATCGGGATTAGAACAGGATTGTCTCGTTTCCTGTCCCTGTTTTAATCAACTTGGTATTCTGTCTAGACCATCCTGTACCTAATTTTTAATCCCATTTCTATTGACAAAAGCTAGACTCTCATTTTGACAGGAAAGTAGAAGTAGCATAATCTTGATAGCAGTGGTGTTTTATTGTCTCCCTCTGTCAAATTTTAGACTGCTTATTTTCCAAGCCCCTTTTTTCTTAGAACATCTATTTCTGTCCCAGTTGCTCCAAATAGGATTATTATCCTAGCATCTACTTACAGCCTATTGCTTGAATTTAACCTTGCATTACTTGATAATTCACTAAAGGCAGAATTTGCTATCACGTTTATGTCACAAGTAGAACAGTAAGTACACAAATATAGTAATCTTGCAGAACAGATTAAAAATTAAATCACTGCTTAAAAGGTAAAAAATACTAAGATTTTATTTTGGGAAAAGGAAAAAAAAATACAGAGACACTTGTGCTTGGATTCCCAAACAGCCATGGTAAAACATTCCTGCTTATGAATTTTGGTCTTTGTGGCTATCACTCAGATCTTCACTGCCTTAGGAAATCTGCGAATAGCGGACACTTCAGCGCTATAAAATCCCTCCTTTGGAATCCTCCCTGGTTCGGAAGTGAGGATGAACAGGAACTAGAGCAAGCTAGGGAGAAGAACAGAAGGATACTGCCGGCTGTGCTGCAAGCACTGACCTTGCCGTGTGGCTTGGACGGCAAAGCTGCGCAGAAATGAAGGGAAGGCCTGGCTGAGTGAGCAGCAGGTGACATCCCCTCAGGAGGGGGAGCTGCGGATCAGGAGAAACGAGAGATACGACAGCAAACAGCGGCCTGAGCACTCACGAATGGAAAAGTTACGGGATTCGTGATCAATGAGTGCTGATGCCTTCGCTGAAAACCGCCAAGTTTTGCTGATCGGTGAGCGAGCTTTCATGTCACCACCCAGCTCCCTACTTCTGGCAAACTGGTAAAAAGCACAAAAATCGCTCTCCGCAGTGTGCGAATTGGCTCCCGCGGTCGGGACAACGCTGTGACATTTAACACCGAGAGCCGGGGCGGGCAGGACGCTGCGGGAGGGCCCGCGGGTCACGGTGAGCGCCGGGAGCTCCCGGCCCCTCACGGGCCCGCCCTGCGCGGAGGCGGGCGGATCTCGCGAGACCTGGGCGGCGCCGCGGAGCCGAGTTTGAACGGCGGCAACGGCCGGTGCGGGGAGGGCGGTGGGGGCGGCTGAGGGGACACCGACAGGAGACCGACTGGGGCCGGTGGCCGAAGGGCGGCCAGCGAGGGGCGTTTGCGCTCTTGGAGCCGCTGCCAGCGCCGCCCGCCCGCTTCCCTGCAGCGGGTGCGGCCGTTTGCTGCCCACAGCCCCCGGTGGAGCGGAGCGAGCCCGTCCTCGCCGCTCTCGGGGGCCCGCACCGGTGTGGGGCTCAGCGGGGACATGGCGCTGGTGACACACGGCGCTCGGTGCTGGCTGAACGATGAGGCTGTGGTGTGATGTTTGTTTGCTCTCTGTAGTCCTGACCCACTCAAGAAGCTGTTTGTGGAAGGTGATCAGCTCCGGACATCTTTCAGCCCGGGTGTGCTACGTGGTAGGCGCAGATATGCTCTTGTGTAAGTAAGTGGCTGGATTCGGGGCAATGCTGGGCTGAGGGGGAAAAGCACCCTGGTAATTGTGTTCCTGATCAGAAAGCTGCACACGTGCTGCTGGCAGCACCAGAACACACACAGCTGTTACATGTGGCCCTGGGAAAAGCGTTTAACAGAACTGTGCTACAGTGGGAGAAGAAAGTTGGCCTGCCAGGAGATGCTTTTTATCTCCTACCCTGTTACTTTCTTTAAAGAGTACTTCAGTGGTTGAATAATCGAGGTGTGCGGCTCTCAGCATAGAATCACTCATTAAGTGTTTGAAGATATTTAGCCGTAAGTGAGTAGCTCTTGTATGTTAGAATAAATGAAGGCACATGTCTGTTATTTACATCTCCTGCCTACTCACCTTGCTACCCATTTAATTGATCTTAAAACGTTATTTTCAGAGCAAATTACTTAGCTTCGTGTATAAAGTTAAATTGCTGGCAATTATTTCACTGTACAACTTCATGAATAAAACTACCTGGACTTGTTTAATTCATCCAGAATTGGCAAGGAAAAATTGAGATTGGCTGTGCTCCAAAAGGTATACTTGCTATTTTCCCTAATAGTCAGCAGGAATGTGTGAGTAGGAAAGCTGTTTCTACAACTATGAAATCAAGAAAAAAGCCATAAGTTGTTTTTTTTTTTTTTCCTGTCGTTTAGTAAATGATTTATTAGGAGCTCAGAGTTCTTGTCTGTGAAACTGGAAGAGAAATGCAAAATAGATTGAAGAATTAGGAGAGAGTGGGACAAAAATCCCCTTAAAATTACAGGTGTACCAGAAGAAGACGACTCTGGCTTTGGCCTGTTTACCTGCCCCAAAGGCCCATTGCAGAGCACCCATCCTGTGGCAGCATTCCCTGATCTAAACTGTCTGACAGCTGCCTAAGTGAGATTTGAATAAGATTTGCATTTATGTAGGGGTTTAGCTTGTGATCTGCATGTTCATGAGGCAGCCAGCAGGGTTAAGCCTGTTCTGAAAAGGGACTGCTCTGAAGGGCTGTGCTGTGGTGGCAGCTCAGACTCATCCAGACTGTTCCTTTTTTTTTTTCTTTTAAAGGTGGAGTGCAAGAATAAGGTCAAGAATTACTTCAATGGGCTTCTGGAGGTGAGTTAAACATGATATTAATTTTATTTAGTAAAGCAGGAGCTACCAAATGGCTGTGCTGCCTCTGTATTTGTGTCTGATCAGAAAATAAAGCTATTTTTAAAATTCTGTTTATGTAAGTGAACAATGATTCATTCATCCTCTTTACTAATGGAAATGCAAGCTAGAAGTTGTTGCCTATGTTTTTGTATTGCTACACCTCATTATCATATTGTACATGGTGTCCCTGTCCTTGCATTAGTATGATACTGATGATTATTCTCAATTATTGGTAGGCAAAATTTCTGTGTTTCACTGGCTCATTTTGGTATAAGTGTTAAACAAGTATTTCAGGTGTTGCAGTGGTTAGAGGTGAAAACTGAAGTTTCAAAGCTTGGCTGCTTAAAGTCTCTTTGTATGTATGTGTTAAACCTGCATAGCAACAAGTGAGGAGAAAATGCAAAAACCAGAATGTGATAATTTCAGTCTTGTGTCTTGGAAAGGAATTGGCACAGTATTGGCACGATTACTTCTGCATGTTAATTAAATAATTTTATGGTAGGAGAAGCTGGATAACTCCACTAGGAGTTATTCATGTTGAATAAAAGTTAGCAAAAAAAGAAGTGAGGGATGGATATTACAGCATTCATAAGAATGATGTATGTGCCGGTAAGAAATGGCAACAAATAAATTGCTTCTTTGAGAAGAAAAAGCAGGAGTTAGGTCTTTAGTACAGAATTACTTTAATTCTGAAATTGCATAAAATTATGGGCCCTGACTTTGAAAAATTAATTGCAATTTTTTTGGTGTGTATGTCTCTCACTGCAATTTCCTACTTTCTTAGAAAACTCTTGGCATATGTTGTTCAGGAGCCTGAGTTACTTAGCGTTTTCTGTCTTAATAGGATTTTTTTTTACAGCGGGCAGATTTAGCAGGCTTGGGAGCAAGCAGTCATACAAGCTTATGGTGTTAATTTGACTTGATTTTGGTTTTTTTTTTTTTTTATATTGGGTTTGTTGGATTTACTTCGACTAAGCATTTTGCAAAATTCACCTTCTGTTTTCTGCTGTACTCTACAGTTAGAAAAGGATGAATTTTCTGAAATGTGACAAGGAGATGTTTATTTACAAATAAGTTGCGTGCAGTAACTAAACTTTGAAAGACTGTTAAGTACTTAAATAAATGCAAAGAACTGTGTTAAACCCCATATATTTTAACAGGACTTCTATTTTTGACTCTTCCCTTCCTTACCTTTTATCTGTTTCTCTATCCCACATAATGTTATTAGGAGTACACTGTCCTGCTAAGGCAGCTGCCTACGCCAAACTTAAGTGTTATTTTTGTACACAAGAAATGCTGGACTTGGTTCATAATACAGAGAAAACAGTGTCAGCTAAGTGCATAGCAGTGTTTTGCTAAGGTTATTTAATTCTCTTGTACTTGACAAGAGAGCTCTATCCTAAATAGACTCTGGTTGTGATGTACAAAGAAACAAGACTGGGTGCATGGGAGTGCTTTTGCTGCATGTTAGACATAATCAAGCATATGACAGTAACCAAGTTTATGAAGAAATGACTATTACTTTACTGTTCACAGGTCTCTTTGTGAGCTTTTGTGTCCTCTATTAATGCAAAAATACATTGTTCTATCCTGGTTAAGAAAGGAAATCCAGTAACTTCTTTCAGATAACTACTCTTACCTGTAAAATGTATTTACTGCAATATATTCTTTTAATAATTTTTGTTTGCAGTGTCGAATAAAAAAAGAAAAATGGAGGCAGCAGAGACCATTTTAAGTCTTAAACAGCAACTGAAGGAAGCAGAGAACGAGCGAAGAAAGGCAGCACAATATGGTTTGCATTTACTGGAGTCCCAAACTGAGGTTCAAAATAAGCTGGATCAAACATGCTGTGAATTGACTGAGAAAACTGAGGTGATGACTGCCTTTTGTTCTCAAAGTTCAAAACCAAAACTTTGTTTTGTTTTAGCTAATTTCTGAAGGGCACAGGTGTTTTACATGCCTTTGAGATTCGTTTTAATAAACCTCTAAGTAGTTGTAGAGAGGGCTTTTTTTTCAGCTTTAAGACATTGAGCATAATTGTATCTAACTGGGACAGGGTGTTATAGCTAATTATGCATCAAGTGTTCAGTATCATGTAGGACTAATTGCCTTTAATGTAAAATGAGTGCTAAATGCTAAAGTAAATTTGCTTCAGAGCATGTGTTTTGCCTCTGTTTAGCAATTCATTCGGGTATGCTCTCCCAGTCACTTACATCACTTAAAAGCTGTGAGAAGAATGCTAGCAGCAAGACTGTAAAATTGATTTCTTCTGTAGTGAAGTTTTCAAATTTTCCAAATACCCAGGGGTTCTGAACTTATTAGCACACTTCTTTGCAGCTCAGAAAAAGGAATAGTGTAGTGCTGAATTATAGAGGTATTACTTAGTTGACCAGTTTTCTTTTTTGAGAAAATTTCAGTTGGGAATATCTCTTCCACTTTTCATAAAGGCTTTAACCATGTTTGTATTCAGCCAGCCTATGTTTTAGATAAATAATTTATCTTCATTTAGTCTGTTTTTGGTTGTGCATCCATCCCCTCTCCTGGGATAGAGCTGAAAGGTTTGTTTTGTAGCAGTTGGAGGGTTGTAGCACCCTGCTGTTCTGAATGGACAGAATTTTTTATTCTGGTCAGTTTACCATTAGTAAGCTTTGTGTGAAAGGCAGCTGAAGGAACAAGTTCCAAGGAAGCCAGGGCAGGATCATCATTTCCTGCTGACCAGCAGAGAGGGCAGGTACTGAGCTGTCAAGCTGCTCCCATAGGTTGTGATCCTGTGTGAGGGGCTGGAGCCAACTTCTAGGCCTGGCTGGTAACTTAGATTCCAGGGATGGAGGGTAGGAATTGTGGGCCTTCATACAGCAGAATAACATTTTGTGTGGGAGCTGTGCTTACCCTACAGATTCTTTAGAGCATTTGAATCTCTCTCTGGTTCTTTTTGCAGTCTGAGAGCCAAGGCAGTTACTGTGGACACGAGTGTGGGCTCTACCAGCAGGCACAAAAGCCTCTCAGAAAGCTCTGTGTGTTCTTTTGTACCAATGTGCAGGCAGGTTCTTGCTGGGGTTTTGTTGTTCTTGGCTCTGGCCAAGCAGTGCACTCCCAAACCTGTCCTGTGCCCAGTTTTTATCTTTGTGTTAAAGCTCCTGCCCTGGGTATTTGAGAGCTAACCCTCTCCTTGATAAACTGTGTCTAGGCCACAGAGGTCACTTTGATACTTGACAGCTTTTAGTTTTTTATTTAATTCTGGTTTGTGTCTCAAGAATTAGGTTATTTTAAAAAGGAAAAAAAAATCTGCATATTTAGATTAATTTGGCTTCCTTATTAGCATTTTTGCTGTCTAGATTCTCTTTTCCTTAATTGCTAGCTGAATGGAAGAGTAAAATGTAGTTGCCCTTTGTAATTAGCAAACATGCAATTAAGCATAGATGGAAACTGTTTAAAAATTATTCTTCACTCTGGAAGATTTGATGGGATTTGTTATGAAACAGACAATTTAGCTGTCTTAAAAAAGCTGTTGAACTCAGCTGTTCTTCTTGATGGACTGTAGTAATTTTTAACATAATTGGATTCTGTAGAGGTAGAAAGGGCAAAACTCAGGCTAAATTTATGACACTACACCTTTTTTTATGATACCTACACCTTTCATATTGAGTGCAATGAAATACAGAGTTTCCATGAAAAAGAGAATATTGCACAGTCAAGTTATAATCACAACATTTATAAATCATAACATTTTAGAGCAGTTATTTTTATTTTTTTAAACGTGTATTACAACTTTCTAATTGGCACTCCCAACAAAAGACTAAATGAGCTACAAAATCTTGGTTCTGAGCCTGTGCTTTTTCATAAATGCTTAAGGAACTGTGTACAATTACATCTAGATTTATTAGTATGTCATTTCTTTCAGAAATTTGAACAAGAGAAATACACTCTTCAGAGAGAAATTGAACTCAAGAATCGAATGTTGGAAAGCTTGAATTTTGAGTGTGATTCCCTTAAGCAACAGCAAAATGTGCAACTGGATAAACAGAAAGAACAGCTTGACAGAGCCTATGGACAAGAAATCAGTGACCTTAAAAATAAGGTTTGGTAACTATAGCTTAAAGATTGTTTAATACCATTTTAGATACTATGTGCTTAATTTAATTGCACTCTTAACTGCCAAAAGAAATAAACAGTTACAATGTGTAGTAACTTGCTTGCTTGGTTTTTAAAAAATATTTGTGTAGTCACTTATATCATTATAAATAACATTAAATTTCAGTGCTTATTTTTAAAAGCTACTCTTGTGTTTCCAAGAAATTTTCTGTCATTGGAACAGTTAGAAGTATTGTGCTTTTCAAGAATTTACCATGAAAGGTTACTATTTAGTTGTCAACTGTTTTTAAGTTGGAGAACCTGAAAGCAGAACTGGATGAAACTCGACTCTCAGAGAAACAACTGAGACAAAAAGTGGAGCATCAGAAGGAAATAATTGCTGCCAAGTCAGAAGAACTGCACCTGATGTCTGAGCGTGTGCATGAGACCATGTCTTCAGAAATGCTCAGCCTGCAGATAGAGCTCACTGAACTCCAGAGTCAGAAGGTGTGTGAGTAGCACTGAATTTTTAGTGTAGCCTAGTTGAAGATGAAATTCTGCCCTGTTGTTCATTTCATATTTATGTGTGTTGTCTACAGAGCCACATTAGGATTGACTTTTATTCAGATGATGTGCACAGCAAAAAAGAACAGCCTTAATAGCTAAGCTTTAATAGCCTCTCTTCTTCAAGATAATACTTTGTATTAAAACTAATTATTGCTAATAAATGGCTTTGGTTTACTTAGGCCTACTTATCTTGAAATTATTTTAAATATTTTTTTATTTCTTACTTGTTTTTTGTTTGTTTAGGCCAATGATGAAGAAAAGCTGAACGAGCTGCAGTGCAGTAAAGAACAGTTAGAGCTTGTGAACAGTAACTTACGGAACCAGCTGGAGCAGCTGCAGGGGGAAAAAGAAGAGAGGGAAAAAGAAGTTGTTTTTTACTCTAATGCATTAGAGGTATTCTCTTAATTGTACTTCCCAGTGGTAGATAATCCCCAAGCACAAGCTGTGTTGCCAGGTTTTGGTGAAGTAAGATTTCTGAGGGGTTGTGAGAGAGAGGGGGAAGAGAAGGATAATGGTGGGTCATGTTTGGTGTTGCCTGGTGGTAGAAGCTCTCTGTTGGCCTTGTTTTGTGGCAGCTGTTAAAGGAGAGCCTTTGTATGGTACTGTTCTGCCTCTTGGGGACCTTCTCACAGGTCACTGGCAGAATTCTCCTTTTTATTTCAAGCTCCTGCTGAATGCTGTGGGGAATCTTGTATTGGGAAGTATTGTGACTGATGAACACAGGTGGGAGAGTGGTTTGTTTATCATGAATCCAGTTGACAGACATCAAAGCATATCTTTAAAAGCTTTTAGTTGTGTAGAATATTAAGTGTTTTGTGGAATGAAATTAATTTGTCTCTTAGTTACTAAACTGTATGTACAGTTAAGGACTTCAGTATGGTATAATCTCTGCTAAAGTATAGGAAATTAAAGAGTTAAAACTCTGATTAAATTCATGTATGCAGTACATCAGATGCTTAAATTACCAATATCCTCTTTGCTTTAATCTAGAAAGCTCGTGAGGCTAATCAGGAGCTTCAGGTTCAGCTGGATCACGCAGTGCAGCAATCTTTGGACCCTACAAGTAAAGGCAATTCTCTCTTTGCTGAGGTACAACTAGGCAACAGATGCCTGAGAAGTATTTTCATTTTTCTTTCTTATATTGTATCGAAAATATGAGAATATCTGCACTTGATCTGGCCAGTATGTATCTGTATTCCTCAAATATGACTTCAGTGTTGATCTGACATGTGGAAAGACATTTCATGGTCTCTCTGAAGATAAGGAGTTAGTAAACTTAATGGAATCACTTCAGCTTATCTGACTATCAAGTCAAAAATTGTGGCTGGGGGCTCATGATGGTTCTGTCTGCAGCTCTTGACTCTAAGTAGTTTTGTTCAGCTGATAAATCCTTCTTTAATGTAGAAGATAGTATGTGAAGTTTTAACAGATGCTGATAAAAGCTGCCTTACAAAATTCCTGAAAATGTCTGGATGTTGGAGTGTTTGGGAGGGTTTTGGAATTAACTTTTGAGTAAGATTTAAATGCATAGGGAGCATTATATTTCATGGCTAAATCCAGGGGATGGGTGAAATTGGGGAAAGAGTTCAGATTTTTTTACTGTTGCCAGTGGACAAAACTATTCTACAGCAACACTGAAGCATATGAAATGTTACTTTATTTTGACATCAAAAGAACAATATGTTGCATTTCGCTGATTTGGCTTCAGTGGCACTGTCTACTCACTTCTATCACAGGGCAATGACAGTAGCCTGGGTTCTCTAGTAGTGCTCCTGGAAAAGCAGTATTTGCAGACTGAACACAAATTGCTAAGCAACGTGTCCTTATCCAACTCACCATCCAAGTGACAGCAAGTGTTGTAATTTCACAGTAATAATTGTTCACAATGTTCTGTAGGTGGAGGACCGTAGGGCAGAAATGGAACGACAGCTGATCAGTGTGAAAGTAAAATATCAGTCCCTACAAAAACAGCATGCATTCAGTAGAGAACAATTGCAAAGAATGAAGGTAGGATGATTGCTGTAATACTCCAGGGTGTCCTTGGGTCTGATAAGCCAGTGCTTTAATGCACAGGCCAGGGGATTTTTTATCTTTAAAATGTTGTGCAGTAGTCTGGGGGAGGGAAATGGGAAAAAAAACAAGTGAGATGATGTTGTGCTGTTTGACTCCTATGGTCCCACAACATCCACTTTACAGTGAAGGCACCATGTTTGTTCATTTTGGCAATCGTTGTTTAATGGATAAAACTAAAACACAGCTCCTGTCAGCCAAACTAGCATTCAGTTTGTCTTGATAATTTTGTTTTCTTTTCTAATTCTTGTACTTTGAGTCAAGTATTTGTTTATTAACTACAGTTGTCAGGAATGAGTATAAAGAAAACATCAGGCTCAGGCTTTTACCACTATCCTACTGTAGGGGTGTGGGTTTTTCTACTTCCGTGTTTCTTTCTTGTCTTTGTCCATTTTGTTTTCTTTTCCCTATTTTTGGTGTAAGAATAAGTCATAACTTTCATAACCCTTTAAGTTAAACTCCACTGCTATAGAATGGGAGCCTGTTGGTTAGTACTGTTGATAACTCGTTAGCAGAAGCTGATTTACAAGATAATGTCAAGGGAATGCTGCAGAGCTGCCAGCTGTTTTCATGTTGGTCTCATGAGTTTTCCAATGCTAAAGTAGATCTTTCATTTTGATGAGCTACTTATTCATGCAGTTTGAGGAGAGTGCTTAAACATCAAGGGTGACAATTGTGAGTTGCACTGAAGGTTTGTATTACCTAGATTTTGTGGAATAGGTTGAACATAGTTCAAACAGTCTTTCTGATGCAGCAAAGATTTGAGTGAGGAAAGTCATTGGCTAGGATTAGTTCCTTTGGAAATGTTCTCCTTGTGATATAAGTCAGTCATACTGATTGAATGGTGTAAGAAACACACCTCATACTGAAAGTACCAAGAATAGAGGCAAATTGGTATCCCTGTATTAGCACTTAATGCTTTTAATTGGGATTTTTTTGTAATTTTTTTCTGATAGTATTGGAGGTGGGTAGATGGTTAGGACAGCTGTTTAGCTTAAGCTGCTGTCTTAGATCCCTTTAGCATCTTCTGTGTTATGCTGCACTGAGATGCAGTTAAGCTCAGTCTGAGTTTAGCTGATCTCTCAAAGCTGCTTACCACAGGAGGGGTTACTGCTGTTGCATCTTTAGTTGAAGAGCCTCACTTTGTGGTATTTACTGGTAAATCCTGAGGACCTGTCTCCTGAACAGAATGTACACAGTGCTCCTGGGAAAGCTTTACCACTTCTAGTGTCTTTTTCCTAGGCCAGAGCATCCTTTCCAGTTTCTTTAAGTTCCTGTCCTCTGTTATGTAGATCAGCTGCAATTTGCACTTCTGACAGTTAGCAGGAAGACTTTTAAGGGGAAAGGGAGCAAGGTTGGGTGTCTGTGCTTGGGAACTGTAAGGATAGTTTTAGTCAGCCAGTGAGGTGGAGTTTACAATTTTGCCTCCCTTACATCCTGTAAGAAGCTCTGAGGAGATGATTGAATCTTTCATTAGCTCTAATTTGTGCATGGAATCATCAATAACTTTACCTGACATAGGAGATTCTATGCTCTTCTTACTCTCTTTGTAATCTAATTTTTTCTCTCCATCCTTCCCCTGTGATTTCTCCCGTGTTACCTTATCCATATTAACTAGACTGATAAAAATACCTAAGCTTTCACTAACACCTTGTGAAGTCTTTGATTTTTTGTATTTCCTGTTGTTTAAATGTCTAATGTATCACCTGTAACTGAATGTACTAAGACCCTTGTACTTCAATATTACTATGTTAAAGAAATATTGCTAGAAATGTAATATTTTTATAACTTCTTCTTTGTAATGACAGAGAGTGTTATTGTAGAAGGCAAACATGGTGTTACACCTGAAAAGCAGAACTGAAAAAATGAGGGGTTAAATTTGTGGGTTTTCCTGAGTGAGTTCTCAGGATGCATTTTAGCTGTGACAAATCAGCCTGGACTGAGATTGGGTTCTGGCTGGCTTGGTGCTGATGGTGTGAATGGGGAATGTTGTGTGTCCTTGGCAGTGTGTTTGTGTGCTCCTTAGCCAATAGAGATGAGTGGGACACCTCAGGACTGCACTGCTCAGTGAGATCTCTGCTGCCCTCATGCCAGGAGTGTCTGTGGTGATAATAACTGAGTTCAAGCATCCAGTGCCCTTCTGTATTCAGGTTTAGAAAGGCTTGAGTACCCAAACAGTTTTGTGAAAAGGCTGGGATTTTCAGTCACTTATCCCAATACTTGTTGTAAATAGTTTTTTTCCTTTTTTCCAGCTGCAAATGGCTACACTGCTACAGCTGAAGGGCTCCCAAGCAGAATTTGATCAGCTGGAACGCTTACAGTCCATGTTAGAGCAAAAGAATGGTGAAATAGAAGATCTTCTTATGAAAGTGAGGCAGCTAGAAAAATTTAAGGTATGTAGTTTTTAATTAAGTAGAAAACTAATTGGAAACAAAAACATGAGAACAAGAAGAATTATGAAAACTATCTGAAGTCTATGCTCAGGTTTGAAAAGGGATCCAAAAGCTGACTCATATCTTTATTTGACCTGAATTGTATTTTACAGCTGGAAAATATTAAACTCCTCAAGTGTAGAGGAGCAGAAAATTATACCCTACCCAACACCTGAGTTGAAGAAACAATTTTTTGTCCTGTGTGAAGCACTTTCATATCTTTTATAGCTACTTCTAGCATTTAAATTCAGTTATTTGGTCAAAGCTCACTGAGCTGTGACATCCAATTTTAAACAGGGAAGGTGTAGTCATTTGGCACTTTTACTTGTGTTTGTTTAGGCTTTAGCCTTTAGTGTCTCAGCTCTGTTGAATTTCTTAGATATTTATTTTCTTGATGTGTCTTAACTTTGGAGCTGAAGCATGCTCTTTTCTAGCAAAACTGAATTACTTAATCATCCTTGTAAAACTTTTTTTAATCCTCTTATGCAACTTGAAAACATCTTGTTATTTTGAGAAGTGAGAAACACATTAGGACTTCTGTATACACCAGTGTAATGCTACTGATGTTTGTGTGTTTGCAGAGTGGAAAAATTGGAGTCTTTCTTAATTCTTGCATGTTTCTGGACATGTTTGGCCCTTTCTTATCAGAGCTTTGGAATGCAGACTGAGGTGTATTAGCTGGTGCAGTAGGATTATGCTTTCCAGGATAGCCTCCTGTATTCTGTGTTTAAACCAAGTGGTGTGAAGCCAGGCTTAACCCATTTGAGCAATAATTGAGGAAGCTTGATTGTTTTATCAGTTTTGTCATGTTTAAGTGTGAGATGTACTTACTTCTGTCTCTAGGCCGTAAATAAGTAGTGTTGGGAAATTGAATGATTCCTATAACCATCAAAAGTATCTTTAGGCAGTGACTGACAGAGGCCTGGGAGGTCTCTGGGACAGGATTAAATTTGTGTATTGCTTTTTCAGGAAAAAAAACCAAACAAAAACCCGTGTCACATATTGCTGCATTTATAGTATCTTTACTATGAACCAATTTCCTCATCTGAAATATGTAATTGATTTTGAGATTTTGACTGTTGATTAGCATGGCTGGTATTCCTCTGGGGTCCAGCTGCTGAAGCCTAGAAATAAATGCTGAGAAAAAGTCCCTGTGAGTTAATTAAACACCCTGTATTTTCAAGTAAAAAGTAAGGAAGCTGTTCTGCAGTTGCAAACCTGGAATTGGGAACTCACTTTTTTTCCTGTTTTCAGTGAATGAGAGAGAGCTGTCAGTTTTAGTGCTATTTGTAACAAATGACAATGTACCCAGAGCAGCTGAGTTTTATCTTCTGTGTTTAAATCCCTCTATGATGAGGCTTCTCCATCAAAATTCATGGAAAATGTCTCCTAAGAACTAAGCTAATGTGCTTCTGAAAGGTCACTGCTTGACAGCCTGACACTTGTTCTTTATCAGAGTTTATATGAGAATATGGAGGAGTCCAGACCTGCTAATGGTGCAAAAGGAAGTGATTCTGAAAATGGCTACTATGCAGATTTACTGCAAATTAAACTTGACAACTCAAAGTAAGTACTTTCAGCCTGAGGCCCTGGTTGTGGCAGGGTTGTCTTCTAGGTACTTGTTTTCATCCTTCCTTTCTTGTTGCTGTTTGTATGCACTGACTGCATGTGCAGATGGGTTTTGTTCTGTTCCATTTTCTAATGCTCTGGAGCCAACCTGCCTTTGTTATAGGACTGAAAATTCTTTTATTGTAGCTTCCTTTATGTTTCAAAAGATAACTACAGAAATATTGTTTATGATTATTGCTTTCTTCTAGAAGTGTTGTTAATACTCCTAGATACAGGGCAATTGAGACCTTGAGTCAATTAAAAGTTAATTTGTAAGGAAACTGTATGAAAAGTCTTAGCCTTTAGGTTGTGTATGTTTATTTCTCTTATAAAAAGTGAGATAATAAGACTCAAAATGTTTTATAGGACAAAAAAAGCTTTATTTTTTTCCTACTAATGTGTAAATATCAATTCAAGGTGAAGTCGAGTGATTAGTTGTTGCTTTACTAAAAGAAAAAACCAAAACCAATCCAGGTCTTGACTGATTTGTATAATTTTCCTCCCACTTCAGCAAGGAAATGGAAACACTGAAAAATGAATTATCCCTGCAGAGAATGAAAGCTCTGTATGAGAGCCAAAGGGTGCTGGAGTTTGAAAGGAAGCTCTTCACAAATGAGAGGCATTTGCAGGCTTGTCAGAGTGAGAACATGAACCTGCGGGTTATGCTGGATGAGCTGAAAATGAAATACGAACCTGAAGGTAAATACTTCTTTTCTGTTTGGGAAAATATAAGTTTCTGATTTTCTCAGCCTTTAGAAATGGAATGACATTAAACAAGACGACATTGGTTTAGTTCCATAATTTAATGCTCAAATAGCTGACTTTCTGAAATAACCTGATCCAAAATCTGCTGAGATGAAGTAGAAAAGCCCTGCCTTGCTCAAGACCTCACTTGAGGATGTGAACACTGACTGGAGGAGATGAAAGAATGCAGTTTTACAGTTACAGATGTTCAGGGGCTTTATAGAGCACAGGTAGGTAACCATGCTCAAGTGGGTGGGATCAAATCTCAGGTGTTTCCCAGAATAGCAGCAGAGTCTTTGTGGTGATGGGAAGCCTCAGCTCTCTGGATGTAAGGCAGCTGACAGGAGCTTTGGAATAAGGTGCAAAGCATTCACAGGAAAGCAGTTTAGTAGCTCAAGTTAACATGGATTAAATTTTGACTGGAGAGGCCTACCTGACAAACAGCTGATACCTGAGTATGTGCAAAGCCAAGGGAGCTGTGGAGGAAGAGGATTCTATTTAAATACATAGATGAGATACTAGGAAGAACCTTCCCTGTAAGGATGGGGAGGCCTTGGCACAGGGTGCCCAGAGTAGCTGTGACTTCCCCATCTCTGGAAGTGTCCAAGGCTAGGCTGAATGGGGCTTGGAGCAGCCTAGGATAGTGGAAGGTGTCCCTGCCTGTGGATACTGTGAGAGCTAGGGAAAAAAGAAGCTTGAGTTTTTCTCAAGCTACTCCAAGGAAAACAGAAGGGAAAGAATTAATAACAGAGATTAGCACCTGCTGTTGGCACAGGAGGATGTGTGAGCTACAGGATGTTTTGGTAAAGGCATGTTTACAAGAGGTGTTACCTTCCTTGGACCAATCAGTTTGGTTCTATCCTCAGCTCTGCAATCTAGTCTATAAAAGTGTGATTGCTTTTTTAATAAATAGCTTTTTTTCTGCCTCTGAAGGAAGTTGTGTGTTGCTATATTCTTTTGCTGCATCCTAGCCCTATAGCAACACCTGCCCATGGCAGGGTGTGGGAGCAAGATGTGCTTTAAGGTCCCTTCCAACCCAGACTATTCTGGGATTCCATGAACAGGGAACCAGACCCAACCAGAAAGTTGTTTATGTCTGCACCCAAAGGATTTAACTTTAAAATGTTATTTGTGGGAGCTTATGTCAGCAGCCTGCAGTTCACAGCCTTGGTGAAAAGACAGAGTGGATGAGGAGAAAGATGTTGTCTCTCTTTCAAGCTAACTTCTGTTGGGATGATCAGATTATATGATGAAACATTTTTTAAGGGCTATAAATTGTCTATTAAGAATTATTCCAAGCTCCTCTTTAGTCATGTGAAATGTTCTTACTTTTATTATGAACATGTTGGGGGGACAAGTCATCTGCAGCTTCTCTTTTGTACAAAAAGTATATTCCTTTTTTCCTTTAGAATTACTTAAAGGGCCTAAAATTAAAAAGAAGAGGGAGAAGATTCCAGTGAATGGAACTTGTGAGTACTTTGACAGCAAAAACAGTCCAGTGAAGGAAACTGCTCATACTCAATTGCCAAGTAAGGAGGGGAAAAAGATGACTACCAAGAACCTGGAGCAAAGTGATGCTTCTCCAAAAAAACAGCCTTTCCAAGCATCCCCACTACATACAGCTTTCCAGGCAATACGAAACATTGTTGAACCTGAAAGAGAAAGAAAAAGAGTTAGGATTCAAGATGAGAACCATGTTGCCTTTACTTCCAATAGCAGAAATGGAAACAATTCCTCATCTCCAGCTGTCCCCAGGTCAGTGTCAGCTTCTGTCTCTGCTCAAGGCAATCAGCACAGACCTGCATCTCTTTTCTTTCGCTGCATGAACTGTGCTCTCCACCTCTTTATCTATTTCCTCAGTGTTGCATGCAGTGTCATTCCTCAGCTCCAGCTGCCCACGCTGAACCTCTCGCTACCTTTTAGAAGGACTAAAACACTGACTAATAAGAAAGACTCTTGAAACTGTCCCTGAAATAACTTTACAGTTGCTTGAAGACATTTCAGGTGTGCAGGGAGCATGACAGCTCACTTGGTTTGCTCCAGCATCAGAAACTGTGTTCTTGGTCCTCTCAAAACTGCCACACAGCTGTGCTACAGCTCAAGGTAATAAAGGCAACTGGAATCATGCTCCAGTTTCATGCCTAATTTCAGCTCACAGCAACTTCCAGAATTAGCTAAAAGCCTAAAAATTATTTAAGTAATTCTTCACCTGAATTGTGTTAACTTTCATTATACAAGATAATAGAGAATTAATTAGAATTAATCTGTGTTGTCAGACCAATGAAATGTGTGGTCTGGATGCACAATAGCTGGAAACACAACTGCCAAATTAAGATGAAATTTTTCCCCTGAACTGAGAATTGAAGTTCTGTTTTGCTAGATGGTAAAATAAGTGAGAACAATCATCTCCAACTTTTTTGTCCAATGAAAACAATGCTGACCTTGACTTTCTACTTTTTCAACTAAAGCTTTTTGTATTCTGTTCATAATCTTTGTAAACAAATATTTGAGTGTTTGGGGTTAGAAAAAAGTAGGCTAGTCCAGATGTTTTGGGCTTGCAACTTGCTAATATCTGCTGGAAGAAGTAGCCAAAGTTAATGGCATTCAGGAGTAACTGGATTGATGCTTTGGCTCTTTGATTACTCAAGGTTGCATGGATGCAATTAACAGACTTAAAGTAGCCAAACACTGCAGTCTTCTTACACTGTGGAGAGAATATGGCAGAAACAGCCGTTTTAGCAGCTGTGTTAAAATGTGGGATTGTTAGTGAGGAGGGAAGATCTGGAAGGTCAGATGTGGGTGGAAGTGGAGTGGAAAGATTGGGATAATTTAGTGATGGTATTGGGTTTTGACAATGTCCTCTACACATAAAGGAAAAGGCAGAATGTAACCTGATATAAGAGGTTTACTTATTTCCTCGTATTACTTTGGGAAAAGAAGATAGAATGTCTGCTTACAGGAAACTGCTGGAAATAGTTTATGGGAACTGGAGGGGGAAACCTGCTGGAGGGAGGGGAAGGAGTGAAAATTATTTATGGAGTTGATGCTGGAAAGCAGAGAGTAGAAAAAGTGGAAGATGAAGATGAAACCATAGTTCAGGGGGAGGTTTCTAATCTTGTACCTATTGCTGTTGATTCAAATAAGGAACAAAACATGAAAAATTTTGAAAAATAAAAACCACAAACACAAAAATCCACCACACCAATTAAGCTACCACAAAATTCCATATAAGCTGTTAAGCTTTTTTTCAGTGATAGTATGAGCCTGTAAAAGGCAAATCCAGGCAGAATGTTCTGTTTGATTCTGATTATGTTAATGAACTACTAAGACCTCCAATAATATATAATAATATAATATTAAGATAACATTAAGGATTTACTTACCCCTGATCTGCTATAATGTCCTATAAAATAGGAAGTAATGTTGAAATCTGAGTAATTGAGAAGCTGGATTTCTAAATACTGAAAGAATTTCTGGGCTGTTGTGATGGATGTGGCTGAACCTTGAGCACAGAAAATATTGGCAAATTGATCAGGAGTGGGGACCTGAAAAGGGAGAGTTTGTGGGAGGAAGAAATAAGGGTGGATAATTGTCAGTGTTTCACCTTGTGTTAACTAAAATGTGGTGCTGCAGCTGAAAAGGCTGTTGTGGTCTCTGGGGGTTGGTTTTGTGCCTGGAATAGTTTTTTTGTGGAATAATTAGTGGAGCTCTGACATTACCCCATGAATTGTGGGAGAGCAGAGCCACCGTAGCTGTGAAAGGGCTGCAAACTTTATTTCTAGAAAGTGGTGTTTGAATTTGTCATCTCAGCTCGGGAGGTGATGAGGAAGTGGTCAGAAGTGATCTGTGTGTGCTTGAGGAGGTGACAAACTCCCTTGTGTGAAGAGACTTCCTTGCTGTGGTGATTTAAGCAGGTACAGCTGGATAGTCTCAGCCAACACCTGTGTGTGCAGGGCACCAGCCAGCCCTGGGGTAGCTCATTAGGTGGTGGCACTGATTAGGTTATGATAGAGTGTTGGGACTACAGATTTAAATATTCAAGTGGTGATTATTAATTGTCAATGCATACTGGAATTCTGGGAATGCAAAGGTTATGTGCAGTGATGTCTTTAGTTTAGCCAACTAATTGGTCAATAAAAAGATACATTTCTCTATTTAAATGCTTTTTTTTCCTTCTTAAACTGAAATAGTAGACTATAGCCCTTGCTGCACAATTTATTTTGCTTTGAGATTTGAGGTTGTTTGCCTGAGTTTGATCTAAACAAGATCTTGGATGTCTAGGAGCTTATTTGCTCCCTTAAATTATTTAGTTGGATTACATACACCAAATCTACTTCACTTGGGCTTTGGCCAATTGCCATTTGGCTCAGCAGGAGATCTGGATAACTAATAATACTCTGGGGTTTTAGGCACAGCCCTCAGCCTTGGAAAGTAAAGCTCCACCTGATGAAACAAGTTCATCTTACTTAAACAGGTAGAAGGAGCTCCAGTTTTATCTCAGTTTTGGAGTCTGTAGTGTCAAAGCTTGAATCATGTCATAATTTCCCCAGCATTTGCTTGAAGTGTGTAACCATTGTCTGCTCTTTCTGATTGATCCATTCCCTGTGCTGACACCTGATGAACCAGGACAGAGCTCTAAGGGCTGCTTCCTGAGGGCTCTGGGGTGAACCTCAGCTTGCACATCTCTGCTCCTTCCTCTCTTCCATAGCACAAACAAGAGCACTGGGTGGAAAAAGTTTATGGGTAAAGATGACAGAGGTCAGCTGGTCATAGGCAAACCAGACTTAGGGAAGATTAGCTCCTTGCCAGTTAAAGACAGTAGAGCAGTGAGAGAGAAAGAGAAAGAAAATTGCCCCAGCCCTTCTTCCCAGGCTCAGCTTAACTCCCTCAGTCCTGGCTTCTATATCCTCCTCCCCAAGAGGCACAGGGTGAATGTGATTGTCTGAGTTGTTACATTATATACTAAGAGAATTATGTAATATCCTAAAAGGGCAATATTTTTTATAAATCCAGTTGGGCTGCTTTTGGACATAGTTTTTTAAGTGAATGTGGTTTTTATTTTTTCTGATTTGAGTTCTTTCTGCTTGTTCATAGGGTCTCTTTGGCAATTTTGGCCACTAGAGTGGTGTTTGTGTTGGCCTTGGACAGGGGTTGCTTAAGGCAGAAGAGTGGGAGAGACAAATGAAGGGAATCTGCCATAGGAGCAGATTCATGGACAGAAACTGTCCATCCCCAACTGCAGCTTCTGGGGGAGTGCAAGCCACATGGTGGCTGCTAAGAACACTTTTTTTCTCTGAATAATTCCTTCTAGCTGTAAGCACCTAATGATTTGTCCAGCTCAGAATGAAGGTGACCATGGACAGAAGGTGCTCAGCTATCATAGTTACAAATTTGAGCTTAATGCAAAGCACATGGTGGAGCAAACCCTGTTCTAGAGGAGGAGCACAGCAGAGCCTGTTCAGACAGTGCTTATAGGGAATAACATGCACATGGCCTGCAATGCATCATAGTTTGACAGCAGTTAGAATCTGCAGCTGAATTTTCCCAAATTTTTTTCTTTTTTGTTACAGCTCCTTTCATAGTCCTTATGTTCAGCTGCACCTTTCTGTATTGTAAATAAGTCTAACAACTGACTAGCAGCTATTAGTGTTGGGAAAAACATCACTGAAAGCAGCTGTCCATGGTGTGGGTTGCTCACTGAGGGCTCCTGAGACCACTAAAAATACACAGGGTCACCAGAGAATTGCTTTAATGCATGTGCTAATAAATGAGTGCAGGGTTTGTGTTGCTATATAAAGTGATGCTTAATTTGAAACTTCATTTTCCATAATTTCTTTCTTTGTGGAAATAATCATGTGTAACAGTCAATGGGCTGTGGGTGATTTGCTTGGGTAAAATACCACTATTCATCAATTGGTCCAATGGCATGTTCATTAAGTTAAAAACAAGATTTAGGCATCTGAGCACAACTTGATGATTTGATTTCAGAATTATCTTTTTAACAGCAATGAGACAGTTTTATCCCCATTTACATTCATAGCAGAGTTGAAACCTGTCAATAACAAATGATATCATTTAGAGCCTGAAAAGAAATCTTCCCCCAGCTTAGGACATTCAAGCACTAAGCTGAAGGCCTTAGTAATGTAGAGTGAGGTTGAAAGGAGCATATTATTTTAAAGGCAGTTTTTTTGGTGGTATAGAAGCAAGAAGCTTGATTTCATCCCATTTGTATGATGCTGCTCAGACTTTTCACCTGGAGCTGTGCTTTTGGGGTCTGGATCTCTTCTCTGTGCATGACAGTCACTGGTGTTTCATGAAAGCTGATCTCAGCCACTTCATATATCCAATAACCTTTCTTACCAAACATTTCAGCAGCTGAGGTGTAGAGGGAGCTTTAAGTGATGAAATGTCATTAAGACTGATATAAAAATGCTTTGGTTTAGTCTCATTTTCTTCTTAAAATGTGCTTGCTCTGTCTCTGTATATGGGTGGTCTTGTTTGCCAGTTGGCTTGTTGATTTTGCCTAAAATTCTTATGTTAGTCCTGGTTTATATTAACTAAATATGTATTTAGAATGATTGCTTTGCCTATAGGTTAACAGCTGAATCCAGATTTGAAACTACAGAAGAAGATAAGAGAGAAACTAAAATCCCAACAGAGAAGAAAACACAGAAGAAGAAACATTCCACATTGTATGTATCTTCTAAGGCAAGTTCTGAAACTCAGTGTGCTCAGCAATAAATCACTTCTGCAAGGAACCTGGGCACTTTGGGGTCCTGCTTCAGCAGGAGCTGCTGAGTGAACTCTGTCTCACATCAGTGCACAGATTGCTAACCTGAATATTGATCTGCCTGCTGGTATGAAGGGTGGGATTGCCTGGCAGAGCTGCACTTTTGGTAACTTCCCTAAGGGCACCTCCTGTGTTCCCTGCACTTGACCTGAGGTGTGGCCTGTTCTCCACTCTTGGCAGTCTCTAAACACATTAATTGCTCTTTCTTTGAAGCATGGGGCTGTCGTGGAGGAGAAGTTCTGGTTAACAGAACCGGTTACATGCTAAGACAGGCAAGACAGTATTGATGGAGAACTCACTTAAGTGATGTGCTCCTAAATTTCTTCCAGTTTCTAGATTCAGAATTCTTAATATTTTTCCTCCTAATGTATAACTTTGAACTTTCAGGCCGACCTATTTGCAAAAGTGCAGGTGAATCACTGTGTGTTTTGTTGGTCAGTGTTTGAAACTCTATGGATTCTTGTATTTTTACTATTAATTAAAATAAAGGTTTATTTCTTTCTTTATACAATGTAGCCTGTATTGTATTTGAGAAGAAACATGTATCCATTTTTTCAAATGAAGGTGATGTCTTTTGTAGAACTTTTTGTTAAAAAAAAAAAAGTACCTCTCAATAAATAATAAGAAAGTGTAATGCTGTGTGTTGTTTTTGGGAGATAATTCTTTAACTTCCTGAAGTTCATGCAGAATAATTCTGAGAACTTTTAAGATAAATCTATTAATTCTTGGAGTATTTGTATGGAAGTTGGATTACTTCATTTGAGTCATGATACTACAGGTTAATGTCCCTCTGGTGAATGGATTGGCTAGTTTCTAAGTGAAAGACTCAGTAGTTAAGGTGAAAGTTCTTTAAGACTTTCTTAAAATCCATCATGGAAAAGAATACACTGGGGAGCAGTCTTGCAACCCCCTGGGTTGTTTACAGACAGCCAGGTCTGAAGTAGTGCCTGGCATTTTGTTAACCCTATGCATGTGGGTGGCTTCAGGTCATCAGTTGTTTACTTACCTCTGATCACAGCAGAAGTGACTACAAAGGTGGGAATGTCACCTTAAATGACCAAGTCTTCTCCCTTTCCAGGCAGCTGCATCTCATTATCAGAGCATTTCTGCAGAGTTCTGTTCAGCACAGCCCAGTGGCTGCTACTTTTTTTGAACAAAATACTCAGGAGATCTGTGTGTCATAGAATCAGACTGTGTCCCTTCACTAATATAAGAAGTTTGCTGTGCAGCTCAGTTTTTCAGTCTGTTGTTAATGAAGCTACATAAACTGAGACTATCTTCTTTTACTAAGGTATTCTTACTGACAGTAAATGCATAGCCATGAGATAGTTCCTGCTCTTCTTGACTTTACAAATCCAGGGTTTTATGCTACAAAATGCTAGAAAAAAATCCTGTTTTAAGCAAATGATGAAAGCTATGTTTGTTTACTGTCACTACTGTGAGACACAAATAATATAAAACAACTGAGGTAAGTAATTGTTCTACTTAGAGGAAAACCTTTAGTAAGTTGACATTGGATAATGTACTTTAAATGGCAGTGCTGAGCTGTAGATTGTCTAATAAGACAGTTAATTATATGTTATGTTAATTGTGTGTTGATTTGTTATAGTTAACTATATGTTGAGTTACTGGGCATGTGGCATTTCTAAAATTTTTTATAGGTTGAAATAACTTGTTAATTTATGTGACAAAACAAAACTGTGATGTCATTTGAACAAACAAATGAAACTGATTAGGATTATCTAATTTCCCCCAGGCTTTGCTTTACAGTCTCTGCTGCTGGAGTCCTCCCGGACAGTACAACCTTTATCATCTTATGCAATGTATTTGTGCTTACACAAAAGGAGACACAAAAAGCACGAATCCATGTTTGAGGGCAGGTTAGAAAGGCAGAGTTTTTAAGATGTAGTGTCCTGTCAAGTCCAACCTGTCCAGCCTGGCGTTGGTGTGTCCAGCGCTGCAGCCCAGGCTGGTGCCACACTGTCCTGGCCTGCCTTTGGTCCCTCTGTGCTTCTGCCTTCACAGCTGGCGTGGGGCAGGAGCAACACCCAGCTCGGGATTCCCCTCCCCCATGACACTGGGGCAGAGTATCTTGAGTTGAGAAAGAGGAAGGAAGCTCTGAGAGGCAGCAGATCTGCCGGAGCCCTCGCAGCCGCCGGTGCAGGTCCCGGGGCTGGGCCTGCCGCGCTTCCGGGGTCTGCGCGTGTCCCTGCGCCTGCATCCCCCCCAAACCCGAGCCCTGCATCCCCCAAACCCTGCGCCCTGCATCCCCCAGCTCTGCATCCCCCAAACCCTGCGCCCTGCATCCCCCAGCCCTGCGCCCTGCATCCCCCAGCTCTGCATCCCCCAACCCAGTGCCCTGCATCCCCGAATCCTGAGCTCTGCATCCCCAGCCCTGCATCCCCAAATCCTGAGCTCTACATCCCCCCAACCCTGAGCCCTGCATCCCCAGCTCTGCATCCCCCAACCCTGAGCACTGCATCCTCAGCTCTGCATCCCCAAATCCTGAGCTCTGCATCCCCCAGCCCTGCCCTCTGCATCCCCCAGTCCTGGCTCCAGGTTGGGCATCCTCGGAGCACCGACCTGCTCATGGCCAGCTGGCACAGCACAGACAAGAATGGCGTGGGTGAGTAGCTCAGGGAGCTGCTGTTGGAGCACTGTCTTTGTCTTCTGAGCAGGATGTGGGCAGGTTTCTCTGTGGTGTGATGGGTTAACGCCGTCCTCTTTACCAGCATGGATTAATTGAAAAGATCAACTTTGTACAAAAATTCAAACAGAATGGTGTGAAGTGCACCTGAGTCAGCTTTCCCATTTCACAGTAATGCAGCTTCTCCCACCTTGCTGTGCTAGGAGCAGACTGAATAAATAACAGGTTGTAAACTTCCCCAGAAGTTATGGAGAACAAATGTAAGCAAAGAGGAATCCTATAGATGCTTCTGCAAGATTGGCACTTATGGTCAGTGTTACATACCTATATTTGAGTTTGTAAGTTGTACTCTTTAGTAGGAAAATAATCTTAAAATGGATGTTAACTTGTATGAAGAACTGAATTGCTGTTGAAAAAAAGCCTTAAACAAGTAGGAATCAAAGCTAAAGTGCTGGAAAGATGCATGGTACTACTTAGTTATTAACCTAAATGCTTCTAAAATACATTTTTTATTTTAAGTAGGCCATATTTTTAGTGATATACATTAAAAACCCAACTGGCTTAATGAAATAAAATGTAACAACAAGAAATTAATAAGAGGAATATAACAAGTTGTTTAACATCAGTAGCAGAATTGCAAAATGGAAGTAGCCTGTTCTGGTGGCAGTTTACATTACAAAATAAACGGTGTCAGTATTTTCTGTTTCAATTTTAAAAATAGTAGAAAGCACTGAGTTTTTGCAGTAGTCTGTATGGTACTTGAAAGGTACAACAAACCTCACACAGCAAAAACCATCTTTAAAAACTAGTGACTGTCCAGTGATGTTTGTTTTCATGTCCAAAGCAATGCAATTTACTCTAGAGTAGGTCACTGAGAAGAACTGATGCTGCAGATCTGCTGCTATTTCCTTTCCCCTCTGCTTTGCTCCCCTGCTGCTCTCTCTGTGAGCCCAGAGTTTGGTGTAAAAGACAATCTGAGCATGCTGTGTCCTGCAGTGGTGAGCGTGCTGGCCACAATCCATTTCCTGGGTTAGAGACAGGTTTTCTACTTAAACACCTTACAAAGCTCTTTATATTTGTATGTAAAGATCCCAGTTATGTCTGTGGTTTAGTGTGTCACAAAGCAAAATAAACAACAACCAAATGGACTTCCCAACGATATTAGAATGGTGATGTAAGTGGGCATACCTAAGGTAGGTTTTCTTCAGTAAGAGCATTCTGTCCCTGTTTTTGCACAATTACTTGAATTTAATGTATGAGTACAAATTCAACAATCTTTAGCTTATACCCAGAAGTTCCTTTCCTTAGCCAAACTCTTGGCTCACATTTTATTTTACTCTGTCTTGGAACAGAACTTCTTTCATTATATACATTAGTGAGAAAAATGAGGGACTCTTGCACCCAGAATAGTTAAAACAATTAAACAAACCCAAACAAGCATATACCACCATCACTGGCATTCCTGTCCCATAAATTAAAGAAATCTATAATCTTAGAAATTGGCAAGAAAATAGTGTGATTGCCAAATTTTAAGCAAATGAAACTCATGGAATAGTGACCATTGACAATGGTCACAAAGAGGTTTTTGAATTTACAGTCTGGTGTTAGCATGCCTCCTGTGTCTGAGGGAAATAAGAAAAATGGGCAAACTGAGTCTACTGAGTCATAAATTCTGTGAAAGTTGATGAGCTTTTTGAATAATACACACTGAAAGATTTTTGAGCATACAGGGCTATTTTGTCTTCTGTGTTTTTGAAAGTCTTTGGGTTTAAGTCTGATTACAAACCTCACGTTGAATTTTCAAGTCTCTTATTAGAAGTTTGCCTGATGCTTTCAGTTTCTGCTGATGAGCAGAGTTTCAGATTGAGAATATTTGGTTTATCACACTTTGGATGAGCAGAATATGCTGCAGGGTGGATCTGGAAGACCACACCATCCCTTGGTTATGGTAGATTGCAGCCTGTTTTACTTAACTAAATGGAGTAGTCCAGGTAGCAGATACTCAGTTTTGTACTAGGAAAGTACAATCCTGGTTTTACTCATTAAACCTGTTCTTAGTCTTGCAGCATTCCCAGCATAAATTTGTGTTATTCCTATGGACAGGACAGGATGCAATATTCATGGCAGGCTGGTGGCTTTGAGTGGCAGTTTTCTGATGGAAAGTCTTTGCCATCTTCTCAGACTCTGAGCAAAGTGACAAACTGGTGAAATACTATGTTGACATATTTAAACTCAAGCATCAGATTTACTCCTGTTCTGCTGAATCTGAAAATGCATGTTTGTCCTTTTGAAGCAAAATTATGGGAAGGAGTGGGTGTAGGAAAGCACATGCTCAGCCTAAGTGCACATGGCTGAGACTGGCTTATCTGATTTTATCAACTGCAATCCTCTGAAATTATTCTACATCTCTGAAATCTGAGTAGATCGAGGTGTAAGGGAGCAGAGCTTTGTTCAGGGCAGGTTTCCTCCATGAAATGCACTCTCTGAACCCAACAAACTGTTCCAGCTCCTTGGGAAACAGTAAAAGCTGGGGAAATAATATTCTTATCCATGGTCCTTCATGAAAAGGAAAAATCACAGCTAAATACTATGGTCTTCATGAAGAGTTCTAAGAAAAATGGCTGTGCTACAATTTTATAAGGGAAGGTAAAGAGTCAGTGGCAATATTTTTATTTGACTAGTTGGGTATGTTAGAGTTTCCTGGTTCTTGTAATCCATCCTAGTTTTATCGAGTTTAAGAAGGAAAATAAGTAGCTGAATTCCTTGCTGAATAATTTCACCCTGTTCTTGTGGGAAGAAAATGGTACCAGAACACCAAGAACTGATCTTTTATGGCTACTTGACTACTCATAAAAGTGGAGCTGCATATTTTAAAAAATAAAGCAGGGTTCTTGCTGAGCCTATTAATTAGCAATTGTTCGAATATGCAGAACATATATGAGTTATTGCATCAAAATCATACCAAATTGTCCTTTTGTTGAGGTAAAGTGAAATTAGAATTTTAGGTTTTATTAATATTCTGTGTAAGAGTGGAGAAGTAGCCAAGGAAAACAACTTGGAAACATGGCTTGTTACAGGAAGGTGAGTCTCAAAATGAAACATGTAGTGCTTGTATTTTTTATAAGGAGCAGGACAGGGACTGCTTGTGAAGGAAGACAGCAAAGACACATTTTTTTGGCTAATAAATGGCTTCAGTGTTGCAATTTGTGGGATTTTCCTCATTTATCATTCCCATTTTGCAGTAGCTTACAGGCTAATCAGATAAATAGCAAGAATATGGGGCTTTAACCTTGAGGAAATGCATCTTCTTGAGGAAAGGGTTCTGTTACCTGGGATTTTGGGACTCTCTGGAGTGTTTTGTGTATGAAAACCCTCTAACAAGGTCCACAGTATGAGGCTGGGTTGTTGTTTTTTCTGCTGGCCATTTTCTAATTTGAGGAGGACATGTAATTTAAGTTAGAGAAGGTTTTCTGTGTCCACAGCCATCTGTACAAGAGTGTGCTCACATATTTATCCAGTGTGTGTGTCAGACCCAGCAGCTCTGGCTGGATGGGGAGGAGTTGGATGGAACCGAGGGATTTTCTTCACCCCTCGTTTTTCCTGCTGAGATGGACACTGGTGATCCACACTGGTGGATGTCCTTGCCCAAGCTCTGGGTGTGATGTGACAGCAAAGCCACCCAGCAGCTGCTGAGCTCACCGTGTTTGGAGCACGTTTGCTTGGCTGGCAGGGAAGGATCCTTTGGGACTCCTCAGGGATGTGGGGGAACTTTCCTGAGCCCACCTGGGGTCAGTGTGGAAGGCTGGCTCTGCCAGCAGCTGACCTGGCATTTCCACTTGCTCCCTGGGGAATATTGATGGTGTGGTGTGCTCCAGAGGGAGCTGAGGATCTCAGGGTTGGCCCTGGGCTCTTTGTTTGTTTGTCAAATTAGCACAGAGGGTATGCTGAGCTCTAAAGGCATGGTTTTCCTTCTTTGCTCGTTCAGAGGAAAGTCTTCCAAGTGTGTTGTCAGTGAACTGTAAAGTCTGCTGTAAAATCAGAGTTTCTGGGCATTCTCTGTGCCATGCTGGGAGAATCCTGCAGCATCTGTGTGCAGATCCACTGCTGCTGGGGACACCTCAGCCTGGGGCTGGGGAGAGCATCTGCCATCCACATCTCTCCCTGTAATCTTATTTTCATGACTTCAGCAGCTCCTGAGGTCAGTCATTGCTGTTAGGATTTAGAGTGGGGGTCACTCCTGCACCTGAAGGATGCTGGCTCATTTTCTATTTATGATTGGGATGCAGGGTGCCAGGGAGAGGAGTAGTAGGGAACTTCTTCAGAGTGATTTGAAAGGTCTTTTATTTTTACTCACTGGAGAATTTGTTTTTTAAAAAGCTGACAACCCATTGTGAGTATCCCACCAAAAAAACCTTGAACTTCACATGGGGTTTTCATATATTATTTTTGAAGATAATGAGTTAAACATGTTTGTGCACACAACAACCCTGAGAATCTCAGAAGAGGGTGGAGGAAAGGGAACCCTGCTTTTGGCTGCTGAACTCTGAGGTGACACTCACAAATACAGGAGGGCCTCAGTTTGAAAGGGAGATGACATCACTTACAGCTGACAGAAAACATAAGTGGACATAATGGTCAAATATTTTTTCACAATTAATAATTAAAAGGAAAGCAGATGTGATGCTCAAGCTGTGTTGCTGTAGATAAGAGCTGTGGATGTAGTTGCTGGTGTTGGGTTATTTGTTACAGTTTTTGCAAGCTGGTTTGGGATGTGGTTTATCATAAAATGCGTAGATAGGTCTATAGCCCAAAACTTTCTACAGGGATTTTTTTAAACTCATCCTACCAAACTATCCAAGTTCTACAGTAAGATATCTCTTGTTGAGTTTCCACTTACTCATTTAGAAATATCTAAGCTGATAGAGCCACTTCCTTTGTCAGTTTGTTGCTGCACCTTTCAGTGTGTTCAGGGCTGTTAATGAAGTTTTAAGAGAGCAAAACTGAAATGCAGTGTAAATATATGACTCAGTAATTTGCATCTATATTTTGAGACAGCTACAACTAAGTAGAGCAGTGATATTTTGAAGAGTAAAGTATTTACTGGTCAACATTAATCTTGATCTCCATGGACTTTTCAGGAAGACAGTACAAGAGCATGGGAACACACCACATCCCCCCAGCTCCCAAACACTCCAGGGAAATGTATCTTGAAATGTCATAACAATTGTGTGTTGGGCTAAGGCAGTTCTGAGGAAATGTTTTCAACATTCTTTTGAACAAATGGCTGAATCTGAGCAGCAGAGCCTCACTTTAAAGTTATACTTATTTTACTCCTCCCCATATGTTGAATGATTCAAGCCTTGCTCTCCCCACTCAGGAGAAGGAGCTGCTGGGACTCACTTTATGTCAACAAAAACAAGAATTTATTCTTGGTCCAGTAAGCCTCTTCAATCTGAAATTCCTTCTAATTTCTGTTCCAGAAATATAACAAATAAAATGATGCCAAAAGAAACAAGAAACATGGTTAATGGAATACTTGTAAAGTGAAGAGGACAAATCTATTTAGCTCTACACTCCCACTTCAGGCATTTTCCTGGAAGGCAATTTATTTTGAGACTTTAATAATTTAAGTAAAATAAATAAAATATTTAAATAAAATGCATCATTATACATGTTTGACTAGCAAAGATGAATATCCTGCTTTAGAAACCTGGAGAGGGGAGCAAAAGGAATGCAGGAAGATGCTGAAGGTAAAACTCTGCTTTATAGATCAGCTTTCCCTCATCCAAAATCCTTCAGGTTTGGTTGCTGTGTGTGGCTGGATGGGGACATTGCCAGCAGCCAAGGCTCTGCTGACCAACACCCTCAGCTGTTCCCACCTGCACAGTGAGATTGGGCTTCCAGCTGTTTGTATTTTAGCCAGTTCCCCCTGTGTGACTGTAGCTTCAATAATCACTTCTGCTGTAATGCTGTTGTAGAAATTTGTAAGCAAGCCCATGAAAAAAAAAAAATTACAGAGTTATGGTTGCTGTAGGAACCCACATCCTGTAGCCCTGGAACACAACTGGTGAAGAGCTCATTTTCTTGACTCCTCTGTGAAATGCTGGTGTTTTTTAACCACATGCAGATAAGTTTCTGATTAGAACACTTTCAAAATCCACTGCTCCTGTATTCTTTTCAGAGTCATACAGAGAATACAGAAAATTGTGAAACTTGGTTCTGTTTCATGAAACACAATTTCACATTAAATTAAAGCATCTAAACCAAAAAAAGAATTTAGTAAATTCTGTTTTCACAGGCATCTCTCTGACCTTTCATACCAGTGTAGCCATAAATTTCTGTAAACTGCTTAAATCCTTTAGGCCAGTAGACAAACAATTCCCAGCACTGTGGCTGTGTATTTATCAAAGACCTACATTTAAGCAGGGTTCCTAAATCCTGTGCAGAACAGAGCTGATCAATAGCTGGTGTCCCTGAGCTTGCTGAGTTTTCTGTGGGGCTCATTTGCTTGATTTTTGCTTTCAGTGCTTGCCCTTTTCACCACCTTTCCATTCTCACCAGAAAAGAAATTATTTAATGCTGACAAATGGAGCCTCTTGATAGAATTATAGTTCTGTTTGTCTAGCCTAGTGTATTGATCCCAGTGTCCAAACCTTGATAACCACATGTGGTTTTTAGTTTCACTGTGTGTGGCTGCATTGAAAAATATTGTTTTCATCCTCCAATTTTCCAGCTATATACAATTTCAAAGGCACAGGGGTACCACAGCTGTCTCTACAGATTGGTGATGTGGTCCATATCCTGGAGTCCTGTGAAGGTAAGTCACATTTTCCATTTCTTTGTGAAGAACATAATCCTGTCACCTCACAGCAGGTCCCTGTATTAGTAGCTTTCTAATGCCCTTATTTTTTGTGGTGGTGGTGGTGGTGTATTTGAGGAAGAACCTAATCTTTTCTGAAGAGCCAAAATTAGATGTATTACAGTACATGTGGTTTTTTGGGATGCCTTTACCAAATGAGGAAGTCATCAAGGTGAATGTAGAATTTGTGAAGTTTATTCCAGCTTGTGATATACCTTGGGAAAGTTACATTAAAATTGATTTAAGATTTAAAGGAGTACTTTTGCCTCTAAACTAAATATTTCTTGCTAGGAGATATTAAGAACACTAATCATCCTATTGTATAATGAGGAAACCCAGTTAAAGAAATCTGAGTGTCAGCACGATAGAAACACTTCTGAAAGCAAATCAACTTATTGGACATGTTAAGCAGCAAAAGTGCAAGTCAAGTCATGCATGATGGGCACTCAGAACTTCATGTAGGTCTGACAGAGATACTGAGGTTCCCATTAGTATAAAGCAAGGAGAGTGGAGTCACTGTTACTAACTCAGCAGTTAGGTACCTGCAAATGTCACTGTAGGAGTGATTTATTTTTGATTTGCAGTGATGCTTTTGACTAGGTCAAGAGTTTTTTAAAAAATTACAAATTGCTTAAAGCTTTGAAAAATAAATTGTAAAATTATCTTCTTCAGGCTACTACTGTTGATAGAACATGTGCCTTACTAAGTGCAGTATTTAAAGAGAGAGCAATTGCTGCACTGCACAGGGGCAGAGCCAGCTCAGTGTTGAGACTCCTGGTGTGTTGTGGTCACAGGGCTGCAAACACTTTGAAGCTGTTTGAGCCCAGCCCACAGAGTTCTAGGTGGTTTTGTCCAGAAACAACAAAGGATTTGAGGGAGGAGCACCTGAGAAACCATGTTTGCAATGTACTGTAGCACAAAAACATAATTATTTCTCTTCTGTTTGTAAGATTAAGTCAGTATCTTTAGGCATCAGTGAAAGCATAGATGCCACTCAGCAGTCAACAGAGTCACAGTGATTCCTGTCCTCTCCTAACAAAAGTAATTCTTTAAGCCTCCATTCAAACATTTTGGCTAAGAACAAAACACACAAACCTCCTCATCCCCCTGTATTGTCTGTTAGTTGCAGAAATAGCATTTCAGGCTTTGGATTCCTGGGATCCATTTGTTGTCAGCCCAGCCTAGTGAGTGGAGTGCAGATCTCATGGGGTTATTTTTTATCTGAAAGCTTTTCTGAATCCCCTGCCCTGGATATGCTCTGTCATGCCTTGCTTTATGAAATATGTTTGTCAATGAAGAAGTGGAATCCTTCTCATTGTGTGAGTGAAGTTCATCTTTTATCAGTTATCTTCAAAATATGCTGCCAGCTGCAGCTGGTGAGTAACCAATGGTGACAGGATTGTTCCTGTGCTCCTTTATGTCCTGTTTTAGTTGGTGTTGCATGCACAAAATTTATGCACAGGACATATATGTTCTGTCACAGCAAATGGGATGAAACCAATTTAACACACTTAGTTGTAAATTGAGACTATGTGCAAATAATTCTGTTTTAGCAGTAAGATGAAATTTTATTGCTGATGAAGCACTGAGGAAAAAAAATCCCACTGCAGAAAAACCTAAAAAAAAAAAAAAAAATCTCTCCTGAGTCTTTCTTTGAGGTCAGCAATCATCCTGTAACTTTTAGCATCACTTTTGATATTGTGCTGTTTGGCATTTATTTTTATTATTTTATGCTTTGCTTGCATGGCTGCAATACCATGAGAGAAAGGATGATAGCAAAGAGATCACATCTGCTCATGAAAATACCATTAGAACATGTATGCTTTTGGTCATAAATCCTTTCTGTGGGATGAAAAATGTAGTATTGACAGAGTTAAACATTGTTGCTGTGCAGGTGGTTTTCTATGATGGAATGTATGCACAGTGGATGTGGCCTCTGATTTTGTTTAGTAAGAACTCTGATTTTTATGTTTATTTATTTATTTATTTATTTATTTATTTATTTATTAAGACTTAACTTTGGAATAGATGGAACAAAGGCTGTTTTAGTTTTTAACTTGCCACTGCTGCAGTTTTGCACTCCTGTCTTTCAGAAGGGCTTTCTAGTTACAAATGGAGCAGGAGCCAATAATAGCCCTGAGTTTTTTTGACATTTCAATTTGAATTTTCACCAGGAAGCTGCTTATTATGATTGGGTCCAACAACAGTAGTTTCTCATGGCACAAAAATGGCTCACCCTTACCACATTGGAGAAAATTGGATCTGTAACAATCATGTGCTGTACTGTCAGTGCCCCATGGGCTACCCAGGACTGTGGGGGATTGTGGCTAACATAGATATTTAAGGGCGTGCACATATTACTTTGCAGAACAAATATCTTATTCTACCTTTTTAATGTGAGCATGGGGTGCTAAATTCTGTGTACAATTATCTGTATTTACTGTGTAAGGCTTGAAAGCAGACAATATAATCATATTTGATAATATGCAAGTCATCCTTGATATAATCCCTGCTACACTTTCAGCTATGCATGCTTGAAGTCACTGTTGATTTTTATAAATACACCATGCTAGGTATTTTTTATGTGAAATAAACCCCATGACTTTATTGTGTGCTATGTAATGCATGTTTTTTTCTCACACCAAGTAATCTTTCTTCCTTTTAGGTTGGTACAAGGGTTACCTAGTGAGGTACAAAGGAGCAGAGGTAAGATCACGTTGTCTGTTCCTATGGGATTGTTTTTAAGGGCTCAGCCCATGAAGTGGATTTTGAGAATCTCTGCCTAGATGGTCCTGATCTCTCTCTTCTGGTCTCTCAAGCTCTTTCCACTCTTTCCTTCCAAGATGAATAAAATGATCAGCATTCATCCTGGGCAGTGTTGGTAAATAGAAGTGAGGACTGGGAAAAGCAGATCAATGAAGAAGAAAAATGACTGTGCCTTCAGGTTAACAACTGTTGAAGCCACCATTTGAATTGAATTTGGAATCAATTTGCTGCTAGATATGCTTGTTCCTGTACTTTTCCCAAGGATTCTTTAGGTTACAATATAAGCAACTTGTATGAGGCTTAAGTTCTCAAATATCTATAATGTACAAAAATCATATGAATTTTTATAAAGTCAGTATTCTTAGACCTGAAAATGGAAAGTCACAGAGGAAAAGTTTTTACCCTGGGTATGATGAATCCTGAGTTAAGTAGCAAGAAAATTACTTCTTACTTTCAATTGCACTTTTCTAGAAGAAAAGCATCTTTGTTTGTATCTTCTTCTTGGTATAAGATTTTCTAGGGAAGAGCAATGTATTAAATTTAAATGTATTAAAACACTACACCTGTGTTTTAATTACTTTGACATTGCTTTTGACTGAAAATGTTATTGCCATTTATTCTACATAACATTTCTATTTTTATCAATTAAAATTTAGCCTAAAACTAAAAAGGAAAAATATTTACCAGAACTAACCACTTCCTTATAACTAATTCTTAATTAATTCCTAATATTGCTAAAGGGCTTCAAGATCACCATGCATAACATGCTTTAAGAAGTATAATTAATTTTATGTACTAAGATATCACTAAATTTACCATTACTAGGACCTTTTTCTTTTACTTTCCTTCTTCATGGACTTTTTTGAACTTTAATCTTAATGAAAAAAATGTGGAAGTGATAAGAAATGATTATGTTTTGATTAAGATCCAGTGCTTAAAAGAAAATGGTTATAAAAGCCACAATGTAATTCAGAGAAAGGCTTTGTAAAGTAGCACATTTGTTATTGAATTATTGTGGTACTTGAAGTACCATATGTGAGTTATTGAATAGAGAAAAATCCAGGAAGGATCTGGTTAATTACCAAGGTGAGATTTGCCAGCTCAGGGGAGGATTGTCATGGGCAGATTGTCAAACATTCCTTTAGGATGACTTGAGACATTTCAGCTTTTGTAGAGCAAAGACAGTCACATTAGAACTTTTTGTCTGGTGACCATTTATTTTCTACAGAGGTCAGTTAAAATAGATGTGAGATGATGCACAGACACAGCATTTCTTTACTGAATTTAAATTGTTTTTAATTTATTTTATTATTTTAGTATTTTATTAATTGTATTTAATTGAATTATTTTCTGGTGTGTGAAATGGTATTTCTTAGGAAGAAAGATGCTTATGCATTCTACATTTGAAGAGAAACTTTTATTTGTCTGTGAAATAGAAATGCATCCCTCTAGGCATAAAACCTACTAACCAGGAGTTAGTTTAGGTATTGCAGTTTGTCACTGCAGTTTATGCTCACAGTCATGGTTGTTACCTGAATGTTTTTGGAGACTAAGTGTGGATTTATAATTCTTTTCTCCTTCATCAGGGAATATTTCCTAAATCCTTCATCCACATCAAGGAAGCTGCTGCTGAAAAGAAAAGGTATTGAATTTATCTGTTTTATTGCATTATTGAGGTTGTCTGCTGAAGAATGAGTTTTAAGGCATTTATGTACCTCACCCACAGCAAGTATAATAAATACAGACCCATGAAACACAGACACTCTTTGTGATCCTTCCTTCTCTTTCCTAGACATACAGAAAATGTCATACCTTCTGAGATTCCCTTAGTCCAAGAAGTTACCACCACTCTCTGGGAATGGGGAAGCATCTGGAAGCAGCTCTATGTGGTAGGATATTTCACATGCAGCTTGTTGCCTGTCAGTCCTGTTCATTGTTCATGCACACTGGGGCCTTGTTCAAATTAGAGTCTCTTCCTACATCCAGGGCAGGGTCTGGGTGGATTTAAGAAATTGCTTTCTCACTGCTAAGATTTTCTTCAGTGGCTTTAAATGTGAGTTTAAATCTAGTCCAGCCATCAGTCTTGGACTGGATGATCTTGAAGGTCTCTTCCAGCCTGGATGGTTCTGTAAAGGGAAAGTTAACATTGCTGAGGAGTGGTGTAACTTCATGCCTGTTGTTTCACCCTTGAGTATCCTGTGCATGATAAATTCTTTGTAATTTTGATTTGTTGCTTTGAAAAGTTTCCAGATAGGAATATAAAGGTAACTGGGATGTATTTGAAAAAGATTCATGTTGCTTTTGGATTGCTAGAACACAAGTTGTTCAAGGGTTACTGGGAGCAAGTAGTTATTAATAATTAGCCATTTCAAAAATTGTGCTGGCTGTTCCAGGATCCCAGCCACTGGATTTTTAATTTGTCTCTGTTGGGGCAAAGGCATCTTGAATGTGCTGCAGTTTTCTGAAACCTGTCACTTTTTAGTCTTCTTGATCAAGCCAGCAATGAAAACCCTGCTTTATCTTCAGTGAATGACACTAGAGCTGCTTTAGTGATTTTTGTGTATTCTCACATTTTTCTCTTAAATGTGTTAATACCACAATCAAGCGTTGTTGTTCCCATAAGTAGAATAGTTTTTGTAATGTTTTCTCTTGATGATAATTTGTTAAACAATTTTAAAACAACACAATTAAATGGAACAAAAATAACACAATTCCCTATCCTGATACAAAATTTCATCTTATTTCTTTAGGATCACATGGGCTATTCTGTCCTTAAAGATCTGTAGCATGAGACATCACTATTATGCCTACTTCTTGTTCCTGCTTTCATTTAGCATTACCTATGACATGTAGCCTTTAGCTGTCAAGCCCAGTGTTTCAGTTCAGCTCTTAGCCTGAAACTCACAGAGGTTTTTTCTCCCTTAGTCAAACAAGACAGCTCGGTTCCAGCAGGTGCAGTCCATGATGTGTGACCTGATGGAGTGGCGGTCGCAGCTGCTGTCCGGGACCCTGCCCAAGGACGAGCTCAAGGAGCTCAAGCAGAAAGTCACATCCAAAATTGACTATGGTAACAAGTAAGTGGCCTACACTGCTTCTGGAAAGCATGATTTAGTTCAAAGCACAGCAGCAAAGAGATGATGGTCAAGTTTTCATGTTTACAGGCTGGAATTCAGAAGTGTGGCTCACAGAAAATCTTCCTTTTCAGACTTCTCCCTGTGACTCCTGTGCTGATCGTGGATACCACAATGAGGCTTTTCATAGCAAAATGCTTTCTCAAAATATTGATTTATTTCTTAACTATAAATACATGAGCTTGTGAGTTGGGAAGATAAGAGATCAGATAACCAGCCTGTGTGTACATGTATCACCAGCATGCTGGGGGCCCAAAACTCAGCCATCTGTCACAAACATGGCCTGTGTCCAGTAAGGGACCTCAAGAGTGGTGCTGACAGAATGCTCTAGGTCTGCAAACAAACACATCCACACCCAATTCATTAGGGAATTTCCAGGCTGATTTCTGGTTCTGGTAATAGAAGTGAAACTGCCAGGGACAGAATAGTTACTTGACAAAGTGTCTCGTCTGCTCCTTGCTAGCAAAAAGTCACTGCAGCACAACATATTTTTTGGCAAAACTGTGGGTCTGTGTGAGGTTAATGGTGTCCCACCATCTGATAAGGGGGTGGAGGGGAGAGAGAGCTTGGTAAAAAAGTCCTCACAGTATTGTTTTTAAAGGCATTAGAATCTGCTTATAAACTGTGTTTTGCTATTTTAAGTGACTGTGGTTGTTGTGGCCTGAAGGCCTCTGTGCAGCTGAAAGTCTACAATTACATGTGGCTGAACATAAAAAATAACCACAAGGTGTTCTGAAATTCTTAACATGTTCACTGTGATTTGGATGCAAATTTGTAATCAATTGTATTCACACAGAGCACACTGCAGAATCCACATATCCTACTCCACTGTGTGGAGCTGAATGCTCACTCAAAAACAGAATTTATTTGGAAGTTCTCCAATCAAAGAAGCTGAGCTGTGATTAGAGCAACATTAAAATTAATTTGCTTTCAGACTTCTGTTTTGTCACTCGTATATTCTTTCTGTATTATGAGACAGCAAAGTGTTTCCTTGGAAGAGCAGGGTGAAGGGATGTTTAAAATTATTTGGATTGCAAGCTGGAAGTGTTTGTAAGCTCCTGAAAGCGTGGGGTTGAGCTGTGTGGTGTGAAGGAAACTTGCCAAACTGTGGAGAAGGAATAAAGGGGAAATGACAATGGAGGCTGAGGGGTCACTGTGGGAGAGGGGGCAAAAGAGTGGCAGGAAAAAAGGAATGATTGCTATGAGAGCAGGGCAGAAGAGATCCAAGTATTGGGACAGAGAGGTGAGGGAGCAACATAAAAACAGAAGATGACAGAAAGACCCTAAACATATCAATTACAAATGTTGAGTGTTAAAAGCTAAAAGCAATGAAGACTGCAAGAAATTGTTGAACATAATTTTCATCTGTTTTATGTGAGAGGCATTTCAGTGCTTTGGTGACATTCCTAAAAACTCATAAATACTGGACAGCAGCTTAAAAACATCATGGGGTATAGTTAATTTTTTCTTCAGTGAAATACTGTTGCATGTGTTTGAATTTTATAACTTTAAATCTCTAAATGCCTCTTTGTTTATTCCATTTCTAAGCTTTATATAGAAGGAAATAACTCTACCATTATGCTTTTTGTATTTTCACAGAGTACTCGAGCTAGACCTGATAGTTAGAGATGAAGATGGCAATATCTTGGATCCAGATAAAACCAGTGTTATCAGCCTGTTTCATGCACATGAAGAAGCAACTAATAAAATCACAGAGCGAATTAAGGAGGAAATGGTAGGAATGACTGGTAAACTTGATGCTTCCTTTGCTAAAATCCAAAGAAAAACTAGTCTAAGGGTTGAAGGATGGAACCACAAAATTTGGTGGTAACTTTTTCCTCTGACTTAAGAGTAGATCCCCAGCCTTGTGTTATAAATATGGCTAAGCCTCAAATTGAATTGCATTTGTACACTGGATTTGGGCTGTGGGCTGGGCTGAAAGCTCGTGTTTGGAGCTGGTCCTAAATCCATCCCTGAGCTCTTATATAGAAATATGTCTCCACTCCATCCATGGACTGCTCAACAGTCTGAACTGCACAGGGAATAGTCAGACTCTTGGAGCTCAGGCTGAAAGCAGCACTGACCACAACTTGTTTTTACAAGATCTGGTGACTACCCTGGTTGTTTGCTAAGTGGTGCTGCTTGCTACTTAGTCTGATGGAGCTGAAGAATTTAAGCTCACTGAAGAGGAACTAGGGTAAATTCAGAATAATCTTCTAGACACCAGAAGTTCATGTGCCAAAGCAAAGCTGACAAGTGCATAAATTAAATCTTTTAAATGCAAAGCAGGTGACTACACTTCCTTGACCTTTTGCAATATTAAATCTCTGCAGGGATTTGTAAGCCTCTTTGGTTCTTTTCTCCATTTATGAGAAAGAAACTGTAAAAAAGCAAGTAAAACACCAAACAGAAAATAGTTGGTTTGTCATGACACTTCAGTAACACCCATGACAAATCACTGTAAAACACCTTGTAATTAACTGACAATATAAGGAAGATGAAACCTGGGGGTCTGCAATAGACTGTGGTGACTTATTTTAAAAATAGGGACAAACAATGGGTTTAGAAGTGTTAAGAAGCTGCTGCTTGGTAGCTCAGATGGGAGGTAGGTGGAATTCAGGAGCCTGTTTTTGAGTCAGTGGACCTGCTCAGCTGTGTCCTGGTCTCAGCATGTTATTGTCTCCTCTTCAAAGAGTCTGACTTCATTTTGCTGCTGCTCTAGCACTCTGCAGCCCCACTGTGATGTGGATCATAGGCTTCTGCTACAGCCTACTGTGTTCAAAAATAAATTCTTTCAAGCTTGTAGACTTGTCTCTGTGGTGACATCTTGATATTTGCTCTTTTCTTTAAGAGTGGGGAGAATATTTCCCCTTTCCATCATTGCCTGCTGGCTGAAGAACTGGCCTAAGACATGGAAGTCATAGAATAGCACAAGGTGGAAGGGAATTATAATTGCTGAGTCCCACTCCCTGCTCTCATTTTCAGTTTTAACTGTTACATATATAGAAGGTAAAACTGCTTGTAGTATAGCCCCATTTCAATTCATGGATTATTATTAACTGATTTTCCTCCTCCTGAGCAGTCCAAGGATCAACCAGATTATGCATCATACTCCAGAATGTCTTCATCCCCCACCCACAGCCTGTATGTCTTTGTGAGGAACTTTGTGTGCCGGATTGGGGAGGATGCAGAGCTCTTTATGTCCCTGTACGACCCACAGAAGTCAACAATTATAAGGTGAAGCTTCCTCCTCTGACTGCACAAGAGTAGCAAAGGGAACCAGCCAAAATGAAGTAAAATAATTACCAATGTGCTGTAATACTATAATAGTGCAAAGAATATCTAAATAAAAGGAGTGGAACCAAAAGCAAAGGGAAGCATGGACAGATCTTCTTGCTGTCTGCTACTAAAGGATTCTGAGTTTCCAAATATTTTCATAGGTAATTCCTGGATTGAACTTTTCAGAAGTTTGGAAAAGCCTGAGTCCAAATTTTAGAGATTGTTCTAGATGGGCAATATTGTGGTGTTTGGAGTAAAGTGCTAAAAGGGGAAGAGTGGAAAAAGAATTAAATTTATTAATTTCTGGGTAGATTAAGATTCTGTTGAGTATTCCCATCAAACACACTATGACAATGCTAAAGTTGCCTCAAAAAGAAGGTGCCCATTTGTGTTACATTCAAGTTACTCATTTAAAATTTACTATTGATACTTGTAGAGTGTTTTTCTTGTCTTTTTAGTCTGGTATTAGATTTGAATCATCACCACAGACTGTCTGTTATGCAGCTTTTTTAAGGGAGAATTGTTAAATCACTTGACAGTGAGATATTTGTCTTCCAAACAGTGAGAACTATCTGGTGAGGTGGGGGAGTCGAGGCTTTCCAAAGGAAATTGATATGCTCAACAATCTTAAAGTGGTGTTCACAGTAAGTTTTCCAGTTTACTTCCCTTTGTATTTGCAAATGCAATTCTCTTCTCTGTGGCCACTGTCAGATCTCATAAAGAGTGATCAAGATGAAGAAGCAGAGCAAGGTGACAGTCACTGAGTTCTTTAAGGCAGTGACAATGCTTCAGTGGCCTTTCTTCAGACCACTTTGCTGCCTCGTGAATTTCTTGATGATTTGATTTATTTGGTTTTATCTGCTGTATCTCTTGATTGTTATTATTCTCTCTATTTACCTTACCTTGTATTTTTTTCAAGCTTTAAACTGTCAGTTTTTCCATCCTTTTGATGTGCTCAGATTTTTTTCTTTGCTGAGTTTTTTGGGGTTTGTTTAGTTTGGGGGCCTTTTTTATTTTTTCCCCCCATTGATTGCTAAGATTCAGTTTATTACTGGAGGTCCTGTTTCAATTTCACAACTTGCTTTTCCCCCAAGTAACACTACGGTTCTTTTTTTGTTTGTATCTTAGGATCTTGGGAATAAAGACCTTAGCAGAGACAGAATTTATTTAGTTTGCCAGATCGTGCGGGTGGGCAGGATGGACCTGAGGGACAGCAACTCCAAGAAATACACCCAAGGGCTGCGGCGTCCCTTCGGCGTGGCAGGTACTGCTGTGCCCCACCTGGATCTGTGGCTTTTGCAGCCCTGGATACTAAATCTCCACCAAGACTTGCCAGAATAGCCATCAGCTCTGTCAGTTGGTTCCTGTACTTTTTGAAGGCTGTAAAATCTGCACCTACGTTTTGGCATTTCGGTTCAAGTCAGAAATGCGCTTTTGAATTTAGTTTCCTAATTATCCGTGTAGTGCCAAGCTGTGTGACTGGAAGCACAGAACTAATTTAGAAATGGATTCCCTTGCAGATGAAATAAAGTCAGTGATCATGTCCCAAAGCGCCACCAAAGCTCTGATACTTGTATTCACAAATTTACACTAAAGCTAGTCTGAATTCTCCCTCTCTCTCCACAGCAGCATTTTTGTAGTGTGGGCTTTGCACAAAATGCTCTGCCCCACAGCCCCTCCCCTGCTGGTGCAAAATCCACATTTACCTTGAGGCACAAGAATGTTCATAGATAGGAGAAGCTATTCTAAAATGCTTTTATGTGTGCTTGATGATTCTATGATGATATTCTATGATTATTTTTCTTCTGTTCTTCTAGTCATGGATATTACAGATATCATAAAAGGAAAATCTGAAAGTGATGAGGAAAAGCAGCATTTCATTCCCTTTCACCCGTAAGAGCATCACAGATATCTTCTTTTTTTTTTTTTTTTTTTTTTTTTTTTTTTTAATATGGGAAAGAAGATATTTGTTTATCTATCTCTGTGGCTGTAACAATCTGTGAAATGGTTAAAGAATAAGAAATCTTTCCTTTAACAATTTTATGTTGTAATAGTGCTAATTATTTAGGTATGACTTTAAGTGGCATTGTAGAATTGCAGAGGTACCACAGCACATAAAATTAATGAATAATTCCATGAATGTGTCCTTCAGACAGCTGGTACCATGTCTGATTTCACAAACCCAAGTCAAACAGTTACAAGTGAGATTTACAAGCAAGGATAAATCTGTTTTATTAGCTTGATTCTGTTTAGAATTTGAGAAAAATCTGAGTACAAACTGTGCTTCCTTTAAAAAGAAATAGAATTATCATATGCTATCTTCAGAAGAAATGCCAGAGCAGCTGCCTAAAAATTTGATGCTCGCAGATCAGATGCAGTGATGCCAGTGGAAATACTGGAAATAACTCTGTGTGTCCTACATAGCACTGCTGCTATGTTCTATGGAGGGTAAATTTAATTCTGAAACACCCAGCTATGACACACTGGTTTATTTTATTCACTTGTTTCCAGTTTGACCCAGCATGTTTGCTATGTGAGAATTTGTTTCTAAATTCAAAAGTAGCTGATAAAAACTCCAAGTTCATTTTTCTGGCTGTCAGGGAAAGTGGACTGAGCTGGAGTGGCACATTGGTGAGTGCATTCACACTGTCACTCACAAAACACCACTCCTGGAGCTTGATTGACTCTTCCTCACTGCAGTGTACACACAACTGAAAGTGAGTGGGCTGCACCTTGAGTGAGAGGTAATAAAAATACCAAATATACCACAACCAGGCAATACTGCAAAGACTGAGGCTGTTAGTCACTTATGTTCTAAATGGAGTCTGATACATTTAGCACTTAATTCCTGAGCAGACATTGCTGTTTCTCTTGCAGGGTAGTGGCAGAGAATGACTTTTTACACAGTCTCCTGAGCAAAATCACTGCATCAAAAGGTGACAGTGGTGGACAAGGTAAAGTACATTTTCCTTATTTTAAGTAACGTGGTGTTTTTGTGAAACTTCATTTCATGTTGGAGCTGTAGTACTACCATGGAAATGGGTCACCTTTGAAGCTGCCATTGAGGAACCATCAGTTTGTTAAAGAATTTTAGGGGCTGTTTAAATTAGTATTGACAGCTTTGCATTGTAGAGCTTTTGCTTTCATCTATGGGAAGTAGGAAAAGCAGAATCTTATCCCTGTTTGGGGGGATAGAAGCAGCAATCATCTGAAGACAGATTTATTTTTATTTTCCTAACAAAAATGTAATCTTTTTTTTTTTTTTTTTTTTTTTTTTGGTTTGGTTTGGTTTTTTTTTTTTTGTGTTTTTTTTTTTTTGTCCTAACAGGTCTGTGGGTAACTGTGAAAATGCTGGTTGGAGATGTCACTCAGACTAGAAAGGATTACCCACACCTTGTAGACAGAACCACAGTTGTTGCCAGAAAGCTGGGATTCCCTGAAATAATCATGCCAGGTAGGAGGTGCTCTGTTCTGTGATAGGAAGGGATTTCTGCTCATTCCCTATGTCAATAGGCATCAGCTGCTGCCTTACTTATTTCTGTATTAGCTAACTCAGAGCTCACTCATGGTGAGTTTTGTTCCCATATTAGAGGCTTATAAAAATAGTGAAATCCTTGGAAAGTAGTTTTTACTACTTAAACAGGAAAAATAAAATCCAGGCAGTGAGGGATAAACCTACCTCCTTGTACATAAATTTCTTACCCTGTAAGAAGATTCTGGTGGATGTCACTTGAATTTTAAATTAACCTTGTTTTCATTGTAAGTTATTGCTGTCCTTTAATAATAGTAAACGAATGTGAAATATCTTGATTTCATTTGTGTGTATGACAAGATATTTTCCAATGGGAATCACTCACTGCTGGGCTCCTTTTTGAAAAAACAAATGATGGAAACCTCCCTCGCCCCAATTAGAGAAAAATTTCGGTCCTTTTAAAAGTCATATGAATTCCTTCAGAGGGGAGGGTTAAAATGTGACACTCCCTGCAGAAGGAGAGCTGTTTGAGATAAAAAGAGTGTTCGGGGAGCTCTGCAGTGGGATCATGCTCCAGCTCACCAGAAGGTGTCGGGGCAGGACGAGAATTGCTCGAGTCACTCCGAGCTCCCTTTGGCTTCTCCTCACATCCTAGTTTTGCCTCAGCAAGGATAAAGAACTGAAAATTCAAGTTCAGATGGACAATAATAAATTTTAATCCGTTTCACAGCAGACAGTGAGGCACTCTGGTGCTGTTCAGCTGATCCTGTGCTCTCAGATCATTTTAATTGCTTATTAACCTTTCCATTTCTCTTTTAGGAGATATAAGAAATGACATATACATTACATTGCTGTATGGAGATTTTGATAAATACAATAAAACAACTCAGAGAAATGTGGAAGTGATAATGTGTGTCTGTGATGAAGAAGGAAAAGTGTTGCCTGTAAGTTTTGTTGTTTTTTTTCTTTGTGAGGGGCATAGAAACACGAGCTGCATTTTTGATGTAAGGCTTAACTTACACATTTAATAAAACACCACTATTAAAAACTCAATTCCCTTACTTGTGTCATCTTGTGACATCTTGTGACAAATAATTTTTATGATTTTTAAAGTGATCTGTCTATTAAAGCCCTATAAAAGTCTTGCATAAAATTTTAACGAGGAATAACATTGAATGACCTATTTTAGCTGTGCCAAGGAACAAATGCTGATTCTGACAATTACTGCATTCTTACTCTAGGGTTTTTCTTGAGGAAATTCCTGGAGGAATGCAGTTTGCACACTGAAATGTTAGAAGTACCATTTGTGCTACATAAACGTGTGATCTGTGCAGGAAATCTCTGTCACTGTCACTTGAATTAAGTACATGGCAAAGAGTGAAATTAGTGACAACAATTACACATGCAACATAAATATTTACAGTGTTTGCTTGTCTATTCCCATTTTGAAGATCCTTTGTCTTTTCCTTAGGGTTTATCACCAGTTTGGTTTTCAGGGGATTTTTGACCTGTTATTTTTTGAGCTTTATAGTGTTGGGATCATGAGGATGAAATCATAAAGGCATTCCTGAGATAAAATAAAGATGGAATAAAACCCTGTGGTTCATGACTTGTTTATGAACTGCAACTAACTGCTTGACCTAAAATGTAATTTGAAAACTTGAGTAAAGAAATTTCTAATCCCACACAAGGTTTTAGGTCCACACAACAAACTGTAGCCCTGATTACAAAACACTGCCTGTACCTATGACAGCACCTGACCATGACTCACATGCACAGGAGTTAGCTCTATTCTGTATTCTGCCTTTTCACATATAAACAAAAATATTCTGGTGTGCAGCCTAGAGCTTCTGAGACTCTGCTGGAAGAAAGTATTTAAAAATAAATGGAGAAATAAGCAGAATAATGAAACTAGATTTTAATTTTTATTTTCCTTCTGTATTTCTTCGACTAATTGAGATGGCATGTTGGTTACTTGAATTCATCAGATGAAGAAATCAAGTTGATTTTATGTTCTTCACACATCTCTTACAGCCACGGTGTGTGACCCCTGTAAAATGGGATTACATTGGCTGTACCCATAGATTATGGCAAATTTTTATTTCCATTGTGTTCAGAGGTTTGGAAAATGCAGTGCCTGCACCTTGGTACTTCCCCTCTGTGGGTGCTGTCATTGCTATTTAATTTTGAATGATGCCATATCCAAATTCAAGCCTGAGTGAGGGTGGGAAGCAGAGCCCATGGTGGGGAGCCATGTCCCAGGACCAGGGTGGAATTCCCAGTTTGGGACTCTGAGGGGACTTTCTGGTTTTGCTGGAGTTAATTTACCAACATTTACCCAAGTTAACGAGGCACTAAGCACCCTTTGTTCCCTCTGTTGTAAGAATGCTGTCTGCCTGGGAGCAGGGGACAAGCCTGTGAGCGAGTACAGATCTGTGGTTTACTACCAGGTCAAACAGCCACGGTGGATGGAGACACTGAAGGTATGGCAGGGATACTTTATTTTATTTTTTACTTTATTTTTCACTTTATTTTTTACTTTATTTTTTCACTTCTCAATGCCTCACACGGAAAGGCTGCACAGCATCATCTTCCTCCAAAAACATCTTGTCCCTGACTACAGCTGAAGCATGAAGTCTTAGTTATCCATCAGTTATTAGAGATACATGATCACTGAGGCTTGAAATTTGGCCTAGAAAATGATGTGTAGGTTTTGTTCAGCAAAACAAATGAGATCATCTTAGATAACCTTATGTCCTAACAGGGCTCATCAAAAATGAAATACTGCATTTGTTCTATTTTGGTGAAACAATGGAGATGAGGAGCTTCAATTAAAAAACAAATAAGGCCAAACCAAAACCCAAATGAAAACATCAACCCTCTCTTCTGATTTCAAAAAGGAAAAGCTGTCATGCTTATCTTTAGAGAAACACTGACAATTACCTAATCAAGCTTTAATGTCTATGATTGGAAAATGCCCAGGAGCTGCCAGAAACAGTTCTTACAAAGCAGGCTTGCATGATTTTTTAGAGACAAAATAGCCATGTATGACAAGTTTGCAATTATTACCTTAAGGTGTGCTACCTGTGATGGTGAAAGACAGGGAGGGAAGGGAAGTGTGATTTTAAACAGAAGCTTATTTGTTGTTTTGAAAACATTCCCCCCTTCTGTTTATTGTTTATTATACTAGTTCTTTTTAAGAATTACTCCATAATTCAGTCTTGTGTACAGGGTCACTAACAGGAGATATTGTTGAAAAGCATTGATAATATTAAGGCATTGTTCAGTAAGATTTGTGAAGAGAAGTTTTGAATGCACACAAAGGTGTGCAAGTCCTTAAATTTTTAGAAGTATAAACTTGAAAATTGTGCTTTCCCTTACCCAGCTGACCTTTTTTTTGTAGCATGTTTTATCTAAAATATGCTGCTTTGTGAATAAAGCACTTGCAAGTTCTTGTGATCCTCCTCAAGGCTTTACACTAAATTTAATCACTAAAATATCCTCAGTGTATTTTGCTGGAATTTTTATAGCCTTTTCACCTGTTTCATAAATTGGTTGTCAATTTCTGTATCTGAAAGGTGGGAGTTGCATAATACAGGAGTGTATAATTCTCTGTAGCTAAAAGGGTGAGCAGTAGGATTATTTTCTGCTCTGTGATTATTTTCTGGCACCTGTGTGCATTAACTCACTGGGTTCTGTGCTTCACTTCTTTGCTGGTACCAGACTTTGAGCAAAGTCTAACAGATAATCAGCCCCCACTTTGCTGCTGAGATCAGGCTCAGCAGCTTGAAATGGCCTCTGAAAGGCACCTTGGAAACAGAAGGAGTGGGGCTTATTTATTCTAAAATAGGGGCTCATTACATGTGAAACCACTCCCCATAACTCTCCTCGTTGTTTCCTGATTTTACCAAAGGTAGCAGTCCCCATTGAGGACATGCAGAGGATTCATCTGCGCTTCACCTTCAGGCACAGGTCGACTCAAGAGTGTAAGTAGAGAATTTTTATTTCAGTGAATTTTAATTCATTGATGGGTAGTCAACCCAAAATCTTTTGCTTTGCAGCTAAAGATAAAGGAGAAAAAAATTTTGCAATGGCCTACATAAGACTAATGAAGGAGGATGGAACAACTCTCCATGATGGCATCCATGATTTGTTAGTCCTAAAGGTATGGGCTCAGATTTCTTTCTTTCTTTTTTGCTTTATGTCTTTATGACATAAAGATATTACCTAAGCACAGTGAGAGATAATTGCTCTTTTTACTGGTATTTGTGCTTTTGGCCTTCAGCAGTATGGAGAAAGCTGTGCTGCAGGTCTGTTCCTGGGTGGGTACCATTCCTCTTGCTGGATATAGGAAGTGTTTGATCCACTTGGAATACTTATCTCATGAATAATCTGGGAATGCTGTCTTAGGAAAATGCTTGTCTTAAACTGCTGTGTAGTTCCTCAGGAACAAAAGTGAAAGTTTCAACAATTTGGTTTTGGATGTGAAGAATAGCCTTGGCTTGACTTTGTGAAGGAAGCAGAGAACAGATGTTTTGACTTTTGCTTTATTTGCCCTCTTGGAGAATGGTGTCTAGTAGGAACTAAGAACCTGAAATCACTTCCAGTACAAAGGAAGCTTAAGTTATTTCTCACACTCTTCTCAGCAAACAAGTTTGCTGTATCATTAATACCAAGTGAGATGCATGCAACTAAATCAAGTTGCTTAGGCAAGCCAAAAGAGATTAATGGCAGCATATAGTTATTTATCTTCTCTTCATTGAAACTATCATTTAAAACATTGAGACTAGAAAAATTGTGGACTGTGGCTAATGTTGGCTATGAAATTCCACCTAATTCATTTCTGCATCAGCTCAGTAATTTTTTTTTAAAGTGATATCTTGGATGAGAAATGCTAAATGGAGTTGACCTAGTTTGCAGTTGTGAGAGACAGATTTTCTGACATATGCTTGCCTATTCTAGTATTAAAAACAGTAATTGTAAGCTGTAGTGTATAAAGCAGTCATACACCTGGCCTCTTAAAATAAGTAATTTGAAAACTGCTAAGTTTAAACTGTCTTTAGGCATTGGATCTTTTTGACAGACTTTTGGATCAAAACATCCTTTTTCCCATTGTCTGTCTGACTTGTCCCAAAAAGAGGAAGTCAGGAGTTTCTTTTGCTTCCAGAAATTTGGGTAGTAATTACTTGGAAAGCCTGATACAATCATAGATGTTAGTACTGCTGTGTGTTTTGCTGCATAAAGGTTTTGCTTCTTGTCTGTCTAGGTCTTTTATAGTCAATTTTTAACCTTACCTCTTTGATATGAAGTAGAAACTGCACATCTGAAGTCGCTGAACCAGATGAAACTGCAAAACTTTAAAATGTCTTTCTAGATCATGGTTTTTGCAGGTGCTTGTTCGTGCACATTTGTAGACTAAAGGTCTGCAATTGAGTCGTATCTTGTCACAGGGTTGTAGCTTTAAGTGACATCTCAAATTCATCAGGGAAATTTTCTGGAGTAGTTTTGTTAAAGCAACACTGTGTTCTCTAAACAGTGAGGAGAGTGATTTTTATTGCCTTAGTCTAAACCTCATTTCCTGTCTGGGGAATCCTAAGGTAAGACCCAGAAAATCTGTGAGATTGTAGCACAGAGGTTGATGGAAGAGAGGAGGGAAAAATCTCTGTTGGCTCTCTGGTTCTGTACTGTTCATTCTGCTGAAAAGGGCATATTCTGTATCATTTAGCTACTGCAGCATACTGTCTGATTTAAAATATAATCTTACCATGCCCTGATCTTTTATGTTCAAGGTCCAGGTATAAAACTATAATGAGGATATCAAATAGTGCTACTATTCTTTCCTTACTCAGTCCTGTTTTCTGCTTTTAAGTTGTGTGCAGATATTACAATCATGTTGTCTATACCCTGTGTGTAGTCTTCAAGGTGATGCTCAATATTCTGCAGTGCTCCACACCCACTGACATTTTAATGAGAGATTGGCTCTTGTTTTCACTCTGCCAGGGCTGTTACCCCTCAAAGTCCCTTCCTGCACCTCAGTTTTGTTTGCTTCTTTAGAAAGTGCTAAATAAGTATAATTTTAAACCTGATAGTGTGAAATATGTAATGAATGGTGTGTTGTTTTTCAGGGGGACAGTAAAAAAATGGAGGATGCTGGTGCTTACTTGGCATTGCCTTCTACACGTCTGCACACAGAGAACAAAGGCGGAACCTTGGTCCGGAGCTCCAGTACAGCTGGGGGGCTCTCGGTCAGCTCAAAAGATGCATTCTACATTTCAACCCTTGTTTGTTCTACAAAGTTAACTCAGAATGGTAGGTGCCTCCTGAACAGTTAGAAAGAGAACATCTGCACAGATTGATCAATCAGGTTTTGAATGTTAATGTCTGTGTGTTTCATTTCTGTCAGTGGGCTTGCTGGGCCTCTTGAAGTGGCGCATGAAGCCAGAGCTGCTCCAGGAGAACCTGGAAAAGCTGAAGATTGTGGATGGAGAGGAGGTAGTGAAGGTATATCTTTACATTGTTATTCCAATAGTAGTTATTCTTCAGGCCCCTTCATACATAATGCCTTTGTTAGTTTGCAAGGACATGAACAAAGCTCCTCATGAGAGGGAGCAGGAAAGCCAACACCAGGACAGGATCCTCCCCAGCCCTGGCCAGCTGTCCTCCTGCCTTTTGATTTCAGATACCTCTGGTGCTGGCTATTGTTGGGCTGGGGGATTTTCAAGATTATCCCTGGGAGATGAAGATAGTAATGATAAAATATTTTCCACAATCTCTATTCATCTGTTTCCTTTTCTCTATCTGAAGTATCGCAAACAATTCCTTCTGCTTTCTTTGCAGTTCTTAATATAAATTTACATGTTGTTATTAAATCCAAAATGTGTTATGTACACAACAAAGCACTTTCTTAACCTAATAAGTATATGAATAAAAATTGTTAGTATTTTGGAAAATGGCTGATGCTATTACCTTTGTGTTTTAAATATAGATATTAGATGTCTCTGGAGAGAAGGAATGAGAATTGTAAAAAAAAAAAAAAAGGAAGAGGAAAGATGAGTGGATTTTTTTAAATCAAAGATTTGTGTCCCAAGTCACTGAGTTACTTTTCTTTGATTTAGAGCAGGATTTGAATCACACCACAGAAGCAGGAAAAGTCTTTTTAATCAACATGTATATATGAAAATAGCAACCACTAATCTGTGTCACTAAGGAAAATAGTTTTACAAGTTTTGTCATTTGTATATTTTTATCTTTTCCATAAGCTTTGAGTTAAGCATGTCTTATTGATTGCTCATGTGTCTGAGGATGTAGGTTCTTAAAATTAAAGCAACTAGAGCTTAAACCCTTGGAAATGTTTCCTCAAGTTAAGTGATGCTTCAGTAAAGGTAGTAAAATTCTAACTCGAGGAAAACCAAATCTACTATCAGAAAATTTTCTTGTGAGGATTTCAAGCTGAATTGGTTATCAGTTTGTCCTTTCATGTTCTGTAGTTTCTCCAGGACACATTGGATGCTCTGTTTAACATCATGATGGAACATTCCCACAGTAATGAGTATGACATCCTTGTCTTTGATGCACTGGTAAGAATCAGCACCAATGAATTTATTTGTCAAAATAAAGAACCTTAGAATTTTGAACAAACTATCAAGTTTCTCAGTTCAGAGAATTAGTCTCTATAGAAATGAGGAATATTACTCATTGACCAAAAATCAAATTTCTTTAAAAGCTTAAGTAGTGAATGACCAGAAATATTTTTAGCAAGTCAATATTTCAGGTTGCAGTGTGACTGTGGCTAATTGTGTCCGTGTCTGTTCAGATCTATATCATAGGGCTCATTGCAGACCGTAAGTTTCAGCACTTTAACACAGTTTTGGAAGCATACATCCAACAGCACTTCAGTGCAACCTTGGCATACAAGTAAGTTTGTTTTCTCTTCTTTCTCTTTTTCCCCAAACCTCCACCATCATGTAAAAGAAGTAAATCCTGCTTGTGACTTTTCTGATGTAATTTATGGTGACTGTTGTTTTGATGCTGCAGTGTGCTTATCTGCCTCTGAGACACATTTGATTATAAGCTGAATTAATGAACCCATAGCAAATGATTTGGGGTTAAATTATTCTTTGGCATTTGTTTTCTGTCACCTGGATTTTGCTGTGTCTGAGCACTTCACCTGTATCCTGTCAAATTTATCAAAAGATGCTTTGCTGAAAATCCTCTCCACTTGTACCCCTGGCTTTAAGCTGAAATGCCTCAAGTGAGGACTCAAAGATCTCCTTAACCCATTTGCATGGGTTTCCACATTTTTTTTTCATATCAAGCAAACTCAAATGGAAAAGAATTATTTGGGAACTGTCAAGTCTTCATATGCATTTTAGTCTGATGTTGTATCAGGAGGGGTTCAGTGCAGTGAACTGGAATTTTGGCATTTGTTATGTGTCCTGCTGTGAAATGGAATTTTAGTATTTGTTACATGGTCACGCCAATGGATGGACTTGTAGTGAATTTTTTATTTATTTGTTTGTTTGTTTTCAACTTTTGGAGCTTCCACATAACACCCAGATGGGAAGACATGGACTCAGAGTAAAAACTGGATTAATCCTTTATTTAGAATAGGCTTTTGCAGATGATGGTAGGATAAAATGACTGTATTATGAAGGAAGGTACCATCTTCAGCTGGTGCTGATCTCTGGAATGTGCTCTGACAGGATGGATGTGGGGTTTTAATCTACCTGATGTCTCATCCTGGCAGCTTAATGGAGTGGCAGATTGAAGCAGAACTTTAATTTGGAATATGAATGGTACATGGAAGCCCTGAGCTGAAGATTTGGAATAGTTGGGGATATTTTCTAGTGTCTGTGCTGAATTTGCATCAGTTCTAGCTCAACACAAAATGTCACAAAAATCATGCACTGGACCATGAGTTTCCTAGAGTTGAAAGGCAGCAGTGCAAAATCAGCCCTTTCTCACACCTCAGTGAAGCTGAAGGGAGCATTAGTGAGCTCAGAAAGCTCAAGCACAGACTATGTGCTCTTCTTCACTCCTCTCTCACTCCATAAGTAATAAGCACATGTAATTTAATGCTTTATGGCACTGTGAAAGAAGAAAAGGGAGGGTACAGAACCTCTCAGGACAGCCTTATCTGCCTAAAATATTTCTAAGATTTACCTGGCTGGGAGTTTCTGATGATCTAATCAAATAATGTTTATGATTGTTCCCCACATCATTTGTTTTCTTGGCACTATTGATTCAATGCACATTGTGGAAGATTTAGTCTGGTTCCAGAATCATTTATGAAATAAACAAGTGTGTGTGGCCTAGCTGGGAAGGAAATACTGTGTCCCAAAAATATTACAATCATGTTATGACACGGTTGCTTGGCCAAACTGTAACCTGTTTATTCAGTTCCTGTTGAGTCATCCTTTCTCCTGGCTTTTAGAGAGCTCTGGGAGGGCTGAGCTTGCACTACCCCTTCATACAATAAATATAATAATATTGTTCCAACTCAGAGAAGCTGTAAAAAGGAGAAAATGGAAGCACACAATGGATGTAATGGCCAGGAGGCTGAGAGGCTGGAAGCATTTTGGTTCTGAAATGTGAGCTGGGTTGGGAGTTTGTTAGTTACAGAGTTGGCTTTGTTTGTTTAGGGCAGGGGACAGCAGGTCTCCAGTTTTGTAGAGATGTAGGGAAAAAAACCCCAACCACCCTTACCTTAGTTCCAATGGCTACATTAAGATTAATATTGCATCATTAGTATTGCTTTAATCACTTAAGATGATTCTATAACTACAAATTAAGGGACTTAGCTTTAGATTAACTTCTGCTCTTTTGTAGCTGGCTGTGTCTTCAGCAAGAAGCTGCTTTTGGATACAGAGTAAGGAAGTGTTTGAATGAAATAAATAATTTAAGCAGATATTGTTGTGTGCTGGAATATTGTAATATTTGCATGCTGTTAATTAGAGCATGCAGTGGTGTTTAATCACTGCTCAGTGCAGGTGGGCAGAAGGAATATTTTGTGATACTGTGTGCATGTGTGTTACCAACTTCTGTAAAGGTGCTTCCAGGACTGTGTAAAGTCATGCTGCTCTTTTGGCATTTCAGATTTCTCTCTTGCTTGTGCGGCTAAGAATTTGTTCCTCATTTGTTTATACTGACAGAATTTATGTAAGATAAATCCAGAAATACACACAGTCTGCTTTCTTGTATGTGCTTAGCTAAGCATGAACATATATTTAGAGTTGCCAAAAAAGCTAAAAAGGTAATTAAAAAATAATAATGAAAATTATTTTTAAAATGTTTTTAAACTTCAGGAAATTAATGAGTGTTCTGAAGACATACTTGGATACTTCCAGCAGAGGGGAGCAATGTGAACCTATCCTCAGAACTCTGAAAGCACTGGAATATGTTTTCAAGTTCATTGTTAGATCAAGGACATTATTTTCCCAGTAAGTACTCGGATATTGCAATTTAATTAGCTGTCTAATATCAGACATAGGAGACCTGAGAAGTAGAAAAATTTAGTTGTAGAACAGAGCTTTTCTTTTTATTTTTACAAATAAAACATAAAACACTGGCAACTGCTCTAAAATACAGATATTGCTGAGATGTTTTGTAGAGGTAATATTCAAAATCTGCTTTCTGATTCTCAGTGTAAGTTGCAGAGATGGATTTAGTAACAGCAGCAGGTTTCAAAGGGAGATTATTCTTTGTGTCAGGTGTCTTGGCCTGGGACCAGTGAGTGGCCAAACGTCCCAACAGATGGCTGGAGGCTGGAGACTTGTCCTTGGGAACTGTGTTCAGCCCTCAGACACAGACAGTGTCCTTTTGTGACCATGGCCCACTGAATTCAGAGTTTGGGACCTCTTCCTAAGGAAGACTCAATGGACTGGGTGTGTGTAGCTCAGGCAAACAGAGGAGTGGTATTTACAGCTGGTGTTCAGGTTTAGGGGAGCAGGAGGAGGGGAGAACAAAGGAAATTAAAAGTGGAAGGAGAAGAATTACACACTGATAACTGTGCTCTCCCCATACACCCCAGACCCATTTCCTCTGCTTCACCTTTCTCCTTGTGTCCTGGTTCCCCTGGAGCTGCTCTGGTTCCCCCTGCTCTGTGGCTGGAGGTTGCAGGGGCAGAGCTCAGGCTCAGTGGGGACAGTGACTGCTGGGTGCTGCTGGTGGCTGGCATCCACCACAGCAGGAAGGTGGTCTGTTCTAGCTCTCTTATGCTCAGTGGGAGCTCTAATATAGTTTTTCTCTGGTATTCCACTGTCCATTAAAAAAAAAAAAATCCATGTGGATTTATAGTTTTTTTAAATTAAGTTTACTTACTGGATTATGATGTTTTGGTGAAGTAGTAGATTCAGAAGGAATTGGATGGATGATGGATGGATGGATGGATGGATGGATGGATACTACTTAAAAATATTATTGTCTCTAGGAACTTACTATTTGTAGATGGATACAGGTAAACAAGGTGTAAAGCTCTGTAAGGAAGGAGATGGTGCTCAGTAGAACAGAATACAACATTATCTTATATTTTTATCATAGGTATCATGGCAGAAGGGTATATTAGTGTTGTGGGGAAGGAAGCATTGTGTAGAGGATTATGGAAAATTTCTTGTCTGGATGAAGGTCAGAAAGCAGAAGGGGTTTGTTTCAGGGAGAACTTTGGTCCTTATTTTAATCCCTTGTGTTATCTTGCAGCTAAAAGTGTTCATTGGACAATCTGTCATAAAGTAGGGTATTGCAATGTGTTGCATATTCAGGTGATTAGCTACACATATCTACTCCTACTTACCTAGAGGTCTGAAACTCTAAATTCATTTGGACAATTATTATTATTATTATTGTAGGCAGTCTTACATTTCACATTGAAAAGAAAAGCAAATGACACTGCAATACATGACTTTAAAAAGGAATTTTTCTCTTCTGATGGAGCAGAAGAGGCAGCACTTAGCTCACAATATTCTACTCACATTTCAGGATTCTCTTGTCATCTTGGCTTTTTTCTTAGCTTGTTTTTCTTTAACTCTTGACAGCTGTTTCACATAACTAATTTCACATGTTACCAGTGTTTTTGCTGTTTGTGTAGGCAGTGTTTAGTGCTAAGAGCCAGTATGAACAATACAGAAGAGATAATCTGAGGGATTCAAACTTTAAGACAGAGAATGGAAAAATAATGGGGTGAGCTCAATTTAAATGCACTTTTAAACTTTCAAGTGTCAAATAGAGACTTTTTTTCAAAAAGAAGACTGGTTAATGGGGCCAGTAAAAATAGCTCTTGGAAAAAGTGGCAACAGCAGCAAAAGACAAAAATTGTCATAGTTTGTGGAAAATACCCTACAGTAGCTCAGTTGTAGCAGGGGGGAAAAATAAAACCTTTTTTTTTTTTTTTTTTTTAACATATAACTTACTTTGAAAGTAAAATGATTTATATAAGCTCCAATCTGGGAGGTGTCATGCTTTAGAGGCTTTTAAAACAATTGAAAGTTGTTATTGCAGTGTTCAAACTGAAGAATCCCTACACAATACATTATAACCCATTGGGGAAATATCTATGAACATAATATTGGATCAACTTCTGAAATATGTTATTTAATATGTATTTAATGTTAAATCTGTTGCATTTGGGAGGATGAAACTTTCTGATTCTGAAAGGATAACCTGATGCATCTCTCAACAGATTATATGAAGGCAAAGAACAAACAGAGTTTGAAGAATCAATGAGGAGACTCTTTGAATCCATCAACAACCTGATGAAAAGCCAGCACAAAACTGCCATTTTATTGCAGGTTGGTGTGTGCTTGGAAACCAGTTGGATTTGGTTTTCTATGTGGTTTTTGTTCATGGGGGTTTTATTTTTGTTCTTTTTAAACTGAGGAAAAGACACTCAGGAAATTTATCCAGTATGTCTCTTTTGTGATTCCTCTCTATTGGAAGAGTAGGTTGTCTGATAAATTTGGAGACTAGTTTGAAAAGGTCAGGATAAGATACACTTGCAGAAATTTTGTGAGTGTAGTCAAGGAAAGAACCAAGACACAGATGCTGGAATATTTCAAACAATCTAATGACATGAAACCTCCAGTGGGACCTGAATGTTTGATTCTTGAGTTTCTACAGAAAATGCTAAGCAGGGATTCCACCGTCTTAGTTGGGAAAATAAATTTTATTGTCTCAGTCTTTGGGAGTTACATTGTTTAAACTGAAAATAGAATCAGGATTTGCCATACATGTCAATCTAGTTATTCTAACACTTCAGAATCCAATGTTTTAAAGAAAACTAGAAAACAAGGAGCTACTAAAATCATTAATATCAAATAATTTGCGGTTCTGTAATAAGATGAAAAACAATTAAGATTTCCTGTAAAATGTAGAAGATTAATTATTAGACAGTAGCCTTATTGATGCTTCAAACATTTTTTATTAAAAACTCATTGTGTGCATTGGGCTTGAATTCTCCTCTGGTTTTGTGTTTTGATTCCTTTTGATATGACTTAGATTATAAGTGGAAGCCTGTGAAAAAGCCTGTGTTGGATAAAACCTCAGGTGGCTGATCTTGAGATTTGTATCAGCTGACACTTTGCATGGAGCGTTTTATGTGCAACTGCAAAAGAGCTGAGAAATTAAATCTCAAGTTAATTGTATAATGCCATGGTTACAGTAATATTCTAAATCATGTAAAAATAAATCAGATACTCTGATGAGCAGGGCAGCTTCTTCCTGAGAGTGACAAGGAAAGCTCATAGAAAACTTTTCCTCCTTGAACAGTTTCTGGGTGTGCAGGGGGCAGTGGTGGCTCTGAGAGGGTTCCAGAGCAGGTGGTGGTGCCAGAGGCACTGTGGCAGTCCATGGGCTGGGGAGTGTGGCTGTGCTTACCCTCATTTCCAGATTTCCATGTTTAATGACAGTTCCTGGTGCTGTACCTGTTCAGCAAACATGGACAATATCTTGGTTGATGAAACAGCAGAACCTTGAAAACAGAGCTGAGCATCTCTGAGAAAGACTAAAGGAAAGCTATGCTAATGTTAAAGAGCACATCAGTGTGTTTCATAAACAGACTACTTGTTAAACAGTTATGCTTTGATCAATGCCATACTGAAAATCAAAATTTTTTATTTTTAATGACTGCAAAATGGCTCCTATTTGTTCCTAACCCCAAAGCACTGGTGGGATTTTGGGGTCTCGAAATCTGCATAAGGTAGTGAAAGTTTTCTTTTTTGCAGGAACCTTTTATGGCAGATGTGAAATGCTGGTTTATATCATAACTTTGCTTTTGCTCTAAATACTGATGACTCATACAGCTGTGTCTCTGAGAGAAGCCTACAAAGAGATTGCTTTACATACAGTAAATAAAAACTACTGTAATAATGTCATAAAATTCTGATAGGAGAGGCATGGAATGAGCATTGTCCAGCTGAAGTTTAGTGCTGGCTGCTGGAAATAAGTTTAATGGGGGCAAAAAATATGAAATTAACACTCCCTTCCTCTTCATCATGAGCTCCATGGGCACCCACAGTTTTCTCAAGAAACAGCATTTCTGTATCTGTTTGGAGGAGGCTTCAGTGCTGATACTTGAGACTCCTGCTCTGGTAGGTGGATACAGGCCAGAAAATGGAGATAATTTCTGCTGAAAAGGAAGAGAAAGTAGTAGAAAGAAATTCATAAATCTGCCTCTGCCTAAATCCAACACTGATTTCCTTTGGGGAATTTGAGATGACAGTGATGGATGTTGTAGTTGTACAAATTAACTTTGCAGAGTAAGGGACAGGTGGTTATTCAGTGATTCTACAGACATATGGGACTCCATGGATGTTACAGTTTGTGTACCCAGAGAGGGAACTTCAGAGAGTCTGTTGGAAAAATACAGGAATAATCGGAATATTAAAATTGACTTAAATCTGTCACACTTGGAATTATCTTTGATAAGTGGAACATAGATTGGTAGGATCAATTGAATGTGTTCAAGCAGATTATGGTCTGAAGATATCAGAGAAGAAAGTTTTAGGAGCCCTGAAGAAAGTGAAAGTAATTTGGTTTCTCAGGATATTGAAACTTGAACTAGTTTGGAGAGCCTTTGAATGGGAATTTTTAACTCTTCTTTCATCCTTGGTTGTCTACAGGTCTATCAGGTTCAACTGTAGATGATCTAAAGAGTTATTTTGAAACCTGAAGTTTCCTGGTCTCTGCTATATATTTTTTAAATTTGGAACTCAGTATTTTAGCCAGTAGTAATTTCCCAGTTGTTTTTACTGATAAAATCACACTCAGACTTGCATTAATTAATTCACTCAAGAAAGGATTTTTTGTAAAATGATGTGTTATATGGAACAGTCTCATCTGTGCCAGAAGCACTTTATTGTTTCAATTTAACTTTATCTACTGAGTGATATCTTACTCCCTGATCTGTTAAGTGTTGTATAGGTTTACAAAAAGTTAATTTTTTTTTTTTCAGTCCTTGTTCTAAAGCTGACTGAAGTGGATTGAGGCTTTGACTTACTGTATTGCCTGGGCTTTGGGAAGGGCAGATAACTGGTTCTGTTTTGTAGTACTTTTCATACAAGCTTGGGACAGCTGAAGACTGCATTGTTAATTTGTTGTTGACAAATTTGAAATGTACATATTGATCCACATTAGCCTTTTAAAAAAACCAAAACTTTACTTCTGTAGCCATTGCTGGTGAATTTTGTAGATTTTTAGAGATTTTTTTTTTTTTCATGAACTCTGTACTTCTGGGGGAGAAAATCCTTGAAATCTGGAAGCCTGGAAATCAGTTTCCAGAAGCTGCAAAAAATTTGGTGAAGGGGTGAGGTATCAGTACCTTCTATCCTCTGTCTGAGCACTCAGGGAAGAAAAACATCATTTTTAGTGGATTTGTTTTGTGCCTGTTTAAATCACCCTCTGTTTCTGGGGAATAAAATTGAATGAATGATTTTTAAATTTCAGTTTATATGTTTTTTAGATCATCCTGCTGTTGACTTCTGACTTGTAGTCTGTGAGTGTGCCCTTTCATTGACCAGCTTGTGCTCTCAACCTTAATTTACAAATCAAGCCCCTGCTCCTTTTCCAGCTGCTCTGCTCCCCAGCTGACACACCACGTTTGACCCACAGATGGTCCTGTCTGCTGCAAATGTCAGCTCTCCCCAGCTCTCCCCAGGCACTGATTGGAGAAAGCACAGCTCCCTGTGCTGTGCCTGCTTGCAGAAACCTTAGATGACATGTTCTCAAGGTCACTGAAACATGGGAACAAGACATTGTCTGTGGCACTGAAAAATATGAAAAATAATGGAATATGAAGCTGCTGCCTTTCTCTCATTCTTCCCCATGAAATTTTGACTGACCCTGCTGCTGCTGCAGTAGATTCTAAGGACTTCATGCATCTCTGTACGGTTCTCTAATGAGAGAATAAGCCTAGAAAAGTACTGATAGTGGTGCACAAAGGGGGATGGCACAGTAACTTCCTAAAGTTGTCTTGATGGCAAGTAAAATTAGATTAAGAAACAGAGCACCAGTGATTTCTTCAAATGTACTTTTCATCTCACGGGTACTCGAGTGTCATGAATATGTATAATGCAATACTGCAAAAAGAGGGTGGCTAAAAATAAGCTTGGTCAGGAGTAAAGGTTAAAATAAATTTAACTGTACATTGTATATGTAAGAAATAATTTTCTGCAGTGCTGTGGGTTTATCTGTATCCTGCTTAAAAAACTAATCTCTCAGGGTTTGAAGAATGCAGAACATCTTGTACTGCTGACTAGGGGATTTTTATGACTTCATTAGGGGCAGTGCTCAGTTGTGTCCATAGTGCATCATTTGAAGCAATTATTGCAAATGAAACTTGGGAGTCTAAAATAGTGCAGGGGATATACTCATTATTGTGCTTCAGCTGGCACTGTGGATCTGCAGAGAGGTTGCAACTCCATCCTTCCCACTTCCCTCCTGTGCAAGTGCAGAACAGGGAATATGTGAAAGTCAGACAGCACAATAGTCCAGGTGTCAGTGGAGTACTGCTTGAAGTATTTCGTGGCCACTGGTGGCTCTATCTTTTATCAAACATCTTTCACAGTACCTGTGAATGGCTCTAAAATGAAATTCAGGTGCTGCTGTGCAGTCTCTGTTGCTTGAAAAGAGAGGAGTAGCACGTGTTTGAATTTAAGCTGGAGGCACTTTCAGCCCCACACAGGTGTTTGTATGGATGATTTAAATAGCCCAGGGATTTCCCAAGATTGGTAGAAGATACAATCTCTTTGTTGGAGTTGCAACAGCTTTTAAACACTCCTTTGACCTTTCTAGGTTTGTGTATGTGTGGGATGAGATCTGCAGGAGAATGACTTTATCTGAGGGTATCATAAGCCAGCATTGAGGAGACACTGCATTCACTTGTGCTGCAGACTAAGCTCTCTTTTTCAATCAAGACATAAAGAGTTTTTTGGGTTTTTTTAATTGGCTAGTGCAGTGGAAGCTCATACAAATAAAATTATAGCTTTATTGTGTTTCAAAGGTCTAAAGGAAGGCCAAAGACAGCTGTGCTCTGATTGTCTTAATTCTAAGCCTCCTAGTCTCAAAAAAGAGACTATTTTTAACAAGGAGCTTGCTTTACATGGGTAAGAGAAATATTGAACTTAGATAGGCTTTCATCAGATAGATCAATAATAGAAGACTTCACATAACTAATTTTTTTAGCAAAATGTTAGTAGGAATTTTTACCCTAAAGCTGCACAGTGAAGTAAACCACAGCAAGTTAGTTTTAATGCATATTAGCCTTAAATATGAGTGGTGATTTTGAGCCTGAAGTTGTCTGCTGAATTTTTCTTGTCCATGTAAGAAAAGTAACTTGTCTTTTAGCCATGTCAGGGTAAGGTTTGATTATCCCACTATGCTGTCAAAATATAGCTCAGGAATTGATAGGAGGAGATAAACAATCCCACAGCTTGGCTGCAGGTGGCTGGTCAGGGACAGGACACCCCTTTTCATCTGTTCTAGAGGTGTCATGGGGTGGGTGGGTGACCCTGACTTCTGCCTCCTGCAGGGCACATTTCTGGGATGGAACTGATACAGCTCCTGCCTTGATCAGTGCTTGGTTTACTTATTTTCATCATAATGACACTTCTGGTGGTCTGCAAGGAGATAATCCACAAAGCCTGGACTTGTTAAGTTCCTCTGCATATCCTTGGCATATGCAACTCTGTGGTGAAATTTATTCACATATGATGTAAAATTTCAGTCTGGGGAAAGAAGTCTGAGTTTATCAGTTTGTTTTGTGTGTATCTGTCTCAGTGGTGGGCTCTGTGCTGTCCATGTACAAGCACACAGGATTAACATGATCTGTCTGTCAATGCAGGTTGCTGCCTTGAAGTACATCCCATCAGTTCTTCACGATGTTGAAATGGTTTTTGATGCCAAATTACTGAGGTGAGTCACTCTTGAACATTTCCTAGTTGCCAGCAAATAATTCCTGTAGCTCAGTTTAGGCTAATCAAGACAGTGGTAAGTCCCTGGATATGTTTGTTACTGGTCTCTGGTCAATATATAAATAAATATTCTGGTCAGTATATAAATAAATGTAAGTCTTAAAAAGTGATACATATTTAGAAATATGTGATCTTTTGCTCTTTCTCTCTGTCCTTTATTAACACCTGATGAATTCATCTGTATGGTATTTATGAGATTTTTCCTTTCCATGCAGCCAACTGCTATATGAGTTTTACACTTGCATTCCCCCAGAGAAACTACAGAAGCAGAAAGTGCAGTCCATGAAGGAAATCGTGCGCAGCAACCTTTTTAAAAAACAAGGTAAATACAAAATGCCTCTAAGGCTTCAAATAAATGTGTGAAAATTTTCAGTGGGTTGCATGTTGTGCAATTCACATTTGAAATCAAGTCAAACAAGTACTGAGGGTGTGAATGCCAGAAGCCTGAGCTCTGGAGGAGATTCATCTTTCCACAGGATGGCAAGGGCTGTGCTAAGTGTGATTGCTGGCCTAGAGCAAGGAACAGGTGGGGCTCAGAGGAGCACTTTTGTGTGGTTTTCTTATGTTATAGTGGTTAGGTGGGTGAGCTGTATATCCTTTCACCCCTTTTTAAAGTCTATAATGGAACAGGAACATGAAGTGAAGCCTTGTGAACACAGATGTTATATAAGGCCTCTGCCTGGGAAGAGGACAAAAGGAAAATCTGGTTGTGCTGTGTATGCTCAGCTGCAATGCAGCATTTCCACTTACAGGAATTACAGTCCTTCTCAACCTCTGTCAGAACTTAGTGTCTCTCTCAGCTCCCAGGAGTGTTAATGATGCTGAATTGCCTTTATCACCACTGTGCTCAGTTTTCCTTCCTATTAGCACCAGTGAATTTTTGCTGAAGGAATCCTGTCAGAGTTTTACATGATTAGTTTCATCTCAGTGTCAAGTGTTCTGACTCCTCTCTTGTGGACTGGATGGTTGCTCCTCTCTCCCCACCTTTTTGTGTAGATAACCTTCAGAACCTGAAAGGCACATGGACTCCTCAGCTGAGCTCCAGTTTCTGACAACTTAGAGATAATGATTCCAGGAGCTTGACAGTACAACAGGGGGTTGCAAATAGTGCTGTGTGTGAGTAGATTGAGACAGCACTGCTCTGCTCACCTCATTCTGAGTTGCCAGGAGAGTGATGCAGCTCTAACTAGCCAGGACAGATGAAAATTACACTTTCTTTTTAGTCCTGTGTTGTATTCCATTGAGACTGAATTGTATATTGTAAGCTTTAACAATAAATAGCTGTGCCTGTTGTGTTTTAAGACCATCGTAGATTTCCTGGGGAAAAAAAAGAGTCAAGAAAATAATGTAGGTGGTTTTATTGTTTAGATTCAATTAGGTAATATTTTCACCTATCTTTATGTTAATAGTTTCATGGTCAACAGCTGTGATTTTTTTAAATCTATGTGTAAATTCACATTTGCTTTGAATTGCTGAAATACAAGTAGCTGCTGCTGAGGTATCTCCAGACACTGATCCAAGCTATTAAGAGCAGATCCTAATTAATTTTCAAACAGCTCTAGTCCTACATTGACAGTTTGTGCTGTGTTTCTGTTTTACAAGCAGTCTGATACATCATTGCAGTGTGAGCTGCCTTTGCTGCTGCTGCTTCTAAAATCAGAAGGGCCAAGCTTAGGTTCATCTGTGGTGCTTGTGGTGAGCAGAATTTAGACCAGAAGGAAAAATATCCTCTCACAAGAGTGAAAGACTCTTGGGTATAAATAAGGCACTCTCCTGAACCCTTGACCTTAGTAGAGTTCAGTCAGCTACCCTGTGTTTAATGCTGAGAAATTAAGTAACTTTTTTTTTGGTCCAATACTTTTTCTTTAAAGAAGCTTGTCTCACTGAAAAATTATTGTTGGTTCACAGATCAGGAGTGATGGACAGGACAGCAGATGCCAGGCTTGTATAATAAAGAATAAACCCTAATAAAGATTCAGGAGGAAAACACTTGAGCATACAAAAGATATGTTCTTCACAGTTTTATTCACTAGTGTGCATCCTACAGCTCCTTTCTTCCATAACTCTGTGTGTTCCAGAAGAGAAAAGAGTGGGTTTTGGATTCCCAAGAAGCTTTCATTATAGTCTGCTTAGTGTGGTGCTTGTTTCATGTGTTTTACAGGCCTTTCCTCTAGCTGAGGTCTGTTAATGCAAAATACTCTCTAAAGCTTTTACTACTTGCAGATAAATAATAATAATAGATTGCTGGCTGCTTGTAAATGCAGCTTGTCTGATGTCTTGAAATAAATAGATGGTCTGTCATGGACTATGTCTACCTTAGGATGCACTGTGAATTCTAAAAAGAAGACACAGCTTCTGTATTTTGAAAGTAATAATGAATAAGAGATTTTGCTAGGAGGATTTCTAATTCTGGGGACCTTTTATAAAACCAATAAATGGTGGGTTTTGCATAGTGCTGACCAGATAATTAATACATTTTAATTTTTCCCTGACAGGTAGTGGATTCATTTAGTCTTTAATTTGTAGATTTAAAAAATGTATTGGCCAGAAGCTCTCCTCTATTTTTTGCTAACATCAGACACTTGACAGCAGAACCAAGCAGCTGAGAGCATGAAGGCAGCATATCCTGATTGATTTGCCAGCCCTGCTCTTTCACCTGCATCCTGTATATCTGGGTACTGTGATCCAAACTTGCACAAATAATTGGCAAAGTGCACCCACTACATAATATGTAAAAATTAACTGTGTGTTTATGGGCTTGTAGGGATTACATGTGCAATATCTACCTTAAAATGTTTTTATTGTGATAGTCAATATAGTAGTACTTGGTATGTAATTATATAATAATACTTAGCTGTGCTCTTTTTTGAGGAGTCTGGGGAAATGGATTGGGTTTTTTTTTCATGTATTAGTTTAAAACAAGTCCTCTGAAGAAGAACTTGCTCAAAATAGAGAAATCAAGTTGCTGTCATTTTAAAATGAAACTAAAATATACCCTGTTTGTTTTAGCTTTATCATGACATATTGTTTTAGCAATATCATGATTTATGTTATGGTAGTACTAACAAGAGAATATTTTTGCTAACTAGAAAATATTCATTTAAACACTATGCATGTCAGTAGTGTGATGAAGTGCCAGAGTTAAACTGCTCCTTGATGGTAATGTAGGATGTAGAATTGCCATTATTTTAGAATTTTAAATGGCTGAAAATGACAACTTTGCTATTTTTTTTTTTTTATTTCTTACTGGAGTGGCAGGCATATCTTGACAACATCCTTGGTGCAACCTGGTCAAGGCCAAATAGACTCTTGTAAATATATTTTCCATTTCCTGAGATGATTCCATGGAATTGTCATTCCTCTAACACAGAGTGGCCAGCTAACAGTGCTCCTCTTGCCTCAGTGGTGTTACCCAAGTATCCTTTGGGGTATTTAATGTTGGAGTTTCTCTGTTTGCTAATGATCTTTACACCTCTCCTTTCACCCAACTGCCTCTACATTACTGATGGCAGAAAATAATCCTTTTAATAATTTCAAGGTGTTTTTTAATCTAAATTATATTTTTTGATTATTTGCATTTATATTTTGTTTTCAGCCTTAATGTTGTAATTGCCATAGGGGGAGAAGTCCACATCATGTTTAAGTGCAGGCACTGCAGAATGTGAAAAGACCAATACACAATTAAGTATCTATATTAATATATAACATATAATGCAATATTATTACATTACTATTATATATATTATTGTATAATATATAATATTATAGTGGTATGAAAACATTTCTGTACTGTGCTGTTGTAATAATTTGCATGGTAAATAGCAAACAAATCTTTTTTCATTTACATTACCATGGCTTAAAATCGAAAATTCTAAAGGTGCTTTTTTTGCTCTACATTAAGTACAATTGATTTTAAAATTAATTAGGTAGAGAACCAAGTGTGTGTAGGGTGTAGACACTGCCTGATTCATTACTGCACTCAATGAGCTGGAAGGTCATTTACAAGAAAGAAAGCACATGTAGGCTATCTCAGAATAGGATGCAGCATGATAATTAAGGTAAGATTGCCAACAGTATCATTAACCAAAGTTCACATTTATCTGGAACAGGTAGTACTTTTTCTGCCATGAATATGGAATATATTTAACTACACTGCTAATTACAGTGAAGTCTATTAATTTGCGTACGTTTCAGATTATCCATTTTTCCTCCAGACTTCAGTCTCTTTCCAGGTGGTTCATTGCAGTTGTTCAATTAATTTACATCCATTCCCAGAGGTATTATCTATATAAATCGATTGGATTGCATATACTGGCATTTCTGTTCTTTGACCCATTGATATTCACAGCATTTTCTAAAGAAGCAGACTTGTGAAAACATGGGAAAGTGTTTTAGGAAAAAAAAATTTAAAGCCAGTGAAATTTGCCTTTATTCAATAAGTTACATGTGAACCTGAAGTTGGAAACCTTGAGGGTAAACTGAATTTATTGCTAGGTATTCCCAGACATTCAAAATTTCCACTGTAGACTCATAGAGTGCTTTCATCAGATAGGAAATGGTCCCGTGCACCTCTGCTGTAATTGATCTTCAAGCACCTTGCAGCACTAAAGCACTTTTAGAAGCCTTTAAATTACATTGCCAGATTTTTGTAGAGGCATTGATTTCTTGTTCCTGCTCTGTAACTTGGAGGGGTTATGGGGGTGCAGGTGTTTGAGGGGCTGAGTGGAGGATGATGGATGCTTTCCACTGCTTGTGCACTTCCACCAAGGCACTTAGGAATGTGTGAGCAGACTTTTATGCAGTTTTGTCTTTAGAAAATATTAAGTCCTTTTTGGTCAGAGGACAAGAAATCTGTTTAATTTTTGACACTTTGCTTTTAGATTACTTGATATTTTATTATTTTAAAATACCAAAGTGAAAGAAATGGTTGCCTTGTCTCATATGAGCACCTGTAATGGGATTTTAGAGTCTCTTTTATGATGTAAGAAACTGTCTCCTGTCATATCTGTCACTCTGTTTAGGAGGAAGTAATGGATTATTCTGTCCCTGTTGTGAAAAAGTTTTGCTAGAATTGCTTAATTTCTATGTAAAACTACTTTTCAGGAGTTACTGTTTCATTTGTTTATTTTTAGGAAACTTATTGCCAAAATTCCACCATCTTTCTGTTTCTGAGAAAACAACAAATTAAGATATAGAAGTTCATAAATTACACGGAGTTTTCACTGCAGTTAGTGTTGCTGAGTTTATAGCATTTGGAACTAGATGTTTATTCTAAGCTGGACCTGGAATATTTACTGATATTATGCTGAAACTTGTAAATGAGTAGTGTTGAGAGAACTGGGGGGGTTTTTTTGGTGTGAAATGAATACAAAGTGGTGGCACACATGACGAAATGTGTGTGTTTGGTGGTGGTGCCTTGGCCCCTGCTCTGTGCTGCAGGAGCTGAGCCCAAGGGGCAGAGCTGTGGCAGGGCAGGGATGGGCTCTGAGCCTTGGCTGCTGCCTGCTCAGCACCTGCAAACCACCTGCTGAATTTGGGACAGCACCAGCAGAGACATATGTTAGCACCAGGGGTTAATTTGCCAGATGCCAGAAGAAATGCTGAGACTGGAGCAATTTTTTTTTTTTTTCTCTGACTGAAGAGCTCTTTCTGTTCTATTACTGTTTAAACAAGAGTTCTTGCACACACCCATGATCACACTGATTCCCTAACCCTCGTGTACATCACTGAGTTTTACCTGTGAAATTCTTCATTTCACAAATTGAGTGTTCTTGCTAGTATATGTTGATATATTGTATTGCTTTTCCCTTCAGGATTATTAAGAAAAATATTTTTAAAAAAGAAAAAAGCAGAAGTAGGAGTAATTTCTGATTAATCATCTTTCAGTTTAATTATTATAGGACTGAATATTGATTTTTACTGTTATTATTTTAGTATCTGCTTCCTACTGATGAGAGTTCGTAAGCCTAAATTTTTAGGGTTTTGTGGGGGGTTTTCTGTGATTTTTATTCCCCCCTTTCCCTGTGTTCAACACAACTTCTCAACATTTTTAAAATTCTTGAACTTGGAGATTGTTAATGCATGTGCCTGCTGTTTTTGGCTACTGGGAAAAATTGAAATTAGTCACTGTTCATATAATCCTTTAAAAATGTTCTGTATAGAAACCCAGTCTATCCTGTAGATTCAGTCTTGAATTTTGAATTTAACTTTTTTATTTACTGGGGGGGGTTTTAGGGGTACATTACCTCTAAAACATCACTTCAAGTCATAAATTTCAAATATTCATCTTTTGTAGGTTCTGTTGCTGCAATGTTTTGGTATAGATGAGTATGGCATAAACATATCTGTTGGTATTTATCTGCATACTTTTGTGATGAACATATGTAGATTAAAGCCATTATTTGTGTTTATGGATGAGTAAGAGACATGCTTGATATTGCAGCTGATAACTTTTTGTTAGACTTGCCCCTTTATGGCATTTTTGTAGTTACATTTTGTAAAAAAATCTTGTTATTTGGAGGGCAGTCAAGCTAGATGAGCTAGTTTTAACAATTAACTTCTAGACATATGTGTAGAACGTGGTTTACAGTTACTTCAAATAGAAAAGAGAGATCAAAAACATAGTAAAACAGTTGATGATGACACATATTGGGGGTCACTAAAGTGAAATAAGGAAAGGTGAGAGCTGGAATTTGTCAAAATTCTCAAAATCATGGAATGGCCTGGGTTGGAAGGGGCCTTAAAGCTGTGACTGTGGCAGGGAGGATGTGCTGACGAGGCTGTGCTGCAGACTGCCAGCACTGATGTGGAAAAGGCACCAAGTGCTGGCAGGGCTGTGCTGGAGGTTCTGGCTGCCTGGACTGGCTGGCATTGCCCATCTTTGCACACACCCTGGGACGTGGAGCTCCTGCAGCTGCTCCTGGGGTCAGTGCTGGACCTGCTCTGTGTCCTGCCTCACCTCAGCTGCCAGCACTGTGCTGTGCTGGCCTCACAGAAACCCTTTTCCTCCTTCCTTCATCTTCCTCTTAGAGCCCAGCAGACAAAGAGAATTTGCATCTTGCAGTGCTGCCAGAATCTGTAGGTGACCTAAGGTACTTTGCTTTCTGTGGCTCTTATCTAAGCTGTGAAATTTTAATTTAGATTTAACAATGAATGAAAGATATACCATTTAAAAATAATTACTTTGGGGCTTTCTGGTAAGGCAAAGAGTTAAATTGCAAATAACAAAGAGGGAAGACTTTTAACAGGAAGATTGCTGCAGTTGTGAACAGATGTCCTTTGTGAAGAAGCACAATGCTTTAATTGAGCACTGGCTGCCATCAGAAGTCTCACCTCATTGAAAGAGTGTTGTTCACTGGCTTTATTTTTAAGGCTTTGTTCTAAATCTGTATTCAGATGACACCTATGTCCTTATTAAATTGGCATGCCAGTTTTTAAGTGGGCATGAAGCCATCCTAACAGATGGATATGACTACAGGCCTGCCAGGGAATCAAGAGTAGTGTTTCCTAAGGGAGACAAAAGTGGTGTTAAATCTTTATTACCATTTTGGCTGCACATATGAGGCAGTCAAGAATGAAACCCGTCTGTGATTTTTGCTGAAGGAGACCCAAATGTCTTTTTTAATGACATGATTGCATTAATGACTTAAGAGTTTGAATTTAATTTACCTGGCACGTAAGAAATCGTTAGGTATCTTCCAAAGGGAATAAGGTGAATAGAAGGGTTAAAAGACTCAACCAAACCCAGAATAGAAAACATATAACTGCTTCATCTTGGATGGCAATGAATCTACCTGTCCTTATTCAGGAAGGTGCTGCCAGAGAACCTCTCCAAGAAGTGTGCTGGAATTTGGGATTGATGAATATGCATAATACTAAATCTTTTGACAGACCTTGATGAAGAAAATGCAAGATGCTCAACTGTATGTTGATGTTTTATGTGTTCAAATAAAGTTTGGGGCAACTAGAATAAAAACAGTCAGAACAGTTGGGCTTTTTCATGCTTTTGAACATTAAAGAAGGATAGATTATGCTGGCAATGTTCTTACAGTATTTATCAAGCAGAAAAGAAAGCAGCTAGTATTTAAATAAGCTTCTGCCCCCTCCATGTCTCTCCCATGTCTGTCTTGAGCTTTCTTGAGGTGTGGAAGAAGGTGTGAGAATGTGAATTGCTTCATCACAGACTTAGAGATTTGTTTGGGTTGGAAAAGACCCTTAAGAATGAGTCCAGCTGCAAACCCAGCCCTGCCAAGTCTGCCACTAAACCATGTCCCCACATCCACACATCTTTTCAATCTCCCCAGGGGTGGTGACTCCATCACTCATCCTCTGCCTGGACAACACCTGAGGCAGTTTCTGCTACTTGAGACAGCAACATCCCCTCTGCACCCTCCTCTCAGGGAGTTGTAGAGGAAGAGGGTCCCCCTGAGCCTCCTTCCCCCTGGCTGAGCCCCCCAGCTTGGCTCATTTTCCTTACATAACTAATGCAATGATACCCTAGTATTATAATCAGAAATTTACATACTGGCTCAATAAACTTTTCTTTGTCCCAAGATAGTACAAGGATTTCATATATTTTGTGTAATGTTCTAGCTAAATTGTTCTAGCTGGGTTTTCAAAGATATAAATACACACAGACAGGTTTATGTTTACTTTAGTCTACCTGCAGGCTCAGGCTGAGATAAGGCTACAAATACTAGTATTTTTCAGTTGCTTTGATTGCAAGTGTTTTTCAGAGTATCTTGGAAGTTCATCCTCATATGGGATTATTTTAACTGGTAGGGTCTTCTAAAACCTTATTTTTTTTTTTTTCTCTTCTTCTATTTATGAACAATGTCCTAGAAGTGCATTACAAAATTAAGTAATTCTCCTGTATAATCAACAAGCTGAGTTTATCTAGCAGCCAGTCAAAAAATATAGACATAAAGCATTAATATTAACCAATCTAATTAACACCAAAAAAGATAATTTTTATTACTAAAATCTATTGATTTTTTCATATTAGTGTCAATGGCAAGTGTGATTTTTCTGTAAAGGAAATAATATAGCTAAGAATAGTTAAACAACCTTTGAATTTCCATGTAGCTTGACACTACAACATTGTTCACATCTGAAAATGCCCTGTAAATAATTGATAAGCTGCATATGTTAAGTCCTTTTAAGAGATTCTGTATGTATCAAATATGGATCCAATCTTAATTTATGTTGCCAAGTACAACTAGGATTACTGGAGCTTGCAGAGTAATTAGCTCTAAAAACTGGAGGAAACACATTGTACCTTCTGCCTCAGCAGTGCAATAAGAAAATTTGGTCTATGCAAGAAGCCTCATTTCTCCATGTTTAAAGAGTATGGAATGGCTCTATATGGAAGACAAATTGTGTCAAAGACTTGATTCTTTCACCAAAATATACATGTGTGGTTTTTAAGTGAGTTGTAGACAGCAGCAGGCATTTTGCATTCTGGTAGGGAGCTTTAAGTGATCCCTGAAGGCTGGTGTGGAAGATTTTTAAATTCAATATAATTTGCTTCCACTCTTCTTTAAGTTGTCTGATGCAACTTGTTAGTTATGATCTCATCTGTGCTTCCTGATTATTGATCAAATGGGTATCACTGATATGTGAAGTCAGATGTAATTTGGTGATTAATATACCCATACCATCTACCTTGAATCCTAGGGTTTTATTTTCTATATGAGGACAAATTAAAAATGTACTTTATCTAGAAGACAGGATTCCTCTTGATCAATGACTCTGCTCAGTTTAGTCTCTTACTTTGCTTTTGAAATAAAGCTCATTAGGTATAGGTTTTTATTATCCAGTTGCTCCTGGTAACTTTGAAAGCTACCCCAAAGGAATTTTTGTATTTGCTAACTGTCAGACAGTTCAAAGGGACATCTAATGGCTTAAAATTGAGCTGGAAATTATTGTGAAGGAGTGAGAGCAGTAAGTATGTTTATCCTGGCAGATATGAAACTGGAATGTGCAAAAACCTTCCATCTTCTTTGAGAGGTGAAAAGTGGCTGAGATGTCACATAATGTGATGTGACTGTTCTGAACAGCCTGTTAGCATAGCACTCCCTACTGATGCTTTTTGAAGTGAAAGTGTTTTCAAGGAATTATTTTTAAGAATGGTAGTTATGGGGAGTCACCAGCTGAATTTCTCACATGCTGTTGATTTGGAATCTGTATATCTATGTGTCATTGCAGATTAGTTAAAGGTTGAATGTGCTTGCTTAAATATATTCATCTTCATGTTGTGTGAGTTGTAGCTTTTACTGTGTCTATTGCAGATTGTTAGAGTAAGTTGTGAATTCAAATTCAAATTGTCAGTTATCCAGAGCAGATTGAGGTGAGCAGAGCAGAGAACTTGAGGTGTTGCCATGGGTGGAACTCTGCTGTAAGGTAGAGAGAGGGGTGAAGGTGAGTTTTGGTGTATGGGATCCACAATGCTATAGAGAAATGTGAGGTTTAGCTGGTGCTGAATCATTCCTTCAGCATATCCTGCACACAGTCAGAGAATCTGGAAAGGAACACAGGGATGGAGCAGAGTGGAGGCCAGAAAAGAGAAATTTTACTTGATATTTCCATACAGGTTAAATATATGTGAAACAGTTTTTATGCCTCACTCCAGGTGCTGTGCAAGTGTTAGGGATTAAAATGGCAAGAAATGGGTTTGTCCCATCTGTCACTGGAGTAATGAGTTTGATACCATCTCCTCTGATACAGGACACCTTGCTGCCTGCAGCTGGTGGCCATGGAGCTGCCAGTGCTGCCTTCTGGAGGGAGGTGTTGTGTGTGCCCATGAGCACAGAGGTGCTTTGGGAGTGTTGGTCTGGGCTGACCCTGAGTTTGTGCCTGCAGCCCTTTGGCTCCTGCTGCAGAGGGTGTCTGTGGCCTGCAGAAGGGCAGGCAGTGTCTGTGCAGAGCTGGGCACACAAAGGAGCTGCAGGCTGTGTGAAATCCATTTTCACACTGCTGTTCAAACAGGTTTTGTGTTCTGTAACTGCTGTCTCACTGGTGAGTTTGTAATTTAGTTATTGGTTAGATTTGTCTTGTAGCTTGGCATAAGTATTATAGAAATAGTTACCAAGAGTAGAGATACTTTCTGAGGCAAGAAATTATTCTGTTCTTTAGACATGATTAAAAGCTCTTGGCTTCATGTGGCTTGGAGCTGTTACTTCAAATAAGAATAATCTGTGTGGATTGCTTCTGTTACCTCATATGCAAAATTCAAAATGCTTTCCATTCTTTTCTTCCTTTCTGTCTTCCTCTCTCTTTCTCTCTTTCTCTCTTTCTCTCTTTCTCTCTTTCTCTCTTTCTCTCTTTCTCTCTTTCTTTCTTTCTCTCTCTTTCTCTCTTTCTCTCTTTCTCTCTTTCTCTCTTTCTCTCTTTCTCTCTTTCTCTCTTTCTCTCTTTCTTTCTCTCTTTCTCTCTTTCTCTCTTTCTCTCTTTCTTTCTCCCCTTCTTTCTTTTACCTTGCCTTGTCTTCTGTCTGTCTGTCTTTCCTTCCTTTCTTTCTGTCTTTCTTTCTGTCTTTCTGTCTTTCTTTCCCTTCTGTCTGTCTTTCTTTCCCTTCTGTCTTCCTGTACTAACCCCCTTATTCTGAAGGGTTTCTGAGCCCCTGGCTTATTGTAAACCACATTAGATAAAGTCTCACCAAGTTTCACCCTGCACTTGTTTATCAGGGAGTGCACTGTGTGTCCAGGTGCTCTAAGTCATTCTTTTAAAAAACTATGTATTTTTCATTCCTGGATAGATATTGCTGTCATTAAAGTTATTTCAAATTTGTGTATCTTGTACTCCTGACATTTCCTATAAGCATCTCTCTCTTAAAATAGTCAATGTACATGTAAGATTGGAATGTAAGTTCATATTTGTGCCAGCTTCCTTACATTTAAATAAGGGTGAATGTATGCACATGCACTACCACAGCCTTGATAGGCCTTTCATTAGAGTATTTTCTTTGCATTTGTTATGTACCTTTAGAGGATATATTTCAAAAATTATGCAGGTAGTTCTATTCTGCTGTTTGAGTCTTATTTTCAGAAACAAGTTAATAAACACAGTAATTTGCTTACATTAAAATCCTGTCATTACTTAAACACAATTAATGTCAAGATGCTTTGTATGTAAGTGAGTAATTTTTCCCAAAGTGTTTGATATAAGCTGAACAGCTTTCAGAATTTAAGTAAAGGAAATTATTTTTATCAGGAGCTTTTGCTTTTGATATGTGAAAACATTTGACTTATGAAAATACCAGCCAATTTTGAAATAATCCTGAGGCATGTTTGGAAAACCAACAATTCCACGTTGAGACTGTGGCTGTTAAATCATCTTGTGTTTCAGTGTTTGGGGGAGTGTTTCTTTGCACATAGTAGCTCATTTATATTTGCTGTTAAGATAATTTGCTTTCTTTCAGAATGCAGGGACATTCTGCTTCCTGTGATTACAAAAATGCTGAAGGAATTGCTGGAACAGAAGGAGGATCAGCAGCTCCAGGTCCAGGATAGGAAGTTCAGTGTTGAATTACTTAATAGCATCCTGGAGGTTCTCAGCTGTCAAGACCCTGTGAGTATTGATGATGATGTAGAACCCAAGTCTGTAGAAAGCCAGAGCTGATTAGGAAGTAAATTATTGATGATGATTAATCTCTTTCAAATATTTAGTACAAGTCAGTGGCAAATTGAACTTTTCTCCTATTTTTCATAAACTTAAACCAAAGGGCATTAAAGATGAATGCTGACTTCTGAGTGACCTGATCCAGCTGGAGGTGTCTCTGCTCATTGCAGGGGGTTGGACTACATGACCTTGCAGGGTCTCTTCCAACCACTTTTTGATTATTCTATAATTATTTTAATTATACAGAATAAATTTCAAATTTCATCTGGTTCCTTTCATAAAAAACCCTTGTAGCTTCTGAAACAAATGCTGATGTTGTAGGGTATAGTTTCTTTTTTTGCTTTCAGCAAGGTCTGGGGAAAACAGATTGCTTTTTACTATATTTCACTTGGAGACTGTAATTTCTTTATCAGACTTCTGAAATTTTGGAACACTGAAATTTTCATCTGGGTGGTTTGTTGTTTTCCTCATTTGAGAGAATGTTGAATTGACTTTTTAGTCCCTCAATTTTTAATGAGCAGTAGGTTATTATATGAAGCTTCTCCATAATTTGAGGCATTTATTCTGAGAAAGCATCATAATTAATTACATTAGGAAAGCTTTAATTTCTTTAATATGTGAATATGTGCTGATTTTTCCTCATAGTTTCCTGATACATATGTTCAAACTTTTCAGACTTTGGATTAAGGCAAGTTGTCATTTTAGGAGTTTTTCACTGTGGCTTCTTGGATCATTTCCTAGTAAATGAAATCATTACAGCATATATCTTGATTTCATAAAATCTTTGATACTGCTGAGGCTTTTCAGTTTGCACAGGGCAGTCTTTCCATGTGTGTTATGAGCTATTTGTCTCATTGGTTTAGACTTCAGCAGTTCAGGAGGGATTGATCCAAGGGGATAAAAAGAAATATTGGAACATTTGAATTTGAAATGTATTTCTTAAGATAAATGGTGAAAGCATGATAGGGCAAAAATTGAAGTTATAATCTCATAAGGCTAAAATGCAAAGTAACCAGTTTTGTTACTGCATCCTTTATAAAGTGAAACACAATTGTACAGCAAGATGGAGAAATACTTCCTCTGTGTGTACCACATAAATGAAGTTTGGTTTTGAATTCAACAGTTGCTGTCCATAGCAGCTGTTGCTGACATGTACAAGACTCATTGAAGCCTACTGAAAATATGGGTTGTAGCTCCTCTTTGTGTGAGTGAGAACATTATGCAGAACAGCTGAAGAATTGCTGAGAATTTAAAACACAAGCATTAAAAAAAAAAAATAGATTGGCATTAGTTCAACAGAAGTGGCATTTCTGCAACAGTTTATTTCAGGGAAGGTAAACTGGAGATTCTCTGTGAGATGTTTGGGTCACAGTTACCTACAGATTGCGCTTGCAGTGAATTCTGATGCTTTTCTGAGATAAGGAGAAAAGCCCCTTGGGGTAAGTTTAAATCCAGCAGTGCTATCAGAACATGCTGGGCCTTCTAGAGACATCATATTGCTAAGAAATATTGTAGAATAGTTGGGATAGCAAAAAAAGAACCAGCTGCTTCTGTTGCAGAGAGTCCATACCCTGGCCTGCCTCTGGCAATACAACTGCTGCTCAGGGAAAACACAGATTTTAGAATATGTTAAGCATGTGCCATTAGCTGTAACACTGGGCTTTGTAACCACAACACAAATGTGTGGCCACTACTCGTAGCTTTTTCCTTCCTTGACAAAGGAATCCATGGATTATTATCTGATTTTTTTAACCAAACACTGATCCTGAAAATCTTCTATTGAGATAACTCATGTGAAGGAGGAAAAAGGATCAAAGGAGGGGAACACAGCAGCAACCAAGACCACACTTTGTGATTTGTCCTCAAGAGCCACGACAGATTTCTCTGGAGTGTAACACACGTTCATTTTCCAGCTAAAATAAAATTTCCAGCTAAAGTGAAATCTTGTTTCAAGGCTGTATTTGACATGCAGCAGAAAATACTTTGTAACCTGAAGGCAAATTAAAGGTTCACTTATGGCTGCGTTATTGTTTAGGATGCCTTTATTCAGTGTGATCTAGATACAGACACTTGGTTTGGTGATTTACCAAATTGTTTCAGCTGGGATTACACTTGAACCCTAAAATGAATGTAGTTTTCTAGTCAGCAATTCATTCCCTGCAGTTTTTAGCCTCTTTCTAAGAAAATGGATGGTTGGACCTGCTGGAGGAGAAAGCTTCAGCCTTTAGTAGCAGAATCACATTGCAATATTAATAACACCAATGTCTTGTCCCTATTTCTCCTGGCTTTTCCATCCCAATAGAGAAACCTGGTTTCAGACTAGTGTTCAAAACATTTTGGAAACTTAACTTTGATATTTTTCTGTTGCATTTATTCTGTGAAAGTCACCAGAAATAGAACAGACACAAAGGACAGGTGAGAAAAAACAGCTGTAGTTGTAGTTGTTCTGTTTCATGAGGTGAAAATTCATTCTGTGAAGTGATCTTTGAAGTTGTTACAGAATTTTTGAAGAATGCATTTTCTTTGTCAAAGGAAAGGGTATTTTGATATTACAGCTCTGCTCTGCTGTTTTGCCTCACCTTGTTTAGCAAGTGGGAGCATGGGAAGCATCAGATCCTTGTGTTCAAATTCTGTTTTCTTCAGCTGCTGCCTCACTGCTGGGTTCTGCAGGTAGCCAGCAGGTTGTTAAAATCTCTGTTTTGGGTAGTGTTTGTGTGTTTATTTTTATGACTAGACAGTCACTGTTGGGCATCTCAGTGAGATGCTTAGGTTTGGTTTTAAGATTCCTCTCCAGCAAACAACTTTTGGATATAAATGGCATTGTTTTGACTTAATCATGTCTGAAATTAGCTTTATAGCTTGAGATTGAGCTTCAAGCACCTGTGAAATGCATTTAAATCTCAGAACTGCAAGTAAGTCATTGATGAAGGTTCATGGTGAAATCAGTGATTTTTTTGCTTCTATTTTCATTAAAACCACTTCCCTTTTCCCTCTTTGCAACACTTTGTTTCATGCAACCTGGCAGTCTCCCATGAGGTGACTTTGTCTCTAATCTGACATATGTGTTATGCTTTAATATTTACTGAATCAGAACAATTTTTTATTTCTAGTGCTTACAAAATTAAATGTAGTGGTAAATGCGTTCTCTTGGAATCTACAGTGAAATTTTGGTAAAGACTGTAAGTGCAAGAGAGATGAAGAATCTTTTCCTGTTCTGTGCATTGTCAGTAACTGGCAGCAGTTGCATTTTAAAGTGTTCAGCAAACACTAGCAAACAAGCCTGGAGGCATTTTAGAATTGTAAAGAATATTTTTAAGCATTTCCCTAATTTATGGTGGATCTTAAGGCTTTAGCTAAAGAGAATTTCTAAGGAATGTAGTCAGGAATTCTGCATGTTCTTTCAGGGCCAATTACCTTAAGGTCTTCTGTGGAGACTTTTCAGTTAGAACAATGCAGGATTATGAGTTATGGTTTGAAAAAGAAATTATTATCCTTTTATATGTGCCTTTATTTATATGTGTGTCAAAGAAAGAATACAAGTTACAGAGCTGGGTGCACCAGAGAGGGAGCACACAGGAGCTGCTTGCTGCAGAGCTCGTTTCTCTGTGGCTGCCATGGTTTAGATTTGTGACCAGAACAGTGTTGATAATGCAGGAATGAAATTTTAGTTACTGCTGAATGGTGCTTGCTCAGTGCCAAGGCCTCCTGAGTCTCTCACTGAGCCCCACACCACTTGGGAGGGTGGAGCTGGGTGAGTTTGGGAGGGCACAGAGCAGGGACAGCAGAGATGGAATGACAGAAGTGTTTCCAAGTGGGTGTCTCAAGTACAGGTTGGGAAATGTTGGGATTCCCAAGCAGCCATTCAGGGAGTCCTGTGTGCCACTGTCCAAACAAGTGAACAATCATCAGAGTCTGAAGTGCAAGGTTGACTCTGTTTCTGAAAAATGGAATTGCTTCTTTTTCCTGATCCTGTAGTAGTTTAAATAGAAGAGGAAAGCTAAATCAAACACTGTCTCCTTTACCCTGTGCAGATGTCTTTGAAAGAGAGTGAAGTTCTGTTTGGTTTGGATTTTCTATTAACTAATCTGTGTGCCAATCTGTGCTATCCAGCCCAACAAGGAGCCTGAAGGTGTCTGAGCTCTGTGAGACACTCCCTGCTGACCTGCCTGCAGAGCATGAACTCTGCTTGTTCCATGCCCTGACAAATCTTTTCAACAGGGAAGACAAACATTTTTGATCACCATATTTAATTAAATGGAATAATACAATTCATGTTTTCCAAGGGAACATTTATATATGATACAAGTTAGCTCCTAAAAAGATCTTATGCTTAATCAATGGACTGAAGCCAAATGATGGTGGGTTTTCTCATGTCATCATTGTGAAAAAGATTGTTTCATGTTGCAGTTGGTTCTTAGACTCTCTTCTGAGGCTAGAAGCTGTAAGATAAAAGCAGAAATTTCATGTATTGACAATGTGTGAAAATAACTTTTGTTAATTTAGCAATGCCCAATTGTTTCTTAGATTATCCAGAAGAAAGGGAGTCGCAGTTTCATAGAGAAACCATTTTATTTCATTTGCTAATGTTCTCTGAAAATTCAAAGGTCTAGCAGAAAATAACCTTTGTGTGCTTGAGCATATGTAATAGTCTTTCCAGGAGAGGTTTGTTATGTGCTACTTGTGAATTTGGAATAGAGATCATCTTTAACCATGGAGTCAGGGCTAAATGTTAAAACTCATTATGCAATGTTCTGAACTAATTATGGTATAGCACATACTGAAATATGGAAGTGAACTTATATGAGCCCTCATTTTTGAATTAAAAAAAAAAAAGAGAAACTAATGAGCAAATTACATCCCTGTGCTAAGAGTTACATAGTTTATCAGTTTTGGATGTTGATGATATTTTTTAAGTTATGATGATTGTATTATTAAATTATGAATTTTTTTAAATTATAGTGGTAAACAGTGTTATAAAATCAAATGTGTCTTTTGTGCAGGCACTCTCAAGTGTAGTTGTGTTATAAACATAGGACTGTACCAGAGAAAGTGAAATTTTAAAGAAGGAAACACCAAACATAAATTATTCTGTGGCTACATTGTTCATTTATAGAATATAACAAGTTCTGAAATGCTGTGGCAGGTGAGGAGATCACTTCAGCTTGTGTGTGTCACTGTCACAGGATGCAGGACTAAATGGTAATAGTGAATAAATTGCCAGATGTGAGGAAGGTCCCTGTTTCAAGATCCAGGGCAATCAGAATAGGAGAAAGAAAAAGGATGAGATGCTGGTTGACTCAGAGGAAAATCAGAACTTGAAGCAGTTTCTGCTGGGGTGGTACTGGGGCTGGGGCTATTAATTATTAATTAATAAATATTATTAAAGCTAACCACATCTTCTATGATTGTGGTGTGCTTTCCATACTATATCTGACATTAAATAAGGGTCTTGGTGTAAGCTAAATATCCTTTTCTACTAGAAATTTGTTTTCTTTCTTGTTGCATGCTGGTTTCCCAAGTTGTTGAGTGATCAGAGTAAGGTCAGTGAAGCTGGTGAACAGAGGGTCATTCCCATTTTAGGGTTTTAGAATAAATAATCAAATGTCCTTCAGGCAACAGGAGCAGTTCTTGTGCAGACCATGTCCAGTTTGTGCCCTCCCAGAGCAGCTCAGGTAAATGAGGACAGCTTTCTCCTTTAGTAACTCTGTGTTTGTGACTGCCAGCTGAGAGCATTGCTGAGTCCACCTGCCCTGGGAGCACTGACAGATGTGGGCAGCTGTGGGAGAATTTGCCTCACAGTAACTGTACCAGGGGTGGGCTAGAGACTGCTCAGGGGCAGAACAGAGATGGGAAGTGACTGCTGGAAACAAAAACCAGCTGTGGAGTAGATTGGGCTGAATTGGACTGAAATTGGGCACGAGTGTTCCACTGAAATTGCTGGAACTGAGGAGCAGTGTGAGCAAGAAGAATTAGTGTTGCTCTTTCAATAGGGCTCTTATATTGGACAACTTGAACTGTCAAAATGGAAATAATTGGTTTCTTCTTACTTTTCAAAGAGATGTGATTTTAATATCAAAACTCTGGCTTTTTTCATTTGCAGGCTTCAACTTATCACCACATTCAAGAAATAATGGTGCAGTTACTACGCACAGTGAACAGAACTGTTATTACAATGGGACGAGATCCACTAATTGTGAGTAATATTTTAATCCATTTTCAATGCTTTGAAACTCATTTTATAGTTATCCTGGAAAAAGTGCAAATATAGCATTTGTGGAGTCCTTTTGAATTATTTTTTTTAATTTAAAAAGTCTCAAGCTTCACATCTTTTTTCATTCATCTGTGACAATGTAGTCACAGCGTAGTGTAAGATTTGAACAGTATGAGATTTGAAAGATTCCTGTTTAAGAGAACAAATAATAAAGTTAATTGATATTTTCAAAAAAGAAGAAAGTTTTACAAACCTGCATAAAGAACATGGTTTAAGACATTGAAAAGAGACATTTCTACTAATCTAAAAAAATTCTATTTGGGCATGTGCTGGCACTAAACACTCACCTGACATTTTTTTGATGATTTAAGAGTCATATTTGAGGACAGATTCTTCAATTTACTCAGATTAAAGTACATATCTCCTGAGCACTCCTCTGGATTTAGACTATTTGTGAGAATGCAAGGAATTCATTGGGAATTCAGAGCTTGCCTTTCAGACTGTTCACTTATGGGAAGATGGTTTTTAACAGCTTGTCTTTGGAGATTTATTTTATTCTACAAAAATCATAGCATCATTTACTTGATGATTTTGGCCACAAGAGGTACATTGTGTGCCTTTTAAAATGCCCTGTGCTCCCCTGTTTATTTCTATTAGAAAATAACAGTTTTAGATCATTGCCAACCAGAGCATGTGTGCCTCCTAATGATCAGGCTCCTAATAATGGAGGAGACTAATTGAGTTCCTCAGAGGAAATATTTGCCAGTGGTTGCTTTGAACTCCCTGGTGGTACATCTGCAAGTTTGAGACATCTCTGTGGCTGTTTATGGGACTCCAGGCTGCTGCTGCTCATGTGGAACCCTTGGGCACATCCAGGGTCACAACAGGAAATGGTTTGGAATGAAGATCAGTGACCCTTTCAGTTCTCTGGAGTGCTGGAGAATGATTTCTGTACAAGGAAAGCATGGTATGAGTGCTTTGCATGAGCTAACCAGTCTATTAAGGAGTATTTCTGGGTGCAATAAACAGCACATGAAAAGGCAAAATGAAGCTGTTTTAATCCTGCATAAAAGATCCATTAGGAAACCAGTACGAAACAAGCTGGTTACAGTAAATTGAAATGGCTTGGAAAATCTGTTTCTTTTTTTTACTCCCTCCCATCTACTGTAATTTCTTCAGCTGTTTTAACCTGAAAAGAACAAATTCAGTGTGAATTTCGAAATATGGTTCTCTTGCTTCTAATTATGTTCATGAGCACTTCTGCATATGTGTACATTGGGCACTTTAGAGGGTTTTCAAAGTGGGATTCCAATAAATTGCTACATTTTCTACAGCTGAAGCAGCACTTCTCAACAGAATAGCCTTTTACATGCAAATAAATTGTTTTTAAGGAACACAGGTCTTTTGTATTCAGAAAGAATTGGCAAAAGAAGCTTTTTCCATGCTCTTTGTGCCACTTTAGTTCACCAAGTTAATTTTCAGGTTTGCTTTAACATTTTTGAGAGGGCCAAACTTGCTTAACCTTCACAAAATAAAGCAGAGAGTCAAGAATTATGTCCTGGAGAATGCTTAGATGAGCTTGAGTTGCTGAAATGTGGTGAATTCTGTGAGTACAGGTGGGACATGTGGAATTTCTGGACTGTGTAGCTGAGGTCATATAGGTACAAGTGACCTTTCAAATGGAGCTAAAGCATCACTTCCAGGAGGACAGGTTACTCTGTAGATTTTATATCTGCTGCTGTGTTTGTGAATATTGCAAGTGTTTTTATTAACTTCTGCAGTGTAATTTACTATAACCTGAAAACACTGTGGAAAGCATTGCTAATGCTGATTTATACTGATAAGAACAATAGCTACAATTTACAAGATCTGTAATTCCTTGCAAGCTTAAACACCTTGCACCTGACACATAACTGGATTTGATTTACCTGAGGGTTTTTTTTTTTTTTGCTTCCTGACAGGGATAAACAGGTTAATTTTCATGTTCAGGTGATCTTTTGACAATCTTGCAGCTCGTTGGCAGAGATGTGGGTTCACAGCTGCCTGGGTGCTCAGTTCAGGGAGAGGGAAGGGAGGCTGTGCCTTGGGCTTAGCTGGTGAGTGCCTGCTGGAGCTGTGTTCATGTAATTACTGAGAAGAGCCAGGCTCAGAAAGAAATCATCTCCCCAGGAGGAGGAGGTGCTGGTGCAAAGGTGATTTGGCTCTCTGCAGCTACTGCAGGGAAGATTTAGTTAAATGCCACTCTTGCCTTCACTGTGGTGTTTTAGCAGCTGAAGGCTTTAACAGCTGCTGGTTGTTTTCACTCTTAAAACCCCAGAAAACCTTGACTGTTTGTAGTTGTAGAAGTGCTTCTACTCTTTCACAAAAAGGGACAAGTTTGTTGTCTGAAACTGGCTATTCAGGCTTTACCTTGAGTATTTCACGATATTTAGACTTTTAGTTAAAGGTCATAGCCATGCAGTGAAGTCCTCCTACAGAATTACAGAAGTCAAATTTATAATGTGAACACAGTGCATGTAGAACAAAGAAATACTTGTTTTGAATCTTGGCTTGGCTGGGTAAATAGAAAAATTATAAATCCACCACATGCACCTTAAAGGTTTCCTTTAATACTTGCAAACTTGATTTTGCTCCCAATATCAGTTTAACATGATGAAATAAGTGTAGCTGTGCTACACAGAGATGTTTTTAGACATTATTTATATATAATATTGTACAAATAAAACTTTGCCCAAAGAAATTGTGAGCTCTGTTAAGCAAAGCTACTCTAGAGCAAACAACCATAGAAAGTATTTGCAGAGCTGCCATGGTTGGAGAATTTGATATATTCAAATATAGTCATGGTCTAGCTGAAAACTACAACTTTTTTGTTTGGTATTCAAATAAAGATCCTTGCTCTACCTGGAAATGTTGCAGAATGATTCCATGACATGCCTGTTAGTTTTCCAATAATTTTTCTTTTCCCAAAGAGCAGCTGTTCCCTTCCTTTGTAATCTAAACATTGTTTATTATTAATTGACTCCTGAAACCTAATAAAAATATCTCCTTTTATTGCAAAAGATAACATCACATTCAAAGGGCCTAGAAATATACAAAACATACATGAGATCAATGCCATTAGGAAGATGTTGTGTGTCTGTGCTGGCAGGATTATTATAGTGCACAGAACCATCAGGAGCCCTACATGAACTGCTGTTACAAGAGACAAATCAGGATTTTATTCACACATTTTTAACTTTTAAAGAAAGTTAGTTTGACTCCATAAAACAACTATTTCCAATATAGTAATTTTTTAATATACTGCATTCTGTGCAATGTTTAATATATAGCATATATCACTTAAATATTTATTTCTCAGAAGCCTACAATATTTTCATCATTAAGTGCTGTCAAGCAGCTGTGGTTTGGGTTTTTTGGTGGGGTTTTTTGACAACTTATGGGGGGTTTGTGGGTTGTTTTTCAATTTTATTATGGAATGTGTTTGTATTTCTAACATTTTTTTCCTGCTCTGGGGGCTGGTTTTGGGGATTATGCTGTAGTTTTGTAAATCAGAGAAGTTTTTTGTAGCCATACTTTTATCTTCCAACAGCCTACCAATTTCTACTGCTCTTTCTATGTATTTTCCCACACTGTAAATTGCATAGTGTGTATCTGGTAGTTCTTTATTTTTTATTTTTTATAGGAATTTAGAATTAATTACTAAAATATTTTTAATATTAAACAATTAAAAACACACAATGCTTTCATATAATATTTTCATATAGCCAAGATTCTCCAATTATGTGTTACAAAGCTTTAAATTTTAATTATTTTATGTTGCTAAGATATGCACATTTTAAAGTCCAAACAGCTAAGCTGGGTTGCCCTGTTCCTGTTCTTGGTGTCACCAGCACCTTTCAGTGGGAAAAATCCTTTTGTTTCAATGTTCTCTCTCTCAAGTTTGATGTAGAAAACTTTTTGGGTGTCAAGCACTGTGGGGATGGCTGGGGGTGAAAACTCCCTGCAGCCTCCTGAAGGAAAGTGCTTTCACAGCACTGGAATTCCATATTTTCTGCCAAGGAAAACAGTGCCTGGGGTGAAGGGTGAGTTTGGAAGCTCTGGCAGAGGCAAGGCTGGGAGAGAAGTGGATGTTCCTGCATGGCTGAGGCTTGGCTGCCTGGGAACCTTTCCTGTGCTTCCCTGTGGGCAAAGGGACACACAAACAATTCCAGATCCTCACACCCAGGCTTGACTGACTGAGAGAGAAATCAAAACCCAGCAAATCAGGAATCTGGAAAACAGGAGCTAATTGTGACTGGGAGATTAAGGATTAAAAATTGGTTATGGTTCTGAATCCCATCAGGTTCAGATGTAAAAATGGGAAACCTGTAAGCACTTAAATCAGTGTATTCCAGATTTTTATGAGTATTGATGTTTCTTCAGGTCATAAGAAAGACTTAGAGCCTTTCTTGTAGCTACCTTTGGTTGGACTTTCTTAAACTAAAAAGTGTTTCTGTTTTGCATAGTTCTCCTGACCCCAGGAATTGATTGGTGCTATGTGGTGAACCAAAGTGTTGTGGTTTGTTTAAATTAAAGGATCTGAATCCTTTGAAAATAAATTGAAGGCATCATATGCATTCTGTGGGCAAACCCAAAATCAGATAGCTTAAAATGAGCATTTTTTGTGCTTGTCAACAAAAAAAAAAAGGCAAAAAGATTGTGTTTGTATCATAAATTATTAAAAATGAGTTTGATACAGAAAAAAACCCCTTGGTGTTTTTACCAGTGTTAAAGCCCTTGGGGTTGCTTATTATTATATTTTACCACAGGGGACATGGGTCTTAAAATGTTATTTTAATACACAAGAATAACTTATACACTAATAAATCCTTCACTGCATCAATTATAGAGACTAATGCAAACAAGGGATGCTGTTGGCACAGCAGCAGAAGCAGTGCATGTACATAGTGATGGGTAATGATGGAGCCATTAAATTCTTACTTTTTTTATAACCACAACCTATTAGTGAAGAGCTTTTCTCTCTCTCTTAAAGGCATCTGAAGACATTTTAGTAAAAAATTAATTTCCATCTGAAAAGCCTCTAAAATAACAACAGTTTTGTTCCTGTCATTTCTGTACTAAGTGAAATTAATAAGGAGATGTTTTTTTAAGTGCCAGTCCTTTAGAATTTTAATAAATTTAGCCATGGCATATTGCATACTTTCTTCTAGAAGATTTGTTTTATAAAGAAATTAGTTCCTCCAGACAAAATTCTTCTGTGCAAAATTGTTTTTAATGTATTTTCAAATGTGTAATTAACCCTAAGAATTCAAGGAACACAGAAGTGTACAAAAAGTGTACAGACATTTAAAACTAACATTGCACAATTAATACAGGATGACTTAGAAAAATAAGATGCAGGGATTAATCTATGGAATACCCTGAACCAGGGCCACTTCTAAGAAAAGATCTGCAGTACATTCCACTCAACTTGCTTTGGAAAACATTTTTCCCCCTGCCCCCCATATGAAAGGTGACCATGTTTTTATGAGTAAAATAATAGGATCACCAATCATAAATTGGGTTCCATTGGCACACCCTGTGCTAATGGTAACTTGAGAATTTTTGGAGGAAAGAAGTAGCTGCATTGACATTTCATAAAATCTTTTCAGCATATATAATTTTTTTATGTCTGTAATACATATCAGTTCATTAAATATTATTTTCATGTTCAGTTTTTTATCATATATTAATTTACATCTTAAGGCGAAAAATAATCTTGGGATATTTTGGTACAGCAATGCAGGTATTAAATGGAGAGACTGGGCAAATGATTCAGTGACACAGTAGCCAAAATAGTTATTCCTCTTTATCCAGGAATTGTGTGATGACCTCTGAGCCAATTCTGTGATGATTGTGTCCAGTTTTAGCTTTCCAGGGATATGAAAGACATGAATTCACTGGAGGGTCAGAGAGGATTCCTGGCTGCAGCATGGGAGATGAGAGGCAATGAAAACTGGGTGTGTTCAGTCTTTTAGGAGAGAGGTCTCATTATCCAGGTAGCTCCTCTTGCTTGGACAGAGCAAGGTGTACTGGGCACAAACCAGGATGCAGGAAATTCAGATTAATGTTAGGGAAAAACCCTGGAGCAGCCTCCCCCACTGAGCTGAGGATTCTTGTCTTTGGAGGTGCTCACAGCTCAAATTCACTGCACTGGACCTTGCTTGAGCAGGGCTTGGGACAAGAATCTCTGAGACATTCTCTTGTTTTACAACTCCCCACTTCTTTTCAGAGAAGTCCATCAAATGGCTGAAACTTCTAAATGCTCTTTATAATGAACAAATAAAAGGGTGGAGTTAAAACTTAACCTGAAATTCTTCTGTTTGTCGTTCAATATTAGATGACAGCAACAGAAATATTTCAGTGGGGAAGTGAAATAATTATAGTTGTCTCCTTTGAGAAGAGATTTCTTTGAACAATTTAGGTTTCCCTGAATTCATTCTTGATGATGTGGTTTGTTCAAAGCTCGATGAAGTTTTTTCCTTTTAGTCCTTGTTGCTTACAAATGGAAATGAAGGCTGTGTGACATGCTTAGCTTTGTCTACCCCTGTTTTTTAAAGTAGAGATTTAAACCTTGTTATTTTTGGAAGGTTGAAAAAAAGGTCTTTACAAAGGATATGAAAGTGTCCTTGAAAAAAAATGAGAACTTTCTTTTGAAAGAAACAATTTCTTTTCTTGAAAATAGTATCTTCATGCACCTTTATTCATTATGCTGATTTAAATAAATTCAGTTATTTTCATTTTTCAGATACTCTAATTAAGCATTCTAAACATTTGTGATTTCATAGTAGCACATTTTCAGGTGTGTGCTGTCAAGCTCTTTCTGTTTTAGTGTCTTTTGAAATGCAAAAGGATGCATGAGGAAGTCAAATCCACCAGAAGCATTTTCTTTTCACCTTTTTTGTCTTTCTCCTTAACTCCTTTTTCTCTGGAGCTGGAGGATCAGGTGGTGGCTTCTGAGGTGAAGCTGAAGCTGGATTTTGCTCTGCATTGTCCAGTGTTTTCAATATCTGATGAAATCTTCCTTCTTGTTGTCTGAAGTCATATTCTACACTATGGAAAAAAAATTGAGAGACTTGTGTTAGTAAGTGAGAAATTCTCCCTTTAAAGAACACAACAAAGGCTGCTTCCCTCTTCAGAATAACTTGGTGTTATTCAGTGATACAGCCTGGGCTAAACACAAGGGGTTTAGGGGCTGCTTCTTTGAAAATAAGTTCCCCTCTTAATTTTCTTTTGAGAAAAAATTTTACTTCATGTGAGTTAAGAACTCCAACATTGTGCTCAAAGCAATGGGACAGAAATGAAAATGTACTAGGCTGACCTTTCAAGACATTTTATTCAAAGGACAGATTTTGATCCTATAATCTAAGTGTCATATGTTCATAATTAATAACTCTTACTGCTTAACTTTTTAAAATATTAGTGTCTCCCACCAGGACACAGGGTAGGAACAAAAAAATGAAATTAAACCAGTAAATTGTGTTAGTTAAGTAAAACAGAAATCATTTCCCAACTGAAAGCCCTAATTATTATTGATGTCAAACAAGAGCCAAGATGTTAATTAGGTAACAGCAGATGAGTGCATAGAAATAAATGTAAAGTTCAAAAGAATCAGTGTGGACAGGGATTAAGCAGTATTGTATGTATTTTCCTTATTTAAATCATCTTTCCTGGGCAGGAGAGAGTTGTGTCAGCTGTGAAGGTTTTTGGAGGTTTTAGGGGAGAGTGGAAATGTTGTGTTTTCCATGATGGGAGGAAAAGAGCATCACTGGGGGGGTTGGGATGTCACTTCAAGACCCTGAAGCTGATTTTGACACTGACCAGAAGAAAACTGTTAAGTTAGCAAATGTGCAAATCTCTAAAAACTTTTAATTGTATTTTTATATAAAATCCATAAACATCATTAAATAGTATGTTAAAATTAGCTAGAAGATTGTTTCCCTTAATTCACGTGTCTTGGGATTTTTCATGAAACAATATAACTCAATGGATAAAAAGAAAGCAGGAAGATTATTTTCATTTAGAAAAGAGTAGAAGAATCTCTTGAACAAGAAACAATGCATAATAAATATAAAAAAACCAAAAGGAAGTGATATAAGATCAGTGGCTCTTGCATTTCATCAGCTTATTACTCAAACTGCAACTTAATACCTTTCAATATTCATAGACCAAGGGCACTGGAGAATAAACGTTGGGTTTATAGAATACATAAGGGTAGCATCTGCTCATGTTCCTTTTCTCCACCCTTCTCCAGAGTTTTTAATTTAATATTGGAGATATCATCTTCAGAGACAAGAGGTCAATTCAGTCTTCATTTAATACTGCCCATGATAACTAGTTTTGGTTGCTACTTGCATTTGTTTATTACAATACAAACATTTCTATTACATGATCTAGATGGAAAATCCCAAGCCTGGAATCCCTGCTGGGTAGTTAATAAAGCTGAATTTACAGCCACTGTTAGGCTGAAAAGCTCTTTATTACTTTAGTGATCAGTGTAATCCACGAGGGGATTTCTGTGAGATTAATGCATTGTTTGACTCAGGGGCTGTGTGTGATAAAGATTGTTCAGTGACAGCAACACAGCACTCTGCATCTGCAGGGTTTGCATCAGGAGTGGGGCTTCTCAGAGCAGGAAAACTGGGAGTAGGATAATAAACTTGATTTTATAATCACAACTGTGGTGCTGTCTTAGGGGAAAATACTTGCATGGACATTTCAGGCCACATAAAACACAGGAATTGCACGTGTTTGTCAGGAGCAAACACTGACAACAATTGCTTCTTTCAGCATATTGTCTAATGAACTTCAAGTATTAGTCACTCAGAATGCTTTTCTCATAACAACATCCTGTGGAACACCTCTGTAAATCAAAAACTATTGTTTCCTTTCTGTTTCCTTTGTCTCTTACAAGTAGAAACTTTTTTAGAGCACCTGTGTTCTGTACACGTTCTATTAATCATTGCAGTGCCAGCCTCCAGGCACCATTATTGTTGCAAAGTACCTGGTAAATCAAAAAGCCCCTGAATGTTTTCTTACTTCCTCTGTTCTTTCCTTTGAAGGATGGTGCTTGTTCAAGATCTATCCTGCACTGAAGCCATGTAAATTTAAGAACACAGGGTATTTTTCCAAAGAGAGAAGGCGTCCTGTGGTCAAGGGTGGGCTGTGTATAAATTCTAGGGAGTGACCTGTTCATGTCTAGTCCCATAAAACACACTGAGGTTGTTCAGAGACCATGATGAAGTAAAGGAAATATCTTTTTTTCTTTTTTCTTTTTTTTTAATGGATACAGTCTGTGCACTTGGATAAGTCATGTAACTTCCCAGGGTATCCAGGGGGCTATGAAGACCTACAGCTTTGTCTCAGAGGAGTTGTGGTGTTTAATTTTTGACATGTTAATTGCTTGGAAATTTCATTACCAGGGGTTTAGGACATCACTATGGAACTGAGTTGCATGTTGAACAATAGGTTCCAGTGCTGTTCTAGTTTATTAAACTCTTTACTAAATTTAGTTCATGCAGTGTGAGAAACACTTCCATGTGTTTCTATTAATTATTTCCATTTTAAAAATTAAGGTTATAGTGATGACAGACTGTTGAAGATAATGGGCTGCCATGTTCTTTGAAATTAAGGGAAAGGCTTCAGCTTCAAACAGAAATTCTCTTACCCTTTGTTTTTGTAAATGTAATCAAGTAACCCAAGGTGTGGGTTTTCTGCCTTGACTTTCAGAGATTAAATAATGTCTCTATAAATTCCCTTGCTGACTGGATGAGATACATGTGCAGTACAAGCAAGACTGCAGGCTTTGGGGTTGATGTCTGGACAGCTGAAGGCTCTGACAGGGTTTGTACAGACACAGCATTTGAAAGGTGTGCAGCTCCCAGAACGTGGCCCTGCAAAGCTTTCTGGCCAGAAGAGTTTAGCACAAACTGCACTTCAAATCTGAATCTACACTCAAATTGCACTCTGTGAAATGAATAACAACTGAGGTGAAAAGTGTGAGAGTTTTGGGTTTGTTCTCCATGTTAACATGAGCTGTAGCTGTAGCTCACTGTCATTCAGAGAGCTGAGAGTTTCTTTTCCAAGATCTTAAATTATTACGGAAACCCCAGCTTAAAAATCATATCGCACAGAGGAATTTCATCATCAGAAATGGCATCACAGGTTTTCAAAGCATGCCAGTTATGACACTGTGAAGCTTTAGAGGGAAGTTCCTGTTTGGATTCTCCCAAGTCCAGCCCCCCTTTCCTTTCAGCTAACACCCCTGTGAATCCTTTCCTGCTTGGGGAACAAACCAAGCACATCATCCAAACCACTTGGGTTTTTTGAAAACTGGGTTAGTCACAACTCAGACATTTTGTAGGTGTGGTGAAAACAGTGTTTTGAGCACTTGGGGGTGTCCAGGCAGGACAGGGCTGTGTGGGTACCTGTAAATGATGCACGCCGTGTTCTGGCAGGTGCTGCAGTTGTTCAGGTCCTGCCCAGTGTGGTAGAAGTTACGCCTGGAACAGACAGCAGCTCATGAGATGTGGGGTTACAGACACAACAACACAGCTCTTCTCATGAACAAAAGCCATTCTGTTCACACTGCTGTTAGCCCTGCTAGAAATTCTAGTGTCAAATTCTAAGTTGGAAGGTACCTTTCAAAACACACAAACCTATGAGCCTTGTCTTGCACCTTTCCCACCTCGTGCTGTTGAGAGTCCTGGTTGCTGCTTCTTGCATGAATACTTGACATGAGGCTGCTTCTAACAAACACACTTTCAAGTATTTGAAAATCTGCTATTTTAATAAGATCAGTCTGATCTCCATCCTTATGCTTTCCAGCCTTCCCTTTTCATGTTTCCTTATTTGAATATAACCAAGTCAGATTTTTACTGCTGATAAGTTACAAATTTGTAGTGTTGAGAAAACAAGAACAGTGAGTTTTCATGCTTAACACCAACCAGAGCTGAAATATTTTTATGATGGAGAGATGTGCATTAGAAACAGGTTCTTCATTATGTCTGAAGAAAGTATACCACTTATATTTAACAACTTTTATTTGAATTAGGGGAGATCAGTTGGTACCAAAATAATTCTCTGATTGCTTTGGGGAAGATGGGAGTTCTTCATGTGCATTGTTGTGCTATCAACACAAGTGCTTGGAACATTCAGTGTTACTGTGAGATGTCTGCCAAGGTGGATTGAAGCTTCCCATTCAATCTCAGAGTGACACTTCAAGACATTTGACAATTTTTTTCATTTAAACCATGTGGCAACTGAGCAGAAATGAATTATAAATATTGCTGGATGATCTGACCATGCTTCACTGCAAATTTTTTTTTGCTATGGGCAGGTTTGCAATTTAAACTTAGATTCTCCCCTAGAGAACTGCATGCAGAGGAGAATGAGTGGGTGTTCTTTTCTGTCACTTCCTGAGGAACCACAGTCAGGTTGAACGAGGATTACAGCTGAAAAATGAAAATTGAGACACCCTTGGATCCCTGCCTTGAATCTTACCTCTTACCTGAATTTTTAGAGGTGTAAATTTTTTTTGCATTTTTGCTGTTAGTCTGTCTACATGGATTTTGTCCTTGTGTTTAGGCAAAATTTACAAATTTGGTGCTAGAAAATCATATAGAACAAGCCTCTGAGGGAGAATATCTGGAGCTGAATTGTACGGGGAAAATATTATACAGAACAAGAATTTGTGTGGGCACAGTGGAAGTTAATGAAAGTATTTCCATGCTAACAGCCAGATGGACATTACCAGCTAATGTTTCCAGATAAAAAAGGTAATATTTATGGAGTAAAATCACATGCTAACTTGATTTACATTATTTTAAAAATTTTAATGAGTGTAATTCTTATTTGAACTGTAAATTTGGAAGTTATTCAACAGAAATACAAGTTAACTTCAATTCCAAGCTAAAATATTTGGAAAAAGAAAAAATTCTTCAAAATAGATTTTTGTTTTTACTTTTTTTCTTTTCTTCAGAAGTTGTTGGAAAATTGGGGTATAAAAAGTTGTGGCCTCAGTTGGTTCTATCCTAGTTCCCACATGGGAACAAGTGTAAAGCCCTGATGCTGGGTGGTGTGAGCACAGCAGCCTCATGCTCTGGGCTCTTTCTGAAATTAAGCCTACACAAAACCCTCATTGCAGCCTCTTTGTTGAGGTGTTTGCACAGTTTGTGGAAATGTGGAATATTACCTGACTTGGTCATTATTGTAATCAGTAAATACAACTGATACCACATTACCTTATTTTAAAATTAAGAGTCCAGTTTTGCATGCATGAATGATTTATCTACATGCATGAGATGCCTGTGCTAAAGATTAAATTTATTGTAGCATAGCCACTCCATGTTCTTTATTCTTTAAAAAATGAAACGGAACCTTTATTCCCTTGATTTATTGCTGAGTTTTTCAAAGATAAATTGTTTGAAGGATATACTACTTTACAACAAAACAGAACTTTAAAGTGTGTCCAAGATGCAATTACTGTAAGTAAGAGATGCTGTTGATAGTTTGGAAAGCTCTATTATGATATTCTGAAACCTGTTTTGAGGTTAAAAATACTTAAAATTCTATTTTAACTTTGTTGAATCTTTAGATGTTAGTTGCATGTATGGTACTGTTATTATTTATAATGCATAATAATGCTTAAATACTGCTTGCAGCCTTGGCACAGTCCCTGTGTCACCATACTGACAATAAATACAGGGGTTTTACATTGTTATGGGGGTGCAGAAGGGAGCCACTCTGAAACCTGAGAGTCTGAAGTGAGTTCTTGCTGGCAGCCTTCACATGCTCTGTCCTTAGTCTGGCACTCCATGAGTATCTGACCTTGCCATGCTTTGACACCTTAAATCTGAGTAACAGAGGGATTGTTAAACTGGGTCTTGCACTGGATTTTATAAAGGCAGTGTCAGCTAAAGTCAGGCTATGAAGGGACTTGCTTCTCTGCTGAGGCCCAAATACCACAAAAAGGGTGTAAGATGCATTTTTGCAAACTCATCTTTAAATATCAGAAGAGTTGTGTTTCTCAGTAGCAAAGGTTAAAAGAATGCTAACATCTACTTTACACTTCTGATGGATTACTAATATAAAAAATGAACCATACCCTTCACTGAGGGCTCTGGATTTTTCCAGGTCTTGGATTACATTCAAAAGGACTTTAATCTTCTCCTGGTTCGACTGCAAGGATTCCTCTACAGACTGCAGCCTGCCTTGTAGGGCACAGAGTTCGCCATGTTCCAAGTGAATTTGATTTATTTCGTTAATCTCTTTGTTGCTTTGTGGGTTTATTTCATTCCTTGGCGGATAAGACTTTCTGTGAAATCCTTCTAAACAGCTGTTACACTGGGAAACATCCGACTGGGTGGGATTTTTCTCGATTTCAGTGCTACATGGCAGACATGGTTTTGATGCAGTGCTGCTGGTGAGTGACACTGTTGGGAAATCATCACTTGCTGAGGTCACACAGCTGGAATCTGGCTTGTGCTCTCCTGCCTGGTGACAGTCTCTGAGGGAACAGGGAGATGAGCTGGGATTTGGTGGCGGTGACACTGGAGTAGTTTCCTTACTGCTGGCATCTTTACTGGCTACAGGCAGCTCAGAATTGCTTTTCTGCACTTCCCCAGCAGCAGAGTGGGGGTTACATTCGCTGCAGCTCATAGAATTGCTTAGGCAAGGCTCTGCTCTGTCAGAGTCAGATGACAGTGTGCTGTTTTCGTGACTTTCGCTGCTGCTGATGGCGGTAGAAGAATGCAGTGAATTACTTGAGGCTGTGGTTGTGTCTGGTGCATCCAGGGGGACGTTCCTGTCCTGTAGGAAACTCACATGGATGTATTCAGGCACCTGTGTAGAAGCAGTTGTCTTGTCTGACACTGAGAAATCCCCCGAGTGCCTCGGCCCGTTGCTTTGTGCTTTGGATGGCCTCCGAGCCAAGCCCTCCTCACCATCCCTGCATCCCTCCTCCAGGTCACTGCTTATCCTCAAGTAGCAGAGCTCTGAGGACACAGTGTCTGGTTCACAAAGGTTGCCATTTACCTGGATAGAGTTTGCAGGCTCATCTGGCATTTCTGTCAGTGATTTGCTTGCTGTCAGCCTTTTCCTTTTAAAAACAGGGAAGTGTTTCCTGAGGCTGGGCGAAGTCTGTATGGCAATATTCCGAAGCCCCTTCTGAGCCCTTGGAAAAGTTGGGGACTGAGCTAGCAGAAAGCTGTGATCCCTAAAGAGCTGCGTTTTCCCGGCTGTGAGCGCAGTGTCTGCCCGGGAGCCGGCCCCATCCTCCTTGAAGCGGACCTGCTGGGAGCGGCTCCGGCGGTGCTGCGGCCGCCGCGCCCGCTCCGCCGAGTCCAGGCTGTTCCTCTTCAGCAGCGCCGGCCGCACCCCCGGGGCCCGCTGCGCCGGGGACCCGCAGCTCAGGGTCTGCAAGCAACGCGCTTCTCTGCGGCCCATTTCACTTGACATTTGACCTGCTTGGTGATGCTGTTCCTAAGATACAAATTGACACCTTACTCCCGGAGCTTATCATTCTTCTCCTTGGTGTTATGTATATTTTCAACTGGCATGTTCTCTTTGGGGATCCTCCTTCGATTAGACCAGAAACTAAGATGAATTAAATATAAAATTTAAGGAAAGATTTCTTGCAACTCAGGAATGCAGAAATCCTTTTAGCTATGGATAACATGGTCTTTGTATTACAAAATTGCAGCAGGCTGTTTCAGGTAACTAGTTTAAAGGTAAGGTTGAGTCTATGGCTTTCCTGGTAGCTCTCATTTGACAGCAGCTCTCCATTAGGGACCTTTTTTTTTCTGATAGACCAGTCACATGTGTTTTATTTGCATGTTGTCTAAACAAGCATAACAACTTTGGGGGGCACTTTCATTTCTGATGCATAGTTGTACTGATGGAATATATCCATTAATACCGAGCTGAATTGCTTTCTTTAGACATGGTTTTTCTTCCTCAGCCATCTTTTCAATGTCCAGTTAAAATCTTCCCAAACAGGTAAGGAAAATGTCACCACTTATGCCCAGGGCAAAGCACAGCATCCAGTGTGATTCAGTGAGAAGAGTTATTGATGCGTGGTTGTTACTGCAGTTCCTGCAAACACAAGGCAGATCATGTCCAAGGGCTTCCCTCAGTTCTGTAAACAGGACAGAGGTCCAGGCTGGGTAACCAGACAAAGCAGAATAGCAGAAAGCCTTTCCTGAAAATAAAAAGACAAGGGTTGTAGCTGAGCAAACTGGCAAGTGGTGTGATTTTCTTCTGCTGTCTCCTAGTAACTTTCCACCATCACTGCTTCTGTAACTTTGGCAATGAGATGCTTGCACAGAAACTGAAAAGTGTTCTAGAATTTTGAAGTGGCTTAAGTTTTTAAAATATTAAATACAATGTTCAAAAAATGGATATATGCATTTATATACAACAGATACAGAATATCATGAGCCTGAATATGGTCCCAAATGCAGATCTTAGCACTTTAAGCAGGCAGATTTGAAAATGGCCATTAAATCCTGCTATGGATGAAATATCCAAAACTGAACAATACAAGTGTGAGTTCTTAATTTGGAGGGAAGCTGAGGTTTGAACAGAACTCAGATTTATTTTTTTTATTTTTAAAGTTGCTAATTTTCGAGTGTTCAGATTTGGGTAAAAGATTGCAGCTAAATTCCCAGCACAGTGGTAATTTACTTTTAATCCTGTTCCCTGTTAATTCACTGGTCATTTCATTAGCCTTACTGCTTCCATTAGCTCAGAACCTTTTATTTAAGCATTGCACAGATTTTACCATATTTAATTTACAAGAATTGAGGAGATGGGTGCAGTGGGAAAGATCTCATTACAGAATATAGCAAACTATTATGTGGCATCATGTAACATTTAGGCACTGTAATATAATTTAAGCAAAGTAATGTGATATTACTGTATTATAAAGTTTTAAGAAGAAAATGAGTGTTGGGTTATTCCACTGCAGAAAGAAATGTCACGTAAGATATTGAGGAAATAAATATGTAATAAAAAAAAATTAATACCAAATTTTACTTCTGTGATATGCATGAAGTCATAGAAATCTCTGTGCTGATTGTGCACTGGAAACAAGAATCACAGTAAACAAGTCCAGCAGATTCTGCAAACAACATTCCAGTGCCAAGTTCTGAGTTCTCACATCACCCACTAATTACCAGAGACGTTTTACGGTTTCGTTTGAGAATTTATCCAAATATTGCAGCAGCATTCTCCCCATCACAGCTGCTGTGCTCCAGGCAGATGGACTACTTTAAAAGTTATACTTGGCCAATTAAATTCCTAAAGAAGCTTTAGAAAGCTAATCCTTTGTGTTTTAAATAAAAGTAAAAAGCCCTTAAGGGTTTTATGAGACTCTCTCCTTTGGCTGTAGAGGCATTTGAGCTACATTCCTGCATTCTTAATTTGAAAATTGCTATTTTAACTCAGTTGATTTTTAGCTACCTTGTCATCCAATACTCTGGGTTTACTATGAGTTGTAATGAACATTTTGGTGCTGTTGTTTGTATTAAATCAATCTGAAAGAAAAGAAATATATAGCTAGGAATGTTCAAATATTTGGACTGAAAACCCAGACTGGTGAATTTCAGTGAGTTATAGATGTCTGTTCTTGAGTTAACAAATCAGTGCAACATTGCCAATTGCTAAGTTTAAATAACATTTTCCCTTGCCCAGCATCTAATTCTTCATTCTTTCCTGACACAGCAATTTAAAGTTCTTGTTTTCCTCATTATTTGGCATTGACTGAAGCAGGAAAAATCCTAAGGATCCATTTCATAGAAATGCTTTCAATTTCTTAATTTAAGTTATTTCACTCATAAAGAAAAGATTAAGTCAGTTTTAAATTAATGCCTTGTAGTAATAGTAAGAGCTCAGGAGCAGAAATTGACTGGGGTTTGATGTTCCATGGCTCCAAACCTCACATCCAGCCCTGCAGCCTCCTCCTGCCCATCCCTTCCCTGTCCCATGTCCCAGGCAGTGCTCTGTGCCTTGGCTGCTCTGCTCCAAGAGCTCCCTGGCTTTGTTCCACTCTCCATCCCCACCTGGGTAAGAGCCCTGTGAGGTGCTGGAGGTTCATGTTATTGTAAAACAAGTTCACATTTCATGTTCCTCTTTCCAGTGTTCTGAGTTTGTGAATCTGACTGATGTTGTTGCATTTTTTTTCTTTTTGGCTTGGCTGATACTGTTAAATCTTGGCTTTTAAGGTATCTGCATGCTTTGCACACACAATTCTTAGTGTGGTAGTTACTCTTCAGTGTAAACACTGAAATTGTATCCCAGGGTGTAAGAGGGGAACCCCCTAGAAATCACTCCCTAGAAATTTCTTACTCTAGAAATCACAGAATATTGCCCCAAACAGCATTAGAGCTGCTTTTCCAATCTGGGGATTGTGGGTTTGAGTTCTTAGAAAGGCACACACAGCTTAGTCAGACTGCCAGGCAGAGCAAGTTTGACAAGAAGACATTTTTTATATTTTTTTTTCTTCCATCTTTCCTGCCTCTGCCTTCCCGATTTCTTCAACAGAGTCAAATGTATTTTTTTGGTTCATATTTCAGTTTAATGGCTGAAGCTGTGGGTAGAGAAATGCAGATGGTGAGGATAAATGGAGATTACAGGGAATTCCATGGAGTGAAAAACCATGCAGCAACAGACAGTGGGGATCTTGGAAGAGTGCAGATGTGTGAGAGTGGTGGTTCTGGGGGTTTTCTGCAGTTTGTGGCAAAATTTAATTATTTAAAATGGTTTTCAAACTCTTTCAGCTGCAGCTGGGCAACTTAAGTTTTCATTTGACAAGTTTGTTCAAAAAATAAATGCTTTTCTTATAGTAGAAGTGTGTGATGTATTTCAGAATTTTTTTCCTTATGCATGTATAAAAAAATATATTTCTTGAAATAAAATGTTTGGAGAGAACCTTTTCAATAAATAAAGGAACTAGGTAGAAGTTTGTGGGGGCTTTCAGCAGGAAGATGATTAAATAATTTACCTTCCACTTTTGAGCATCCACACTTTAAATTTCCCAATTCACTCTATGGCAGTGGGCTGGAACCAGGTGATCTTTAAGGTCCAATCCAACATAAACTGTTCTGATTCTGTGATAGGTGACAGCTGTAGTAACTGTAAGATAATGTATTCAGACTCAGCAGTTTTCTGTCATGTCTGATTTGTGGTTTGTCCTGTAGAATAGAGATTTTCTATGATGCACATCTAGATGGACATTTTCAGTTTAGAGAGGCAGCTTGCTGTATTTAATTATGGTTTGTGATTGATACTCTGCTGTTTCCTGGGTGGGAGATTCTCAAGTTCTAAGAAATTTGTGTGACTCTCATTTTCCCTTCATGTTACAAATCTTTCCAGGGCTCCTAAAGCCTTGCTGGGATCAGAGGCTGAATGTGGGGGCTGTTGTGATCTGTGTGCTTGTTGTGGCTGAAAACAGCCTGGCCACTGCAGAGCTCTCCTTCTATGCAGGTTCATTTTTCTAAACAAAAAGTTAATGTCTGAAATGCACCTTTTTCAGTTAACAAGTCTGAATTAAGGCTTTAAGTGTGTTGGTTTGGTGTTGCTTTTGTTCCACTTCATTTTCTGTCTCCATCAGAAACTTCAGCAATAGCTGTTGGCCAAGCTGCCTAATTTAGTCATTGCTCTTCTTTGCATAAAAGTCATGTTGGGCTTTTTTTCCTCAAAATAATGAGAGATGTGGAGGATAAGTTTAGATATGCTTCTGAAGTCCCTGGAGACTGCAGTGGAACATACATCACCAGCTAGCAGGGAGAGCTAGAGATGGATTTGAAACCATTGGAATTGGATGATGCTGAAAATTACCTCTTTTCCTGCCCTTCTCTCTTGCAGAGGGAAAAGGATGGAAATGTGCTCAGAGTTCCAGAGGAACTGCATGCAAGGGGGCCTCTGAAGGGAATATTTTCCAATGAAAATGGGTGACAGATGCAGAGCCTATAAAGTAGAAACAGTCCCCCAGAAGTGCAAATTTGCAGCTTGTTGTGATACACAGGAAAAGCTGGCAGGGAACAGGAAAGATGAAACTGCTGAGAGAGATTTTTAAATGGCCTCTGTGTACAGGGGCCTGTTGTTGATCACAACAAGGAGTCTTATTGCTCTGGGTCCCACAGAACAAAGCACAAAGCTATTTATGAAAGTAAATGTGTTTATCATAAGAGATGGAGTAATTTGTGGAATATAGTTTGGTACCAGGAGTTTTTTCCAGTGCACAGCTTGTCTAGTGTAATATCCTTCTATTTCTTACTCTAATTGGGCAGTACACAGAATGTTTCTGGTGGTGTGCAGGGCCACAGAGGAGTTCTCTGGATGTTCCTGTATGTGCTCAGTTTTCCCTGCTGCAGTGGCTTGGTAATGCTGAAGGAACTTTGCTTGAGCAAAAAGCACTGAAGAAGGCCAGAACTTTTTTATACAAATCTTGCTGGTGGGTTTTGTAAGCCACCTCCAGGTGGGATCAAGTGGCTGGAGAAGAGGATCTAACAGAGATAAGGAATACAGGGTAAGATGGAAACTTCTGTCCTCAGAAAGGGAACATTTCAGTGATGGAAGAGATTACAGGATTTTGTCTTGGATTAATTTTACAGCAAGATCTGAAAATTACTTCAGGTTGGTGAGACTGGGTAGAGAAGATGCTGTGGTATTTACTGCAGCAGAAAATGGACTTAGCTAAGCAAGTTTTAGGGATGAAAATTGAGTGTGGTTTGCCTATAATTTGGCTGAGATGATGCAATGCCATTCCACATGAAGTGCTGAAGATGCACTAAGAGATAAAACCATGATGATCTTATTTCTGAAATAACTTTCAGAACCATGGTAGTTGAAATTCCTTTATTCTACTTCAATAAAAAGGAAAGTTCTTTTCCTTTGAAAAGATGATAGATTCCATTTGCTCTGTCAGAAAAAAAAAGAAAAAGGCTTCATGGATTAGAAAACATTGTTATCTCAGTATTTCTTCTGGAGCATATGCTGGAAATTTTTTGTGCAAGGTTCAGTGTCAGGAGGTAAGATACAACTCCTGATTCACTTAAGAGGGAAGCATTTCAGTCACATTTATATACAGACACAAGTTGGATTTTTTTTCAGTGTTAGTTTGCAAAGATGAGTGTACTTAAAACTGAGAAATTTCCCTTGAAGAACGGCTTGAATGCCTACAGGGAGAGGGAAGTTATCCAATGTGACAGGCTGGTGAGCTGGAAAGTGTCCAAAGAGCTGGTTCACAGCACAAAATTTCAGTGTCTTCCTCGGATAAATCTTATCAGTTGAAAAAATATTGCTAAGTACTTGATGTTTGGATCAAAGTGTGCACACATTTTACACCTTGCATCATTTTAGGTTTATATTCAGGCTTCATCAAACGTGAACAGAGCTGTATGTAGATCTGTAGGTAACCTGAGCACAGGCAGGTTTGCACCTTGTGCTGCTTTGCAGCCCTCAGCACTTGGTTAGAGACAGAGAAGTTCATGAAAATGACCTTTTGAACTTTCTCTTTGGTTGTCATTTATATTGACTATGCCTGTTAAAACAGCAAAACTTACTATTGTTCCCAAGTAGCAAACTTAGAAGTTGCATTTTCATGGTTCCTGTGTGACAGGTTGCCACTGCCCAGCACCTTTCTCCTGGTGAGAGACTGCTACAACAAAAACCATTTAAAACCAGTACAAAGTGGTTTTAAAGACTTTGACTTCAACACTGGGGTTCTTTGCATCATTACAGTATTTATTTAATTCTAAAAAGCAAGTTCTGAGTGTACTTGCTGCAGCCCCTTAGCTTTCAGTTGGTTTCTGTGGGTTTTTTCCAATAAATGTATCACTTTCAGATCAAGAATGACATGGCAAAGCTGCATCCAGAAGGATTTAGCAGTGTGCTGTGCTGCAGCTCTGTGGAATGCCTTGTAAGCACTGTGTGCTCACTTAGGATTCTTTAGGATCTCCAGAACATTTTTTGCCACTTCAGTGTGTGGGAGTTCCAGTAAATGTAAGGAGTCAACTGTTACTCTCACTGGTGTCACAAACCTGGGAATTTGGGGAAGCAAATGAGAGAAGAACCCATGCCAAGCTGCCACTGAAGTGCATTATCCCATGGCTCCTGATCCCTGAGCACTGGAACCTGCCTGGGAATATTGGGCCAGCTCTCATCGTGGTAGCAGGGCTGGAATTTAAAATTGCATCCTGAGCCTTTCTTACCTGTGTTCCTCCAGCCCAGTGAGTGACATCAGGAATGTGAGTAACTGGATATTTCATCCTCCAGAGTGGATTTTGTGCTCTCAGCTGAATGCACCTGGCTGTGCCTCTTGCTGGATGCTGGGTTTGAAAAACATTTTTGGTGTGGGGGAATTGAATTATGGCAGCTCAGCCTGGGTCAGCAAGGGCAGGAGAGACTGGAATTGTCTTATTGGCTTTGGCAGGGTGTCTGCAGAGACTGGCACCTCCCACAGGCTCCCAAATTCTGGCACAAAAAGCTACAGGTGGGGGAGAAATGGAGGTTGGGTACAACGAGCTGGGGATAAAATCTCTGATCAGCTGTGGCCACGACTGTTCTCAGTGTCACAGGAAGCTGTTCTCAGGCTTTGTCACCCTGCAGAGCCCTCTGCTCAGGCAGTCTGGTGCCTGGGCACATCTCCCCTGTAAATGTTTGCAGAACGGAGTGTGGTGTGATTGGCAGCAAGGTTGGTAATTCAAGTTCTTGTGTGAGTTCTGTTTCATTCCATCCTCAACCTGCCAGAAGCCACAATTATCCATTCTGGAGGGGGATTAGTGAGGAGCAGAGCAAGAGAGAAACCTCTGTTTGCTTTGAGTCTCTGCTATAAGTAATATATATATATATATATATATATATATATATATATATATAAAATACACCAGCCTGCTGATGTTGGAGAGCTCAGTCACCTGTGTTTTGAGGGGTTACATTTAAATAGAGGAGAATTGCATGATAAATCTTTGCATGTTTGTTCTCTTCTTCTGACTTTGCAGTTGCAAATTTTAGTTCTGGTTCATGTCATCAATAATGAAGGCATTAAGGAAATTCAAAATGCAGATTTCTAAGACAAGTATTTGGTAAGAACACAACTCATAGTACCATGACTTAACAACTTAGCAGCTTTGTGTTGCAACAGAAAAATGCAAGAGACAACACAGGTGTGTTTTACTTGTGTTGGTCTGTTGTGCAATACTTCTCTTTGAATTCATGAGAAAGGCAGCAGGTTTATTCTCTTTTATGGACATTGTAAAGGTAGTTTTTAGAGTTGTGTTTTAAGTCTGCTTCACCATCTTATCCTTAATTTTCTGTGACTTTATTCTATCAATTTATACACCTCCTCTGCCCTGTATATTTAAGCAGTCTGCAGCTTAGTGTTGTTTGTGAGGTGCACAGATTATTATTATGCAGGGCAAGTGCCTTTATATTTGAATTGTAGCATCATTATTGCCTGACTACCTTTTCTAAAGGTAGAGAGAACTTGCTTTTGAAAAGCCTTGCTTTTTGTGAGGAGAGGATTTGAAAGAACCCCACTCCATTTAATTATTTATAGCCTGAAAAATAATGTAGCCTCACAACTGCTCTCCAAGCTTTGCACCAATCCCCATGTAAGGAGCACCAGGAAAATGAAAGTTTCTTTGCAGCTCATGCTTTGACAGAGACACCCATTATAAGTTCCAGCATTATTCCCTTGAGTAGAATTATTTTATATTATTAAAATGTTTATGGCTAGATAGTGGTTTTTCTTCAAAGCAATGGACTAAAAATTGAGTCAAAACTTGTCCCACTGGGGTAAGACAAACAACTGGCTAATTTGTTCTTCACATTTTATTCAAATAATATTCTTTAATTTTTACCACTCTTTGGTGGCTACTGCTGGCTTGGGGCAGATAATGAGAGCTAAAACTGTCTCAGTACTAACAGGTACTGAGGAATGCTGGAATGTGGAACTTCAAAAAACTGCCAAGCAACTTTTTCTCCTGATATTTAAAAGAAAATGTGTGTTTCTTCTTTATCCAAAGCTTGTTTGGGTTCTCATGAAGCTGGAAACAGCCTGAGTTACAAAGGTGTGGCACTCTGGCTGGAGCTCAAATGCCCCTGATGACTGAAGGACTTAGGTGACCTGTTAAAAAGCCTTAAAACTCAAAGGATGAATTTACAGTTTTTCTATCAACCTTGTTACTAAATATATCTCAATAATCAGCTCTTAATCTTGATAATATTTGTTATTTCTTAATAGTCAAGAAATATTACTGTAAGTAATTTCTTAAATCTATCAGTTCTCCATGTAAAGAAGTTGAGGCTCTGCAGTTTGAGGTCACTGTTGGAGAAGCCAAGGGCTGAGATTCAGTAGCTGGGGGTCTTGGGCACAGAGCATAATTCCCATAGAAACAGAGGATGGAGGAAATTCTGTGAAACTGTGGGGTCTTAGGAGGAGGAAATAGTGCATGTAATGAGATGATAATTATGGTATTTGAAGGAATTCAATCCCATGGCAGAAAAAGTGAGATGGGGAGAGAGAGTGATCTGGTGACACACTAAAGTATCACATAGATAAATTTATGTCCTGCTGGGCACATTTAGAGTCATGGATCTTGTGTCTGATCTGTCCTGGAACATGTCCAAAGAGCAAAGGGGCAGTCTTGGTTTACAGAAGTAAATCACAAAAACATAGATAAGCATTTCACTCTCCTCTTGGGAAAGGTGATGCTTCGCCTTGCTGAGTTTCTGAGATGGCACCACAGAGGGAGGGAGGTGACCTTTGATGGTCTCTAAGGGAAAGATGAACATGCCTGGACACTCCAAGGGCTCTGAACCTTGCTGGAGAAATGAACACCTTTTCTGGGCAGCACAAGCTCATGTCCCAGTGATGTCAAGGGCAAAACAAAAACCTGTTTGTTTCCTTGCCTTTCTCATTTCTCAATATTGGTACCTTACAACTGATTTCATACCTTATATAAATTCAAATTTTATTTCTAGCTTACAAAGTTATATTTAGATAGTCAGAGAAGTTAATAGTTGATGATACATCTAATAAATCTGCAGTGTCCTGAGCTGTGTGGCACCTGCTTGTCACTCAGGGTTGGGGTTCTTGTATTCAGGCTTTACTGAGGCTGGCAGTTTGAAGAAGTCCAGAAGTTCTGTTTGGGAACTGCAATAAACCCAAAGGCTGCACTGCATGGAAATAAGTATCTTCAAGAAATTTTTGTGTACTCAGATTATTTTTGCACAAGTGAGGGCAATTAATTCCAAAGACAGGAGATAGAAGACATTCAGCATTCTGTATAAATTAATAGAAACTTCAGTTCCTCATATGCTTTGAAATATCTGAAAGGAATATGTAAGTTAATTGCATAAGCTGATGAATATTGGCTTAAACTCACTTTCCCTGTACTTTCTGATTCTCTCCTAAGCATAAGGATGCAGAATGGCCCAAGTAATTGAATATTTTACATGATTTTATTATCTCTAGTTGGAGAACAAAAGAACAATCTCTGAAGCAGTTACATAATATGGAATATGGCCTGCCCTGTCTCAAGAACAAAGATGACCTTTCTTCTTTTTTGTATCACTGGGATGATCTCCCAGGGCCTGTTAGTGAAATATCAGCAATTTTATGGAAGTTCCTTCCTTCCTTCATTATTCCATATGAACACTGGGTTGCCTTAATGGCCCTGCAATGAGGTTATTTTCAGAATACTGTAGTGTTTTTTATTTTAAAGAATAATTTCAATGTAAAAGGTCTCCTTGGGAATAGCTTCAGGTTTAATTTAATTTTGCAGTATGATTACTGCAAAATACTGAAATGTAAACCAGTGTTATTTAGAAGGCAAGTAAAACATGGAGCACATAGGTGTGGTTGTGTCTCACTTCAGACAGGGCTGGACATGCAGTTTTTCCAATGTTTTCCAGAAAAAGTTACACAAGAAATCAAATGAGTACCTTGCCACAAAGCTGAGCCAGGCAGACAACCCAGAAGTTGTTGGAGAAGCTTGGGTTAGGGTTATCATGTAATATATTAGCTGCATAAAATTAAGTGTGTGTTTCAGGATTTTGTTGGTTGGTTGGTTGGTTTGTCCTGTAAAATTAAAAAAAAAAACCAAAACACCAACCAAAAAAACAAACCAACAACTAAACACCTTAAAAAAATTGATAGAACCCACAGAAAGGTTGCCATGTGTAATCTGTCAAGATTGCTTTGTTATTCCCTTAAGTCCAGAAAAAGAGTTATGAGGCAGGAATGTCTCACTGGCAGCCTGAGGGCATGTGTATCCTTGTATAACAGGAATCGACCTAGTTCAGTGAGAACATCCTTTCCTTTTTTTAAAAAATAAGTTTCATAGGTTGATAGAGTTGTTTGTAACGCTGGTGTCACTTGTTTTGTGAAGAGCTTCCAGAAAATCCCAGCATTCTCAGAGCTGCTCCTGCTGCAATAATTAAGATTTCTGTTAGACTGACCAGGATTGTTTCCATGCCCTTTGCACGTCCCCAGGGCATGGCACAGGTTTGCACATCAGGCTGTTCCACCTTAGCTTGGCTGGAGCTCTGGGGACACCGTGGTGCAGGACTTGGGGCCAGCAGCAGGGGAACACCTGAACAAGGGCAGCATTTGGGTTTTTCCACAGCCCAAAGCACTCTGCCAGCCCACAGCCACACCCTGCACTTCTACACTGCCCAGTGTCTGGCCACCAAAGCACCTGCTCTGAAATCCTGCAGGGTGTTCTCCAATCCAAGCTCCTTTTTCTGCCTTCTCCCAAATCCCTGGGACCACTTTACTGCTTTCCTGTTTTCATGCTTGGATGCTCTGTTCTTGCAGAACATCTGTGCCTTGAGCTGCACAACCTGCATGTCCTGGAACTCTGATTGCAGCACAGACTTCTATGATGACCTGGAAGGGGTAAAGGAGCTCCACTACTGCTGCTGTATCCCAAATTTCCTCCTTCTCCACTGCCTGATTCATTCAGAATCAACATATGAACAGTATTAGTTCTTCTTCTGTTTGGTTGTGACCTCTTTGCTTTTTTAATATATAAAAATTATTTGTAATTATTTGCTAAATGTTACTAAAATATTTTAATGTGTGTTGTATTTAATGGTATTGAAGGTCTTGTATTAAGACAAGATCAAATAAAAGACACTTTTACCTTCTGTGACTACAGTGCCATTTCAAAAATGACAAATGGCTTTGATCTAGTAGTAAATGCTTTATTTTCATATTTTCTGAATATAAGAAAGACATTTCTCTTTGAAGAGAAATACTCTCAGAAAAAAATACTCTCCATTACTGGATTCCTAACTGAGCTCTGCAGTCTAGAAAACCTTGTTTTAAAATATAAAATATTAGCAGCTTCCTTTGAAACAAAAACTGAACAGAATAAGTTTCTTTTTTTTTTTTTTTCTTCTTAATGAACATGCCTTGAAAACTGATAATAATCTAAATGGAAAATTTGATTCCAGTCCCTCCAGCTTCCCAGACTCTTGCCTTAATATTATAATGTTGCAGCCATAGTTCAGAGTCCTTGACCAGGAACCACACAATAGATCACAAGCTCCAGGTCTGGGAAGCTGTAATGGAACATTCAGCTCAAGGCTTGATGTTAATAATTATGGGAGAAGAGTTTGTTTCTAAAACTCACCATAATGATGTTGTCAAGATATATCTCCTCAAATCTCTTGGTAGTTCTTTTGACTGTGTGATGGCACAGCATCTACCCCATGCTTGTTCTGTCCCTCACCTCTATGGAAGTGAAAAGACAGAAAATTTCCTGCTGCACACCAGGTGCTTTGGTGGCATTGCAGGGAGGACCAGAACAGAGGTGACACCACCAGCCATGATCTGAGAGGCTTTTATGAACAGCTCCAGTAGCACAGTCCTGGAGCTGCTACTAAACCCAACAGCACTAATATGGAAAATATAGTGGAGGTGTAGGTTTAATGGTTCTAATCATCACCTTTTCTCTGTGTGTGTTGTTAGATATGTACTGATGCTCCCACACACTCTGTGTTGCAGTGACTAATCATAAAAATAAGAGACTATAAGACTGCTCAGGTGATGCAAACTCTAAATATCAGAGGCATAACAAATGATACTTCTCTGGCACTCTCATTGATGAAGTTTGCTTTTGTAGGTGTGTGATTCTGCTTTTGTTTGTCTCCTGCTGGGATTGCAATTCCCTAACCTGTATCTGCACTCATTATTTCAGTTTGCTCTGTCCAGGAGAAGGTGCTGGCACTCTGGCTTCTTAGCAAGACAATCTATTGGAATGAAATCCTGGTTTTGAGATGAGGAAAAATAAATCTCCTCAAATAGCCTTGAATATTTTGGCTGTAAATCAACGTGAAGTGTCCTTTTGGCACACAGTCATCATCCCCAGAAGGAGTTCAGGTGGTCAGATGATGTGGCACCACAAAATATTTTGATAATCATCTTTGGGAAATTGTTGAAAACTGTTTGGAGCCCAGTTTGTGTTTAGGAAGACCTGTTGTAACAGTGTTGTTACATCAATACTCACACATTTTTCTGAGGATGGTTTACATTTGGGGTTTTTCTGGGGAGCAAGATTTAATTTCAGAATAAGGATATAATCTTTTGTCAGAGGGATTTAATGCCAGGAGAGCAGAGTTGCCAGCTTTTACCATCCTGGGGCATTTTCCAAACAGCCAGAAACGGGAGTTCAGTCTTGTCCCATTGTGTTTAAGATCCAGAGGCTCCTGGATTGCAGTAACTGAGCAGCCAAGGGACAGTCACACCCCTGATGGAGCCTAAGCCAGGGCACTCTGGAATTCTTCACCTTTTACAGGATTTTGAGTGCTTTTTCTTTTTCTTGTTAAAAAAATGGAAGAAAAACCAAGAGCCAAAATAATCCCTGATGTAGTTATTCAAAGGAATTTCAACTCTCATCTTCATTCTACTTTTACTGTAAGTATGTAATGAATCCAGCTCTTGGGCTGGTGCTAAGTTATTAAAGGAGCATTCCTTATTCTGCCAGAGCCCAGGGATAATTTGTTAGAATCCCCTAAAAAATACAGATTAGCATATGCACAAATAATTGATGCAGACAGTTCTGTCTGGGAAGTTTCTATCTGTATATTGTTAGATTATGATACATTTTATTTCTATAACGTTACATTATAATTGAAATTCAATCAATTTGGATGTAAGTGACATCCCTTGAAGAGATCCACACCTGAGGAGGATGAGTAATTGGCTGTAGGTTGTGGATTGGAGATTGTGTCCATTACATTCTGTGATTTTGGAGTTTCATCCTTTCATCTTTACACCTCTATTTCCACAGGGTTTTCTTTCATGGAAAATTCCCTATGCTTTCCATTAAGCAACCTACCCAAGATTCAGTATGAAAAGCTCTCTTTAGAAAGATTTTGGGTTTTGCTATGAATTTTTGGTTTTAGCCCATTACTCTGCTAACCAGACTCCAAGATATTTTGAAGCTTAAAAGTTGAGCCCACTGTTACAAAACAATTTAAAACTTAATAAAAGCCCCTACTGGATATCATTTAAATATCAAAAATATTTCAGATGTAAATTAAAACTGTTCTAACAGTTGCTAGTTGCTATTAATCAATCCTAAACAAACACTGTGGTAGACTGGTTAGTGTAATGGATGTGTTTTGTTGGAAAATTATTTTTATTGGGCCCTATTTTCTCCATAAGATCTATTTAAAAGTTAGAAGGAAGTTTCTGGAGTGAAATTACTTTCAACAGTTTTAAACAGAACTATTGAGATAAAGCTTTGTTCTAGCCATTCGCAAATATATTTTATTAGTCTCATCTCTGATCAAGTAGTTGAAATTTAATTTAATTTTTCTGTCTTCAGTAAGTGCAGCTGAAAAAGAACAAAATCAAATAGAGTGATATAGTTCTGGGAAAACAGAGGTGGCTCTGTTTCGTTTTAAGGAAGTGAATCATCATCCAAGACATTCAAATTTAAAGTACATGGCTTAGCAATAAAAGATGGTACTGCACTTTGAAGAGCTTGGATTGCTCAGTTCTTCTCTTTTTGACCCTGGGGTTACAGCTGCTCTGTTCTGCTCTCAGTCTCCTGTTGCAGGAGTTGGTTTTCTCTCCTGCCTGGGTTGGTTCCTGCTGTTGCACATCTGGGCAGGGAACTCTTCCCCCAGCCCCTGTTTCACTCCCTGCAAGTTCCCAACTTGGTTTCCAAGTGGAACCAAACGCAGTGATTTCCAAAATGCAAGTTCCCAACTTGGTTTCTTTCAATTGGAAGAGATTGGCCAATCTTAGTTCCAGTAAATAAACCATAGGTGGGATTTTTAATCTTACTCCTTGCCTGTGGTTCGTGTGCAGTTCCCCAGTTTCTCAGGAATGCTGGCTGCATCATCCCTAAGGTGGGATGAGTGCACTGGGACCTGCTGGGCTGCCCATCTGGTTCAGAGGCACCCAGGCACGGCAGCAGCACCTGGAATGAGGAATTTGGGAAATGAGCAGCCTGACAGCCCCAGGACACGGGGGTGTCCCAGTGCACATCTCATGTGCAGGGCAGGAAATCCTTCTGAGCAGGCTGGGGGCAGCTCAGGTGGCTGTGGGATGCAGAGGAGGAGGGAAAAGCTGCACAGATCCCTGTGGGCAAAGGGGGAGATTGCACCTGGTGGAGCAGAGCTGAGATCAGGAGTGTGGCAGCAGGGCTTACGTGAGGAGGTGAAACAGCTGGTTTTGTTCTTTTATTTTCCTAGATAACTATGCTCTGGACTAGTTCAGTTTCCAAGCAATGATTGCTCATTCCAAATCACAGCACCATAGAAGAATCACAGAATATTCTGGGTTGATCCTTGAGTTCAACTCTTTAGGGAATGGCCCATACAGGTATTAAACCCACAACTGGGCACCATGCCCTGACCAGCTGAGCTCAGCTCAGTGCCTTCTGACCTCACTGATTAAAGCTATTCATAATTTATTTGTAAATATGCCTTGAAGATGAAAGTTAATATTACAGGAAAAGTAGTAAATTACACAACTGTGTCTGAACACAGACTTAAGCAGAAGTTAAATCAATTATGGTGGAGTGGTCCTATCAACCAGGGACAGTAGCAGAAATGCTGGAGTGGATTTATGGCACAAAACCAGCCAAACAACAAGACCCAGAAGCAGAAAAAGCATTGCAGAGAATGAAAAATCTTCTTTTTTGGAATATTGCTGAAAAATCAGTACAAAGCTTAAAATACACCCCTGTAAAAACAAAGATGGCAAAGGATATAATCCATTAAAATCAAGCTACTTTTATGTCCTACCATGAACCATTATTTTACTGCTTTTATCTATGTATGGAAAAGTCTTGAATGAAACAATACTGAAATTGTTGCACTTGTCTAACTTGTAACATCTTAAAATTGCACAGAGCTGCTGCTGTTCCTCTCATTGTGTTAAAACACCGTTCTGTATTGTTCCACCTGCTAGTCTGCTGCTTTTGTAGTTGTACATCCTCTCAGCTAAATCTTGTGAATGCAAAGAGAAGGGTGGAACAAGCTGAAACAGCCCAGCATGTTTTCAGTGAGAAACCCAAGGCTGTCAGCGAGACAGGGATGCAGGATGCTGTTCAGTCAGCTATAAAACACAAGGAGACAGAACCAATGAACTGTATGAATGTCTAAATGGGAAATTAAAAACTCAGACCCACCAAGAGTAGATGAATGTTGCTGTAAATGAATTCCCAGTGCCATGTGCTCTCTGCCAGGCTCCAGCATGGATGGATGGGGAGTTATTCCCCATTTCACTCGTGATGGATACTGAGGTTGTTGCATAGCAGCCTGCCCTAATGTTTATGTATTTGTGCCTTCCCAGCTCAGAGCAGTACATTTTAGGGCTGCACATGCATTGGCAGGGACATCTATTTCTGGAGAGAAACAGAACTACTGCATTAGCAATTCACTTGGAATTCTGCTTATTTTTCCTTTCAGACTGGTATAGTTTAGTATTTGCATAATATGATCAAGATGTTTGTCTCAACCTGTGCCACAGTTCTGAAAGTTTCATGGGGTTTTCTGAGGAACTGTGGTTTCAGGCTACCCTGGTTCTTTGTGGCATCACTGAGCATCTTCCACACTTGTTTTCAAGTTGCTCTTTAGCTCATGACAAGGAGCAGCTGTGATGACTCAATGATTCTGTGAAGACAGTATTTTTGGAGACCTTCTCAATAACAGGCTTGTGGTACAATATAAATATTGATGGTTTTTAACACTCCATTAAAATAGGGGAACGGTTAGTTTTTCTTTAATTGCACTCAAGACGACATATTTATGACTTTTCCTCCAGAAAGAAGTTTGTACTTATTTCTGAACAAAAAAAACCCCAACCAAAACAGAACTCTTTGACCCAATGAAACTCTTGGTCACTCTCTTTATGTGTGTTACTTTTACAACTACTGTTTCTGACATACAATGAATTTTGAAACTTCAGGGAGCTCAGAATTAAATCTAATCTATGATTGCTGCAAACACCACAGAAATGCTGGGTAGCTTGAATAACTTTCTTTGCCCCATACAGAAAGCTGTGTGTTAATCAATCATTAGTGTGGGATCCCAGGTGGTGAGGATGGTGCAGAGCCCCCCTCACCTCACCCTACAGGGAGGGTGAGCAAAATGAGCACTTCCATGTGGTTTTGTGTTTGCACTCAGGCTGTGTGTTGGCAAAGTGCTCTATTAATGAGGGTAAATGCTACTTAAGTGCCTACATTAAATAAATATCCCCCTGAGCCCTTCCAGAAGTGCATCTGCATGAGGATTGCCTACCCTGCAGCCACTGAAACCCTTCTACAAGATTACATCCCTTACATGTAGCTTTATTCCATGGTATTTCTGTTGTTTTCCCAGTGCATTTGCCTCATCCTTTTGCTGCTGCTCTATTTGAAGTTACTACGGCAACCTGTCACCATCTGCTATTATAAAGTGTGCTGGCTTTAGTTGCTAGGTGTTGAAGTTTGTCATCTTACTCATATGATCCTGATGTTCCTCAGCTGTTTCTTTTCCTGTACATGTTGCATCCACAGCTAACCTGCACTTTTTCAGCAGTGCAAGAGATTTCACATCTTCCTGCTTGACCTTAGGGAGCCCTGTTTGTTTTACAGAATAAATCTGCAATTCCTTTTGATGTGCTTGGTATATACTCAACCAAAACATTTCTTTCACCTTACTCACTACTTTGCAGTGTTTATACTAAACCCAGCACTTTATTTCATTTTTATATGGTATTAATTATGTGGGAATTTGAATGTTTCCTGGGCATTTTCTCCTCCGTTTTATTTTCATTTTACTACCTATTTACTCCTGTTCCTGCTCATGATAGCAGTACAGTATTCATACTGTCAATTTTCCTATACCTTTACAAGTTTTTGTAAAGTCTGACAGAAAATTGGATAATTAAAAAAGTAGAATTCAGTGCTATTTCTCTTCTGGATGCTTTTGTGGTCATAAGGAAATTAATGTAGTGAAGTTGGGAAATATATTATTAGATCACTTTACAATCATGCAGAGGTGTTTCTGGGGTTTTTTAATGTTCATGTTGTCTCAGCAGTCAAGTGTTTACTTTGATACATTTATTTTTTATACATTTGACCTAGTTATAATCAATGTTTTCTGCTGTAATTCACAAGCCTGAGCACAGCTAACATTATTTGCTAGGATTCTACCTGAACTTCACCTTGTCTGCCTCAACCTCTTTTATACTATTCATTCCCCGTGTGCAACGTTTGATTTAATGAAATAAGTGTTTTAATAGAGTGCTGTGTGGTTCTGAATTTCTTCTGCCCATCCTGTGAACACTCAGGCTGTGTCCAGGCACAAGAGCTGGCTCTTGTGCAGAACTTTCTGTGTTCACAGGCAGTTTTTGCTCTTTGCACACTCCAGTGAGAGGCACTTGAACCCCAGAGGAGAATTTCAGTGAATGCACAGAGATATTTGCAGGTTGGATCACAGCTGTGGAGAGCCCTGTGTTATCCTTCAGTTCAGTGGCAGAGCTGGGGGTGCAGGGCACTTCAGAGATCTGAATGAATATTTACTGCTGCCATTTGGGGATTAGGAGGGAGGGGCAAGATTTAAACCTATAAAGATGCTATCAGATGATTTCTGATAGTTGAGATTGCTGGCAAGAATATTATTACAGATCAAACAGTATCTGTAATTTCCTGCTTTACAGTTACATGGAAAGGATGGAGGAAGTTTGTGCAGCAAACCATCTTTACTGACACCTTTTTTATTCTCATTCAGTCTGACTGGTGTGAATTTGACAGGTTTTAATTTGACAGGGGTCCTGGCCAGCAAGATGTGATCTTTGCTATGGCTCTTTCCAAGCATATCATCTGTTAATTTTAAAATCACCATACCCAGTCACTAAGGCATTTTTGCTGTACCACAATCACAGACATAGCTAGGCACATTTTTTGAAGTTGGTTTTAACAAAAGAAACAACCTTCTTAAAGTCTCTATGCCCTTAAGCATCATAACACATCTATTCAATGGTTGTGAAGAAATGCTGCTTATTTCAAGCAGCAATTATTTAACTTGAGCCCAGAAAGGCATTCAGTGGTGAATGCTTAACTACTAAAAATACGAGCTGCTTTTCGTGTCAATTCTCCCACTTCTGCCCAGAATCTTTTTTCAAAATCAAGACATGAGAAGAAAACCCCCACACAATTTTGGTACCGAATCCTTTGCAATTCATTATTCCTTTCAGCTATGCATTTAACACCACAGCAAAGATTTGTCTGCTCCAGAACTGTAAAAGTGAAGTACTACTGCAGGAAATCCAGCATTTCTTTTAGAAGAGCATCAGCACCCGAGAACACACGATTTCTTACCTGAAAGCTTTTGGTTTACCTGCAGAAAATGAGTCTTCTTAGCCTTAAAAAGTAGGCAAGGCTCTCACTAGCACTAAGGTCACTCCAAAAGAAGGTAGGATAGGTCCTTTAGGTTGTGATTTCACTCTTTGTATGCAAGAAGTGTGCTGGGTCTGCTCACGTAGGAATAAATAAATAAAGCCCCGGCAGCACACGGCGGAGAGCAGCTCGTGGAGGGAAGCACAAGACCTCTAGTGGTGACAGGCAGCAGCTGAGACAGGGACTGCTCCTGCTCTGGAACGGGGACAAAATGGTTGGGTACCACTGATGTAACAGAGTGACCCCGAGCATCCCAGCATCACCTCCTGCACACCCAGCCTGGCCACCCCCGAGCCAGCACGCTGAAAGGATCCAAGGGAAATTATTCTTAAATTAAATAATTCAAGAATTATTTATTCTCGAATTAAATAATCGAAGAAAAATATTTTGCGTGCTCATCAGTTTTGTTGTTGAAATAAAATCAAAGCGTGGAAAGGAGTTTTTAAACTGAGAATTAAAACTTCAGCAGGTTAAAAGAAGGAATCTTCACGGTCTTAAAGGAAAACTGCAAATCATTAGAGTCACTATTATTGCTTGGGAAAGAAACAGCTTTGAGACTTTCAGTAACTTACAGTGAAAACTCAGGGCTGGAAATCATGTTGTATCTTTCAGCATTTTGACTTTTGGAGTTGAGAAAGACTAAATACTTCTTTTGAGGAGGCCTGAAAGAAGTTTTGAGATATGAAGGTTATAATGTTCATAAAGTTTGAGAGTTCTCTAATAGCTGCTTAAACACCTGCAGAATGTAAAAAAGAGGGTTTCTTGCACTATTTCTTCCTGTGAATTACTAGAAATTTTTGATTCTAACATATTTTCTTCCCATTAATTCAAAATAGAAGAATCCTAGGGAACATCAACTCCCTTTTAGGAGTCTTAAGGTGATACTGAGTTGCACTTTATATAAGAAGTTTTCTTGTCACAATGTGTGTTTCCATGTGGTGCCTCATTAATGATGCAGCTTTCTCACAAGAGCCCATCCCTTGCCAAGGCAGCTTTGGAATAATCCTTTTGGAGTTCTTACTTTGTTTCTTTCATCTGGGCTCGCCAAAGCTTGAATATTATTCATTTTTACATACATAAAGGGATTTTTCAGGATTTCTCATGCTTCAACTTTAGAAGGAGTACAGTCCAATATCTTAAATAATCCAGATGTGTTGGTTCTGCCTGTTTTGCTTCCAGAGTCATTTTGTGGCGTGCATGACAGCGATCCTAAACCAGATGAACGACCAGCATTATTCAGTGTACATTGAAACTTTCCAGACAAGCTCAGAACTAGTGGTGAGTACTGAGGGATCATGGAGTTGATAGTTATAGTGTTTGATTCCCTGTAAAAAATCAGTAGATTTGTTTATTGGAGTTCCTTGTCTGATTCTTCCTAGAATGAATTCTGTTATTGCACTGCCTCCCCCTTCTAATGGTGGCACTGGACAACCCTGTACCCAAAAATTTGGAAAGAAACAAATTTCTCTGTTAATCCTGGCAACAAGGTGGTGATGTAATGATCCAGAATTAGTAATGGGATCTCTGTGCTGTACTCTTTTGAGGAAGGGAAAAATAGAAAGAATAAACTCACAACAAAACAAGAGCAAAACCTATCCTCAACTAGTTAACATTCCCTTCACACTTCACACATGGTGATCCATTTCCATTTTCATTTTCACTATTGAGTCTACACTCCTGGTGCAAATAACATTGTAAGCTAAATGCAATAAATGCCCTATTCTTGTAGTGCATCCTTTTATTGTAATTGTTTCTGCCATAATTTAATGGTACCAGGTTTCCATAGTCCTCTGTGTGTCCTTTTGCATTCCTGGTGTAGCTGTCAGGTAAGGCAGGGTAGTGGCACAGCTTTGGATTACATCTACAGTTAGTCCATGGAGACAATAGATGCATTTGTCAAGAATTAATCACTTTCCTTCCTTTCTTAAAGTCAGAATGGTGCCGTAACTGAATTTTTAAATGTGGACCAAGTGGAGTGAAAAATGAAAAAATCCTGTATTTTTCAAACCCATTCATTCTTATGCATAGTGAGACTAATTCATAAAAAATATCGAAGTTTACCCAGAAGTACCACAACTTTTTCTTTCCATTCATTTATGCCTTCCACTTTCCAAAGAGCCCAGTCCAATGACTTTAATGTTGTGGCTTTAGCTTTCATTTGGAATTTGGGACTGCTGCTCTACAGGATTTTGTCTCCAGTCTCAGATTTACTGATATCACCAGGAGTTCTTCTCCTGACTTCACTGAGAGCACAGTGGAACCCCCCATCCTGGCTCCTTCATCACTCAGAAATATTTCCAAGTGTGTTACACAGCCCTGGCCTGACTGCATTCTGTTGTTCCAGGACTTCTTGATGGAGACATTCATAATGTTCAAGGATCTCATTGGGAAGAACGTTTACCCCTCGGACTGGATGGCCATGAGCATGGTGCAGAACAGGTAAAGGGGAGGAGCAGAGCTGTGCTCTCTGCTTGTCCAGAGTGACTCAATTCACTGCCTACAAAACATTTTTCAGTGCAGTCTAGGATTCCTTTATCATTCCAGAATGGGGAATGCCAAGGAGGCATTCTGAAACATTCTGAAACAATCCATTAAACAGCTTGTTGCCTGTGCTTTAAGTCCACTTAAAATGGAAAGGAGAAAATTAGTTACTTTTAAAAATTTATTTGGCTGTTACCTTTACTGCTGAACTTATTCTGGCTTCTTGTTTTCAAAGAAATACATTGAGTTTAGAGCTGGATTGTGTTACCAAGTGAATACACTTTTAAAGCAAGACTTCTGTTGACAATCACATGTACTACCTTTATTTTAGTTTTGTAGAGGTGGTGGTAAACACTGAGTTTTCTAGAGGTTGCAGAGGGACAGGTCTCAGAGTTAAGTGTCAAAAGTGCATAGGTTTGAATTAATTTAGTCCACAGATGCTGTTTATTCAAAATGCCACAGTTACACAATTCTTCCACTTTTATAATATATAAAAATAGAGGACTGAGAATGCTCAGTAAAGTTGATCTTCTCCTCAGTCTTGAGGAAATGATTTGTCAATAAAATTTACAGTTTTGTGATATCAGAGTTTTATACTGGATACATTTTAAGCTAGGATTTGAATGGAATTATGTTAAATGAAAAGGTTGTTTGGGGCTTTTTGCATTCCCTGATTCAAAAGGGAAGATTGTACTCTAGTGGATAGAGAGGTGCTAGTCAGGTGTTCAAAGCTCACTTGTGATGTGCAGGGACATTAATGACTGTGCAGAGGGATCCCTGAGCCCTCTTCTGAGGTGGGCAGCTACAGATGTGCTGGTGCATGTGTAAATTCAGGTAATGTTTTGTACATTACAGGGGTTTCATCCCTCCTGGTTTTCTGTCTGAGCCAGTCTTTGGCCTCCCAGGTAAAATCTAACTCCTTGCACATCCTCATGTTGCTGCTGCTGAGATTGCAACTAGTTTTGATGTAGCAAGGATTACTCTAAAAACCACCAGTTTAATACTAAACTACCTACAGTCATCTGGCACATCAAACTTTTCATGTGTAAAACTGTTCCTCTTATCTAGAAAATGCTGCTGACACCTGCATTGTCCACAGTTACAGGATTATTTTACTCTGTGAGGGTGGGAAGTGTCTGTCCTTGGTCAAAGAATGCCTTTGGGGTTTGGGGCTTCACCTGGTGATGTCTGCACTGCACCAGGTCCTGACATTAAAAATTGCTTTGGAGGACTCTATGTGTGTTCTTGTGCCTCCTAATGACTCTGAACTCTGTGCACAAGTTGTTCCAGGCAGGTTTTGTTGCTCTAAGCTTTATCCTGTGTAAATAAATAAGTCAGCATTAAAAAAAAAAAAAATTGTTTAGAAGCTATTTAATAGTTCTCCTGTAAATACATTGCTTACCTAAAATGACTTGGCACTGTTTATACTCCTTGATTATGTTGCTGTTCTCTGGAATGCATAAGGAAATGAGTTATTGATCTTATTTTATATCTTAATTTTATGTTATATCAACTGAGAAGGAGGATTTTTATTAGTCTTTAAAGAAATTTGGGGTTTTTTTTTTCTTTGTTTGGGTTTTGGGATTTTTTTTTTTCTTTTCTTTTGAGGGAATGGATGTTCTACAAAATAAATTGAAGACTAATTTAGTTTTCTAGATTTGCCTTGTTAACATTCTTTACCACAAACTAGAGAAGTAGCAGAGGAAAAAGTCACAGGGGATCAGGCTTAGGTCTCTTATAATAACACAGAGAGAAGAAAAGACAATTAAGGCAAAACCCCAGCAAACCAAACACAAAAATTATCAGCACAGTGCAAGTCTTGCATTCTCTACTCCCCTGTTGTGATCAGGAGGCTCCATGCAGGCTTTTTCCTCCCTGAAGAAGGTGTTTTGTCTCATTTGCCAAGAGCCTGGGGAGGGCTGTGGCACATCTGTGGTGTGTGGTGTCCCCTGGGCAGTGGCAGGGGGTAGCTGGGGGCACCTCAGGGTGTGCAGCACATCCTGGTCCCCTGCATGACCCTGTGGGTTCTGTGGCTTGCAAGGAAAGTGGGAACTGGGGGGAGTTTGCTGTAGGAGGGACTGCAGCACAGAGATGTGAAATCAGCAATTTACAGAGAGCAGAGGAGAGGGAGGAACATCACCAGCACTGCAGGTCTGGTCCTGTTTGCTGAGCTGGACACCCCAATTCCTGTCATCTGGAAGAAAAACAGCAGTGCCTGAATGACATCAGGGATATAAAATTTGATGTCTGGCATAGATGGGGACACACAGTGAGAGAATAAATTCTTCCAAAGGAAGGGAGAATGGCACATTCCTGTCCAGGAGAAATTCTGGTGGGTGAGTTGAAAGAATTGGAGTAGAAGCTCAACTGACTCAACTTACTTCTTGAGCTTTTCCTATATCAGGATGGAATGATTTAACTTCAGTGACTTTAAACCACTATGATAAACAATGTGCTCTTTGCTTCCCAAGCATGCTCAGCCCAAAGCACTTTTGAGAGGCAGAGGCTGTGTGTGACAGGCAGCACTCAACGAGCAACAGAGAATGAAAAGGGGGAATGAAATAATAAAATAATGAAATAATGAAATAAATAATGAAACAGTGAAATACCTTTTCTTTTTCCTTTTTTTCCCCCTCTTCCATTAACAGCAAGAAGGAAAGAACACATGCTAGCTAGGGCAGAACACTTTGGGAAACAGTAACATCATCACTGAGGTCATGAGGATATAATATCTGAGTTGTTTTTGTGATCCTCCGTGGTGGATTTAATTAACTTTTGTTATAATTAAAGTTGCTTACTGCATTCTTCTTATTAGTTACTACTGCTTGTGTGGGCACTTTATTCCACTCATGACACTTAGACATTAGCTATTAACTTATTAAAAGCAGTAATTCCTAATTACATGGCATTTGTGAGGAAATGCTACGCTGGTTTAGGTAATACCATATAGTCTGTTTATCTTTCAGCTGTTCATAATTTTAATTTAGAGAGCTATAATTTCTCCCAGGAAATTCATGTACTTTATTGTCAACATGAAGTGCATGGGGAGCCAGATTCCCTGAGTGAAAGGAGCACTTAACAGGGTTAGAAAACATAGGGAAAGTGTTCCCTTCCATTTCCTTGTCCTCTGGGCTTTGAAATGGTAATTCCTCACAGGGAGTCTGAAGTATTTGATCTTATCATAATTAGTACCTAGGATCAGTTTGGTTGGTGTCCAGTCTGAAGTGTCTTAGTGGGCACTTTGATTGTTTGCACGTCCAATTTGGGTTGGTTTTTTTTTGAACCTTGCCCACATTGTTTTTCAGGTATTTAAAAATAAATGGAAACAGGGTTTAACCAGCACATTTCAAGGTCAGGTCCTACTTGCTGAAAAAACTCCTGCAAGATAACACTGTAGGGTATTTTCTAACACCAAAAGTTCGGCTTTTTCTAAAATATGTTTTCATTACCTGTGTATCTGAGTATTTTCAGACATCTGTCACAGTCAAGTCTTCCCCAGTGCTTTTTAAGCCTAACTTGAAAGGTTTAGCACTGCAGGTATTTGTCAAAAGAGCTGGAATTGTTGTCAATTTTCTTTCATTATACATACTAAAAATAGCTGTTCACTTGCTGATGAGCTGCTTTGTGACACCCTGCAGAGTGGCTCTGGTGGAGCTCCCTCTTGGAGCACTGCTGTTAGTGCAGCCCCAGCTCAGAGTGCCTTCAAATCAATCACCTGCAGCCCAGGCACCCCAGCCCTCCTCAGCCTGCAGGGCTGTCCTGCTCCTGGCCAGGCAGCAAAGGGATGCTGAGGAAATTCCCCTTTGGTGTCCAGCAAGGGACTGCTGGGACTTCTTGTTCAAGGGAGGACAGTAGGGATTCCAAGCCTGGGGGCATTTTGTGGGTTGGTTTGGTTTTTTTTTTTTTCCAAAGATCACCAGAGAATGGCTCTGTGGCTTCTGAAAAACTTGTTTCCCACATAGGGATTCATGGTCCTGAGCACAAGCTAGGAATGAAGTGTTCCAGGCCAGGCTGGACAGGGCTTGGAGCAGCCTGTCCCAGTGGAAGGTGTCCCTGCCCATGGCAGGGGGTGCCATGAAATGAGATTTAAGGTCCCTTCCAACCCAAACCATTCTGTGATTCAATGAACCCAAGTTGAAAGGCAGAAAAACTTTAAATTAATTAAAATATTTGAGCAGCCTCTCAGTCTTCCCTTTATCTGTTGGTGAAAATAAAACTTGTCATATTTTAAAAATAAACAAACAAACAAAAAACCCATACCAACCCCCAAATGAATAGTTTAGGTTAGTTTTACCCTGAAAGCTGGTTCATTTATGTAACTAAGGTTGGATGATGGTGTTATGGTTTATTTTTTGCAAATAAGGCAGAATTTAGAGGACTGATCTGCTGTACACAAGTAATTCTTTTCTTTGATCTTGTTTTCCTCTGCAACTTTTGACTGATTTAAACATCTTATAGAAATGCCATTGTTTTTATAAGGGCTTGAATATTCAGGGGAGCAGAATATGTTTATACATAGGCTTATGACATATTGCAGAACTTTGTAATTTTAATGTATGAAAAAATATTTTAAGCAACAAGTATAAGTGTCTAACAAAAATATTCTTTTACGCACAGTTGCAGAAAGGGGTAAATAAGGTATTATAACAAGTGCAATGTTACTGTTTAGTCATTGATTTAATTGTGTACAGTGATAGGATGTGTCCTTGGACAGTTTGGCTTTGTTATGAGACTAAAAATGTCCTTGTTGAAATGCAGTTTCCCTGTTAATATAAAGTTCCTTTCAGAGGGAAATTTATTTATTTCTTTGTTGTTTCCCATGCTGGGGTATTTGGTACATAATGCCTCAATCTTCTCAAATTTGTGTCTCCTGCCCATTAAATCCAGGTTCTTCAATTTCCTCATTGTCTTTCTCAGTCTCTACAAAAGTCAGAGTTTGTAATCAGGGAAATGACATGAACAATAGCTGGGGCAATGGGTGAGAGCAGGGGCAGTGCTTTGCTCCCATGGAGAATTTCACTTCCAGCTGTGGCTGGTCCCTTGGTACTCTGCTGGCAGCTCCCAGCTGTAAATGGGGTAACTGCACCACCTAATTAGTGCCTTGTCTTCATTTTCTTCTGTCTTCACTCAGAGCCAGGATTAAAAATACAAAGGACATGATTTTTTTGTGTTCAGACTTGGTTGTTTATTAAATCTTATCTAAAGTACAGAGAATTGAACAACACTTCCAGCTACCAGCTCAAAGTGAGCAAAATGGAGCTGAATATAGCTAGTGACAAGGTCTTTTAAAGAAAAACAGTCCAGTAAAGAAATAACACTTATATTGTTTATACTTTTGACCCAATAACCAAACATGTGTGACCCTCAGTACAGCACAACCAAAAATTACTACCTGAAATCATGAAGAGGAAGGGAGAAGACAGAAATAAACACCCCAAATCCTCCATCTCATCCCATACCTATTACTGTATCATAAAATCCCCGAATTTAAAACCCTTCACCATGTGAAATGACACACTTCTATTTAACCACACACCCTTGATTCCAACTCCATCACTCAAATTTGGAAGCCTTCTCTAAGGCCTCAACCAAAATCAGTGTTCTCCTGGGGGCAGTGCCAGAAAGCACAGAAAGATCAAAACTCCCAGGGGCTCCAGCACCCAGCCTGGCACAGAGTCTCTTCCCCCTGCAGGTGCCTGGCTCTGCCTGTGCCAGTGTCACCCTGCCCTGCCACCACCTGCACCCTCCCAGCACCAAGGGCTCCTCCTGCACTAACTCTCATGCTGCTGGTTGTTATCTGTGCTGTGGAATTACCTGATTGCAGGAATCCAAACACCTCATCATGTGCTGGCTGCAGCAGATAATCTGCTCAGCAAGGGAGGCAGCTGCCCATTGTGGTCGTGGTACAGAGTGGATGCCTGGCAGGTTTTAACAGCAGTCATTTGTTTAATCTTTTATCTGAAATGCAGAGAGAAAACGTGCAGGGAGATGCTCCATCCCCACTCCCACTGCAGTGTCTCATCTTCCCTGCTATCAGCTGCTGGGATGCTCACACCCCCAGACTAAGAGATCCCTGAAGTAAAAGAAAAGTCCTCAGTGGAGAGAACAACTCAACACCCAAAAAAAAAAAAAAAAAAAAAAAAAAACTTGGTAATTTGATGTTCTCAGGAAGTCAGTGAGATAAACTGTTATTTTCCTTCAACTTGCAGATAGAAACCCCGAAGGTTCTTTGCTGTGTGGCCTGTTATAAAACGTTTTCAAGTATTTTAATTTTAATAAAACATCTGGGGATTAAGACAACAAGGAGTATTTTCCCCTCTGTAGAATATATGTGCAAATGAGTAAAAAACATTGAAGAGATTACCCACACAAACTGTTCTGTGTCACTTTAGAAAAGACTAAAAATTCAATACTCATGATTTTCATTAGTTGTAAGTGCAATTGAGCAATCCTTCTGTGTTCCCCATCCTGAGTAACTTTGACCAGAACTTCATCTAATTGGAGATTTTCAGAAATAAAATATATGCAATTTCCTTGTATTGAACATTATTTTTAACAGTTAATTTTCATTTTTTACCAGAGGCATCACAAAATAACCCTGCTGGTGTATTATGTATTTGCTGCATAATCACCTCTTTTAAAATTCATAGTTTGCTGGTTCAATGCAATGAAAATCAGTGGAAGAATGGAGAAGTTATTTTGCAATATCAATTCAAACTTCCTTTAAAAGTGAAGACTGTGGGAGTTTTATTAGTGTGTGACATCCTGACACAACCTTGTTAAGACATTGCATTCATCTTTAAGAAAAGAGTTTCATCTTCATGTCTAATTCCCAGTCTTGATTAGCACTAAAGACAGCATGTGATTGTTAATTTTTTCATTAATTCAGAATATTTCTACTATGCAAAAAATTGTCTGGAATGCACAGAAAAGCAAAGGAGACAGAATGAGAAGAAAGTCACAATATAAGCAAAATTACTGAAAGTAATGAAGTACTGAAAGCTCTCAAGCTGATTTACTTAGAGCCCATTCTGGCAGCTCTTTGTGTGCTTCATTTTCAAGCTATGAAGCTCCTTAAAGCATTCAAAACATCCCATTTCCAGGAGTTTGGCATAAAATGTGCACTTAATATGCAGACTTGAAAATGTGTTTTGGCTCCTAGATGAGAGCTGCACGGTGTTTGAAGCATGTTTTGGGTAGATGCTGAAGGAAAAGCCACATCCAACGAGCCTGTTGGCCAAGGCAAGGGTCCCACGTGGAAATTTGGCTCAGAGCCACTGCAATTCCTGACTTTCTCTGGGATTTCATTGTGCTGCTGTCAGAGTAACTCTGACACATTACAGCATGCAATATTCTGGATGCTTGGCATAGCTGTTTAATGCAAATTTTCAAATAATGCTAATAAGGAAAAACACAATATATATTTGAAACAAGCCCCAGTATTATAATGGAGACAGGAGCAGCTGGGGCACAGCCATTTTGCAGCAGTTGCTTTCTTATCATATTATTTAGTTACACTCTGGGTGTACATTGGAAAAGATTTTAGGAATATGGCAGTTGCCTTATCATTAGAATTCAATATGAATGGTTCAAGAAATTATTCTTCAGCCTGTAGCGAAGCTGAGTTGACACAAGGGAGAAACATGATGAAATTATTCTCCTTTCTTTGTGCCACTGGCCATATTTCTCCAGTTACCATGGAAGTGGATTTCTTCCCAAGTGTTGCCATTACTGTGCTCTTCATAACTGGGTTTCATGTAGCCACAAGGTTTTTAAATATTGTTTCCATCTTGCATTACCCTTAGTTTCTAAATCAGTGATTGCTGTGCTATTAGGAGATAATTTCTGCTGTTGCTTTGTTATTTCACCTGTAGTACCTGAGTGTTTTAGTCTCTCCTGCCACACTGGTTGCTTGTCTGGTCTCTTCTGTGTATTTTGTACCCTCCAGCATTAATTTATGGTTGCCATTCACTGTTCCAGTCCTGGACAGTGGCCAGCACTGGGGTTTGGGTCTGACCCACTCTGAATCCTCTCACTCTGTAATGTCCTTTCTTCTGCATGTTCTGCACACAGCAATGCAAAGAAAAGGTGACAGAAGCCCACAGGAGAATCATTTGAATTAAGCTGATTTCCCTTGTGTTTCAATCCCCATCAGGTGTCTCCTGCACAACATTTTATGAGGATGATACTAAGTTGATATAAATTATGTACGAGTATTATTTTGGCTGTGCTATTCCCTGCTCCAGATCTCATAGAACTGGCATAATGGCCAAACTTTTTCTATCAGAAAATACCTTTAAAAATAACAATCAGTAAATCCTCCAGGGTTTGCAAGAACTTCTCTCATATTCCTCATCTGTTCAAGTGAGGATTCACTGGTGAAAATGCTGATTGATCAGTTTGGGGGATTTCAAAAAACAGTGAAGCTAGTGTAACTCCTTCTGGCTTCAATTTTGGACAAAACTCTCAGCAGGAAAAGCACTTAGGGCTTGTGGGAAGGAGTTCTGAGTTGTAAAAACTATCTGTGCCTTCACTGGCTTTTGGATGTGACTAAAAACCTCATGTGTGCCATCATTTTAATGACTTCTTTGAATAAGTTTTCACAACACAGAGAATACACTCTTTTAAACTTCCTTTTTCTGTGTCTGATTATCCAGTGGAAGGTCACACTTGATTCATTTTTTCCACCTGTCAGTGCATCAGTGCAGCCACGGCCTGAGGAGCCACAGCAAGCAGGAGTTGGAGCTGATGCTCATAAAGAGCTGAGTGAATTCATTCAGCCTTCACCTCAGTATCTGGGTTACTCATCTGAGAGCTGCAGCAGTGAACTCACAGATTGTAGAGTCATGTGAACCTGAAAAGACATTGAAGAGCATCTCACTGCAGTTGGGCACTGCTTTAAAAGAATTCACCTGAACAGTCAGAGGAAAGGTCTGTTCATTATTTTGGAAATTTCTAATTCTGGATCTGATTTATGCACCTTTCCCAGAATCATCCTGTGGACCCAGAAGGGTTCTTTGTTTGGAAAAAGGCCAGCTTTTGCAAAGCCACCTAAGAATAGTCAATATGAATTTAAGGTTTTGTTTGTTTAGGGTTTGTAGGGGGATGTTGTTTGGTTGGTTGGTTGTTTTATTAAATCCTCTCCTTGTTTTATGTTGCAAGAAGCTGATGTAACAATCCTAACTAGCTTGCTAAAAATAACTTGGAGTTGCAGATCTGAATTTTAGGTTTATTACTTATTTACACTTCAAAAGCAAGGACAATATGCAGGCCTATTTTCCTGTTAAACAAAATCATCATCTTCTGAGAAATAGCCTTGAAATCCTATTTTGATTGATATGTTGTTTATAAACACATTATTCTTTCCTTGCTCCATCTCAATCCCTCTGTTTTATTTTGAGCAAGAAACAGCTTGAAATCAAATTTTTATCTTAGGGTGACATGAATTTTCAGTTTTTTCTGTCTTAAATTATTTCTCTATGTTACTCGAGGTACTGTTCTCCCCTAGAACAGACATCTAATTGTGTGAAACTCAGTACAGTGGCACAGGTTTCTATTCTTTGGGTTTTCTTTCTGGCCAAAATTTTTAACAAATGTCTCTGACAATACAATAAAGTAAAGCAGAAGCAGCAGGAAATTCAGAGATGGAAACAGGAGCAGCTGAACCATGGCAATTTTGTTGCTGTCCTAAGCCAAAACTCTGCATTTTTATACCCACATTTAGCCCAGAGACTCTGGACTTTGAAGATCTTCCATAAATCTTCAGGCCCAAGAGTTTTATATGAGCTGTACATTAGAAGCATCAATCCTCATAAACTCAGGAAATATCATTGAAGTTATTGTGGGTAAAGGAATTTCAGCAGTTTTAGATCACAATTATTTAAACTGATGAGAAATTAATTCCATAGTGAATGACCATAGAAAAATTATAATTTCATTAAAATTAATTGAAAATGTGACAATTTAATTCAAGTCTTTAAAGATCGGTATTTAAAATTATATTTTATCATTTTTTTCATCAAAATCTCACACTGTTTTACAAGTATTTTCATGGTTGTGGCTACTTAATTAATGTCCATTTTTGGTGAAAGTGGAGACTGAGGCAGGACAGTGAAATCATTGAGGCATTGGCAGGAGCCAGGAATAGATTCAAACCCTCTGCCTAAATGACTCCCAATGACAGGAATAGATACACCTTTAGGCAAAATACAAATGCATGAAAATATTTGGAACTTGACAGCCTGGAAATATTGCAAGCTCCCTGAAAAGGTGTCATTCCAGTCTGTCAGATAAAAATATTTGTGAGAGTGAAAGGGATGTTTACAGAAGACAGCTTACATATAATTATATTGTATAGAAACCAGTAAATATTTTTAATATTTTCCATTATTTCTACTGGGCATTCAATTCCTCAGTATTTCTTAGGTGTCCCTGAGGTTATTCTGTGTGGCTAAAAGTAAACCACAAGCTCTTCACAAAAATTTTATTATACCCAGTAATATCTCCATATTAGGAAATGGATTTCCACTAATAAATTTCGTGTGTGTTTAAGCTGTGATTATTTCTACTTTATCTTGCATGATATTTCTGTTTAAAGGGTAAAGTACTCTTTAAAAAAAAGTAAAGAGAAAAGTGTGGGATTTTTTTATTGCAAGAAAAGTTATTCTCACCTGACTATACCAGAGTCTGGATAGTTAGGTGATGTGTTTTGCCATGGTGTTGGAACAGTGTGGAAATGCACAGAATCTGGGAATTTAAAAGCCTCAGAAATGGAAGACACCCCCTCCTGCTCCAGCCAAAAACTCTGAGTGAAGGGAAATGCTCTCCCTGAGCAGCTGGAGCTCAAGAACTTGCTTATGTGAGTTGGCAAGAAACAAACTTTGTAAATCCAAGGGTCTAGAGCAATACAAAGCTACAGAAAACTGAACACTGAAAAGGCCCTGACCTAAAATTCCTGTTCAGAAGAATAATGATGATAATGATGATGATACAGAATAACCTGTCTTGATTCTGCTGAGCTGTGTGGGGTTTTGTGCTGCCTGAAATAAATCACTCCTCTAGAATCCCCTTTTTTTGCAACATCCTGAACTGTTTGTGTCAAGTATCAGGCAGCTGGAGGAGATAAATGTCCCCATGTGAGTGGAGCCTTGGGGAAGGATGTGTTTATTGCTCTAGGGCAGAGTGGGACTGCTTCCAGCAGGAATCACATCTAGGAGCTGATCACATAAAGGTGACCAAGCCTGGGAAATGACACTGGGGCACAGGGCAGCCCTGTGAGTGTGCACCAGGTGTTCAGCAGAGCAAGTGAGAGCACTGAGCAAAATTTGATTTCTTGTACTGCAGGAGATTTGATGCCTCTTGGCTTGTCACAAATCAGCCCCTTAATTCAGCTGGCAAGATCAGCTGAGCCAGTGCTGGAAGATGAGATCAGAGGATGCCCTGGACCATGCTGGCCAGGGAGCTCAGCTGGGTGTGTGGGGTGATGCTGTGAGTGACAGCAGCATCAGAAATCTCTTACATCCCCCTGCCACCTTGGCAAGGTGTGACACCATGCATAATTACTGCATGCAATAATTACTGCATGCATGATTACTGGAGTTCCTTGATCCCATCAGCAGTACAGGGGAGTGTTACACAGATGGAAAGAATTCTTCTTTAGGTTTTGCAAAGAACATTTTCCTCTGGAGAACCCCCAAGAGGGGATGTCACTCCAGCCAGTCGCTGCTCCAGTGAAGCAGGGAACTCCTCTGGGTGGTTGCTCAGTGGTTCAGTGGGATTCCCTGTCATAAACCTGCCAAGAGCTGAACTCTTTCTTTACTTCCCTTGTTACAAAACTGGACTTAGCCCTTCTGATTTCTCTTTTTTTGTGTGTGTGATGGGACTAAAACTCCTTTCTGTTCTGTTCTGTTTCTGCTGCCAGGGGACCAGTGTAACAGCAGAGCTTGTTTGCTGTGCTCTACCAATGGCCAATGGTATTTAATTGTGCTCCCTTCAGTTTCTCCTTTGCTGTGTCTGATCACTTCTGAGCCAGTATAAAACTCAGGCATCCCAAAGCCAAGAGCTGCAGAGTAGAGCAAGATTCACACAGAAGCTGGGTTTGCTAATTTTGGATGCACATCCTGGTTGTGCTCAGAGCTCTCTGATGCTGCCCTGAGAAGCTGTGAGCACTCAGCCTCTCATCTGCACAGTGCTTTCGATTTTATAGATCCTGTCACCTCCCTGCTCTGTCAGGGTCCCTGACTGATAATCTCACACAATTATTTGTGTGTTTTCTGCCCTCTTCTTCCTTTTCCTATTTGTTTATCCTTTTGAGTTGGGGCACAGGAACACCAGAGAGGATCCAGCACAAGGACACAGCATTCCTTTGTCAGTAACATATGGATATCCTGCTGTTTCTTAATCTTTTGCTGATAATCCTAATTATTGAATTATTGTTTTCTCTGATGCTGCTAATCACTGAGATAGTGGGGATTTCTGGACCTGACTGTTGTAACTATTAGATTTTTTTTCCTGACTGGGAGTATCTAGTTGACAGCCAATCAATATATTTGAGCAATTAGGATTGGTTTTGCCTTGTGTTCACCTTTCTGTTTGCCCCTACAGTGTTTTCCATAGAAATACTTCCACTTAATAGCTTTAAAAAAATTACCTATGAAGCAGAGGCAGATGATCACTTTCAGTCAATTTCCAATTTTGAAAACAACTGAATTATTAAAATAAACTTTATAAATATTTAAAGATAAAATTGATTTTTTGTTTCACGAATGTCCCGTGCTGGGAAGTCAGACAAAGAAATTAGCTTTAGAAACATGACTTAATCATGCTGCATTAATCAAGAGCTTAAATAGGGGCTGCTTTTCAGGCTGGAGGGGTAATGTTCATGCTCTTACTCTTGGAAGAACTGTATAGTGTTTTGAATGTGTATTTTCAGTGTTTGGAATGTTTTTATAATCCACCTGGGGATTATAAAGTGGGCAGAGGTGTTGTCCTGCCCTCCCCACCTGTAAAAAAGCTGAAAAGCTGCACTTAATACCTTTGAAGTGGCAGCTCCTAATTAATGATGTGAGCACAGGAGCTGTTTCAGGAGGTGTTGCCACCCTTGTGAATGATCTGGCTTTGGCAGAAGGTGACACTGGATTTGAAAGAACTGCTCTGTTTTCTCAGGAATGCAGCAGAGTGTGCAGCAGGGGAAGCAAAATTCTATTGTCTGACTTTTCCAGCAGAGGTGGAGGAACTTTTTGACAGTTGTGTAATTTTTTTATGGGCAGCACAGTAAATCCTGTGCCACTGTACAGATTGTCACTGCTGTGCTCAGGTGTGATGCTCCCAGTGTGTTCAGTGCCAAATGTGCTTCCACCACTATCACACACAGTGGGGATTGATTGCCAAGCTTACATTCATTTTTCTATATCACTGCCTTTTGTTCATTATTTTTTAGGGTCTTCTTGAGAGCCATCAACAAATTTGCTGAGACAATGAACCAGAAATTTTTGGAGAACATGAATTTTGAAGTCCAAGTAAGTATTGAGTGTTTTAGCTGGGCCAAGGCAGCATGTGCACATCTGCCAGAGCCCCTCTGGTGCTGTGCTCAGTGTCAGCATCAGGCTGATATTCACAGTGTCAGACAGGATACTGGGGCTGAGTGGCAGGATTGGACCATCTTCCATGGTTTTTGGGCTTTGATCATTTGTGACAAGGCACCCCACCAGGGTATTTTCTTCTGTAATTCTGCTCAGGACTGGCTAGCACAAAACTTTTTTTTTTCTTAGCTAGCCAAGTGATTTCAGAAAGTTGATCTCAGTAGTAGCACATGGAGGCTTTACAATGTCAGTGCTGTGGATGTTGGACAGAAAGAGCTTAACTTTGCTGTTTCCTAGAGTTTTTGGCAGATAGAATTTATTTTTGACTTGTAGTCTTCACTGACAAATCTATCTTCATCTATTTGTTTTTATTAGTTCTTTCTGTAATAATTTTTAATTAGAGTTAGATGGGTTTTTTTGTTTGTTCAATATCATTCTGTGCAACAGAACTATTTTGTTATGCATTTTACCATGTTTGGCTTCCTTTAGATAAAAATGAAAATATCTGTAGTTTTCACATTCATTAATTTGGTATTAAAATATAAATATACTTTTAGATTCAGGATTTGTCATTAAGTGCTGTGTGATCATGGTGTGTGAAGTTATTCTGTTTCACCCTTTACATAAAGTTCAGGGCTTTATTATTTTATGGTTCATCTCACAGTTTTCAATCTGTTTTAAATGATTCCACTTGTGCTAAAACCTATTTGGGAATTGGTCTCTTGATGCTCAGCACAAAACCTCTTGGTCCCAAACAGCTGCAGAGGAGCCTCGTGGTTACACAGGGAGATTTTGAAAAGCAGTGGTGAAAAGAAATGTAAAAGATTCACACTCAATTATAGTGGCACCAAGTAGGAAATGTAGAGCTTTTTCCTGCCTTATTTCATTAAAAATGTTTTACCTTCTAAAGGTGGGATTATACAAATGTATATATGTATACATACATATGTATGTGTATATGTATTATGGGTTTTATAAAGATTTTTGAATCACAATTAAATATATTTCTTCCAATGAACTTTAAATGTATTTTTTTAGTAAATATCCCTGTTGGAAACTCTCAGGCCCTTGACATATTTATGAGATAATCTTAGGCTCTATCAGTTTATTAACAAGCAGTTTATAACCTGTTGTTTCTGTAGCACTTGATCCCTTTTTGCTGCATGAGGTGTCAGTAATTTTTAAAAGCAGATAACAAAGGCCTGACCATGTGCAGGATACCAAAACCACCCAGGCTATAAAGACTGGATCTGTCGAAGTTTTATTAAGGTGTGCACTGCCTTTTTCAAGCCTGAAAGCAGCAGTTTGATCTGGAGTCTTTATTTCAGCTCTTTCCTGTGGCAATTCTGTGCCTTCCAAAGTGTTGTCAAACAACCAGGGATGCTGCAGTTCAACTCTGCCCCTTGTAGTTCAAGGGGAGGCATTAATGCTCTTTTATTCATGACTTGTCAAATATCTGGAGGCTCTGAGTAAGGTAAGCAATGTTTTAGTAAATAAGTGATGCCCTGTAAAGAATTGTAATACCCTTATAGTCTTCATAAGAGACTTGAAATCAAGGTATTACTTTTCTTTCCTAATAAAAGCTCTGCAAACCTTCTAAGAGTTCCCTAAACACACCTATTTAAAAAATTGCAGCTGGACTAAAAAAGGTCTGAATAGTGCAAAGTACATTTTCTAATATCCTTAATTATAAATTTGATTTCCCACAGTATTTTTTTAATTAATATATCTTGGCTGTATGCAAACCTGAGCAGTGGTTAACTCAATGAGAAACTCCTGTACTTCATAAAGTAGTTCACCCTATTGTATAGTACTGTGTAGCTGTATTTCAATTTTTATTTACATTCCTATTAAAAATTGAGAATAGGACAAAGAAACTTGCTTTTTCTATTTTGATTTGAGGGAAAATTTGGAAGATTGTAAGTGTCATGGTTGTTAAGAGCTGCAGCCTGATAATCACATGGGCTGTTCATTTTCCAGCCCCACACATCCCAACCCTGCCCTGTGTTTGGGGCAGCTCCCTGAGCCCAGACACTGCAGGAGGAGCTGAATGGGCTGGGGAGAGCAGAGATGCAAATCAAAGTGTTATCTAAAATAAAAAGGTGCCACACTTTAAGTTCTCTATAAACAAGTGCTTGATTTTTACTGTTTGCAGGATGGTGTTTTCACATCAGATTATTAAGAGTTGAAGCAAAGTCTTAATTAAAAGAAGAATTTGAAAAGCTGTTTAAAGAAATAGATCTGAGGATTTTCACTTGGCTGAGTGGTTGCATGGCCATAAATAGTAGACAACCAAAGCAAACAAAGCAAGTCAACTGTGAAGAAAGTGTGGTTTAAATCTAGAGAAATGCAGTGAAAAAAATTTTTTATTACTCTGGTTGAGCCTGTTAAATGGAGAAAAAAAATATTCATGGCCTCTTTCTTTGCTTTTTTCATTTATTATGTGATTCAGGTAGAAGGGAAAGAGGTGCTACCATTTGGGGCCTGGGAAAGGATGTGCTGTGTCTGATCAAGAGTGGCTCCAGTCCTTAAGCTTAGAGCTCAGCATTGCCTTAAAGCCACAGGTTCAATGCTCAGGCTGGTGGATAGAGAGAACAATCCCAACCCCCTGCCCAGCACAGCAGTGAATTCCCTGCCTTAGCAAGGTCAGCACTCAGATTCACCCTCCCATTTTGGCAGGGAGCCCTTCCCTGATCCCAGAGCTCTGGCACCAAGGCTGTCATTGCACTGGGCAGGCAGCAAGGGCCACCATGGGCTTGGGAGTCTTTGGTCTTGGAGGTAAAAAAATCATCTGATAACTAAAGTTTAGTGCCTGCTGGGTGAGGGGTGATTTCCTTGGGTTGGGGTTTTTTCTGGGTTTGCACACAGAGTGCACAAGGGATGGGTTCAGTGCATCAGTGGCACTCAGAGGTTGTGTCCTGCAGAGATTCTCCAGTGTCAGCACGCAGCAAAACTTAGCACAACAAAACCAGGTCTGCCTGCAAGGCTTCTGTTATGGAATATTTACTGTTGTGCTGATAAAACAAAGCTGTTAGCTCCAGAGGAAATAATTTTACAGAAGAGAAGAGAGTGAAATTTCATTAAGTGATTGACCAAAAATAAACCATGAAGTGGGAGTGAAGGAGAGCTCCCAGTATTCATGGTGCCTACAGTACAAACAGGGACAGAATCTTGCATAATGCATGACTCTGCATTCTTCAGTGCTGAACATAAACTGGAACATGAGGATTTAATGCACAGAAATCTGGAGTTTCAGCAGGAATTATTGGAGTAGGTAAAAACCCTCAATATTTAGCAGTTTCTATTCTATTCATGTCCCTGGATTTGAAAGAATTTATTTTCTTACATTTGTGTTAGATACAAAGAGGTTCTGTTAAATATTAAAACTGGTTATCTAGAAAGGCAGGGAATATTTTCTCACTCCAGGATTCTGGAGAATTAATTCAGCAGTTCACCTGTCTGATCAGTTTAGCAGAGTTTAGCAGCTCTTGCCTTGGCATGTGGAGCTGGAGCAGCTCAGCTGGCAGGTGTCCTTCCAGGTACATGTTCAGAGCTTGCAAGGAAAAATCTGAAGGCTTGCAACTGTGGAAAGTATTCTAGATTAAAACTCTGAATTCAGGATGACCCTGTGGAGAGAATATAAGGAGATATATTGGTGGCATACAAGAAAAAAAGGGCAAGCAGGTCTGAGGTTAGACTTTGCCCTGAACACCATGACAATCAGTGTCTTAGTCCTTGGTTTTTAAAAATTTCATTCTTTGTTGCATTTCATGTCAATAAAAAGTCTTATCTTAGTGTGATTGTAAATATTTTTTGTTTATTTTTCTCCTTTCCATCTTTTTCTTTGTTTGCTCTCAATAATATTTAAAATAATATTCCAAGGATTCTCCTAATTGATTGCAGAACTGTGTCAGGCACAGTGTCCTGTGTGTCCCCACCACCTCCTCACACTGGTGCCCCCCAGTCAGCAGCACTCCTGCAGTTGTAGGAGGATTTGTTGTGGGCTGCCTTTGATGTTTCCTTTTCTCTGGAGTGCTGCTGGTGTAGGGTTCATTATCAGCTTCTCCTGGTAAAGGCAAGGGAAATTCAGCCATTCTTAAAAGATGTTGTAATGTTGGGATTTTGCTGGTTTGTATCAAGTAGCAGTTCTTTAGTAATCTGCCAATTTCAAATGTGAAGATTGGACACCATGTCCAGACCACTGCTTTGCAGCTGGGCTTGTGCAGGGCAGCAGAACAGCTACACCATCAAAAGGTGTAAATTCTGGATTTAAGGTGCAGGAGTTGAGATGGGCTCTTCAGAAGAGGCTTAACAAGAAAACAAAAATCTTAAAAATTGTGAAATATATTTTGAAAAAGGTCACCCTGGTGTCTTTGGCTTAATTGTAACAAAAACTTCGATTTTCTGTAGTTATGCAATATTGCAACAGCTGTCTGAGAAGATGCCATCTGTGGTAGATAGGATGATTCCAGGACATTTTTGTTTCTGTTGGCAGCTGATGTCATTGCAAGGTGCTGCCTCTGTCCAGGGCACAGCATTTTCACTCTGTCACTGTCACCTGCACCACCTTTGGCTTCCAGTCCTGCTCTGCCCAGGAGGAGTTTCCATGCAGAACACACCTGCCCTGTGACAGTGCCCTCCCTTGCTGCCACTGGATTCCTCTCAGAATTCCTCTGGGAATGTCACTGGACACATTTGGGGCAGGGCAGGGTGAACAAACCCAAAGCATTTTGTTGTGCTGGGGCACAGCTGCTGCAGAGCCTCTGCTCTGGAAATGTTATTGATTCCTGCTCCTCCTCCCTTCCCTCCATTAGCACTACATCTACAGGGCATTAGAAAGGATTAGAATTCTGTATCTGTGCTCTTATAGTGATTATAATTCATATATTAATCAGCTATGCCACAGAATTTTATTATAGAAGGCATGGTCCAAAATCTAATGTTAGTGTGATTTGAAAGGAAATGCTTATTTTTTGTGTTTTCCCACCCCTCTTGCATGAGCTATGCTCCATTACTAACTCACCAGTGATGAAATGTATTTTAACATCACAAACAGAATTGTGCAGCTTATTTTTTATGTTAAAATTTTCTTTAAGAAATCCCAAAATCAAAACCCTCAGTGCATTACAAATACACAGGGGAAAAATACACACTGCAAAAAATGTATGTATGACAGTGATAAACATTGCAGAAACAATGCAGAGGTTAATAGGGAGTGAAACCATTGGGAAATTTGGCTAAAATTAACTATATTGGAAATATAAAACTGTTATATTTTTATATATTAGATATTGTATTGCACATTTGAAAATTATCAAATTACAGAGTTTGATGTTCATATTTGATCCTTCCACCAGCAAATATCAGCTTTCAGAGGTGTGTGAAGGAGGAGGCTGCAGCCTTTACTCCTGGATGATATTTTAGCATAATTACCAAATCTTTTCTTTGTGAGATGGCTGGAAATTTCCTGCTAAATTAATTCCACATTTTCCAATTCAACAGATGTCCAAAACACCTTGGAATTTTATTGTGGGGTTAAGAGAAAACAAAATGTGTCTCATAAGAATAACTGTATCTTTAAAATCTGTTTCCATATTATTTTACTTTAGAGAGAGGGTGCTTTGTCTCACAGAGTTTTAAAGTTAGTTTTGGTGCTTGAAACCTTGTGAGTCCTTAATTTGAATATGCTTTTGAAAGGGAAAGGATCCCATCTTTTAGCCATTTTGGAGTACTCTGAGGATGGAAGGAAAAGGATTTTATAAATAATCAGGTGGAGCCTGTAGGGTGTGTCTGACAAAGGTGGCACTCAACTTGGAGCTATTAAATGAAATAAGAGACCATTTAGGAGTAAGCCTTCATTTTTCTCCCCACAATCTAGAACAATTAGAGAAATTTTCCATTTGACTGCTGTAACTGACACATACACAGTGTGTGCCTTGCACATCAATAAACAGCTTCCCAAGGGGCTGAGAACTCCACACTGGTCAAAATAGCCTCTTAAAATATTTGGTGAGAGTGAAAGTGGCCCTTCAGGTACAGACAGCCTTAGTGCTGGTGAGCCAGGCTCAGAACTGGCTGCAGAACAGGGTTGGTGTGTGCAGCAGGGCCAGCTGTGCTCACACAGAGCCCTCCAGGGGCTGGGCACAGCCTCCAGGGAGGAACAAATTAACAGCAGCATCATCTACAAACATAGAGGGCGTTTGAGAATGGCATTTATTACGGGAAATGTCTGTGGCTCTGGGTGTGGGTTTGTGTGCTGGGATCTGTTTTTCCTGGGTATTTGCACACCAGAGTTTTCCAGGCTACAAAGGACAGAGGCCACTTCAGCTCTGACAGAACATTTTGTTTCCAGGCTGTTCCCTGGGGGTTCCCAACCCAGGCTTGTACTGGACCACACGAAATGAAGAGCTCTGTCCCATGTTTAGTTCCACCCTTTGAATCACCACTGAATCGATTTCCCGTTGCCTTCTGCTCTCTCACTGAGCCCTACCCCTGGTTTTAGCTGCAGCTGCATTTTTAAGTGTTTGAAGCGGCTCCTGACTGTCTAAAAGCTTCTGAAAATTGCATTTCCTTCCTTAAATTTCTGTTTCCTAGAGAAGTTTCTCTTTTCCCTTTCCATTTCTAGTGTGTGAGAAGTGCTTGTTTTTGATTGTGTGTAGAACAAATAGTTTGCTTTCAGGAATTAAGGGCTGTGCTCTGTAAGCACAGAGGCTTTTTTTCTGCTTCAAGTGCAGGCTCAGTACAATCAGCTGTTATTTAGGAGTGTATTTTGTCCTTCTTTCATGTGGAAAGCTCTTCACAAATGACACTGGAATTTCACACAAATGGCTGTTGAATTAGTGCCCGAAGAGGAGGCAGGAGATGCCTTTTGAAGTGGTGCTCAAATGCCTTCAGCTCCAGTTTGTAAAGATCCACCAGCATGTAACATGTTCCCCCAGTCCTGCTTTGGTTCAGGGATTCATGTTGCTGGCTAATGAATCTCATGTGAATCTTTTTTTAGCAATATTTATTCAGCTGCTCTGTTATTAAGAGCAAGTGTGTAGTAGTGGTTATTAAAATTCATCTTTCTTGTTTTTCTGCTAATTGCATAATACTAACGATGTACATCTCTGCATAATATAAAAATCTCATATTGCTTGCATCATTTGGTTTCATGAATTATTCTGCATTATGCATCATTTAATATTATTCCTGCTTTCCTCAAAATTATTATAATTTCCTTATATTCAATTTACAGCTGTGGAACAACTATTTTCACTTGGCTGTGGCTTTTATTACCCAAGATTCACTACAGCTAGAAAACTTTTCCCATGCAAAATACAACAAAATCCAGAACAAGTAAGCAAAATATATCCTTTATCTTACATTTAATTTTGTAGCAAAGTGATAAAAAAGGTAAGAATAAAAATACCTTTCCTTTTCCTTTCCTCCCAGATATGGAGATATGAGACGTTTAATTGGCTTTGCTATCCGTGACATGTGGTACAAACTTGGTGAGTAGCACACTGAGCTTCACTGCCCCTAAATCTGTCACATAATGTTTGTTCCATTGAAAAGTATCTGAACATGAAGTGCTTTTGTAAATATTTCTGAATTTGAACTTAAAATATGTTTTCACTCTTGTGATTAAGCTTGGAGCCAATATGAGATACAGCTGGACTACAGCCAGGTTTGTATTTAAAAGAGAACTCACAACCTTCTCTCAGCTTTCAAACATGACTGAAATCAGGTTTCAGAGCCTTATTTTGCAGGACTGAGACTGGATGAATTTTCCCTGATATGGTCACTGCTCAGCCTGAACCTGTGATTCTGCAAATTAGGAGACTCAGATCTAGAATCTGTTTGTATTAAAATTCCAAAAAACATTTCTACATTTGTCACACTGCCAGGCTCTGCTGCTCTTCCTTTGAGAGTTTCTTGCTAACTCCTTTGGGATCATTTCCTATTAACTGAACTTAGGTAGAATATTCATTTTATCTTGGAAAATTTTTCTGTGGCATCTGCATTAAAAAATCACAGGGCACACATCAGAGGGGAGCATCAGACTCAGAACACTCCTTGGTTTGGAACAAGTCTCACATTTGCTGATGAGAAGGTTTTTGTCTCCTTACAAGCTCAGGCAGCAGTGACACCCACAGAGCTCCTTGGGTTTTCTGCTCTGCTCCATTTATCAGGGCACCCCTGGGACCTGGCCAGGTGTTCTGCAGATTTGGGTGCTGGAACCCTGGTCCTACCAGATCATTCCCTGGGGGTTCAGCAGTTGAGTTCTGGGGATGGTGTTTCTGATTTTGATGCATTGGTTGCTTTTGATTCATTGTTGCAATGTCTGATTTAATTCTAAAAGCCAGTAATGGTTTTTCTCCTTCCAGAAAGGTTACTCCATGTGACATTACCCTGTCCTGCTCTCCTGCTGGTAGAATTTGGGAGGTTCTTAGGGTAATTTGTTACTTTCTGCTCTAAATATTTATAAGGATATGTCAAAAACTGAAAAATTGAATTCTTCACTGAAAATATCAGATCCTCTGGCATTCCTGCTTATTCCTGGCACTGCATTCTGGCCCCTTAGAAGGAGACAAAACCCATTCACATGCCCCCAGCTTTAGAGAAGAAATGAAAATAAGTGACTGAGTTGTAAGACTTGACCAACACAGGTGGCTTAAACACTACTTTAAATGATTGCAACTCCTAGATGTCTTCCTAAAAATATTTGGTTTGCTCCTCAAATATTCAATTTTTGGTTTTGTTTCAGGCCAGAATAAAATTTGCTTTATCCCAGGGATGGTTGGGCCCATCTTGGAAATGACTCTTATTCCAGAAGTCGAACTACGAAAAGCCACAATCCCAATTTTCTTTGACATGATGCTGTGTGAATATCAGAGGACAGGAGAATTCAAAAAGGTAATTACAAATGCTCTGCATGGAAATGCATTGAAATGTCACATGCTCAGTATTTCTGGTAAATGTTTGCCAAGTGAGCTTTTCTGCTTACACAAAGTGAAATCCCAAATATTAAAAAGCAAAGAAACAGCAAGTGTAGGATCTCCAGAGTGAATTAGTTCAACTTAGGCAGAACTTGTTGCAATGGCAGCAACAAATAGATGGAATAGCAAAGAGGGGCCCAGGGAGATTGCAGGATCTTAATCCAAATTTTCAGGATTTTACTGGAAAGATTCTGAGCAGCAAGACTTACATTGAAGTCAGCCCTTCATTAATTAGGAGATAGAATTAAATGACCTCTAGGGATCCTCTATAATCTAAATATTTCCTTATCCACCTCTCTTGTGACATGGATATTGGTAAGCCAAAACTTCCAGGTTTCAATACAGAGTATCTGACAGGAGGAGCAGTGAATAGTTAAATATATGTTATCAGATTTACCAGGAAACTGTAACTTGTTCTAAATGTTTATTGTGAGAAAAAGTAATCACTGTGATGGACTGAAATTCCTGGAGTGTTTTTGGCAGTGATTTTGCAAAGGAAAAAGACTTTTTAAGTCACTATGAAATAGTTTTGATTGATGGAATAGAAATGGGAATGTGGGGCAGGACATTAGGGATTGTAATCTAAATTTGCTGCCACTGCTTGCTGTGTCTGCCTGAGCAGTGGAATATCCATCCCTGCCTGACATCTCCATTCTCCTCGAGCTCTTTGGCTATGGACTCACCTTGTTCTGTGTTTGCACTCTGCCTCCCACAGTAAATCATAAACTGGATATTCAGCTTTGTAGTTACACAAATAATTAATTCAGGACAGTCTGTGTAAGGGAAAATGGCAAACAAAAAGGCATCATTTGAGAGACATGTAAATATAAATATCTTGTATACCCAGCTATGTTTAATACTTTAAATCATTTGGGGCATTTCTGTGTCAATGAAGTGTGGAACAAATGAGCAGATGGAATTTCCATTTTGGTCTGTATTCCACAGTGCAAAGCTTTTGGTTCAAGGCCAAGATTAAAAACCACTTTGTTACTGTGCATCTGTTCCCTCCGTGTCCTGATAGTCCTATATTTGCCTTCTTAAAAATGTTTTCCTGCTCACGGCTTATACCTCCTCTCTTGGGAGAGACACACAGATCTGTGCAGCCCAGGAATCCCAAAAACTCATCAGTCATCCTGCCTGACTAACAGGAGCAGCAGCTTGGGAGCCTGGGAGAGGCCAGGCACTCCAGTGCCCACTGAATCACTTCTCCTGCCATAAAAATAAGTTTCAGGTGGTATTTTACAGTGCCAAGGAACAAGGACATTTGGTTTATTGCAGCTTAAGGAAAAGAAGGAGTTTTCATCAGATGGTGCAAAAGCTATTTCATAATTGAGCAGCTGAGTCTCATTGGACTCTAATGTTCTGCTTTAGGAGTTGTGATCATTTCCTCATCAAGAATCACGGGGTTTATCCTCCCTGTTGCTATGCATGAGGTAATTAAGATTAAAAAAACTTGCCTTTGTTAAGTTTAGCCATTCTGGTAAGTTTTTTAAAATACGTATTTTAAAGGAAAGGCATATTGAGTTTTATGTTTTAATATTGTTACCACCTTAATTTAAAAGGAGAAAATAGGTTACATGAATGGATAATTATTGGATGTACAAATTCATAAACTACAGGTTTTGGTAGTGGGCAATTTTCATTTGCAAATTGACATTCAGTAGTATAAAGGGTTTTTTAAAAAGCTTTAGTATAAAATTTTGAGAATGACAACATGTTATTTCAAGAGTGCCTGGGGCACTCAGGAGCCCAGAATGACATTCACTTAAAACATAATTTTGTGGAACTTTAAAAATATAAATAATTTATTTCTAATCAAATCTTCTCTAATGAGAGAAGAGGGGGGGGGAAAAGCACAAACAGAAACATCTTTATGAGCTGAGTCTGTACCAGCACAGGAACCAGAGCTTGTCTGGTACCTCCCACATGATTTAATAACCTTTCCCAAAAATCCTGTGTCTGTTAACATCCCTGGAGCTGTGCTGGGACAGGGCTCTGTTCTGGGGGGCACAGAGGGTGTGCTGGGGCTGGGGGCTGTATGCACACAACCAACAGGCAGTAAGGATATCAAGTCATTCGAATTTATCAAGCAAGAAATTTTATTTAGCTATTTCTAGGAAATCGTCTAATCCCAGAGAAAACACAATTCCACCTGTGGCTGTCTCAAGAATGAATTGTTCTACAAATACATTTAATGGTTTGGAATCTGTATGTAGGTGTAGGACACAGTAAGACATTTTCTTGCAATCCTTTCTTCTACTTAGCACATGTAATTTCCATTCACCAGAGCAGTGTTACATAAGCTTGTAATTTTAACTCTAATTGAAGATGTAGAGAGGGAGCCATTAATATCCACTAATTTTAGCTATCAAGGCTCTGCCTATCATGAGCTCAGAGAGCTGGGAATCTTGGAAAGCCAATTTATTCATCTCTCAGTGTCTGTGGATAGATTCAGTCCTGGAGATAGATCCCTTTCTCTTTCAAATCAGAAGAGAAACTCATTGCTTATGTGTTGGATACACAGGGTTAAAAAAGTCCCATCCTCCAAATGCTGATCACCCACCTTGCCTTTCCTTGAAAGATCAGGTTGTGAATTTTATTAAGACTTCCCAAAGGAAGACACATCATCAAGAGATCTAGTTCTGCTTGTTCTAACTGTGATCTGAGCCCAGGAGTTGAAAAATTCTTGCTTTTAAAAAAGTAAATAAATAAATAAATAAACAAGGAAAATTAGCTCTTTCCAGAGAAAATTAAAATATCATTTAAATAAACATGGATTTGAGTTACACTGCAGATTTAACTTGGCTTAGGAAAGATTAATTCATCTGTGTTTATATTTCAAATAAATCATTCTGTTTGTGTTTGGTATTTTCAGTTTAGTATCTCTCGTGGGTTCTGCCAGTTGCTGGAGCCATCTGGGGAAGTTTCTGTGTTTGCTTTCCTTGCTGACTGCTGGGGGACCGTGTCAGGAAGCAGTGCTGGCTGCTGCTGTGCTCTTGGGGTTCCAGGCTCCATGTTGGGGGGCAGACATTGGTTCTGTGGCAGTGCCTGGCAGTCCTCAGCCAGCTCCTCTGGCACAGCCCCATTTCTTCCTCTCAGCCCTTGAAACCTTGCTGTGTGTAGGGGTTTCAGAAGGATTGATCTCAGCAGCAGGGGCTGAGTTTCACAGCCTGGTGTTTCAGAGATCCATGTGGAAAACATGGATGTGTTTTGTGCTTTGGTGTTGAGGTGTGCTCAGAGCTGGGGAGATGCCTTGCATCTATTAGAGAAGCAGCTGGGTTTATGTTCTGGTTTGAAGGACAGGTCTCTGCTAAGAGAGGCAGGAGCCTCTCTTTGAAATGGAGAATGTAAACCCCCTCCCTCCAAATTATTATAATTTTGAAATTAAGGGGCTCTCAAGCAAAAATATGGGAATTAGGAATAACAGTTCTTTACTAGGAAAATTAAAATAGAAATACAGTATTACAAAACAAACCCAAAGCACTGACAGAGTCAGAATCCAACCTGCCATCCCATCAGCCAGGGTGTCCAATTAAATGGTGGCTGCATCCTCCTGCAGTGGCAGATGTGGTTCAGCTGGAGCAGTGCTCCTGGAGAAGGTGCAGTTTTCTCTGAAGGTCCAGGGATGATGTGGAAAAGTCCAGTTTTCCTCTGGATCCAGTGGAGAAGGCTGCCCTGATGTTCCAAATCTCAGTTTTTATCTGGGTAGGAAAGGCTTGGCTGCTCCCCTGGCTGGAGCATCTCCCAGTGGGATGATGGAATTTTATCAGTCATGCACTGGGACTCAATGGCCATTAACAGGAGATATCTCCTGGAGGGAGGATGGGCTGTGGGAAAGATAAAGATGATTGCCCAGCTGGTTTAAAGATGGCCCATTAGCAGATAATATGTGCCAGGAGATCAGGGTCACTGCCCAACCTGGTTTCAACAGATGGTGACAGAATTCACATTTCTGGTCATATCTTGTATTGCAACTCAAGACAGTTTAAAGCTAAACTTTGAACTTGGGTGCCAAATTAGTGACAATTAGGCATACTCTGTTTAAGTGAGAGGAAAGATACACTTTCCAGAGCTTAATTTAGATGTGCAGAAACATTAAAACTTTATTTTATATTTTTGCCAACTTTTTTATTTGTTTTGATGCAAGCAGCTGATTTTTTTCTCTTCTTACAGCTCGTTGAGAAACTGAAGGAAAGATGCTTAGAAAGAGTTTTTTGTTCAGATCCAGCAATGTGAAATTATTGCCTCTTTGAGAAGTAATCAATTCTCTACCTGCTGAATAAGTACTAGGAAGGCTTTAAGAGGTGGATTTAACTGGTGCTTGACCTGCACTATATTCACAGATTTGTCTTACTGCAGTAAGCCCACAGAAAATGGCTGGATTGGATGTTTTTGCTCAATGTTTCCTTGTCCTGAAACTGCCATGCACCTGTGCTACCCACATTGAATACTAATACACATCCTGCTTGCACACAAAAATTAATTCAGAGCCCTTTAGACTTCCATTTCAACCAGGATGAGACAGAGCAGTTTTATTTTTTTTCTGCTAAGCTATTTTTCAATGATGGCTCTTTATTCTCTAATATTAATGTAGCATGCACTGTTCAACAGGCAGTCTTTCTTTTGTATTCTAATAACAGAGAATGAATTAATATTAGAGCAGTAAAACCTGAGAGTAACAAAGTGGTGGAAATGGCTCCTTCCTCCCTGCCCCTTTCCAGAGCAGAGTGCAGCTGCACTGCCACTGCTCTCAGCCCAGGTTTTGCTCTTGGTGTGAGCAGTGGAGGAGTTTGGCTGCTCAAGATGCTGTTTCAAAGCCTGGAAGAAGCAGCAGCTGCTTCAGTTTCTGCCTCAAGAGCAGTTTGCAGGATCAGGGTGGCCAGCAGATCTGGGCTGGACACTGGGGGAAAGAGAGGGAAGTTTGGCCTTTGTTCTTGAAAAATGATGAATCATTTTATTGGGTGGAGAGTTTGAATCATGACCTACTTGAAGGAAGTACATCTAGTATCATATTTTCATTTAGAATGTCATGTTCTTTAAAACTGAAGAAATTTGTGACCTGCTTGGTTCTCTAAGAGGAAGGACTGTCTTCCTCTGTGTAGCCCTGGCTTGGCTTCTCCAGCTCAGAGCTGAATGTTTTGATGAGGATATATTGAAATAAGGTAAAATGTTTTCCACTGCAGTTATCTGAAAGTACTATATCTGAAATACCACAGTAATTCTTTGTACCATGAGAGGCTTCCAGCTCTCTGATGGGATGATCCCAGCCTGCCAAAGCTCTCAATTACACAGAAACACTCCAGGGAGAAGCAGAATTATTCGTGTACTGACAATTGTGTGAAATTTTGTATCAAAGAAGAACATGAAAACTTGCTGCATTAGCACAGTAATGAATTCTGTCATTTTTACAGTGGTTTTAATAATTAGATCTGTGTAAAGCAACTGAGCTTTATTTCAATGTAGGTCTCCCCTAATGCTCTCCCTGTGCCTCTTGATGTGTTAATGACTCTTCAAGAGCCCTGAGGTAGATCTTTCCTGTCTAATGAACAGGGTGCAGTTGTTTGCATGAGGACAGAGACTGTCTGAGCTGCTGCAGACAGCTTGTGTCTCATGTACCCAGTGCAGGGGAAGCTTTGTGAAAATCTGTGTCCAGGTTTTCAGCTGTGCTAGCAGCCCAGACCAGAATATGCCCAAGCATTTTACCCTGGGGAATATGTGACATGATTATCAAAGGTACATTTTTTATGCCATGCTGAAGTGTGTTGACCTCAGGATAGCTGCTCAGTGTTTTGATTTTTCTTTCTTTGTTAGTTTGAAAATGAAATCATTTTGAAGTTGGATCATGAGGTGGAAGGAGGACGAGGGGATGAACACTACATGCAGCTGTTTGAGTCCATGTAAGTACTGCATGAGAATAAATAGAACAAATGCCTTCAGGATGTGTTTCTATCTTATTGTTCCCACTTCTCAGGTTGGTAACCTTACCTAAAATAGAATCTTAACGACTCTTTTCATGAAGGGGGCTGGAAATACCATAATGCTTCCCTACACCTGGTTTGCACTGTAGTTTGCTCATTGAAATTATTTTCCTGGTTGCTTTTTGCTGTTTTGTGCTTCAGCTAAATTATGGAGAAGTTATACCTAACCTGCATTTTTACATATCTAGATTAGACTCCAAGAGATTATTCAGACAAGTCTGAATTTAAATAAGCCTTTGTGATGTCTTGTGCATGTTTTTTTCCTGTATGGGTTGCAGTTCTGGGTAGGGGTAGCAATCTTTTCAAAGTCACATCTCTCATCAGATGAACCATGAAGGCTTTGGGTACACACACAGGGGACATAAAGAATCATTTATTCTGTTTCTTTTTGCAGCAGCTTTTATCAAATTTGAATGTTGCTGTCTAGTTTCCTTCAGGATTTCCCTTAGGGTAAACAACCCCAGTATTTCAGTTTATCATATGGAATGTTTTCTGAACATTGTTCCATCTTGTTTGAAATACTACATTGCCTTAAATCTAGAGAGAGTGTCCAAACTGAGACTTTATCTATGCAAAGAGCAAAGCTTCCCTCAGATCCTGTGTTTGTGACCCTTTGAAGTTCACTCTTCCTGAGCTGTGTAACATTATTTGCTTGCCTTGTTTGCTCTTTCATTCCAGCCCTTTTCTTGGAAAGTGGCTTTCTCCAGTCAAACCCCATCTCTGAGCAGTGCAGTCAAGGAGTGTCATCAAACACAGCACAGAGCTTTTGATCTCCTGCCTTTGCAAGGACCTCTTCTTGCTCTGACAGATCTGGGTTTTCCCAGTGGTACTGCCCCACTTTCTAGCAGGCCTCAAGTTCAAAGTTTCCACATTTCTAAAGATGACAATTCATCCCATCCCCAGATTTTGTTAAATGACACCTGTAGATGGAGTGTTGGAGCAGAGGCTGCTGACCTGCCTGTGGCAGGACCTGTTCTCTCAGTTCACACCTTTCACAGCAGGGATTTCAGGCCTCTGTCTCCAAACTCCTGTTCCAGCTGGAAGGAGACCCAGTTAAATTTGTCTCCAGGTTTCTTCATTTGGCCATTTTTTCATCAGCAGATCTCCTGCTGTACAGTTCCAGTGTCACCTGAAGGCAGATTTGGCAGCACTCAGTGGTTTCTGTGCTGCTGCTCACCCCTGCAACCAACATTTGCCCACGCTGCTGGGTGCTGGGAACTTCTCCATGCCCATAAAAATTAACTAAACAGGTTCAGCAGAGGTTTAAGCACTCTTCCTAGACCTAAATGTGAGTGTGGCCCTTGAGGGCTGTGACCTGTCCTGGGGATGAGGAGTTGTTCCCAACAGCAGAGCAGTCAGGGCTGCCCTGCCTGGGAAGGGCAGGAGGATCAGAGCAGCTCCATGCACACAAGCTGTGCATTGTCCCTTGTCCTCAGGCTCAGAAAATGAGCTCTGCCACGTTTTAGTTCCTAATACAGGACATCAGGAAAAGGCACTTGGCAGCTTTCCAGTTCCCCATCATTGCAGTGGCCCATGCTATGCAGTTGTTTTTCTCCAGCTTTATTGCAAATCTTTCTTTATTTAAAATTTGCTATTTTTTTTTTCAAGCTCTGTTTAAAAATTCAAAGGTTTCTTGCTCCCTCCTGGGGGTAAAAAAATCCTCTGAAGTTTTGTGGTCCTTTTTATTGGGATTATTGTATAAAGCTGAGCAATACAACTTTTTGAATCTTCCCTCAAGAGACAGGAATTCTTCTCTCCTGTTCTTTTTGTAGTTCTTTATGTGGACTCTGGTTCACCTTTCTTTAGTGACTGGAGTTATGTACTTCATGCTGGGTGAGACCCAGCAATAGCTTGTGGTTTATGTCAATGTTTTTCTGCTTGTATTGGGAAAAAATGTGATGTCTTGGTCCTCATGCTCATTGTGCAGTCAGGGAACGTTCACAGCCCTGCCTTGTTTGCTGTTTTTCCAGGGGAAATGTGGCAGAAATCCATAATAGTCACTGGAATGGTGGCTGTACTTTCCTTCATTAGTGTCTCACACTGTTTCTGATACTTTTAGATGTAAAATAACACAATTTTCCTGTAAAATATTCCAGTCTCCTATGTGTTTCTGAGGCTTTCTTATTTTCTTTGCCCCAAACATCTTTTAATGTGCTCTGGCCTTTGTTGTCAGTTGTCACTCTTCAGCCCCTGTAGTGTTTCCATTCCACTTGCAGTGTATTTTATAAGCCATGTGTCAGTTATTGATTTAAATATTTCAGTTTCAGACCAGTCAGACAAGAGTAACTGGAATATTCTGGTTTTATGTGCTGGCCTCTGTCCCTCCTGTCCTGTACAATATCAGTGTTCTTTCAGACATTCCCTCTGTGCCAGGACAGTAACTCCACTGGAGCTGCACAATCCAAGGAATAAACTTTAGATGCTGCTTTTACTTTGCTTGATTTGAAACTTTAATCCTGGGTATTCTGCAGAGGTTCCATTCTAGGCCAGAGCTTGGAGGATTTCTTTGCAATTGAAGTCAACATGAATATGTATTTTCTGAAGAAGGTTCAAATAATTATGAGGAGTTACAAAAATTGTGTTGCTATTAATTAAAACAGTATACGTTTTAATTAGAATTTAAAAAAATATTGTGTCTAAAAATTACTGATTTTTTTTTTTTTTTTTTTTTTTTTTTACCTGAGTGTCTGCAAAACAATGATGTAGAGCTCAATGAATAATTGAGCACTAAGAGGTCAGAACCTTCCCAGCTACCCACACAAAGCAGGACTGCCTTGGAGGAAATTAACTGCATATCTGCCTGACCCAATGCTTGTATTTATAATAATATATGTGAAAATATATGTATGTGTGTGTGTGTATATAAATATATATACTATGTATAAAAAATGCAGTTTGCCAGAGAGGATCCCAATGATTAACCAGAATGTTAAGTAGAGGAAACAAAAGAAAAGCAAAGAAAGAAATTATTTCTTTTAAGCAAAGAAAGAAAATATTCCTTAATGAGATGCAGGTAATCACTTAATGTTGTTTAAACAGTTAAATGTTGAAAACAAAGTTCTGACAGTAAAGTGAAATTTCTACCCCTAAATCATTTCAGCACTTTTTAGAAACAGTGTATGCTAATATTTTGTTAATGTGAATTGAAACTGATGATGCCAAAATATAAAATTCCCTTTCCTGTATTTTTATCAGAAGAGATCAAGTTGCTCTTGTCAATCTGAAGAAAGTTGATTGGTTTTTCTTGTTTCTCAAAGTAAAATATTCTGGTGATGTCTTTTTTGAACTAAAATTATAATTCTTGTTCATTTGAACTTTTACTCATATGTAACAGTACAAAGAGAAGGAAAACATTTTTGCATTTTATGCTGAGGGGAGGATGGTGCAGTGTTGCAGTGTTTATTGCAATAGTGGGACATTTCAGAGACTTGAGCTTGTGATAGCACAGATGCAGATTTCTCTATCCTGAAGTTGTGGGTACACCCTTGAATTCAGTGTCATTTTCAGACAAGAAAAGTAAATGTTTCTTTTCTCTCTTTTTTTTTTTTTTCCCATTTGATTTATATGCCATCTGTCTTCTGCATATCTAAATTACCAACTCACAGAGGGAATTTCCAGTGCATTCTGCAGTTGATTTAGGCTAAGTCAGTATTTACCCCCAGAACTGTCCTGATGTTTCTGTCCTTGCAGCCTTACAGAGTGTGCCAAGCAGCACCCTGGCATTTGCAGCCTGGTGGAAAGCTTTGTGAGCCTGGTGAGGGGGCTCCTGGAGAGGCTGCTGGATTATCGTGCTGTGATGAGCGACGAGAGCAAGGACAACCGCATGAGCTGCACTGTGAACCTGCTGGTACCTCCTGCCCTGCTGGGGAGGGAGGGCATCCCAGCCCCTTTATTACACATGGGGTCAATCTTCAGTGGGGCAGGAGTGGATGACAGCCCTCTGTAGTGATTTAAACTCTGGGGCAAGAGGTTTTTATCTCTCTTTGGATATATGTGTGTGAGAGCAGCGCTCACCCATTGCTTTGTTTGGTTTGTGTGCTTTATCCACTTTGATTCTGTGCATAAATAAGGAAGTTTGCTGCTGACATGCCTGTACCTATTGACAGGCTTAGTGGGACAGTGGGCTCTTGACAGAGTCAAGCTGTGATGAGGAGCTTGCTGCTTCAGCATCTCAACAGTAACAGTTTTCAAATGTGGGCAGGAAACCTGCAAGGCACCTTTGCACTTGGGTACCAAAAGGTTTGAGGCTCTCATCTTGTCCTGGACCACTCTGTCTTCTTTTCTATTCCTGTTTTGTAATGAGGATATCACATAGAGAGGTTCTTCCTCCAGGAAGTTCCTCAAAGCTGAGGAGGAGCCTCTGCCACTCACACACTCTGTGTTCCTCAATAATCACTGTGCCATGCTGTGGAAATTTCTGCAGCTCTTCAGGACACAATTCTTGTCATGCATTTAGCACAGCCTTAGCAGCTTGCATTCCTGCAAACATGTCATGGGGACAGAAAATGAGTTTTTTTCATGGAACTGGCCTCTTTGGAGGTATTGCACAACACTGTACATAACTGCAGTGCTACACATCTGCTTCAATACGTACCAGCTTCCACCAAGTGTAGCTGGAGCATGTGGCTTATTCTGTTCATGATTTGGATAACCACATTTTCCTCTTCTTCAGTAGAAAAGCCTTCAGTATGGTCCCATTCTGACCTAGGAGAAGTATATGTATGTATAAAACCATACACATAACTAATAAAAATAATTGAAGAAGTAGTTCCAAGTTTAAACTTCAGATAGTCTGTAAATATTCTACTTTTCATGCTCTCTATGCTTTCTAACTACCAAGGAAAGCAAAACCTCAGTCTCTGTGTGTGTGTGTGTGTGTGTGTGTGTGCATGTGTGTGTGTGTGTATAATTTTATTAAAGGACATTAGGAGGTAACTTTAAATATTTGTGCCCCTAGAATTTCTACAAGAACATTAACCGTGAAGAAATGTACATCAGGTATGGCAACCAATCTATTGGATCTCTTTTGGAGAGGGAATTAATATTGTCTTGTGAGTTCTGGTTTTATCATAGTGCTTGGATTTCTGTATTTATTGTTACTTTGCCATCCCAAATGACTCTGTGGCAGCCCTGTCCTCATCTGCATTCTCACTCTGTTGTTAGCTTAGCCTTCAGCAACTGGGAATCTGTGCTATGTATTCAGCAGCATTTTCTTCCACAAGAATTAATTTTTAATTGATCAAATCACTCAGATTCATTGTCTATTGCTTAAAATTAAGAAAGAGCAGATAAGTTTGAGGTTTAAGGTGGGGGTGTATCACACATTTAGGACGGCAGGGAAAGCATTCTGGTTTTATAGAATGGCCCAGTCTGCTGAGTCTCCTTCAAAATGCTGAATCTCCTTCAAAATGCAACAGTCCACAGGCAGGGTGCAGCTGAGGCATTTTCTGTGGGAACTGCAGCTGCACAGGCAAATTCCTGCAGGTGTGCCATGGCCTCTTGTCTCCAATGGCAAATTCCTGCAGGTGTGCCATGGCCTCTTCTCTCCAATGGCAAATTCCAGGTGTGCCATGGCCTCTTGTCTCCAATGGCAAATTCCTGCAGGTGTGCCTCTTGCTGTCTCCAAGAGTTCTGCATGTAGGCTGCAGCAAATCTTACTGCTTCAAAATCTCCCTGTTCCCTGCCTGTCCTCTCCTGCAAAATCTGCATAACAAAGGCCAGAATCCCATCTGAAATGAGCCCTGGAGGGGATTCAGAGCCCACCCTGGAGCTGTTGGAAACTTTCTGTTGTTCTGGCAGCTGGGAATGGGAGCATCATGGGCTGCCCAGAAAGTCTCAGAACTCCTGCTGTGAGCTAGAGGAAGGGATGCAATTTTCTCCCTGGCTGCTGTAGATGCATCTTGAGCCCCATGGTGGGCAGTGACAGTGCTGGAAGCTGCCATGGGGATCAAGGAGAAAATTCAACTTATTACAGCTGTTCTGCCCCCACCACCTCCCAGTTGTGCTTTCCTGCTTTCCTTTCTGGGCTGGTGTTTTCCCCTTTGTGCTTCCTCCTGTGACCTGCTGTGGTTGCCCCTGTGTGCATGAAGGACACTGAGGAGAGCTGCAGGAATTTTGGGCTCTCTTGGCCCTGGAGTGCAGCAATCCCTCCTGTCTGCCACGGGGCAGGGCTGGCTCCTTCTCCTTTCCTGCACACAGTTCCACCCACAGAAAGGACACAGCAAAATGTGAACGCATGCCCAGAGCTCCAGCCCCCCCAGTGTCCTTGAAGGCTCTTTGGGGTCACAGTGTGACATCCAGAGTTTCCTGTTATCTGGCACATTTTGACACTCACATTGCAGTCATGCCAGTCTCCAGTCTAATCCTTGCTCTCTCCTCTATCAGGTATTTGTATAAATTGCGAGATCTTCATTTAGATTGTGAGAATTACACAGAAGCAGCATATACCCTTCTCCTCCACACGTGGCTCCTGAAGGTTAGATTTTCCAAACTCAATATGTAATTAAGCTTTTGCAGTTTTCAATTTGATATTCTTAAGTGAATGTCTTAATCTCTGAGTTATTTTTCACAGGGGTATTCAAGTTTCTAGTTAGAAATACTGCAGTAGATTAACATTAATTGTTGAAATTGTATTTCCAGTAGATGATTAAAAGACATATATTGCTGAAACTAAATATGGTAGAAAAAATAGTTTTCCTTTACAGTGAGAACATTGTGTACAAACGTAGTTTTCATTTTCCTAATTTCTTACTATCCTAAACATAAAAGTTAGGAAAATTAAGCACAGTTCCAGCTATCACAAGGGGACATCTAACTTTTAATTTTAAATAATATTAATTACATCACCAAGTTATGTTTGCTTTCTTTTGTAGCTGGTAGTTAATTATCTTTCACTATACCTATCATTCTTTACCAATGTAATGGACAGTATCAATTAAAATGGTCAGTAAGATCAATTTCCATTACAAGGGGACATTCCAAATTTAAATGTTTGTCAGCAAAAATCTGATATTTCTTATGGAATTTACTTTAGTGCAGAACTATATAAATTTATGCTATTTTGCTTACACTTCCTTTTGATTTTTTATGATCATATAAATATGAGATACATTGTCTGTATTAGTATAGACAAAGATAATAGTATATGAAATATTTTAATACAGAGGATCTAAGTCAAGTCAGCCAAGATGATATCACTGGAAAAAAAAAAGAGAACTAAGTTCTCACTTAGATTTTTTTATATAAAATTTGTAGGTGGGGCAAGGATGGGCAGGTATAGCATTTTAAAATATTTTTTAGATATTCTGTCTAGTGCTGGTTATCACATGAAACACAGCACTTGTCTGAGGAGGCAGTGAATGCAATCCCAGTTTGTCTGTGGATGGGTAGAAAGGACTTGGGAAGATTCAGAAGAGCCCAGGGGACCAGACCTCGTGGGATGGGGGCTTTGATGTGAAACACTGAACTTGAAAATTGTTTTTGATGTGTTCTCACTGTCAGTGGTCAGATGAGCAGTGTGCACCCCAAGTCATGTCAACAGAGTTCCAGTGCTCACAGACCTACAGACACCTGAAAGAGAATTTGTATGAGAAGATCATAGAATACTTTGACAAAGGAAAGGTAGGTCTGGAGAGTTCTTCCCCTCCAAATCTCTCTGCTGTGCTGCTCTGAATAGCTGTGTTTAATGAATGTGCCCTGTATAAAACATTTGTGAGGAAAAGCTTCTTTGAAATGTGGGTCAAGTGAAAATGGTGTCCTGGAGCTTATTCCCAGAGCATATCTGTTCCATAGGAAGATGTTCTTTCCATGACCTCATTCACAGAGAAAGAGAGCTAATGTCTCAGCACATTGTCACAAGCATCTGTCAGGCACCAGCAAAATACAATAAAAATGGTGAATCCACTTCCCTTCTCAAAGAATAGTATGGACTATGCAGACTCCATTTCTAAACCACTCAGCTCTTATCCCAGAAAAATCCAGATGGCTCAAAATAGACATATTTGTTTCAGAGAGGACTGAGAATTGTATCCTAAACTTAAAAAGATTGATGCTCAGTACATCAGTTCAGTTCCATTTAAAACAAAAAAAAAAAAAAAAGTCAATAAAATTACCTGTCAATGCAATGGCATTAGAGCTGAGAATTTTGGAAATAAAGCAAAGGACTAGAAAGCAGGAAGAAACTGCAGTGCCAGGTAATTAATCCCATGACCCAATACAACCTTTAAGTCATTATGTCTTGTTCATCTGTAACCAAAGGTATGGAGGGGGAAGGAAATTCATTACTGCTTCTTGCAAAAGAAACCCTTCCCATAATTCACAAGGTTGAAAGTTTCAGCTTCAGCCTCTCAGATTTGCTGTTGGCATCTGCAGTGACTGCACTGCAGCAGTGCCCAGCCACTGTCCCAGGAGAGCCAAACCCTCAGAATTCCTGATGTGCAGCACCCAGCACTCAGGGTCAGGAATACCTGGCCAAAGAGCCCCTGGCAGCCCCTGGGAATGGTCTGATATGTGCCTGGCACTGTCCTCTCAGCAGCAGAGAATTCTGCTCTGGGACCCCTTTGTCTCTTCTGTTCTGAGCAGGTGAGGACACAGAATTTGAGAAATATCCTGACTTTAGTGAAGGGCCAGAGGAGATGAGAAAAGCAGTCCTGGTTTTTCAGTGACACTCTGTTACAGGCAGCTGTTAAGCTGTGGGGAAAGAAAGAAGCTGCTACCCTGGGCAAGTGGAAATTTCAGAGCTGTAGTTGTTTAGCTGATAAGGCTCCCTGTGATTCTGCAGAATATTTTGTTAAATGGTGTGTATTTTAAGGACAGGCAGGTGTCAGTTTCCTCAGAAACTGCTCTGTACATGGGATCTGTTCTGAATGTTATCACCTCAGTGGTTTAGTCTTTTTCTTTCTTTAATCTGAAAGGTTATCTGAAAGGTATGTATCTGAAAGGTTAGGTGAATTTTTAAAAAATGTTACTCTAATAATAAAGTAGGTTTACTTATTCCTTCCTATAATGAGTCGTAAAACACTTTTATTTTTTAACATTAATCTGCTTTCCTTAAGTTTATGATTGCCCTGAGTCTTCCACTCTAAATGTGCAGTTAATAAATGACTGCACTTAAAGACAGCATAATCAATAAAGCTGCAGTTTTATTAAACTCTGATGCATTGAAAATTTGTTTGTTGGGACTGGATTTACTTTCTGAATGTGTGGTTGCATTGCAGATGTGGGAAGAAGCCATCTCTTTATGCAAAGAACTTGCAGAGCAATATGAAAAGGAGGTTTTTGACTATGAACTTCTAAGTCAAAACTTGGTAAGATTATATATAGATCTTCAAATTATTGCAGTCACAGAAATTAATGCTTTTCAGCTATCAAACAGCAGAGCTGCCTATGAGCTTGTGGTCTAAAATGGATTTTTAATTCATGTGTTGAAGAGTTCCTGTCTCACTGTAGCAATCCAGTGGTAAAGGAAAGGTTCATAAATAATTGTTGGTTAAAGTTGCATGAACATCTGTTTATTGAGGTATTTTGAAATGTCTGTAGATGAAATAAACATATTTTCACCTAGGGAAATTTAAAGGCCATGTTTTGAAGCCTCTGTACTGCCTTAGGGTAGAAGGAACACCTGGATGAACTTTTCCTCCTAAATTTTTCTTTAAATTTTAGCAGCTTGGATCTTGACAAGCCTGAATAATTCTGTCCTAATCAGCACTGTGGAAATATTACAGCACAAGGAATTAGACCGAGGTCCAAAGGGTAGAAGGAAAAATTTGAAGGAAAATAAAATACTCAGTTATTTGTTTTCATTAAAATTTAATGAATCCAAAAAGGATCCCACCCCCCACAAACATTTTTTCTACTCTCAGTATTTCATGTTTATATGATTTTTAGCAGATGTTTAGGGCTCATTCGATAGATATCCCTGAATCTTCCTCAGGAAATCTGTGGGAATCAAAACTTTATATTCTTGAATGATGCTGTGTATTTAAAAAAGAACTTCTTTTGCTCTTTTTTTATCATGACTTCAAAGATATTTGTGTCAGTTTTGAGTTGCAGTGCTGTATTCCCACAGACATACACCTAGATGACACTTGGTATTTTATGGAAAAACTTGTTCTAAGCCTAACTTGTTTAATGTCCCTCTGCAGCATCCTGTGTGGAAATTGATTATTGCTGTGGCTCATCAGCTGACAGCTCTTGCAAGTGTAGTAGAGGTTAAAAAAGTGTTGATAAAACCCCCAAAGATGAGTAATTTCAGTTGGTTTTGCTTTCAGATCCAGCAAGCAAAGTTCTATGAAAACATCATGAAAATTCTGAGACCTAAGCCAGACTATTTTGCTGTTGGATATTATGGCCAAGGATTCCCAACATTTCTTAGGGTAAACTTGATTAATTCTTACTTTTTCATCTAGTTTCGTCCTCCTTTTGTTTTCCTGTTTTCCTCATGATCAATGTCCAGATTCCCTTTTTGACCTCTAATATGCTTAGAGCTGACATGTTCATACAGCTGTCTTGTGCTGCTCTGAGTTTTCTCCTGAATGGCTGCAGTTCCTACTTTAGGACAACTGTGGTAAGTTTGAACTGGTTTTATTCAAATATGCTGAATCTACTCTCTTTTCTTCACTTTTCTCTGGTTTTGACTACCATGAGGGAAATCCAGACTTCTGGTTTTTCAAGGAAACCTGATGATCTCGGGAAGTAGTGCACAGCTGGATTGTACTGTAGCCTTTTAAGAGGTCATTGTTTTAACCACAGTAGTGCATGAGTTGAGACCATAAAAATAACCTATTTTTTTTATATTTCTGACTACTAAAATCCTCTCTTACACACAACAATTAATAGGGAGGCTTTCTTCACACTTGGAAACAATGAGAGGCCCTGCTTGCCAAGTTTAAAGGCCAAAGCTGCCTTGAAAACATTGGGAAAACAGTGGAATTACAGGCTGGTGTTATTGTTTCTGAATAATAAAAATCTGAGTCCAGAGTCTCTGGAGAGTCAGTGCTGCTTTCCAGAGCCTGGTTAAAATGGTGTTTGGCCTTAGAGCTGATTAACACCCAGAAAAGAGCAGCACCCATTCCAAAACCTGGGCCCTGCTGTGGTTGCCATGAGATTCCCGTGAAAGTGCAGCTCCTGCCTCAGCAGCACCCAGCCCAGGCAGTGACTGCCCATTCCTTGCAGAACAAGGTGTTCATCTACCGTGGCAAGGAGTACGAGAGGAGGGAGGATTTCCAGGCCCAGCTGCTGAGCCGGTTTCCCAGCGCCGAGAGGATGAACACGACCGCGGCGCCCGGGGAGGACGTCAGGAGCTCTCCTGGCCAGTGTATCCTTGCACACGTGGCACCTGGCAGAGGGCTGGGGTCCCTGCCCGACTGGGAGCACCAAACAATGCAGCAACACACAGGACTCCTTCCAAGCAGCAGGAAGAAGTGACTTATTGAAAAACCATCGCTCTTATATAGGATAGATCGTGCGAAACAAAGCAGAAAAGGCTCATTGGTCCAAGAAGGCAACACCTCTTTGAAAACATGCTTTCTGCAAATCACAAGACACTCACACAGCTCTGTGATCAGCAACAGGTGTTTATCTGTGTTCTTCCTTCTCTGGTTTGTGTCTGAGAAAAATCCCCAGCCTGGGAAAAGTTTGAGCTGGAGCTGAGAAAGCAAACAGCCTGAGAAAAATCTGGATTTTTCCATGAGCCTTCAGCAGTGTCCACACTGGGAAACCTTCTTAGCATGAGTTTATATGAGTGAAACTATGATTTCCTGGAAAGGTTGAAAGTTTACTGAGGTGGCAGCTCAGGTTGCAGTTTGCTTACACGTCCTCCACGTCTTTTCTGGGTTGTTCCTAAGAGAGCTCCTGTTTTCCTGGCAGCTCTAAGGAGTCTGTCTCTTTCATCCATCATAAAAATATTTAGGTTGGAAAAAACCTTTAAGGTTGAGTCCAGCCATAAACCTTGTTCACCCATGCTCCCAAGTGCCACATCTGCATGTCTGTTAAACCCCTGCAGGGCTGGTGACTCAACCCCTTCCCTGGGCAGCTGTGCTGGGGCTTGACAGCCCTTCAGGGAAGAAAATTCGCTCTACTTCATACATGGTTTAGCTTTATTTTCTTCAAATGGCAAAAGCAGTGTCACACACTTGAAGAGACCCAGTTTAAAGCAGCAAATTTTCTGTCACCTCACATTCATAGCTGCTGTGTTTTGATAATAAATTCATGTTTTTGAGCACTGCTCTGACTGGCAGCACACTTTGGTATCAACTCCATTTCTTGGCAACATAAACATGTTCTAAGCACCTCAGAAATTTTCTTAGGAAAATTAACTTACAAATGTTGTAAACCAACTTGTAGAATGGCCTCAGTTTTTCTTGGTTAGAATAACTCTGATTATCTTTTTCTTCTGATTTGAGTCATTACTGACTGAGCAGATACATGATCACCTCGTTTTATCAGACATTTGTTTTTGCCTGCTGGTTTTCCTTTATTAATTTTCAAGGTAATATTGTAGCACTTCACATACTTTCTTGAGTCTATTCTGGTAGAACTTTCTGGAGGAGAAAGGGACTATTTTTCTTTTCACACTGTTGGGTCTGAAGTGGGAATATTACAGGCTTGTCTAAAATAGGACATTAAGCTTGAAATCCAGGCTCTCCCCATCCTGTCTTGTCTCTTAGCTAATTAATTTTTTTTTTTTTTTGGAGTACACATGCTTCAGTCCTTGAGGTAGAATTTGCCCATCTATTTGCAAGGAGCAGGAGATAGGCACTACTTCTGCACTTATGCAAAAGGATCTAACCAGAGGGCATGAGTTTCAAACATACTGAAATATGTAAGAATGTGATATATTTACTTATAAATACAGTATTCACATTTTAAGAACAGCACTTCTATAGAAAAAGGAAATCTCAAGTAAAAGGGCTGCTGAGTTACAGATTTCAAAACGAAATGTTAACCATCATGACTTTATGCATGCCTAAAGCTAAACAGTGAAACTGTTAGCATCAGATGTGGTTGATGTTATTTTTGTAAGTTGCCTGAGCTTAAAAATTTAATGAATGAGTCAGTGTGATAAATTCTGCTGCAGATATTCAAGCTCAGGAAATAATAAAAATATACAGTTCAGAATTAATATGTATTCACTGGTTAATACTGGCAGATTTTTCCTTTTTTGGCCAAGGAAACTCCAGAAATGAAACCCTGGACACTTCATATTTTTCATCAGAAAATGTCTCTTTTGATTATTATTATTTTTTTTATTTCTCCTACAGCCTACAGTATGTCAAGCTAGTAGTTAATAACATGCCCTTAACTTTCACAATTTCAGATATCCAATGTTTTACAGTGCAGCCAGTCCTGGAGGAGCAACCTAGATTCAAAAATAAGGCAGTGCCTGATCAAATCATAAAGTAAGTGAATTTCTAGATAGTATAATGAAAATCAGTCCATATTATTAAACTGACAACCATTATTTTGTGAATTCAGTCATTTGCCAATGAATCTTGGAGTTTTTGTTGTCTGGATTTACTGATGAGAATGAGAGAACAGTTTGTGAGGGAAGGGACCTTCACAGGCTGCCCAGTCCAACCCCCAGGGACATGGCTCAGAGCTCCATCCAGTGTGTCCTGGAAACTCCCCAGGAATTCCATCAAGGAGCCTGCACCCACCTCCCACTGAAGAAATCACTCAGGGCAAGGAGGTGGAATCTGTGCTTTGGGTCAAAGTTACTGAGTTTTCAGCACAGCTTCTCAGACTGGAGAGAGGGCTCTGAATGTAGGCTCTGGAATGATGGAATCTTGTTTTATCTTGTCTGCTCCAGTGCAGAATACACGGCAGCAAAATGATTTCTGCTGGTTCTATGGATTTTGTGGAGGAATAAAAGAAATGAATTGGCCAAAGTGTTCTGAGAACAGACTGGCCAAGAGCTGCTTCCAAACCAGTTGTGTCCTTGGTCTGCAGCCCTGTGGAATCTTTCCTGAAGCAGCAACTGGCTCAGAGTGGAAAAATAAGAATCACCTTCCCACATGCACCAATGTGACAGGATTTTAAAACAAACAAACACAGGCCAAAAAGCCACAAAAATTGTGGTTCTAATTTCAACTTGATTCATTTTAAAATCAGTAACTGAAAGGCAGATGATAAATGTGGTCCTGTAGGACCAGATTTCGGTGTATAACCAGTCACACTTCAAACTGCTTCAGTTTGTGAAGCAAAGTGTTCCACCTAAAGTACAATCCCTGCTCATAGGGGAGATTTTGTAATGGTTTGTCTCAGCTGCAGAATTCACCCAAACTGCTGATTACATCTGGGCTTAAGGATCTACTTTTATGAGTTTACTTTATTGGAAATTTAATTCCTCATTATGGTAGGAGATGGCAATGCATTTATTCTATCAAAGAGCTCCAAAATATCTGTCCTTTCAGATAAAGGGATCTGACTCAGTGTGACAATATTTTTAGTTACTTTTCTTTACTGATTAAGATAATCTTAGCAGTTTGGATCAGAAATTATCATTTCCTATGAAATAACATATCATGGTTTGCTTAACTCAGATGTTTGGGGCTTCTCCATTTGTTTTTCTGGGCTTTCAAAACATGGTTCAGTTTTGCTGGAAGAGATTTCTGAGATTTTTTTTGCCCCCACAACATTAGTTTTTACTTAACAAGGGCTTAAATTTAATTCATCTTTAAAGGAGATGAAGAAGAGATTCTTCTGTGGACAGCAAAATACTTGGCCAAAATTCTGCAGTCCCTGTGTGCTGAAAGCCAAGTGGTTGCAAATTGAGTGGAAAAATGTGCTCACAATGATGGAGAATGAAACATTAGCTGAACAGAACAGACATTAACTTGCAAAGGATTCTTTACATTAGTGTACCCCTCTACAGGCACTTACACACATTCTATTATCTATTTCAAGAGATCATTATTAATGGCTTCAGTTGTTTAATTTGTTGAGTGTTGTTCAGCATTGTGAGCAGGGATTGTTGACAAGATTAAATTGCTTTGTCGTGTGCTGTGTTCCAGTCCTGGTGAAAGTCCCTGCCCTGCTCACTCAATTCTTTTGAAGGAAAGAGACTCCTTTCATAAACCAGGATAAAGCTGGCAAGCAGGGCACGTGCCACAGCAAGATAGGAGAGGGAAATATCTTCTAGTCCTCCTGTAGATTTGAACAATCATCTGGAAGTTCTAGAATTTTTATACCTGGGAAATACACCCAGTCCCAAGTTGAAGTTTAATACTTGTAAAATACTGTGTGTTCACCCTGATTTATAGATAAAGTAGTTGCCTTCTGAGTTTCCAGTAAAATCCTTTTTTTTCTGAGCAGTAAATTTACTTTTAATTAAAAAGTCAACTACTCAAAATGAAATATTCCTCTGCAATAACGAGATCCATTAATTTCTGGTTTCTGCATTTTACAAGAGTCATTTAAAATCTTTCAGCTTTTATAAGTCAAACAACGTGCAGCGCTTCCACTATTCAAGACCAGTCAGAAAAGGATCTGTTGACCCTGAAAATGAATTTGCTGTAAGTAAATTAATGACAAGGTGATGGATGTAGTTCTGGTAACTGTGACTGAATTTTGATCCTAGCTCCTTCCTTAGGCTCAGATTACTCATTATAGACACCTTAACTGTAAGATCTGGTTCAAAAAAACCAAATGCAAGACTTCTCTATTTCAGCACTCCCCCTGTGTACATAATTATACATCACTGTTCCAGCTGCAGGTAAACATTATGCAGTTAAACATGTTCAGCATGTTTGTGTTAAGCAGTAATTTTTCTGCTACAGATTGAGGTGACAGGTGAGCAAATATCAAATGCTTTGCTGCTTTTGTGTTTGCAACACTTCCATCAGCTGCCAGCCTGGCAATGAGGTGAGTGTTGTCTGCTTTCTGTGAAATCTCACCTCATGAGAGAACTGCCTATGTCATTTTTACTTCCATGTCTAATGGTGGAATGCTGAGGAATGGCCTTCACTCTTCAAATGTTCTAAGAAATCTACACCACCATAAATTACTTTTCAGTGTAAAGCACAAAACTGTGGTGAGTGTCTGTACTTTTATTTTACAGGTATCTGGTATTTTATGGTTTGTTTTGAAAAGCATCCCATCCAAGCTGTGCTCTTGGCATACTGCTGAGAAAAGCCATTTCTTTCCAAAATGTACAATTTCTGTTAGGTGTGTGCTGATTAGCAGAGTCAACACTTTCATGTAAGAGCTTCCTACCTGCTGTTAAATCAACACTTCAGACACAAACTCTACCCTGACCTCCCAGAATGTATTGTCAAGACTCAGGCTGCACCTTGGCTGCCTTTGCAAACTACAGAGTTTTGGGCCCATTTATGAATATACCTTGAAATGGTTTGACAAGAACTGAATTGTTGATGTTTTCATTGCTGAAGACAATAGATAAGATGCATGTTTCCTTCAAAGAGGTGGGAACTGGGACAGCTGGGGTGTCTTCATTACTTCTGTTATGGTATTTCTCAGTACTGGCAGTTTCACTGAGCTGATACTGGAATAAGGAGCAGCAGGGTAAATGAAACAGTGACTATTCTGAACTATTCTAAAATACCAACAGCCAGCCTTGTTTAGAAAAGAAAAATGTGAGGAACAAAAAGTCAGAATGCTGGCAAGTTGTTATGGGGCCATTACTGCTTTTAATTGCAGAATTACCTTTTGAATGTGGAGGTAGGAAATATAATCTGGGTAGAGGAGAGAGCTCTGTCATTTAATGACAGTCATTCCATCTGTAATGGCAAAAATAAGAACACAAACTAAAAGATTCAAGGGTAATTTTATTTTTCCCCTGCTTTGTGCAGGCTTTGTGCCTGGGGATTTCCTAATCTGAAATCAGGAAGATTATTTGTTCACATCACAGTGTAGACTTAGTTTGCAGTGTCTTTTTATGCTAAAATATGCATATGTTTTCCATCTACATCTGTTTCACCCTGACATCTCAGAAGACAAAAATATTAAAGTTTCAATCCTGAAGTATCATTTTCTCCTGCTGTTTTTTAATAGTCTATGTGGATTGAGAGGACATCATTTGTCACAGCCTACAAACTTCCAGGAATCCTGCGCTGGTTTGAGGTGGTCTCCATATCTCAGGTGAGTATTAACGTGCCAGGCCCCTCCCAATTTGGAGCAGCTGAATCCTCATGTACAAACCAGTTTGCAAAATTATCAACAAGGCTACAGTTACTTCTTTATGCATGTACAAAACCATTGTTATTTCCATTTAATCTTTCTCCTGCTCAGTGCAGGATCAATATATCTTATGCTGATTTATAGTTCCAGAGTTGAACAAGCCTGTGTGGGTTTGCTGAATTGCAAAACTGTCATTCATGTACATGAGTTTCATAAAACCAAAAAGATCTGTTTATGTCTTTATGAACCTTAGAAGTTTCTTGTTCTTGTTTCTTTACAGTGCACAATTAGTCCTTTGGAGAATGCTATTGAGACTATGTCCACGACAAATGAAAAGATTTTGATGATGATTAACCAGTACCAGAGTGATGAGAACCTCCCTATTAATCCACTTTCCATGCTTCTGAATGGAATTGTTGATCCAGCTGTTATGGGTGGCTTTGCTAAATATGAGAAGGTAGGAGCTTTTGAGTCACTGCAAAGAGCATTCTCAGGTTCATCATTTCATAATCCTCCTACACCCTTTGTTAAAGTGAGGATGGGGAACAGGAAAGCCATCATTCCATCAGTTAAGGGATCCTCATATCCTCATTTCCTGGTCACATCTGTCTATGAAAGCAAACCAGAATAATTGAAGTTATCAGCTGATGTAAAATATGACACTTCAAATCTGTGCCTTTTTAGTTTCACTGTAAACTTAATGAAAGAAACAATAATTGGGTTTCATAATAAGGGTCTCAAAGTAAGAAGTGCTGGATAAAGTCCAAATGCTTCTTTTTATGAAGTGCACCTCAGTTCCCAACTGATAGAGGGAGAAATTATCACCAGCAGCATCTGGCTGAGGACCATGCATGAGTCTCTCCTCTTTGATGACCAGTATTCTGAGCACCAGCTGGGCTCTGTGGATACATGCTTGATTTCTTTACCTGTCAAAATGATGGACTGTATTTATTTAATTTTTTTGTCTAAGGCTTTCTTTACAGAAGAATATATCAAACACCATCCAGAGGATACAGAAAAACTGAACAGACTCAAAGATCTGATTGCTTGGCAGGTAACTTCTCACTGGCAGCCACCACTGGGGCTTCACCAGGGGTTCCTTTGTTCCAACCCTGTCTAGCAGGAGAAACACAGCATTGAAGTGATTTTGTCATTTCCACTCTTTTTTTTTAACCCCTGAAAGGTATTTTGCAGAACACATCATCTGGAATGGTTTATCAAAAGCCACATATAGCAGGTTACATTTATGGTTAAAAGGACCAGGATTTCCAACTTGGGTTGTATTGCTGAAGAGAAAACTGAGAGCATGACAAAAGCCATAATGATTTCATGAATTCCTGGAGTTGGCAAATATCATAAACTCTCTTGGGAAACAACTCTTTCCTAGAATATTTGGTTTTTGTGGAATTTTTTTTTTCTCATAGAAACATTAATGGAGTGTTTACTCCTCTCAGGAATTATTTTCATGCTCAGTGACCCTTCAAGACTGTTGCTATGTGTCTTCTGTGTGGCAAATAGCATGGAAGGTTACTAGGAAATATTTTTAATCTGTATCTCCAGAGGAGAACTGAATGTTCTCCCTCCCCTGGCAACACTAAGGTTATTTGGGTTTACTATTTATTACTTTATATACAGTGTATATATGTTAAGACAACCAGCCTGCAGAACCCTTTTGTCCTCAAGGAGGAAAGTGCACCTATGGAAGGTGGTAGCAGAAAATACTCTATTTTTGCTGAGATTCAATGGCAAATGGCTCTTTCTGTTGACCTGGTAATGATAATGGGGCAGAAAAAAACCCATGAAATTATCCATTCTATTTCCATTAACCAGTCCAGAATAGAAATCATTGGTATCAATAGAGAGATAGAGGGATGGTTAGAAATAGTGAGAGTTCACCTGGGATTTTACTATCAGAAAGGAATGGCTCAAGGTGTTCTCTTCATATTCCATGTCTCATTTTTTGTACTTTTAAAAACATGCCTAGAAACATCCAAGGTCAGGTTGGCTCTGAGCTACATGATGGAATTGAAGATGCCCCTGCCTATGGCAGGAGATTGAACTGGAAGACCTTTAAATGTCCCTTCTAACCCAAAACTATTCAATGATTCTATGATTCTGTCTCTCTTTCATAGATGAGGAACAGCAAAAATTTACTGTTTATTCCTCTCTTAGCTTGAAATGAATCTTCCAAGTAGTTTATTGGAATTGTTTGTACTATTTTCTTACTGTTTTTGAAGTTTCTTCCTATTTCATTTTGATTCATCCCAGTTTGGTTATTATTTGAGTTGTACCTTTACAGTTTCTCCTGTATCATTGCCCACAACAGCTTTGTTGTTTTCTGGCCATCAGAATCACTCAGTGAGTTCAGTGGGATTGACTGACCACAGTGTCCATCTGGCATTTAGGAAATAAGGGGTAATTTCTACCTATCCCTGCAAATCCCTCTAAGGAGGACAAACAGACCTGTAACAGATGGGCTTTAATACCATGATTTTAAAAGTTACACTGAAATTGCACTTCCATAAAATATGATCAATGTGATGGGTGAACCAATGTTCACAATATTTACTGAGTCAGAACACAGAAAGGAAGCATGGAATCTAGGTGGATTTTACCAAAAACTCCAGATATTAATGCAAAAGAGTTAAAAGATGAAGTAAAGCAGTTAGAAAAGGTTAGTGGCTGAAGGAGAGCTAAAAGTATTTTGCACAAATCTCATAACATGATAATACACAGAAGAGAGAAGAGAGCCTCTGTGAGGCAGCCAACATTTTTCAGAAGTTTACTGGAAAAGCCCATTTTCCATGAGCCTTTTGCATCTTGTATTTGCTACTCCAAGCTGAGATCAGTGGGCAAATCCACAGTCACAGGAAGAGTTTTGCAGCTGATATCCCAGATAATCTAAACAGAGAGGCTGTTGGACCCACTTGAAAAGTCTCACTTTTTTTCTTCTTTTGTTCCTCCTAAGATACCTTTCCTTGGGGCTGGAATTAGAATCCATGAAAGAAGAGTTTCTGATAATCTTCGTCCTTTCCATGACCGGATGGAGGAGTGTTTCATGCACTTGAAAGTCAAAGTGGAAAAACAATATGGAACCAGAGAATTGGTATTACTCTCCTTTTAACCTCTACCCCAATTTCTCTTTACTTAACACACTTCTTGTTCTAAAGAAAAGCATGCTGTTTTTTTTCTTATGGGTTTTCTCGTGATCTAAAGGTAGTAGGATCTGAGTTGTATCAACCAAGAGCTGATTCAATCCTCTGACACATCAAACATTCCTCATTCTGGAAGATTTTGAGTATATTTTATTAAGACTTAAAATTGCAAGTCTTTTCAGCCTTATTGAGGAAGTAAAAACAAGTTCTCATATTTGTTCTCTGTAATTTTTCTTAGTGGTTTAGGGCTTTGATCTGCAACTGATGTCTCCCTGTGCCAGCCACTTCCAGCTGTGTTGTGAAGTAAAACCTGTCATGTGTATAATACTATAAATATTAGTTGAGAACAAACTGAAATATCTGGGAATAGAGGGATAACTTCTGAACACAAACTCTCCAGACAATTCTTGAATAAAATTTTCTATCTGAATTTTGCAGGCTAGCAAGAATGACATTGCCTGTTTTTTGTGATTAAATGCCAGTTACTTTGGAAATTATTTTATATTGTTGCTTTCAGCATTGGTAATTTTATAATAGGATTTATTTCTCCTGTTACAGGGGGAAAAGTAGCAAGGTTCTAACTTAAATTTAGGATATGTGCTGTATTATACACCTGCATGATGACAATTCTATATATCTATCTGAATATGGTTTTTATTTTGCAATAACAGAGGCTGTAATTCCCAATCAGAAATCTTTCCTCTTGCTTGAACCCTCAAGCACTCTTGGAGACCAGCACTTAAAAAGACCCAGCCTATTTAAAATTTTGGAGAGAATGTACTTTGTGAATTGGGCAGTTTGAAGAGTGAGAATTCACCCAGACAGAGGATAAATCACAGTAATTAATGGGAGCAGACAACTTCTTTCATGCCAGGTGTTACACACCTGCACAGCCTGGTTGAGGAGGGTGAATTGAAGATGCAGGGGTTTTGACAGGTTGTTTCTCTTTGCCATCCTGTAGCCAGAGTTTGATGACAAGAGGGTCGGGCGGCCGAGGTCGATGCTGAAGTCCTACCGCCAGTTATCCTTCATCTCCATGTGCTCCATGGGTTCAGACTGCAGCACCCCCAAAAAGCTTCCTTCAGAAAGGTTGGTTATAAATATAAATATAAATATAAATATAAATATAAATATAAATATAAATATAAATATAAATATAAATATAAATATAAATATAAATATAAATATAAATATAAATATAAATATAAATATAAAAAATATAATATAAATATAAATATAAATATAAATATATAGAGTTCTGGTTTTCAATCAGTTTTATGAAATGAAACAAAAAGACTTTTAAAAAGGAATGAAGACCACCAGCAGCCTTTTCAGACAACACCAATATTATTTTTAACTGTGGCTATCACTTCCTCCAGGCTGAAAACTACAGTGTTTCAGTCTTAATAGACAAAGTGTGTTCAACTCTCATTGAAAAAACAAAACAGTGACATTTCATTTTCAGAAAATAACTATTTTAAAAATTAAATTACTTTTCAAAAATTTAACAAGATCTAGGGTTTTTTACAAGTTTCTTTTTATAGAGTTTTTAACTTAACTAGCATCTTTTTGTTTGTAAAATGTGAATAGGAAAGGAACAATTTTTACAAACTTGAAAAGGAGGTGGAAGATTTTTGTAAAGTCTGTAGTAATGTAAAATGCTTTGCCTAATGTGTTTTAACTGCAACACTGGAAAACAAAAAGGCTTTTAAGTTTGAAGGAACAATCACAGGTATAGCTTTTTTATCCATAAATTGTTTTTTTCTCTTTACAAATTATCCTTCAGGCACACAGAACTTCTTCCCAAACAAGGTACAGATAAAACTGAACTTGTTGAGCAGTGTTTGAATATTTTTTAAACATCTGATCTCCCTTTTTGACTGGTTCACTTTGAAAAAGTCCAGGGGTGCATGACCCTAATGTGAAAGGGTTGGTTCTTAGGACACCACTTGTTCTGCTTTGAGATTCCTGAGGCTCCTGCTGCCCTGCAGCTTCCCCTCCAGAAGGGGGGAGCAGACAAACATCATTTGTGTGCTGCAGTACAGCAGGACACCTCTGACAGAACCCACTGGAGCAACAGCATCCTGCACCTGCTTTTAGTTCTTGGGATGCTAATTGGTTTTTGGGAAGCACAGGTCACCAGAATCACCACACTTCTGGATATATCAATTTTTATGTTGTAACATAAGTTCAGTCCCATGTTCCTAAGGTTGAGATGGGAGTAAAGCTAGCACCAAAATAAAGCCAGCACTGATTTCATGGGCTTTGTTGTTGTTGTTGTAGTTTAGTGAGAAGTAGCCCAAATTTTAAACTGTAAAAATTAGCAGAAAAGAGAAGGTGGAGGGGAGGTTAATCTCTGGGTATGTGCATTCTTGTCCAATCTGGTGAAATAAATAGGAGGATGCATTTGAAACGTGGCAAGAGATGGCAATACTCAGTTCCACTTTGGTTCTTGTACAACCACAACAGCAGGTCTTGCTTTCAGCACCACAGTCACCACACATCAACTTGCCATGTCAGCTCTACTCTGTTCAGTTGAGGAGCTCTTAAGCTGCTGCACAAATCTTTAAACAGCAATTTGAGCTCATTTGAATGTTTTATGTTCTTCACTACATTTTAGGATGGTCACACTGCCTGAAGACACTTTATTTGTATCTCCAGCTGCCAGCTGCTGAAGCACATCAGATACTTTTGCCAGCAGTTTGCAAGGCTGCCTAGAAAGTAGAAGGAAAGAATGACCTGCATTTATATTTCATGGGGAAATGACATCAGAATACTAGCAGCTTTTAAAATATCACTCAGCAACTTGTACTTTCTTTCCTTTGCTCCTGCAGCTTTGATCTGGAAGCAGTGCTACCAAAGCAAGGAAAAGCAGAATCAGAGGAGACTGCTCCACAGATCAATCCTCATCCTGAAGTCAAGATGAGAAGGTCCAAAAAAAGAACAAAAAGAAGCAGTGTGGTGTTTGCTGATGAGAAGACAGCAGCTGATATTTCTATCACTGACATGAAAAGTGTATGTTACTGATTTAGTATTTTATAATCCATGAAAAAGAGGACATTACTCCTTTCCTTAGAAAAATAATTAAATATCCCAGAGAACTCCAGCTGCCATAAAGGGAAGATTGCAGGATGCAGAGATGATCTGTCCTGCCACGAATGAAACATGCAAGATGCTGTGGAGGAAACAAATCAGTGAGAAAATCAGATCATCTCTCCTGGCTTCTGGTGACAGATACCAGAGCTCCAAGGCTGCAGACTCTGAAGCTCAGAAAGGAGCACTGAGTGGGGAGGGTTAAGCTGCTTTTCTGTGGAGAGGCAATTGACTGTGCTGACATTTCATGGCAGCTCCTCACAGTCAGGGCTATTTCAAAAGTGATGAGCCCTGTACGTTTTGTACCTTGTTGTGGAACATGCAGCTGTTAGGAAATTGCAAGATTGCAAACAGAGCTCCTTAAATGGTGCCAGACTGAAGTTTGGAAGTGCTGGCATCTCTCGCTCCATAGATCATCCCAGGGCTTTTATTGCCCTGCTGGATCATTACAGTGACTTATGTAACTTACACTGGGCCCTTTTTATAGAGAGTTTAATCCTCAGGAGAATTTTATTTTAGTAAATGTCCTCTAGATACACAATCCATGTCTGAATTAAAAAGCCAGGCAGTAGCAGATTGTTGAATTACATGGAGGGAGCATAAATAATTTGATCAAAAATGTTTGAAGGAATCATCAAAGGTGAAATGAATGAAGTAGAAAGCCAAGACTGGGGAAGCACAGAGAAACTCACAGATGGTTGTGACTGTCTTACACTGCATGTCCTTATGCAAAAGAGAGATAAAGCACAGTCATGCTTTGAGAAGCACTGATATACAAAACCAAGTAACACCTTTGGTTTTTGATGAAATTTGATAACACATACACTAAACTGGGGATCCCACTGTGTATTGAGTTAGAGGATTTTCTTCTGCTTCAAAAAAGCAGTGACAAGGCTTTGCAGCAGCCAAGCTGGGCATGTTAATACGATAGAGAAAAATGTTTTCAAAACTTCATTTTGCTTTGCAGTTCACACATAGAGTTGTCTGATGGTATTATGCCAAAAATAGGCTAGGAATTCAGATTTCAGATCACAGATTGCTTCTATAACTTTGTTTAGAATTCTTTTTTTCTATGTAGAATGAAAAGTTTTTATCTAACTATAAATTATGTGCAAAGGTCTTGCATGTTTTTAGATTGTACATAATATGATACATGAACCAAAGCCTCAGTTCATCATTAATCTTGGGGCTTTTTTATTTAACAGCTCTCAAGGAAATACGAGTTCATGAGTGACACCAACCTCTCAGAACACGTGGTGGCACCTCAGAAAACTTCTGTCCTCAAGCAGATGAGCACTGTCAGTCGTTCCATGCCAACTATCCCAGGTAAGGTGCTTGCACTGGGCTGAGAGCTCTGAACTTTATTAGGGTGTTAAGAAAACAGCAATGAAGGGTTTGCTCCAAGCAGGGCTGGCAGATCTCCCCACCCCTGTGAAATCCTCTGGACAAAGGGTATTATTGAAGAGTGCACTGTGCATGTGAGGCTGGACTGCTCCAAATGCTTGGCAACACCATAGCACCTTGTGCAAAATGCAAATTCTAAAACTGAATTCTCAATTCTAAAACGGAGCTCCTGGAGCTCTGAATTTCACTTCCTTGTGCAGTGTGAGCATTCCTGCTGCCTAGAAGGAGGCAGGGTTTATTCAGCTTCCCTGCTGTGTAGGGTCTGAGGGGCAGAAACGAGGGCTCACAGCCAAGGGCAGTGTGTGAAACAGGGAGAAATGCTCCATGCTCTGCTTTGGGCATGAATATCCCCACAGGCTGCCCCATAACAGGATTTCAGCTTCTGGCTTTTGAAGCCAGAGAGGAATCCCATAGATTCCCTCACCATGGGAGGCAGGGGAAGCAAGATAACACAGCTGCCCCTAGACAGAGGGGTGGTTGTGTGAAAGAGAAGGGGAAAGGGTGGCTAAAGCTGGAGCTCATCTCTGGGCTGGGGCACACAGAGAAAACAGGCCCAGTTTCACCCCCTGGTTCCATAGGACATCCTATTTCTTAGCCTGCATTTCATCTATCCCTCCCACTGCCCCTCTCTTTCCAGATGCTGTAACAGATGTTTAGCACAACACACTGCCATGGCCCACTTCTTTGTCATGCATTTATCTATTTTTAATTCTTTGGCCACATTGGCTCTTTTTATTTTTCACTCATCAGTTTCAATGTAATTAAGTTTATTGTTTCCCTGTTATTCAATTTTTTTATTCTAAAGTTATAGCCAGATTAAAAATGTCTCAATTTTTTCTAGTCTTTGCAGTAGTTCACAATTTTGAGTTCTGCTTTGTCTTACAGTCTGACTCTCCTTTTTGGTTTTATTTTGTGTAACTAATATTGTTTCCATTCTAAGGATTAACTCTGTCTGTCAGCACTGTGGCACCCGATGAAACAATTGCCTCACACAGGCTGAGCCAGCCAGTGTTTCCTTCCACCTCAGATGGTGACAAGAAAACCTTCAAAAGGAAGAAAGTGAACCAGTTATTCAGAACAATGGTAGGTCCTGTGTGTTTGTAGGGGGGAGAAAGGAAGGGTTACATGTTCAAAAACTTTGTGATATGAAAATTAACTGTTTTTGAGACAAATAGGCTCATAAGTCAAACTCTGATTTTTTTTTCTTTGATGCTTTTGTCAGAGAGAGGGGTGGAAGCTTAATGTGGAAGCAAAGCTGGCTGTGGCAGCACTTCCAGTGGGAGGGATGATGGGATGGAGGGCTGAAAAGATGGAGAGGTGCAGGGATGGAGGGATGGAAGGATGGAGGGAGGGATGGAGGAGTGCAGGGCTGAAAGGATGGAGAGGTGCTGGGATGGAGGGATGCAGAGATGGAAGGATGGAGGGATAGAGGGATGCAGGGGTGGGGGGGTGCAGGGATTCAGAGAAGCAGGTCTGCAGGGCTGGAAGGATGCAGGGATGGAAGGATGAAGGAATGGAGGGGTGCAGGGATGCAAGGATGCAGGGATGCAGGACCGGGAGGATGCAGGGATGCAGGACTGAGAGGATGCAGGGATGGAGGACTGGAAGGGTGCAGGGATGCAGGACAGGGAGGATGCAGGGATGCAGGACTGGGAGGATGCAGGGATGCAGGACTGAGAGGATGCAGGGATGCAGGACCGGGAGGATGCAGGGATGCAGGGATGCAGGACAGGGAGGATGCAGGGATGCAGGGATGCAGGGATGCAGGGATGCAGGACCGGGAGGATGCAGGGATGCAGGACCGGGAGGATGCAGGGATGCAGGACTGGGAGGATGCAGGGATGCAGGTCCGGGAGGATGCAGGGATGCACCTGCGTGTGCAGTTCCGCTCCCTCACCGCGAGAGGGCGCGGGCGGCCCGCCGAGAGCCGGGACCGAGGGAGGGAAGCGGCAATTCCCGGTGGGATCGCGATCGGGACCGGGACTGGATCGGGATCTGGATCGGGATCGGGATCGGGATCGGGATCGGGATCGGGATCGGGATCGGGATCGGGATCGGGATCGGGACCCGAGCGGGGGGGCAGCGCCGGGTTCTGCTTGGGGCAGATGATGAGCGCCAAGTGGAAATCGGCTCCGGCTGGAGTCTCACTCTTGCTTAAAGCTGACTTTACTGACGTCTGAAATATTCACAAAATTAAAACTATTTCGTCTAACGTAGTGTTTGACAGGAAAAAAAATAACTCCAGAGCAGCCTTTCGAACACAGAACATGAAGGTTTTCCTACTTTGAAGGTAGTGGGTGACATTTAGTGCAGATGTAGGTAGCTACCAACATGTATTACTGCATAAGTATTCTGAAATATTTGTAATGTTTTACACTCCAACTTTTCTGAGCTTTCAATGCAAAGTGTTTGTTGTTTTGGTTTCATTTTTTCCTAGGCAATAGGTTTCATTTGTATTCATTACTTTCTGCAGTGTTTTGGGGTTTTCTTTAAAAAAAAATAAAAAATAAAAAATAAAAGGATAACACCTTCAGGGACCATATAGCAACATTTAGGAAAACCTTCAGTTAAATATTTTCATAATCACATTTTTCTGGTAGGAACAAGAATAACCTATTAATGTGAAGTCTGTAGTATTTCACTTACATTCAATTTATCACATACTCATTCTTTTCAGACCCAGGAGTTGCAGCTTTTCAGCACTATCTCATCCACTCATATTTAAACCTAAATAGCATATAAAATACAGAGGATAGAATGTTCCTTCTTACATTCTTACATCCTTCTTACAGGCAGAAAAAGGACTAACTACAGCTAAAATTCTAGTTGTAAAGTGCTTCATACCATTTTTGGAACACAGGTTTAAGGTTTTGCTGAATTGAAAACATGCAGGATTTGGTCAATGTATTTTCTAGCTACAGCTTAAAGGCACAAGTATTTAATACACATATTACTGAATCCAGCACAAAGTCAATTTTAACATATGAAAATCTGTTTTGGTGTTTTTTCAGCGCATTTCCAGAGTTCTGGAAGATGGAAAGCAGTCTGTGGAGCAGCATTTCAAAACTTCACCAACAGATCTGTGATCAGTTTTTACAAGACCACTTCTCAGCTGAAACTACTTATATCTACACACAAATATTCCATTTTAGGGCACCTAAAAATTACTCTACTCTAAAAAAAGGCACTGATGGAGAATATGAGCAACACCCCCATGGGCTCTGATGAGTTACTTGTGATACAGATACAGCAAAAACATTTGAGGAAAACACTGCAGGATGTGTCCACTGGGATTTGGAACAGAAACCTCTGGCTGTACATGTCAAAGGGAGCTGGATGATCCCTGGGACAAAGCTTGGGAAGTGACATGTGTGTAAAGGCCAGCAGCAATGCTCACTGCAAGCCAGGGTCTGTTCTTTCCAAAGAGCAGAGTTTTGGTTTTCTGGAGCTTGTACAGGCACCCTGCAGATATCCTTAAACCCTCTCTGGCAGTGTAGCCAAGGCAACAGATGGCTCAGCACAAAATAGCCACTGACAATTTACTGTGTGGCTGTAGCTGGATTTACAGCCCTCAGATCCCTCCCAGCACACTGCTCTGTATCCTCAGTCTTCCCCAGCTGATGTCCGTGGCTCTGACACCATTCCCTGAGTTATTTTCAGAACAGCAGCTATTATGTGGCAAACATGCAAAAGTTTATTTACACATGTGCAAATTGACCTTATGTCCAGCAGCATGATGAACAAAAGCTCCATTTTCTGCTGTTCAATAAAATGTTACAAATCTGGTTTATTTGCCCTGACCCTTTCTCCATGACATCTCCAGGTACCATCATGTGGAAGGTAATCATTTTTTACTGACAGCAAACAGAATTCTACAAGCCCAAGTTTTCTGGGTTCAGATTGATTTTCTGTGTCTTCTCACGTCCTGAGGTGGAGCTGCCAGGTGATGCCTCACTGGTGTGAAGCTCCACAGCACTGCAGATCAACACCTCAGAGCTTTTATAACCTTTCTCCAAGTGTGTTTTCCACATATAGGGGGGTCTAAAGGTGAATAATTTATTTCCTTCACTCATCCATTTATGTTTCAGACACTGACATAGGTTTATACTAAGTAAATAAAAGATGTTCTTGTACAGTGTTGTGGATGAGGGGACTGGCTTTGTTCCCATTTCTATGGATTTTGGGAAAGACAAAGAGGTTAAAGTAATTCTTTTGTGGAGTTCAATCTGTGAAAAGACACCTGCAGTTTGTTTAAACCTAAGTTTTTCTATCAACACTTTAACATAGAGTGTGAATAAATTAGTTTTATGAATTTAGGCTCTCTTTACAAGTTGTCTAGTGACCATTTTCTGTGAGAAGTTTGGAATATTTGCCATTGAAAATTATTGCTGCACCTTCACCAAGAATAACCATAGAAAGCAAAACAAAATGGTCCCAGTTTTAACACTAACTGCAGTGTTTGACATGAATTCTGATAGACTTTTGGTTTCATTTTGTTTTATTTGCTTTCCACAGCAACTTGATGATGCTTCTGAAGAGGCACAGAGGAAGAAAAAGGTTTTCCTAGGAAAGTCTTCTGTTTAATAGAGGAGGTTATCTGTGAGTGGGAGAAAGTGAAAGGCTGAAGGGTGCACATTTAACATCTTGCTAACCTGGGGGAAGAGAAGGGAGGGTATCAAAGCTGTCCTTCAATATTATCTGCAGGTACCCTGAATATAGCACAAAATAAACAAGTATTTTAAAAGAAAAGGTTTTATTCTAGTGGAAATGAGTAAGAAGAGGACTATTTAGGAGCTGTTTATTCTTTGTAAAAATACCTGTTAAAGGTTACCTTTCATTTCTTGTATCTTGCAGAGATATTTTCAGGTGAGTGGAATAATAGAGTTTTACCTCTAGCTGTTATTATAAATTGTTATTGGAATACTGTAACTCCAAATAAAGAAGTAGCAGAAGTGGCAGTGAAAGAAGTGCCCAGAAACAAACAACAGGAAGGCAGGAGCATGATGTCCAAAGAAAGTTTGGTGTTGGGTGTTAAGCCAGTGGTTCAAGATTCATACTTGTGTTTTGCTCAGATTTTACAACAGTTTTTGGTGAAGGGTTTAGATTCACATTTGGTATACTAAATATCAGCGATAATTTTATTTGTTGTCCCACACCACAGATTATCCTTCTCTTGCCAGCCTAAGTTCCAAGCCTGAAATCATGTCAATCAACTCTGAACAGAAAAGCAAAATTAACTAAGAAAAATAGTTGTCAAGAACAGGGCATTCATAGAACTGGAATTTTAAGCATGTTTGGACAACAAGCTGCAGCCTTTCACAAGTTTCCAGAAACTGTGGATACTGACATTTAGTCCAAACAAATGAAGGACATCATGAAGGACAATTGATGCCCTGGGACAGAAAAGTGCCAGTGTGGCAACATCTGTTTAAAAATGTGAGTGAGCACTGATTGCTGCCATTTCTGTCATGAGCTCCACAGGCCTTTAGTTCATGTGTACAGAGGTGGGGGACAGGACCTGTGTTTGACATTCTTTGAGGTGAAGCACAGAGGGCAGCAATTTCCTCCAGGACAGGGTCAGGCTTTGGCTGCTGTGAGAGAATGAGTGCAGCAGGAATGTTCAGCTCTGCCTGTGCAGGTCAGGAGCACAGCATGCTCTCTGTGCTCTTCTGTACCTGCTATTTCCCTTCTCTCTGGCATTTCCAGTCGTCTGGCTGGTGACAGTCTGGTTTGCTCTCACATGGCACTGGGATAATGATGGGGCTGTGTGGTCTGTAATTAATGAGCTGTTTGCAGGGGCAGGAAAGCTGCAGGTGCAGCTGAGATTTGAAGAGCTGACCTGCACTGAGGTGTTGCACTGCAATAACCTAAGATGCATTTAAGCTGCACACATAGTTCAGTTTAGGCAGAAATCTCAATTTTAGCCAGACACAGGTGCCTGGGTGTCTCTGAGCAGCACAGCACCATGTTGGAGGTGCTGGTCCAGCCCCAGGAGCTGCTGTGTCAGTGCAGCACAAGGTCTGCACAGCAAATGTTGGCATTTACCCACATCAGGGTACTCAGAGTATCCTTACCTGACTTGGGCATCCAGCCTGCCCTTGATAGTGCCATAAAGCCATACCAAGTCCTTATTATGAAATTATGACTTAAGTATTCATTCTGGGGGGAAATTATTGCCCTTAAAATCTCATTAAAAATTAGCTGGTGTGAGCTGTAGGAAAATGGTCAGAGTCTAAGTCAATAAGGATCAAATTTCTGAGGAGGAAGGAGAGTTTTATTAAAGATTTTACAGACCTTAGGAACACGTTGTTCTGGAACTTGGATGTGTGATAGGTCTGTGTACCTGCTTGACATTGAACTCTTATCTCTATCACACACAGCCTGTAACCTTCTTTATTAGACACTAGAAATTGTGGGTGAGAAGAATCATGAAACGGTTTGAGTTGGAAAAGACCTTAAAGGTCAGCTTTTCCCAGTCCCCACTGGGGGTACTGGTGCCACCCTGGTTATGCTGTGAGGAGTCCTTTGACACATTAGACATCACTGAATTCATTTGTTCCCCTCTGATCATGGGATGAGGGCACTTTTAGAAAGAAGAGGTAAAGAGAAAGTAGTTTTATTTTTTATTAAATCTGGTTTATGTTTAAGTCAGCCAAGGTCCAGGAATTGTATTTAAAGGCACCCAACCACATAATTGTCTTGCTCACTTTCTCTTCTGTTTTCAAGGATTTTAGCTTAAGTATCATTAAAACATCAGAGGATCCTTTTTTAGTTTTTTTTTTGTTTTGTTTTGTTTTGTTTTTTGTTTTTGTTTCTGTTTTGGTTTTTTTTTGTTTTTTTTTTTTTTGTTCTAGCTTCAGTACAAAACTATTCAAATAATGGAGCATTTATCCCAGAGACTGGTTCCATATATGCCAATGTCAATGGGTATCATCCAGAATTAGGGCATTCTGTTTAAAACAAAAGCACAAGTCAATTCTCCAGAGTGGAGGAAGATAAAAGGAATAACTTAACCAAACACAGCATTTTTCTCATTTAGAAATCAAGAGAAATCAGCGGATTTAAAGCCAACTTTTGTTTTGCAGCACCCATTTTTTAAAAAAACTGTTTCCAAGGAGGAAAGAAAACGAAATAATTAAGCATTCTTTCCCTCATTATTTTTTTGGATGAAGGGACATCCATCTTTTTAGATGTGTCTCTTTATTTTTTTAAGAATATGGAAGCCTCCATGAAAAAAAAGCTTGCAGCCATCTCCTATCCTTGGAGAAGGCACTCCATGGAACTTCAATTTCCCCGCCAGAACTCAGCTCCTACTTGCCCTTAGGCATTCAAGGTCCTTCTGAGGGGGAACATTGAGCAACACTCCAGGGGCTGCCCTCAGCTGGAAGGACTTCAGCATTGGCAGCGTTTACTGCTCTGGGGTGAGGACAGAATTGTTCTTTATTGACTCTGAGTAATTTTCTGTTCTGATTTGCTCTCATGATGCGGCATGTGCTAAAGATTAACACTGTAAATGAAGAATTGCTCTGCAAACAAACCACGGCTAGGCCACTGATTTCATAAACTTTTAAATGTTAGGTAAATTTAATCATGGCTTTAAAGTGAGGACAGCTGGATCTGATTGGGTTTTGTACAGAATTATCCTTTTTCAATGTAGTTTTTTGCTCCAGAACAGCTTCTGTGGCTGACCCTGTGCTGAGACACTGTGAGTGTCAGAGCTGGAACAAATGAAGCATCTGTGATAATGATTTTTTTTCATGTGGATTAATGCACCCTGCAGCTCCAGATCCCCATTCTGTGTGTGGGTATTCAACCTGCATTTAGTACCAGGTTCATTGCCAGGCATGACTGACCTGTCATTCACAGTTAACCCTTGACAGGCCTTGCCAGTGCTTGGGTTAGTTCAGCTCACGGCAGGTGGCTGCTGATGGTGTCCCCATGGGTATGAATGGTGACTGATTCAAAAGGTGATGGACATCAGAAAACAGGCAGGAGGGCAGCCAAAAAATACTTATATAGGTGAGGCAGCAGGACTCTTGTACTGTTGTAACTAGAAAAGTCTGAACAAATCTCCACGTTTGACAGATACTTTGAGGGAAGACTTTGTGCAGAATGTTTATTTATATACTTTTAGATATAAGAAAACACCCCTGGATAGAGTAGCTTTAGATGAAGACCTTTCAACTTTGTATGGTATTTTATTGTACACTAAAGTATCTTATGATTGGATACCTGGATTCTACAAATAATGAGGAATGCAAAACTTTACTTCAGTTGCTTTCACACTCAGGGTAGCACTAGTGCACAGTCCCTGAATTCAGAGAGTTCTTCTTTACAACTGCATTTGGACTAATTTCACAAGATGGGAAAAGAGGAATATTGGAAATCAGGATGGGGAAACAGAAAAGGAAAAAAAAAAATTAAAAAAGAAAAAGAAAACTAACCTAAAACAAACACATCTTTAAATCTACCAGAATTAGGGAAAGTTTAAAATGTTTACATATCGAATGGCTTATTTTCATGGATCCCGATGATCCTGGGCAGTCCGCAGCAGCTGTGCACTCCCAGACAGTGTCGCCGGGGGGCGACAGGATGTCGCGATAGTGGGCCCGTGTCGCGGCTCTGGGGCGCAGCGCAGCTCCTGGAGCTGCCAGGATTAACAGCGCCCTGAAGCAGCCTGTTGGCAGGCTGGGTCATCTCAGCTTGCTGCACTCAAACCTGGCGGCAATAAAACAACCTGGAGTTATCTCTGCCTGGCCGTGTCCGCAGAGAAGTTCCCGGCGCTGGCACCGATTCGCTTTCCAGCTTCAGCTTCTAATTAATTTCCCCCAAGTGTTTGTGTCGTGCAAGTACTGAAGGGTATAAAACACTGAAAAAACTTTTTTTCCTCAAAAAAAGGAAGTGATGTTTTCTGAAAAGTTCTGGGGTTCTAAAATGTCTTTTCAGTGAAATCTCCATTTGAATAGTGGAGAGGGAGGAGCTGATTTACCCACAGCAGCAAATAACTTGATGTTGAAATGTGACTGAAACAAAAGCAGTAGCATGTTGCTACTTTTTTTTTTTTTTCTATAAGTCATTGAAATGCATTGAAATTAATAAATTAATTTCATCGAAGTGCACAAGAGTGCAAACTTTGAAGGGTTTTGGAAGTGTGTACAGATTAATTTCTTCAGCAGCTGTGTTGATGTCCATACAAGATCTCATTTAATTTTAGCACCATTGATTTCTTATATAAACACACATTTAGTGGTGAGAGTCGAAGAACAAGCAGGTAGTCTGAAAGAGGCAGCCCTGTTGGCTGCTCAGGAGCTGCAGCAGTGGTGAGGCTGTCAAAGTGTAATTTATGGAAGGGTCTGTATCTCTATTAATTTCCTATAACTGGGAGGGACACCTCAGATTCTACCACGGGAAGGATTTGTCACAGATTGCAAAGGGAAGTTGTGGATTCCTTGGCTGCCTGTGGCCTGTCACAACTGATACACGAGTCAGGGGACACCTAATCCCCTCCACCATATTTATTATATGTTAGGAGATGGTAGAAAGCCTTTTTGGAGGTAGGAGTTATGACTATTTTATTGTCATCATTCCCATGGTCAGAGAGCAGCTACGAGCCCTTACAAGATTTCACAGCCTTCTAAAAACCCAGTTATAAACTTGCTTCAAAAATCCACAGTGATTTGGAAGGCTTGAAAAGTCTAGGGGCATTCTAGCATTGCAGCACTTATGGCACAGATCCAAATGATATTGCCTTTTCCATTAATTTAATGTTCAACCTGCCTTTCTAGAAATAAAGTTCAGTTCCCCTGTTTTTGCAGTGCTGTATTTTACATTTCTTTTGCTTTTGTAATGTCCTTGAGATGACATTGCTTTGCCTGCTACAGCCTGTTCCTTCTCATGGTGTGGTGTATTTTGTGGATATGCTGGGCAGATGACTAGTGGAATAAGACATGAAAACTTCTAGAAGTAATCTACTAGGCAACCGAGGACATAGAGAAATTTTCACTGTGTGAAAATGTCTTATTGATGACAAGTTCCTGAATTCAGGGTGTGAATTGTTTGAAATAAGATGGGTTGCTTGGTATATTGACTTACATATGGACTATTTTCTTTTAAAAACAATTTTCCCCTCTTCTCTGTGACCACAGGAGTCATTTGTACGAACCTTGTGCTGGTGTGTGCACACCTCTCCTGAGTCACTGCATTTCAGAAACACAGGATGTGTAGGTTACTGTGGAGTATAAGTGGAAATGCTGAGAAATCTGAGTTTAAATGAAATTAATCTGAACCTTTCTCAACCCAAGATTTCAGATCTTATCTTTTCTTTTATAGAGGGGTAGTCAGCCTGAAGAAATATGGCTGGAGTAGAGGGGTACATGGGAGATGACCTAAAAAACCTATGGATAACAATGGTTCTGTCAGGGCAGGGCCCCAACCCTGCAGATTTTGGAGCTTCACTCAAGAAACTGAGAGGAGCAAATATTTGTACAATGCAAGAGTTATCAACAGTCTTGGGTTTGACAATAGTCTGTGGTTGACCAGGCTTCCAGCTGGTAGAGACTCAGGGCTGTGCAGTGCTGGAATGCAGTAAAGAGATGTTAAAAATATGATGTGTCCTGCCTAGTCAGACCTTACTGACCCAATGCATTTGGAAATAATGATCACTAAACTTTCTCCAGCAGCAGTCTCCAATTTATTTGTAGGTTTTTTAATCCCTAAACAAGATCTGTTAGCATAGCTTGGTCAGCATGCCACTTTTTCCCAGCCCCTTTATATGGAAGCCTCACTGGTTTTCCTTCTCTTTTCTACACTTTTGGGATTACTACCTTCTTTCAGCCCTGCCAGAAGGAAGACTATGAGTGGTGAAGACCCCAGGACAGTATTCCTGGTTAGACTCAATTTCCTCCAGTTCTGACCCAGCCACCAGAGCTTGAACAGGGTTGGTTCTCTCCTTGCTGCCTCCTTGCCTGCAAAGGAGCATCTGCAGCAGAAGAGCACCCAGGAGTGTGTGCAGCAGCAGCAAGGTGTGCCCAGAGTACTGACAAAGTGCCTTTTTCCTGGCACGGTTTATAGTCTGAGTAAATCAGGCCCAGCCAGCCTGGAAGTGCTGCTGATGGGATCGTGTCCCTGCTGGAAGCTGTGCCAGCACAGCCATGCCAGGGAGGGATCAGACTTTGCCCCCCTTTCACAGCTCCATGGGCAGCAGCCCAGATGTGTCTGCACCTCCCTGCTGTAAAAGCAGCACTTTCCCTCCTCAGCCACACCAGTCCCTGCCTTGCTGGGACACTTTGCTCAGGTGGGAGGGCTGGCAGGGCTGGGCATCCCCAGGCAGCAGCACAGCACAGCTGGGGCTGCCCCTGCTCACTGCACGGAGCTTCAGCAGCAGTCATGGGCACAGGAGATCTTCCAGCCTTCCCCAGCAATGCTTTTTCCCTTTGCAATGCCTGGGCTTTTTTCAAAGCTTGTTTTCACTCAGCATCCACTTGAGTGTGTTTTTATTGTCACTGTGCATGCAGCATACCTCAGGGAATGAGTATTTAGATGTCACTCATCAAAGTCCATGGTGCAGTTAGTTGAATTTTTTACTTCTTGAAATAAGTTTACAAGTTTTTCTTGTTTTCAAGGGGTTTTTGGCAAAAATCTAATTCATTGAGCAGGTCAAAAATGTATGATGTTTACCTTTCTCACTATATTCTGCTCTTCAGTTAATTCTAAATGTGGTTTTACTAGTGTTTCTTATATGTTTTATTCTATTGACTCTTCTCTAAATGAATTGCTATTATTAGCAATATTTCTACCACTATTTGGAGGAATCCATATATAATTTTAAAATATAACTCTATGTTAGAAAGTTAACTAGGAAGATGTAGGGGATGTTGCTCAAATAATATTTTGCATGTTTGTAACTCAGATTCTTATGGTGAAAAAGATTATTGCAGATTAGCCCCTTGAGGAGGCTCACATTATGAGCTCCTGAAAAAATATTTTTTTTCTTCCTTTTTTCTTGTCCAAGTCACCTTTTACACAGTAGTTGTCACCTAGAAAATAAGCCAGTCCCACCATGCTCCACTTAACTGTTGACTGTTTAATGTGTGTCTCTGAACAGGTTATTTAGCATTTACATATTCTGAGCTCTCAGCCATTCAAATTAAAGTAGCAGCTTGTTTGTTGTGCTACAAATGATTTTCTGTGCAGTGAAAGCATGGATTTTTAAAGTAACAGCTGTAGAGCTGCATTTCTGAGCTGGCAAATTGGCTTGCTTTGTCATGCTGTACTCAATATTTTAGCAGTATTTCCAATGGAATTTTTTTTCATACCTTTCAAAGCAGCAATATGGACATGACATTAGTGAATCACTAATTCTTAGGGAGTGGAGAGACTTGGTGGTTGTGCTACAGCACAAAAGATAAAAATAAATGTGTGACAAAGTAAAAGGCCTTTGGTAGAGCCAGGAATTCAAATCCATGGGACAAAACTGGTGTTTCTGCAGAAATTATAGTACAAGAGCTATGTGTAAGGCCCTGTCATACCATGACTTTCTTTGATTGCATGGGTATTAGGGCTGAGGCAAGTTTTAAATGATGTGTGTGCCTTAACCACAAAAAAATATGCAAATATCACTGTGAAGGGAACTGCAGCTCTGCTCTCCCTCCAGTGCAGACGTTCATGCAGTGGAGGGAGAGCTGCCATCCTGAGGCAGGGGTGGTGAGATTGCAGCTCTGCTCTTTCCTCCCTCAAACATGCAGGGTGCCATGCAAAGCACTATGATTTCTGCAAATCATAAAAGGGCTAGAGGTTTTTCCTTATTAGTTAATTTTAAGGAATCAGCTTTTCTTTGTATAGATACAGATGAAGTTACCGGAACCTGGCTAAAAAAGCTGTGCCAAACACTGTCACTGCTTTCCTGTTTGGAAGTTGTGCTGAGAGGTTTTACGAGCTCCCTGCACCAATCCTGCAACTAAGAGGAAGAAGAACGTAATGATTTCCCATCTCAGTTCACCAATTAAACTCTAAAGAAAGGTTTGATTATTAAGCTTGAAATTTTTTTCCGCAGAAGATTAATCCTTACTTTAGGGAGTTAATTCCATTTATATCAGTAAGATTACTCACGTGAGTAACCAGCCACAGAATTTGCCTGTAGTACTGTGATTGCCTAGGGGGAAGTACAAGCAAGTCTGCAATTAAAGTTACAAAAGGAAAAGGTCTGACCTTTTCTCTTCTTTTTTCTTTTCTTTTCCTTAAGTATATATCTCTATTGTTTCATTGACTAGTGACAATGGCTTTTGCATTCTGAGGTGTTACTAACAGCAGCACAAAATGGCTTTTCTTTAACAAGAAAAAAATAGGAAAAAAAAAAAAGCTTCACTGTGAAAGGTAAAAAGAGGAGGATCTCTGAATTTTAACTTCAAGAAGCCCTAGGCTTTCTTCATGTGCATCACATTAGTGGAAAATTCCTTCATTCATTTAAGAAGATAAACAGTTGTAACTTTCACGTTTGGTTGATGTGACATCGATGACTGACTGGGACTGCCAGCATTCCAAAAAGGATATCGTCCTCATCTGCAGCCACTCAGGGCTGCGGGGTGGAGCCTGCAGCACAGGCTGAAACATTTACAGGTGCATAAGTACCTAGGGAAGGGCACAGGTGATGCACCTGTCCCAGGAAAGGAGCACTAGCACAGGTGTGTCACAACTCCCCAGCTGCCGGGGTTAAAGCATGAGCTTCTTTGACCCACAGACGCACTCCCCGCCTCGCTGCAGCCCACAGTTCCCAAATATCGGCCAAGAGCCTCCGGAGATGAACATCTACTACGAGAACTTCTTCCACCCGCAGAACATCCCGAGCCCGCAGCGACCGAGCACCTTCGAGACGACGGATTACAGCGCCACTCCCAACCCCTACCTCTGGCTAAATGGACCTTCCATCACCCCGCCATCGTACCTGCCAGGATCCAACACCAGCCCCTTCATTCCGCAGTCGTACGGGATGCAGAGGCAGCTCCTGCCCAACGTGCACAGCTTGGGAGGAGCTGACCTTGGCTGGCTTCCCCTGCCGTCCCAAGAGGAGCTGATGAAGCTGGTGAGACCACCTTACTCGTACTCTGCCCTCATTGCCATGGCCATCCACGGGGCTCCTGACAAGAGGCTGACTCTGAGCCAGATCTACCAGTACGTGGCTGACAACTTCCCGTTCTACAACAAAAGCAAGGCTGGCTGGCAGAATTCCATCCGGCACAACTTGTCTCTCAACGACTGCTTCAAGAAGGTGCCTCGAGATGAAGATGATCCAGGTATAGCCCTCTCCCCCTTTTCCCCCACCTCTAATTAAACTTCATGAATTTCAAAATACTCAGTGCACTGTAAAAAGACATCGTAGCCCATAGACACAGTAGCACTTTGTTTTCTAAGGTTGAACAGAAAGCAGCTGGGCATAGCTGAGGTGTGAATCAGTGTTGCTGTGAGATCTCTAGAGGGAAGGGAAATCTCTCCTGCCCTGGGTCTTCTTGAGAATGGATCAATGAGCTGAGCTTGAGACTCAGCACCCACAGGAACACTTAACTGGGCAAGGCACACTCAAAACCCATCTGGTGTAATGCATGACTTGTGTCGGACTTAACTGGGAATCCAAGGGAGGGGGATTTGTCAAAGAAATCCAGTGTCTTTGGGGAGTCAGCATTAATTCTCAAGAAGAGACCAGGCTGCTTTTTTTCATTTGTTTGTTTCAATTAGTGTTTTCCTTGAAATGACACCCTTGCCATTACCAACCCCTTGGCTTGGTAAGCTGTCAAATATTCCTGTATTCATGGTTTCCTATCAATAGCTGTTAAGAACCACTGAGAATCTTAAAAGTTGATTGAAATTATTCTGCAGTAGAGGGCCAGAAGTCTCTTCCTTCCTAGTTAGAAATCTAGGCTACCCCACTGAATCTGGAGGAGCAGCCCAATGTGAGATTTGACTACTCTCTGCCATAAATTCTGAAGACCAGCTGTATACTGAAAACCTCTTTCCCTCACCAAGAAAACAAAACAAAAAGTCCTCCCAGTGACTCCACTTTTAGTTTTGCCTGTGTGAAGAGTCAGAGCTAAAAGATAGAACCCAGAACTTTAAATTTCTTTTCTGAATTCAACAGATTTGTATTTTTGAGTGACTAAAAATACATGTGTATTGCTCATGCAATTGTTCTGTTTCTGTGAAATGAGAGAAGCACTGTAAAGACCTAAATGACTGGGTTTTTTGTTTGTGTGCATATTTTTAAATTTAAAGTGTGGATTTCTTTCCTTTGACAGGAAAAGGGAATTACTGGACTCTGGACCCGAACTGTGAAAAGATGTTTGACAACGGAAACTTTCGCAGGAAGAGGAAGAGGAAGTCTGACATTGAGGCCAGCGCTGCTGCTCTTGCGTCCGAGAAATCCGAGGACAGTACCCTGACTGGCAGCCCCAAAGCTGCAGAGCATCAGGATATCTTGGAAAGCTCATCACCTGGGACTGACAATTCACCTGAGAAAGAATCTCCTCCTCCCTCCTCCAGCAGCCCGTGCCTCAGTAACTTCCTCTCCAGCATGACCGCCTATGTCCACGGCTCCAACTCGGGGAGCCGCTCCGGGCCCGTGGGACTCAGCTCTGAACCCATTGACAAAATGGGGCAGAACATGGTAGGCTTCAATTCCTACTCTCCACTCTCCAGTATCCCCAGCCATGGTGTGGGAGACTGGTCCAATTCCATGCCTTCTGCTCACCTTGGCCACAGCAACTCAGTGCTCAACCAGTTTAACACCCATTTTTACAGCAGCCTCAGCACAAACAACACCCTGTACTCCAGGGAAGGGACAGAGGTTTAGAGGAAGGATTCTGGACACTAGAGGATAGTTATTTATGAGAGGAAATGATCCATGGGCAGGTGATTAGCATTAGCCTCTTGTCTCTAGGGCCACACTGCACCCACCTCCTGACAGCCACAAACTTGTTACCCATTATACTGAAATCACAAACACCCCACATTCAGCAGCTCCACATGAAAAATCAGGGATCATAGGAGGAAGAATAGTGAAAAGTTCTCCTCAGACACTGCTTGTACAGCTGCCAGCCAAGGTCCTCTACAGAAGTCCTTGAGAAGTTACAGCTTGCCTTAGGCAGGAGGCTCTTTCTGGCATGGCATTAACATTGCTGTGCTTTTTAAAGTGATAACAGAAATGTTGTGGTACTTTTAAATATCCTGTTTTCAGGTAAAAGCTGCCTGTACTAAATGCTCAGCAAGTTCTTATTTGGCCAAAGCTCTCCTGAACACTGCAGGTTCCATAATAAAAACCACTATATAGTGAGTAACAACCAACATTGAATGGTGAGTGCAGTCTTTGGCTTTCTCTCGTGCCAGTGCAGACCTTGTCTGAAGCCAGACCCCCTTCCACTCCCAGGGGGAATGTGGCTGTGCAGCAAACTGACATCATCATGGGCACAACAGGGATTTTGAAGCTAAAGGGAAGCATAACAAAATACACTGGAATTGTCTTCTGCTGTTGGACCTTTGTGTTTTCAGTTCTAATTACAGGGTCAATTTTATTCCTTACATGTGTAAATCTAGTCATGTAAGGGAAACAGGACCTGTCCTGAATCCTGAATATATAAATATATATATTTAAGACATATTTTTTCTAAGAAGAAGACACATTTGTTATATCATAACATTCTACATGAACCATTTCAACTGAGTAAAGGGTTTGAATACTGGGGTGGGAGGTGAGGGAAGAAGAAAAGGAAGGTAAGAAGTTTAGCTGTCTCTGAATTTTAGTTTCAAAGGCTGGATCTTTCAGAGTATCAACTCCAGATATTGTAAAAAGTCTCTGTACTGTATTATTTTCATTTTGTAAAAGTCTGTGCTGTTTGTCCTTATGTAAATATTACAAATAATTCTTATTTTTCCTACACTCTACTGTAGCAACAAACATTTCAAAATATAGAAGAAGTTTTTTTAAACCAAGACTTGACTCGAGTTCCACATTTTTATGTAGAGTAATATCTCAAAATGGATAAACCCAGAAGCATTTTTAATAAAGCATTTGTGTAGAAGAGTGTGTATTTGTGTTTGTTTTTCCTGCACTATTTAAGCCTTTTAAAGTCTCTTTATCAGCTGGACTTGAGCAATTTGTGTGAGGAAGAGCAGGGCAGTGGTAGCAGAAGGTCAGATGCTGAGATGACATGTCCAGGCCAACAGCATTTGCATGCCTGGCAAATATAATTGGCTGCTATTATGCAAAATACCATCACTGAATAAAAATCACCCTTGGAGTTTTCCTGCTGGAGCAAAGTGGTGCCAATCATTTAAAATTTCAGAAGGCAGACTGTTTTCATGTGTCAATTAGCCAATATGACTGCAATTTTCCTGCATTCTTATTTATTATTTCATTTCTTTTATGTTTCAAGTTTTTCACTATCAAGGTTGCTCTGACTTTTTCCTAGTGTTAGATCCACTATAATAAATTGCCATTGGGAATTGAAGTCTACCTACACTACTAACACCTCTGTTCAATAAGAAGAGAAAAGGACAAGTGGTGTCCTTGTGCCATCACTGTAAGTTTCTCTCAAGTCAGGCACGTGCTGAGGCCTGAGCTGTAACTCCTGCCCCAGAATCTTCCAGCCTTTACAGAATCTCAGTGTGCTGGGTGGGCTGCAGTATGCCCTGCATCTCTGCAGAGGCAGCATTTGTCATAGAGAAACATTTCAGTCACTGTGCTTTTGCCTTGGACTCAGCAGAGATGCCACAAATTGCCCAGAAATACAGTTCCTGTAGAATACATGGTCCACAAACTCAGAGGAACTGTTTTCTTTAGTGCTAAAATGGAAAATGTTCCATTATGAACTTAGAGATCAAAAGTATGGGGGGAAAAAGGTGGAAAATAAAGTAAGAGGAATGACATTGCTAAGTGACAGCAGAGAGTAAAAAGCAACTCCTTTGTTACTTTGTTTGACTCTCCTAGTGCCCAATCCCAAATAGTAACAGGAACTCCATATAGGTGTGCACAAAAACAAGCTTGTGCCTTGCTGCTTCCCAGATGCAGTCAACCCAATCCACTCTTGGCTTCTGCATGCTGAAGAAGTGTTGCCAGAATTCCAGTTCACAGACAAAGGTTTGTTCTCCAGTGGCTTCCCTGAACACCAAGGAATTGGTTCCCCTGAAGCCACTGAGCTGGCTTGGCACATCAGCTCAGCTGGTGGAGCTGCTCTTCAAGGAGAAGTGGAAAGGTGATTGCATGCATTTTAATCCTATTTCTCCTCCAAACAGCACTACTTTGTAATGAAACAAGTCTTCATCTGTACTTTTGTCTTTTTCAGAGAGAGCTGGTTTTGGTAACCAACCATGTCAATGCATTCCTGGAGCTCCTGCACATCAGTGAAGCAGCTGCAGGGAAACTTAGCAGCTATTCTCATATGAGCAGCAGCACTGCTCTGTCAAAGGTAATGCTCCCCTTCCTGTATTTTACCAATATGATCAGTGTAAGGGTTTTGGATGCAAGAGCATCTGGGTTTTAGGGATTTTTTTTGCCTATTATTTTGTTTGTTTAAGTATGCTATTAAAGACACTACAAATGTTGGACTCATAATTAAAATATATTTGAAATATCACTGATCTTTATAGATCTATAGTGAGATTAATAAAAATATTTACTAAACTGCTCAAAAAGAGAATCTGGGCTCCATGAACTCTGAATAGTTTTCCCTGCTAAGATTCTTGATTGATTAGTTCATTTTTAGAGTGTGTTTTGTGTTGAGACACAGCTGTCTTCACATACCACCGTGTTTCATGACTCTGCAATTATTTGTTCCTGGTTTAAATGTTAACCCTTACAGGCTGCTCCTGTCTCCACACAAACACATCCAGCCCTAAAGTGCCAGAGTAGGTTACTACTTGCTTTCCTTCACAGCAAAATTGCAAATATTAGAAGCTTTCACTGGCAGGCAGTGTCCTGACTAATGATTAATGAGTAACAAGTTCCTATGTCAGCCTGAGCTATATTGCTGCTGAGTCCCTGGGGCAGCTGCACTGTCACTGATCCCATTAGAAACACCTTCCCTGGGTCCTTACTCCACAGTTTCCCCCATCTGTGTCCTAGCTCTGCAGCCCTGGAGTCTGTGACACTTCAGCTGTGGCTCTGGTGCCAGGGAGAGGAGAGATTTGGGGTTCACAGCAGAGGGCTCGGCACACAGAGATCCTCTGTGCCACTGCCAGGGTTGTTGCACCTCGTTATGGGATCAGCTGCAAGCCTGGAGTCCTGCAGTAATAGTTTAGCTGAGGTTCCTTGTGACCCAGCAGCCCTCCTGGAACCCCATCTACAATTCAGACATTTAGGGCACAAGGTTTAAAGGTTTGGGTTTAACTGCAAGATTCTGAATGTCTGAGCTCCCAGATGATAAACTGATGAGAGCTTAAAGGTTCAAAGATGACACCAAGAGGTGTCCTGCATAGGAAAATCACATTTCAGGCCTCACAGTATTTACTTCTTCCATAAACAGCAGTGGGAACTTTGCCAGATTACTCTGAATTACAATGCACTAACTTTCTCTCATGAGGGGATACTTTATGAAACTCTTCACTGTTTAGTAATGTCAATGGTTGCTTTGTTACTTCATGTGAAAGCATTCCCAGGGGAGGAAAATAAGGAACATCTTACCAGTAGGTTTGCCAATTCCTAAGACTTCCAGTTTGTAGCACTTTGCAGCAATCCTTATAACTCTTTCTTAAGGATTTAGGAAAGAGCAGCACTGGACCTGGTAATTTTTTACCTAAGTACCAGACCTCTGGATCTGTGAGCTATGAACCAAAAGCCTGCTGTACACTTGGAACATGTAGCTTTCCCTGCTTTAAGTGCTGACAGCTGCAAGACTGTACTGGTGTAGTCCTGGAGGTATTGCTGTTAAATACACCTCAGCTGGTGCTTGCCATGGGCTAGAAACCTGCAGAGCTGTCATGCCCTGGACAGAAAGACACTTTAGTTTTTCTTATTTATGCTGCAAGTCTAGTTCTAAAGGGGTAAGAACTGTGATCTACCAAAACAACCCTTCCTAAGTGTACTTGTCCAATACCCTGCCTGCTGATATTCTGTGCAAATTCATTTTCAGGATACCTCTCCAAAATGAATTTTATATGTCTTGTGTTAGCTAAATTGCAATTACAAACTGTGCTTTACCTCAGCATGGTTTTGATTCTTTTTAAATCCTACAAGCATTCCTCTGCTAATGTCTTTGCCCAAAGTGGTTTTACCCTTGTGCAGCATAAGATATCCTTTGCTCTTTAAGAAGGAAGCTGCCAAGTTGAGTCAATTCTAAAAGCAGCCATTCCAGTCTTCTAGAAAGTGCTTTCATTGTGTGACAGCCAGCAGTATTCTTCATGTTAGGCGTGCTTTGATTCTGGAACTGCACTGAACTGCTCCAGCTCCTCTCATTCAATCCTCTGCAGCTGCAGATCTCTCTGGCTGCCTCCTCATCACCAGTGATGAGTTCCACTAATTAGTTCCCTTTGCTTCTGTTCCTCTGGCAGATTCCAGAAGGTAAGGTAGGCATGCAGTAACAGATGTTAGCATCAAGCTCTGCATGAGGAGCTCTCAGAAGCTCTGATGTAACTCTATGACACATCAGGAGAGCTCTTCCCAGTGTTTGAAATTGTGTATAGGTGACCTATGACAGCTGGATTAGTAACACACTTCATCCCTGCAGAGCTTCCAACTGCAGAAGCCACCTGCCCATAGTGTAATGCTGATACTTTCATGGCAACACAACACAGAGAAACTAATTGTGCATTGCCCAGTACCTGAATGATGGAAGCTTCCAGGCACCACACGGTAAATTGACTTGTGTCATCAGGGAAACTTTTTTATACATTCTGCATACAGGTTCATTGGGCCCTCAGAACTTCCCTGGAGTCAGGGTGTCCCACAGAGCAGTAGAGGTTATTGGACTGCCGCACAATTGCAGACACAAAGCTGCTCAGTTTATCCTTTCTGTTGCCTCTGCAGAGCTGTAGATTTGTGTGGAGAAGTCTCAGTAGCACAGCAGAGCAGGGTAATAATACAGCTCAGTAGCTATTTGATGCTGTTGTTTGTACAATGTGTTCTGACATGAGCAGTTTATTGTTTGCTAGTTCATGACGAGTTTTGTGTATGCAAACTTGCATGCAAATCAGGCAGAATTTATTATGCTTGTCTCCAATGAGAGTGGAAGGAGAAAAACCACTGTTTAACTTCAGCAATACATTTTCCTATGAATAGGGCAGCTATTAAATGATTTATGGAAGGAATGTTAAGAATGCAAGAAGTTCAAAGAAGACGGAGGGATACCTTTTTCCCTTGTCAGCTGGGAACCTGGATATTTAATGCTAATAAAGCCATGATCTAACTTGACTTCAACTGTTGTGCCCATATGATGTACCTGCACTTTACTGCATCACAAAGTAGGAAGATTTCTAATTAGTCTTACTGTTATTTAAAAAACCCAAACTAGTTTAACACAATTCTTGTACAGAAGAAGAAATGATGAGGAGGTTGATATTTATTTACTCTTGTTGTCTGTTAATTTGTAGGGTCCTTCCTTACCCTGGGCCTGCCACAGCTGTGAACAGCCCTGTTTAGCTCAGGTGTGAGGAATTCTCCTGGACCTGCTCCTTAATTTTGCCAGACTGGAGATACTCATTTGGCATGCTTATACTTCTTTAACCCCATGAACTTGCATGATGATTTCTCTTTCTGTAGTGAAATAGGTAACATTTTAGATAATTTTAGAATTTTTTATGATATTACATATTTTAATATGATATATTTTAATGAAAAACTCTACCCAGATGACTTAAAATTAATATTAATGCCTTATCACACATCCTTTAATTTAAATTGAGTAGACAAGCTTTAATGAGTGGTACAGGTACCATAAAATGAATATTATTTTTCATGTAGTTTTACTGGATTCATTCCTATGCAATCCATCAGGTGGACAATGCAAACATGCATGCTAAAGGATATATATGTCTCCTCATGTGGAATAAATACCACTTAGAACAACAGTGAACAAACATGCATCCTGCATGCAAAGGCAAGTATTGAAAACTATTCCTGGGATGATACATGATTCTTACTAATTCCTGTTGAATATTTAATCTCTTTCCCTCTCCATAAGAGGAAATTCCAGAGTAAAATTTCTCTGACACTTTCCTTGCCGCCTACAGAAAAGTTGCTGGGTTGTTACAGGGTCAGTCTTGTATGTTGTTAAATCACAGGTTCTCAGATGTTGCACACTTAGGTCATTGTTTCTCCCTTGGCACTGAAGGCCACTCCCATTCATGCACCACAGCAGACACCACACAGAGCTACAGCTCAGAAAGTGTGCTTTGCACTGAGTCTTCATCACCTGTGTCATCTGACATATGGCCTCCTCTGTACCCAGTTGGTCACTTTTTATTTGGTCTAAGCATTAAATTTCATTGATCCCAGATTTGTTCTGAGGAAAAATGCAAAGCTTACAGAAGCTGAACATTTTTCCAGGAGCACAAAGTCATCTCCTGTTCTGTTTGGAAGTGATAAATTTGAGCTAACTCTGGCTAGTTATGGAGCAAGATTGTTTTCACATTTGGATTTATCTAACCTTGTCTCCATGCACCTTAAGTAGACATGTGCCAAAAAATGAGATATGCTCTGAAAGATATGTGCATGCAGAACAGTCATTGTTTTCCTGTTCTATGTATCCTTCAAAATCCCTAAACCACTTTGATAGAAAATAGATGCAGCCAAAGAACATATAATTGCATGCCCTCAAGCAAGGATAGGACAATATAAGTCACCTGCAGGTTTGCTTGTAATATTTCTGGTTTTCATGTAGTGTGTTGTTTAAAGCAAATATTGTAAATTCAATTGATTTTTTTTTTTTTATGTTAGCATTAAATCATATATTGTAACTTTATGCAATTTTTGAAGACAGTATTTATGCAAATAAATATGCAAAGAGGCCAGGTCTTTTATCCCCTGGCAAGTTAGTAAGGTTGCCCTTAAAGGCCTAAAGTCCTCAGATCACTGCCAATCAGGACTTTTTTTTCCCCCCATCAAAGTATTTAACATTCCTAGTCCTGCACAGAAGGGGAAAAATAAGGTCATAGCTGTGGAAAAATCTGTTGATCATAACTGATAATATGAAAATGAAGCAGTCAAGCACTTACACAAAAGCAAAGTTAGAAATGCAGTGATAGAAACATGACAATTCTGGAACATGAATGAAACAGAAGCCACCAGTTGTGGTCAGATTAATCCTTTAATACTGCTGGTATTTCCTTGTTGCCATGTGGGACAGGTGATGGCTGGAGTGTCCTGTTATCCCAAATACAGGGGGAGTAACAGCAACAAACATGACAGAGAAAGGGCTGACCCAAACCCTTCAGTGTGGACAGCAAACAAAAAGCCTGCAACTCGAAAATTTTCCAAGTTTAGGGGGTTTTGACACAACTGACAGCAGAAGTATTAACTACTTCCTGCAAATTTTGAACTTCAGTGTCACAGTGGTTTCTGCACAACTTTGAGAGCTCCTGGGGCGGTTGGGGTATCACTGTTCTTATCTGTGTGATCCAACAGTGAAGCTGTCTGCTTTATTACATATTTTTGCTATATATTTATTGAGATTATTCATCTGCTAACTAGTTTGAGTTTGCAGATTATATTTGTAAAGGAAATTTTCGCCCAAAATTTATTTTAGAAGTTTTATGTTAGATTTCAGTGGACAGTTGTAGGGACAAAGCACACAGGTCTATGTATTATGTGCAAATAATTCTGGAGATATGTACAGGCTGGATTTGAATAATATCAGGTAAATGAAGTGCTAACCTTTAAATACTCCTGAAGTTTTGTGAAAATTAAATTTTAAGTCCCACTATATTGCCTCCAAATTTTGCTTGTTGCACTCAATGTTTTCCCAGTAAGGAAGAAACAACAACCCAAAATAAAAAGCAAGAGTGGTCTGTATTTTTTCTATTTATGCTTCACATATCCTATAATAAACTGGAGGGTTTAAGGAGCAGTACTTTGTGGACCAAGCATGAAACTCAACAGACAGGGACTGGGACTGGACTCTGGAATACTTAAACTAAAATTGCCACCAAGGTTTCTGTCACAAAGCTTCATCCATGGTCTCACATAATTTCAGACTAATTCTGTATTTAGGTAACTGCTTGATGGGACACTTTCATCTTATCTTCCAAGGGAAAAAAAACTATGAAAATTTCAAGCAGCTTCAAATCATCAAAAGCTTTAAAAATAGGTGTGTATTAGGAGAAGGGAGATGGGCTTTGTTATAAGAATTTCAATGGTCCTTCTTGCTCACTATTTTGTTCCACATTGAATTTCCAAATGACACTGAATTAGGGCTCCTGAGCCCTGAAATGAGAGCAGAGAGCACTCCAGATTTACCCTGTCCCTGGGTCATTGCAAGCTTTAACCACATACTGCAGATGCACACTCAGGTTGGAAAGGGGACACAGGCACTTTGGACCTGACAGTTATTTTATGGGAATGGGATAATTACATGGATAGAACAGAGAAAATGAGCTGTAACAAATTAACAATCAAAATTAAATGCATGTGTAATTAAACACAAACAAGGGAATGGCCTAGTTTTAAAGGTTGCTTATAAAACTGCATCAGAGTTTGTGTAAAGGGCCAGAATTTACTGCTTTTGCCAATTGCTGGTTATTAACTCTCAGTGTAGCTAAAGCTGCATCACAAATTTCAAGTGAAATGAATGTATCTGCTTGTACCCCACACAGTGAAATAATAACATGCACTTCTGTTGGCTGGTTCTAGAGCCTGGGGAGCTTTACTATTTCACTAATTGCATTTGTTGTAGGTTAAACTCAGGTGGAAAATGTCTGCTCCTACTATCATTGAAATGGCACTCAGCTGTGTGTCCAGATGGAACCCATTGTCATAACTACAGCACCTAACTGAATCACTCTCTGATCAATAACATGATTCCTTTACCTCCACCATTAAAAAAAAGAATGTCCTCCTTCTTTAAAAGGAAAATGTACCTGAAAAACAGTTTTTCATCACAGAGTTCTTGAACAGCTTTTTCCAAATTTGCTAACACTTACAGCATAAGAATAATTTGTCTGATACTGCAAAGTGACCTGAAATATCTGTCAGAAGTTCCAGGTATTTAGAAGGTTTTTCCAGTTATTTAATTTTGAAACACTGAAAAAGCCACTATTCACTTTTGAAATCTATCATCAGTCTGTACTTCAAATCCAGCCTGTATATAATCTGCCAGGAGAGAGTGGGAAAAGATATTATGAGGCCATAACAGCCATTGCCCATGCCCTGACCACAAGAGAAGAAATGATTTATGCATCCTACCTGTCTTGCCCAAGTTTAAAAGCTTATGGATTCAGTCTGAAACAATAAGCAAACAAATGCCAGTAACTCAGGGGAAGATTGAATCCACTTTCCACATACAGTAAAAAAACAAAGGCCATTTAATAAAGCCCAACAGTCAGGTCTTTTGTCCATGCACACCAGCTTTTCCTTAGTATTTTACTAAATTATTTGTTTGCTTGTTTTCTAGGGGAACCTGTGTGGCTGGAACGGAAGCAAAAGGTGTCCTCAACTTGGCAGCACAGCTCAATTAAGGTAAAGAAATCCACAGAAGTCAAATTGCCTGGTAAAGGTGCAGTGAGGACAATTAATCTCTCACAGCAATTACAGTTACAGGAATTTGCTCTGCAAACCTGGTCCTCTGTCTGCTTTATGCTCACATTTGAACACTGCTAATATGTGACAGAGAATAATTCTGTATGCATTAAATGCAGACTGATGTTTTCCTTTGTGTCCAGTGTATGTTTTGCTTCCAAAGGAAGGAAAAAGCATTATAAAACTGTCTTCATTATGCTTCCCTGCAAAATGCCAGCCTCCTGCAAGTCAGGCATGTATTTGCATTTTGTTCAGTTGGAAACTGAGGCTTGGAATGAATGGACGTATTGAGGTGAGGCAGTAAGTTGGTGTCACAAACAAGAGTGTTTGAGATTGCTTTAAAAAAATCACTAGCAAGGATATGAGCAGAAATCAGATTTATCCTTTTCAGGATACTTTTAAATCCCTTCCCCTTTATTCTGCATAGCAGTGTTACCATGACAGCTGACAGTCACAGGAAGGACAAGGACACAGCTTACCTGGGTTATTGTGGGCTTGGCTAAAAATTGTAACTCAGTGCAGTTCCCTATCCTGCTATCAAAGGTACTGGTGGAAACCATCACCCCTCTTTGCCCTGCACTCCATACCCTGTTCATGTGATTGTATCTTACAGCTTGTAATTATCTCCTTGGTGCAGCCTCCTAAGAAACAATAAGCCCTCCTTACCTTTCTGCAGAAAGGAGCTAACATTCCCACTGAACAGACACATTTAAGCTGAATTGTGATGGCTCTTTAAAGAACTACAATACCAGAATTTGATTACAAAAGTATGTGTGTGTATATATGTATCTTATTTTCATTATTCAGATTTTTTGACTCAGTAGAGCTGTCTTCTCTTTAGCTTTCTGCATCTGTCATTATTTGGGCTGAAAACACTCTAAGAAAGGATCAAAATTTTAAGAGCCCTGATCATTCTGCAGTTTCTTCTGATTAGTGCTGGTAATCAGGTGCACCCTACACCTGCCAAGGTATAAAAGTTGATCTTTACGAGAATTATAGTTATTAATTCAGCATGCATCACCTAGTAGTTGTAAGGTAAACCCAAAACAGCTATATGGAATAGCTAAACCCTGTTAGGACATTACTCACATGTTCATGATGCACATTTATAAGGAGGTTTTCCAGTGCTGAGTTGGTGATACAAATGTAAATGCATTTCCCATTGTCTGAGGCATTTAGCTTGTGACTGCATTAATTCTCTTGCCCTGCTGCTTGTAATAACACTTCTGTAACAGATGACCTTTCAAGTACCAGCAAGTGATGACACTATAGATACAAATAAAATAACTTTATATAACACTTCAGACATAGCACATGAAACCTAAGAACCCAAGCACAAAAAGACAGGATCATGCATATTAATTAACACAGAATAGTGTACAAAGAAGCACCTGATATTTCAATCCCATATATCCTGGTAATGGAAAGGGAACATGTATGGAAAGGGATTTCATGGTGTCTAAAGATATGAACAGAAGAGCAAACTCTTGCACTCCTATCACATATTTTAGATACTCTGTTTCAGGTGAGATGTGATAGTACTGAAATTACCTCATAAAGTCCTGAGCAGCTTGAGACAATGTGGAGCAGGAACAGTAGAATGCAGCTGTTCTCTGTGGTGGTAAATTCTGACTCTAGAAGGAAAAACAATGGGAAGAAATAAGTGTTAATAGAAATTTAGATTGAGAGATTTTCTGGGAAAAGACATGACCCAGCAATGTAAAGAATAGAGAAAAGCAGAAATAAAAACAGCTGTTTTCGTAAAACCATCAGAAAAGAGTTATGTTCATTATACGGTAGGAATATATATAATAAGGAATGAAGTAAAAAATTATGGAAATAAATGTATTTTTTTAATAATTTTCATTTGCATATTGATGAAAAATAGCCTGTTTTTTTCTTTTAATTGCTCATATTATGTTAAACAGTACCCACAAGTAATGTCAGTGCTGTTGAAAAGCAACCCATAAAGTTTTACTCTAATATCACGCATGGGTAAATGATTGGTAAATCAGGTAAGAAATTGGCAAAAGTGAGATCAGAATCCAACTCAAACCACAGTTCTTGGGGGGAAACATCGTAGATCTATGTTTATAATATTTAGCAATAAAATTTACAGCCCTGTTATCTGCCAGTTATGCAAAAACAAACACTTGTGCATGAGGAGTGTGCCATGTGTTTATACATAAACAAATGGCCTAATCCTGCCCTAGGGCACTGCAGTGCTGGAGCACACAGAGATAGCGTGGGCTGAGGGAAACCAGCCAGGCCAGGAGAGAGCTGATTTGTCTCAACCACCTAAAGGGAATGCAAGGTGAAGTTCCAGGCACAGCTCGAGTTCACATCTATGAGCAGACTGCTGGCTGGGCACGGATCAGAGTCCAGGAGCCAGGCAAGCAGAACTGGGAGCTTGCTCAGCCAGTGCAGCAGTGCAGGACATTCACTCTGTGCACCTTCCTGCGCTGTCACCGCTCTGGCAGGGACTCCTTCGTGTCACATTCCAGCAGTGAGGGGAGCTCACTCGTCAGGCATGCTGCTCTGATCCAGGGAATATTATCTCTGGGATCTCCCAAAAAAATTGATAGAGGCATAGGTCATACAAGGGCCTGTGTTACTGATACTCCTCTGGAAAGTTGTTTCACATCATTCATTAAATGTGGAGCATAATTTATACTCTGCATACTATCCTCAAGCTGCATTTTTCAACATAATAGATAATTTTTCCAGTTTCCATTTCTGGTCATATCTGGTGAGACTTAAAATGAAATATAAATTAAATATTTACTTGCTGCCAAGCTGCTTTTCTTTTCTCATCTGGTATGGAGGAAACCAGGTCCAATGAATGTTACTAATCTGTGAAAGCTTGACAAAGTCTCAGCAGTCTGAATTTGCCTTCACCAGAGAGGAGGCTGTTTCTGAGATGAATTTTGAGATTTGGGATTGGTCAGGTGACAGTTTTTCTACACAAGAAGCTGTAAAGGGACAGGGCAACAGTAGAGAACTAGGAGGTTGCATCCTTCCTGCAGAGCAAATCCACAGATTTGCTTCTTGTGCTCATCAAAGAGGCTGATGGCCTTACCCTGCACACTGCAGGAGGCAGCCAGTAATCCTCATAAAGATTATATCAGAAGCTTTTTCTGCAGGGTGTAGAAAACTGAATAAAAGCCCAACTTTATTGTGAAAATTAGCCCTTGGTAGAAGTTATCAGACAGGCCAAGGTAATCTAGGCCTTAATCAAAACAGTAGTCCGTTGCATTAAGACACGTCAAAGATTATTTTCACTGCTATAAAAAATGACTCATTTGGGTCATAATGTATCTAAGATATGTTGTGCCCATGCAACAAGGTACACTAGTTTGCTATAAAAAAGACACAATTTTATTATGTGGCAGAACTCGATGCACTTTTTGGTTGGGGTTAAGGTGGGGCTTTGGGAGGGCTTTTAGTGGTGGTCTTTTCACCTCATGTCACTGACATGCTTGATGTGGCAGCATAATGGCCACACCATCTTCAGCTCTAAAAGCTTTTTCTTCAGCTAGTACCAGAAGGGACCTTTACCTAAAACCAGGACTGAAGAGGAGAAATGGGTCATGAATTGTACTTGCAAACAAGTTGGTGAAGCTCAGTGTCTAAGGCAGTGGCTCTACTTTAAATGAGGTCATGATAGCAGTTCCATATTGTGGAACTTAGTGAAAAGCAAAGTGCTTTTCTTTATTGTGATTCTGTTTGGAGGATTGATTTTTCTGCTCTTGTTCAGCATGCATGGTTTTTCAGTGGCTTGACTTTTTCAAGGCAAATCAAAACTGGCCCAATGTATGTCTAATTTCCCAAAGTACTGATGACTCCTGTCCAATTAGTTTTAACCCAGTCCATCTTTGGAACTCCGTATCCTTCACCACCAGTTACAGGAGGGCACAAAGGGACAGACCTAAAGCTACAGCCAATAAGAATTTTACTTAGAAAAATTCTAAGTAGAATAGAATTCTAAGACAGAACATAGAAATGGCAGACATGTTGACAATTGCTAACCAATTGGGGGTTTTCTAATACATTGTTCAACTTAGGTAGGGCAGAAACAGCTTTGTGTCTTTCTGCAAATGCTTGAGTTTTGTGGGGGAACACTGAAGGAAGACATTCATTTAAAATATAAATAAATCAGTATTTCAGAAAAATATAGTGTGACTTCAAAATATTTAGACCTAAACAACAGATGGTGAGGCTGTTGCAGATCAGGCATTACTGGAGAAATCATTGGCTGATGACTTCCTCCTGGTCCTTTTCATGATTTGCCTTAAGCACAAGTGTCGTGCTGTTTTTATCTTAACTCTCATTTCTCTCAATCTTCCAGCCTTCAAACTTCAGTTTTTAACCCATGGTTTTAATTCTACTGCTGATATTATCAGTCAATAAACAAAACGCAATTGTCTCCTGAACAAAGAGATTCCCCATGTTCCATTCTGAAGATTTAAAAGTAACTTGCTTCTCACTGAGGCTAAGCAGATACTTGGAAGACAATTCTGCATCTAAAAACTGGAACTGAAAGTTAGAATTGAGCTTACCACAGTCTCTTCTTTCTGTCTTGTCTAAATATAATTTTAGAAATATATCCAGAGAGTTATTACAGACAGATTGAAAAGCAAGTGGCAATGTGGTGGATTAGGATAGCAAGCAAAGGATGCAGGATGAAGTGTATAGCTTCAAGTGTTGCCTACTTAGGAACTGAAATAGTCAGTTAAACCTGTAAAACCTATCTAAGCATTTGTGCTGTGTGTCATGTAATGAAAAGCAATACTTTTATTAACACATCTTCATTATTAATATTTTTAATCCCTCATTCATACATACTGTACACTTAGTCATTGTCTGCTAGTTATTGTAAACAGCAAAACCCTAGCTGGCTTTAATTAAAATTGCTTCCTAATTACTGCTTATTACACAGGAACAAAATGTTGCATTTTATGTTATTCTCAACAGGACCTCTAAAGCTCAGTTGGAGATAAGCAGTAAACACCAAAGCGTTTTCATAAATCACATTTTTGCATATAATTGCTACAGGCCTGTAAAAGTGAAATTTCAGCTATTCCCTTGTAACCAACCAGCTCTGGTCTAGGGATTGACTCAGCTTCCACTGCAGTCTCCACACCCCTTGTACCAGCAGCTCAGATTTCCTTCATTTCCACATCATGAATAGTTCACACCATTTTACATATTAAGTCTGCCTGCATTTTCCTGTATTTGACATTATGTGATGAAGAAAGTCCAGTCCCTCCCTTCTAGCCTAGATCACTTCTGCTGTCCTTCATAGTGTTCTCTCTGGAAAACCTCACTTTTCCAGTAGGATCCCTGTATTCATTTCTAATCAGTTTGTTCTCCACTCAGTATTTCTACTCCAGCAAGCTGGATTACAGCTGCTGAGTTAGAGAATTTTGTTTGCATGAAGCCAAAATGATGAGGTTGTGCTAATGAACTCTGGTATAACAAAAATAATGGATGTTAATTTACAAAATGGACATCTGTGTATTTAGGAAATGGACAAGTGTGTGAAAAAGACTTGATCTCCTTGAAGAAGGTTTTCTTTTTCAAAGCCTACCAGTCTGGTCTCTGTTTTTGTCAACAAAAACTTAGTAATTTTTTTCTTAGGTCAAATATGAGAAACTAAAAAGAGCAATCTAGATTGTACTAAGATGAATCATTAGTTTTATAAAACCTGACACAGTTTGTTCTAGGTTATGACAGAAAATTGATGAAGCATTGCAAAGGCTGGAAGGTACGTACCTTTTTTGCCTTGGTTTTTTTTTAAGAGAGAAGGAAATAGGAAATCTGTAAAAGTCAACCAGCTAAAATGAATTCCAAGAAAAACCCTTCAACCATGCTAGCAAATACGTATCTTTCAAATGGCCATACACTTTAGGGTGAAAGTCACAGTTAACATGAATTTGTCAGGAAAAAAAGCCGTACCAAATCAGTCCAACAGCCTTTTCCTTGGCAGGGCACCATCACCAAAGCACCAGGACAGGAGGGATAGACCCAGAATGGGGCTGGGACAGGAAGGATAGACCCAGAACAGGGCCAGGGCAGGAGGGACAGACCCAGAACAGAGCCAGGACAGGAGGGACAGACCCAGAACAGGGCCAGGACAGGAGGGACAGACCCAGAACAGAGCCAGGACAGGAGGGACAGTCTCAGAACAGGGCCAGGGCAGGAGGGACAGACCCAGAACAGGGCCAGGGCAGGAGGGACAGACCCAGAACAGGCCAGGACAGGGCTGTGGGACTGCAGGGACTGGGCAGGGAGTCACACTCTGGAGTCTGGAGGTGGAAATGAAGGAGGACAGGTAAGGGCCCACTGAAACACTGCATTGGTGTTCAGGCACTGCAGAGAGACTGAGCTCTCAGAATAAATGATCTCTCATATAGATATATGTGTGTGTATGTGTGTGTGTGTGTGTGTGTGTGTGTAAAATAACAAGAGTAACAAACACCTAGTAGAGACTTGCAGGAAGGTTCTGGTATCTCTGTCACTGTAGCTATAAAGCAAAGTCAGACCTAGAGCTGGCTGTGGCCCTTTCCTGGTGTGTGTCCCGGCCCAGTGCAGGCCCTGTGCGCCCACCGAGGAGCCGGGGCTGGGGCTGGCAGGAGGCCCCGGAGCCCCATCGGCCCGGCCCGGCCCTCAGCCCTCCCGCTGAACCTGCTCAGGGTTCCCACTGACCCCCTCAGAGCTCCCGCTGAACCCCCATAGCCCTCCTGCTGAAACCCCCATAGCCCTCCTGCTGAAACCCCTCAGAGCTCCCACTGACCCCCATAGCCCTCCTGCTGAACCCCCATAGCCCTCCTGCTGAAACCCCTCAGAGCTCCCGCTGAACCCCCTCAGCGCTCCCCCTGAACCCCCATAGCTCTCCTGCTGAAACCCGTCAGAGCTCCCGCTGAACCCCCATAGCTCTCCTGCTGAAACCCATCAGAGCTCCCGCTGAACCCCCCTCAGCACCCTCACTGACCCCCTCAGCGCTCCCCCTGAACCCCCATAGCCCTCCCGCCTATCGGCCCGTTCCGGCCCCTTGTGCCCTCAGTGTCCCCAGTGCTGTCCCCCCTCCCGTGTCTGGGAGCAGGAGCGGAGCAGTCCCTGCGTGTGCCGAGGTACAGAACCGGCCCTGCCCCTCACCAGGGCCCTGCTCCTGGGCACAGACAATGGTTTGCTCATGGGACATGGAGGTTGCTGGCTGCAGGGGAAAAGAGCAACTTGGAGATGGGGAAGGAAAGGATGTCCGTGCTGCTGGGCAGGTGATGAGCAGCACAACAGCGGGCACGTTGTTCTGGATATGCCCGAGCTGCTTCTGCCTTGCCCTGCTGCTCCTCCAGTGCCAGTGTTTCCCAAGAGGTGGGGAGTGCTGTCCTTGTTATCTTAGTTTCTTCTGCCTTGCCCTGCTGCTCCTCCAGTGCCAGTGTTTCCCAACAGGTGAGGAGTGCTGTCCTTGTTCCTTCTGCCTTGCCCTGCTGCTCCTCCAGTGCCAGTGTTTCCCAACAGGTGAGGAGTGCTGTCCTTGTTCCTTCTGCCTTGCCCTGCTGCTCCTCCAGTGCCGGTGTTTCCCCGCAGGTGGGGAGTGCTGTCCTTGCCCCCCTCACAACCCCAAGGGATGAATTCCAACCCCAGCCAAGCCTCCAGTTCTTCCCCCGCACCCGCCACTTCAGGCTATAGATTTGTACTCTTTTAACATTATTCCATTCCTCCAAAATTAATGAAATGTTAGAGTTATTCACTGTTCAGTTTTATAGAACAAGAGTGAACCAAGCTGAGGCTTTACTCTGAGGGAGTTTATGTGGAGTTGTGTTTTCAGGTGCAGAATTTAATGTTCTTTTTAAACAGAAGCATAGCAAATCTTGGCTTTTTAGAGCTTGACTGCATCTCTCTGCTTTTTAGAGCTCCTGGTTTGAATTTAAAGCACAAATCTTGTGATGGTACAAAACGGCTTCATAGGCTGCAGAGACAGCTCTCAAACCTGAGAAAGCAGAAATAATTGAAACTGAAATTCATTATCTGAACCCTTGTTTTATATGAGTCTCAGCACTCTCAGTTTGCATGAGAGTTTCAAATGAAAGTTTGAAAACATGGTGACCTGAACCAAGCAAGCCAAAATCCAAATCAAAGCAAACAAAACTCAAACCAACCAACCAACCAACCAACCAACCAACCAACCACCAAAGCAAAGAAACCCCTCACAAACAAATAACAAAAATTCCTCATATTTTACAGCCTTGTCACCCACAGCACTGTGGTAAGGGTAAGATAGCAGAGAGAGTTCTGGATTTTATAACATGGAAAAATGAATCTTAAGCCATATACTCTCTTATATCTTGTGCTGTTTCAACATTAATTGCTAGCAAGCAAAGTCATTATCTCAGCTATATTGTTAGATCTTAATATACCTACTAAAAAGACATAACAATGCACTAGGCCTTTTTTCATTTTGATGCAAGAAAGCAAATGGATGTTTTTTGAAATGCCACACTCCCATAATGTAAAGCAGTTTGTTACATTGGGAGTATTATGTCAGTGTCTGTGAAAGGGCAGTGCTGCCCTTTTCTACTGAGGTGATGAGCAGCAAGTTCCAGGGTGTTCCTCTGTCTCACACTGCTCTGAGATATGGTATCTAACATAAATTAAGTACTTCAGCCTCCTTTTTCGTTGTCAGGGCCAGTCTCTGAGAGTCTAGAAGGATAATTCTCTGAATTAAAAAACACAACAACAACAACAAGAACAACAACACAACCAAAAAAAAAAAAAAAAAACCAAGACAAAACAGAACAAAAAAAAAAAAAAAAAACACCAAAAAACCCCACAAAAAAACACCAGCTTAAATTCCATTAAGCTTTTGTAAAACTTTGCATTGCAAATGAAGAGATGATGTTGCAGCCCTGAAAGTCTGCTGTATTTCATTTCAGAAATTGTTAAATGAGAGCATTTCAAACATTTTTGAAATGAGGTGCAGTTTCTGAGCTCCAGGCTTAGTTATTTCACAAACTCTTTCCCTTCTGTGAATCTTAAAGCCAAACAAGTTTGAAGATGCCTTGAGAATTGAAACTTCTGTGGCAATCCACAGAACGGAAGAATTCAGATATGGCTGTATTTATCAATTTATTTTCCTCTACAGCCACTCTTTGTATTTGGATAGGCATAAAATTCACATATTATACCCATAAGCAGTCACAGGTGCTTCAATACAAAACCAAGGTACAAATGTAGCATTTCATAAAGTGATCAACTACTGTAAGTGTGGTTTAATCTCAGTTTTGATGGGGTATTCGTTTTTTTGGATGTATTCAGGGAAATAAGGTTTTATGACATATTTAATAAGTTTTTCCCTCCAACATTAATAATGAGACAAGGATTAGATTTTTGAATTGAGGAGGCAGGTTTCCTGAAATATTTATGTGTAGATGTTGTGCCCACATTTGTTTGTCAGCATGAATGCAGCAGCATTTTCACTGCTGGCAGCCAAAAGGCTTTCTTGACTTCCTGCCTGTCCTGGGGTGCTAAACAGAATTCCATATCAGAGTCTTTGTATATGACAACTCTCAGAACAAATCTGAGCTTGAGTTTTCATCTGTTTCTCCAGAAAAATAGAAGATCCTGGTGAAGTATGTAGGAGCTTTTCTTAATGGTTTTCTCCATTTTTTCAGCCATTGGCACGTCTTCCTTGCCCTATGAGAACAGAAGTTCCAGCAATTCATTTCATCCACCACTCCCTTTATTATTTCTTCCCTTCTTCCCTTCTTCTTTTCTCTCCCTTGTGATAAACACACTCTAAAAGCAACCCAGCAAGCAGAGAACAAACTCTTGAGGCCAGAACTTGGAAACTGGGGTTTGTAAGTTATGAAAGAATAATAATACAGTTCCATTATTGTGCTGGAGTAATTATTGGGAAAGAGTGATAAAAGAAAAAAAAAAAAAGGCTGAGGCATCACATAAAAACCAAAAAGCTGTTATATTTTGGCTTGAAAAGGAGTTTCTGTGAGTAAGACTTGAGATTTGCAATGGAATTCTTTCAGAACAAGTATTTAGTTTTAATTATCAGGGAGGTATCTTGGTTAATGGCATTCTTTGAATTCTTCAGTGGCTGTGAAACGCTGAGGCCTTATTAAGGAAGAATATAGAGAAAAAGGAGCCAAAGGAGATGAGCATGTTTTACCAATTTCCCAAATTAAATGTTCCAAGCAGACACACTCATGGTTTTCAGCTTTGAATCTGTTGTTAATTGAGAGAGCACAATGGGTGTTTATGGAGATGCAGTGGCCCATTCAGGGGTGTAGCCCATCCCTTTGGGTTGTGGCTGTGCTGCATCCAGCAGCCCCCTGAGCCTGGCTCCAGCTCCTCCTGCTGCTCTGGGAGCCCTTCTCATGGCATTGCCTTGGCTACAACTACTTCACACTTTTGTGAGTTTAGCAAAAATAAGCAGAAGATATTTCTAAGCCTGCAAAAAAGTGCTGTGCTTGGAGAGGCAGCAGTGATTCACTTCATATTTTCAACTAATTTAGCTGTTTAACAATTCTTGTTTAACTACAGTCTTGGTTTGGAGAATGGAGGATATTCAGTGTGAAGCAGGGTCCTGCTAATACAGAGTGTAAATACCTTTTATCTGCTCTTTCCACATAAAATACCTGTATCATGTATAATAAGTTCCTTGTAGTCAGATATCCAGCTCAGGATCCTGCCTCCAGCAGTGGCCAGAAGTGTCCAAGGGAAGAGCAGAAAGTCAGCAGTCTCCTTGGAGATCCCAAAGCAGTCTACATTCAATATGCAAAACTAAACCCTCTCTAATAGCCCTCCATAAAACTGACCCAGCTACATGCTTAGCTGACTCCAGTTACTGGTAATGCAAATATGATAGAATTCAAAACTACTGTCTTCTGGAATTAGCAGATTCATCTGATTAAATGAATAATAAATCATCTCATGTTACTCCTAACAGTAACACATTTAGTATTTGCATATGGTGTGAATGAAAGTTGTCAAAGACATGCAAACCAGAGGTTGAGAAATTAGGTTTCTAAATAAATAGAGATCTTGAAATAGAAAAGGCAATATAGACTTGGTCTTTGCTGAACCCAAACAGCATTTACACATTTTTCTGTTTAGCTCCAACCACAAGAAACTTTTGTGGAAAGCCTTTTCAGACAGTTCATGGAGAACTTCCAATATTACATTTCCTCAGTTCTCAGAACAAAGTTGTATCACTCATGAGATCTACTCCTCATGTTATGTATACACTCAAAATACACACTGTAAACTGAATAAATAACTCTATAAATAACTCTATAAGAGGTCACAAATGCCACAGTGGTCTTAATAGGGGTCATGTCTAGTTTTTTTTTTATAGTCATAGATAAATACTATAAGGTTTATCCTTTTGAGATGGTTCTAAAGAATTTAGTCATAGTGAATTCCAGTGAGAGATAACAGCTTAAATGCTCAAAAATACCACTGTACACAACTAGATTTTTATATCCTCCAGTGCTATTTGTAATCTGGAAGTCTCTGTAATGTGTTCATATTGGAATCAAATAATAGAATCTTTAAATTAATTTTGATACTTGAAAAATGCCTTGTGCTGTTCTGAGGGAGGAAAACAGAACAATGGAAAGATTTGGAAATTTCTGTCAATTGATAGTAAGGCTATATAGAGATGATAAAAAGAGGGAAACAAGTAGGGATGGACTCTCCAAAGACACTGAGTGTGTAACCAGAGCAGTCCTGAGAAAGGGGCTGTGGTCTTGTGCTGCCAGGTGAATGCATCTCTACTTTTCCTTCTGTAAGCAGCAGGCTGCACTAGATCTGTATCAAGGAGACTGAACAGAACTCTGCAAGAAAACAAGCTCTGTGGATTCTTCAGCTGAGTAAAATTTTAACAGAGTTCTGATATTTTGCCAAGCAGCAGCTCATCTAAAACCTGTGTCTAGAGGGAGCCGTGGCTATTGCAGTCTCAGCTTGGAGTGGGGCTGGCTGCTGATTCTATCACTCCTGGCACATTCCAGCAGGTTTAGTGTGCTCTGGAGTCCTGGAGCAGGAGCACAGGAATAGGCATGAGCCAGTCCAGGTGATGGTCTCTTTTCTTGTGTAATTAATAAAGTTCTTGCTAAGGTCCTTGTAGGAAAGGGAGATATGCAGGGAGAGAAATACATCTTTACTCAGAGCTCAGTAATCAATACAAGATTTTCAGATTTGCTTGTCTAAATTTTAAGGGTGCAGCAGTGTAGAAGATCAGGACACATTTGGGAACCCAGAAGGGTCCAGTGGCTTGGACATCAGCAAAGAAATCTAAAAATTTGAATTTTGCTCCCTTGGTAGATTATTTTCTTCCAGTGAGTCACTTCATGCCTCTGTTTGCTTACATTAATGTGTTAGTGCTGGGCATTCTTTCCACTTTTTCCTTCTATCACAACAGTTTCCTGGTATTTTTAGTGGATTGTGGATTATGCTACAGTATATAAAAAATAAATTAATAGATGCAGAATCAGGCCCAGCCTTTGGGCACCAAAGTAAAAAGTCAGATTGTTTGAACTTCTGGGTACACATTCTTAGGAATTAGGTTTCAGGATGAATGAAGCTATTCATCTTTCACAGCCCTTAAGACTCTACTTGCCTATGGAACTTTCCAGTATCCTCTGAGACTTGCAGGCTGCTGTTGATTATTTTGTGAATATAGCATATGTTTTTTTAATGCATGCTAAATATTGCTATGGTTGAAATGAGAAACAGGCATGCTGCACCATATTGTTATTTGCTGTGAAGTGATTTAACAAATGTTTGAACAGCTGTGCTGAGTAGGCCCTGTTGATATAAGCAGTGGAATCATGAGCACTGCTGTTTTGATTGCTTACAGTGGAAAAGGATCAGTCAAATAATTGTCTGCTGGGGTAAAGGACTCTATATGAATGTAATAGAAAATTAGGGTAATTCATTATAAAGTCTGTCAAATCCAGCTTTGCATGTGGTGTATTTAATCAAAGAATCACATTTCTGTTCTTCCAGAAAAGGTGATAGAGTTTTGGCTGCTTCAGCAATCAAGGAAAATTGCCTTGCAGAACAGTGAGGACAGTTGCTGGTCTTTGTACTGCTTAACAAAACTCTTTCAGTCCCAGGAATGAACAATCTCTGAACCACATTTCTAGGTGGACCAACAAAGTGACTGCCACACAGATTGATCATTTGTAGCAGAAAACCAACACTTTTGTGGCCAGCACCCCTTGCCATGGAAAGGTCCTTTTCTGCACTACCCTTGCTTGCCAGTTTTTCAGTAATGAGGCAGTGAAATAAATATCTTCTCTATACAGTCATGAGAGGTATTAAATGAACAGCTGGCATTCCTGGCATACCACAAACTCAGCAAACAGGAAAAGAAAATCAGGGTAGAATATTTTAATGGGTTTTACTCCTAAAAATGGAAACCAACTGTCCAGATCACAAAGACCCCACTTGAACTTTGTGCCTGTGGTCTGACTTCTGATAAGAACTAATTTGTAAGGACAGATTTGACAGTGGGCAGCCACTGTGACTGGGGGCAGCTTCTCACACTGGAGTTTGGGTTCTCACCTTCCAGCAAAATGCACCAAATGAAGACCCTTAATTTTAGCATGGTGGTAAGCTTTTTTGGAATTCTGAACATTAATTTTGGTGCCAGTACTGATCCTCTCTGAGTATCTGATTGCCAGGGCTCAGGTGGCAAGCACAGTGAATTGTTCAGAGGGCACACTTGTGGTCCTGGAGTCTGTGTAGAGACAGTGGCAATGCAGTGGCTCCAACCTTGTCCCTCTAGTGTGTTCCACTCTCCTGCTTTCCTTCTTTCACTGCAGTGTATTGCACTGCCCAGGCCTCTGAGCACTCCCTTGGGCTTCTCATAAAGAAGAAAACATGTAAGGGAATATTAAAAGGACTTTCTTATGCTAAGGGGAATGGCAAACTGAGATATGCTTATTGTCAGCTTGACCTTACAGGAGAGCAATCCTTTCCAGGAGCATTCAGAGAGGCTGAGGTGCCTTTAGTGCAAGGAATGCTGTGTGACAATAAAACATTCAGTAAAGTTTATACTGCTGCTGCTGTAACTGAGACATTATATTTAAATAAAATAGCACTCCTTTTATGAGTGCACACTGTAATACGAGACCAAAAGGAAGAGCTAAACTGGAATTTATTTTTTCTGAAGGATAAAAGCTGAAGGATAAAAGATTCTGTGCTGATATCTGCAGGTAGCTGAGTACTGGAGAGTAACCTCAGTCACTGGCTGTGGGTACAGAGGCATTGCTGCAGTGCCATTATGTGCCATGTGGCTTCATAGTTATTCTTTGTTATAGCCCATCAGAACTTCATTCTATGAATTAATTGTGTTTATCATGGCAGCTAAGAGATATAATCAAGATATCCCCAAGGCCTTGTTGCATCTCAGGGTGGTCTTGAATACGGTCAGTGAGAAGCTTGTGCTGCACATCTCCTGACAATAACCCACTTGGCTAGTTTAAAATGTCTGTGAGCTCTTTTGTTCCTCTTTTTTGTAGCCTTAAGTAAATTCCAAACTGGAAACTTAATGAGATTTGACTTCATGGCTTTGACCACTGGTTTAACGCATTTTTGATCGGTGTTAAAGATTTCTGTACTTTTAATTTTGGTAGTACAGCCTTTTCTATTTCAATTTTTTTTTTCAATTAATACTTGATCTTCCTAATGAGCCACAAAATTTTTTGCCTAGACAATCGGGCTAGAAATCAGTAATATCAAGGTAAGAGGTGATGCATGCATGTCTTGATGAACATTAATGGTACCAATTTCAATAATGCTTTCATTGTTAGATAAAAGCTGGCCCGCAGATAATGAATTTGCCTTCAGGAAAAGCTAAGACATAATAGACTAGAAAAAGCATTTGTCTTAATTATGGTAATTATGTTAATTTAGGCTTTAAATAATAAGAGGGTGGCACTTTATATGTTTAATATTTCAGTTAACTGTGAGCATTAAGGAAAATGAGACATCTCAGAGATCCAGATTCGCTCCAGCATTTCATATAAGCAATGCAAAGAAGCTTCCTGGGAAAAGCCGCAGTGTGAAGAAATAAGAGGTTGCTTGGCTGTTCCATGTTCCTCTCTCACAAACACAGTGTTCAGCCAGGCCTCAGATCTGCAGGTAGAGCACTGCAGCCTGTTTGGAGTAGCTGAGGACCTGACCTACAAATCCACTGGAGACTTTTACTTCCACTCCTTCCATTGTCTTGGCTGCTTTCCTATGCAGTGGTGTGATCTGAGACTTATTGTACTCAATCTCCCTGGCAGGATTAGAGCAACCTCAAGGCTATTTCCTTCAAAATCAGTATATGAACAGAGCTTTCTTTGCAGTGAAATGTCATCTTTATGAATTCAGAAAGTCATAATCCTCTGTGACTTTCTACACCCACATGTGCCTAAGTATCCTGGCAATTATTGTTTTTCCTTCTCCATACATAGTAATTATCTTTGCTTAGCTACTTCTGCATGTTTTCCAAAACTTTGTTATCAAACCAAGCCAAAGAAACTTCACATCCACGTTGTTTTCCCATGCAGGACATGTCCTGCCCCAGTGACATTGGTGCCCATGTTTCCAATTAGAGTCAGCTCTTTAGCAGATAGGCAGCAACTTGCATTGCTTTTTCAGTGTCTTATTTGCAAATGTATTGCATGTTGCTCTTCTCTGGAGACAAATCAGTTTGAGTCAGGCTCTTTTCTTACTGGAGGCAGGAGGAATTACACACTGCAGTTTGTGCAGGCTTTGGGCTGGGTAGTTCAACACTCTCAGCAGTGCAGCTGCACAGCAAACAGCTGGGACCTGCCTTCAGATCCACCACCAGGAGTGCCCGTGGTGATCTGGACTCTCCTAGGTGAGCTGCAGTTCCTATAACGTGCATACCCTCACAAAAAATCTAGAAATGGAGCTGAAGCTCCAGCGAATGAGGCTCAGATGCAGGAAGGTCTGTGCAGGGACTGAGCAGCTGCACAGCTTTGTTGGTAGCAGAGAATGCCACTGCTTTAATTCTGTGTCTGTACTACAACCTTCAGCTAGCACTGCTGCTGTGCACCAGCTGCTGCCTGATTCCCTGGCACGTTCCTCCCCAAGTGAGCCCTGCAGTTCCCCTCAGAGGGCTCTTCCATGGCAGCCAGCTGCTCTGTCTGTCTATCTCGGTCTCTAATCTGGGCTATAAAGCCGGCCCATTTTCCAGGCAGTGTTTACTGAAAACACAGGAGCGTGCCTGGCTCCCTGGCCATCCCTCCTCCTGCCCTCCCACTCCTGGCAGGCTGTGGAGGTCAGGCTGCTGCAGGACTCTCCTGCTGCCTTTGGGAGAGCGTGCAGTGAAATCAGCAGCCCGTGAGCCCATTAACCCTGACAGGTTTGCAGTGGCTTCCTCTGGGGTTAAGGGAGTTCATTATGCTCACAGCCAGTCAAGGTGGTTGTCAGTAAAGCAAACAGTGATTGAAATCTTCATTAGAGAGAAAACTGGAGTGCTAAAGTAAAGATTTGGGATAGGAGAACACTGTGAAACATCAAGGCTTTCTGAGAGATCAGTAATTTTAAAACGAATTTTCTAAAGAAGCAGAGAAGAGGTAATGAAAAGGGTCAAAAACAAATAATAAGGGATAATTACGAGGTTGGTGCCATTCAAAATGGCACTGGAGAGCTGGTAAGAAGAAACTGGAGCTTGCTGTAGTGCTTAAATTAGGAAATACTCAAGTCTTTAATGAAAAAAAATACATTTGAAATGATAACTTCCTTGAATTTAGTTCTGTAGATTAATTCTGACGAAGACTCATGTATTCTGTAGTCATGCTCCTATTTCTGTAGGTATACAGTAACTTTTGGGAAGCAGAAACTGTTTGGAGCTGCATCTTTGTCCCTGTTTCCTGACAACTTGGATTGTGACAAGATAATTAGGGCCTTTGCTTGAATAAAGTATTTCTAGATTTCTTTGCAGCTTCTTCTGAGCTAATCTACCCATTCATATCCACTTTGAAAAGGTGACTTGCCTTATTCTAGGAATGGGAGGAGCTGAATTCTTTGTCTTGCCCTGACTGCATCATTTTTTTATATATATATTTTTTACCTTGGACTTAAAGGCAATAGAAGGAAGTGAGCTTGGTGATTTTTTTTCTTGATAACAGCTTTTCTTGCCTGGCGCTGTCACTAAAGCTCCACAGGCTGTTGAAACAGTGTTGTAATGGGGCAATATTGAGCCTGTAGGATGCAGACTGAGCACTGGTGTTTTAATAGAGAGACTTTTAGGAGCCTTCCCCACTCTTGTTAAAGCCAGGACACATCCCTGCATGTCAATGGAAGGGAGATAAGATTTCAAGTCACATCTTGTGTTCTACACATTTTCCGGTGTGTCCGGAAATTTCACTTATCTCCACTCATGGCTGGAGATCAGGAGAGCAGTCTGAATTTTTAGTCAAATAAGCCAAGTACACCTCTATCTTCTCTAGTTATATATTTATTCAGTAATTAACCTAACTTTCAAGCTCACAAACTAGTTTTTTGTTTCTTTAAATATTTGTCCTAGGGGTTAGGAGCAGTGATCTGCAGGGAAGATGAAGAGTCACAAGAGGGGTTGGTCTCTGAGCCAGAATGGCCAGGAGCTGCCCCATGGTCCCACATGAATGCCAAGGCTCTTTTGCACTCCAGCCCTATCTGATGTCTGGAGTTTTAATATCCTTGGACACTAGCAGGATATTTTTGCACATGGTAGTGTGTTTATATTTTCATTTTAGTTTATGGTTAAACAACAAGGAGAAAACATATTTTTCTCCCAGGATTTTCTTTTTTTCTTTTTTCTTTTTTTTTTTTTTTCCCAGCAGTTTAGGATAAGGAAGGATTCTTGTTCAAAAAAATAACCTTAAAAGGAAAGATCTGATTATCTGTTTTCTTGTAGATATTAACAAAAGGCTCAGAGGAATCCCAGCCACAGTGGAAGTTGGTATGAAACTCCAGAATATGGGCCCTTTTAGTAGATAGTAACTAGAATAATTAAATATTGATGAAAAATTATGTCAGAAGAATGGAGAAGCCTGTTTTTATATAATTATCTATTTAAAAAGAGATATTTCAAAGTAATATTGAGAAAAAGTAAAATTTTAAAATGTAATTACCTTCAAAACAAGATCAGTGATCTGGAAAGAAACCAGTTTTGCTTAACTAGAAAGCAGTTGCCAAGAGGTTTATTCCATGAATTAAATTTTATGGATTCTGTATTAAAAACTTCTGCAATGTAGCTGAACAATTTGTTCCTGTCTTGACAGGAGCTATGATAATAAATGCCAAGAGATTGGATGTGTACGTTTTTCATCCTCACTAGGGGTCTTTGTTAATTAAGAACTTTTGGCAGCCATTTCTTTCCTTTCTGTTTGAATTGTTTTTAGTGAGATGAAAGGGTAACATTTCACTTGTAGAACAAAATGTCTGGAATTTATTTCACTCTTATTACTGAAATGATCTTAGGCAGAATATTGGGAGAAAATTCATTTAACATTCTTGTCAACCTTGATGATGTTTGCTTCTCCTGCTGGTCTTTTCTCTTTCCTCTTTCTCTGATTTACAGCATAATGAACTAATAGAGTCAGAGCTGCATCTTGCTTTAGGCAGAAGAAACAATTGAGCAAGTAAAGATACAAAGTGCCTGACACCTCTGAGAATCAATTAACTCATTAAATGGCCCAGCATTTGGTATTTTGGTTTGTTATAATTGAACACTTGAATGTAATGTCTGTGGAAGCCTTGGGAATTAAAGCATACATACAATAGATTATATTATTTGTACCCAATCTAATATTTATGAAATATGGAAAAAGATGTTTTGTAGTTTGGTTTTTTTGATGCATTCAAGTTCAGGGGTGTTTATGGATTTGCTGTGCTCCTTAAAGCAGTTACCTTCCACTTCTCACTCTGTTTCTCATTCCAGTGGAGCAGGAATCACAGGGTTTGCCTGGGCTGGAGGATAATGAAAATAGTGCTAGCTGCTGACAGAAATTGGATGCAAGTTGGGAAATAAGGTGTTATGAGGCATTGCAAACATTAAATATTTTGTTGTTTCCTCTTTAGAGATCACTGCATGTTGTGAAACCTTCTTGACACGCCAAGACCTTTGGAAGCTGAGGTGCCCTGAGGGCTGCTGGCTCAGAGCAGGGCTGGCCAAGGGGCCTTCTCTGGAATCCCTTCTCACAGAGAAAGAGAAACATTTGCTCATCTGATGGTGCACCTGAAACAAAGTTGGATCATCTGTTGATATTTTTTAGTGCAGGTAAGTGAGGAAGAGTTTAAAGATTTTTCAGTTCAACTTCTTTGAATTATGCATTAGGGTAAGAATGCTCAGAGCCTTTTGTATATGCATTTTATTGTCCAGTTTGTGTTTTCTTCTGAGATGTTCTTTAGTTCAATTTCAAGTTTTCAGATAAGCTCCAAGGAGAGAGTGGGGTTATTTTAGAGGAATGAAAAAGACAGAAGGATTTACTTTATATCTTTGCTGCCCAAAATTAAACTTAAAAGATCCAACTGTGAAAAATGCTGGTAATAGACTCTCTGCTGTGTTAGTCAGAGGTAAAAGAAAAAAGATAAACCTGCTGGAAACCAGAACTCTGTCTCAGCTCCTTCTGAAGTGTGTCACAGGCAAGTCTGCAAAGACATTTCTTCATATCACTGATAAAGATTGTGCTGTATTGAAGTGATCTGCAAACATGCAAACAGATTAAACCTGTGTGTGCATTGTGCATATGTGTGCATCTGGATTTGTGGGCAAGTGGAATGGCAGCTTTTCAAGAGCTCTATAGTAAAATAAGAGAAGTTCATTGCTCATTAACTGCTTTCCAATTGTTCTTTTACTTTGGCTCTGTTTAACACTTTTAGTGCATGGAAATTCTAATTCAGCAGTTCAGCCATGTCACGACAGAGATGCAAAGAGCATTTCCAGATTTAAGGGCTTAGACTATAAAGGTAAGGGGATAAAAGGTGGTGCAGCAACTGTGCTTGACTTCCTTTTCACTGACACTGCCTTCTGGAAGCTGATTTGTTCTGGCTGCTGATTAACTTCTTCAGTGGTTATTTGAAAGTCAGCAAACAAGGATTGTTTCTGAAGCTGAAAACAATTATCAATATTATAGGACTGGAACATTTGAACAGCAGCTCCAGTCTCCAAGAGAACACATTTAATCCTCAATGATTTTAACATTAGAAACATGGTCACTTTCCACATTGTGGTTCATATTACATTGGATGTAAATCTCCTTCCTAAAGTGTGTAGATGTACATGTTTTGACAATGTTTCTCTTTGGTAGGACAGACTAGAGTTTCACAGGCAAAAAAATTAAGATCATAAAGAAACAGGATGCAGAAAAGCAATAAATGAGTGGTTTGCCAAGAAAATATACATAAAGTTTTAAAGCCTGAACACAGCACATTCTACTTTTTCCCTCCCTGAGACCCTTGTGAATGATCCTATGCATCTGTGCCATCATCACCAAGAATAACCAAGATGTTTGGCTATTTTTAATTAAATACATGTGACAGGTAATGAAGCACAGGATAATTGGGATGCTGTTTGTCAGACAGAATTGGGTAAATCTGGCAACACCCAACTAAGCTTTGTATGGGAGTCCTGTTATCTGCATGGATGGTGCTGTGATTTGTGGAAAGAGGAACCCTGGTACAGAAGGAACATCTGGGTGGTGCCTTTATCATAAGCTCAGGAGGGGTTGGTTTTTCCAGCCTCTTGCAAAGGTCCTGTCTCTGTCTTGAGTCCTGGCACCAAATTCAACTACTAGATCTTCATTCAAAAGTATTAGTGGAACAAATAATAGCTAAGTTCCCCTCTTGAAGTCAGATCTGAGATGCTAAATATGTCAGTCAGAACTTTCCTGGAAGAATGGAAATTTACAGTAAATGCAGCACTGAAAGCAGAAGTATTATTCTCTATTACAGTTCTGCACAGCTCAGCAGATAAAGCAGATACTTTGTGCAAGCCTGGCAGCAGAGATAGACTGTCTCAGAGGCATTTTATTAATTTTTCAAGAGTATAAATCAAGACAATTTCATGTTGAATAAAGAATTAAATACTTTTTGCTCTCATATCCGGACTCTCAGTAATCATTAAGAAGACAGTAAAAGGACTGCAAGGGAATTAGCTTTTTGACCCAGTATTCACCAACAGTAGATTCTCCTAACAGTGGGAATAGTCTTAATGAGCAGTTTGCAAGTGAAAGATTTATATACTTTCATTATAGGCAGATTTTGTGAGATTTTTAACTTTGTGGCCTAATGGAAGCTTCAAGGCAATTACTAAGAAAATAGGGACGGTAGTGTGTGAGGAGATATCCTGCCTTGGGAAAAAGGAGTTGTGATGAACTTCCAGGTCCTGGAGCTGAGATTCTGCTGAATGGCACATCATCTTGCATTTCCATGCACTTCACAGGATCCCTTCTCCTCCTGTGAGGTCAGTGGAGAGGAGATGAGCAGCAGCCTTTCAGAGCTGAGCCAGGAGGCAGATGGAAATATAGGTTATCATATATATTCAACACATTCTAACTCCTCTTCTTAGTTGCTCAGTTCCAGATTACTGAATCTTCAGAGCACACATTTGCTGTGCAATACTTGGATTTTTTACTTTGCTGTGGGTGCCAGCAGGAAATAATCTGTTTAGCTTGATCCCTTATCTGTCTTTGTGTGGGAAAAGTAGGAAAGGGAAGGTAAAAAGGGGATAATCTGCTGCTGTTCTGCAGTGTGCCTCTGGCAGGGGCCTAATCCCAAGGGTCAAAAACTGAGAACATCAAGCAACTTTAAACTATCAAAAGAAATGCTTGGCAGTCCTCCTCCATCAGGAGCCAGATGCCTCAAGATTTAACACATGGATGTGCCTCCTCTGCATTGTCTTGTCCTGTGGCCCATCCAGCACAAAAATGTCCCATTCTGGAAAAATTTCTCTGTTCTGCTTCAGCAAAGGCTTCTCCTTGTCCTGGCTAGAGAGAGGAATATCAGGGTTTATTTGTTTATTTGCTTGGTTATTCCAGGTGCCCATGGAGCCACCCCATGCCCCATATGCTCAGTGTTACCTCAATGTTGATCATGTTTCCTATGGGACTATTCCTGTGAGAATTATGGTAAGGCCAGACATGTGCCACTTAAAAATGAATAAATTGATCTTCAATAAGGGATTTTTTTTTTCTTAATCTACTACAATAATACTGGTCTGCAAAGGTAAAATGTATTCTGTTGAAGAATCTTCAGTCCACTTGACTGAAATTCCAGGCTGTGTCCATTTAGCAAGACCTGCCTTCTGCCAGTGCTTTCTTTATCAGAGTGCTCTGTTAACATTGACAACATGGGCTCAATAAGGTAATAGGAAATTAATTTCATTCAAATAAGAAAAGCTATGAAATCTAAAGGTAAGCTTTTTAAAGGCCATATTGCCACTGAGTCCTGGGAAGATGGCTGCATCTGCTTGACCTGATGGGAAATTGGAAATTCAGGACTTTCTCCTGAGACTTAGCACAGTGCATTGGGCTTCCTGAATTTGAAGGATACTGCAAGAGAAAATGCAGGAAATGAGAGGAACTGAATCAATGACTTGTCTAAATCACTCCAACCAACATTCCTCTTTTATGTTAGAGCAAAACAATGTTGCAGCCTGACTTAAAATAAATTGCAGCTTAATAAGGCCAGAAGTAAGTCATCTCTTTTCAGCTAATTCCTGTTCAGCTTCCCCAGCTATACCCTTATTAAAGAAGCTTTAGCAGCTGTACTGTTCTCTGAGGCATGAAAAATCTTGATTAGGGCCACTATACTGGAGTCAATGAAGCTTAAACCTTGATATACTGGGACACAGGGAGGGCCCAAGCCAGTTTTATGCTCCCCAGTGTCCTGACAGAGGACTGCTTTTTTTGAGTCTGGAAAGCAGCTTGCCAGACCTCCTGCTTGTCAGATAAGCATTGTGTTATCTGTGCCTATCTGCAAGGTTAAGAGCAGCAAGCAGAAAGTCTGGTCACCTAAGAAAAGATATTTAAGGAACTTGGAGGCTGAGCTTCTGACACTCCTGCTTTTGACAAAGAGAAGTGTTTGGGGGGGAAGATCATGGCTTTTACACTTCAGGTGTTGGGTTTGAGGAGCACGATTGAGCTGGCAGTGCAGTTCTCTTAACAGCTCTAAGGAAGGCTGTGCCTCACAGTGTTATCTAAATCACGCCGCTGTAACTTCATTAACAGCATTAATGCACTGTGATTAGTGATTGATACAAGTCAATTATGTTGATAAGTCAAGTTTTGCTCTGAATAATATCATGGGATTGGAAGGAATGAAACCTAGCACAGAATTGGAATGCTGGCTACAGATACAACAGTACTGCAGTCACTGCAGGATTAACACTGAATGAATGAGTTTTGATTCCTGCATTTTTAATATTAATATTTTTTTCTATTTATTCTGGGTATGATGTAAATGGCTTTGAATTAGCTCTGAAAAGCAGGGAAACAGCTTTATACAGAATTTGATTTTTGGTTTTGTTCAGTTTTGTTTGTCATTCATTGCAACAAATGAAATATATTTAATTAGTTTTACATTTGTTTTCATTTTTAATTTGTCCCAGAGAGTATTATAAAATATATTCCCACAGGTAATGGACTGCTGAAATATTCTGATGAAAATTATATAAAAGATATTTTGATTTTTTAATTGGTAAATGAAAAATTTTCTTGGAAAGAAACATCAAGATTATACTGCAAGAGATTTCATCTGTAAACTATGCCTGGAACCTCCAACTCATCAGTTACTATTGCAAAATATCTTAGCAAGAAAAGAAGGGATAGTAGCTGCACCAAGGCCACCTGAGCAAAACACTGATTGGGAGATTGCAGTTATAGAATCAAGAATATGTAAAAACATTTTTTATGATTAATGAAGATTGGTTAACGAGTAACTGGCAAAGAACAGATCACACCTCTCTATGTGGTTATTTAGGTGTCATTGCCTTTAGTGATATCACAGAGCTATTGTGTTTTATTTGGATAACCTTGTCTGATACACTAAAAATCCCTGTTTTTACAAGTTCATTTCTTTTTTAGTTATAGCAGAAAGGCTGAGTCATTGCTCTTCCCCCACCTGTAGCAGGCAGCCTCTGAATGCCAGCATCCATGTTTGGGGAGAGGTTCAGGAAAAGTGAGAATGTGTGGTTCTGTCAGTGCAAATGGCTGAAATTCAGCCCTTTGGTATCATCCTGTGCATAAAAAATAGTTCTGATTTATGTTCTAGTTGCACATTGAGAGATGTTTCAAATTTTTTTCTGGGGGTTAATGGTATAGAAGATTCAAGGCACTACTGCTTTTAAATGTCACTCAGAAGTTGGGTGTTACTGCTGAGGCAACATCAAACTTGTTTGATATTACTGAAGTAATGACTGAGGATAAATTCTATTGGCTAGAATGGATTTATTTGTTCCCTGTGTGTAAAATGTATCTTCTGTGCTCACAGGCTCACAAATGTGTCATGGTAAGTCATTAAATACATCACAGATCATCTTATTTTCCTTTTTCCATTCCATCTTCTTTCTTTGTAGTCTGCTGTTTCTTCTCTGCAACAGTTTGTTGATTTAGATGAGAAAAGCAGGTTATTGCTTAAAAAAATGTTTTTTAATCCTTTTCCACTGGTATAGTTGAGCTTTTTAGCTAACAATTTAGGCAAATAGTAACAGATTTTTTTTGGTGATCTGATTTGAAGGAATTTCTTTAGTACAGTAAACTGGGAACAGCTTGGTTTCTGTGGGAAATGAGGCAAAATTAGTTCAAAAATTGTTAAGGAATCTAACTATTTTCTTGTGCTAAAGACCACAGGAACTAAAAAGAAAGAGAATCAGTATTCTGTTAGTATTCATCTGGGATATTTTCTTTGCAGTCACACAAATCATAAAACATTCATGTCAAAAGGAGAAATAAAATGAAATAATTCTAATTCTAAGGGCTTCAACTATCACTATCTTTCATATTATAAATACAGTTCACAATAAACTTACACTGTTAGGGTGAACCTGCAGGACAGAGGAAAACTAAAAACAACTAGAAGAAAAATGAACTTGCAGATTGCACACAAATTCAGGGAAACACCAAGCTGGATTAGTCCAGTTCTTATTAGGAAACACCAGTTTCAGGCTGAAAAATGCAGTGTCTGCTGGAGAGATATAGACCAACCACATCATTAACAACCACTGAATTTTCCATCTGTCAGGAACTCTATTGCCAAGGTGTCTAAACTGGGGAGCTGAAATTTGTGCCTACTGCAGGTGCTGTAGGAACTGCAATGTTCCTGCTGGCACTGCTCTGTCCAGTGCTGTTCTGGGACAGCCCACTGCCCTTTTGTCACCCCAGGATAATCTCTGCTACTGTACTTGAGTGAGCAAAGATCAAATTGTGAGTAAATGTGAATAAAACTGCCCCCAAGTAGGCCAGAGTAAAACTAATTTGCCTGTTATAATTTGCACTTATTTCATTCCAGACACTAATGAAGATGGGCAATGAAATTATTTCTCCAAGGACTGATTTAAGGAAGCAATTTGAAAGTGAGGCTTAGAAGGGCAAAAAATAAAAGAAGTTAAACCTAATTCAAGACACTAAAATATTCTGTATTATTGATATTTTGGTGGGACTTTATTGTTTATAGTCTAGTATATGCAAACCCCCTACCAAGGACTTTAGTTATGCTCAAGTGTTCACAGTAATTTTCCATAATTTTGCAGCACAATTGATTTGGTCACCAAGCAGGTATATCCTTCTGTGCAGCTGGAGTGTAAATAATAGAAATAAAAGGATGATTACAGTCATCATTGATGCCTCCACTGCATTTAATCGACCTCAGGGATTTTTTCCATCACAGGAGATAAAGCAACTATATGTGAATAGTGGGTTATTTTATCAGTGAAATATTTTTTTAATAGCCTGCACTTGATTACTCCCTCAGCCGTGGATTGGTGCCTCCACAGGTGCATGAACTGCATTTCTCTGATTTACTCTTCATGTTTGTAAACCTGGTCAAAGCCTTGAACGTGGGGATATGGCAATACAAATGTTGTGATTATCATCTGCAATAATGCAGCTTTGCTGTAGAGGATAGATGATTTATTACTACTGGATTAATAGCCAGTAAACAGTCCCATCCTTCCTTCTGGAGAAGTCCCCATAAGTAGAGTGACATGTGCTGCATGGCACAGATTAGTAGTGCAATGGAACTAAATTTTTGGAGCTTTCTGGTCCAGTATTGAGCTGTAAGCAGCTTTTCTCAGGGCAGTGTGTGCAGGGTAGCTTGTTCTCAAGGGACAAAGCTGCCTCAAGAGAACCATTAGTAACAAAACCCATAAACTAGGGATGAGGAGAAGAAAAAGCCTGTTTGAGGGCTAATTCTGTCTCTGGTAGTCTCTGCTCTTAGACCCTCCCCATGTCACCCTACAACAAGTTGAAAAGTGGCTGTGCTAGAGCCTATGAAGGGCATTTGTGGCATAAGGTATTCCCTGATGCCTTACAGGCACTCAGCACACACAGTGAGAGCTGGAGGGTAGCTGTGAATGACAGAAACCTGTTGGGTTAAGCTGAAGTTGCTCTTACTCAGTTCTGGGAAAATGAGCAGCTGCACCAGCATTGTATTCTTTTTTCTCAAAATAATCCAAGCACCGGTCATGCAGTGTTTGTGCTTCTTGCCACAAGTGGAATTCTGAATCAGGAGCACATGGATGCTTTCAGATCTTAATTGACTCCACAGCAGGCACCCAGGCTTAGAGCAGAACTCCACCACTGCAAAGAAAGCAAATGCTTTAGGGGATCCTACACTGTGTACAGGGTTAACAGGGAAGCAGGAGGCCTTATTTATGTGGAGTACAGGAATTGCCAAAGCTGAAGAAATACTGTTTTCTTTCAATGATTAATATGCTCAGTAGAAGTGTAGCACTTGCTGCCAGCTTTCATTAACAAATCAATGGAAAACAAACCCGCGTGGTGGGGAGTGTGTCTGGGGACAGCTTAAACAGGACTGAGCCGCTTTAGATTTCAGCTGTTTTCTTTAGCACAGCAGTGTGGAGCACTTTCTTGTTTATAGGATAAACACAGGGGATTGAAGTGATCTGTGTAGCACACAGGAGAGGTTGCCAACCCATAACATTCTGCAGAATGCAGAAATTCCATAGCTGCTCCCTTGGGAGTCATAGGCTGCAATCTTCTTGCATGTTGGTTTCAGTGTAAATAACAGTTAAATCATCAGAACAGACAAACTGCCAGGAAAACTTTGAATAAAGTATTGGTTCATTTTCCTTCCCTCATAACACAGATTCAGCAGACTCAGGGCTCAGCCAGCTATTAATTCAGAAGTGGTGTTCCACACCAAATTAATACAAGTAATGCATAAAAGTAAGGCTCTAAATATGTGCTTTTATAGCTCACTCACAACAAAGAAAACTGAAATACAATAGATAAATTTATTTTTAACCTTATTTTCACTTGAGAGTGATCACACAAAGAGAACTCAGACTGGACATGAGTTTGATCTGTGACAAGAACTTCACTGAATCAACCTCAGGATGTGCAGTGATTGGAGTATTACTTTCAGGATTTCCAGGTACTCAAGGCTTTTTTTATTGTTTTTGTAAGAATTAGATTATTTTAAACAAATGAGCAGAGACTATGTGAAGCAATAATGTGGCTGTCCTTCACAAACATTGAAGCCCAGCAATCTTCAGAGCCCTCTGTTTGAATATTTGCAAAATTATTCATTCATGGTGAAAATACCTCATGGAGTGGCAAAAATATTTCAGAAGTAAGAACAACAGATACAAACCCATCAAAACATTCAGGAGTAAAACCAACAGATACAAAACCTGAGGGAGGTAAGGCAGCCATCCCTGCAGGTTACAGATTTAGGACAAGGATGGCTTTGGGATTCTAAAATATTTGTTCTGAAGCCAAGTACTCTAAGCTGAATGACAGTACAGAGAAATAAGCTGTACCTTCAACTGTACCCATGAGCTGTGCTGAAACCAAGGAAACCTTCCCTATAAATGTTAGATAGGAGACCAGTCCATGTGCCCTGCTGTTCCCATAAAATCAGCCTCTCCCAACTGTCTTCTCTGCAAAGTACAAAATGCCTCCAGACAGAAGAGAAAAAGATAGATTGCAACAGCTTAGAACAGTACAAACTTAGATTTCATAAAGGCTAAACTAGCATGCAGCAAAAAAAATGCTTCTATATATCAAACAGATGGAATTAGAGTTACAGTTTTCCTGCACAGGATTTTGATGTTTAATACAGACTTGGGTGCCCATGTAGCTGACATTGTCATGTACTGAAGAGAACTTTATGTTTCTGAGAACAGAACCTGCTCTTCAGTCACAACATACTGTAACTTCACCAAGCAAAATTGGAGTTTTTTTATTCTGGTGGTTATTTGCTAATGAACACACATCCCTCTGTATATAATTGCATCACACTTTTGAGTCTTGTGTTCTCTCTATAGTGATAATGTTCTCTCTGTCTCGTGTGAGTCATCAGACTCTTCAGGTATATCCAGGGTGTGCTGTGCAGATTGATGCACTCAGCAGGTGTGGAAAGGGACAGGGCAGTTCAAGTAAAAGGAAATTGAAATGTATTTTCAAAGAGAATGTACAAATAGCTTAGTGTTTGATTTCCAGGGTGGTGAATAATTGCAGGCTGTGAGATAAGAACATACAGGACAAATAACAGTGATAGCCCTTTGTTGTATCATGAAGTAGATTCACCTCTGGTTTGAGCTGGCTTTTGGTGGTATGAACTAAAAAGTAGGGACTCTGGCAGTGTAAAGATAAGCAAAAGTCGGATTTCCTTCTCTGTGGTGAATTCTGAGGGCTGGAAAGCTGCACTCAGAGGACACTGACCTCATGGGCTGAGATTTTCTGGCACTCTGTGAGGACTCCTATCAGATATGATGGTGAAAATTAAAATATGGCCTGCCCACATGATCACACAGGTCATGTCCATGCTTAAACTGATCCTGCTCATTTATTTTTACTTGTGCTAGAGAGCTCATCTTGGCCTCCACATGCATTCTGAGTTCAGAGAATGTGGAGTGACTGTATGTAAACCCTGAACTCAAATACCAGCAGTGTGACCTGCAGAGTCTGGAGGTGCAGTGTGTCATCAGAATGTGTCCAGCTTATACTTGAGCTAGGTGAAAGAGCCAAGCAAATTTGAAACTTTTACCTCTTTCCCTTGTATTTATAAAATCATTGTATGCTTTGGTACAACTTGCAGTTCCAGGTAAAAGCTGTAAAAGTTGCTGTGTTCCAGGTCATAAATTGGGGTGAGATGGCAGTGCTGTGTGATGAGGCTTGCACAATACCCATGCAGCTTATATCTGACTTAAGGCTTTGCTATTAATTCCTCAGTTTCATGAACACAAATTCAGCTTCCTTTTCTTTTTGCTTCTCTGAAGGACACATCCTGTTGCATGACACAAGCAGGAATCTCTTTCTAGACAGAATAAAATTCCTTGAGGTGCAGTTCAGTGAAACAAGATCATCTCTGACATGGCTGTGCATTCCCCCATTACCCAGTGCCTCACACCACTGGAAAATGAAATGAGTCCTGGCCTGAACGTTTCTGCTGTTATCTAACTCCCACTGTACTTCATGTCAATTATTAACATCAGTGATGATAGAAATCTTAACACATGTTAAGAAACAGGACTCCTACAGAATTTTTGTTAATCTGTATTATTTTACCCTATGATCTTTCTTTCAGAGCTACTTTTCTCCATCTCCTTTTCCAATGTGCTCTCCCAATTGAAGTGTTTTGGGCTGACATGTTCCTTTCAGTATTTGGAGGACAGAGTGCAAAAACCATTTATTATCTCTTTCACACTCCAGCCAGAGATCTTTTTCATCATATAGAAGCCTTCTGTTTGAGTTAATTTTATCCAATAATAACACCAAGAACTCTTTAACAGAAGTCAGTAGGCACCACTAAATTTCTTAGCTGAGCTCTCATATCAGAAGATATTTTATATATATATATATATATATATATAGGTATTTTTTTTAAGAAAGTGATTGTATATCTGCATTAAGTGTGGAAAGCTCCTTTTTTTTGCTGTTGTTGGTAACTTACTTACTTCATGTTTTCCAGTGAAAATCCTTTGATTTTTCTCAAGGTAATTAATAATGCAGTGTAAAACCTGCTAACTGCCAAGAAAGGGAAGAGTCCAGTCACGTAGAACTTGGGGTTGGGAGTAGGAGGGGGCAGGTGGGCATAGAGTCCAAGCACTTGGATTGAAGCATGAAAACAAGGGGCTGCTTTGGAACAGCATACTGAGAAGGAACTTTGTATTCAGCAGCTGGGAAGGCTGAGCATTTCTCCAGTCAGGAAATAGAACCTCAGTACAGCACATGTGTTGGGGATGGAGGGAAACATGACTAGAGTCTGATCTTCCTGCCATTTCTTTCCAGAAGATACAGTTTTAAGCTTTGCCACCTGGCAAGTGGCAAAACAAAAAAGGGTTGCACGATGAATCTGACCCAGGAAGAGTCTGGAGAGTGAGAGAAGTGCCGGTGTACACTTTCTCAAGAGGATAAATGATGGCAGTGCACAGTACTGAGTAATGCCACCCTCATGGTTTTTCACTACAATAACACACCTCCACATATGCAAATGGCACAATTTGTACCTGCTTTGTGTGACTGAATAATGCTGTGTACCTGGGACAATGAAACACAGAGGTCAGCTAGAAAAAAAGAACCTTTTCCAGCTGCAGTTTCCCTACCTGCATGGAGCCATATCAGAAGAACTGTTCTAGTGTTGCAGCTCTGAGTTAGGGATTTATTCTGAAGAGTCACAGTCTGTCACTTTTTCTCTTTTCCTTTCTCAACTAGATAAAAAAGCTGTGAGAACTAATCCATAGATGAGAGTGTGCTCATCCTTCCCTGCAAGGAAACTGATCTCTGAATCAGAATCTGAGAGGAGTCAGCTAAATGTCAGCAAGGCTGTAGGTTGCATCTGCACAGTCCATACATTACAAGAAGCAGGAGCATTAAACAATACCAAAATGAATCAGTGATCCAGGCATGTAGAAAGGCTACCTATAAATTCCTAGAAATTATGTAACTGGAGAGCCCACTTGTATAGGTCAGTCAGGAAAATATTGTTCCTTTTTTAAGTCAGGTGTCTTCTATATTTTTTTCAGCTCTACAGTGATTCATTTTGAAAGCTTTTTAGTGTTTGCTTAACTTCTCATCAAATCACTCATTAAATGAGTAGAAACCTTATAAAATTAAGAGTATCTAATTGGATTAGTGTTTGAAATGTAGAAGTCTTACAACAGCTTCCCCCAAAAAACTTTAGGAGAGGAAGACAAATTCCTACTTAGAGAAGAAGCAATGATACATTCTGAGAGATGAAATGAGCCTGCAAACAGTCTGGTGAACAAGGAATAGGAGAAAGGAACTTGTTACTGTATCTTCCTTTGTATTAACTGTGTTAGCTGCTGAACTGCACCACATGCATGAGATAGAATGTCTTTCACCTTGGGTCCTTTCTCAAATTCTGTATTTTCTGAAGCTCTCTGTGCCATGTAACTGGAATTGGTATCCAGCCTCACCAAGCTCCTTGGCCAAGCACTGGATGAAATGTTCCCTGTTCAGGATGCTGTGCAATGCCAGATGCTGTGGATGTTGTGTTGTTTCACAGGGTGTTAACTCCTGTTCTCGGGGGGAGGGAAGATTTATTTCTAGATGTGAGCACCAGGCAAATGAGTGTGGTGTCAGCTCCTCTTCCCCTGCAGCACTGCCTATCTCCCCCAAATCACACACACATTGTCTGTAGCAGGATTCAGGCTGGCAGGGCACCAAACCCAGCTCACCCAGGATGCACACAGGAGCAGGGAGCTGCTCCCTGGGAGGAGTTCAGCACTGGCACAGCTCCTACTGAGCCAGCAATGCAGGGGTTTGATGCCATCTCAGTGTCCCCCATGAGGGTTGGCTTGGTCCAATCATAGATAATTCCCTGTAGGGTCAAAACACACCGTGCTGAGCACAAATAACCTGGGAAGATTTGATACATTTGGGATGGATATCGTGTAATATCCTGACCATAAGTGAAATGTTGCAGATGTTGTGCAATCACTGCGCTCTTGACTGATGTCAGGAGTAATCCTTTGTGTTTCAGGTCAAATGCTTTCTCAGAAACAAACCCAAAACTAACAACAAAAACAACCCTGCAGAAAATCAGGAAGAAATTAATTTTTATTTTGCAATGTACTACATTTGGATAGTAGAAGGGTGTTAAGTAGCAGTAGTTGTAAAAGTGCTGTTAGAAATTTTCTTCTTAGCACACAGGATTTATGATTAAATTAATCACACCAATTTAAGGAATAATTCAAGTAAGCATTCTTCTGGAATGAGAGAAGTTTTGTTTTGGAAAATTCAACTGAGTAAAGAAATTCTCCTAATACATGACGTGCTATGGGTTATGCAGTGGTATACCAGTATCAGAGCACTTAGCTGACCTTGGACATTAGAGAGGGAATTACAGCAGAGGCACTACTTCAGTGAGCTGAAAAGTATCCTATTAAGATGTATGGTATTATATTTCTATATAGTTTTATAGCTGTGGTTCCAGTTAGATAGTAGCATGGTAGATATTATCACCACTCTAAAATGAGCTATGGGAGATACAATCTTGTTTGTCTTGGCCTGCTGCACAGTGATGGCAGAATCTGAGCCTGTACCTGCAGCTAACCCCCAAGTTTGTTCCTTCTTCAAGTCTTCCAAATACATGCTACCATTGCCATCCCTAAGTCATCAGTGCTTGAAAAAGCACATGTGGTGACATGATGTATTTCCAATAGAAATACTTGAAGAATACTTGAAGAAGTATTAAGGACAGTGACAGGGATTGTTCATCTGGAATGAAGTTATTATCTTGCTCAGGAAAGATTTACATGGGAACAGGCAGAGAGAATTTTTACTAAAACAATCAAGAAACTGGAAGATTTTTTTCATAGCATGAAAGATGGAAACATATTTAATTAAACAAAACAGAAGCAGTGTAAGGGCTAACTGATAATATTGACATAAGAATCAGAAGATATAAATTGGTGAAGAATAGATCCTCATGGGAATTTTTATACAAGGAGAGAGGGAAAAAAAGTCTTCTGTGATGAAACAATACTTTTATGGAAGGACAAAATGATTCAGGGCCATGAAAGTCAACCATACTCAGTTACTCATGGCATCACCTTGTAGTCAGTGTTCCTTTAATCCTTAATTTCTCTGTACCATTGGAAAACATGAATAGTGTTATTAGTGTAATATTAGTACTAATATACTATTAGTGTAATAACACTATCACTACTTGCGGGCACAAATTTCATTATCACAGAGCTTGGCTCTTCCTTGCCCTATACACAATGCCACCACAATTTTGAATAGATTGCTCACAGTTGGTATTGCTTAAGCAAGAACTGGCATGGAAACTGCAGTCCTGCATCAGCTGCTTCTGTAATCCCTGTGGTGCTGCATGAACAGCAGCCATGGACAGGTGAGCACATGGCCCTGCCATAGACTTACCTTCTTTTTTGCCTAATTTTTTTATAATTAATATTTACAGCAACATTAATTCCATGCTCTCATTAAAATCTACTCTTATGCTAAGACATTATTCCCTTTGTAAGGTGAATTTTTGAAATACCATGCTGCCCTCTTGAGGGTACATAACACATTTGGGGAGTTTTATGTGGTTACTGGAAGAAAAATGACATTTTAATGAAAATTTGTTTCTTATGGAAATAAATAGTTTAGACATGAGAATTTCAAAACCATCTTCATGTTTTGGATGTTCCAAAAGGAACTGGCCACACAAGTCCATGCAAATGACCTAATTTCTCAACCCTAATTCCACAGATTTAGAAGAGCCAATGGTTGGGAGTAGAAATAGGGTTGCTTTCTTACAAACATTGTTCCATTTAGATTTGAACAGAGATTTAATTTGCAGAATGGTAAGAATCCTGTTTCCAGTGCTCTGGTATTGACCAGCTGTCTTGCATGACACAGTCATGGTCCTGCTGCTCCAGAGTGGTGAGTACACAGTGACTGATCCAACCTGTACTGCAGAGCTCTGGCTACCTCGTGATTTCTTCCATCTGCAGAGTCTCATTTGAAATGTTTGCTTTAAGAGAACTAAATGTGTCTATGTTGGCAAGACAGGAATGCAGGTGGTTAGAACAAGTGCTGTGAAGGACATGCAAAGTATAAGCACAGAGGAGGGAGACTGACAGAAACTGATGGCTGGGCAGGGAGGTAGCACCAAAAAGGAAAGTTACTGGAGTGGCTGTGTGCAAGAGTCCCTCTTCAGTGAATTGTTTAGCATGAGACCAGATGGACAATGGTGGGAATAAGGTTTGGTGAAGTAGGTTGCCTAATTGCTCATTTTTTATTCATTGTTCTGGGAATCAATTTAAAGTAGTGTGTTCATCAGAGACAAACAGACTGGAACAAAAGAAGAAGGAGCTGGTTAGGCCCCATGTGGTGTTGTGCTACTGTAAGGCTTGGATTGACAGGACACAAGAAAACATTTTAGCCATCTGTCCTCTCTCCTCCTGCTCCCCCATGCCTGTGCTATTCCAAGGGGATGCTAGAGAGGCAGAGGTGTGCTGGGAGTGATTCTGATGCTAGAAAGTTTAACAGAACTTCTACTGCCTGGGTCAGAGGCAAAGGTTTCCATTTTTTTATGTTGTTTTAGAATATTTGATGGCTGTGCTCAGAGGTCCCTTTCAAGCCCCAGCTGTGCTGTCAGGAGTGGCTCCAGAGCCAGTGGCTGGTGAAGCTTCTGTGCCACTGGTGCCAGGGCTGGCAGAGGGCTCCTGGCTGGCAGCAAGGTGGGAATGACTGGCACCTGGCATAGCAGTGCCGCAGTCAGTGCCCCCTTTGCATGAGAACTTTCCATTGCAGCTGCTCAAACAGGAACCGTGGGCTCCTGAAGTGATCTCCAGTCTGCCTGCCTTGACTAGAAACTGGGAACTGTGTTCCACTGAGCAAATACCCACAGACTGACTAATGCCAATGAATCTCAAAACCATCCCCATTGCAGGGAGTAGTGTTACTAAATATAGAAGAAATATGTATTCTTAATATCATATAAAAAGGAAACCAATGTCATTTTCTGGGACCTTCTAAAATTCCTGAAAAATAGGCAATGGCCCATGTATTCATTTTTTTCAAGAGTAGATATAAATACTCCTTGGCCTGTCTTTTTGTATGCAAAATTTGCAGGCCCCCTATATTGCACTTCCTTAAACAGATTTTCAAGTATTCTTGTGTTCCTTCTATAAAAATAGGCACATGGAATGAGTAAGCATCACTAAATATAAGAAAAAATCCAAGTAAAAAATGAACCAGAAGTGTTTATAACTGACTGTCATAAAGAACTCCCTTTTTCACTGATTGTCTGATGGAAAGCTGAACATTTATTTTTAAATGATCAAACACTTCTTTCATATAGATCAGCCTTGATAAGGCTTTCAGCAAGGGAAAAGCACCACGAAAAAACAAACCCAAAGAGCTTGATTGAGTTTGATTTCAAGTATGGAATAATGTATATTAAAACAGTTTTAAGAGCAGGTCTGCTGGAACAATAAGCATAAGCTTCTTTCTGAAAATTAATCCTGTTTACGGACACTGTTGTTTTTCACTTTTTTTTTTTTGTTGGCAAGAACTTAACTGAGTTCAACCTCTTTCCTTTTCCTAATGCAGAATAGCTTTGCTCCTCAAGGCCTTGTGACTCTTCAGCAGGTTTCCTGCCTTTCAACTTTTGCTCACTAGGTTGGAAGGATCTTTTCACTTGTGTTGTTCCAAACTTCTTAGAGAGACCTGCAAATTGAAAATATTAACATATGTCCTTGTGCCTTAGGATATTGGTGCATAATTATAGTAAAATAAATACTGAATAGAGAATTGTGTTCAGCTGGTGCCCATCTCTCCTGTGATGTTGCTTTTGTATATTCCCTTTTGAAAGGTCTGTTTACCAGAGAGGAGAGTAATAGATAAAAAGAATCATAGAATACTTTGTGTTGGAAAAGACCTCCAAGATCACTAGTCCAGCCATTAACCCAGCACTGCCAAGGACACCACTAAATCATGTTCCCAAGTGCCACATCCCATGTCTGGCACATCCCTCCATTAAAGGGGGCTCCACCACTGCCCTGGGCAGCCTGTGCCAGGGCTCAACAGCCCTTTCCACAAAGAAATAAGCAAAATATCTGTGGGGACTCTCAGAACTAGGGACATGACAGCAACAGGTAACAAGCAGGAAATTTTAAAAATATCTGTTCTATATTTTATATCTCAGTGGCAGCTCAGTTCTCCAGAGATTTCTTTGAGGCAATGTATACTCAGACATGTTGATGTGTGACTTTGTAAGCCAAGTGTACTCTTGCTGGCATTTTTCCTGTAACCTCTGCAGCAGTGTGGAGCAACACTTTGCAGATTTTCTGTGGCCACCAAGGGAAAACTTGCTGAGACACCCCACATGCAAAAGCTGTTGTAGAGGTGCAGCTGAGACTTTTCATAGGAGCTTTATCGGTTTTCAGAAGTTCATAGGAAGTTCATGGTTTTCCTTTATTGACAACTTAACATTCAATGGGAACATTGCTCAAGCACACTGAATTTCAGTATCTGCTGATATCCTGGTGAAACATGTCTGGCATGAGCCTAAGCAGATTTAGGAGGAGCTGTACAGTGTCTGTTTATTTGTGTGCAACATTTCAGCTCTTCTATTCTAACCTCACCTGTATCTTATTTCCCTGGACCAGTACATTGCAGTCTTAAGACAGGAAAGCTCAAATTTTTGTGTGCAGTAGGACTATGCATCAATAAACAAAAGCAGCAGCTGTGAACTCAGCATCTGCAAACTGGGATGTTTTACTCATTACACTTCTTTTTAAACTGAAATTACACAAAACATTCAGTTTAATGACTCGGTCCATTCAACTAGGTTGCTCTGGGTTGGCACCAAACTGTGAAGAAGCAGGAAATTACCTTCAGTAACACTTACTGCTGGTTCAGAGCTGAGACTGAACAAGATGAAAGGCAAAATGTCATTATTAAAAAATTCTCAGTAAAGTACAATTTAATCAAAAACTTGTATATTCACCCTTGTACTGTAGAGTGTGGATCTAAAATCTCTTTCTATGCTTGCATTTTTATGTCCAAACTAGAGAAACCTCTCAGAATAGGAAACAAATAATGTGCAGTATTAGCATTATTCTATTATTAACTAGTAACCAGTTGTTTCTGTCACAGAATTTGATAAGAGTAAACAGAAAGGCATTTGATTTCAACAGAGCCAAATATGTTTCTTTCAGAAATGTTATACATTGATTCTGTGAAAGCAAAATTCTATTTTCAGTGCTAGTTCTGCAAAGATATATGCAACTGAAAAGAAAATGTAATGTGACTTTAGCAGATTATCTGGGCTTGTCTCATAATTGGGTGATCTAATTGGTAGAAATGTCTGCAGATATGGTAGGCTTGAAAGCAGCCAGTATTTCATTACTGAAATTTCTTATGCAACTGTTTTTATGGCTTTGTTTAAGATAAGATATTTTATGCTGGTACAGTAATACTTAGATAAGTATAATTAATAATAATAAGTTATGCAATTTGTCATCTCCATTTCTTGACAATGGAGCATTTTGTTTACTTGGTTTCATTCTCTTACTGCATATTCAGTGCTTCTGAAGTGGCACTTTCAGTGACCCTTTCAGATATCAGACAAACAGCTGAGTTCTGTTGGTTTAGACATAGACCTGGAACCCCAACTTTTGAAGCAGCTGAGGCAAAAATGATAAAAGATGGTGTACATAGCAAATAAAAGGTGTTGGATGCTCTCCCTGAAATTCTCATGGGCACCTTCCTAGTGAAGTACTGAAGGAAGTTCCTGAGGGCCTTTATCACAGGCAAAAGGTAGGAAAAACAAAGACATTTGCACAATCCAATAAAGTCTGTCTTGGAAAGAAATTTCTGTCTATGGAGGTAATTAAAGAAGTTGCTGAGATCTTGAAAACAGAACTTGCCCTATGACTTCTTACTCATCCCTGCTGCACTGAGGCATGAGAGCAGTAGTGAGTTTCCATATCATAAATATTTTATACATGTATAATGCTGAGAAATTTGGAAGTGTTGGTTTATTCTGAAAATTACTAAAAGTTGTACTCCCCTATCCATCAGATCTTCCTGATGTGTGCATTCAGTTATAACTTCTTACTTGAGGTGAAGAGGGATTACAGAAACACTGCTACAAGTGATACCCCTGACACAGCTCAGCTAAAGGTTGAGGAACTGGGTTCATTTTCCACTACAGCATTTCTAGTGAGGTCCCAGATGGTGACACAAGAGCAGAGATCCCACTGTCAGCACAGAGGTGATGGAATCACTGCAGCCTGGAGTGTCAGGATTACACTGAGTTCATTTACACTGACAGGCTATAAGCCTAGAAATTAAAGGGAGAAAAGTGTGTGTGACACGATCATAGTCACACTTTAATCACTCTTAAGACAGTTTGAATTGGAAAATGTGTTGAGTGTAAAAAGAGTATTAACAAACCTGATGCCTTTTCAGAAACTTAACAAAACAGGTTATCCAGGCTGCAGCTTTTCTCTTTCCTTCTAATTTATACATAAAGATTTTCCTCTGTGATTATGTCAGCCTTAGCTCATGTGTCCCAAAGGACATGTATTGATCCTTATGTTAACAAATGTAGATACTCGTCTAACCATAATGTTAAGTAAATATTTGCAGCCATATAGATAATCCACCACGACTTGACTTATTCATTATTTAGACAAAATGGATTTTACTTACATACAGATCAGATGATGAGTTAAAAGCTTTCTGCAGTGTCAAATTTTTCAAGCTTTATTATAAATAAGAATTAAAGTTTTCAATTCAGGGAAGTGTTTCGACATCATGGGGGATTTCTCTTTAAAAATGTGTTTCAAATATGAAATCATTATGAAACATCATCTGTATGTGACCTTCAGAAGGTTATGATGAAGAAAAGACTTTTAGGCTGTTTTGGTAACAAGAGTATCACCAACAATTGGAAAACAGGACAGACTGAACTTATAAACATTACATCAGCCCTGTGCTAGTGATAACATGTTTACTAAACTTCTCAAAATGAGCTGAGACCACGAGTCATCTCATTGTGATCAGCACTAGGACTATTTCCTGCTAAGACTGGCTAGCAGACTGGTATATTACTGCTTGCCCAAAATATTGAAATTACAAAGTGAAGCTGTCTTTATTTTGTGTAAATAAGTACAAGTGTTCTCTCCTGGAAGGACAAAAAGGTTGCCAGCAAATACAAACACTGGAAAATACCAGCATGCTAATGATAAGGACATTTGAAGTTCATCTGGTTTTAAGGAAATCTTATTATCACATTGATAAATGAAAAAAATTATACCTTTTAGTCTTTCCAAACAACTATTTTTGTGTTTTTAATTCAGCAAAACTGGTCTTGGGTATTTAAATATATTTTCCCGTGCCACAGGATGTTTAACTTTAGGAAGTTCAAAAGGCACTCTACTCTAGTACTCTTTGAAATGGGATAGAAATGTGCTCAGGTTTTGCTGTGCTCTTCATTGTCTTCCCAAAGATCAAGTCATGTTTTAGCATTTTCCAAGTCCACTGAACTGGGAGGGCTGGGGTAAAAAAATAGTGGAGAAATAAATGCATAAAACTAGGTCAGAGCGCTTGCCTGCATTTCCAGAAGGAAAAAACTTGAATTGCTTGATGGTATTTTCTGAAAAATTTCTAAGTATTAAAATGTTCCATACATATTTAGGCTCATTTTCAGAGGACACCTCTGTGGTAATACAAGTGACATTTTTGAATGAGCCTTTCCCTTGCTAAGCCTTCTTAGCAAAACCAAATGTCATTTGTTGTCTCAAAAGCTAAAGACATATTTCACATGTCAGATGTACAAAGAGACATTTAAATTCTGCTGCTGCTGGAATTTCTGTCATTTCTCTTTCTGATGCAGTGCACAGCAGCTCTCTGTGGTGACAGCAGAACTGGTTCCATTATGCTGCAAAGTAAATTAATACTTTGTGTGAAAGCCCTGGTCAAAATAAAAATAGTTGATTTCTTGTTGTATACAGAAGTGACACTGTAATGTGATTAGGAAATACTGCAGCATGTAAATGGAAACCTGGGCACATGTATTTCCAGATTTCAATTGTGTCATTTTTGAAACTATTTCTTTTTAGGATCAGCATTATTAATATTTCTTGTGCTACAAGAGAATCCCAAAGATCAGATGACCTTTTCTAGTGGTGTATGCTCAATATGTTAAATATTATAATTAATTTCAAATAAAGAAATGGGTCATGTTATTTATCTGCAACATTAAAATTTCAATGTCCTTCAAAGAAAATCATGCCTAGTTTTGCATTACCTAATCCTTGACAGTTATCAGTATTTTGTCTATCTTAGGGGCTACAAATTTACCCAAAGTCTCAGATAAATATCTTTGAAAGACAGATGAGCTAAAAACAAGATAGTTACTTTTATATCCAACAGCAGTACTCTTCAGCACTTTTGGAAATGTCACTGATATTTAGGAAATTTTCAAATTAATTTTAAAATGTTCTAAGCAGAATCTTGCCTTCCCTAGGACCCCATGAGTCAGTTTTTATTTCAGTATCTATTTCTATTTGAGAAGAATCACTAAAGAAAATACATTTGCCACAATTACTTAGAAGAAAGACAAGTTAAATTCAAAGGTTTGAATTTGCACTTAAATCCAAGTATGTGGCTCTCCTTGAATTAAATTAGAGGAGAGCAGTATTTAGTCATGACCTGTTGTTATAGATTCTGAAAATGTTGAGCAATTATATTTTTGTCTCCAATTCTCATATGGCAAACGGAGTCAGGTGCTGTTTGTGTGCTGCCACAGCACTCCAATCTGCCTGCACTCACTTCCCTTCATCAGCCATGAAATAAAGGGATTCATACAGAAGAAACATTTCCCTCCTGTTCCCTTACTTCCTATTTGCAACAAATATTTCACTTAAGAAAAGTAAATAGCTGGAATTGTGTAGCCTTATGAAATGCCTTTTAAAGCTTTCTATTGCCAACATTTTGTTCAGCAAATATTGTCAAGTTGTCAAGAAAGTTGTTTGGTGTAATGAAAATGAGACACTTGTTTCCACAGGGGCACATTTTCTGTGTCTATGGGATTTATCTACTTGCAATAGAAAGAAATCACAATGGTTTTCCATATTTCTAAGTATCAATTAATTATTTGAATTCCCTTGTGTATGTACAAAGTAGTATTTCTCACAAAAAGCGAACAAAACAAAATAAAACAACAAAACAAAAGCCCTTACCCCATTAAAAGAATAGGAAAATAGCAACTTCTTTTTTTTTTTTTCCTGCAACTAAGAATCATTGCTGAACAGAAATGTAGGAATATTGTTCTGGGTCTGTAGCCCAACTCCTTTGTGTGTTACTCTGATCCACATGTTAGCACAGAAGACTATACAGCCATAAAGCTTTAAAATTGTTCCATATCGATATTGCAATTAAGATTGTACTTATCTGGCTGCTGATATGATTTGAAATCTGTTCTTCTTGTGTTTTGAAGTTCAAAGGAATAATGCAATTGTCCTGCAATAAATCTGCTCAGGAGAAAGTCTTCACAATGTTAAATACTTGTGGTATCAAAACCAGCATTGCTGATCCTGAAAAAAGGACATCTGATTTCTAGAGGGTGACCATTCATCCAAAATTGAGCAAAAATATATATTATATGTTGTTTCCAAAGGAACCAGCATGTGATCTCCACACTGTTCTCACAGTGCAAACATTTAATTAGTCACAGCTACAATGCTAGCTTGAATGGCAGTCCTTACAATATTCTTTTATTTAATTAAATTTTAATGCAGTATCTTTATATTGCAAATCCTGTCATACCACTAAATCCATTTTTCTGCTGCTAGATGTGCATTTAACTCAGGATTTGAATCATGCTCAGCCTTATTGTTCCAAGTAACAGAATTTGATAGAATGGATCCACACAATACTGCACATAATAAAAATGGCAGAATCAGAAAGCTGAATTGCAAAGCCAAAAATGGAGGAAAATAAGCTGGCACTTTTGGATGACTCTGTTTTGGAAGGCCAATGTGTTTCCAAGGCCATCTTTTCAAAAATTGCCACTGACCTTTCCCACAGTGCTGAGCAGATCTGTTGCAATTTCTTATTAATCAGTATAAGTCAAAAAAACACGCTCTGTAAATTTACAGAGCTGGTATCCAACTCCTTCAGTAATTGAAAAGAAAATTAAAATCTTCCGTTCTCATAACTGTTTTGGCTTTCTTTTTGTATTTCCTACACTAAGGCGAGGCAAACTGTCCTAGAATTTACATTTACACTCAGTGCTTTCAAAAACCCCTCTCACATAATTACAACTCTAATAATCCTTCACCTGCCACCTCAGTTTCTCCATGTGAGAGATTTTTGCCATTTGATGTTACAAATTACTTCATAATGTAGGAAGAGGAAGAAAAAAAATCTTTAAAAATCATCTAGAAATCAATTCTTTCACTTAGTGAAAAAAGAGACTAAAAAATGAATTGGACAATCTTTTAAGGTGTTCTTAAACCAAGAGGATGTAATTTAAGAACAAATTAAATAGCCAGCAGATATTTTCCTGTATTTAAAAATTAGCTTCTTATTTCCATAATTTAAGGTTGAAGAGCATTTTCCAGCTACATGTCTTGTGCATTACTGAAAAATAAAAGTAAGGAAAAAACAACTTAATTATATGTATTTTTTCATATATTAGAAAATACTTATTCGATAAAACACAACATGTGCATAACGTAAAAAATAATGTTTGCTAGTAATTTATTATTCTACCCCCAAATGCCATAATGGCTTTGTTATATCCCAGAATTACAAGTACTGATAAAATTATCTTATTGCTCCCCTTTCCCATATTTCCCACAATTATCTAGTAGTTTAATGCACTAGTTGGACTAAAATACATTAAGATTACTTTGTGTTATGAATATTCACTCTTGAAAATCATTCATATGAAATCATTCCATTTTAAAAGCCACTTAAAATTAACCTTCCTGACTTGTACTCCCAACTCCTACCCTCGATTCTGGTTGGAATATGGTCCCCAGAGATCCAGCCAGTGACCCCCACTGAAATCCCACCTGTGTCACCGTGTGATGCTATCCCAAGAAATGAAGCTTTCTCAGAGTGAGCTTAGTGGGTCTTTGCTCTGGGATTTATAAAATGCAATAAAAAATGACAAAAAACACAAATGCAAATATCTTTTAAAATATAATATTAGCATTGTCAACATGAAAGACTTTATTTACTGCACAGAGGAGAAAATATTCAGAATAGTGTAGTTTGTTTCTGGGAATGCATGAAAAAGTTTCAACAACTAACACACAGTGTTTCTTTGCAAAATAGCCCCGTGCATGATGCTGAAGTGAAATGGGTTTTGCTCATTCTTGTAAAAGAAGGTCATTACCTGCTGTTGTGACTGCTCCTTTTGGATTACCTGTCTTTGTCTCTGCACAAGTCAAACAATAAATAAAGGTAGTCTGTTAATATAGATTAGAGGTTAAACTGTTATTTATTGTCACCTTTTATGGAGAGATTCTATAAAGGTTGTTATTGACCTTCCCTGCCTACAAACTAAGAGTCAGGTATTTATCCCAGGCAATCCATTTGCAATGAAAAAAAATTACAGTCTTCCTGAGGAGGCACAGGCAGAAACTGAGCTGCAACGATAAATCCTGATGAGTAAGAGTTCCCAAGCTGAAATGCATCACAAATTCACATCAGGTTATGTCTTTGAGCATATGAGATGGGGAAATAGTTGAGAAATAACAGATCCCCTCCTCCAATTTTTGAAGTCTTCTTTTAAGCATCCTCTGGGATTTGGATAGATTTGAGCATGAGAAAAGTATACAGCACATTTTCATTCCTTTGAGTTTATGTAGTACAGAAGGCTATAAAAGTAAACAACAGCAACAACAAAATTAGCATTCTCTTTCATGTGTTCCTTGAAATTGAAATGGTTGAAGAAAAATCAATGTAACAACCACCCACTTACTGTGCCTTAATCACATTACCAGAATTCCTTTAAACTGGTTTGTGATGGTATTTCTGCAGTGTGCTCTGGATCAGAACACACCTCAGAAATTGGCTGCAAAGGTTGCTGTAACCTTGGAGCCATGGAAAAACTTCCTGAGTGCAGAGAGTGGAAGGCTCCTGCTACAGTGAATAAAAATTCCTAACCTGAACATCCCAAATTTTGAGAGTGTCAGAAATCCAGACTAAGCCTCCCATAATGCTAAGAATGGAGAAGAGAGAAAGAAGATCTCATAAATACTTTATTTTCTCTTTTATAAAGCAGGCACTGTCTTCTACTTCCTCACCCAGTCTGTCTTACAGGCTGAACCCTATGAAATTGTGATTGTTTGAAAAGATTTAAAAGCCACTTCCTCCTGCAATCCTCCAATTCTGCCCTGTTGTCACTTCACCTGTGACCACCCCACAAGGTTACAGCAGAAGGAAATGAGCCATAATGACATTTGAAGAAGAAATATCCATCCAGGACATGGCCTTTTTTTCCTAGCCCAGCTTGTCAAAATGTTGGCAGAGTAGGCAGCAAAGAGATCTTATGGGATCCAGCTGGATAAGTGCTGGTGGTATTTCATCATCATAGCAAGTCAGAGTGGGGAAGGGAGAGCTCTGCAGCCAGGCACGAGGTGTGTTAGAAGCTGTAGCAAAGAAACTGTGACCTTGTTCTGCATTGTCACTGCAAAGGGTGACACAGGGCCTGGCCCCCTCATCACCAAGCCATAAACAACCTGCTCAGACTGGCAGAGGTAAGAGGACAGTTGGTGAATGTTTGCATCTTCCTCATCTCAAAAGCAAAATGGTTAGAAAAATTCAAATATTTTAAATGTTTAAAGAGGCAGGGCCATGATTTGTTTTCCAGCTGATGTCTGGGCAAGTATCTCTGAATTCTCTGTGTGTAACTACTGAAGTTCTGCCCTGGTTAGTTTAAAGTACTCATTTATTCTTCAGAGCAAACCCCAAATTCTCATATTAATTAAATAAGACAAATGGAGAAGTAAGTCCTTATCAAGTAATTCTTTACAAATATCATTACAAAACCCATAGGAAAACCAGCCAGGAAACACCATAAGGAAAGAAAGAAATTGTAGCAGAAGAATATAATATCCACATTTTCCAGAAACTTAGAAAGTCTGAGGAATAAATTTTTCCCTGTGAGGGTGGTGAGGCCCTGGCACAGGGTGCCCAGAGAAGCTGTGGCTGCCCCTGGATCCTTGGAAGTGTCCAAAGCCAGGCTGGACAAGACTTGGAGCATCCTGGGATAGAGGAAGGTGTCCCTGCCCATGGCAGGGGAGTGGAACAAGATGATCTTTAAGGTCTCTTCCAACCCAAACCATTCTGAGATTCATTCTAAATTCTGAGGAGGATGTTAATCTGGAAAAAAATACAGTAGCTTAGGTCTGACTGTAGCCACAACCCAGGAGATTATAGAAGGTGGGGAAAATATGAGAAAAGATTTCAGCTCCTCAACAGCATTTTACTGGTATGATCCTGCTAACAGCCTTGCTCCATCTCAAAGTTTCTTGAGGTCAATGGTGTTGCTCTCCTTGCAGCACTTTGGAAAAAATGTCCACACATTGGTTTCAGTAGTCATCCATTTTTGAGGCAAAGTGTTTTGTTTGCATGTGGGTTGTTATGAAACGTGCCTTGCTTTTCTTTGTTCTAACTGCCTGCTTGGGAAATCTGTCATTTTAATGGCCAGAGCTTTTCTTTTTCCCTTCCTAGTCTTGGAAAAGACCAAAATGTCACTGCTTGCCCAGCTATCCTCATGAAAGTGTTGGAGTGGATGCAGTCCAGTGAGCACCTAAACAATCTGGTCCAAAGTGCTTCCATTTACTGGTGACACCATCAAGGCTCAGGCAAACCAGCAGGAGCACTGGAACTGCTAATTGTTAATAATCATGTTACTCACATTTAATTCCTTCTGAAAACAATGGCCTATGAACCAGGTTGCCCCTCACTTCATGAACTGTTTGCACTGTCCAAAAATTTTAACAATCTGGCAGGTGTGCAGAGCTTTATTTAAAGTGACTTTATGTCACTTCCCAGCTGCTGTATCCTGTAGCCCCTGGGTTACCTGTGACAGACCCATTAATTGGGCAGCTCTTCAGAGACAAGGTGGGAATGCTCCAGTGACTCACAACTGAGCTTCACCTTAGACTGATGTGTACTGGTAGGTGGAAATTTAATTTTTTTCTGCATCAGCTGTAATATTTTACTTGCTCATTTTCAGGTTACCTATTTGCAGCCAAGTAAAATCAAATTTAGGGAGCTTTTAAACCAAAATTTGAACTTACGTATTCAAAGACCTCTAGAGGTGTGCTACACAGAATATTAAAGATGCTTCATTGCTGCCAATTCTGCTTCCCAGCAGCAAGGAGAGAGGGATTTAATCAAAAGAGAGTGCCTGGGCTAAGGGTAAATCATGCAACACTTTTCAAAAGTGGGCAATGCCTGCCTGGTTAGGCACAGCAGACTCTACACCCAAAGCATTTAAAATGTATTTTATTGCACCAGCACTTGCCAACAAATCCTTGCTAATGTGATCAAAGTGTTAATGAACAATGACATGAAAGTTGCTTCTGGCAGTTTTTTCAAAAAGTGGCTGAGGCCAGGCTGCCCAGTAATGTTCAGCAGCTGGTAGGCCTTTGTGTCAGAGAAACTGGTAAGAAAAAGGTAATAAAACAACTTTACATGAATCATTTGGGTGAAGTGTTTTGACCTTCTTGTTTTGGAATGACAGCATACATGTATTTGTGAATCTTTTTGTGGTACTTTTATTTTTCAGTGGTACAGTTATCAAAACCAAATTTGTTACAGTTAAGAAATGGCCTTCCTAGAATAGATCAAACAAGTCACTTTTGAAACACTGAGCATCAGAGAGCTGATGAATTTTTGCTTTACCAAAGGTTGATTTGTAAGAAAGGCTAAGATTTGTTATATGTACACAATGCACACGTTCCCCTGGTGAGATATGATGATTAAAGTAAGTCAGACTAGGATTTTACTCTTCCAGATTCCTCTCTTTGTGGTTCTTTACAAACATTTCATGCACATTTACACCACAATTTTTTCCTAGAGGAGAAAGCTATAAAAAGCAGACACTGAAGCAATATAACCTGAGTGTCATAAAAACTTGGGCAGTAAAATGTCATCATTTCTCCAGAAGATAAATGCTCTCATGACTTTCAGTGGAGCCCCATTGCTTCCTTTAACTGCTAAGGTGGGCTCAGGATGACAGCAGAGCAGCAACACCAAAATGATCCTACAGTTCAGTGATCAGTGTTGGTATCAACCAAGATAACAAAGGCCCCAAGCTATGATCAGATGATAAGGTGTAAAAGTCACTTATGTAAATTGCTACCAGACCAAAGTCTTTATCAAAGCAGAGCCCTTTTATTCTATGACCTTATCCTCTCTACTTTCTTTTTTCCTTGATTTTAGAGCCACACAGAGATTTTTACTGTTCTGGAATAACACTGTATTTTAACCCTTCAATGCCAAACTTTCGGCTGTATTCAAATATTCACTAAGACAAATTTTGTTCCTCTCATTGAATAAAATCTTTGTGCTCTCCTGGATTTAGTTCAGAGACAGCTCCTTAGGATCCCTGTATGTCTCTTTCTGAGGCACAGTAACCTCTGCAGTTCTGTGACAAAAACCTGCAGTTTCTTTACAGCCATGGACAAGGAGCCTGACCAGCAGTGTGCAGTTTATTTTGTAGCTGCTCATTTTTCTTATCATCTCTATTGCAAGAGTGTAAATTCAAAGTAAATATCTTTGAGGAATATCAATTCAAATGAAAATTACGGGAGGGGGTTTGTGAATAAAATATTGAGGCAAGTGTGCTCAGAATAGTTGAATATTTACACAGGTAAGGGAGTTTTCAATTTCATAGATTCCTTATTTAGAGCTCTCTCTTACAATTGTCAGCAAGAAAAAACCTGCACTATTATGCATAAATTGGAAATTGATGTCAGAACATTTTTACCATTTCCACTTTACTTAATTTCGGTATATCTCATTTAATTTTGGAAGGAAATTTATAGTGATTTACATGTCCCAGACATGTCAAAAGAGATATTAAACAGTATTAAGCCTTAAGAAATAATCCTACTTTATTTCATTCCTTCTGAGGTCTGTGCAGAGGAATAATGTGAATGGATTAGGAAATTGGTGTAATACCTGTCAAGTAATGTTATCTGTGAATGTGCATGAATTCTCCAAAGTTAAACCAACTGTTCTATATCAAATTCCTCAGATTCTTGAGGAGGGCAGGAACAAAAATAACCTATTAAATTAGCTTGTAAAGCTCCACTTTCAATGGGCCATTTTTATTTTCTTGGTGCTTACAAAGCTTAATTCAGTGCTTTGGAAACATGTTGTCTCTGGCTGAACCCACAGCTCTTTGCTGCAAGGATATTTCTGCACCTTCAGTGGGAGCCAAGCAGAAAAGGAGGGAACTTTGGCCAGGTCATTTTAGTCCTTGCAGCCACATCAGAGTGCCTGGATCTGCAAATGTTTGGGGTGCACAACTCCACATCCACTGCTTTGGGATGTGCTCTCAGCAAAGATGACTGATCCTGCCTGGGAGTTCAGTCCTGCTGCTGCTCGGGGTTTCAACTGAGTAAACTAATTTTGGGAAGCAAGTCTTGCCTGGCTGCAAAATACAGCAAACAGAGCACCCTTTTATTTAAATATTTTGTCACACTTCCAGAAAGTATACCTGAGATGTGAAGGGAGAAAGCCTCACAATGTAAGTTTATAAAAGTCCTGGAAATTATCTTGTCTGCTACTGAGGGGCAACTAAAGCATCTGCTGGGCTGGAATAGGATATTTTGATTGCAAGCACTTAGATAATATGCATAGGATCCAGACAGTCTGGATTTCAGCTGTTGTGAGGGTAGAAGGTACAGTGTGTATTAACTAGCTCTGGATTTGAAATTGAAGAAAAAGCTTTTATTGAACCTTTTATTGATGTCAGCTGTGTAGTGCCTCCAGCAGAAAACACGTTTTGTGAGTTTACTGGTGTCAGCACACAGCTGACATAGGCACAGAAAGCAGAGAGGCAGCTGGCACCTGGCATTGCCTTGCCAATGGCAAATATGCCTTCATTTGTACCTGGTAGTGTCTGGAATCCATTTCTCACCCTGCTGGAGGGATCACAGGTCCATCATGTGCAGGGAATCAAGGTGGTGAGGGCACTGAAAAGGTGCCTGGTTTGTGTCAGCTGTTACTGACTCTTGACAGCCACATTCCACTTTAGGAAATTTACACATGGTGCTATTTCTTGTCCAGGCAGTTTGAAAATGTTAGGACTGACTTCATTTACTACCAAATCCAGCTCCTGTGTTACTTGTGGGAATGGGAAGCACCTCCCATTTCTTTGTGCTGTGTCTGCAGCATCAGTCTAATAACCAAATCACACAGACCCTTTCCATGATTTATCCAGCTTCCAAGCTTGTTGAAAAATGAGCACAATAAAATAGGGTTGGAAAATATTTCTCTGGTTAAATGTCACTGTTAATATATCAGAATGCACAGAAATGGGGATTATGTATAACTATAGATATTTTGCTGCATTTAAATGTGCCTAATTTGTCACTAAATTATTCCTCTGTCGTACCAAAGAAACCTACTAATGTCATAAGAGTTTTTGCCCATTTAGAGTTTACAAGAGAAATTATCAAATGTCAGACCTGTTCCTGAAACTGTCTTCCAAATTCTCATTTTTGTCTTTTTGAGGAGTTTTGGGTACTTTTTTTTACACAGTTTCATTGCACGTTTTAAATTATTTTTATTAGATAAAAAAATTAAAGCAATGGTGTATATATATAAAATTTATCTGAACAGGAAAGACCCTGAAAAGAAGCATAATTTTGGCATAACCAAGTTTGGTGAAGCAACAAGGAGAAGGGCCTGATTCCCAATTTTGAAAGTATAGAATCATAGAATTGTTAAGGAAGGAAAAATTTCTAAGACCATCAAGTCAAACCATTCCCCCAACACTGCCAAGGCCACCACTAAACCATGTCCCCAAGTGCCACATCTATATGTCTGTTAAATCCCTCCAGGGACAGTGGCAGATATTAGTCTTTAAGGCCAAGTAGCTGCCACAAAATGATCACAGCTAATAACAGATTAACATCTGTCAAAGCTATTTCAGAGCAGTCTTGCTCCAAGTTGGAGAACTGTTAAATTCCAGTTGAAATAACTGATTTCACACATTCTCCCTTCTGCTAAAGGAATTGTGAGTACTCCAGTATTTTGGATTGCTTATTTGATTCAGAATATAATACATCTTTTCCACGTCTGCACATGGAGCATGGCATCATCCAGGTACACACCTGGTGGGTTTTGTGCAGCCAGGACGTGCAAACATGAGGTTTTCCCGCACATAAATATTCCCTCCTGTGGGTGACACTGGGAGGGATAATCACAGCCAGTACAGAATGTGAGCAACCTCTGTTTTGGTTTGTATTCCTTCCCCCTGCCCCAGCCTTCCCCAGGATCACAGGATCCCTGAGTGGGAAGCTAACACAATGTGCTTTTAATGCAGTGCCATTAATTATCTGACATCTCTTAGATACTTGTCATTCTCACATTTGGGCTGAACCACCAGCCTTTTCAGGCAAGCATCTTCTGCTTTCTGCTTCCTTTTCCTGGCACACTTTGATTGTGGGAAGGAGGGCATCTAGTGGCTTCTCTCTTGTTGCTCTCTACTTCCACCTTTCAGAGACTGTGACACTGAGAGTGTGTTAGGTGGACTTTGTGACACAGTTGTATGTATAGAGTATGAAAGTGTTACAAGAGTGAAGTCTTTATTTATGAAATAAAGGATTTGCAAAAAAAGCCTTAGTTACAGGGAAATGCCCATTCAAACAGCAGAGACAGGAATTGGTTCAGGATGTTTTATTGTGCTTTCTCCTGGCCATGTCATGACTTAATCAAAAAGAAGTCTTCTGATAAAGCAACAAAAGAACTCAAGCCTGTAATTTCAAAATTATAATACTATTTCCTTGAGCAGAATTAAATTCTTTTGTTCAGTTCTCATTTCTGTACTTCTAATGTTTATAGAGCTTTTCATGTAGTAATGTGTGCAAGCTGGCAAATGAAAAATAATGTGGATAATTACAACAGAAGCAGTTAACAGAACTGTAATATCTACATTGTATCTCTAACCATTACAGTTGATGGTATTAAATTCATTTAAATGAAGAAGGGCTAATTTGCAGCGTGGCAAATTATAAACTTGACTTACTGGTATTAGCACACTCCCTTATTTCTCTCTGCAGTATTTCAGGCACTATGTTGTTACTTCTATAAAAATCTAGGAAGATAAAAAATCAGTGATGAAATATCTGTATAAACAGAGCTGTCAAGCAATGACATCTCAGTCAAAAGGGCTCAGTGCTTTCCAAAAGAAACTGGATTCACTGGTTTCTTAGGATCTGGAGACAATTTCACAGATCCTTGCCTTATAAACTTCCTTTCCCTGAGTGGATTTAAAATCTTTTTAAATGGCATCTGGTGTGAAAGGTTCTAGAGAAGCAGATGTGAGTGTCCCTGAGAGCTAGAAGCAAACAGTTCTATGGCTCTGGACAGCTGCTTGTAAACATGTAAAGGTTCACAATTGCTGTCAAGCCCTGTGTCATTTCAATGGCTTTATGATGAACTGGGAAAATATTTGATAGCATCAGCAATCACTTCTCTTGTGAAATCCATAAAGCACGAGGAATTTCTAAATGCTTCTTGAAAATCTTCCACTCAACTCATGAATGTATGTGAATTTCACTTTAAAAACCACTGCAATATCAGTTGTGCTTCCAAATCCCAGTGGCACAGGCCTTGCATGCCAAGTTTTCACCAGCAGCTCTCCCTTTCCTTGATATTTGGACAACAGAAAAAAGAACAGATAGCAAAAATAGAAAGCAAAAATATTTGTGAATCTCCCCAAGTTCCACAAAAAATATAATTTGTGATTAATTATCCAAATTATCCCACCAGAGCCAAATTGATATCTACTGTTTATCTTTTAAGAAACTCTGCACCTGACTTTAGTAAAAAATTGAGCAGCACAAGTGTTATATATGAATGAGCTGCAGGAAATATACCTTTATTTTTGCATAAAAGATATTTATACCAACTAAGCAGCTTCAACACACAATTCCATCTGTATTAGCATTAGATGTGCACTCGTCTTCAGTTATTGAATATTCCAGTTTTTTACAGGCCATGTAATTACCTTAAATATTACATTTAAGAGCCATTTTAAAGCTATTTAAAGCTATCAGACATATTATATATATATATATATATATATATATATATATAATACCATAAATATATATTTCAACTCAGGGTTTTCTCTTCCTATTTCATGAGCATGTTTTAAGGCAAGGCCATTTGCTTAGCACTCTTTTTCACCTACCACTCTTTGCCTCAACTACTTGGACTTTTAAAGACAAAGTCTGACTTTTGCTTTACTGTTTTTGTACCATGATCTGGTCAGATTTTTGTTGGCCTTCAGCATTTGCCAGTTTTCATCACTTAAAATCTGACATGTGCTCCAAAGTTTATAAAATACATTATTTTATCTGAAATTATTGTCATTTTTCAAGGTTGCGTGGTATTTTGTGTGTGTTGGTTTGGTTTCTATTTGACTTTCCTTTCAATCTGGATTAAAAATGTTTATATTCAGGTGATCGTAAAAAATCAGTTTCTCTTTTGCCAAAGCTGTCATGTGAAAGTTTAATGACATGCATTGAAACTTTAAGTTGTCCTATTAGACCCACTAGGGAATTTTTTATGAAAGCTAAAGCCTTCACAGTAACAGCAAATGGTAATATTTTCAGTAAAACTTTTTAAGGCACTTGGGGATGTAGTTTAAGAATTATTATGGTGGTAGATGGCAGGATTAGATGAACCTGAAGGTCTCTTTCAACCTTGGTGATTCTGTGATTCCTTATGTCTCATCTATTACTGCAGTGGCATAAATGTGACTTCCTTAAAGGACAGATTCTCTAAATGTTTATTAAGCTGCTCACTCAAATATTGTTTTGAAGTCAATACACTTTTTTTCTACTTCCCACTGGAACAATTTCTTTAAACATCTTTGTAACCATAAGATACAATACAAGATCATGGTTTCTCTCTTTCTACTTCATCTTTTGCTATACAGGAAAATAATTTTGTATATCCATTGTTTTCAAACTCTCCTGTCCAGTGGTTATGTATTTGACTGCTTTATTTTGTCTGAAGTTATACTTAAAGTAATTTTACTGCAGAGGTGAGGAAGGCAGTGCTGTAGAGTGATCTGCCTATTTCAGCTGCCTGCAGAGCTTGCTCATCTCCATCATAACCCTAATTCTGCACCCTGAAATAAATTTCTAGTCTTCCTGATCATTTCCCCTCCTTAGAGAACTGGTTTGGTAGTAATTCTGTCTTTATCAGGAATTCATAAAACTGTCTGAACAGCTTTGCCTGCTACAACCAAATCAGTTCTCTGAAAGCCTGTGGGGACAGAGGGGGTTTGTGTGTAAAGTAGCACACACAGCCAGAGCAGCCCATGATTAAAGAGCTTCAGCTCTGGTGTCTTTGCACATAAACCCGTGGGTTTACTTCAGGCAAGGAGCAAACTGCAGCTCATAAACTGAAATGCTGATGTGAAATTGCCAGCAACACCTACGAGAATGCTCCTCATAGCAGTGTAACTTAATAATTTAAACCTGTAATTTCAGTGTTTCAGTTTGAATTATTGCCTTACAAAGAAAATCCAGAAAGTGTTTCTGTTCCAAGTAAGTTTGAGTGAGGAAATTAAATATCTCTCACTCTCTTCTTTTTAAAAAAATGCCATGTACAGTCAATCTCCTGCACTGCTGGTCACCTTTCTGCTTAATATCTCACATTATTGAAGATTATTTTTAGAAAGGCCCAGATTTAAGAACCACTCTATTTGGTTTGTCCGGTTGGTTCTGGCAACTCAATTTATTGTACATATTTTGAATCTAAATTTTCTGGTCATTACAATATCCTGTTTTTGCTTCTACTGTTAGTTTACAGAATAATTTAAATACATTGTGAATGATTATTTATAGCACGTGGGAAAAAAAATCAAACGTAGAAAGTAAACTGACAGAAAAGGGTTTATCAGTTGAAGCATTCTGCTTTACAGGTTAGTGAAACAAATATCTGCTCCTTCTACTGACACAAATATTTTCAGGACATTGCTAGGATACCATTTGGTTTTTTGAATCTATATTTATATAAACTTTTGTAGATTCCTTTTGTTTAGAAGATATATAAAACCAATCATATATTCTTTTGTACATACCTCTGTTTTGTATTCTACCATCAAAACCAGCAGCTTCAGCTGGATTTTTTCCTTAGAGACCACAGAAGGGGCACAGTTAACTTGTTTGCCCCGAGGTGCTGGCAGGAGGTTGCAAACCAAAAGGCTGTAGAGTACAGGAATTAGTGCATGTGTGAAGGGTTTCCTGCTCTGCATTTCTCATCTCCAGAAAGCCCCACAATGTAAGCAGCATATCATGTTTTCTCTTTGAATCACACTTTAGCTGTGCCGTACCAGAAAATGCTGTTCTGAGTTGCAATTCAGTCATAAACCAATATATTTGGAATGCTTTGTTTTAAAGAAGAAATCTCATGAAAACAAACTCTCCTGCACATCCAAATAATTCCACTCTCCTCTGAGGTCCTGGTTATTCCTTCTCCACTGGTGCCAAATAGTGAGTTTAAAATACAGATGAATGCTGAGCAGCAGGAAAAGTGGTTCCAGTAAATTAGAGAAAAGTGCTGACAGCCACTCCCCAGCTTGGTGTCCCTGGCTTTAAGTACTACAGCACAGACTGGGGAAGAAATGAGCAGCTCCCAAACCCAGATCATTAGTTAGCAGGTTTTGTTGATTCCAGCTCAAGTCAGGGATGTGCCTCTGAGGGCAATGGTCATCGCTAAATTAACACTGAGCACGGTCTAAATGGATAAATCTGTCTAGCAAAGTGCCTCTCTTGGCTTCCTTAAATTCAGGTTCATTATTAAGCTTTGCTCAAATAGTATAACTTACTCTACTCCATATGAATTTGAATTGATGGCAAAAAAGAACTGACTGTTTGTAAATTAGTTGCTGCACACACAATAAGCTCTCCACAGGCAGGGTCTCAAAGGCCAGCAAGAAATTCACCGCTCCTGATGACACCTCAGTCCTCTCTTCTCCGTTTCTTCTTCAGCTCTTGCAGCATTTGCAGCTGCTTTCTACCACCCACTCCTAAAATTGTGACTACCCCAGGACTCTTGCAACCCGCTGACCTCTCATGTGCTGGAAGAGGAACACACCAAGGGCTTTCCTTGCTGAGAGAAGCAGGAGGCAGCCAAGCCCTGGGGCTGCTGCAGTGGGGGACAGCCCATCCTGGCTGTGGTGACAGCAGTGTCCTCCCTGCTGGGGGAAAGGGCTGAGCTGCTGCCTGCACACCCCTCCAGCTGCTCCAGGCAGCCTGGACATGGCTTGGAATAACCTGCTCCAGTGGAAGGTGTGTGTCCCTGCCCATGGCAGAACCAGGTTACCTCTATGGTGCCTCCCAGCATAAACCATATTGCAGCTCGTTTTGGATAATTTTGGAGGACTGGCTTCTGTGCAGGGGCTTCACCCTGTGCAGGGCAGGGGCCCACAGGAGCCCAAAGGAGCTGTGCCCTCCCTGAAGCCTGTTTGGAGGGCACTCAAAGGGGACACGCTGTCTGTCTGCCCCAGGGCTGGGCACCTTCTGCCTCACGTCATTGCACCCCTCCTGAAAACACCCCCCAGGGTGAAATAAACCCCCCTCCTTTTTTTCTCCCCCTTTTTTAGGGCTGAAACAGCTGTCACACACTTCAGCTTGCCCGGGGTGTCCTGACGTGTAAGGAGAGACAAGTAGGAGGAATGGGGGAAGAACAAGCCCGGGGATCTGGTATTTAATCTCAGCTCTCTTACTCACCAGCAAAATGTGCCAAAAAGAGAGTTTTAAAGTCTCTTAAAGAACCTTGGATCACGGTGTGGCCAGGGGAAGATGCACCACCATAGACATTCAACACTTTTTTTTGTGTTTGACTTAGATTTTTCTTCCATAAATGACATTAGAAACCAATTTCAATGCCTTTCTAGATCTCTCAGAAAGTTTTCAATTAAAAAAGCACACTAATATATTTGAGGAATTCTTCACCACCATTACACATCCACTGTTAGTAATTCCACCTTGAACTTCTGAAAAAAACTGAAACACTCTCCCTAAAGGTAAAATAAATAAAATCCAAGCTTTTGATTCTTCCTCAAGAAGAATTAAAATTGTTTGACCTCTTATATTCTACTTACAAATAACACTAATGAAAATAATGTATAGTCATTATATTTTAAATGTTATTACATATTTTATGTGAGATATAAATTTCTATATTTTATACTTACTAATCCTTAATAATTTGGGGATTGTCTTTTCAGAAGCCTCAGCCATGACTGAAGAACTCAACATAAAGCCACTGACTGAAGGGAAAAGAGACTCAGACAAAGAATCTGTATTAAATGTATGTTAATTTTTTTGGTAGTACTTCTTAATGTGCTGAGATTTTCTAGATAAGGAACATTATTTATGAATCACCCAGAATTTTTCCAGATTTTATTTTTAGAATTCCTGAATGACAAGTAGAGAGCTTACAACTAGGCCAGAAATTGTGCTGTGTGCACTTCTCTTTGAAATTTTTCATAAGGAAAAAATTCCTGAAGAGGAGTGTAGTACACATTTGAAATTTCAAATTATACTTAATTTCAAATGGTTAATAGTCTTAATTATGTCTAGATTTGGATTGGTTTTTAATTAAATGTTTAAGTCAGGGAACATGATTTCTAAAGCAGACAAGAAGATATTGGTTATAAACTAATTACAAATGTTTCTGGGTGTGTTTTGGCAGGTTCATTAACACTCAGTGTTAATAGTGACCAGGTGTGTTCGTCACGTTAATGTCACTGTAGCTCCATCTTGTGGCTGAATGATTATTCTCGATTAATTTTCCATTCTGTAGGAAAAGGTTGGTCGAAAACAAACATGAAAAATTATGAGGAGAGGAATTCATAGACATGATTAATTTCACTGTGGCTCTTTCAATAAGAGAACAGTAACAGGGGAAAAAACCCAACCCTGAGTGTTTAGTGTTCACCTTCCATAGCTGTAATTTGCCATGTCTAAGTGGATAATTATAAACTGGGGGAAGTTTTTGTAAAATATTATTTAAGAAAATGAAAAAAAAAAATGTCAGGAGTATTATGGTTATTTGTATAAATGAGTTAATGAATCATATGTGCCTGGCCAGTCATGTTTTGCTCCTATTTCATACAGGTGATCAAAAATTCTAATGGACAGTTTAACCTTGAGGCTGCAATTAAAAATGTTGACACAATGTCCAATGAGTTGAAGAAAATAAATGGTAATTCTGACTTCAGCATCCAGTTAAACAAAAAAACTGTAAGACATTCTTTTTAGAGTGTGCAGTTGTGAATGGCCTGGTTTTCTGTGTCAGACAACTGGGTTTTCATGTAATGAAGCAATAGCTTTGCTCTTGTGTTTTGAAAACTTAATGGAACAGTAGTTAGAGAGCAATAGAATCGTGTTAGTTAACCATGGGAAACAGCTGCTGGGTGATCAGTTATTCCTTTCTAGGAACACTGAGTCTTCTAATGCAAACATTAGTAACATGCTGACACCAAACTGAATTTAACCATCTTGAAGCAAGTGAAACAAGGCAACCCTTCAATTTTTTGAGTGATTTGATAGATGAACACTAAAGCAATGCTGTCTGTAGATTGCCATTCACTATCATTCAATAAATACCATGCTGAGACACTGCCCTTTGTGTTTCAGTGGAAAGCCAGCTACTGCTTTGTGACCTGATTCTGAATTTCAACCATCCTGGGAAGGCCAAAGATTTAAGAGAAGCTGAAGAAAAGGCTTGGAGTTTGACAGATTAAGTAACATTCATTTTCATGTATTTCTATTAATACTGCTGAAGCTGCTGGTACTTCTTCTTTCTTCTTCATCTTGTTTCTTTTAATTAAGTTTGAACTGTACAATGCTAGCATGGTTTCCTGCAGTTAGACTATTTTTATTTTAAGCTAAACATGTGAAATGGAAAAAAAAAAAAGTAGGTTGTTGGTTCTGAGAAGGGTTTTTCAACCCACATTTCCCAAATTAAGCCACTAGGGCTGGAAAGACTGATGTGATTAATCAAAAAGGTCAGGAAACTGGGCATGAAGATTTTCACGTGGTTTTCTCCTTTTAAACAAAGATGTGTTGGAGCAGTAACAAAATTTGCAATTTGCTACAAGTCACTGCTCTCTTATCTCAGTTGTGCTTGGGGAAACAGGATAAGCAAGTGTCAGTGAAGGAGGAACTGCAATTTGTGTTTTGAGCTGTCTTCCTCATCTTAAAAATATTGCTGAGGAATGGGTCAAAGAGCAGATTACTTCTGGAAAACCAAAAGTACTTTTCATTCCGCTTTCTGCAATGACTCTCTAATGCAAATAGCTACAAAAATAGGGAGGAGTTTGTGGTTTCAATGCTGAAATCTTGGCCCAGCATTTGCACAGCCACTATTTTCATGTAGTTCATTGCAATTAATATTCAATCATACTTTACTTGTGGTCATGCTTGAATGTTGAGATGTATTTTTATTCTTACACCAAATATATTTCTCTGAATAATCAAATAGAGATTTATTCTACTTTAAAAAATATGCAATGTTAGAAATTTTCATGCTGGTTTATATTTTATTTCTCTTTCACTGGTGAGATGATTTAAAATCAATAAAACACAATTCCATAGGAGGTGTTTCTGTGTTGTCAGATTTTTCAAGGAATAGCATTACAGTTCACAAGAATTAGTGGTAATGTGGAGGAGGTAGTTCTTAATTTTAACAGTTTTTGAAAAATATTAGAACTGACTTTTCTTTAACCAGATTAGTAGTCAATTTTTAAAAATATTGAGCTAGAAGCTGAAGAATTTTTAAAATTTTATTTTTATCTTTATTTTTGGACTCATAGCTGCATGGAAATGAACTTTGCTAACGTTGAATTTCAGCTCTTACCTAAACACCTTAGAAAGGAACATTTACAAAACATATCTCTGTAAGTAAAACTGTTTCTTAAATCTGATTATTTTACCTGGGAAGCTTTACAGATTGTGTGGAAGGTATTTTCTACCTTGAATTTTGGTTCCAGTGCTTTAACTGATAAAGACACAATGGCTTTAAAGGAGTAAAAGTGTGACAAAGTCATAATTATCAAACCAAGGTCTTGTCAGAACACAAAGAAAACTGAAACCCAAAGCAAAGGATTGGATAAATCCCAGTTTACAAAGGTGAGGGAAAACTCTTCAATGTTCCTCAGCTGCAACTTGTATTTTTGAACTGTGACTGTCCCTTTTTTTCTTTAAAAATACAGTTAAAACAGAAAGCAGTTGTGCAAGAGGAAGTAAGTTTGGCCTGACTGTGGGTGCCTTCCAAGAGATTTGGGGGGTGTTCTGCCACTTAAAGATCACTTCAAGGTGATGATAATTTTATTGATGTGCTCCCTATAAAAATGCAGTTGCTTCATTTGGTCAGAAAGACACAGCTGAAGAGAGATCTGTGTGGAGAAAATCTTCTTTCTGAGTGAGATTAGAGAATTCTAGGAAATACAAAATTCCAGTTGGGGGCTGAGGCATGGGATCCCCAGTGCTGTGGCACAGAGGATGTGCTGTGTGTGGGTTGGTGTTTTCCTGGAAAAGTGGGGACAGTTTCACAGCTGAATAACCCAGACACAGATCCTGACAGGCACCTGCATTTCCAGGGCTGAGGGGTTTTGGTGCCACTGAAACCTGTGTGTCTTTCAGAGCTGAGTTGATATTTTTATAGAAGCAAGTAGAGTTAGACTTATTGAGGTAAAAACTGGCTTTTATTTTGTCTACTCCTCAGCTTTGACAGTGTTTGGGTCTACTCTGTATCACTTCAAACAACAAAATTGCTGCTGCAATTCTGATCCAAAAAAAGAGCCCTTATGAAAGCAGAGATTTGTACTGATATTTATTTATGGTTTATCAGATTTGGTGGGGAAATAATTTCAAGAGAATGTACATCTCTTGGAAGATAAAAATTCTCATGTGCTGTATGATTAAGGAAAGTAATAAACACTTTGTAGGAAAAATATATTCATAGAGTACTGTATTTAAGGCATAATTTAAAAATAACATAGTACTTTTTCTTTGAAACTGTGAATTTTAATGACTTCATGATTTTAGTTTGCTGAAAAGGGAAATATCTTGAAGTTTATGAACTTCAGTAGGCTTCAGTACCATATGTAATCTTCTCTAAAGTTTCATTTAAAAATGTCCTGCAGCATATTTTAACATGCACTGGTTTCTTGAGCCTCTGTCTTTTCCATCAATCAGAAGAAGGGGTGTTCTTTGGAAGTGGTCAATGATATCTGCTACAGAAGAAAATTCCTGTGGGATGGAAAAAATGAGAAGGCTAAGCCCAAAATATCAGAATTATTAGTAACCAATAGAAGCAAAATATTTTTTTTAAATTTTAAATATTTATCAATATTATAAAAATATATATAAGGTCCAGATCAACTGTTCTCATTCCTGCCATGATCTGTACCTCAGAAACTCTGTGTACAATGTTGTACAGTTAATTTATATAGTCTTGCTCTGTTTAATACATGCTGTTGTCACTGTGCTGGATGTGATGACTGTACTTGAGAGTTCAGAGGTGGCTGATGAGTTCAGGGGTTCTGTCCCAATCAGAACTGTGCTGATCAGTCTGTCTGGTGCCAGCAAATCCACACAGTCCTGCAGGCTGGGGCTGAGCCACCAGTCTGGGAGCAAAGCTGTAACTTGGCAGGTATGGATCAGCTCTCAGCTCTGCATGTCCCTTATCTGGTATCTCAGTGGTAAACAAACATTCCCTAACCAGGCACATGGATTTCCAATGGCTGTGTTCTAAGGTTACCCCTTCATTCCCTGAGTGCAAACAGCATAACCTGATTCTACTTCCAGCAATACCCATATTCTCCCATGAATAACTCTAAGACAATAAGCAGAATTCCACCCCAGGAGAACAGTCACCTGACACGGAGTAATGAGGCAGGAGATGCCTTAAAATGAAAAGAAGTAGTGTGAAAAGCAGATGTACCTCTTTTCCTTTTAAGCTGGTTCCTAACAGGTATAAGTGGTCCTGCTCCTGGTAGCGGATCTGGATGTTGTACACTTTATCTCTGTACAGCACCATCAGTACATATGGGTGAGTAACAGTTTTTCGTGAGCTGTCTCTCACCAGGAATGTTCCATCCTGAAACATGAAAAATGAAAGATGACAAATAAGAGACACTTCTGGGTTTGATCAGTGTAACAACTTTCACTAGAGCGCTTGTGCTTTCAAGTGTTTTTTCTTTCTGAAATCTTGTTCCTTTTTGATAAGAGAAACTGCACTGGTAAAGCATTTAGGTCTTTTGACAAATGTGTTGTCTTTCAGTTTGCTACTTCAAATGTTCTGTTACAAAAGCAGATTCTAAAGGAAGGTACGAATGGTGTTGTATGAGGGAGAGATTCCATAAAAGGAGGAAGTAAAATATCAAACACCAAGCCTCACATCACTTTAACCAGAAGAGAAGTTCATTTCTGCTAAGTGCCAATCAAGTTTCCTATGTGATGTATTTATAGACAGCTTAAAATAATGACCCTGCCAGTGTAATTTAGGTAAAGGCAGTGATACTGTACCACTCCCTCTGGTTTCCTTTATTTCAGATCTGTTTTGGCAAGTCTTCCACTGAAATCACTTTCTTAAAGGCACTGAATGGGACCTCATAAGCTGGACTTTGGTACTGTCCCTGGAGCAGTGCACATGCCATCTTCAGCTCATGGCAAGTGCTGTGGGGCAGCACAGGGTAACCACAGCTCCCACAGCAATAATCCTATTTATGACTTTAATATCTTTCCACATGTACAAATAAGCCTTGTTTGAAGCTGTGGTTCATTTTGCTGCTGTCTGTGGCCTAGGAGGGGGTGGGATGCCCAGCCCTTTGCAGGTACCTTGTTTATCCTGCGCAGCGCTGCCTCTGCCTCGGGCCGGCTGAGGAAAGCCACGTACCACTCCTCCTTCAGAGAGCCCTGGGGCTGGGGACAGGACAAGGACAGAGTCAGCTGCCAGGGGATGGACACATGCAAAGAGAGAGAGGAATCTCACTGAGAGGGATGTGTGTGTCTGTGTGCAGAATCTCTGGGGTATGGGCGTCATGGATCACACTGCTGTTTGTTATGGAATGGAAAATGCTGCTAAGCTGTTTTAAATTACCTGCTCACTTTGATAAATTTGAAAATATTACAGATCTAGCTATAATGCCCCTGCAGGTAAGCTAAAAACAGATGTTTTCAAATACTTTCAGTAAAAGATTGTAAGTGGCATGTTCTCTTTTGTCTACCTGGACACTAGGCACAAAGAAATCCTTTGCCTTCGTTTGTCTGTTTTTTAACTATCATCTGAGACAATAATGCAGACTTCCTGTGAATGCACTATTTGTGGTTGCCCAGCAGTGTTATCACCATGAGTACTTTGCTTTAAACTTATTTAAGGAAATGTGAAGCAAAAATGCACTTAAAAGAATGAGTCCTTAATTCATCAAAGTTTTGTGGAAGGAAAACTGAAAATCTGATGCTGCCTGAAAGAGGTTGTGCGAAATAAGCAACCCAGCAAACAAGTACTTTTTTTATTTTGTTCTGCTGGGGTTCAGCTATTGTTGTTTTTTGTGATGATGACAAAATAAAGCACTACAGTTTGACACAGAAAAGGGAACTGAAAGTACTCAGTAGTGTCCTGACAGTGACTACTGACTAGAAAAACAACTTTGAAAGATGTTCTCTCTAAAACCAGGAAACTTGTTGTCTTTACAGATCTGGTTCATGTTTTGTACCTCATCTTCCTGCATGTTAGTCTGGTGAACAGTCTGTCTGCTAGGAATGGGCAGTGGAGGTCTCATGTCAGCTGGGCCTCTTGAAGGAGATCTGCTGTTGCTGCCTTCAGAGATACAGAAGTACAAAAACAATGTTAAAACCAGGAAAACTATTTCATCTGTGCACCCAGGGTGCAGAATCTTTATTTTATGAAGCATGAAGTATTTGTATCACCCAGGTACTGAGACATCTAGAAATTATTTGAAATCAGATTTAGGCTTCTCTGTGAGAACCAGGCTCTTTACACAATTCCATCCTTGGTGCACAGGGACTTTAACTGAGCTTTTGTGGTTCAAATTTCCATAAGAACAGATGAACTTGAAATAGAGGTGGAATTTTATAATTTTCTGTACCACAATTACTCACTTGAGAGAATCTTGATTTCTTTAGAGACAGAAGTAAGATGGTCTCTTTGCAATCCTTACCTTCTCAGCAATTAGAAAGTAAAAAATGTCACTGTAGGACACTGACAGCTGTTACCATGAGCAAAAAAATTACTTGTAAAGCAACTGATGTGTAAGTTTTCTTTATTATTTTTTTCTCAAAAGATAAATATGGAGCATATTTCACATGAAAAGCATTTTCTGACCTTTTTGGAGTGTATACCACAATGATTTGCATAGCTCAGCTCTCAGTACTATACAGAAAAGGATGGTTATATGAAATTCTGACACTGGTTTAATTAGGCAGGAAGCCCAAACATCATGGGGGAAAAAAAGCCAAAAATGTTTGATTCAGACTAAGGTACACAAGATTCCTTTCAGGAACTTGACAGCTTTCTGTTCACAGTCCAAGTAGAAATATCCATAGAAAAAAGATATATTATATTGACTGCACTGAAACTACCTTTCAACTTTCATTTACTTAAAAAAGAAAAAATAAAAGAAAAGGTAAGGATGCAAGATACAAACCTGGATGGAAACGTGGTGGTTTCAGAGAGCCAGCTGAAGACAGGTTTCTAGCACTGTTTGAAAAAATAAAAATAAAATAGAGCAGTCAGTATAAATACAACATTTCTTTACAACATTTCTCTGCTCTCATCACCTGATTGACTGTGTGCCTGTTTTACAGAATGTGAGAGTCCCTTGAGACCAGTGCAGGATGAGGAGAGCCTTCTCTTTTCTTCTTTTTCTTCTTCTTTCCTTCTTTTTGTGTAAGTGGATCCACCTTTAAGTTTACCTGGAGCTCAGTATCTGAATAAGATAATCAGTAGAGGCCACCAAGACTTCTGTACCAGGATCAATGCAGGAAAGTCCTTCAGCCTGTGCAGCTTCCACAGGGAATTACTCTGTCCTTCTTCCAGAGCAGGAGCTGCTCACCAGACCTTTCTAGCAGCAGGGTTCCACTTACAGAGTTATTTTCTTCTGGCTTCTGTAACATTATAGCTAAAAATGCAGCTTCACATTTCTGTTGCAAGCTGAGAAGAGCCAGCAGCATCAGGGACAGGGGATCTCCCACGGGAGGGAAGGCTGAGCGAGCTGGGAGCTGAGAAGCCTCAGGAGAAATCTTTTAAAGCACATAAATATCTGAAGGGAGAGCCACTGGTGCTCAGTGACAACACCAGAGGTTCCCTCTGAACATCAGGAAACATTTTTTAATGTGAGGGCAACGAAGCACTGGAGCAGGTTTCCAGGAATGTTGTGGAGTCTCTCTCTTTCCTTGGAGACATTCAAATGCCATCTGGATGTTCAAGGCAGCCTGTTCAAGGTGACCTTGCTGAGTAGGAGCTGGGACCAGGAGACATCCAGAGATCTCTGCCAGCCTCAACCCACATCCAAAACTGCTCAAAACAGAGTCCCACTCTTCAATTTTTGCTATTATTTTTTGTTTCTTTGCCGAATTGAGAACAAGTGGGCTGCACTCCTTTCCTTTTCTGTGCATATTTCTCTTCTGCTTAAATGAGCTGTTGAAAAGGCTCTGAAATAAATATGCTAATTTTGTTTGCACAACAAAAACACCCTATCATGACTTGATTTATGGGAGAGAATCAGTCAAACCAGGGGCCTCTGCTACAGCAAAATTTGGCAATGCTCTTTGAATATAAGCAGAAGTGTTCATCATAGGAATAGTCCAATTTGCATATGACCTTGCAATTGCTACTGCAATATTTGTTTTGCTTGGCTGTCAGCAGTTTCAGAGGATGATGGTAAATGTGAGGAATTCATCAAAGAGCCATTAAAAAAATACAGAGATTAGAAAATGTGCATCAGACATGGACTCAAGGAGCCCACTGTAAGTCATCAAAGTCTGTTACACAGTACATCAGAAATCAAAATTTAGTTAGGGGCTCTTCTGTCTAGCACATGAAGGCATAACAACCAAATATTTGAAAGTTGAAGCTGGGAAAAAAATTGCAGCAAGTTTCACAATTTTAAATAGGAATTATCAACCATCAGAGTAAAATTTAGTAAAAGGGACGTAAAATTCTTTCAGATTCAACTCCAGACAACTGGGCTTGTGGGGTTTTTAAGTTTTGAAGTGTGAGGAGTTGCAGCTCTACCACTTAAGCTCCTAGAGTGTGCCCTTTGTCCTGACTCCTGCCTGGTTTTGTAGGAGGTGATCCCTTCCCAAAAGGACATTCTTATGGATCCTTCAAGCAATGGGAGAGTGTCTCAAGCATGGAAACCTTGTACCATGTAGGATCCTGATGCCTCAGGATTTCAGACTCTGCACTGCTTTACTGCATAACTCTAAAACTCCACAGCCTGTCAGCTCCTGTTCTCCCATTTCATTCACACAAAACAATTCCTCTCTAGGCCTGAAGGACACCTCACTGTCCCAGGCCCTGAGAGATGTAAATAGTGAATTGGGGCAGAGCAAACTTGGAGTAAATGACTTCATTACCTGAAACTGTAAGAGGATTAACCCCTGATATGTACACACAAACTTTTAACTGTCTGAAAAATCCATTACCATTGTCCATCTGGGGTGTAGCCCCTCAGAGGCTTTTGACTGCCCAAGGTGCACCTTTTGAAGACCTTCAATAAATAAATACCTGCTTTTATTCCCTTAAGTTTGTCTAGCCTCTATTTTAGGTAGCTTCCTTGCCATAAAACAGAGATTCATGTTTTTTTCATGGTTGCCTGATGTGCACTCTCTGCTCCACTGATACAGAGCTTCAATTCTACAAAGGATTCTCCTGGATAGTAGCAACAGCACTAACCAGCATTTTGTAGAGGCAAGGGCACAGTCTCAGCAATGAAATACCAAGAAATTGAGATACAAAAGGAATGACCAATAATGGTGAAACAAACCTTTCTGCAGCAGGAATGCTGTTGAAAACTGGCTTAGGTGGAGGCTTGACAGATTTGGGTGGGAATGCATTGGAGCTGTATGGGGGCAAAGACAGCTGTGGCACTGGTCTTTGGAGGGCAGCTGTGGAGAGAAAGAGAAAGCAACTTAAATCCTACATGAGTATTCTTAAATGAAGTAGAAGGAAGAAATTCTGTCACCTTACTGCTGTTTAATTAGATAAACACAATGCAATAAACAGTCCTTGGTGTGTTAGTTACAGATTAGAAACTCATATGATCAGCTGAGAACTTAAAAGTAGGTATTAAAATCAAAAATAAACTGGAACTTTAGCAACATTTATATTTTCTAACTTCTGTTTTGGATAAACCACAATTCAGGTACCTTAACTGCAGCAGAGCTGAAGGTGGTACCTGTTTTCTGTCACATTGCTTCTAAGTAGCAGATTTGATATCACCTTTTTGAACATCATTCTGAGATTTCTCCCAGCATGAAATAAAACATTTTCTTTCTGCAGTCTCCTCAGACCTGAACTAGCAGTAAGACTGGAAGAGGTTGGCTGTGCTGTGCACAGCTTAAATAACCTTATTCTTTATGGAGGCTTAGGGGCAGTGATAATTCATAGAGGCTTGGCCAAATGTCCTGCTTCTGTTCTGGAGTCACTTTACCAACTTAATTTCAGAAATCAGCATTCTGCAGTAATTTATAAACACTGCTGGTACATGGAAGAAGTTCTGCTTCTGTTCATAAAAGTGACTAACATTGCACAGAGCCTGGTGCCAGCAGGGTTTGATGAGGACTAGGAGACACAAGTTTCTGTTTCCAGCTGTTTGATGCTGTGTGCAGAACACAAATCACTCTAATGTATTGTACTTCAAAATAAGAAATCCTGCTGGCTGGTAACTGGCTGACTGAAGGAAGCTATTAGCTATTGATTTCCTGGGGTTTCTGGCTTTGATATATACATCTGCATGAGGCACTTTATAAAAATTCTACAGCCTATCAAGGTACCACCTGACTTTAGAAATGGCCCTGAGGAAACAACTCTGAAATAATTTCCTTTTTACTTTTTTCTTCTTTAGAACTATGACAAAGAAAGATTTCAAGTTTGAAAAACCACTGTAGAAATACTTACTGTCTTCTTCTTCCTGGGAGCAAAAAAGAAAAAAAAAAAAAAAAAAAAATTAGCAACATATTATAGCATAGTTTTTAGGAATGTTTTACAAAACAAAATCTGGACATTGGTGAGTTTTGAGTATACAAAGACTCCTTATACCTACACTGTCACTTCTCTCTAAAATATTGGGTGTTTTGTCTTCATCAACACCAAATAATTTTCAAAGTTTTCACATTAAAGCACAGTTATTATTTACAAACAAGATTTGTGATGGATGTCCCATAACACATTTTAACCTAAAAGAGTCATAAACCCTCAGCAGATGTAAACTTTTCCTTACTCCTTCAAGTAAGTGTAGACTCTCAGAGTTTTCTGAAAGTGAAATTTTTAGGTCAGCTTAAGCTGGAAAAAATCCCCAGAAGCCCAGCTCTCCTTTAATCAAAACCACTTCTCCCGTGTCATAGAAGAAATTCTGGCCTTACTCTTCCTGTTATCCAAGACAAAGTTCTCAGGGAACTGAGAACTGAGCTTGACACAGAAGAACTGTTTAAAAACACCCCATGTGCTGTGAAAGATTCATGAGTATTCCTTATAATTTATACAAGAAACAAATTTACCTTTCCCAGCATTATCAGTTTATACTGTACTTAATTTTACTGTAACCCCTATACTTTTAAATATGTGTTTTGAGACTGTACTTACTTCATTTTTCTTGTGTGGTGGCCAAGTCTGCCTGAAATGAAATCAAGACACTCATCACAGGTGGAATAATACTCATTCACTTTGTGTGCATTAGGCCATATTTTCAACCAGAACATGAAGTAAGTTTTAGAGACCAGTGGATGCAGAAACACTTTTTCCTCATAAAAACATCTAAGATTCTAATTTTCAGCCATAATCTAAGGCATTATTGTAGTCCTTAGCCCATCTTGATTTTATCAATAAGGGAAATATCTGATGAATTGACTACATGATTAGAGCTTAAAACAAGTTTATACAGTGATGATACATTAGTCTTCAAGTCCTGAACTCATTTGTAATATTTGACAACACTGCTGGAGCACATCATAAGGATATCAGGCTTTGTTTCTCTGATAAATTATCCTGGCTGATTAGCAGATCTCAATTATTTCTTCTCTTGTTTTACATTCAGCCAGTGTTCAGCCCCCAGGTTGTCTAGAAAAAGCTGGGGAATGATCCAGTTCTGCTGGAAAATGCTGCTGGCTGTTAAGAAGGAGTTTTGCAAGCTAATAAAATCAATGGGAGGAAAGTAAAGCTTTCATTTTCTAACACTCTAAAACAACAGCAATAGAACTCATGTAAAAATGTTCCCTGGGGCAAGAACTTGCTCTGGTGCAGAACACATGGATCATATATATCTTTGTATGACCTGGAAGTGAGTCATGCCCCATGTAATGGCTCATTCAGATGTGACTGGAGAGAGTTTTTCTGCATTCACACCTTTCTGCAGCTTCAAGCACATCCTGTGCATATTAATAACCCAAAACTTTGATAGGCACAGACCCTGCTGTCATGCAGTGCCAGTAAATCTGACCATCATTGCCTGATTTACAGCAAGCATACCTATATGCTTGTCCATATTTTTGTGAAATTTCATTTCCTCTTTATTGAATTTCAATTAAATGAGCACTTACTTCCCAGGGCTTTGTTTCCTTAGAGGAGGTGGATTGCCTCTTTCATATCTGTCACTTGGTGGGACAGGAGGTTTTGGCATCATTGCTAACTGTTCTCCCAGGGATCTAAAGCAGGAATGAGATGAAATAAAGGCAAAAAGTTGCTTATTAAGGAAAAACTGGAGAATACTGGCAATGAGAGGATCATTTGCAGAGGACAAACTCTTACCTTAGTTGTGAAACCAGAGGCTGTAAAACAACAAGGAATTGTTAAGAGAATGTGTAAGTTTATCAAAAAAGGCAAAAACTGTCAATAATCACAAAAAAAAATTTACCTTTTCAGGAATGCCTGGCTTCTTCCCTGAAAACAGCAAAAGCTTACATTTAGAAAAAAATGGAAGTTAATTAATTAAACTTCCTATGAAATAAATGAGTTTTGAATAAAATTGAAAGTTACTCTTGCAGGTTGAAGAACTCATATCCTGAAATGTAAGCCAGAAAAATATTTTGGCTTTGCAAGTGAAATTGCAATCTCTCTTATGAAAGGGAAATTTAAACCTTTTCAACATGGTATTTGTCACAATCACATTATCTAAGGTTCAGCTTTGAACTACTGGATACTTTTTTGTCATTATATAACAGATATGAGTTTAGATAATAAATAAAATTGTAGAGTCATATCTGGAGATGCTTTCTATAATGTGGTTTTCAGCTCTGAAGGAAATGCCATTTTTTTCTGGGTCTTATTAGTTCTCAGCCTTCTTTTAAGTCTGTTGCCACATTACCTACAGCAGTGCATGCAGAGTTTCATTACTTCTGTATGCAAAGGTGATTTCCTCCTTTAACCTACTGCATATTTCCTTGTTCAGTCACTTAGGTTTACATCAAACCTTTATTGCACAGGTTCTCAGGATGTCTTTCTGTTCACCTGTCTAACCCAGGGCTGCTGTTCTCTAGAGGAAATTTCTCTCCCACTTTGCAAGTTCTGCTCACATAATTTATTCATAAACAGATTATTTTGTTTACATTTGGTTGAGCCTTGTTCTCTTGCATTAATTATATACAAACTGATGATTTTCAGTAAATAAAGCAACCCCAGTGATATTAATGTAGGCAAATACTGACCTGATCCTGGGCTTTCTCTTTCATATGGGGGAGCAAGGCGATCCAGAGAGGGTTTTGTGCTTCTGTCTATAGAAGGAGCTGGGGCTAAACACAACAAATGTGTGAGAACATTTGCTTGATCTGCACCATAGGTCAATATATCTTTATTTTGTGTAGATTAGACCTGGTGTTACTTCTTAAAATAACAATTCAGACTCCTGTGTGAGTGGTAGAAGAGAGTCGAACTGAGGAAGAGTCAGAAGAGAGAAGAGCTGCAGTCTGTGGGAAAAGCCTGACAAAGAGAGCACCAGCTGTACTCACGTTTCAAAGGCTTCATGTTTCTGTCTCTGCTCAAGTCGTTGCTCGGTGAAGGAGGGAAGGCTGGCAGCTAAAACAAGTGTTTAACAAATGGTTAAAAAGTGTCCTCACCGTTCTGTTGTGTTAACCCCACCATGCCCATCTGCCAGTCCAGCACAAGGAGCAGGTCTCTGCTCACTGCAGGGAGGACAGGAGCCAGGCACCCTCCTGAGGCATGGCTGCACTCTTTGGGGTTTGGAGGATGCAGAATTGCCTCCATCTGCTGTGTCTCCCAGCACTCCAGTGGGATGTCTCCTCAGGAAGGGGGGTGGAATGTCAAAGGAAAGGAACAGGAGCTTCAACAATGCTGTTGTATCTCTGTGACACTGCATCCACCAAAAGTCCCTCCTCACTTCCTAAACCTTTACTTGTGTGTGCATTGGTGGGTTTAGAACATCTGTTCTGGCAAGCACTGAACCTACAGTGCCAGCTGTCAGCAGCACAAGAGCTTTCAGTTCTGAAGTATCCACAGCAGGAGAAAGAAAGGAATCAAACCTTGGTCATCAGTGTTCTGATTATACAGTCTCTTACACTTTTATGTGGTCCTAATCCATTTGGGCAACTGCTGGAACTATAGCTTGGAAAAACACCCTTTTTTTCATAACAGAGGCATCTCTTACAAATATAAATCTATGTGGGAGAGGCATTCACAAGCAGGTGTATATTTCCAGTGTAAGAATCAATGAAGTAATATGAAATAATTAAATATTTTATATATAATATTAATTAATATTAATTAATAATATGGTTGAAAAATCTAAAGTAATACATTTAATTAAATAATTAAATATATCAAATCTTTTTCTTCCATTAAATTTAATTGTTCCTTGAACAATGGCCACCTTGTAACACAGTTCAAATGTATTTTGATGGCTTCTTCTTCATACACTAGGTAAATAAAAATGGCTCTACACTTGGACTCCTAAGAAGGTTCTGGGATAGGAAATAGGTGAGATTTTAAGAAAGGAACATACAGTAGCACTTCTTCCCCCAAATGAGGCTGGGCCAGGTCGCTGGGGTGGTACTGGAGGCTGATGTGGAGGCTGATGTGGTGATCTGGTTGTTGAAGGTCTGTCTAAAGAAAACAGAAATTCCAAACTAAACAACTAACCGAGTTTGGTTATTTAAATCTCACTCAATCTTTATGGCAAAGAGCCCTCACAAGAACCTGGCTAGTGAAGTTAATCAGTCACAAAGACATTGTGATTTGACTGGCAGTTGCTTTAGGATCAGTGTGTTGTGTGGGGAGTTCCAGGCTGGTCTGTCCCTTGGGGGTGACTCCCCTGCCAGGCTCTTGGCCACAGGATTCATTTCATTCCCTGCAGCACAGTGTGTGGAACACCAGCCAGCCTGAATGCACTCCACACCTCCAGGCTGCTGAGGAATCAGACATAAAACAAACAGCTGATTGTTCTTTTCCCAAGTTCCACTAGAATCTTTTTGCCATTGTTGTGACAACCTGCTCTGTCCAAGGCTGCACTGCTAAAGCTACTGCAGCATGTACATGGGTATCAACAGGCCCAAATCAAGGCTAAATAATGCACACATCACACAAAACTTATCTTTACTCCAACAGAGCTTGTCCAAAGTAGAAAGTGTAACTTCAAAAGTCACAAGTTCACAGAGTTTGTGTCACTAAATCTTGCTCATGAACTACACTGTTACCTTCTATATTCCATTATCAGCCACCTAAAATGTGGCTGACAACATGGGAAAATCTAATTTGTAAATTATTAATAGCAGTTAATTTTTAGTAATTACCTATATAATCTGTGCTGCTTGGAAGTGACTTGGCAGGAAATATGACATTGTGATGTGCTTCATCATTATTGGATGGAGGTGGCTCGTAGCCATCACTGTCGTGTTCTGCTTCCTCAGGCTCCTCTGTTGGTGATTCATAGTCAGCCTCATCTTCCTTTTCCTGGTCTTCATCAGGGCTTTCATAGTCATCATCATCATCCTGGCAAACGAGCACAAAAAGTGGGTGCAGGAAGAGAACACTAAACCCTTCAGAGCAGTTTCCTGGGGCCTTTCACTGTGGTAATTTTCACTCTAGAAAATACCAAATTTCTACAGCCGGTTTGAGGGAAAAAAAAAATCTGTTGAAATAATAGAGGGAAAGGAGGCAACATTCCACTACTGCATGGAGCACTCAAGAGCTTCAGCAAGGACACAAATATCATTTGATGACAGTGAGTGCAGTGGAAGGACAAGATAAGGTTTTTAGGGAACAGACAAGGCACCAGCAAACAAGCCAGTGTTCCTAGAGCATGATGGAGCAGCAGCTGATGCTGCTGATATTAACTCTTGCTTTCTAACGTCCTCTACAGCATGCAACCCAACTTTTGAAAATTATTCATAAAAACTGAGGTCTATGATTTGGGTCTTGGTGTCCTCCCGAGCCAAACCAGCCTCGTTTGCAGCACCTCACAGGGTCAGTATGGTCACTGCACATCTGCCAAGGCTTGAGAGAAGAACACTGCACTTGTCATTGGTACCACAGCTGGAATTTCCTGAGTCCTCTGCCCTGGCACAGAGCCCAGGCCCTCTGTAGGTGGTTACCTTATCTGTTGTGCTCCCAGAATAGCAGCAAATCTCCCCTGAACTCAGCAACAAGTGTCTTCTAAAAACGCCTCTCCCTTTTATTTTTGGAGAAAAGCCATCAGCACTGGTCAGCCTCAGAGATTTCAGGAACAAGGCTGTGCACCAGCAGCTCAGGTGGGTGTGTTTCACCTGCTGACTCTCAAGGCATTTCCTGTGCCAAAGGCAGGAGGAACTTCTGCAGTCTAGGTGGCTTTAAAAAAATAATGTTCAACAAATTGGCTCTAGAGAATAAAACAGCAAGAATTTGCCATTGCAGAACACAGCAACCTTGCATCTACTAGACACTTCTTTTAAGAGCTTGAAACATGTAAAATTCAGCTGTGGCTCTGTGGAGACCTGGTTGGAAGGTAATTCTGAATTCCTGGGGGAGAATTTTCTCAGCCAGGAAATTTGTATGAAGCCACTCCCATCATTGCTGCTCCTGCTTTTTCCTGCCCCCAGGAAAAGCAGCCAGTGCAGGAAGAGACAGCCCCCCTGAGCCAGGGGGTTTTATAACCCAAATACTCACAAACGAGGACCAGCCGCCGTCATCCTGGGCGTACCCTGTGCAGGTGTTACAAATACACGTTATATTATTGGCATTTTGCAAATATTAAAATGAATCCTATATGCATAATGCTGGAAAACTTTGCTGTATGAATATAGTTTCTTTTAGTTCTGTTATTAACAAAACTTAGTAGTGTGATAAATATGCTTTTCTTCGACTACAACATAGTGATGTAAAAAGCTTTTGTTCATGTAACTAACTCAGAGAATGGTAGAAAGATAATCAGGAAATTCTTCACATTCTTGGGTTATCCTATCTGGATGAAAATAACCAGAACTCCAGGGAAGGAATTTATTGATCAGGGAGTAGGCACAGGATGGCACCACGAAAAAAAAATTTAAAAAAAAATTGATTTATAGGTTAAGGGGTGTGATTTTGAATAATGCATAAAGGTCTATGAATATGCAACATGCAACTAAGTGTTTTCTGAGTTACTGTGTGCTCCTGGCTGAATGTCAAGCACCCAGCTGTAAGAACCTTTTGCTTTATTATCTTTATCTCCTATTTGTCTTTTTTTATTAAACCTTTTTAAATTTACCAGGAAAGTGAACCTCGTTTTTCACACAAAGCAGAACAATCGCACATTTCTGAGCAGGGACAGCTTTGTCAAAGATGTAATAACTTGACAGAAAGAGCCCAGCAGGAAGGAGCTGCTCCCTCAGAGCCAGGCTGGCAGCCACGGAGGGCACTGAGCAAAATCCTGATTCCAATAAAGTGAAAAACTGAAACCCTGATTCAAAACTTTTGAGATAAACCTGCCCTGCTGTGCCATGATCTGGGTGCTGGCATTTCGAGTTTGTCTCCCTTCCCATTTCAATTACAGAATTTGAAACAGAATTTTGGTTTTCAGAACGAGCCCAGACTTCTTATCTCCTTGTTTAAGACTATTTAGAAGGGTTTGGTTTTTTTAAATTTCAGCTTCCCTCACTAATGCAGTGCTGCTAGGAGGAAGGGCAGGGGTGGAGATGTTGGAACAGAAATATATAAGCACTGATACAATTTATTGGGTTAAAGAAAGACATTTTGAGGATTTTCAGGTAAAAGTCTCAGCTCTTGCCTTCCTTCACCATCTTTTCACTTTAAAATCATTTTTGCTTACTTACTCTCCTACATCTCTGCTTTTCTTTTTTGAAACTTCTTTATACTCCCATATTTTCATTTATTATTTTGAATTTTTGGTTCCTAACCCTGCTCCCATCAGTTATTAATTTAAGTATTAATTTAATATTTTTAAACACTTTTTGTTGTTAAGGTCTGCCAGTATACACTTACCTGTGTTGTCTGAAGATTTTTGTGTTTGGGCCCTGCAACAAAGGCACAAAAAAATAAATTATTTCTGTCAAATGTTTGATGCTTCTATTGCAAATAAAGGCAACAGTTAAATGTCACAGTAGAATGAAGTTTACATAGATGAGTTTAACTCTGCCCAAAATGCCAAAAGCAGTCTAGTTCATATTTACATAGAGGATCTCAATAAAATCTAAACTGTTTCAAGAAGAATTAAGTCAGAGAAGTCAAGTGGTTTGAAGCAAGGGGACTCAATAAATACATTTACCAATCCTGAAAACAGAAACTTCAAAGTCAAGTTCATAAATGTAAGGTTGAATAAGGTTTTTATGGTTTTTAATTCTAGTTTTGGGTTCTAGTGAATGGAAGCTGTAAAATCATGTTACCAGATGATGCAAAACCACATTATGTAGACTGGACTTGGTTTTCACTGGGTAGGGACATGAATTGTTCTTTTCTCAGAGAATGTTCTTGCAATTTTTGCTCTTCTTCTATTATTATATTCAGTGACAAATATTAAGAATTAAAGAGTATAATGATGTATAGACCTGTGGAATGCATTAATGATGATTTATTAATAATATATGCCTAGGCTTCCTGGCCTTCTTAAAGGCTGTGTGCTCAGGTGGAAAACTGCATGAAATGTGCAAATGTTCCTTGGTTCTGGACATGGCAGAAGGATCTGGGGTGTTCATGGGCTCAGGATTTGATATTTGATATCAGATGACATTAATGAAACAGAGCTTTATTTTATGGAATTTGCAGGCTGCACTTCTGATCCAGGCATTATTGATCAAATGAAAGCCAGTCCAGAAAAGATCAATCTGAAAGTTTTGTACCAGAAAGCTGAGTTGTCTTACTCACCATTTTGGAAGAAAAGAGAGCCTCCCTTCATTTTTGTTTATTTCTTGGCTTAATTTACTTACAATTCTATTGGAAAGAAGAACAAAAATAGTTAAAAAAACTTGAAACCCATTATTTGTCAAAGCAGCTAAATAATTTTGTTCATCATTATCCCTCAGTATTTGGTAAATTTAATCTGGTAACTCATGATTACATATCCAACTACAAACTAGACTGTTTTTACCTTGGCAAAACCCCGTGTTGTTGGATCATGGATTTATTAAAAATAAACATTAAACCCAGCAAGCCTTAGGATCTATGGGTGTTGTAGACATCACACTGCTTCAAATAGTGGCCATGGCATTTGTATGATTTTGCATGGAAAAAGGAAATAATACTTCAGGAAAACAGAGCTTATGGCTGCAAAAGCAGGGATCAAATGTTCCCTGAGAACATTCCCTTCTCCATTTTTTTTTCCTACCTCTGCAGCCATCCCTCATCTAGAATCCCTCCAGCAGAGAAGAGAGAAAGGCTGATCTAATTCTGTGTTTTAATACATTTTCAGGGCATGGCAGAAATATTCATGGAACATCAAAAGCCTATAATTTGATGCCTGGAGAGATCTTTCCAAGTGGAGGACAGTCAGTACTGAGATTCACAGGGTTAGTTCTACTGAGAGACCAGAATTCTGCTCTGCTACTAATGAAGTTTGCCTCTATGATTATTTTGTTTCAAAGAAAGCTTAGGATGGGCCATGATCTGATTCTGAATTGCCATTATTTCTTATTTTTGTTTTTCTTCTCCTCTCATGTCTTTTTCTGCTACTCTGCAATAACAATCCCCTACTTTTTTTCCAAATAATCTAATTAGAGCATCTTTCATGCCTAACTGCTCTTCCGAGCCAGGACTGGAGGAAGAGAGGTTTTCAAGACATCTCATATGAAAAACAAGCCAACACAATAAAGTTATTTTGGATCAGAGTGGTAGTGCTCCCTGAAAAGGATGAAGGTGAGTGGTTTGAAGTTAAGGATATGCACTCAAGGATCCAAGTATGAAAAAAGAAATACAGAGAAAGAATAATGTTTAGGTTTTCTTATTTAAGGCAGCATTTTGCAGTTTTCTGGTTTGAAGCCAATATTATCATGCTTGGCCCTTTTTGAAATAAGTACATGCACAAGTGTTAACAATTTCTGAAGGATTACAGCTGTCTAAATCTGACACCATTGCCCAATCACGTTGGACAAAGAAACACCAAGTTATGGGAGTGCCCTTGCTCTTCTTCCCCGTGGAACCAACACTGTTCTGCCCCAGACATTTCCTTTTGCTGCAGGGGATCAGGAAGTTGTTGTGTGAATAATAAATTCCATGTGAGACATCAGGAAAAGTTCTGGGGTGAGCAGTGCCCTGCACACATCACTGCTTTGCTCAGAAAGTGTGTTATGGAATTTGTCTGTGGCTTATTCCCTGCTGTGGAAGAGGCAGAGAATCTTCCAGAATATCTTGGGGTTTTTTCAGCTAAAAAAGTGAAATGAAGTTCTCTGGCTTTGGAGCTAATAATTCTTAGAGTTCAGACTTCCCTGGGTGTTTGGAAGCTTTCTGGACTAAACCTGGGCTGCCTGCTATGAGGATTTACACCAACTGGTTTTTAGGAAAAACTGACAGGAAGAAGTTGATCATCTTATCTTGCTGCCAAAAAATTAAGATAATGCTTAAAATAATCTAAAATAATTATTAATCTAATAATAGAACAGTGTCTAATCTTTACTTCTAGTTCATTTGAAATGCTTCAAAACCAATTCCTCAGAGGGTTTATTAGAAGAAAGCAAATTTTAGGTGGGTCACACTTTACAAGGAACATTCTCAGGGAAGATTGGTGCACTGAGCAGCCTGTCACCAAGTGAGGAAGGAAGTACCAAAACCACACTGCTCTCTGAGCTGTGGGAGTGGATGATGGGAGAGGATAAGGCAACAGCACTTGCAGAAAATGTTACTCAGACTTCTCATTCTCTTTTTACCTCCTCCACCAGTTGCTAAACTTAAAACTGGCAGGAAGTTGAAATTTAAAAAAAAACACACGACCAGCCCCCAAACCAGGACTCCAGAACTGGCTTTTGTTCACTTCACTGCTGGCATGAGTAGAATCCACTCTGCATGTGCTGGGACAAAGGGCTTGGGATGGGTAAGAGAGGTGGAATAAAGTTCCTCTAGAGCCAGGAGGCTGCACAGTTGCAAATGGAGCCCTGTCAAAAGCATGGCTGGTGGTCCAAGCCTTTGGTTTGGACTTTGAGAAGACTCTGCTGGGCAGATGCAAAGCTGTTTTATTGACTTCAAAACAGACTGAACACCAGTTATGTTCCAAACCTTGCAACCACCTTTAGACCCAGCTGAGAGCATGTGTGCACACACACTGATATCTGCCCAAGGCTTGCCTTCTGAACAGAGAAAGTGCACATTTCTCCAGTTTTGTGTTTGCACTTTTACTCTTCTGAAAGTAGAAGGACTTTCAGACTGTGCCATGTTTGCAGGCTCTGGCTGTGTCACACTGAGCTGGCAGATGCCACGAGAGCAATGATGAGCTTCCTGCTGCTGGAAATTTCTGCCAGTGCTATGGGATACACTTTGGAGTGCTGTGGGATATGCCTTAAGGCTTTTTCCACAAAATCTCAGGTTTGCTGTGAACCTGCCACTGGAATAGCCAGGAGGATCAACAGCATCCTGAGAATTGGAACCCTTTTCTCTCAAGATAGTAAACAATAGGAATCACAGAGTAATTGCAGTGTTTATACCATGATTCAGGTGTCAACCAACCACCAGCTTTATTTTTAATGAAATCTTTGCTTTTTATGTTTATGAATTTTGACCACACTAAGTAAGGCACATTCTGTTGAGTGTGCTTTAGAATATTTTGCAAGACTCAAATTTGCTCTCCACGAGTATAAAGCTTCATGACCTTTTTTGACTGGCAGTAGCTTTAATGAACAGTAGGAAAATTCTGGTTTTCTCTTAAGCTGTAAATTTGCCTCTTGCTTCATTAGATTTATTATCAAAATGTTAATAACACCCTCATGATTAGGTCTGAGTTTCATTTAGCACTTAGGACCAATGGTCAGTGTCTGCTCCTTGTAAAATACACCAAATCTCTTCCCAGTCTCACCAGTGTATCTCTTTCAGGACACAGTGTGTTATTTGTGAGGATTCAGGGGTGTATCCAAACACAGTGGTATTAATATTAACTTTTTTAACAAAGTTTTCCAGGTTCAGCCCTTTCAGTGGAGAGATTTTAAAAGTATTTTAATTTTCAAAATAGTGCTTAAATCTGGGGCTTTTATAAAGAAGCCAAAAGTTTTATGAAGACATGCACCTGTAACTGGGCTGCTGGAGATTAACTTTCAAAATAATAATTCATTAGTAATAACAGAAAGTTGTAGAGTTTTATAATTAGATTCAGGAAATGACCTGTAATGTCATCTTGTAATGACAACTGTGACCTACTTCTGACTCTTGAAAAGTCACAGAATCATTCCCAGATAATGACACAGTTATATTCAAAACCTGAGCAGTGGGTTTGCTCAGAGATAAATGTTCAGCCCACAAACCCAGCTCAGGAGGCCTGTAGATGCAGGCTGTGCTTTGCACACCTTGAGTGATTCCAGGTGCTGGCTCCATGTAGGTCAGAATATTCCTGCTAAACTTACTGAGGAACAATCTCTCTTGTTAATCTATCTTTTATTCATTTCATCACTGGCCAATGCTGTAACACCTGCTATTTATATTAAGCTTTTTGCAGAATGCAGTCAGGTTTTAGCACTGATTTTAAGTATCAGGTAGTATAACTCTAATATGCTAATGCCTCTTTCAGCTTGTAGAAGAACTCTTGATACAACCAATTGAGGTTTGCATTATGATACAAAAGAAAAGTGTGAATGTGTTCTAGCAGAAGTCACCAGCCAGCACTTTGTGTTTCAATGAGGATGTGGAAATTCTGAAGTAAAGAAATGAATGTTTAAAAAATGGCAGATTCTTCTGCCCATTAATTCTATCCAGGAGGGTTGTTGTGGGGTTAAGCAGATTTTTGTTTTATTGTTGTGGTGGGTTTTTTTGGTTGGTTGATTGGTTGTTCTTAGTGAGAACCAGTTCTCTTCCCTGTTAAAGCTCTAAATTCCTGTTTTAAACAGCAGCATTGCATGCAGGGCCTTTCTACATGTATAATCACCATTTTCCAGTGAATATTTTGCTTGTTTGTAAGTATGAAAAAGTCTGAGAATAGAAGCCTTAGTTCCAGAGCTTTCCCTCAGATTGAAATATCTACTTATTTATTCATTTCCTCAAGCTGTGCACTAAGCTTCACTCTTCTTTTAAAGATCTTGATTTCAAATTCTCTTCTGACTGAGAAATCCAAAAGATCTGAGTGAAAAGGCTGTTCAGTTTCTGCTGGGGTGTAACAAGTGAGAAACCCAAAAGACCTGTCTAAAAAAGGCTGTTCTCTTTTTCTAGGGTGTGAAAACCAAATTTTGAGGTACCAATAGATTCAATGAAGAGGAAGGAACAGATCCACATGGTTAGATTTCACCTATGGCTTTAATATCTCTGGTATGTCTGAGTTTATTAAACCATCCACTGACTACTGTTCTCTCACAAATTTGAAAGGAAATCACCAGTAGCTCTAAAGGCTCAGACAATGAGAACAAGAGGTAATTCTGCCAAAGGACTGTTAAAGCAGGACAAATTATCAGAGAGTTCCAAGTTGTACAGTATGGTAAGAGGAGTCTGTCACAGACAATCAGGTTTATCATCAATATCATTAAATGTTTCTTCTAATTGAAAGTGAGTTCAGAAATTCTGAGACATCAGAGCATCTTTTTAAAATAATATCTGGACCTCCTTACTTATATATTGTACACCACCAACCCCTATTATCAGGATATTTACTGTGTGAAAATACAGATGTGATTTTAAGAAATATGTCACATCCAAGGCTTTCAAATTCAGCCATATCTGGTCAGAGCAAGGGTGTCCTGCTGGGTTCAGCTCACCCATGAGCACAAACTGTTTCAGTATTCTTGTATTCCCCAAAACACCTCCCACAGGTCTGAGGCATCAGAAAAGGCAAAGCAAACTGTATCTTGTGTAGTAAAATCAAGATATGAACCAAGAGAGGGAGTCTGGAACTGGGAAATGAGCAACAAAGACACAACCATGCTGGAACAGCTTGAATTCCCTTTTTTTTCCCCTCCTTTGTTTGGAAGACTGTGGAGATCTCCACGTGTCTCATGGTTAGAAATCTTCTAGCCTTAGCCTCCAGCTTAAGTATGTAGCAGACAACTCATACCAAAATTAAATCTTTCATTTTTCACCATGAAATATTAGAAGAAGCCAATTTCTCTTACTCAGTATTGACTTAATGGGATTATTGTTCTTCATTAACTAACTTCTATGAAATTATGGAAGCTATTCAGAAGAATTGGAAACTTTTTCAAGACTTAATTCACAGCTGCTGAAGAAACCTATTGAACCTTGAATCACATGGTCCAGACTGATTTCTATTGAACACCCACCTAAAGCAAAAGCACATGAAAATAATTTCCAATCCTCAGCTGTTGTGGACATAACTGACTTTTTTTTTCCTTTAAGTTAAAGTCAGCAGTTAAGCAGTGAACAGTTAAGTCATACTTCAAAGGTGATACTTGCACAAAAGTTTAACATTTGTGTAGCTGCTGTCAGTCAAAGAGTTTATGCACGAGTTCTTTTGAACATCCCCCAGACAATCTTCTTGTTTTGTATCATTTTGCTTGAGCAGTCATGACAACACTCCCTTTATTTTGGAATATTCTTTTTCTCTCCGTACACTCCAATAAACAAGTCTCTAACCAATCACTCACAAATCATTTGCCCCATATTTCCTATGAGACTTCACTGCCAAACAGCTAAAATAATTTTTAACATTAAAATAGCTTGACTTTACTTACGGCACTCTGAGCTTTGGAAATTTCTGAATATCATTTTCAGACATGTTCTGGAAAGGAAAGACAGGATATGTGACAAAATTGTCCATGGAACACCCTGTGACTTATCCAAGTAAATCATACACATGTATTCAAAAATGTGGAATTTACTTGACTTTAGAAGTCAGATATATTGAATTCCTCCATATCTACACAGTGAAATTAGGCAAGATTGTGCATGATTGCAAAATTTCAGGGTAGAACTGTAGGTTTTAAAATACAGAACCTCTGGCTGGAGTTGTGTTCTAAGAACCTTATCTGTAACAGACTACAGAAAAATCCCATATTCCAGGGGACATATAGCTAGAAAACCCCTTGGACTTAAAAGCAACCTTGGCAGCCTAAAAAAACCTTTCTAGAAACAGGGATGGGGGAGGATTTTTGTTCCCTCTCAGCCACTGGACTGAGATTCCTCCTGACTGAGATGTGCTGGCTGGAAACCTGTCCTGATGCTCCTGCAGTCATCCCTTCTCTACCTTTGCAGGTGCAAATCCACAGTTAGGACACATTCAGGCATTATGAAGACTTTGGATTTCATTGGTTTAGTGTTTTGTTTAGTTTATCACAAGCTTCATGAATTCTCTTTGGAACAGAAGTGATAGTCTGATTCTTTTTGTCTTTTTGTACTGGTAACAATAAGAGGTTTTTAATTACACATTGGTTCACAAAGCTGTCCCTGTCAATGTTCAGAACAGAACAAATCCTATCTGTGTTTTTCCACACTATTTTGCCTCTGGGAGGAGTGAAACACAGGAAAAATATACTGCTGTTATGGAAATGTCCTGCAGTACTTTCTGAAGAATAGAATTTTTCTATAGGCTTTTTAACCTTCCTTCAGGAGTTCTATTCTAGTGATAAACCTCACAAATATTAGAGGTATAAACTCTTTTACAAGGGCCACATTTCTGCTTTAAATAATAGAGAATTTTATTAGAATAAGTTATATAGAGTCCCTTGGTTTTATTCCTATTCCATCCCAACAGGACTTTCCTTGTGGTAGCCAGTATACACAGAAAGGTGGCTCTGAAATTAGGATATTATTCTGATTAATTTTAGAGCAACACTTTTATGCCAGGTTGATCATGTAGATCTGACAACAGCTACAAACCCAGCAAACACTCAGCAGCTGCTTCAGTGCAAATGTAATTTGGCAGTTTCCAGTCACTCACAAAATGTAAAAAGATGTTTCTTAGAAAAACCATTCATACAGGGAAGCAATTTTTTCCAGATTGCTTTGTCCTCTGGAATATTTTACTGGATGTCTTCTCTGGTTCTGTTTAAAGGTGAACCTTTTCCCTTTTTTTCATTTTTCAATTGCCAAGTAACTCAAAAGCTTAAAGGGAGTGTGAGCAGAGGTGAGCAGCTGCTTGGCTTGCTCAGTAGAAAACAATCCTTCAAATCTGTTGGGATGCCTCTGAAGAGCTGCTGCACTCTGAGCTAATTACAGAAACTCTGGAAATAATAGAAAATCACAAAAATCCCTTAGAAATCACAGTTATTGCACTATTTGCACCTCACAAACTACCATAATGTCATTATGCTTCCAGAGCCAGAACTCCCACTCCAGCCACAGATCCTCACTGCTTGAGCTGAGGAGGATCTTGGGGGCTGGGAGGATAAATCCCATGACACTTCTGACTAATGCTGACTGCACCCTGAGCAAGAGGGAAGGGGCAAATCCTGTTCCTACAGCAGGGGCTTGACAATTTTTATGTTTTGTCTCAATTAAATGTCAAAAAACTGAATATTAGGACAAGTAAATTAAAAATACAAAACTTCAGAAGAGGTATGTGGAGGTCTCCCCACTACGACTAATTAAACAGAAGACCAAAATTACTACATCTGGGGAAATAGAATGGCTAATATTTGAAAATAGAAGTAAAAAGCAGTAATACTAAAAGCTCTCACACACCTTATGGATGTGTATTTAAGACCTGCAAGCAGCTGCTCTGTCAGTGGAAGTTATCATCTTTTTCTAAAATTAGGCCAAGCCTTGGACAATGTTGATTTAAAGCCACTGGGACTTTGCTTACTGGTTTTGATGCTCTTAAATTTTATTGATTTTGTGTATTGTTACAGAAGAAATCTAATGTTATCTACAGAGGAATGGAGGAGTTATTCCATGAAAGACCAGTTGTTCTGAGCAGGGCTTTGTCTTCTTTAGTATGAGAGGGTAATTGATAAATGTGGGTTTTCTGTAGTTAATATTTGAAAACATTAACTTCTTCAAAGGAAGAGATGAATTCAAGACAATATTCTTAATTTAGAAGTTCCCTGTCAGTCTAAAAAATACTAAAAAATATCCAAATTGAGCAACATGCTTGAGCTCCCAGCATTCCATATTTAAAGCAAGTTGTGTGGCTGATTTTAACAAAAGCATTTACCTTCCATATTTATACCTCAGCAACCACCTGGAAGGTGGCTCTTCATCTGCCAGTGCAAAATGAGGAGGAGCCAAAAGCATCACTTGTCTGGAATTTAACAGGAAGGAATTTTACAGCTGCACTTACCAAAAACCTCTGTCCATTTATGCTGTGCTTCCTCACAACCTTCTCACAGTCCTTATACTTTAGCTGCCAATGAGAAGAAGATGATTATTGCACCCTTAATTATAAGAATCAATAAAGATACTTAAACATATGGCTGGCTTTGAGTAGATGCTTTCAAGATACCTCTTCATATTCTATGGCTCATTTTGTCCCATAAACATGGATTTTTATGACAGACATTCCTCAGTGGACTTAAAGGTTTCCATCATTTAGGAACAAGTTATTTCTCACATTTACAAATGGCTGGCCCAAAGAAATATTTGAAAAAATGGGTTATTGTGATAGTGACTGGGATGAGCAGCTGCAGAAGTAGAACAAAAACCCTATTATCTAGGAAAACTAAAGCTGACTGATCCCAGGGAAATCTCCTTACTAATCCTGTAAATTATCTATAATATTTGTAAAGCTTTTCCACAGTATTATGTTTTCCAGTAGCATTTAGGACAAGGATGCTCCTTAGAAGTTGCTCATGTACAGGCTGACCACAAAGGAAGACATGACTTTAAACATTTCCAACAGCTGTCCCAAGTAGTTTTTTGTGGGTGGGTTTTGTTTGTTTGTTTGGTTTTTTGGTGTTTGTTTGTTTGTTTTGGGTTTTTTGGGTTTTTTTTTTTTTTTTTTATTTGACCAGTAATAGCATAATGTAAGAACACAATTTATATTTTGGATCTGGCATTTTTCTGTTCAAGTTGGTCAGGCCCATATCAGAAGGAACTCAGAGAGCAGGCAGACAAAGTGACTTTTGGAGGCTTCGAGACAAAAGAATGACTCTTACTCTGTCTGAAGCTTTAGTCAGTGAAAGTTCTGCAGACAAATGACCTGGGATAGCTCCCCTAAAGCAGAGAAACTCTTACAGGGAGCTTTATGTCCCCTGTAACTCTTCCCACTTTTTCATTTTAAGGTGTAACATCGTAACTTGGAATACTGAGAAAGGGTCCTGGAAACAGCCCAAGAGCAGAGAGGATATTTTCAGGAGCCACTTTCAATTATTCATAGGAAGAGACAGACCTAATTCTGGTAAATATATTAGGATACAGATTAAAACTTTTGTGCAGACTGGATGTAAACCTGTAAATAATTTCTTTCATAATGTGAGTGCTTTCATGATGTTACCAGCACAATTCTGTATGCAGGAGGAAGCAATATGTCACTGTGATTGAGACCTAATCTCAATCCTGATTGGTAATTGGTAAAAAATGCTGCTAAGCTATTAAAAATAAACCTTGGAATATCCCAAATATGAACACCTTTGTTTTTTTTCTAAACAATAAAAAAAATCTGAAATTATTTGAAAATTTGGTTCTTCATTAGTTCTGGTTCATTCATTCTCTGAGTTTATCTGGGGACAAGATTTGGTCACTTGTGACAGGATCAGCCCAGAGCTGGCTGTGTTGGGCTGACGTTGTTGTCTTATCCAGATTTTTTAGATTACTTAAACAGCTTTTGCCCTGATTTAGTTCCCCAAGAGTAGAATGCCATTATCTCTATTCTGGAGAGTAGCTTGATCACTAGAAGGGAAACACTACAGAAAAATGTGCATTCAGTTATGGTAGAACGTGGAGTTTATCCATTAGGTTCAGAATATTATTATCAGATCTTTCAGAAAGCCGTTTTCCCCTTCCTAATTTCTTGGAAATGGTGGTCCAACTTCCCCTGCAGCATTGTTGTCATGTTTTTCGTTCTTGTCTGAAGTTACCTATTGATAATGATCTCATCTGTTCCATCTCCAGTTTTTGGTTTCACTTTCCTGTGCCAGTAACTCCTGCACCCTAAAATTAGGGGCTTCTAAGTGGTTGGCAGTTTCACTTCTCTGGAGATTTCATAGACACAGACTCTAGGTCTGGTCTGTTCATCTGTATTAAGTAGTTCTGAATTCTACTATCAAACTTGCCTCAGCTCCCCAGATAAGACTCTCACAGTGTTGTAGGAGACCTTGAAAAAAATAAACTTCACATTATTTCAATATTAAGCCCGATGTGATTAACAAAGATATCCAGAGGCTCATTTGTTACACCGAGCAATTTGGAAAAAAATATCACTTCTGAAAACCATTGAAGATGAAACAGAAAACTTGTAATCTTCACACCTTAGTGCCTTCCACAGCTGTTAATGCATGTCACACCAACAAGCATTGTAGCAATGTGTTTCATTTTCTCTAAATAAGCCATGAGTTTCTCTTACAGCCAATTTAAAAATCCCTTTCAAGATTCATTTCCACTGACCAGCGGTTTTGCTTTTAGTTCTGCAGCGAGCTTTGCCCGTCATAAAACACCTGAATTTAGCCCAACCAATGTTACAGCAGTTTGCTCCTCCATCAGATGAGGACAAAACATGGCCAAACTCACCGTCCTGAAATATTCTGCCAAGTCATCTGGGTCCCAGGTGAGCACGTCGGAGCGGTAGGGGACGTTCCGCAGGTCCATGGTTGGTTTTGTCCCCGAGCCAGTCAGGGAGTGCTCACAGCCAAAGGCACAGCCATGGATTCCCTCTGTGTGGCCAACTCCAAGGAATTCCCTGCCCAGCTTCCAGCTGCTTCTGTCAAGGAACTGTTCTGCTCAATTTAAATTAAGCTGTGAGTTGGTTCCAGAGAGACACTGCTTCCTCTGCTACAAAATGGTCTCTTCTCAGAAAAGTTTCAGCTAGTCAGCCTTACCACTTCCTTTCTCTGAATATAAATAAGTAAACAAGGAAGCACAGCAGAGGGCTGAAAATGCTCTGCCTGCTACACAGGCTTGTAATTGCACACATAGATATTTATGTACTTACATTATACATGCATAAAAATATTGTCATATTATCTGCACAGATGTGGGTTGCTCTTCTGTGCAAGTCTAGCTTAGGTAAGCCCCCCCAAAGAAGAAAACATTCACTAAAAAGAAACTTCTTTAATTTACTTCAGCACCTGAAATATCCTTCTTTGTACAATTAAAGGTTATTGTCAGGGCTGTACATAATGAGGAACTAATGAATTAGTGATGGAATTATAGTCAGCATCCCTTCAAAAAAAAAAAAAAAAGAATCACTCAGTGAAACTAAAAAATATACAAGTTTATATGAAAAATTATTATGCTGCTTTTGTATAAATAGTTCATTTTTGGCTACTTATTGCAAGGATTTTTGTACCTGAAAAAGAATTCACAAAATTATATTTATTACCACAGGGACATGATAGACTTTCATCTGTCCTGCACAACCAATTCAAGCACCCTCCTATCAGGAGGTCCCTTTGCTGAGAATACATTGAGTAATTCCAAGTGTGTCTGGTTTTTAAAAGCAGCCAGCATGTCCATTCTCCCTTTTCTTGTTGTGGAACCTCCTCCCAAAGCTGTGCTGCTGTGAATCCTTGGGCTCACTCCTCCATTAGACTGCACAAAAGGTGGTAATTTCTGAGATTCCTGGCCTAGTAAGAATGGGTGCATAGCTCTGAAGGGCTGGGAAGGAAAGTTCCTCTTCTTTTTCTGGAGAAATGAAATACATCCCTCTTGTCTCCAGTCACTGACGACCTCCTAACTTCATGTCTGCAATCTGCAGGTGTGTTGCACACAAGTGCATGTGTTTGACATCAAACCTGCAAATCTTCACAGTAAGAGCTTTCCTTTTGTAATTCAGAGTTTGATTTAGAGTATTTTACTTTTTTTCTGGAGAAATTCTGGTAAATGATGGCAGCATGGCATTTAAAACTCTGAAGTTAAACTGCTATCACAGATGTTCTAAGCAGAGTAGCATTTATCAAATACATGCTCCAGCTGTGTTTTCTGGGTTCTTACTTGAAATTACCTGTGTGAATCATCTGAGACATGTCCTGACAGTATCACAGAAATATTATCACCTCTAGCCCTGGGGATGAAATAGGACTAACTAAACGGGTGACAAAGTATCCTCAAAGGAAAAGTTGCTTTGCTGCTGCATTGTCAGCAGAGGTAAAGGGGAGGTTACAAAACTACACCTCAGACATCCCATCTCACCCCCTGGATTTCACAGGGAAACAAGCAGGGAGACAGGAAGAAGCCTGTGTTAAATTTCTAATTGCTTGTTCTAAAATGTGTTTCATTACCTTCTAATCTGGTTTCCATCCCAAACCCAGTGTAGCAGATCTAATTGCAATTGTGTTACTCTTTATTTGCACTAATATGAAACTAATTAGTCTGGTCAAAATTTATGCTGGTGGTGTTATAGAATTACAGTATCATTTATTCTGATGCTGAGAAAGGAGGAAATCAGTTGCCTCTAAAGTCGGTCTCCCAGTCTCACGAGCAGCTAACACAGAAATTCTAACACAAGTATCTATTATTATTTGCTTGCATCCTGTCTGTGGCACTGAGTGCATCATAGCTACGTGCAGATTTCATGCATTTCTTAAAAAATGAATATGAACTTGAGCTCTGTCTTTCTCTCCAACTTTTGTAACATCACAAACACATCGGATGTGGTGCCCCAGTGAGGCTTGCAGAGGAAACACCACTTTGTATTTGCTACATTTCAATTTTCAGATGTACTCCTACAGCAGCTGGCAAGCTCATGAGATGGATTTTAAACTTAGATTTTCAAAAGCTGAGAAACACTGAGGTTACTGCTATTATCAAGTGCATATCTTTTTACTGAATTTTCCCCCTCTTTTTAAAGAACTAGGTGTTTCATAGGTGTTTTATAGCCTGCAGTCACACAACCTTCACACAAAAAAAGTGTCTCCTCAGAAACACCTGCCAATGGTAAGTTCTTTCTGATGCAGTGATGGTCTTGTTTGAAAATGTGAGACTCAAACCATTTTAGGCAGCACAGGGGGGAGGTTCACACTGCCGACATTCTGCTGCCTTCAAAGAGCAGCAACATTTCCATTTCTCTCACCTCTCTCTGGTGGTCTTCTGTCCCTGTTTTAAGTGGAGTCAAGGGCTTATTTGAACCCCTTTCAGAGGGGTTTATTTTTCTAGAGTAACTCAGGTTACACATCATTATCCCTACAGCCAAACAAAAAAAAAAAAAAAGTCCAAATCTTGTAAGAATTTCGTCTTCATGTTCATCTCACTCCCAAAGCAAAGTGGATCTTTATGAAGTGGTTTTCTCTTGTCCTGCCCAAATTTGTTTTTAAAAGACCGGGGTAGATTCTTCCTTTTACCCTGGAAATTTTTACCCTAGACAGCCTATAGTTCTCCTTTCAACATGACATGCCCAATTCCCAGACTGCATTACCTACCTCTAACTGGGAGAGACTAAAATGTCAGCATTAATTTGGTGCTTTGCTGAGGCCAGACTGCATGCATGGTAGACAAACCTCTGATCATAAGAACAGCCCTGGTGCTGAGAGGGTTCAGATATTTCCTGAAATTTCTGATATTTTCATCATCCACCTGAGGAGGATGAGCACAACAAACTGATCTTTGCTTAGACACTAGCTGTGTTCAGAGATAGATAAGGGAGATAAGGGAAGCAGACCCTGTGAGGTGGGATAATGCTTTTTACCACGTCAATATCCTCCCTTACCTGGCTCAGGTGTAGAGCTCCCCCCTGGGGAAAGTCTCGGGATATTCACATTCACACCTAGGCTAGTCTGAAAAGCAATTTGCAGGAATGGAACTTGGAGGCTTCCTCCCCACCCAGCCCCACACTGCCAGGATGGATGGACCCTGAATATGACACTTGAATGGGAACAGCAGCTGAGGTAAATTCCAACTAACCTACCTGCCTCAGCAAAGATTTGCCTGGATGGAAAAAAAAAATATATACGTACTTGAAGAAGCATCTTTTCCATTACCAGTGATTTGCACTACTCTGAGCAGGTGTCGAGATGGAGTTCAGGCAAATCCAAAAGGCCTGAAATCCTAAAACACAGCCACTGTAGAGTGCAGCTGGACTCGATTCAGAAACCAAAGAGAATCAAATATATACTAAAGTCCTGTAAAAAATAAGGCAAGTACTTAGAGATATTCTAGCAAGAGCAGTTTGCTCAGGTACATGTTTCATTCCACTCTGTTTGGGTCATAAGTGGCATAATGTGTCTGGTTTGTCCAGAAATGCTGCAAACAAATGCCAGAACACTCAGGAGACCTCGACAGAGCTGCCTACTGAGTAAAGACTGAAAAATTGCTTGCTAAGTCTGAGAAAGGGAAGTTGGAGATGAGGGAAGGAAAAAAGGAGATAAACTTTGTGACTTTGTGACAACTAGCAGTCAGTTGTTCTCAAGACCTGTGAAGGGTTCTGCTAACAACAAAAGCTGCTGCAAGCTTGAGAAGGAGGAACTGGGGAGTGAAGAACTCTCCTCCAATATTTGGGCTGCTCAGTGCAGGTCAGCAGCTCAGTTCAGGAGCCAAACAGGCTCAGCTGCACTGTGACACAGAAGGGGCCAAAAGGACACCTGGAAATGATGTTCTGTTTCGGACATGACCCTTCTACACTAACAGTGTCTTCCAGGGGCAGAACTCTGCCAGTGAGCACACCAGCTTTGCACCTGAGCTCACCAGTGTGATGGAGACACTGGTGCTGAAGGTGAAGTTAAAAACACACCCTTTAATCTGGGCTAACTGCTCAAACCTTTCCACCTGTGCTGTCAAAAAGGACAGATTTCCTCCCCCAGCTCCAGGCCAGCCTGCTGCCCAGGGGGAGCTGCCAAAACCTTGGCTCTGCAAGGCTCCAGTTACCCTCAAAGCTTTTTTCCACCAGCCCAGCTTCCTTTCACCATGAGAGCTCCTGCTCTGTTCCCAGCTATCCCTGCCCCTCCTGTCCCCTCTGCAGCACTGCAGGATTGGGCTGTGCTGGGGAACCTTCCCAGCTCCACTGGAAACCAGAGTCTGGGAGAGCTGCTGTCCCTGGATGGAGCTGAGGCCTCAGGTATTCCCATTCACTGTTTCCATAGCAGGCTTTCCATTTGCTTTGCCTTGTTTTGGGTTTTGGCAAGGTTTTTGTTGGGGTTTTTTGGTATAGGTTTATTAAAAAACCAAAATTGTTCTCTTTCAGCAAAGATATCAAAAGGTATGATTTTTGTTTCATTTAAGTTTTTTTAACAGCTGTATTTCAAGTCTATCCAACTATTTGACTACTAAAGATAAAATAATTATTTTAACTCAACCCATTTTGCTATTTTAATCAAATTAATTACTCACCCATAAGCAGCTGTCCTAGTTTGGAGGTCAGGTATCTGCCAATAAAGGCAGAAGCTTCTCTTGAAATGGAGAATGTAAACCCCCTCCCTCCAAATTATTATAATTTTGGAATTAAGGGGCCCTCAGGCAAAGATATGGGAATTAGGAATAACTGTTCTTTACTAGGAAAATAAAATAGAAATACAGTATTACAAAGAACAATCCCAAACCCTGCCAGAGTCAGAATCCAACCTGACACCCTGTCAGTCAGTCAGGGTGTTGGCACAGTCCCATTCAATGGTGGCTGCATCCTCCTGCAGGGGCAGATGTGGTTCAGCTGCAGCAGTGCTCCTGGAGAAGGTGCAGTTTCCTCTGAAGCTCCAGGGATGATGTGGAAAGGTCTGGCTTTCCTCTGGAATCCAGTGGAAAGAAGGTACCTTGCTGTCCCAAATCTCAGTTTTTATCTAGGTAGGAAAGGCTTAGCATCTCCCAGTGGTATGATGGAATTTTATCAGTCATGCACTGGGACTCACTGGCCATTAACAGCAGATGATATCTTCCTGGAGGGAGGATGGATTGTGGAAAAGATAAAGGTGATTGCCCCATCTTGTCTTAAAGATGGCCCATTAGCAGATAATATGTGCCACCGATGGTGATACAACACACGTTTCTGGCCACATCAACCCAACACAGCAGCTTATTGGCTCTGACATCGTTTCCAAGGGATCTCCTTTTAGTCAGCCAGGCAATTGCTTTCTAACCTAAACAAAGCTACTTTGTAGCTTCAACTCTGGAGAAGCTTGCGGGGTTTATACTGTAAACTGGTTGCCAACCTGGGATTTTGGTCATTGTTGCAGTTGCAACTTCCTGTCCATACACAAACTCAGAACTGGATTCTGGTCCTAACAGATTTCCAGTTCTCTGAATATTCCAGCACCTTGCTGACCAGTAACAAAAGCATTTGTGATTGTGAACTGCTGTGAAAAAGAAAAAAGAGAAAAAAACTTTTACAGCTTTTCCACTAACATATACTCATTTCAGACCTTCTCAGGAAAAGATTTTGTCAATCCTGAAAGTTTTCAAGAGTGAATTTCACAGACCAGAAAATACACAGGTGAGTCGGAGGGAAAAAAAAAAAAAAAAAAAAAAAAAAAGCTGCTGCTAGCCAACATCATCTTGGCTATAGTTTTGTTTTTAATGTTAGTTTTGTTTTCAGTCTTTATGTTCCTCTGTATGACTGGCTTAGAGTTTCCAAGGAGCTGAACTGTTGAACACCCTATGCTTTTCAGCTTTTCATTGTTATGTTCAAAATATAGTGAATTCAGAAGAGACTTTTTTTTTTTTTTCATATAAACAAGCATTTTGCATGTATTTTAAACTGTACACATGTATTCTTCTATGAGTGGATTTTAAGACAATTCTTTTTATCCCTGGCTCATTATGAAGGAGCACAGGTAGAAAGTTCTTGTCCATTGGAGCTGTCCTGATCTGTCAGGGCTCTTCTCTAAAATGTGGATTAAAGTAATACCAGAGTAGGATCTCCCCTGGATCACTTAATATCACTTCCCATAACACCTTCCCATTTGCATAATAGAATTCCTGCAACTACTGTTTTCCAGGAAAATATCAGAGGGTTAAAACGGATAAAAATGTATTAATATTTTTCTCTTTTATCTCCATCCAACAAATAAAATTTGACATTGTGTAGGAGAGAAGATTCAGTCTCACTTTGCCATCTAGTGGCAAAACTTTGGTTTGCTGAGATGCATTTCAGAAAAGCAAGCTGACGTTAGCTAGAGGTGGGAATGAGTTACTAATTCTTTGGAAAAATCAGTAATTTTTCTACTCAAAATATTAAGAAACCTAGTTACATTTTATAGCAGCACTCACAAATAGGCACATAGCTAAAATGAGTTTCCATTTGCAGGTACTTGGGTGAGCAGAGCCTATTTCAGTATCCCAGGGTGTTTCATCTGTCTTTATGAATCTGGATCACTAGTAATTTCTTTTTTTTTTCCTTGTGGAACTAACTATTAGTGGAATTCCTTGTGGAATTAACTATTAACTTCCCTTTCTACTTGCTCTTGGATTTTTTACCAAGACAGTGGTATAGCCAAGCAGTTTATCTTCAGAAATAAACAGGAGAGCTTGAGGCAGACTGGCTGGACAAGTTATTTCTTCCTTCCTAAGGAGAAAAGGCAAAACTTTTAAACTTTGTTTTTTAAAATCATAACTTTATATTAACTTTATATTTCCTTGATATGATTTTTTGTGCATGTCTGTATTTCAAGGTTTATAGTAATATTTTTTTCTCCCTCTCCACAATTTTGTGAGGTACTGGTCGTATCTGGACCTGCAAGACCCTGTGAGGCTGCTTTGGGGTCTTATGGAATAAGTGAGTATAGCCTAGCAAGTGACAGTGCTGTGAAGGGTTTGGAATTGTTCTTTGGGGTCCAGAACAGAGGGGCTGCATTCCTGTGCCAGAAGATTGTTACAGATAATAAAGAGATTCATCCAAATTAAATATTATCAAAATAAGCGATATTTATTTTGATACCGAAATACGGTCCTCGATAGCTGCAATCAAAAAGGGACAGCGTTGAGCCCGGGATCAGCGCTGGGTGAACACACTCTGATCTGATCTCTATGGCATGGGATCCCCCAATGTTCACAAAACCTCCTTGGTCAGCCTAGTTTCCATACAGTTTTTCCTAGCCCAGAGCAGAGGTCTTTGTCTCCTTTCGTCGTTCCGCATATTCATGTGGTTTTCTTTCACTGCGTTGGGCTGGACAAAACCATATTCTGGGAGACGATGAATTTTGATGAAGGCAGGTCTTGGTTTACTGGAAGCTGTTATTGAGAAGTATCTTTCCCGATGGCTCTGGTTACCGTAATCGTGGGTGCTTGTAGGGTGCTCATCGTTTGGGTGTTCCCTGGACAGTTTCCCAGAGAGCCATCTCCATTGGGGCTACGTTTATTTACTTGTTAATCTGGGCTGTCCTGCTTTTGTTGGCTGTTACAATGCTGTGATGAAGCGATCTGTGTCCTTTCATCCGTGGTTCTCCTTTTGGTTTCTGAGTTTTTATTATTTTATTCATACAAACATTACTTATTCTACATTAATTTACAAATTTACACAAATTACATTATATCATATATTACAGATCTATTTTAGAACCATTTAGAAGCAATGGAAAGCAGAGATGTAGCCATCCTGGTTATTATCTGTAGTAATGCAACAATATAAAAGCATAGGAATAACAGGTAAGAGGATGTATAAGAATGAAAGAGGAAGGAAGGGCAAGAGTAGCAAGATGTCACCACTCGTAGATCCAGTAACTAGACCCGATTGAAGAGACTTGATTGTTGCAATTTTGATATCTGGTGGTCTGAGTGCTGGTCACAATCTTGATCTCTCGGGGTGGGGGAAAGCCCAAGAAACACCAGTCAGTGGGTTAATATATACATTTAGGTTTAGATGGAAAGCGCGGGTACCTCCCATGAGGAGGGGAATTTTGCACTGTCTGAAGGGTCTTTGGTGGTTTATGACCCCTTTTAACCCACGACCCTGCCCCTCACTTAAGCAAAGTTGAGCCAGCTATGCCCCATCAGAAGGGATAAAAAAGCCTTCAGCCCCAAAGGGGTGAATGTCCTGCGAATGTCACCCTTCCTTGGGGGCAGGGGGAGGACAATGGCATGAAAACAAGCACCATGGTCTGTCTGACTTTCTCCCTCATCTGGCTCAAACCCCAGAGCCTCCGGTGTTGGGTGTGCACGCCCATGTCTCATGCAGATCAGATTTCGCCACCATGTTGCCAAAATCCTGGTCCTCGCCCTGGACCCGGCGCCAGCAAAGCACCGGCGGCCTCCACAAATGGACACGGGCAGTTGTTGCGGCAATAACCATTAACAGCTCAGGCTCGCACACAGGTGCGCTTCCTAACGCACTGGACACTTAGGCCAGTGTACTCTCCTGTGCAGCAGACACTGCTTGAAGGATTTCTTTTACTAGACGTTTCTGACCCACACCAAAATTCGCCTTTGTTAGCAAGTATTGGGAAAAGCAGCACGAAGCCTTCCAGCTCCGCAAGTACGAATAGGTTCAAACCCGGCCTATCTTTTGGGGTCGTTGTTATCTGGTCTAATTGCACTGTTCAGGTCGAATTGCACTGATGATGAGACTAGATGGTCTTGAAGGTCTCTTCCAACCTTGACGCTTCTGAAGTTCGGTGGTGCTGTACCCCTTACAGCAGCTCCTTGCCTTGCCTTGCAGAGTGAGGAAGGAGGAGAGGTGAGGCAAGGTGACGCCCGGCGAGACAAAGCGAGACGGGCCGGGCCGGGCCGGGGCGGGAGGGTGGTGCCGGGGGTCGGTCCGGGGCGGGGCGGTGCCGGGGGCGGTGCTGGGTCCATTCTTTGTCCGGCACAGACAGCGCGAACAGCTCCAGCACGCGAGTGGCGGCGAGGAGAAGGTGAGCGCTGTCGGGCGGAGGGGGAAACGCCCGGGCGGGCACGGCTCCCCTCGGGGAGACCCTTCCCAAAGGAGCGGAGCCCGCCTGGGAGCGCGGGCACGGCTGGCCGGTCCCGGTCCCAGTTCTGCTCGCAGTTCTGGTCCCGGTCCCAGCGCGGAGCTGCCGCACCCCTCGCCGCTCCCCAAGGTAAGGCGGGCCCGGGGGTGCCCGGGACCCCCGTTAGCACCGCGGGCTGTGCAACAGAGCCGGGTCCCGCCTCTCCACACAGCCCAGCAGCCGTCGGGCCGGTTCCCTGCGCGGGGACCGTCGCGGGAGCCAGAGGGCCGAGCCACGAGGCTCGGGGGAGGGAACGGGGCTGGTCTTTTGTTCCGCTTGGAGCACGCGTTTCCGCAGTGCGGTCCCCGCTCTCGTTCGAAGTTGGTGTTTAGGCTTCATAAAAGATGAAACCCCTTGGAGGTGGAGAGGTGCCAGCACCTGATGGCATTCACTGTTAGCTGCTGGCTTTTTATCTCTTTCCCGTTGAGGTCTGATAAGGGCCTAGTTCCTAATGCTGGTGAGGAGGGTCGTAATGGATCTCTGCATTGGTATAAATCCCTTGTTACTGAGTTTATTTTGTTTGCTCCAGCATCCATGGTACTTAGTGTTCCAAATTCTGTCCCCAAGATAGCTTTCACTATTCCCGTGATTGTTTTGGAGGGTTCAGGGTCTGTCCATGCAGCCCTGCCGACTACCGTGCACAGGCACTAGACAGAAATGGCGGCTTGAATTGCGGAGATACCAACCTGCATTGATAATTCACTGCTTTGAGAACCATAAAGGATTAAATAGGATAAATTAATTGTTTTGGCTGGTATATTTGATGGCATAGCGTCCGATTTTAGAAAGTTGTGGAGATTAGATCTCATCGATCTTATCAGGAGCCTCAGAGGCAGGGAATGCATTCTGAGGTTTAAATTCGTTTTCGTTGTGCCACAACTGACAGTTGCGGATACATTTTATCTTCGCTAAAATTTCCCTTTTATATTTTGTGAAGCATTGGAAGCTGGGTAAATAAATTCCCCCCTTTTTGGTGGAAAGTTGTGCTTCACAAATTACGGTTATATTTCTCTCTACCAAATTAATGTTATTAGGCTAAGCTCCTAAATTTGTATAATTATGGCTTTTTCATTGGCAATGGTCATTGAAAAGCTTAAGCATGGTTACAGCCATTACCACAGTGACCATTACAGATGGAGAAAATGAACGTTTCCATCCAGTGGGTCAGGTTTGGTGATTTATGTGCTCAGTCTGGTTCATTCTGGTGCTGATTCCTTCTGTGCGGAGAATAAGCAGTCCTTCAATGGAAAACTTGATTTTCAGTGGAAACGTGCTGGCATCATTTCCAGTTTCGTTTTCTGAAAAAGTGAAATAATACAAGTCTCTGCGGGTTTTGCCCGGACAAGTTATTATCCCATTAAAAACGAGGAAGAGCCACTGCGCGCTAATTCTGTGCTTTGTACCACTGCTATTCGTACTTTGCCAAGTGTGCCCCGAGGTTTAGTCAGTCACAGGCGCAGTTTTAATTTGCGTTCTTTTACCATAGCAGGTTGTCCTGATTGTAAAGCTGTCCGATGTTCCCCTTGGATGGAAGGTGGAGCACCTCGTTCAGGGTTTGCATAAAATGCTCGCGCAGGCCACAGCGATTATTCAGTTCGTGCGAAGTACCCTGAGTATCCCACTCAGTCCTGTATGGCTACGGGCTCCTCTTCAATAGGCCATTAGCCCATTCTGCCTCCATTTGGCTGGGGTAATATGGGGTGTGGAAAACCCATTGAATTCTGCCGTTTTGGCCCATTGTACCTGCTTCTATGGAAAATGTGAGCTCGTTTCGCTGCTCAGACTAGAGCTAAAAGTCCCTTTTCCCATTCAGAACATCTCTGTTCTGTCTCCTGAAATGCAGTCGAACTAAACAGCGAAGGTACCGTTGTTCAGGACCAGTTTGAAGCAAGTTATATTTAGGGGCCATGCTCGGTAAAATCCCATCCTGCTGTAACAGGATCTTCTCCTCTTGGAAATAATACAGCTTTTAAATTTTATTACTAACTTTAGTCAGGGGTTTCTTTCATCTTTGCCCCGAGGGAGAAGAATTGCAATTCTATTAATTCTTGAAAATAATGCATTATTATATAATTCTTTTGACCTCCGTTTTCTCTGTGGACGACCTGTAAATCCTAGTTCTTGGGAATGGTGAATTAGTCTGACATTACACGTAGAGTTCTTGGTATCACTGTGAAAATTACTCCATCCCACGTCTCACCCATCTTAGTGAGACGTGGGATGGAGTGAAAGTCGTGGTGATACCAAAAATGCATGCAATTAGTGTTGCACAGGTGGGGACTTCCCTGTGTTCTAAAATTTCAGTAACACTCCTGCTAATTGTTCATTAAAGGCTGTGTCTTTTAATTTAATCTCATTTTGTAACAAGGTCAAGGATTTGGGCAATATTCAAAAGTTAATTTTCTAATAAACTTTTTCCTCCAACTTTTGTTTTCCTTTCTGTCCTCCTGTAACTGTCCCTGCAGCTGCTCTATTTTCAAGGGCAGTAATAACTCAGCTGCTTTTCTGCTTTCCTTTTCCTTGGCTCTGTGCTCCAGCTCCCTCTTGCAGCACCAGGCAGCCGCTGCCAGAGTTTTGGCTTTCCAAGCCCTTGCAGGACTGTAGGAAACTGTTGTTGACTTTAGGCTCTAACAAATTTGCTGGACTTAGTGTCATGCGGAGCAGGCTTGGACAGTCCTTGGGTTGGGAGTGGTGGGAGGCTCCTCAGGTTCCCTGAGAGCAGAGGGGCTCATTTCTGGCCAGCATCACTGGCCAGCAGTGGATCTTGCAGTGCCCTGATGGAGTTGGGATGCTCCCAGCTGGGAGGCTGGAAGCTCTTTGCTCACACAATCACCACCATAATCTCCCTCTTCAGGCATGGACCAACAGAATCACCAAGGTAAGATGTCCCTGCAGGCCTGGCAGAAGGAGATGGGCATCGAGCTGGTGCAGATCAACGGGCAGAGGCGCTACGGAGGGCCCCCCCCAGGTATGTCAGGAGAGCAGCTGGGCCGTGGGACCCCTGGGGTCACCACGAGCACGGTGCCACCGTGTCCCCCTGTCCCTGCAGGCTGGGTGGGCGGCCCCCCGCCGGCCGGCACCGAGGTGTACATCGCCAGGCTGCCGCAGGACATCTACGAGGACACGCTGATCCCGCTGTTCCAGAGCGTGGGGAAGCTCTACCAGTTCCGCCTGATGCTCACCTTCAGCGGGCTGAACCGCGGCTTCGCCTACGCGCGCTACGCCTCCCCGCAGGACGCGCGCAGGGCCATCGCCACCCTGCACCGCTTCCCGCTGCGCCCGGGCCGCGCCATCGTCGTCTGCTGGAGCACGCAGAAGCGCGAGCTCGTCGTCCGCGGCCTGGGCGTCTCGGTGAGCCAGCAGGAGCTGCTGGCCAGTCTGCAGATGGTCACTGAGGGGATCCACAGTGTCACCCTGCATGACAGCCCTTACCAGAGACAGGCCAAGCTCGCTGTGCTGAAGTACAAGTCGCACGAGGCTGCTGCCCAGGCCAGGAAAACCCTGATGGAAGGTGAGTGGTGCTGAAGGATACTGTTTATTCTGGTTTTCCTGGTGTTTCCCACCTCCAGGCTTGCCTGCAAGGTGACTTCAGCCTTGAGACACCCCTTGCTGTCTCCCTTTGTCCTGTGGGATGCCAGCTGCACTCGGTGCAGTTGATTTCTGGCAATCCTACTGGTGGTGGGATGAAGTGGCTGCTGGAGGTCTCCAGGAGCTGCAAGCTCAGAGCAGGAGCATCACCAGTTCAGGGCATGTATAACATTAACTAAGTTATTAAACCTTTCCAGTGGAGATGCCCAACCCCTCAGTGTCCCTTAAACACTCCTGATGGAGCTGCTCAATCCCTCTGAGCCCTGTCCTATGATTGCAATACCCTGATGGGGACACACTTCCCAGACATCAAGCTGGGACTTCCAAAGTCCTGGTTTGAACCCATTTCTGCCCCAGCTAAGGAGCATTTGGCTTTGGTATCTGTTCACCTTGGCCCTAGATTCAAGCTACCCCTAAAATCCTGGAAATCACTGTAACAAATGGGATGGGGATGGAGGGTAGGTGAGCATCTCCTGTCTCCTAGGGAACCTGAGGCTCGGGAAAGCAGGGATCAGAGTGGACTGGCTGGACCCCCAGCTGAAGAAGAATCTGCAGCTCTGTAAGGAGAAGCCATTGTCCGGCTGGCTGCAGGGAGGAGAGAGCCTGGCAGTGCCCGAGCCAGTGGCCCCGTCTCTGCCACTGCAGAGCGTGCTGAGGAGCCTGATCATGCTGTGCTACAAGCATGGCCTGAGGACACCCGTGTTCTCAACCAAGTGTGTCCAGGTGAACCCCGATGGCTGGAAGAAGTTCTGGTGCCAGGTGTCGATCCCAGGATTCGGTGTGCCCGTCGCGTGCTTCACGTGGGTCTTGTCGGACAGGCAGGACCAGAGCGAGCAGGACCAGGCCAAGGTGGCAGGGGCCCTGCACCTTCTCCAGCTGTTAAGGGAGGCCTTGGTGAGTCCTTGCACAGCCAACTCCTTGCCTTTAACAAAGTCTTGAAGTGTCTCCTGGGAGTGTGGATCTGTGGCATTTCTGGGGCAGGGAGGGGACCCAGGCTGGCTGGTAGTGCTGTAACACTGTCACCTCTGAGCTGTGGGTGGGATTTCTGTTTGGAAGCACAGGGTGCTAGAGGGAGGGGGTTTGGGGGTGAGGACAGAGCCTGACGCTTCCCTTTCCACTGCAGAAGATGTGCAAGCTGATATAGGCAGGCGCTCTGCTGAAGCCACGATGGAGCCTGAGCCCTGCTGGGCTGCCGGCCCTGTTCCAGCTGTCCTTCGGGATGTCTGCATCGGTTTTGAGAGCTGGCTCTGGAGGATAAAGGCTGCTGCCCTGTTCCGTGGCAGCCACCCTGTCCCCAGGCCGCTCTTCAGTTGGTTCTCGTTTTTGGTTGTTGTTTCTGCCAAGTTTGGCTTGTTAAGCTGGTTTGTGTTGTGTTGGAGGGGCAGATCCAGGAGAAGCAGCAGCTCTTCGGAGGAGGTGCCAACATCAGATTCCATTGTCATGAATTCCTCTACTGGCATTCCTGGTTCCTGAGGAAGAGCCTCAGGGGAGGAGAAGGCCACAAACAGGGAGTGTGGAAGTGGTCACAGACATTCTGTGGGCTGGTGGAGCGGCTGTGTGAGGAGTGGAGTGCCTGTAACCTCTTTGCATAATGAGGAAGCAGCTGTGGGGTTGCCAGCTGACCATGAATGATTCCTCAGGAGTGGGAGGTCACATGTTCTTTTGGGAATAAAGACTTCTGGAAAGCACCAGCTGTGTCATGTCATCTTTTCCTCCTGCATCGTCAGGTCCCTGCGGGTCCAGTGCATCTCCCCACACACCAGGAAAGGCAGGGAAAGGGAGAGGGTGGGATTTGGAGCCTTCAGAGCCTTGTGGGCCCATTGTGTGGGAAGCAGCATTCCCTGGCACCTCAATCTTTGTCTTACCTACTGGGCTCTTTCTGACCAGCTTTTGATACACCTCAGGCTCTTCCAAGCATCTCCCCAGTGTCTTTTGGTGGACCTGTGGGATATGTGGTAGCACCATGTCAGAGGCTAGGGTTTTTCCTTTTGTTTTTCTCTGTCTTAAAGAATTTTCCTGGTTTTGTTGCTAAGGAACAATAACTATTCCAAGGGAGGCTCCTGCCTTCCTTAGCAGACACCTGTTTTTCAAACCCTTTGTGTTCTCAGGTGTCTCTCAGTTTTGTAGATGGCCCAGCTCCCATCCCAACTGGTGCAGCACAAACCCCTGGGCTAGCAGCACCTGAGGGCTGCAGTTGGTGGTCCAAGGGGTCCCAGACAATTCTGGGGATCAGCTGGGGGATGAGCCACAGCCAGGAGTAGAAATCCTGGTGGAACTGCACCAGATCCTCCCCATTTCCCAGCAGGTGGAGGGGTTCTTCCAATGGCCTCGGCCACAGTGTCCAGCCATATCTGATGCTGCTCCAGGCCCTGCTGCCTACTCTGCTCATCCCCAGGGAAGAACCCATCCCATCCCCGTCCCTGTCCCTCTCCCCCTCCCCACTCATGGCACTGTGATGCACATCTGGGCCCACCAAGTCCCTCGGGCAGCAGCCAAGCCCCATCCCTTTTCCTTTTGGAGATCCCCAGGATCCTCCAAGAGCCTTTGGATGCATTCCAGGTTCTTTCTTGCAGTCCCTGGAAGACTGTCTGTCCCTCCTGGGGCACACCAGGAGTCCTTGCCTCATGAAGATGAGCCAAACCACCAGCACAAGGCGCTGGGAAGTGAAAGGCACTGGATTTATTTCTAACAGAGCTAAAGTCTTAATTAATTAACAAAGGGTAATTGACCTGCTGGGACAGCAGGGCAGGAAAGGGATGAATACACCTGGCCATATTCCCCCATCTCAGAGTCCTCTCATTCACCAGGGATGTCCAGTCCAACAGGGGCCCTCAGCCATGTCCCCCCATCTCACACCCCCCTCAGGGACTCTCCCAGCCCCTCTCGCACCAGCTATGTGCCCCCATCCGTAAAGGCCTGCCCTGCTGCCCCCGTCCAGGCCCCTCCGGTGTGAGGGACACCCCCTCCGGCAGGACCCCCAGCCTCACCATCGCCAGCATGTCCCGCCATCCGGGGGCCACCCCCGCCCCCTCACAACCGCTCCCCCTACGGGACCCCACCCGCTCCGACACGCGCTGCCCCTTTAACAGCGCCTACAGCCCAGTGTGACTGACAGCCCTAGGAGCCAATCAGAACGCCAGCGCTCTGTCCGGAACGCGCAACAACGCAGCGCGGCCACGCCCCGCAGGCGGGCACTCCCCGGGGCTTCGCCTCTGATTGGCCGCGCCCCGCGAGATGGACGCGCAGAGCTCCGCCCCCGAGCAGGGCGGGGCGGCGGCGTTGAGGGGCGGCGGCCCCGGCCCCGCTCAGTCACTGTCGCTGTCGCTGTCTCCGCTGTCACCGCCAGCTGCCGCCGCCGTCTCCGGCTCGGCCTCGTCCCGCAGGTCGGCGAAGAAATCCTCCCCGCTGCCCAGCGCCTTGCTGCTGAGGGCGCGCAGAGGCCCGCCCTTCTTCTTCTTCCGGCGGTAATCATCGACCACCATGGAGCCGAGCGCCGACACGTCCCAGAACTTCACCTTCTGGTCGTGGCCGCTGCTGGCCAGGAGCTTCCCGTCTGCGGCCACGGCCAGCTGCTCGATGGGCTCGCCCAGGTGCTGTCCCACGCAGCCCAGCACGCGGTTCGGCAGCACGTTCACCGCCCTGGGCATGGCACGGGGGCACTGAGGGCCTGCAGCGCCTGGGGCGCCATCAGCCCTCCTGTCCTGTGTCCTGGGCAAGGCTGATCGCATCCCACACCCTCCTCATTCCACCCCACCCCACCCCATCCCATCCCATCCCATCCCATCCCACCCCATCCCATCCCATCCCATCCCATCCCATCCCATCCCATCCCATCCCATCCCATCCCATCCCATCCCATCCCATCCCATCCCATCCCATCCCATCCTCCACAATCCCTATCCCACCCCACCCCATCTCCAGCCCACTATTCTCCCCTTCCTGTCCCACCACCGTCCCCTCCCTATCCCACCTGATATCCCACAATCTCTCCTGCTCCCATGCCCTTCCATCCCTCTGCATTCCCCCTCACCCCATCCCACAGTTCCCCTCCCCACCGCAGCCCCCTGACCTGATGACTCCGTCCAGGGACCCCACACACACGATGCTGTCCGTGATGGGCACCATGCAGTCGATGGTCTCTGCCCTGAGCGCAAAGCGGTCGCTGGCGGCCCCGAAGCCGTCCCAGTTGAAGAGGTAGATGGTGCCTTCACTGGAGCCACACGCCACCTTCCTCCCCCTCTAGGCACGAGGGAGGGCAGAACAAAATACTCAGAGCAAGAACAGGGTCTGTGGGATCCTGCTCCATGTTGGGGAGCAGTGCCAACCTTCATCAGCACCACAGACGTCAGGTCCCCGTTCTGCGGCTCCGAGAGCAACTCAAAGCGCCGTCTCTTCACGTTGAAGACTCCCAGAGTGCCATCACCACTTGGGAGATGGAAAGGACACGTTGTGAGCACGGAACATGGCACAGGGCACTCCAGCCATGAAGGGACATGGGGAGCCCGACCCCAAGACCATGAAACCCGCCGGTACCTGGCTGTCAGTAGGATCTTCCCGTTGCCATCCACGGTCATGGCACTGATGTATTCCTCCTGCTGCCGTGCCTCCAGGATGGCACTGCCCCTGCGCAGGTCCCACACCTTCACTGCCCCGCCTTCATCCCCCGTGGCGAAGATGTGGTTGTCGATGGGCAGCACGCAGTTGAGGGCCGACCTGCAGAGACCGCGGCCCCACGGTCACGGCTCCCGGAGCAGCGCTCCGGGCCCTCCTTGCCCGGCCCAGGGAGGGAAGGGGACAATGCCCCAGCCATCCTGCCCAGAATGAGCCGCCTGTATGGACTTACTCGTGGGCCTTGGGGAAGCGCGTTTCCAGCCGTCCCTCCTCCGCTGTCAGAATGTGGATGGACTTATCCTTGGACACAGTGAAAAGCTCTGGAGAGCCGCGTTAGTGCCCCCCGCCCGGCGTCCCCCAGTGCCACCCCACGTCCCCGCACTCACTCTGCCCGTCCTGGGAGAACGCCACGTCCCGGCACGACTTGAGGTGATGTCCCGAGGACCAGAGCTGCCGGTTCTCCCCCTCGGTGCAGGAGTACGAGTACCTGCCAGCACGGGCAGTGCTCGCCGGGACCCGCGGGCGGCCGGGCAGGCCCGCCGCCGGTGCCGAGGGGTCCCAGATCCGAGACCCCTCCCCAGCCCCCGCCCCACTCACAGGTACACGTCGCCGTCCACGTCCCCCGCGGCCAGCAGCGGCCGCGCAGGGTGCAGCGCGATGGCGTTGGCCGTGGCCTCCAGACAGATGTCCTCGGGGGTGTCCCGCACTCGCGGCTCCCGCGCCGCCGGCTCCGGGGACTCCGGGGGCTCCTGGCGAGAGCGGGGCCGTGGGACCGGGGCCGGCAGCGCGGGGGTCCCGCAGCCCCACGCGTGCTCACCTCCTCCATGGCGGCCGCCATGCCGCTCTGCTCATTTGCATGGCCCCGCCCCCTTGAGTACACGGCACCGCCCGCCCTCGTTTCTCCAGCGCTGTGGGCCCGGCCCGGCCCGGCTCCGCCTCGGGGCTCCCGCCTGCGGGCCGTGACTTCATTTCACCAGGCCTCGTGTGTTCCTGTTCTTCAGCGCTTCACCACTGGAAGCCCCACAGGCTCCTTAAATCACACCGTCATCTCCTTTCTCCGCTCCCAGGGGAGGGGCAGCCAGGGACCAGGTGGCACCTTGCAGGGTCTGGGGCCTGCAGGGCCCCATAGAGACCCCAGCCCAGCCAGGGACCACCAGCAGCGCCCCAGCCCGAGGGAACAAGCTTTGCCAGGTGCTGGCCTCATCTCACACACCCAGAGCAGCCCTCTACCAGCGCTTAGAGCAGCTTGCACAGCCTCTGCTTCAGGTCATTGCACGTGCAGTACCCGAGCTCAGGGATCCCTTTCTTCCCCCTGGCCTGAGGCACAGAATGTTCAGCTAGGATTACTGCCCCCAAATAGACTTGTTAATTTTATCCAGGCATGCTGCCCCCACCCCAAAGGGCTCCCACAATAAATGCACTAAGCCACAGTCTGCCCTGTCAGCACCAAGTGTGCCTGGTAAGTAGAAGAGTCCTAGCATCCCTGTTGCTCCAAAGGAGGCTGGAATGTGGCCAGGCCCTTTCTCTCTGCACAAACAAATGTCCACACACAAATTTAATGTGGTTTTATTAAGACTACAACATTTACACAGTACAGGCTCTACAGCAAAGAACTAGAGGGAGGGAAGAGCCCCCAGCTCCGAGCGGAGTGGACAGTGTCTGGGGCAAGGAGAGCACACCAGCACACTCCAGGAAGGCAGCTCCCAGGCTTCCAGGAGAGGGAAGAAGAAACACAGGAGAAATCAGTACTTGGGACGTTTCACCTCAACCCTGGAAAAGAGAGAGGGGCAGGAGAGTGGTGAGGATGCAGGGCAGGTAGCTCCACCACCCTCCCATCCAGAACTCAGCACTGACATCCACACTCACATCACAGAAGGTGGGGGGGGGGGCGCCCTAACAAGCCCCCTGCAGCTAAGCCACAAGCAGAGACTACTGTACTTACCCATCAGCCTCCAACTTCTTCCTCTTCTCGATGATCTGCGGAAAAAGCACAAAATCCTGTTATGCACAGGGAATCTGGCTGCTTACAACTACTAGAGGGGCTAGAGGGTGCCAGATACACCTGGGGAGAGCTGCAGCCAGGCCAGAGCTGAGCTACAGCTAGAGAAGCTTGGCCTGTTTGCCCTTTGCTCCTTTCTAGCCACCACAGACCATTGGTTCTCACCTTCTCCAGCCCATCCCATACTACTCACCCTTCCAGGACAATTCCCAGCTCTGCCAGCCTGCAAGCAGGGAGCCACTAAACATGTCCTGTCCCCTCCAATCCCCTTTGGATGGCTCCAAACTAACAGTTTTGGGCACATTCATCTGCTGCACAGCCCAGAGCAAAAAGCCCCTGACTGGGGCTGCTCCCAGGACAACAGTTCCAAATAGAGCTCCGGACACCGTTGCAATACTGAAGCCACAAGTATTTGGCTGATGCTCTTGCAAGGAGCAAAGCCAGCTGGAGAGCTGGATGCTCACACACACACTGGCAGCATGTGGCTGGACTGAAGAGCCATGGGTGGGGCAGGAGGACAGGAGTGGCTGGGGCAGTGTCCTGGTGCAGCAGCCCCAGCCCAGCTTGGGCACTCACCGCGCTGATCTTCTTCCACTGCCGGTCCAGCTCCGCCTTGTCGTTGGTCTCCTTGAAGCGGCGCGTCTTGCGTCCCTCAGACATCTTGATGCCATACTGGAACGCTGCCCTGGAGGAGCAAGACATGGCTCAACACTCACAGGGGACCCACAGCCTGCCAGAGGGAGGGATGCATCTCCCCAGCCACAAGCATATGCTTCAGAGCTGGCCTGAGCCCCCAAAAGCAGCAAGATGTCCTCAAGAGCGACATTAAGAGCAAAAACAAACCACCAGGCCCAGGACCCGCAGCTCCTCCTCTGGTTCTCACAAAGGAGCAGCACCCAGCACTCAGGCTTGGCCAGCATGGCCATCCCACCCAGAGCCCTCACTCGGCCCCTCCTGGAGCCGCACTCACTTGGGCAGAGCCTCTTTGTTGTTCATGTACTCGCTGTACTCCTCCTGCGTGTCAAAGTCCCAGCGGCCCAGAGGCCCCTTCTTGTTACCCTGCAGGGAGTGAATGACTCAGAGCAGCTCCTCAGTTGCTGCTGGGAGGGCTTCTCACACAGCCCTGCACATCCAGCCACAAGGCTCCATCTCCCACCAGAGATGGCCTTGGCTCCAGATCCACCCCCCCAAGAAGTTCCAGATTTTGTGGAAGAGGAAGTCAGAAGATTTTGTGGAAGAGGAAATATCATGCCTGTCAACACCTCTGGGTCAAGTGCCAGTGACACCTTTTTGCTCCCTCACATGACAGGGAGCAGATCAGCAAACCCCAAATCTCACTCAGCATGCAGCTCCAGTGCTGTTTCTTTTCCATGGGATCCTCTCAGCTGGAACTGGTGCCTACTTTGCTAGCTGCTCCTAAAGGCTGGTGCCAACATACCTGATCCATTTTGCTGTAGTCCACCTCCTCATCACTGTCCACAGCCATATCATCCATTCTGGGGAGAAAAAAAGCAAGGAAAGAGTTCAGAGTGAGTCCACGAGACGGACCACGGCCTTGGAGACTCCTGGTGGGAGTCATGTCTCATGTGCTCGGACCAAACACACTCAGTTCCAGGACCAGAGAGAAGTGGCCCCAGCTGCAAGCCCTGCAGGTGACTGTAACACAGGACATCCAAGGTTAGAAATAATTCCACAATGACTCTACAGGCTGAAAGATGTTCCTCTTCCACTGAGGGAAGCCAGAGCTCCACAACCACATGGATTAAGGAATGCAGCAGAATCCCAGCCATCTCAGCCTCCCCCTGGCTCTGAGGGGCAGCAGGCTCCAGGCAGCCACTTACAGCAGAGAGCAGCTAACAAAAACCTGAAGCAAGGGCTTGGGATGGTTTTACCAGTCAGCTGTTGTCACAGACAAGGCCAGGCCTGCTCCCCCAGCAAGTAGGGAGGCCAATGTTCAAGTTCTTGCTGCCAGAGAACAGCAGCCCCTCAACACACCCTGCTCCCACCCCACAGCTTCCCACTGCTCCTTACGTGGCAGGGTAGCACTCAGCATAGCTGTTGGACATGCCAAAAAAGTCTCCCAGCTGCTTCTTGTCTTCTGGCTTCTTCAAAGTGGCAGCCGTTAAGGAAAGCACCACATGAGCTGAGCCTTACAGCTGCAGACTGGGCACAGCCAGCTAGAAAAACCCCTCCTGCTCCAACACAACCAAACTGGGGAGTGCAGAGCTTTTGTTTGGTGTGGGAGAGGCAAAGCTTGAGCAGCATTTCCCTGCTACCAGGTGAAGCAGGACAGCCCCCCAGATGTGCTTGTGTGTGCAAGGGCAGACTAGCCCCACAGCCAGCCAGGCTGGCATAGACAGTAAAGGATATGCCTCTGTTCCCTCCCAGCCAGCAGCTCCAGCAAACTTCTCATTGATGGACTTGATGAGCTCCTTGGCTGAGCCAGGTCCTGGAGTAGAGAAAGCAGCAGGTTAAATTTGGGAGGAAGAACAGCTCACTGCAGAACGCTGGGGCTGGGCAGAGTCCCTGTGGGACACAGTAACAGGAAGGTAAGCTGCACATGAGGTATGAGAGGAGGAGCAAACCAGTTTGGCACTGATGGGGTCAGCTGACCCCAGGAGACCTGTAATCTTACAATAGCTTGTCTTGGAAGGGATCCTGAATCCCATCTTGTTCCAACTCCCTGCCATAGGCAGGGACACCTTCCACTATCCTCAGTTTCTACAAACCCTGTCCAACTTGGCCTTGAACACTTCTAGGGGTGGGGCAGCCACAATTTCTCTGGGCAACCTCTGCCAGGGCCTCAGCACCCTCACAGGGAAGAATTTCTTCCTAATATCAAATCTGCATATTTTTCTGTTTTAGCTTAAAACCATTCCCCCTTGTCCTATCCCTCTCAAGTACTCACACCACTTGACTCACCTTTGTCAATGTCCGTGGGCTGCAAAGAAGAGGGAGAGACAGTGTCAATGAATTATCAATCAATCAATCACACAGAGCTGAAGCACAAACCCAACAAGCTGGTGCTAGTGCTGCCTCACTTGCTGAGGGACAGGACAAGCACCCAGCAAGCCCTGGGGACAGACAGCTCAGCAAGAGCTGACACTGGCATGTATAGGGGAACAACCAGAGATACCCAAAGCCCCCAACCCCACAGAGGGCAGAGCTCAGGTGGGACAGTCTCCCTCACGAGTAGAGACTGACCTCATCATCAGCCTTGGGCTTCTCAAAGTAGCTGTGCCTCTTCTTCTCCTCCTCGCGCTCCCGGTCCCGCTCCCTGTCCCTCTCGCGCTCCCGGTCCCTGTCACGTTCTCGCTCCCGGTCTCGCTCCCGCTCTCTCTCCCGGTATCTCTCCCGTTCCTTGTCCCGTGGCATCTTGGCAGTGGAGGGCACATAATCCCCAATGTCTTCAAAGATGCTACAAGTGGAAAAGAGTCTGGAGTTACATGTGCTGCAGGAAGAGAGGCCATAACCACATCTTTATGACCTGGAGCACACAGGACCAGCACTGAGAGCTAAGGACACCAGATATGGAAGCGGTTTTCACATCTGACAGAGGCATCACTGCACTTCTATTCCCTTCTGCTGCAGGACCTGAGCCTTGTGGTACAGGGCAACAGTGAGCCCTCACCTGCCTCAAGCCTGAAATCCAAACCAGAGCTTGCCTCCAGCCTTGTCCTACAAACCACAGGTCCAGCAGTTCCAAACTCAGCCTTCTCTAAATGTGGTGGGCCAAAATGCCATTCCCTAAGGGACAGAGCTGTGACCCCATAGCCTAAAGGCAGGGTGGCACTTACTTCATATCAGCTTCAGGAGGCTTCTTTTCATCCAGCTTCCCTGCAAGGACACAACAGCAGTGAGAGCCATGTCATCCACTCTGTCCCCCGTGCTGCTCCCCTGTCCCTGTCTGGATTCCATGCTGCAGGAGTGGCAAGCCTGGAGGATGTCACATCATATGCAGTCCCCCCAGAAAGCCATTGTGTCTCTCTCCAAGAGGGGGCATTTCCTCAGGGAACTGGGGAACTAGGGAAACTAGAGCTCCCAGTTCCAAACTCCCAGCAGCCTGGCCCACGTGCTGCTGCCTTCAGGACACAACTCTCAGGAAACCACTGTCTCACTGCACAAGGGACCACAAACCAAAATACATCCCGTTCCCTTGGGATATGCTCCAAGCACTAAATTCCTACTACTTGGCTCCTTTCACCTCCTACCTTTGTCTTTCTTCTTGAGCTTCTTGTTGCGGGTGCCTTGCCTGAGATAGGAGAGGATCTGTGTGAGCTTGCTGATGACGATGTCGTTGGTGGTCAGCGTGGTCTGTGCCTGAAAGGGAAATCCACGAGGAAGCATCCTGCTTCCTTGGCAGGGAACCCCTCCCAGAAAAACCCGCTCTGGCCACCTCAGAGCAGTGAGGTGAAGCGGGCTGGAGAGCAGCTGGGTACCTCCATGGTGGGGCAGTCAGCCTTGCTGCGGATCAGCGTGGTGGGGATATCAGTGTCAGCGTATTCATCATCCAGATCTACCACATAGGCCATCCTGCCTGGCAGGAACAGCTCGTTCCGCTCGTAGGTCTTGTTCTTGAACAGGATGCGGTAAATGTTGCGGCCTGGACAGAAGGAAGAGTGTGGGAAAGCAGAGGACAAGCCCACAGTGAAGCGTATTTAGTTTACCAGCAACACAAGAATCACCTCCTAAGGACACACTTCCTCCAGTCCTCAAATTCAGGACTCTCCCCCCTCCAACGGTTCTCATTTCTCCATTCACCCTCCAGGATTTCTCCCACATTCACAGCACAGACAAGGTGGGAAACAGACACATCCACACAGTCTTACCTAGACGGGTCTTAAATTCAATTTTGTTCTCAGGATCTTCATCTTTCCTAAACAGAAACCAGAAGTATTAGAGTCAAGTGACTGGCTCCTCTGCATCCTCCTCTCTGGCAAGCAGCTGCACTCAGGAATGCAAAATACTCAATCACTCACTTAGTTTCTTTCTGGGGCTTCTCCATCATTTCCTCCTCTTCCTTCTCCTTGCTGGCTATCTCAGCCCGTACCTGGATGCAGAGTAAATCCACACATTACAGCCCAACCCATGCCATTGCTGCCCATCTGTGAGCCCCATCAGATCCCCAGCCCTGCAGCAGGAAGGGAGGAAGGGAAATCCTCACTGCCAAGACCAAGTGCTAACACCCACCCCGTGTGTCTGTGGGAGAGGACAGGGCAGGAGCAGCATGGTGGTATCTGCACTCACCTTCTGCAACAGCGCAAAGTCCAGACCCTTCACCAAGTGAGTGTGCTCCATGTCACCACCCAAGAACTTGGACTCCTGGATCAACTGTCTCCTCTTCTCCGCAGCAGATTTATCCCTGTGCAGTGAGAAGGGAACCAGATCAGGGAAAGCCCCCCCAGACCAGCCTGGCGAGCCCAGGCCCCAGCACAGCCCACGTACGCCTCGGCCGTGGGCCCCACAGCCCTGTAGTTGGCAGTGGTGCTGATCAGCTCTGTCTCCTCGTAGTCCTTGTTCACTCCATCTCTCCTCTCCTTGGCTCGATCCCGGTACTTCTCTGCCAATTCCCTCTCGCGCTCGATCTCCTGCTGCCGCAGCTTCGCGTAGTAACTGGGAATGGGAAACAGCTCGGGTTAAGAGTGACCTGCTCATGTTTTTGAGATCAGGTAACAGCCCCTGAGGCCTCACACACCCATTCTGCTCCCAGTCCCTTCCCCAAAAACACACTAGAGCACCATGGGACACAACAGGAGGAAACTGCTATACTGAGGCAAACTAAGGAGGAGCTCCATCCTCCCTTCCAAAGGGAAGGGGTCCAGTGCAGTCCTGCTGAGCAGACATGCCCCAAAGCACACAGTGATCAGTGCAATGTCCCACCACTGCCCTGCTCTGTGAGACACCCACAGGGCCTCTCCTGCTTCTTCTGGAGGCGCAGCCCCATCCTACTGCTGCCCTCTCACAGCTGTTCCCAAAAGCAGTGACAGTTCCTCAGCCTGAGCTCTTCAATAACCCACTCAAGGCCCTCTTTGGGAACCCAAGAGATCAGGACTGCTTCCATGAGCAGGACATGATGTATAATGACAAGCCCTGCTGCATCTCTTTCCCCACTTACCTTTTCTTCTTCCTCCTGCGAGCAGCTGGATCTTCATCCTCATTGTACTCCCGGGGCATCCTGCAAAGGGGTGAAAAAACACATGTACAGTCTGCAGAGACACATGGGTGACAGGTGGGCAGAACAGTCCCTCAAGCACAGCAGAGCACTAGGGTGTTCAGAGATGCAACAGAGCAGTCTCTCACCCTTAATTTCCCCCTAATTCCACACTGTTGGCAGGGAGAGGAAGAGAAAAGACTGATTTTCACCAAACAAAATCTGCCTCCTGTACAAAGTGTCTTAACAGCCATGAAGCCTCACTTTTATTTACAGCAGCCCTAACCCACCTGCTTCTCCACTTCCTACACTCATTGGCAAAAGCCCCTGTAGATATCCCCCCGCAGAGTGCAGAGGAGAAGGTCAGCTGGGCACAGAGCCCCAGAGGGAAAGGGGGCATGGATTGCCCCATGGACCTGTGAAACAGAGCCCTACTCACTCATGGTGGCGAGATTTGGAGGGTGGCGCAGATGTTGGCGCAGCCCGCGGGGTCATGAGAAGCTTCCTGAAGTCTTCATTGGTCAGCTTGGATCTACAAGGGAGGGAAGGAACAGAAATCATCATTCCCAAAGAGTTTTGGAGGAGAAGCAGATCCTCTATGACCGAGATGGGCACTAGATGCCTGTGGAGGGAACCCAAAAGCTGGAGTGCACCAGGGAATCGGCCTGGGGTCCCACAGTGCTGCTCCAGTCCCAGCCCAGTGCCCCAGAGCTGTACTCACTGGTGGAAGGAGTGCGAGTCGTCCACATCGTGGCCCTCGGGGGCCAGGGGGTTGGAGAACGGCTCATCTAGAGGAGGGAAGAGAGAGAGCTCAGACACTGCCTGCACAGCTTCACACCCGCGCACAAACCAGGAGGGGACCGGCGTCCGCCTGCAGCTCCGATCCCAGGGGATCGCCGGCCTCGCCAGCGCGTACAGCACACGGGGGTCCCGGTGCCACTGCGAGACCCACCGTCCCTGCTCTGTGCCTTCCAGGGGCTGTCCCAGGGCCTCCCGAGGGTGTCCCGTCCCCGCACGCCGGGACTGCCCCTGCATCCTCTAAGCGGCCGCAAACACCACCCGGCCCCACTCCCGGGGCGCACCCGGTGTCAGTCCCCGCGCTGAGGCTCAGCCCCGCGCACCCCCGGGCTCCCGGCCCGCCAGCTCCCTCCCCCGGCCCCGCGGGCTGTGGCCGCTCCCGTCCCCGCAGAGCTGTCCCCTGCACCGGGACCGGGGTCCCCGGGGGTCCCCCCGCTCCTCCGCGCAGTTGGGCCTACACCGCCCTCCCCGCCGGGCCGCTGCAACCCGCCCCGCCCCGAGCGCCGCGACAGCGCCCGCGCGAGCCAAGTGTCGCGGCGCCGGGGGTGTCCGGGAATGCCCCTTGTCCCCTGTCCCGTGTCCCCTGTCCCCAAACTCACTGTCGCGGTCCGGCATTGCTGCGCTCCCACCTCCGCTGCGCGGCCCTTCCGCTCAGCGCTGCCCTCCCAGCGCACCCCACGGCGGGCGCTCCCATTGGCGGCTGCGATAAGGGCGGGAGCTCCCATTGGCGGCTGCGATAAGGGCGGGAGCTCCCATTGGCGGACGGAGCACGGCGGGCGCTCCCATTGGCGGAGGCGCCGAGGTCCCGCCCCGTCGCTGTTGTCCGGGCAGGAAGATGGCGGCGGCCGCTGTGAAGAACATCGGGGGCGGGCTGGGCCGCGGGCTGAGGGAGCTGCGCATCCACCTGTGCCAGCGCTCCGCCGGCAGCCGCGGCGTCAGGTCAGCGCGGGGACGGGCCGGGACGGGGGTGCTCCTCCAGGGGAGCGAAACACTCCCGAGCTGAGCCACAGGGACGCGCCTCCTCCTTCCCTCCGCAGGGAATTCATCGAGCAGCACTATGTGACTCTGAAGAAGGCAAATCCCAACTTCCCCATCCTGATCCGCGAGTGCTCCGGGATCCAGCCCAAGCTCTGGGCTCGGTACGGTGAGTAGGGGGTGCCCGCCGGGAAGCACCATGGAGTTATCATGGATGGTTTGGGTTGGAAGGGATTTCCAGTATTTATGGGAGGGGTCAGAGGGAGGGCAGGGGTGGGGAAAGGGCAGACACGGGAAAACGGGGATGGGGAGAATGACAGACTGTTTGGGCTAGAAGCGATTTTAAAGCTCAGCCGTGGGCAGGGACACCTTCCCCTGGGGCCGATTGCTCCCAGCCCCGTCCAGCCTGGCCCGGGGCACTGCCGGGCTGGGCAGCTCCTCTGGGTGGGTGCCAGGCCTCCCACCCTCGCAGGGAGGAATTTCGGCTGTGGCTGCACTGGCTGCTCAGGGGTTCCGTGGGGGATGCTGGTGAAGGGAGCAGCTGCCCTGGGGCAGGGTGTGGGGTCACTATAGGGAAATGACCCGGGGGAAGCAGAGCCGGGCCCAGTGCTCAGCAGGGGCTTTCCAGCCTCTGGCTGTGAGCTCCCACCCCCACCCCACTCACTGCACAAAAATGGGCACATGGGATGTGCTGAGTGTGAAGGGCTGGTGATGGGAGCCTGGGCTCTGACATCAGTGCCCTTGCACCAGGAAAGGACCCACACACCTGCCCCCTCTCACCCTGTCTGTTTTCCCATAGAGTTTGGGAAGGAGAAGAGCATCCCACTGAACAACCTAACGGCAGATGAAGTGGGCAAGGCCCTGGAGAGTGTGGTGAAAAGCCATGCGTGACGACTGGCAGGAAATACATGTGCTGGAGACTTGACTGATTATCTTTAATGTCAAAAATGTATCTTTAATTTATCAATTCATAAACACAATGTGCTTACCTTGAGCTTGGTGGTGACTGAGAGCTCAGGGAATGGCTGATGCAGCCGTTCACCCCTCCCTGGCACAGGAGAGTCTGCCCAGGCTGCAGCTCAGCTCTGCCCCTGCTCCAGGCTCTGGGGGGCACTGGGCTGGTGACTACCAGGTGGTGACAAGGACCAGCCCCCCCATGCAGCCAGCATGGGCACATCAGAGCTCTGAGCAGCCCTTGGGAAGCTGCCACAGGTTGAACAGTCAGTTTATTCCCCCTGAGACTGCAGGGAGGGGGCAAAGCCTAGGAGAAGGCAGCCAGTGTGGCCTGGCAGGCACTGGGGGCTCCTGGGGACTGCCTGACCATGTCCAGCAGTGCCTGTGCCCGCTCCTGCAGCTCTGGGATGCTCTGGTGCTGCTCCAGGGCCTGGTGCCCACCTTGCCTGGTGAAATCAGCAGCAGCCTGTGTGAGAGGAGAAGGGTGAGAACTGGCTGGGTGCCACAGTTATCATCTCTGCCCAAGCCACCACATCCCAGGGAATGGGGCTGAAGGAATTCCCCAGAGCCCTCCCAGACACTGCATTCCCCATCCAGGTAAATCCCACCATGCTGGTGGTTGGTTGGGAAGGACTTTAAAGCCCATCTCATTCCCACCCCCTGCCATGGGCAGGGACACCTTCCATAAGGTGCTCCAAGCCTCATCCTGCCTGGCCTTGGACACTTCCAGGGATGGGGGAGCCACAGCTCCTCTGGGCACTCTGTGCCAGGGCCTCCCTACCCTCACAGGGAAGAATTCATTCCTGTGATCTGCAGCAAGTGAAGCAACCTCAACAGGATCAAAGAAAACTTGGGGTGGAAACAAACTGCCCAACACCAGTCCTTGCCAATAAGAAACTGCAGACACGAGAAGGGCTTCCACCCTCTGCATCACAGTGTCCCCTTGGGCAGGGGCCTGGGTGTGAGGGGTGGAGGGTAGTGTGGCAATCACTGTTACTCAAACTGCAATAATCATCCCCCCTCCACGGTAATCCCTCCCCATCCCCTCAGTCTGCGCCCTGAGCTCTCCCAGCTCACCTCCGGGCAGTGCAGGAAGAGGAGGTGCAGCAGCTCCAGGCACTGCCCCACGGCCTCGGGGTGGGGCAGTGTGAGGAGGGGCAGGAGGCGGGGCAGGAGGGGCTGCCGCAGCAGCCGCTGGCACTGGAGCGCTCCCTTCTCTGCGATGTTGCACAGCACGGTCAGGACCTGAGAGGGAGAGGGAGGGAGCAGTGAATGCTCCATGGGCAGATTCCTGACAGGCTTGGGAGGGCTCCGAGCCACTCCCCACGGCATGGAATTGTGGAGTGGTTTGGGTTAGAAGCTCATCCTCCTCCATAGTCCAACCCCTGCCATGGCCAGAGACACCTTCCACTACCCCAGGTTGCTCCAAGCCCCGTCCCTTCTCTGGGCACCCTCTCACCACTAACAGGGAAGAATTCTTCCCAATATCCCATCCAACCCTGCCCTCTGTCAGTGTGAAACCTTTCCCTGTCCTCTCATCACTTGTGCCCTTGCCCAAAGTCCCTCTCCACCATTTTTTCTTGTCCTGCCAGGTGCTTGCCTGCAGCCAAGTGCCCACCAAACCACTGGATTTGGAATGCCTTTACACCTACCCCCAAGGCACTGTTCATCCCCGTGCCAGGCACACCCAGCCTTGCCCCCCACCCCTGGCAAGGTCCCCAGTCTCCTAAAGCTTTGGGGTCTTTCAAAGGAAAGTGGCAGGAGCCTTCCCAGGCCTGCTCCAAGTTAACCTCTGCCTTGGGACCACTCATGCTGGGACAAGGCTCTGTCAAGGGGTAAATACAGCTGGAGTGGCTTCAGGGGAGGTGGCTGGTGACTGCCACCACACGAGACCTTCTGCCAAGCTGTCACTGCTGCCCAACCACCCTCCAACCCCAGCACTGTCAGTGTGGGACTCGAGTTCCTGAAACTCCAGCGCTTCCCCACCATTCCCAAAGCACAGGGCAAGGTTTACCAGCACAGTGGCCATCTGGGAACACGTCAGGAGCTGCAGCAGGGCAGGGAGCAGGTCCAGGGAGAGCAGAGCGGAGCAGAAGAAGGGATCATCCGCTGGGGTAGGCAGAGAAGGAACACGTGAATAAAACCAGGGCGGGTCCCAGCAGTGTCCAGCTGTGCCACCACCCCGTGGGACACTCACCTGTGAGGTTGTTGAGCAGCCAGAGGCACTCCTGCACGAGGAAGGGGTGCTGCTGCAGGAAGCACTGCAGGATGAGGAAGAGGGCGACGAGCAGGCGCCCGTCCTGGCCCTGACCCTGGCCCTGGCAGCCTGTCTGTGCCAGCAGGTTACTGAGACACCGCAGCACGGGGCACACGAGCTGTGACACAGGGACAACCCTTCAGCTGAGCACCCACAGCAACCTGACAACAGCCAGCACCCTGCCCACCTCTCACCAGCTCCAGGCCCTCAGGAGTGTCCTGGGGGATTTGGGAAGCCAGGTCGAGCAGAAGTGAGGTGAGGGCAGGCACAGCCCCCAGTGCCAGCAGCACCCCGTTGTCTTTGTGCCTGCAAAGGGAGGGACAGTGCAGTGGCCTTGGAGCTTGGAGTGAGGAAACTGCCACATCCCCTCATCAAACAACAGGGCCTGGAAATTCAGAGTGCCCTCCCAAACCACCACAGGGCTTATTTCATATTGCAACAGTGGCTTCTTTCACACTGGAATAGCAGCTTTTTTTCCTGAGCTTATGAGAAAATTTAAGAGCCCATAAAAAACATTCACTTAGTTATCTGTGTGGGTCTGGAAATGACAGCCCTGACCCTTGAGTATTTACACATTCCTTGGCTCCAGTGGCAGGCAAGGTTTGCTGGCACAGCCCAGATGGGTGGCCCTAGGCCAACCCCACAAGTGTGAGGATTCAGAAAGCTTGCCTTGGGAAGTGGGGGGGATAACTCCAGGCATGGGGAAGCAATTTGGGGACATTCAGAGGACTAGAAACAGCCTCCTCAGGTCTATCACCCACTACCACCCTGTAAAGAGCTCAGTGATCCTGCAGTCAGCACAGGTGCTCAGGTAGGAGAGCTGGGGTACCCAGGATGGCTGGGGAATTGATTTCCCAAGGGAAAAGGGCAGGCAATCCAGATCCCCTCACAGGACCATGAGCCTTCGTGCCTCTGTTTGGCTGTTCCCAGAGAACTCAAAACAAGGAGAAAAATGCATTTACCTACAAATGATGTAGTGAAGACACCAGGCAAACTCCACGGCCGCTCCCACGCCGGCCTTGAGGCCGGAGCAGAGCAGTCGGAGCATGTGCTGGGGGAGAACCGAGTCCAGGACCAGGCTGGGCACAGAGCAGAGAGCAGAGTGAATGCAGGCACAGGCAGGACACCAACAGGGAGACACCAATCCTGGCCACAGAGCAGAGAGCTGCTATACCCCATACTGGGGGCCACAGCATCCAAACACACACTTGGAAGGGACTCTGAGCCAAGGGCTGCAGCCTTGGGCTCCCCCGTCCATGGCAGGGCCTGGGGACGCTCAGAACACTTTGACTGGGCTCACATTTTTGGCACTGGGGGCTCTCAAGTTGATCTTTTCCTTTGCAAGAGCAACACAGCCAGAATTCCCTGCAAGCCTTCCCTGCTCCTTTCTGGCCTTTACTGAAATACCAGAGCTGTCTGCTCAGATGAGGCCAAGGGGAAGGAGCCAAGCCCTGCTCCCTGATCTGCATAAAACTTCCACAGCTGTGGCAGGATTCTGCCCTGAACTATCAGTGTCACTGGGATGGGGAAGGTGTCGTGTCCCCAGCACACAAATCCCACTCGAGGCCCCGGGGCCCTGGTGCAGGGTTCAGAGGCTCAGACTCACGGGATGATCTCTGTGGGGGCTTCCTTGGCTTGGAGGAGCTGTGAGAGGACATAGCCCACACCTTCCAGCACTGCCTCGTGGGGGGACTGCAAGCAAAGAGAACAGAGCTGACCCCCCTGACAGAGCCAGGGTGCCAACCAAACCCAGCTGAACCTGGAGAAGAGGGGGCACAGAGGGGACCAGGAGGAACACAGGAGCCTGTGGCCACACCAGAGCTGAGCTGTCCCCCTCCCCACATTCACTGGGCTTAGCCCAAACACAGAAAAAGTCCTGGTTTGAGCATTTAGACCTGCAAACCACAGCTCTGCTGAGGGAGATTCAGCTGGAGAAGAGCACAAGGTGGTGAGCTGAGCCATGAAAATGAGCGCAAGGGAGCCTACAAGTGACCCTCATGCTCATGGGAACAGCTCCCTGCAGAGCTTCCCCACAGCTGGAAGAAGGGCTGGCAGCCAGAAAATTCTCTCCAGGGCACAGCAGAAATGTGGCTAAGCTGTTTCACCCACCTGGATGCAGGATGCCAGCACTGGAATAATGCCCTGAGGCAGCAGTTGCTTCCTGACAGCCTCACTTTCCACTACGAGGTTCCCCAGTGTGTACAAACACAGCTCCTGCAACAACACAGCAGAGCAGGAGGTGACTCTGTGGGCAGCCAGCAAAGCCTCAGGTCCCACACACTGCCCTGAGCAGGGCAGGAGCTGGCCTTGGAGGGGAAACACAGACCAATGCTGCTGGACTCTGCAGCCACCCCATTCCCAGCTCAATCAGCTTCAGTTCATTCCTTATTTATCTGGCTGAAGTTGGGATCTATCACTCCCACTCTGGAGGTTTTTCAGGCTTCTAATTTCAGGACAACATTTCCCTGAGGCCCCTCTGGTTCTCCTGGAGTCTGCCTGTGTGCTGCATTCAAACAGGATCAGCACCTGGGGTCAGTGCCCACCTTGCTCCTTAGCTCTGAGCCTGCCTGCTTCCCAATGGAGCAGCTGGAAACACGTGGGCATCCCAGAGCTACTCCAGCTGTTTGCTCCTTTCCCAGATCAAGTTGCACAGCATGGAGCTACAGGCACTCTACCCTTATGCTTTCTTATATATATTTTTTTAAGTGGTATCTTTATACTTTTGTATTGTTTCATTTCTATAGATAACAACCAAAATGGCTACATACCTCCTTTCCTCTGCAACCAAACTGTTCTAAAATAAACCTGCCATATATACATATATATATAGGTATATAGACATATAGAGATATATATAGACATATACAGACATATAGATTAGATATAGATATATACATAAACACAGTGTATACAAATTCAGTGTAGTTCCACTCTAATCCAACCCAAGGGATCTATGATTAACTAAACTCAGTTACCCCACCATTGGGGCAGGTCAGACACCTGGGCACTGGAACAGTCCTGCTCTGAGGGCAAGGCTGTGATCCCAAAATATTTTTGCTTCCAGAGGGCCCCTTCTCAGCAGCACTGCCACGTGAGCCACATGTGACACAAGAGGTCAATACCAGCCACCCCAGAGGATTCCCAGGTGCCAGGGCCCCGGCAAACACGGATCTCACCGTGAACTCCAGGCTGTGTCCCGACAGGTAGGTGAGCAGGTAGGAGGTGACAGGCAGGCACGCCTCGGCCACCGTGGGGACACTGGAGTGGGACAGCTCGTGCAGACAGCGGGCAGCCTCCAGCTGCAGGTCAGCCAGGCTACTGGTGAAGAGCCCCGTGAGCGTCCGGATGCTGCCATCCAGCCTGGGGATCCAAAGGCTGCTGTCACCTCCCACCCAGGGCCACACACCAGCTCACCCATGGGGGCTCCTGGGGACATGCCCTTGGTAACAGCCACAGCAGGCCTGGGCTGACCTGACAAACTTCTGCTGAGTGTCCTCGTTCTGCAGAGCCCAGCGCAGGCGGCCGAGCGATCGCTTCCTGTCCTCCGAGCCCCTCTGCACACCCCTGAGCAGCTCCAGAACCTGGCCAGGCAATTCAAAGGTGGGTGAGCTTCCAGCACTGCCAGCATTAAGATTTCATCCCGTTAATCCTCAAGGCAAAGGAACCCTGGCATAAAGATGGAGCCTTAACTGTGTCTGGCAGCGAATCAGAACCATTCCCAAACCCACCCCTGCCCAGCATCCTACATATGCTGATCTGGGGAAGACCCCCAGGACCCCCACTGCCATGGAGAACATCAGCTTCTTCACCTCATGCTCTGAGAGTGGGTCTGGCACGACGTCTGCTCCATCCTGTGGCCCCTCCTCGGGCGCGCTGTCCTCCCGCAGCAGCCGCTTGCTGACCAGCTGCTCCTGCCGCCGCGCCTTCCTGAGGGCTGCGGGCCACCAGGACACGTCACACGGCACAGGACACTGCTCCACCCCACCCGAGAGCCGCACCCGCCCTCAGCCCAGGGAGGAGCTGCCCATCGCTCCCGGTGCAAGCCTGGAAGGGTTGCACGAGCAGGGCCTGCAGCTGGAGTGAGGGGTGAGGGTAGGGCACACAAAGGGTTAAGCCACTGCTGGGATAATGGGCTGGAACACGGGACAGAGGCCTCAGGACCTGAGGTTGGATTTCACATGGGACCATAACGTCATTAAAGTCAGAAAAGACCTGCAAGATCATCAGCTCCAGCCTTATAATGAACACCACTAAGCCATGCCCCAAGTGCCCCATCACTTGTTTTTGGAAAACACCTCCAGGGATGGTGACTCCAGCCTGTTCCAATGCCTGACCACCCTTCCCATGAAGAAGTTTTCCTCAATATCCACCCTGAGCCTCTCCTGGCCCGGCCTGAGGCCGTTCCATCTCCTCCTGTTCCCTGAAGCAGAGCCCGACCTGGGGCTGTCCCCTCCTGTCAGGGAGCTGGGCAGAGCCACAAGGTCCCTCCGAGCCTCCTTTTGTCCAGGCTGAGATGTAGGCGAGGCCTTGGAAAACCCAAACAGCGGGGGATTGTTGAATAAACGGCGAATCCGCGGCAGAACCCGCACGGGTTAAATGAGACGCCGTAAAACGCTTCCCCGAGCGGGCAGCGCATCCCGGCCGGGGCGGGGATGGGATGGGACGGGATGGGGGCGGCCAGGGCTGAGCTGGGGGGTCCCTCCCACCCGCGGGGGACCCCCAGAGCCCCGGGTCCCGGCCGGACCTGCCTCTCGCTGCCGCCGCCGCAGCCGCAGCTGCTCCGCGCTGTGCCCGCCGCGCCGCGCCCGCCGGCCCCACATGGCGGAGCGGCACCGGCAGCGGAGGAGGAGGAAAAGGCCGGGCCTGGGCGGGCCCGGGGCGGGGAAAACACCATCCCCGCCCCCTGCCCCGTTTCTCAACCCGCTGTGCAGCCGCAGCGATGGGTGCTGCTTGTGCTGAGGCCGAAAAAAGCCCCCAGAGAGTCAGCAGAAATATGAAACGAGGCGGCTCCCTGCCCCGGGACCTTCCGCCGTGCTGGTGGGACCGAGGGGCAGAGTTCGTGCTTCCCCAGGAAGGTGTTGGGGGATTTGCGGCTGGAGGGCAGAAATTAAAGGTACCAGCCCCGGGATGGTCAGAAGGGGCCGGGAGGAGGGGCAGCTGTGACTTTTCCATCGTGCACTCAGCATCAGTTTCATGAAATTCCAGACCCGTTTGGATAGGACGAGACCTTAAAGCACATCCAATTCCAGACCCTCCACCAGGGGCAGGGACATCTTCCACTGTCCCAGGCTTCTCCAAACCCAATCCAACCTGGCCTTGAACACTGACAGGGATCCAGGGGCAGACACAGCTGCTCTGGGCACCCTGTGCCAGGGCCTCCCCACCTTCACAGGGAGGAATTTCTTCCCAATATCCCATCTAACCCTGCCCTCTGGCAGTTTTAAGCCATTCCCCCTTGTCCTGTCGCTCAGTGCCCTCGTCCGAGGTCCCTTTCCTGTAGCCCCTTTAGGCACTTTAGCACTCCCCTGAGGCTTCTCCAGGCTGAACAGCCTCATCTCCCAGCCTGTCTAAACAGCAGAGGGGATCCAGCCCCTGAGGCATTTCTGTGTCTCCTCTGGACTTGCTCCAGCAGCTCCAGGTCCTTCTTGTGCTGAGGAATTTCATGTAACCCGAGGACGTAGAAGAGGAATCATGGAGTTGCTGAGCACCCCTTCACAACAGTCCCAGAGAGCAAGGGACCCCACCCCAGCTGTGGCACCAACGTGTCGTGCCACATTAACAACAACGAACTGGGAGTTGCATTGTCCAGCCATGCAGTTTCATCCCCTTTCTGAAGCCCTTTCTGAGTCCAACATAGGCAAGGAAATCTGGGAAAGGAAAAAACTCCTGAGAGATCATAGAATCACAGAACCATTCAGGCTGGAGAAGGTCTCCAAGATCATCAAGTCCGACCTTTGATCACCACCTTGTCAGCCAGAGCAGAGCACTCAGTGCCACATCCAGCTGTTTCTGGAGCACTTCTGGCTCCTTCTGGTGAAGGAATGTCCTGTGCACCTTCGGGCTGCCTGGACAATGGGTGGGAGTTGTGCCATCCCCATCCTACATGGAACACGGCACCTGGGCATGGTCTGGATGGCAGATGTGACAGTCCTGTGCCCCTCTGCACTGCCTGCAGGGTGCTCAGCACCCGGGGAGCCTCGAGGTACAGCAATACCCGAGCATCTGAGCGGCTGAACCCGAAAGTGCGCTTGGGGAACCTTGCCCGCGCTCTGTTCCATCACCATTCCTAGGAAAATGAGCAGCGCTGCCACTCCGGCCACAACCTTTCCCAGCCCGCAGCCGCAGGGAAGCGAAGCAGAAGCGACTCGGGAGGCTCCGTCCTGCTCAGGAAGCCGGGGCTGTGGGGACCCGGCCGGGCAGCGCCAGCCGCGGGAGCGGCAGCTGGAACAGCTGGAACACAGCTGGAACACAGCTGGAACACCGCGGGCGTCCGGCGGGAGCCGGGGCAGGACCGGGTGCCGGATGGAGCTGAGCACTTGGAGCCTTTGGCACCCCAGCCCGGGATTTGGCAGCAGCTGGAGGAAGCAGAAGTGGAGCAAGGAAACTTTTGGGTGTGAGCTGGCTGGTGAGTCACTAGACAAACCCACCCGGGGTCCCAGAGCGCTGGTGCAGGTGCCGGAGGACAGAGAGCTGCTGCTCGGGAGGGTGCAGCAGCCCCGCCACGGCACGGACAGGTAGGGAGAGCTCCGGTCTCGGTGGGCTTGGGGATGTGGCCAAGGAAAGCTGGGGCTGATCGGGGCTGATCAGAACCGCTCAGGGCAGGAGGCTGGACTGGGGACCCCCAAAGACCCCTTTGAGCTGAGTCAGCACATATTTAGCAGCCTTTACTCTTTGCTTGCTGCTTCTTTTGCAATCTGGTGATCAGAGATCAGACTCTGTCAGCTGACCGGCTTCTGGTGCTGGCAGGGATATGTTCACACCTTCAGGGGTCATTTTCTACCACCCCTTAGGGGGCTGGTGATTAATGAAATCGCTGGGTGAGAAAGGAGAAAACACGAAGCCTCTGTTGCAATTTCCTGCCCCAGATTACAGAGGAACAAACAGAGCTGGGCTCTCCCTGGTCAGACTGACACATCTGGCTTCACTGTCTGTAACTCCGCGTTTGTAATTTCTCCAGGCATTTCCTGGTCGTTTAGCAGCAAGGCAGCCCAGCAGGGCAGTGCAGAGCCTCGGGAGGCTCCGTGCTGAGGGAAGGTGGCGCAGGTGCTGCTCCTGGGGTTTGGCTGCTGGCCCGAGCGCTGCCCGAGTCTCGGCGCAGCGGCCGGGCGGGTGCAGGAGGGATGAGGGCAGTGCGCTGTCCTGAGGGGTGGCTCTGCAGGGCTGAACCTGCCCAAGCCATCCTCCAGTCTGGGTCAGAGCGGTCGCCTCAGCTGCCATTCACTGTTTCTCCTCCAGTTTTTAGGTTGTTCACCATGAATGTGGCTGTGCTGCTGCTCCTGGGGCTGGGGCTGCTGGTGGCAGAAGGCAGAAGAGACAGGTGTTTCTTCAACCGCACTCAGGAATACTGTGTGTGCTACAACCTGTCCGAGGAGACCATGAGCAGCATCATCCAGTGCCTCTCGGCAACTGTGGTGGAGTTCCAGGGCGGAGATCTGGAGAAATACATAGCCTTCCCCATCAGGGACCTGGACTCCTCTGCCATTGAAACTCTGGGCTCCCTTGTCATCCAGAAAATAATAATTGGGAATGTCCTGGTGCCTGAGATACTCCTCGCCCGTGTGCTGAGGTTCTTCTCCTACACCCATGTGCAGGAGCTGGCCTTTGAGAGCTGCATTTTCCAGGGGACGGGCAACTGGAGTGCCATGGATGGCCAGACCTTGCCCATAGTGTCCCTGAGCTTCCACAACGTGACCTCCTCCCCGCTGACGGGCCATGAGCAGGCCTTCTCCAGCCTGGGCAGGTGGCTGGGGACCCTGCAGGAGCTGGCTGTCACCGGCTCCCGTGTCACCAGGCTGCCCTGTGCCGTGGGGAGGGTGTTCGGGGCGCTGCGCTCCCTGAGCCTGGCACAGAACAGCCTCGGGGACGGCAGCCTGGCCCCCGCCTTCTGCCAGGGAGCTTTCCCTCGGCTCCAGGAGCTGAGTCTGCGCCACAACAGCCTCAGCTCCTACCACAGCGTGTGTGAGGGCGTGGGGCTGCTGCTGGAGCTCCGGCAGCTCGATCTCAGCCACAACCAGCTCGTGGCAAACTCATCCTCCTCCTCCTGCCAGTGGCCAGCATCCCTCCGGCACTTTAACCTGTCCAGCGCTGGCTTGGATGAAGTGCTGATGCCGCTGCCTCCCAACCTCGAGGTGTTGGACATGAGCCACAACCACCTCCGTGCTCTAGATCTCCTCCTCAGCTCCCTGAAGAAGCTCTACCTGAGTCAAAACCTGCTGCGGGCCGTCCCCTCCATCAGGAATTACCCCAGGCTGGACACCCTTCACCTGGACAACAACTCCATTTCGGAGCTGCCGCGGGCTGAGGTGACGCTCCTGGGGCACCTGCAGGACGTGGCCGTGGCTGACAACCCCTTCAGCTGCTCGTGCTCCGGGGCAGGGGGGCTGCAGGCTCTGGCAGCCTCGGGGCACCTGGGGCAGGGCTGGCCCGAGCAGTACAGGTGCCAGTCCCCGGCGCAGTTCCAGGGCTGGCCGGTGGCACAGGTGCCGGTGTCGGTGCTGCGCTGTCACCTCGCCGCCGTGGTGGCCCCGCTCTGCGTCGTCCTGGCCCTGCTGGGTGTGGCTGGGGCCGTGTGTCTGCTCAGGACCAGGCCCTGCAGCAGAGCCTGAGGGGCTCCAGGACCCTTCCCACTGCTGCTTCCCCTGCAAGGCTCACAGGTCTTGGGGCTCTTGGTGTCCCCAGTCTGGCTCCCCGGTGGAGCAGGGCTGTCCACAGGGTCACCCTGCTGTGGCTGTGCCCAGACAAGGCTGGGGACACCCCTCACGTGGAGCCCATGCTCTAACCCAGAGCCACACCCTCCTGTAGGGGGTTCCCTGTGGCCAACTCCAGCTCCCCAACACACCTGCACTGTCCCTGCCATGTCACCTGCCCTGGACAAGAGTTCAGCTCCATCGTATTCCCACTGGTAGCATTCAGATGCCCCAAGCCTTGCTGGGGTCTGCTGGTCCCTGCCCAGAGCCTCCCCATGCTTTTTAACCCCCCCAGTCCAGCCACCCTTGGAGCCTCCATGGCCCCTGTGCTGATCCTCGCTCTCCTCACCTGGGGCTATGGCTGGGCCAGGATGTCAGGATGCTGCTTGGCTGCTCTTCAGCCTAATAGAAAAACTGAAAACCCACAAAAGACAGGAAAATGAGTGAATTAAACACCCCTGCACACCAATGCTAATGAACTGGAGCAGCTCCTTATTCCTCGACCTGAGGCACTGGTGGATGAGTCCAAGTGGGACCTTGAGGAGGTTCAACCAGAAACTTTTTAGGTGATAAGAGGAAAATGGGTTAATTCTGGGTTCTGAGTTATTCAGATAATATCTCGTAGTAAGGAGAAAATGGATTATGGGATGCTGAGGGAGAGCCTGGGAATGCAGTGCTGGGAATATTCAGAGGAAGGGGTGGATGGGGAAGGGACAGGCATGAAAAAATGGGGGTGGGGGATAATCACAGAATCACAGGGTAGTTTCATTTGAAAGGTACCTTAAAGATCATCTCATTCCACTCCCTGCCATAGCCAGGGACACCTTCCACCATCCCAGCTTGCTCCAAGCCCCATCCACCCTGACCTTGGACACTCCCAGAGATGAGGCAGCCACAGCTTCTCTGGGTGGCCTATGCCAGAGCCTCACCACCCTCAGGGAAGAATTTCTCTCCAATATTCCATCTAACCCTGCCCTCTGTCAGTGGGAAGCCATTCCCTGTGTCCTGTCACACTGTGTCCTTGTGAGGAGAAGGGGCTGGTGGCAGGCAGAGCGCACCTGGCCAAGCCCTGCTCTCCTTCCCCAGGGCCTGTCCTGCCTCTGCATTAAAGGTGTGCCCGGGTGTTTCCTGTGTCCCTCCCTCTCTCTGTTTGGTACACATAACCTGCAGGCAAACACCTGGGCTGGCTGGGGGTGGGGGAACAGAGTGTGGGAAGGACCAGGGGCAGGAGCTCAGGGTCCAGGGATGGATCACGATGGGTCGGGGTCTGCTGCATGCCCAGGGTGTGTCCGTGCCCGGGGTGGAGGGGCTGTGGGGCTGTGCCAGCCCGGAGCAGCCCGAGGGCAGGGTGGGGCCGTGCACTGGGCTGTGGAGGGTGGCTGGTGGCTCGGGGTGTTGGCTCTGCTGGTGTTAACCAGGGTGTACAGCAGGGTGCCCCTGCACCGTGGGAATCCTGGGCTGGCTGGACGTGGAACAGGGAGCAGCAGCTGCTGGCTGGTGCATGAGGAAGGAGAAATCCCTGTCTCCTGGATCTGTCTGAGGGGATGTGTGACCATTCCCACCAGTGCTGCCCCACAGGGGCAAGGGAAGGCTCATAGGACCCCCAAGTGTTGGTGAGGGGCTCCTGGAGCCCCCAGTCTGGCTCCCTTGAGGAGCAGAGTTTTCCCCCAGCATTATCCCACTGTGCCCAGTGCTGGGGAATCCCTCAAAGCCCCCTGCCCTGCCCTGTCCCAGGGCTCTACCTCCCAAGGGGTTTTTCCTTCTGGCCACTCCAACTCGCCCAGCCCCAACAGGCCCCTATTGTCCCTGCCATGTCACCTGCCCTGCCCCTGATGGAGCCCCAGTGCTGCCTGCTCCATCTGTTCAGCTGCATCAGCCTCAGCTGAGGCACAGGTGAGGGAGTTTTGGGGGCAGCAGCACTGGTCTCACTCTGTACAGGGAACAGGCAGACAGAGGGACACGTGTGCATCTGCTCCTCCTGGCCCTTCCAAAGGAGGGCAGGGGCTGTCCTGGGCTTTCTCTCCTGGCCCCCACCCTCTGCATTTCCACAGACAGTGGGGATCCTCAGCACTGGCATTTCCTCCTGTGCTCTCTTGTGACTGATCTCTAGTGATTCTGTGGTTTGTGTCACTTCTTGTGACAGCCTGTCCAAGGTCCCTCATGTCCCAGCTGTGGCTGACAGCAATGTCCCTCCTGGAGCTGGGAGCACCCCAGTGGTGTGAGTGGCTGCAGGCACCCACCAGCCCCCGTGCCCCGCTGATTCCTTGGCAGCAGGGCTCAGCCCCTGGAGCAGGGTGCCTCCAGGCTGGCTCTGGCTCTGCCCACATGCATCAATAATGCAGGAGAACCAGATCCCCCAGGTAACCCCATCCCTGCCCTGGCCCCACAGCAGCTCGCTGGTGCCACGCTGCCCATGGACGAGGTGAGTGCCGTGGTGGGGGACAGCCCAGGCTGGCTTGGAGGGACCTGTCAGGGGCTGCCCAGCTCCCCGGGGTCTCATCCAGCTCCTGGGGGTGCTGAGGTGTGGCTCCTTCCCCTCTGTCCCGGCAGGCTGAGCACGATGTCAGCGTGCGAGCAGCTCTGGGACTCCACCAGGCAGCAGGTAGAGCTCAGGAATCCCTGAGCCTTCCCCTGAGCCCCCACTCAGGGAACAAGGGACAGGGTGGCAGCCACAGCTGTGGTGGCACTGGGACCAGTGGCCAAGCTGGTCTGGCAGTGCTGACAGGGACAGGGTGGCTCAGGAATGGTGTGAAGCCCTGGGATGTGGCTGCAAGGGGGGCAGGACAGGGCTGGGACAGGTGGGGGTGACCCCCACATCATCCCCCACTCGGTGTTTTCAGGGCCAGGAGAAAGCTGGGTGGGCAGCAGCGAGGATCCCCTACAGCTGCTCTACGCTGGGAAGGAGCCCCAGGTGAGAGCTGCAGGACAGGGACACGCAGGGTCTGAGGGTCCCTGGAGAACCAGGAGGGAGCAGGGGCTCTGTGCCACCCCCTGCCACACCTGGGACCCTGATGGGAGCTGAGCTCTTGGGCTGATCCTGCCCTACACCCCATGGATCCCTCCCTTGCAGGGGACTGCTGGGGGCTCCCAGAGAGCAGGGGAAGGGAGGGGGTCTCTCCTCACCCCTGCCCATGCCAGGCCCCCTGTGCCACCCCTGCCATCTCCATCCCAGCATGCCCAGTGCCTCCTTTGCCCTGCTGTGGTCATGCTGGGATAGGGGAAAGCTGAACATTATCCCCCTCCCTTGCACCAGGAGAGCTCCCTGACTGTCGATGGTATTTTCCACTTGGATGCAGGACAGGTACTGAGAGCCCCAAGTCCTTCTCTGTCCCCAGCCACATGAGCCAGGGCCATCTGCATCATGCTGGCTGTGCCATGATGACCCTGCCCTGCTGGACATGTCTCTCCTTCCAGGAGAAGGTCCTGGAACTGGCAAAACCCCAGCTGGCCCTGGTTCCTCTTGGCTACAGCATGTCCCTGCTGCTGTGGGACCCCCATGGCCCTGGGACACAGCTGCCCTTCCAGAGTGTCATCTGGCAGGTGAGGGCACAGGGAACAGGAGGCAGGGAGAGGGGACAGCACGGCTGTGCAGTGCTGGCTCCTGGGTCACCCAGCAGACCCCAATCCCACCGGGGAGGGGCTGAGATCCAGCCACGGGCCCTGGGAACCAACAGCTCCCAGCTTGTCCACAGGTGATTGACACCATCTTCCAAGAACTGGAGGCCTTGGGGGATGGCACACAGAGCCTGCAGATGGTCAGTCTGGTTCAGGTAGGGCAGGATGTCCTGGCAGGAGGGTCCCAGTCCCTCTCTGCCACTGCCCAGACCCTGCTGTGCCAAGAGCACACATTGCCCTGTACTGGGCAGTCCTCTCATCCAGAGGGTGACCAGGGACTGGAGACCTTTGGATCCCAGGAGTGTTCTCTTTCCAGGATTTCCCAGATGTGGGAAGCCTTAGCAGCCCACAGAGGTTCCAGCAGCATGGTGGGATCAGGGGAGCCCTCTAACCCCTTCCTGCTCCATCACAGCTGGGCTTTCTGGGCCAGTCACTGCTCCCTGTGTCCTGAAGGTCCCTCCAGTGTGCCTTGATCTACACAGGAGTGATGGCAGCTCCTGCCACTGGGCTGGGTCCTGCCCTTTGGCTCTGGGGTACTGATAAGCTCCACACAGGGCTCTGCCCTTTCCCTGATGCCAGGGCTGGAAAAGCTGGGAATTATCCCAAAATCAGCCTTTCTCAACCTTCACCTGTGCATGGCAACAAGCAGTGTGTGCCCCTGGTGAGTGTGGGATGCCAGCAGCCCCCTTTTCCTGCCCCCCTGCCTCATGCAGCCCCCTCATTGCAGGTCAGCACCCATGACAAAGCCTGGGACCTGCTCTGTCCTGATGGCCGGGCCCTGCAAGTGCTGGATGTGGCACCCCTGGGCCTGTAGGTACCTGATGGCCCATGGCTGAGCAGATGCTCCTGGGGCTGGTATCAGGAGTGGGGCTGGGCAGGGAACATGGAACACAGAGGTGTTCTCAGCGAGTCCATGGGGTGGATGTGACCCTCCTCACTTGGTCTTGGCTCCTTCTGCTTCCAGGATGGTGGAGGAGGCAACAGAAGTGGCCGTGCCCGATGCCCAGGCTGCCATCAGTGCCTATGCCAGGGGGCTGGCTGCCATCCCAGCGTTGTTCCAGGGCTGTGCTCAGCACCCCCTCACAGATGGGTGCTCAGCTGTGCAGGGGTGAGGGATTTGGCCCAGATCCCACAGGCTGGGAAGGATTTGGCTGTGGGGGCTGCCCTCCCACACCAGCCTCTCCCCAGGGCCGGCAGCCTCTTCAGTCTCACCGTGGAGCGAGAGCTGGAGGGCGGCAGGCGCCAGCGCTCGGCCCTCAGGATCCTGGTGTCCCCAGGGGCCCCCGGGCCCTGCCCCAGGCTGTACGTACGGGCACTGAGCTGTGCTCCCACCCCTGTGCCTGCTCTGGCTCAGGGAATCCCATTCCTGGAGGTGAAGCAGGAGGGACACCCCAGTGGGAGCCCATGGCTGGAAGCCAAGGGGGTGTCACTGTTCCTTGGGGACATGGGCCTGGGGACATGTGTGGCCCACCCATTCTTGGGTTCCTGTGGTGTGGAGCTCTCTCCTGGGGTGTCTCCCCACGTGCAGGGAGTGCAGGGAGTGCAGGGAACCTGGTGCTGTCTGCCTGCCCTGGGTGGTGGAGCGGCTGCTGGAGGGGAACAGCCTGACCTTCCTGCTGCTGTGTGTGTCGCTGCCAGGTAGCCCCTGGGACTGGGACACACTCTGGATGCCCCTTCCCTGTGCCCCCACCCTGCCCCACAGCTGGCACTCTGTCCCTGGCTGCTGCAGCCACTGGAAGCTGGACACCAGCTCCACTCATCTCCATCGCACTGGGACCCCCTGTGCTGGTCCCCATGGCCCCTGCCCAGGGCTCCTGTTCTCCCAGACACCTCCAGAGAGGAGATCCTGGCAGCTCTGGGACTGGCTGAGCGGGTGAAGGGGCTGGCCAAGACCATCTCTGCCACACTCTGGGATCCTGAGGAGGAGATCTCGGCACGCCGGAGGGAGATCCGAGGGCTGCGGGTGGAGCTGCTGGCTGGATCCCACCTCCCTGAGCAAAGAACAGCTGTGACCCAGCTGCAGAGGGCCCTGAGGGAGCTGCAGGTGGGGAATGCCCCTGGATCCATGGGATTGAACCCCTGGAACCATCCCCTGGATCCATGGGACTGGGATGGAACTCATTCCTTGGGCAGGGTAAGGTGCAGGCTCTTGACCCATCCTGGACCCTTGTCCAGAACTGAGGGCAGGGGCTGAAGCTGCCCCAGGGGTGAGGTGTGCCCCTGGAGCCATGCCAGACCTAGAGGTCTGAAGCACCCCAACAAGGACCTCCAGTTCCCCTTTTCCAGGTGCTGAAGAGTCAAAGGTGGGAGAAGAAGCAGGCAGTGGCCAAGGTGCTTGGGACAAGAGAGATGCACCAGCCCAGTGCTGAGGTGGGCAGAGGCCAGGCCAGGGCCCCTCATCCAGGGACAGCTTGGTGCAGGGAAGGCCCTGAATCCCAGCTGTGTCCCTGTAACATCTCCTCTGACAGGACCAGGTCTCTGCAGAGAATACAGCACCAGGCCAGCAGCCGGTGACCCAGACACACCCAACCAGTGCCAGCCTGGGGCCAGCAGAGCCAGAGCGTGGGGCCAGGCACGCATCCCACAGCTGGGTGGAGGATATGTGGGCACAGAGCATGGCTTTACAGGGTGGGAAAGGCTTCACTCTCCATCTGAACGTCCTTCTTCAGCCCCCCATGTGACACTCATCCTCCTCCCCTGTCCCCACACAGCAGGACGGGGTGACAGTGGAAGCCAGAGAGGGAACAGCCAAACTCTGGCCAGCGCAGGGCAGGGGCTGCTGGAGGAGCCATCCCAGAGCAAAGTGACCCAGCCACGGCCCGGGTGTGACAGCGTGAGTGGGAGCGCACAGGTCCCTGTGCAGGACAGCTCTGCGCTGCCAGCACTGGCTCCCGGTGCCACCCCAGCCCGTCCTGCTCTCCCCCAGGCAGGGCACCGGCCGTGCCCACCCCCGGAGGGGCAGCGCGCCCTGGCCAGGGCACAGCGGCAGCGCCTGCGGGCCCAGCACTGCCGGCAGCTCCAGCGGCAGCTCGGGGCCAGCGCCGGGCCAGCCCCGGAGCACAGCGGGGAGGTGGGCACGGCACTGCCAGCTCTTCCCCTCCCCGGCACTGCTCTCCCTGGTGCAGCCCGAGGGAGCAGGGACACCCTGGAGCGGCCCTGACCTTGTCCCTGTCCCCCACAGCGGGACACGGAGCGCTGGCAGCGGGAGGTGACCGCGCTGGGCCTGAGCCTGGAGGCAGCGCTGCGGGAGCGGGAGGCGGCCGAGTGGGATCTGGAGGCTCTGCTGCACCATCACCAGCGGGAGATGCAGGCCTGCAGACAGCACCTGCTGCAGGTGGGCAGGCAGGGCTGGGACAGCTCTGCCGGCTGTGCCAGGGCTGTGCCAGACCGCCGGGCATCCCGCAGGTGCTCCGGGACCAGCAGCGCCTGGCAGAGGAGCAGCGGGACGCCCTGGAGCGCCGGCACCGGGCGCTGCTGCAGGAGGCGCTCCGGGACGCCGTGGAACTCGCCGAGCACAACCAGCAGCTGCGGCACGGCCGACGGGCAGGCACGGCCGATGGCAGCACACAGACCCCCTGAGCCACGCCCAGGGCCTGGGGACCCCTCCCTGCACCGAGCCAGGATGCCAGGAGCCCGGCCAGCCCCAGCCACGAGTTATCCCAGGCACAGCCGGCTCCGGCTGCTGCTCCCGAGGGAAAACCCTGCTCGGTGCTGGGAGCACAGGCTCAGCCTGGTGGGAGGGCTGGCAGCCCCCAGCTGTAGCCACATGGAATAAAGTGGGTGCCCCCCCACCCATGAGTGTTGTCAGGCTCGTACACACCGCTGGCCCCCAAGCCCTTCCCACAGGGTGAGCAGATACAGGACAGACACACAGATGCTGTTGAACGGCAGCTTTAATACCCTGGGTGGCCTCTGCCTCCCAGAAACTTGGTACAAATTTGGGGGACATCCCCCTTTTGGAGAGCAGGTGAAAGTTCCCACAGGCCCCAGTCTGCTCTGCAAAGATACTGAGCCCAGGAAGGGGACATGGGGTCTGTGGACAGCAGGGCTCCAGGCAGGGGCTAGGCTGGAAAACCGTGGAGGTGGGAGAGGCCCAGGGAAGCAGCACCAGGAGTGGAAGGGATCAAGCAGCATCCATGGGAGCTGAAACAGCACCAGTCCCATGCTGGGCTGGCAGGAGGTACAGCAGGACCAATTACTGCCAGAGCATTCCCAGGCCACTGTGGTGTGAGGAAGCAGCTTGAGGATATGGGACAGAGTCCCAGAATCATGTAGGTGGGAAAAGACCTCTGAGATCATAGAGTCAAACCTATAACCCAACATCACCCTGCCAACTAAACCGTGGCATTAAGTGCCATGTGCAGTCCTTAAACACCTCCGGTGCTGGTGACTGCACCACCTTCCTGGGCAGCCCCTTCCAATGTTTAATCAACCCTTCTGTGAAGAAATTACTCCTAAGGACCAACTTGAACCTCCCCTGGCACATCCTGAGGCTATGAGACATGCATAAGGGCTCAGGAGCCTCCCTAAGGCTGCACATGCTTGATCCCAATGGGAACTTCATGGCACAGAGCCTGGATAGACTGGAGCAGAGCGCAGATTCCCTGTGGAAATAGGGACAGGCTGCTCTCCCCCAGAGCACTCCTTGGGGGGATTCTTGGAGCTGTGCAGGTACCCACCAGCAATGATTCCAGCCCTGAGGAAGGGCTGGGGCTGCCCAGACACGTGGGAGGAAGGCAGTGATTATGTGACTCCATAGTACAGGTGCACAGCCAGGCCAATGCACGCCACGGCCATGAAGAAGAGGAGGGTGAGCTGCAGCTTGAACAGGGCAACAGAGAGGAGAGCGTTGACCAGGATGGAGCAGGAGATGACAAAGAGCCTGGTGATGTTGCTGCTGTGCTTCATCACCACGGACATGATGAGGCCGTTCAGAGCCTGGCTGAGCACGACCAGCAGCACCCATGGGGAGAAGCCCTCCAGGAACCCTCCCTCCGTGCCGCTCCACAGGGAACCCATCAGGTTGAGCAGGACCCCGAAGAAGTACAGGAAGATGTTCTGGAGGCTGAGGGGCAGCGCCTGGCTCTTCAGGATGGCTTCGGTGTAGACGGCAGAGAGGCCGGAGATGAGGCAGTAGACGGCGAGCAGCAGCAGCCCCGCGGGGGTGAGGTGCAGGCGCATCCCGCCGCGCTGGCCGCGCGCCCGCAGCCCCCCGCAGCTGTAGCTGACACCCGCGGCCAGCAGCAGCAGCAGCGCCAGCCAGCGGCGCGCGCCCAGCCGCCGGCGCAGCAGCAGGCTGTACAGCAGCGCCGTGCTGACGATCTTCAGGTTGCTGAGCACCTGGAAGGTGCTGGGGTCCATGAAGAGCTGCATGTGCACCACCAGGTTGTTGTTGGCAGCGTAGAGCAGGGCGGAGAGGGCGAAGGGCGCGGCGTGGCGCCAGGACAGCGCCGCTGCCAGCGGCTCCCGCGCCCGCGCCAGCAGGAACAGCAGGGACAGCGCCAGCTTGGTCAGCTCCACCAGCAGCACCACCGACGTGGAGCTGAAGGGCATGGCCCCGTCCACCTTGCAGAGGGTCAGGAGGGGGGCGTGAGAGCCATAGATGGCCACAGACAGCAGCAGCATCAGTGCCCACAGCCCCCTCTGGAGCAGCCTGTTGGCAGAGCCAGCAGCATTCCCAAACATTCCCATTTCCAGCATGAGTGAGCTGCTGCCAGTGTAGGGAGGCCAGACAGACTCTCACCCTGCAACACTGAAGAGACCAAATACCAAGAATTTAATGAGCCTGATTGAAGCAGGATGTTCCCTGCAACATTTGTGATGCAGCAGGAGAGCAGGGTGCTGTCTCTCGTTAGGAGGAGAGCTACAAGCCGTCCTGAGAAGCCACACAAAGCACATTGCCAGGGCACACCGTGGGCTGGGTGGCAGGGCACACAGGTCACACCAGCCCCTCAGTCCACAGGGGCACAGGGAGGGGTAAGGAGAAAAGGCAGCTGGCAGCCCCTCAGTGCTCTCAAGCTGCTGTGGGTTAGTGCAGTGATCACTGCTGCCATGATGCCGAACTAACACCCATCCCAGCCCCCTGACGTGTCGCAGTGGTGTGGTGCAAAGCCCTTTTCCAAGGAAAAGAAGGGTGCAGGTGATGTGCCTCCCAGAGCCCTGGGGGTGCTCTGTGCCTGCTACCTAAGGAGAACCGTTCCTGAAGTCCCTGCTGCCTCCGGGTTATTCCTTGCTAGTCCCGACCTTTTTTCAGTGAATTCACATAGTCCCGAATCGTCTTCTCAACGTTGGGCACGGCGTAGTTCTGGGCAGCGTAAATCCCCGTGCAGGTGCCGGCCACGAAGCCCAGGACGGCGGAGAAGCGGAGCTTAGCTACCAGGTATCCCGCCAGGAAGCCTTTGAGAAAGGGCGATGCCAGCAGCGATCCGTCCTGAGGGGAGAGCACAGGGAGTGAGGCACGGCCGGGGGGTTGGGGGGGGGGCGACACAGGACGTGCCCCAGGGCTGAGTTGTGGGTTGTTTTTTCCCTGGGATTTGTTTTTCCCCCCAACCAGTCCCACTCAGAGGCGGCGGCCGGCCGGCCCGCCCCGAGCCCGCACGTTACCTGCCCAACGCCGGCCTGCACCTCGTCCTCCACCCTGCGCTGCAGGCTCTCCAGCTGCCCCTTCAGGAAGGCGAGGTCCTTCAGCTTAGGCAGCGAGTCCTGCAGGAGACACTGAGGTAATTCCCGCGCCCCTCGCGGGAGAAACCGGCGCGGCCGCGCCACAGGCCCGGCGGCTCCTCAGCCCCGGCCCTCCCCGCTCACCTTATCGTCCGCCATCTTGGCGCCGCCGCCGCCAGCCGCTGATTGGCTGGCGGGGGGGCACGTGACAGCTCCGCCGCCAAGCCGCCGCTGATTGGTTGTCACGGCGGCAGCGGCTCCTCCCGCGCGCCCCTTCCCGCCGCGGGGGCGGCACCTGGCGCTGGTTGGTGGAGCGGAGTCACGTGATAGCTCATGCTCCCTCACGCCGGCCGGCCGGCGCCATATTGCGGGGGCGGTGTTTTCTCTTGAGGCGCGGCCCGGCTTTAGCTCGGTACCGGCCCCGCAGCGGCCGTGAGGGGCACCGGGTCCCCGGCACCTGCCCCGGGCGGGCTGACAGAGTTCATGGCCGCCCCTCAGCGCCGTCAGGGCTTCCAGGACCCAGCCACCGTCCTGCCCTGGGGGCAGGATGGATGGGGGTCCCAAGCTCAGCAGCTTCCCAGGGCTCTTCCTCCCTGAGGAGTCAGATCCAGTCCCAGGCTTGGCCAGTGTTTTATGCCTGAAGCAGTACAATTGAGCTTTTATATTACTCCCTTCAGGATTAAGGATGGTAACCCAAAATTATTTATATAAATACAATATTTAAATTAATGATTGTAAGGATTACGTTGTAAAGTTATTCAGAATTATTTACTGCGCAGTGAAGGTAGTTCTAGCTACTAGAGCAGTGCAATATTTTTGAAGCAATACTGATACTAAATCAATATTTAGTATCAATAGCTGTATGATATTAAAGTATATATAAAATATTTAGTATCAATTAGTATGATATTAAAGATAATAATTACTGAACAGACATTGATGCTTTTCACCTTTCTCAGTGCCTAGGGCAAATCGCTCACTCAGCCTCGAGGAGACACTCTGATGGGCACTCCTCAGCTCCAGGGTGGAATTTCCACATATACTCCCAGAAATAACAGAATAAGGAAAGAGCAAAAATGACTTTGGAGTTCTTTCCCAACCTAAATGATTCTGTGATCATCCAATCCGACCAATGCAGCCCTGCCAAGCTAAAAAACATTAAAAAGCTACGGACTCCCAAGGGTCACACCCACAGGGATGGTGACTCCAGCACTGTCACAGTGCTTGACCAGCCTTTCAGTGAAGAAATATTCCTGAATATCCAGTCCCTGGCACAGCCTGGGGCTGTTCCACCTCTTGTGTGAGCCCAAAGCCCCACAGAGCTGTGCTGGGGCCACGCTCCAGCTGACACAGCCACTGATGTTGCCACTGAAACCAGGACTGCTGTGTTCCAGCTTGGAAAACAGGCACTGCAGAACTGCAGGCAAGGCTGAGGGGAATGTTGGTTTCAGGTGCTTGGCACAATTTAATTAAAGCCCGTGGTGCTGGGGGTTATGTGTGTGTTACTCTCGTGGGTACTATGCCAGCACAGAGGCAGCTCCGTGAAGCCTTCTGGGCTGTCGGGCTGCTGCTCTCCAAGTTAATTTAGATACATTCTCAGTGTTTATTACACTGCTCCCACTGAGCACTGGGGAAAAGAAAGGAAAGAGACTCAGGAGGCAGTGGCAGGTGCAGCCTAAAGAAGAAGCATTAATATTGTTATTAATATTAATAGCCAGTTTAAGTCCAACTATTGCTGAAGGCTGAGTGCTGAGCTGTTGTTTCCTTGCTTTGCAGGATTCCAGACTTTATCCAGAGGCAGGTGTGGACTTGGTGAACCTGACATTTTTCTCAAACCAGCCACATTTCAAGTTGGATTTTTATTTCATGAAAGGAATAAAATAAAAAAAAATAATAAAAAAAAAATAGCTATGTGAGTGAGCGCAAGGGCCTTTCTTGGAACACAATCACTCCACTTGAAAAGTGCCACTTAGTGCAAGGCTGGGTATTGGTGAAAAACATGTGAGGGCAGCAGAGCCCTGTGATCTGTCACTGCTCTCACCTCCAGAGGTGAACCCATTGCCTGCCTCTGGCAGAGAGTAGGTTTATATTGGCTACTGGAAAGGAATTGTTCCCTGTGAGGGTGAGGAGGCCCTGGCACAGGGTGACCAGACAAGCTGTGGCTGCCTCTGGATCCCTGGAAATGCCCAAGGCCAGGTTGGACAGGGCTTGGAGCACCCTGGGATAATGGAAGATGTCTCTCTAATGGCAGGGGGTGGGAATGAGATGGGCTTTAAGGTTCCTCCCAGCCCAAGCCATTCTGGGTTTTGTTGAGAATCAGTTTTTGTAGATCATGGTGGAAGCTGAGCACCCGCCCTCAGAGAATCTGTGAGAGAACTCAGCCCCCCGAGGTTCCACACTGAGGCTCTGTGCTGTGTGGAGCAGCATGAGTGGGCACTGCTGCTGGTTCCTGGGATTTCTGATGGGAAAACAGCTGGGATGTGAGGGAGGGCTGGGAGAAACCCTGTCCTAGCTGCATCTAAGCTGAGCCCTGGCCCCAGCCGTGGCTGGAGGGAGGATGCAGCCATTCTGTGCCTTGCTCAGCAGGATCCTGGCTGTGAACCTCCCTCCCTGCTGCTCCTGGGACCTGCTGGGTTGTGGTGGTCCCTGGTCCTGCTCAGCTCACCTTGCTGAGGTGTGGTGGCATTGCTGCTCCCCATGGATCAGGATGGGTCTGCCTCCAAGCCAGAGAGTCCTGAGTCTGAGTCAGACCTGCTGTGGGATGCTGTGATTAGCACTAAAACTGAGCTATTTGTGCTGTTGGAGAGCTCAAGGGGGAATTGGTTTTTCTGTGTTTGCCAGCTTAGCAGCAAGCTGCCACTTGTGAGGTTTGATTTCCCTGCCTCTGATCCAGCCCTGCCTCTGGTTCCTGCTGCCAGCAAAGGCTTTCACCTTGGCCCTGGCTGTGCCCTTGAGCAGTGGCAGGAGCTGAGCCTTTGGCTGGCAGCACGGCTGCTGCTGGAACAAGGCTGTGCTGTCACATTTCCTCTGGGCTTGTGCCTGTCTTTCAACCTGTCCCCTTCTAATATGGCCTGAGCTTATCGGCATCTGCAGCCCAGCCTGCCTGCAGTGATAGCTGAGATAAGGAGCTTCCACCTGAGAAGGGAGCAGGGCATCCAGGAGGACACGGAGCTGTGCCCCACAAGGATGGGTTTGAAGGTGTGAGCCCCCGGGGGCTGCAGTGGCTTTGCTGCTCTCACAGCTGCTGCTGGCTGCTCCATGCTGCTGAGCTCAGCCCTGAGCATTTCCCTTGCATCCCAGCAGGTGCCCACAGCATTTGCTCTGTGCCCTTGGGAACGCTGCTCAGGTGACCAGGACCCACGTCCTGCCCACGCCCCAGGGCCAGACCCCCACTCTGCTCCCTGCACTCGGGGTGTCTCCTGCCAGGTCCCTCACCTGCTGTCTTCCCTCTCCAGTCAGTTCAGCACCAGGCACTTGGCACGTCCCAGAGGCCTTGGCAAGGATTCCTGATACCTCTGCAAACCAGCTGCCTCTTTGCAGTGGCCTTTGCTGTCCCAACCCTCCCTTCACAGCCCTTTCATCTGCCGTTTTTGCCATTTTTGCACAGATGCAGTACCCAGAGATTAGGCTGCAGATTAAGGTTTTACTGCTGAACTGAATTGGAACCCATCCTGAAATGGGCTCCAATTCCCAATCCCAGCAGGACTAACATGCAGCCAAATCTTTCCTGAAAGATCACTGGGCTGGAGCTGGGCAGAGATCTCCCACCATGTTCTCCCACGTGCATGAAAGGTGGACTCCTATATATATAGCCCAGGTGAGGCACCTGGAATTCTGTGTCCAGTTCTGGGCCCCTCACAACAAGAAATACATTGAGGGGCTGGAACATGTCCAGAGGAGCTGGGGAAAGGTCTGGAGCACAAGATGAGGAGCAGCTGAGGGAGCTGAGGGGGGCCTTAGCCTGGAGAAAATGAGGCTCAGGTGGCACCATCTCCATCTCTACAACTCCTTAACAGCCAGGTGGGGCTCTGCTCCCAGAGAACAAGAGGCAGCACCAGAGGAAAAAGTCTCAAACTGCCCCAGGGGAGGTTCAGTTTGGACATCAGGAAGAATTTATTCACTGAAATTGTTGTCAGGCATTGGAATGGGCTGTGCAGGACAGTCAGTCTCCCTGGAAATATTAAAAAACACATGGATGTGGCACCTGGGAACATGGGTTAGTGATGGCCTTGGCAGTGCTGGACTCGATGACTTTAGAGGGCTTTTCCAGCCTTAGTGATTCCAGGGTTCTATGATTCTAAAAGGAGCTGGGCAGCCAAGGGCAGGAGCAAGGCTGTTGTGTCAGCTCCAGCCTGCACCTGCCCAGCATCTTCCCATCCTGGGTGAGCCTGCTCTCCACCAACAATTTTGGTCAGGCTGGAGGCTCCCCTGAAGTCCTGCCCATGCTCCTTGTGCCTGCAGAAGCTGCTCCATGAGTCCAGCCACGTGGGCTGGGTGTGTTTGTCCCAGCACACACAGGCACACTTGTGGCTGGCATTTCCAAAGCCAATCCAACACCAGAGCATATCACAGAATCATGGAATGTCCTGGATTGGAAGGAACCCACAACCCATCCAGTCCAACTCCTTGTGCTTCAAAGACACCCCAACAATCCCACCCTGTGCCTGGGAGCATCATCCAAGTCTCCTGGAGATCTGGCAGCCTTAGAGCCATGACCATTCCCTGGGGGAGCCTGTTCAGTGCCCAACCACCCTCTGAGGGAAAAACGTTTTCCTATCCCACATGGGGCAGGCTGCACATTGTGCCCAAAATTTAGGATACTGCAACTTGTCCCGGAGATGAAAATGCTTTATATGACAGAAATCAAAGCAGATAAAAAAAACCAATACACCCACAGAAGAACGTATGAGCTGTACATAACAAAGAAAATGGGAAGCATGTCACAGGGCTGCGGGCTGAGTCAGCTCTCCAGTAACCGTGCTGCACAGGAGGTTTGGGCGGGAGCTGGGGGTCACAGCCATGGACAGCACAGGCTCCAAGAGGAAGGGGCTGGGGGAAGGTGACCTGAGCCCCGAGGAGCAGCGAGGGCTGGGTGTTAGAAGCCGTCAGTGCGCAGGGGCTGTGGCAGGTCTGACACGCTGACCTGCAGGTTGAGCTCTGCCGAGTCCAGCGCCGTGCACGGGCTGTGCGGGTCGCTCCCCTCCAGCACGGCGATCTCCTCCTGGTGCTCCTGCCGCAAGTGCCACACGATCTCTCTGGACAAAAAGTGGGTCTCTGCTTCTTCTGGCTCTGGAACAGAAGGAAGACAAAACCCTCCTTCACTGGTTGTCCTGAGGCACTGCTCTGGGCAGGGAGCAAAGTCCCTGTGAGATGCCCCAAAATATGCAGAATTTCTTGCACAGTCAAAATACAGCTTTTACTTCCCACTTTCAGCATGGCCGAGGGAAAAAATGCAGGGAGGAGTGTAAAATTACAGGCACTGTGTGCTGGATTCCCAGTAGTGCTTGTGATGGGAACTGCCTCACTGGATGGAAATGCTTCTCCCCATTAGGGAGAGTGCTGAGTTTCCTCTGAAAAAACCAGCATTCATTACAGCAAGATGCTGATTTCATCTGGTGGAGGTGAGGGGATGGGAGATGAAAAGATGATGGGAATGAGGGAAAGCCTCGCTCCCTCCCATCCCCTGTCAGCAGGAATGGCACTGAGCCAGCACACACTCATCCCACTGCTGGGGAGGGCTTGACAGCCCCAGCAGCTTCTTCCAGGAACATCAACAGTGAGGGGAGCTGCTGCTTCCCCTGCATGCCTGCTGTTAATCCTTGCAGTAGACAGCTTGTCTCAGTCCTTGGGGACTCCAGCTGGGACAACCAGTGCTGCCACCACCTTCCCTGCTCCTCAGACCCACAGCAGGAAGTCTTTAGAATTACAGAATCATGGAATACTCTGAGTTGGAAAAAATCCACAAGGATCATCCAGGGAAACTCCTGGCCCTGCACAGACACTGTGTCCCAGAGCATTGTCCAAACACTCCTAGAGCTCTGGCTAGGGCTGGGACCATTCCCTGGGGAGCCTGTTCAGTACCTGACCAGCCTCTGAGGGAGGAATCTTTCCCTGTATCCTGACTAAATCCCCCTGACACAGCTCCAGCCATCCCTTGGGTCCTGTCCCTGGTCTCAGGGAGCAGAGATCAGAGCTGCCCCTCAGGAGGAGCTGCAGCCCCTGGGGAGATCTGACCTCATTCTCCTCTACTGCAGCTAGACAGGGCTCCTCTGGGCCCTTCACCATCCCCATGTCCCTCTTTTGGACACTCCCTCACAGCTTCAGATCTCTCTCATATTGCAGTGCCCAGACCTGCCCCAGGGCTCAAGGTGAGGCCGCCCCAGCCCAGAGCAGAGTGGGTCAATGCCCTCCTTCACCCAGCCAGTGATGCCATGCTCAGTGACATTCCTATGTGGGGATGCAGCCCCTCCCTTCCTCCACCGTGGTCCCCTGGCTGGGGCCATCAGCCGAGCCCTGCGCAGACACTGATCCGAGGTCACTCGGGGCTGGGAGAGCACAGCCCCTGTCCCGGGCACCCCAAGCCTTCCCCTCACTCACCCTCGTAGGCAATGAGCCGGTAGGTGTCTGCACACTCCTTGGAGCCTTTCAGGATCTCCTCCAAGGTCCTGTAGAAGAGCTTGGCCTGCTCCAGGCGCTCCTCGCGGCTGAAGGCAGCACACTCATCCTGGGACATGGCGTAGAGGGACTGCAGTGGGGTGGCATATTCCACAGCACAGTGCCAGAGCTGCACGGAGGGAAGGACACATGGGCACAGGACTGGGCATAGGGCTGCTGGGAGCTCCTGGCACTGGGCAGAGCACTCAGGGCCTCTCGGTGGCTCCTTGCCTTGCTCTGGGGACACTGGGAACAGGGTCTGGCCCCAGGGTTCCCCTGCCTTGTGCAGAGCAGGGAAAGAGCAGCTGGCCTGACAGGTCCAGCTGTCCCCTCTGCCAGGTGGGCTCCCTTTGCCCATGGGGGGCAGCCACTGGCTTTGTCAGTGCTCCCAAGAGCAGCCTGGAAGTTGACCTTCCCCATGGACTTTGGTCCCCTAGGAGACATCCCTTCCCTGTAATCACACCTTCTTGGTGGCTTTTTGCTATAGAAAGGAAAGTGGAGGAACAGCACCAATCTTTGTTCTCTTTGACCAGGGACAGGACCCAGGGAATGTCTGAAGCTGTGTCAGGGGAGGTTTAGGTTGGATATCAGGGAAAGCTCCTTCTCCTAGAGGGTGCTGGGCACCAAACAGGCTCCCCTGGGGATGACCATGGCCCCAAGGCTGACACAGTTCCAGGAGCTCTTGGACAATGCTCTCAAGCACAGGGTGGGATTGTTGGGGTGTCTGTGCAGGCCCAGGCATTGGACTTGCTAATCTTTGTGGGTCCCTTCCAACCCAGCCTATTCCATTATTCTATTATTCTGAGTCTGAGCATCCTAACAGAGAGCTGGGGGGCAGAGCATAAACATAAACATAAACAAGGAAAGGAGGAGGCACAGCTGGAGGGAGGCTGAGCAAAGAAACAAGGAGAAACCTGATAAAGCCATAAACACGCCAAGGGGGAGCAGTGTTACCAGTAAGTCTTACACTGGGTAAACTGGAAAGTGTAATGGAGTGAATTAGAAGGAGGAGGGGTGTGATGCCAGGTAAATGCAGAGCAGCAGGAAGTTCCCAGCCTTGGCAGGCAGTTACTGCTGTGCCCTGGGGCAGGTGCCTTCGTGGGCTCTGCGTCACTGTCAGCGACTGGGCAGGAAGCTGAGGGGCAAATATTACTGGAAGGCCAGGTCCAGGCTCAGGCTGCTGGAGCTCCAGGAAGCAGAGTGACTCAGCAGGAGCCTGGCAGATGGAACTCAGCATCAGAGCATGCAGCAGTGGGAAAAACCCGCAGCCAGCTGCGCTTCCCCAGAGCAGGAATGTCTCCATCCATGGCACCGGCGTGTTCCCTCCTCCCAGGGGAAGGGACAGGGGCCAGTCTGCCAGGAGATGTGGGAGGAGATGAATACAATGTGAGATGGAGAGATTTAGGGCTCACCAGCCTAGAAAAGGGGTGACTGGGGCAAAAAAGGGAGTCAAATAATGACTCACAGACATCTTCAAGCATCCCTTCACAACACAAGGAAACATGAATCCTATGGGAAGTGATGCTCTGTAGCACACATCTGCTCAGTTTTCTACTGTTTTCTGGACTTAAATCAGCTCCAGGAGGGGTTGAACAAGCCCACCGTCCCTGCAGCTGAGCCTGGGAGGAGGCAGCCAGCAGGAAGGGGTGCAGGAATGGGATCTCTCCATCTTGTGGAAGCCTGGTGGAAGCTGGGAGTATGTAACAGGAGAGGTGACAGTCTCCTGTCCTTACAGCCACTTCTGGGGCCAGCAAGACTTTTGGGATGATGCTCCCAGTGCTGCTCTCAGCATACCTGGTTTTCTTCATCCCTGATTGCATAGAGGCTGTGTTTGTAGACCCTCTTTTTGGTGCCAGCTCGGGCCAGGGTGGTTTCAGTGAGATCTGTCATGTACTGGATATTGCTGTCAGCTTTCTCCAGGTCATCATAGACATCACAGCTCAGAGGGATCAAGATGTGGAGCTTCCAGGTCTTCCTGCATGCCAGCAGGTTGGGATTGCCTCTGCTGAATTCCTCCATGGACTTTTTCAGCCCTGATGGAAAAAAGCATCAGGCAGAGGTGCCTGGTGTGGGTAGAGCTGCATTCTGCCTTGTTCCCCATTCCCTGCTAACACTGTAAAAGTGGAAGGATTGTTATTAGGGGCTATTTCTGTCTGTAGGAATGAGAATGCAGGGAAACAGCTACGTACGTGGCAGGACTATTTTTAGGTACCCAACATAATAGGACCAGGCAAGCCCATGAGCGACGTTCTGCTTGGACCTCTCAGACATCTCAGACATCTCCACTGCTGAGGGCTTCTGTGGAGGGAAGGACACACAGACCAGGTGATGACAGCAGCCACCTGTGCCCTCCAGCAACAGTCAGTTCTCCACAGGGATTGGAGAACTCCAAGGAGATCTGGAGAGTTACCCCACCAGCTCCTTCCTCCACCATGCAGGGCAATGGGGCAGAGCCCCTGACAGCCCCCACAGCCCCTACAGGGGAGGGAACTGGGGCTGGAGCGAGCCAGGCATTTCCCTGGCTGCACCTTCCACTGGGATTGTGTCCTAGTGCAACCTGTGCTTCCAGTGTGGCAGAGGAGGCACCCCAGTGCCTGATGGTGGGTTCCCAGTGGCCTCTGCCAGCTCTGGGTGTGTGTTTGGGTGGGGATGGGTGTCCTGTCCCACAGGCACCTGATAGAAGCACCTCCTGCAGCCTGTGTGACCCTCCCAGCACCGCTGGGGCACAGCAGAGCCCTCCCAATGCTGCACAGGCACCTCTGCCCCCACACCACACTGATAATTGAGAGCACACAGGCTCTGCTTTACTCTCAAGCAACAGCTTGACTGACAGATTTAAAATACGCCTTTTTTTCCTGTCGGGGGGGCCGTGGTTGTGTGAGCTGAGAGTGTTCTTCCCACCAGGCTCATTCTGGGTGGGCTGGGCATGCAGAGGTCATCTACAGGCTATACCTCCACATCCACCCAGAGCTGAAGTGCTCCCTAGGCAGCTGGACAGGCTGGAGGTGTGGGAACCTTACCTGGAGCCCCAAGGCAAGGATGAGGAGCTGGCACAGGCTGGCCAGGATGAAGTGGAGGCCAAGTGGCTGCCCATCACCAAAGAGAGCCACATAGGCTGAGCCACAGATGAGCAGCATGGGCCCATGCCAGCCTGGGGGGAAGCAGGTGCTCAGGGCCCTCCAGAAGCTGCCATGGTGCCTGGGTGGGAGAGGGACACAGGAGGTGTGGTGGCCAGGGTGTGGTGGCCAGCCAACCACCCTCAGCAGCCATGGCCAGGGCTGCTCTCATCTCCTGGCCAGTGCCACCAACCTTCCAGAGCACTACAGAGCCATGTGGGACCCTGCCCAGCACACCCCAGTGCCCCCAGCCAGGAGAGGGCTTGGGTCCCTTGCAGCACCCCTGGGACTCAGAGGGAGCAGATGGAATGTCACCCTGGACAGCAAAGGGAGATAACAGCCCCTGCCCTGCACTGGGTGGTGGGGAAAGGCTGGGGCCCAAGGTCTTCTCCCCAGGGAAAGGGCACACTAGGGAATTACCATGGAGAGGAGACATCCACAGACATACAGGGGAGCTGGGCAGGTGGGAAAGGGGGAGAGGGTGGGACAGGGAGCAAGAGATCAGAGGGACAGGAGGGTGACAGAGGACAGTGTGTGCTGCTGGGCACAGCACATCATTGTCACAGAGGGCAGCTGTGGGCACCGAGACCAGGAGCAAACCCCAGCACATCCCCAGGGTGGTGGCAGCCCCGCCGGCTCACCGGGAGTGCAGGTGGAAGATCTCCTCGGCCAGGTAGCAGGCGCCCTTGAGCAGCGCCCCGATCTGCAGGGTGGCGAAGTGGAAGGAGAGGCTGCGGGCGGTGGGCACCAGGGGCTGTCCGGCGAGCAGCAGCGCCGCGGCGCACAGCGCCAGCAGCACGAACACGGCGCGCCGCGCCCGCCCGCCGCGGGGCTGCGGGATCCGCGGGATCCGCGGGGCGCAGCGCTGCCCCGGACACGGCTCCCGGCTCATCTGCGGCGGGACAGCGGCAGCACAGCGTGTGCCCAGCCCACAGCAGCAGCTCGTCCTCAGCAGCCCTGCAGGAGCGGTGAGAGCGGTCAGGGGCTGCGTGCGCCCAGCACTCACTGAGCGCCCCAAAGCGCACGGACCTGCTTTGGGGAGGCTCCCCTGCGCTTCCCGCCTCGGGGCTGTGCCCTGTGCCCGATGGACTCGGCAGGACGCAGCCTGGCTGGGCAGCCCATCCCAAAAGGATGCCAGCCCGGGCGCTCCGCAGCCACAGGGCTGCACTGCTCTGGCCGCACTCACCGGAGCAGCTCCCGGCCGCCAGCCCCGCGGCTCCTGCGCTGCGGTTCCTTCTGTCCGGGCAGCTGGGGCTCCTTCCAGAGGCTGCTGCAGACACGCACCCGGACCTCTGTGATGTGCGGGCTGCAGGGGCCACGGGCGGAGCTGCAGGAGAGGCACGCAGGAAAGTGAAAATGAAAGAAGATCTGGCAGCAGCAGGCAGCGTGTAGCGTGCCAGAGCTCTCCCACACAGGGCATCCATGAGCTCTCTGCCCACAGAAAACCCAGGCTCTGGTGGCTGTTCCAGGTTTCGATATCCATGAGCTTGCACATCCTGGAAAGCCCCAAATATGCCAGGACGCGGTCTGAGAGGAACTGGAATGAGGAAGGAAACCAGAATTTATTGAGATTTAATCTGTCAAGGGCAGTAGACTTCGAAGATTGCATCGATTCAACTCAGCAGGTTGCCAGGGGACAAACAGACTCAAGTTCCATCTAGCAGAAGGTGACTCACAGAGCCCTGGAATGCTCCCACTCCACATATTTCCAGGAGATGCCAGGTCGGGAAGCAGTGCCCATGAGTGCTGGCAACACAGCAGGGCCTTCCTGCACCAGGATGTTGGTGGCCAGTGAGGCCCTCAAGACTTCCAGCTCCTTGTCCCAAGCAGTGGAGAGGAATTTCCATCCTGGAAGAACATGGATTAGGGGACACATAGGTGAACCCATAGGAGCAGGTGGGATGCACTCAAGAATGCTGAGAGAGATGGATGATGCCCTGGTCAGGTTCCTCTCTGATCTCTTTGGAATATTGTAGCAATCAGGAGGTTTCTGGTGAATGGGAGAAGGAAACCTCACCCCCAGCTTTGAGGAAGTGAACTATAGCATGCTCAATGTCACCTCTAACCCTGGGAAAGTGATGGAGCAAATCTTCCCAACAATCCTTGTCAGACACCTGATGGACGAGACAGGAACTGCCATCAGGGATTTCACATCAAATGTGTTGGACCCAGCTACCTGGAATGGCATGAAAACGGGCTGTAGGGATGGGGGGAGAACCTTCCCTTCCACAAAGCCCTTAGCATGGTCACCCATGGCCTCTGTGGAGCCAAACTAGCTAGATACAGGCTGGGAAAGGGAGTGCCTGTCCAGAACACACTCAGGGTCCCATTGCTTTCTGTCCAGGAATGCTCCTGGTTCCAGGAGACCCTGACAGTCCCCACAGACCCACATTACCAGGGTGTCTGGAGGCTGTCACAGGCTCACAGCATAAGGATCTTGCTTCAGACGTGCCCATGGTTCACTTTTAATTAAAATTATAGAACTAAAGAATCATTTAAGTTGGAAAAGACTCTTGAGGTCATCCAGTCCAACTGTTTTCCCAGAACTGCCAAGTCCACCACTAACCCAAGTCCCCAGGTGCACATGTCTTTTAAATCCCTCCAGGAATGGAGACTCCACCACTGCCCTGGGCAGCCTGGGCCAGTGCTTGACAACCCTTTTGGGTGAAGAGATTTTCCCTAATATCCAGCATAAAGCTCCTCTAGTAGTGCTGGCTTGAGGCCATTTCTCTTTGTCCTGTCCCTGTTCCCTGAGAGCAGAGCCCACCCCCACCCAGCCTCCCCCTCCTGTCAGGGAGCTGTGGAGAGAGAAGGTCCCTCCAAGTCTCCTTTTCTTCAGGCTGAGCCCCCCAGCTCTTCCTCTTCAGACCTGTGCTCCCCTGCCCTTCTGTGGACACAACTCAAGCACCCTCAAACCCACTGAGTGAGAAGGGCCTGGCAAGGACCTGCTTGTTTCAGTGGTACCTTAGAAACCCCAGCAAACCATCTGGCCAGCGTTCCCAGCGCTGGGAGGGCTGTGGGTACAGCCAATATGTTGTTTGCTTTGTCAACACAAAGCTAAAACATCAAGTGAATCACTTCCTCCTCCAGTGCTGGGATAAAGCTTGTCCCATTCCAGCCAGGCTCCACTGACCTGCCCTGGCTGGCTCTTCAGTGTGGTGCATGGGCTGCCTGGCTCTCCAGACACCTTCTGGCAGCTCCCCAAGCAGTTGGTGGCTCTCCTGCCCACAAAGCCTGGCCTGGCTTTCAGTTCTACCCTCAGCACACTAACACCTGCAGTATTTCTGTCTCACTTCTCTTTGGAGCAGAACACCAAGAGATGAGTCTAAACTCCAGGAATGAGGTTTCATAGAATTTCAAATTCAAAATTCATAGAATTTTGGAACCATGGAATGGTTGGGGTGGAAAGGGACCTTAAAGTTCATCTCATTCCCAATATCTGCTGTGGGCAGGGACACCTTCCACTGTCCCAGGTTGCTCCATGCTCCATTCAACCTGGCCTTGGACACTTTCAGGGGTGGGGCAGTCACAGCTTCTCTGGGCACCCTGTGCCAGGGCCTCTCCACCTTCACAGGGAAGAATTTCTCCCCAATATCCCATCTAATACTCATCTCTGGCAGTGGGAAGTCATTTCCCCTTATCCTGTCACTCCAGACCCTTGTCCAAAGCCCCTCTCCCACTCTCCTGGAGCCCCTTTAGGCACTGGAGGGGCTCCAAGGTCTCCCTGTGAGGATTGAAACTGCCCTCATTGTCCTCCCTGGCCTTCCTCTGGCCAACGATTTGCTTTTCCAGATCGTGTCTTGATTGACATTCTCTCTGTCCCTGTTTGCTCAAGCAGAGGGAACAAGAAGTCACACATTATTCTGGAAGATTTTAGATGCATAAAAAACCTCAGCAAGGCAACCTGCAAACACTGCAGCCCTTGCTGAGATCAGGAGGAGTCATGGAATATCCTGGGTTGGAAGGGACACACAAGCATTATCTAGTCCAACTCCCATTCCTGCAGACACCCCAGCAATCCCACCCTGTGCCTGATTGCTCTGTCCAAGCACTCCTGGATCTCTGGCTGGGGCTGGGACCATTCCCTGGGGAGCCTGTTCAGTGCCTGACCATCCTCTGGGGGAAGAACCTTTCCGTGATATCCTGACTAAATCCCCCTGACACAGCTCCAGCCATCCCTTGGGTTCTGTCCCTGGTCACCAGAGTGAAGAGATCAGAGCTGCCCCTCAGGAGGAGCTGCACCCCTGGGGAGATCTGACCCCATTCTCCTCTGCTCCAGCTGGACAGGCCAAGTGCCCTCAGCTGCTTCTTGTGTGGTCCCTCTGGGCCCTTCACCATCCTCATGTCCCTCCTTTGATGCTCCAACAGCTTCACATCTTTCTCATATTGTGGTGCCCAGACCTGCCCCCAGACAGAAGCTGGATACCTGCAGCACGTCCCCAATCAAAAGCCAGGCCAGGAACAGGGTGTTTTCCCTGGCATCCCTTGAGTGAAGGGCTGTGAGCAGGCAGCAGAAGCAGTGTGACAGAGCTGGCTCTGCTGCAGGATGGGCATGGCAGCAGCACTTCCTTTAATTCCTTTTTTCCATTGCTCTGTGAAAGCAGGTAGAGCTGCTGGCTTCATGTAGAGGGCAGGCTGCCCAGTGACAGGTTTCACCAGGGATACCTGCAGGGATGGGGTTCCAGTGCCAGCCTGGTGTCAGAAGTGGCTTTGGTCCCTTGACTAAAAGTGCTGCAGTCGGTGTTTTTTAGTGCTGCAGTTGCACCAGCAGTGTCCCTCAGAGGCCCCGTGTGACAGGGCTGCTTTTTTTGCCACAAAATAGAAAAAATAAAGTGCTCTGCAATATTCAGTGTGGCCTTGGGCTGTGTGAACCAGGCCAGACTCTGGTGCAGTGGGGAGGCACCGTGTGCTGCACGAGATCTGCTGGCAGTGGGAGAGCTGCTTCCTGAAGCTCCTAAGCACACATCGGCTCTCACTCTCTGAGCCAAGCACTTTTACAGACCACAGCATCATGGAATGGCCTGAGTTGGAAAGGACCCACAAAGATTATCAAGTCCAGCTCCTGGCCCTGCACAGGACATCCCAGCTGGTGCCTGAGAGCATTGTCCAGATGCTCCTCGGACAACCTTCTTGTCCAAGCATTCAGCGGTGGGACAAAGGAGGTGGCAGTCAGTGGGGCCAGGGAGGTGTCCCGGCCCGAGGATTTGGGAGCTGCCCACATAGGGATGCGATGCCTTTCCAGGGAGATCTTTTGCCTCACCCTGACCCCAGCCTGGGCCCCTCAGCAATGAATCCTGGTGGCAGGATGGAGCATCCCTCCATCCCTGGATCGTGGGGCTGCTCTGAGTGCTGCATGCCCTCATCCACTGAGATTCTGCCCCAGAACTTTCCCAGGAGAGTTTGAATTTAATAGATGTCAGGGGATCAATCTGTGCTTTCTGAGTCTGTCAGCTGCCAGTACCTGCAGTGTCCTGTAGCACTGAGTCCCCCCCTTACATGTTGGGTGGAAAAACCATTTTTGCCCATTTTGGAGGTGTCACAGGCTGTCATTGGAACATGATGAGCTTCCAGGTCCTCCAACCCAAATGATTCCATGATCCTATGACTGGGGTGGAGCTGCTGGGCAGAGCACCTTTGAGACAGAAGCTACTCCTGGTCCTTTTTTCTGGGAGTTTTCTTTTTTCTTTGAATCTTGCCCACCAGTGTGTGCCAAACATTGGAGGTTTCTCCTTTCCCAGTTGTGTTTTTCCTTCTTTAAAGTGACTTTTTCACACCTTCTAACCAAGGCCTCATAAGTTATCAAGGTCTGGAATAACAAGATTTAGTCAGATTGGCTGGGAAATTTCTATTCATTTAAATTCTTGTGCCTTTCCCTAAGCCCTTCAAGAAGTTTTTCCCCAATACAGCACTGCAACTCGACCCTGAGGAGCAGAGCCCATGAGAGGGAGATGGTGAAGGAAAGGCACATGGAGAACAGGAGTCACCTGAGGATAAGGCAAGACTCAGAACTCCTCTGGTGATGCTCTGATGTTTGGGAGATGTTAGCATGGGATGGCTCCTCCTTTAGGAGCTCAGGGCACAGCAGTGTCCCCAGGATGGGGACAGCCACACCCACAGGTCTGCAGGAGCAGCTCCAGCCCAGGGAGACAGAAGAGAGGGAGCTGCAGGTGGAATCTCCTCAAATGCTGCAAGGGGGGGTGTGAAAAGCTGTGGCTGCCTCATCCCTGAAGTGTCCAAAGCCAGGCTGGACAAGGCTTGGAGCAGCCTGGGATAGTGGAAGGTGTCCCTGCCCTGGGCAGAGGATGGAACTGGATGGGCTTTAAGATCTTGTCCAACCCAAGCCAATCTGTGACTCTGAGATTCTATGGAATGTCATTCCTGGATGTCTTGGGTCTTACTTTGTGGAAAAGCATTATGAAAATGACTTTCCTGCTTCCATTTCTTATCTCATGGAGCAGTTTGCATCCAGCTGGCAGCAAGCAGCAGATGATCATTATCCCTCATACTACAACCACAACAAAACCATTTTTTTAATCCCTTTCTGGGGACAAAAATCTAACACTTCTCCTGTGAATACAAGAAAGAAGGTTACTTTCCTCTTGGCTGACGTGAACTCCTTAGAGCTCTGACTTGAGGATACTTGGAAAATTGCCCCAGAAACAGAAAAAAGTTGGTTCCAGAGATATTCCCAAGGGGTGGGAAGCTTTTTGTGCCCTGGAATACGGTCCCAGCCATGATGTTTGCTTGGTCAGGTTTGAGCAAGGGGCTGTCCTGCTCTCAGGCACCACAGGAGCATCTCCTAGAGAAAAGGAATCTGTGGTGTCACCTCCAGTGGTGGGGATCAGCTTGCCCAACTGGGATCTGGCATTGGCTGGGCCATACAAAAGGAAAGCAGAAAATGCTGGAAGAAAAGCAGTTTTACCCCAACCCAGAACTAGCTTTAAGAGCCAGGACTGCTTGGGATTAGTGTTTGAGTCTTTCCAGTGCTGTGGCCAGGATGAAGGGTGTGTTGCCTTGCCATGGGATCAATGAGCTGTGCAGGGCTGTCTGGAATTTGGCAATCAAGGGGTGCCCAAAATGAACAGGAAACAAAGGAGCAGGAAGCCACAAAATGAACCAAAGTAGTTGGCAAAAAAAAGAAAAATCCCACAAAAAACCCCACCCAAAGAACCATTTTATGAATTTGTGGGTTATTTTATTCATAACAAATAGGGAAGGAGAAGAAAGTAATTCAAAATACACTCTGTGCTACTGCCTCCAGAAAAGCTGAATTCTCACAGAAGGCTGGCAGCAAAGTAAGAACAACCCACCATGGTCCAGAGGCAGCACCACAGACCCTCAACCCGACCTGGGCACATGGGCAGCAGGAAGGAGCAGGGACACTGTGCCGCCAGCGGTGCTTTCAGTGCCATTTAACGTGCATTGTGCTTCCCAGGGCCGCGAGCGGCCACCACCAAAAGCCCACAGGCTCGATCAGGACAGGCCAGTCACCCCTGCGGCCACTGAAGTGCTCCAGGAGGGCCCTGCCCGGGTCAGGGCCTCGGGGCTCCGCGCTGGGCCCGGGCAGCACCTTGGGGGCGAAGGGTAAGGCAGCTCCACAAGGGGCCGGGGCTGGCGGCGTCTCAGGCCGGCCCTGTCCCCTCATGCCGGCCCTGTTCCTGTCCCTCAGCCAGCCCTGTCCCCTCATGCCGGCCCTGTCCCTGTCCCCTCAGTCGGGCCCTGTTCCTGTCCCTCAGCCAGCCCTGTCCCCTCATGCCGGCCCTGTCCCTGTCCCTGAGCCAGCGCTGTCCCCTCAGGCTGTCCCTGTCCCCTCAGGCTGTCCCTGTCCCCTCAGGCCCGCGCGCTCCCCGCGGGCTCGGGCCCGGCTCGGCCGGGACTTCTTCCCGTCCCGTCTTCTCGCGAGAGAACGCGCAGTGGCGTCACGAGCCGCGGCGGCCGCCTGGCGCGCGCGCGCTCTCACGCCGCCGCCGTATCCTTCCGCGCGCTCCCCCTCCCCCTTCTGGAGAGTTCTGCACGGCGGCTCCGCACGACAAATAGTCCCCGCAGCTCCCCGCCCCCCACTCCTCCTCCCGCTTCTTCTCCTCCTCCCGCCGCTCCCGCCCCGGCCTCTCCCTTCCCTCCCCTCCCGGCCACGGCGGCGTCTCCGCCCCGGGAACCGGAGCGGTGCCCGAGGGCAGCGGCGGCGGCGGCGCGGCGGAGTGATCCGCTGCGGGCGGCGCGGAGGCAGCGCATAAAGCGGCGGCGGCGGAGGGAACGGAGGAGCTGCGGCAGCGCTGAGCCCGCGGCCGCCACCGCCCGACACCGGCCAGGCCCCGGCCCCGCCGCCCCGGGGGGCCCCGGTCCCCTCCCGCCCCTCCGCTCGCTTCGTCCCTCCCCGTCCCCTCCCCGCGCAGCCGCCACCTCCGCGCTCCTCCTCCTCCCCCCCTCCCCTCGCAAATAGTCCCGCGGGCCGCCCCCTCCCTCCGCCCGCGCCCCTCCTGCCGCCGCCTCGCGCACACAATGGCGCTGAAGAGAATCCACAAGGTAAGGGCCGAACCGGCCCGGCCCCGCACGGCCCCGCTCCCCCCGGCCCGCTCCCCTTATATAACCCGGCAGGGCCCCGGGCCTGCAGTGGGGGGGGCGGGCAGGCCGGGCCGGGCCGGGCCCGCCCGGGTTCCCCCCCGCGGGGCTCGGGCCGGGCTCAGCGCAGGGGCCGCTCCCGGGGGCCGCGGCCGCTTTGTTCGAGGGGGGCCGGGCCGGGCCTGCCCGCAGGGCTGCACCGCGGCCGGGCCCCCTCTGGAGCAACGTGGCCCCCGGGGCCGGGCCGGGGCCGCGAGGGGGCGCCGGCGGCGGGGCCGGGCCGGGGGTGGCGGCGGCCCCGGAGCTGCTGCGGCTCCGCGGGGCTCGGCCCGGCCCGGACGGGGGAAGGCGCTCCGAGGAGCGAGCGTGGCCCGCGCTGGAAGTTCCGGCGTGGCTGGGCTCGGAGCCCCGTGTCCAAGGCCTCCTCTGCCTCCTCCAGCAGCGACAAGGATCGCGGTGTCGGGCAGCGCTATAAACCTGTCACACAGTACTCTGGTGTGCTCTTTTAATGGAGCCAGCGCTGTTGTAGAGCCTGAGTCATCCCGCAGGCTTGTAGGGAGAGCTACAAGCTTGCCTTCCCCTGAAGCGGGAGCTGCGCCGTGCTCCATGTCCCGGCCTTTTGGAAAAACACTGCTGCCCAGTTCTTTGCCGTCTTAGGACAGTGCTTGCTTGATCATCAGTGTCTTTTAGCAGGGAAAAAAACCCCTCGACGGTAATTGCAGTCCACGTATATTACCTTGGTGACTAAGGCAGGGAATTTTTATCCTTTACCCTGTAAAATGTGTAGCTGTCAGTTTGGAATCTGTACAAGGTTCTGGTGTAGGAAACAGCTCTCCTGTAGCGTTTCTTCTTTTGATCACTATGTAAATTATTTTTTATTTAGAAGCAGCTGTAAATGCACTGCCTCATAGCTCACTCTGTAGCCCTGTTTGGTTTTGTGTGTAGTGTCGGGTCTGTGTTAACATCTCTGCTTTGGTTGTAGGTTACCTTGGAGGCTTTGTAAAGCTTCGTGTGTCCTACTGATCAGGTTAAAGCTCAGGTGGAGAAGAAAACTGAAGAGAGCTTGAAGCCTTTCTTATGCTTGTGGAATAGGTAGCCCTGGGAAGGGAGATATTTTGAGTATGATTTTAGACTGTTGGATTTTCCAGCTGTGGATCTGGTAGTGAGTTAAATAAGGAAATTGTGTTCCAGCTGAGTCTTGCTTCTCTGCAGTTTTCTGTCCCTTACTTCAGTGGTCCTCAAGGCATTGTAAGGACTCTCCACAGTGTTTGTGGGTTCACGGGTGCTTTGGAAGAGCTCTTACTCCTCGGCAGTGGGTTCATAGACCTGGGAGAAACAGCAATGGATGCTGAATAGAATGTGGCTGTGGGGATCTGGGCGCATGCAAGCAGTGCAGGGCTGTTGTGGGGAGGGTGCATCTTGTGTCAGGTAACTCAGGAAAGCTGCTTGGTTGTAGTTTCAGTGCATACCGAGGGTCAGGAGTCAACACTCTGAGAGCATGTGTGTTTCCAGGCTGGTTTGTGACAGGAGAAAAGCTGCACGTGAGGAGTCTTTGTTAAAGCTGGGTACTTGTGGACTGGCTCTTCGTGCTGCTTTTCAAGAATAAAGAATGCCAAGAGATAATAGGGACTGTGTAGGGGTATGAGAGTCTTCAAAGCCTTGGGAAGTAGTGAGAACATCACCAAATCAGTTTTATGTGAGCTCTGAAAGGAGAGTTTCAGTGGAGTGAGTGTGGTGCTTGTGCAGGAGAGGGAGGTGATGGGGCTGGAGGCAGCATTTCCACAAAACAGCGTATGAGGAGGGAAATAAATCTGCCTGTTGTAGCAGCCCAGATGCTTTGAAAGTCGGATGGGCGTGAAGCTACAGGCTGGAAGGAGCACTCTGAGTGAGTTGCTGTGGGTGTCTCAGTGTAACTGCCTCGGTAATCATGGCTGGCTGTTTACGCTCTGGCTATTTTAAACCCCGTGGAGAGCACTCCTATCATCATCTCAGGGTTGTTCTGGTCTCTGGGAGTCTGTCGTGGCTGTCCCTGTCAGGATAACGAGGGGACAGCCAGTTTCTGACCTTTGCTGCTGCAGCTTGTGGAGTGAGTAGGAATAATCCCAGTGGACTTGAGCACAGAGACATGATGGGAGAGAAAACTGCTGCTTTGGCTTTTTTTAAGGGTGTTATCAGTCATAGTATATCAGTGTGCAGGGCTCAGTCTGGCCACTGGCTCCTGCTCTTGGCAGTTGGGGTTTTTACTGAACCACAAAGGCTTTCTATGAGGTTTTTGTCCAAATTTTTGTGTCCTCGGTTAACACAGGAAAGGAGAAAATCCCAAGAGTGAAGGTTTGATACAGTGTTACCTGAAATGGCCCCTCGTATGTTGAACTGGGCTGGGAGGAGGGCAGAACAAGCAGTGAGCCAGTGTTGCTGCTGGCGTGTGAGGCAGCACAGGAGCCTGCAGGGTCTGTCCCAGTATGTCACTGGTGGCACAGTTGCTCTTGGGATTGTGCAGAGGCTCGAGCTGGGGTAACATGTGTGCACACAGCAGCAGCTGTTCTCTACGCAGATGCTCCAAAAGAGCTCAGGCTGGTGAGAGCTGCTCTCAGATTGCTGCCTGTGTTACTCACCACAGTATTTCGGGCTGTGCGGCTCCAAATTCTTATTTAGGTGCTTTTATTGGATCACGGGTCTGAAACTTGAAATCTTTTCTTGTGAGAAGTATTTGAGGTGTAAGCAATACTGCCAGGCAGGGTCCTTGGGGGTAACGTAGCATAGTATAGTAATTGAATTGGTATTTTTATATATGTGTAAAAATGATCTATTTTATTCTAGATGTATTTTATAAGAAAAGCAGTGTGAAGCAATCCAAGGCAGGATGGAAGAGATGTACAGGAAGACCTTCCATTTTAAAGTTTAAGCCAAAACCCTTTGGATTCAGCCACAAACCCATCTGTGTTGCTTACCTTCAGGGAATGCAGTACCTACAAGTGGATAACTAGGGCACCGTTTGGAGTTCTTTGAATGGGAAAGCAAGGGAAGGGTTGGCTCATTGTCTTTCAGGGGTTCCCCTGTGCGATCAGCGGGTGAGGGGGAAGGGAAAGCAGCAGCTGTGCTTGAGCCCTGCTCAAGTATAACACTTTCTGTAGCAGAGGAATTGGGGATTACTACTGCTTATAGCACATAGACCCAAAAACCGGGTAGTTAAACTGGATGGCATAGTGCTGTGTAGCTGTCTGTGGAAGAGGGTGCTAGTACTTGCTGTAGTCCTGCAGTCCAGAGATGCTTAGGCATCACTTCTGCCAAAAGGAGCAGTGCCTGTGGGTGGGATGTGTGAGGACAAGGTGCAGAGCAGCATTGGTGGCCAGAGTTGTCTTTGTGCTACCTGTGCTGAGCAGACCTGGTGTTATTTCTGTGCTGCCAGTTCTGTACAGCAGCCAGTGGGAGCAACTGGGTTCTTCCGCTGGGCCTCTCGCTGCGTGCGTGGAGCTGCCAGCACAGCCCATCTGTGTTGGAGAGCTTGTGTACAGAGAATGCTGCTGCAGCTTCTGTTAGCTAGAGAGGTGTTTTGATACTCAGACTCTACACCAGGAGGAAGTTACACATTGCTTTGGTCTTCTTCCTGTTCAGGCTTTGGGAAAAAAAAAATAAAAAGGAAAGGTGGCAGTTACATCAGAGCTTGTTTATAACATGTACTTTGGTTATTGCTGTGTTTCATGAGTTCTCCTGCTGCTCACTTGCCTTCTGACTTCAGAGTCTTGTGAGGGGTCAGAGTAGGAGGGTCTGAGCGGTTTTGAGCATTGCAAAAGCAATTTTTGTCAAAGGGAAAGGATTCAAATGCTTCTGTTAATTGTGGGGAGAGCATTAGAGTGGCAGATGCTCTGGAATGACAGTTCTGTGGGTGGGAGGGCACCTATGGACACTGTAGGAAATTGTTGGTGTGACCTTGGTGCACATATGTGACACTGTCTGCTGCCCAGAGAGCAGAGCTGAGGGAAATGTCTCTGGATACAGGCTCTGGCACTTGGCAGGGAGATGCTACTGGCCCAGGAAAGGTAAACAGGCTCTTCCCATCCTCCTGCCCCGTTGGCCCTGCACAGGGAGCTGGCAGCTCCTCTGTACCATGGTCCTGAGGTGAGGCAGGGTGTGATCCCTTCGACTTTGGCCCTCATTCCCCATTGCTTGGCTTTACTCTATTGGAAGCTGGGAGCAATTCATGGCTAAAGTAGCTACGAGTTCCTTTTTGGTTACATAAGTCAGGATTTTATAACATCTCCCTACACTGCCTATTGCTGAAGGGTTCAGGGGCTTCAGGCAAGTAAACTTGCCAAATGCAGATGGAAAGCTTATTTCACTTACAGCAGCAACCTGAGGCAGAAATTAGGTTTATAATCAAGCTAATGTGGTCTCAGTAAAGTACGGTGTGAAAGCAGCTCAAACTGGAGCAGAGTGGAAAGCCCATGGAGTTCAAGCTAAGAGGACTTTGGATAATCCAGAGGAAACCATATAGTGTGTTGGAGTGGATTTGAGGAGCTATACTGTGTACCAAGGCTCAGTGAAATTGCTGGAGCTGACTAAAAGTGTGCTGGCTTTTTACTTGCCTGATTGTCTTCTTGATGTTGCAGTTATGTTGGTTATTCTTACTGAAGGCTGTATTAGCATTAACTTAATCCTTAAAACTGGTCTTATCTTTTGGCCAGAGCAGGTTTTACCAGGAGTGTGTTACACTGGGAAGGGATTTGTTGTCTAGAGGAGTAAATTGGAATGTCACTAACAAATGTCTTTGGAGTTGATAATTATCAACTTGAAACATGTGCAGGGTTAAACTTATAAGACTTAAATCATTTGTGTTTGATAGTTTTTTGAAAGCTTCTTGTGCAGTTTGTGGATGCCTGCACTGAGGTGTGTCTTAAAGGCAATGTACCAGCTCCTGGGAAGTAGAACAGGAGGGTAGGGATGAGGGTGGTGTGGGGCTGAGTGAGGCTGGTGGCACTGGTTTACCTGTGAGCCTCGAGGCCTTGCTGGCAGCTGATGCCTTTCATGACTTGGGAAGCACACTTGGGGGATCTCTGGTATAAGCACGTTCCATCTTCTTTAAAATGCTTCCCTGAAATCCCTGAGTAGGGATTGGTTTGTTGTGAACTTAACCCAATTTAATCATGCCCTTTTGGAACCTAAATGTCAGTTTCTTGTGAGATTTTTGTAGCTTTTAGGGTATATCCTTTGTGGATTTAATGGTAGTAGGTTTGTTCAACTTGACCTTTAGGCAGGACACCTAGAACCTTGCTTGTGGTGTGTGTCCACTTCCTCATTTTTACTAAGGGACTCATTAAAAGTTGTGAGATGGGTCAGGTTAATGGTAGGATCCACAGCAGTGGGCCTAGCCCCAGGGGTATTTTGCTTAGGGGAGATGGCAGAAACTTTAAATTCTGTAAGATGCCTTCAGCTAGAAAGCCAGCTCAGGGTGAGGCAGCCCTGGGAGCTGAGTAACTCAAACTGGAACTTGATCTAAAGGCTGCTTGTAAATTCCTGAAGCAAAACCTGCATGTGCTTAAGGATCAAAAACTGTCTGGAGTGGAAGCTGCTGTGGCTTTCTTCAGGTTTTGGCTTAATATTAGTGTGGTCAAGGTCAGTTTTGATCATGGACCAGCAAGACTTCCTGGATCACAGGGAAAAACAGTGGGCCTTGCAGCTTGGGATCCAATACATTCAGGTTGTAGATGATACCAAACTGTAACTGAATCCTCTGTGTGTTATGAGTTCCAGTTTTATGGGGACTCCAGTCATTTGTTCTGAGTTACAGAAACCAGCTGGTTCTCAGAATCCCTCAGCAACAGCTGGAAGCCAGGACCTCTCTGGGACTGAACAGGAGCCTGCAGAAGGCAGAGCAACCTCTGGGGCAGGTGCCTGGCTCTGTGCAGCAGCTGTGGGTGCTCCTCTCTGTGCATGCCTGGGTAGATGGAGCCATGAGCAGCTCCTTTCCTGTTCCTGAGCTTGGCTCTGCAGGTGTAGTGGGAGTCTTAGAGCAGCTGGAAGGGAATGGCACGGCGTGTTAAAGGGCTTATCCATGCCCTGCCAGGAAATCCAGGGGTGTGTTTGCCTCTCCTCTAGGCAGAAGCAGCTGTGCCTGCACTCCAGAGGAGTCTTGAGGGGTGAAGGGGAGGAGCTGAACTTGTTCTCCAAGCTGTTCTTGCAAAATTTGCGGAGTTTTGTGCTGCAGGGGCTTGAATTGAGAGTTGGTGCAATACATTTTTAAGCACAAGGAACTTACACACTGGTTTTTACATAGACCTTTTAATCTGTGATGTTTCACTCTGTGAATTTACAGAGCAGAACCTGAAATGCCACCTTGTCACTGGTACAAGTGGTTGTTGTAAGTCATCACTTTCTACTGAGATAATACTCAGGGCTTCAGAAAATTCAGAAGTCTCCCTGGAACTGAAGATGTAGAGAATGAAATAGTATTTTGGTGAGAAACTGCTACTACCTGAACTTCACTGCTGCCTCTGTGTCTGTTGGGGACTTACCTTGTGGTCCCTCTGTTATGCAGTTTGGTGAAGTGGTTGGTGTATTTGGGCAGCAGGATGTAGGAGTTGTGTCAGGGCAGCTCTGGAGCTGTGTATTCTACTAACTGGGGGAATGTGTGCCCAAGCTCATGTTTGTAACTATTTCCCTTTTATAGCAGGGAAGGTGCATGTTGTGTGTTCATCAATATCCATGGTGGGTTGTGGTCATGAATGGAAAACATGGATTCATTTTTACAATTGTACCTTCCAAGTCTTGTGGATGTATAATATTGATGCATAAAATGGGATGAGAAGTGGTAAGGAGTACATTTTTTTTAGTTGTGTGTTTGGGGTTTTGAATACAATAGTATTGAATAGTTTGATTTTTTTGAGAAAATCTGAGTCCAATACTGTTTGGAAGCAGACTGTATACCATGCACCTTTAGAAGGAGTAGATACATTGCTGTTTTTAAAGTTTTCATGTTGTGTGTGGACTCACTTCATCCTTTGTAGTCTGAATAGGTTGACCCTGAGGAAGGTGTGTGTAGGTTTCTGCATGTTCCCATGCTGCCCTGGTGGTTCAGGGTGCTGAACAACTCCAGAGGGCTTTGTGCCTTTGGAAGACACTTGGAGATGCTCTCTCCAGCTCCAGGAGGGAGAAGGCTCTTCAGCAGGTGCCTCATGCTCAGTGTCTGTTCCTGTTCATGTCCATGCTGAGCACCAAGTGGAAAAAGCCCAGCAGGAGCACTAGAATACCTTCCATAGTCTGGTGTCGAGTCAAGGAGGCTTCCAGCAGGGCTCTCTAGAAGCTGGAAGTTGCTGAGGGCAAAACCCAAACTTGTGTGTGTGTCAGGGCCTGTGAGGTTTTCTGGGGCACTGCATCCAGAGGGGGAAATCCACAGACTGGTGTGTTTGATGTGAGGCAGCATTTGTGTCTGTGGGTTTGCTTAGTGGTGGCCTCCCAGTTCCTGGGAAGTAGAAGCTGGAACTCCCAGAGATCATCTGTTCAAGAGCTTAATCACTGCCTGTAAATAACAAAAGGCCATTAAATGGCAAATTTCTTCCATTCCTGCAATCAGCTTGTCTTAATCATTGTACTTAAATGTTTTGTCTGCCAAAAGCCTGGTATGGAGATTCCAGTCGGGAGTGTTCTGGGAGGTGAAAAGCTGAACACACAATGGACCAGGGACAGCATGGGAGTGTTTCCTGAGCACTAGATAATAGTTGTAATCCTTATCTGGTGTGTGTTTAGCTTTCTAGACTGAGTTCACAGAGAAAAATGGTAATATGTTCAGGCCCATCATGCAAAGCAGGTCAGTGACTGAGCCAGAAATGGAGCAGATAAAGTTTGACTTTAAAAGTTTTACTTTTATTTGCACTTCCCACCAAGCATACACTTCCTGGGCAAATGTTTGTTGTGAATTACTGGTAACAATGCTGAAATTTTGCTTCAAATTGAAGCAAAATAGTATATTTCAGGTGTACTGTGAGTTACTCAGCTTGTTCAGACTCATAGGATTTCTTCATAGGAAAATTTGACTGACACAGCCACTGAAAAGTGGGGGTTTTGATGAGGTCTGTAGGTAGGAGAGGCCTCGTGTTTTATTCCATTTCACCCATGGTCACTGATGTATATGTGTGGAGGTGAAACAGCCCCAGGTTCTGGGAGCTGTGTGTGCTGCAGGCTGGCTGTGGAGGTGCTAAACTGGATCACTGTAGCTGGAGCAGCACTGGAACTGTTACAACTGAGGAAATAAAATAAGGCTGATACTGAGTGTTGTTGGATTGAGGCCATCTTATCTCTCTGTGACCCAGGGCTGGTGGAAGATATAATACCTTGGTAATGCTTGGGACCAGTGCAGGCAAACCTGGCAACTCCTGTGAGGATTGCTGTGACTCAGGGCTCTGGAGCCTGGACAGGTCACTGAGGCCTGTGCCAAATGTATCTCTTGGGTTTAAGATGCAACTTTACTTTGCAGAGTCCTGGTTATTAGTTCTGTGGTTCTGCCTGAGTGCCCCTAGCAGCCTTTGAGCAATGACATGGTTGTTTTTGAAATGAAGTGAAACAAACTCTTCCTGTTTTTTAGGAGTTGAACGACCTGGCACGTGATCCTCCAGCACAGTGTTCAGCAGGGCCTGTCGGGGATGACAGTGAGTATCTGCTCTCAGCAAGCACCTGCCCTCTCCCACATTTTTGCTTTTCTTTCTGAAGTGGGATGTCTGGTTCCTCAGCAAGGAGAAGCCTTCTGTTTCTTTTAGAGTACTAGATAATACTCCACCTCCTGATCTGAAATTTGCTACTCTTCCTTATCTCTTATACCTTCTTTGTGTGCCAGTGGTGTTATTCCCATTCTATTGATTGGGCAACTCAATGCACATCTTAAATTACACCTTTGAAATTTACTGTTCTGGAATTCTCATGGGGCATGGAGTTAGAAAACCTCAGTAGATCTGTGGTCAAACCAAGCAGCTGCCCACAGCCTTCTGAACTCAGATATCTAAACTTACATGGTGTCTGAAAACTGTACTCAAATCAGCATGCACTGCCAGGTCCTGTGTAAGAGACAGGCTCAGACAATCGTCTTGGTCTTCCTGTGCAAGTCTCTTCACCTAGGGTGTGACTGGGGGTTGTTGTTCTGGTCTGTGCTCACACTCTTACCTGTAGCAGCTCTGACATGTGGAAAAGGCCCCTGGAGAACCCTCTGAAGCTGTGACTGCAATGCCCCCTAAACAGCACACACTGAATTTGCTGTGCAGTGTGGTCTGACAAGTGATGTCAGATCCAGGCTCCTGAGACACGGGAGAGTGGGGCAGGGAAACCCTCCTTTGTGCTGAGAGCTCTAAGCTCAGGTATCCTTTCTAAAATTAAAAAATGCTGCCAAGGTCTTTCTGAATAATTTCTGAGTTACTCAGCAGTGATGAAGTGTATAGAAAGTTATACATTCCTGTAGAAATATAGGGCTACATTTTAAAAAAAGCACTTGAAACCTGAGGGTGAAAATACTGAAATTAGTGGGAATGTTTTTGTTCAGCAGCTCTTTCAAATGAGTGTAAGCCCAGCTTGGTTTTGAGGGTGTTCAGCAGTAGTTACTTCACAACTGATTTCTGCTTTCCAAATAGTATTTGAAAGAGGCTTGGAGAGCCAGTCAGAGGCTTTTATTCCCTTAAATTAGCAAGTGTGATTTGTGCCATGATAAACTTCTTTGTTTTCCAAAGCCTTATCAAAGGTGATGACGATTGTCTGGCAGAGGAGGTGATAACAGAAGTTGGTGAAGGCTGAGAATGGAAAGTTACTACTGAGTACAGAAAGCTTTAAAGTATTATTCAGTTCTCCTGGTGCCACCTTTCTCAAAGACCTCTAATGAAAGACTTTTGTTCCTGAGAGTCACAATTTGGATGTGTGTAAGTGGATAGCAGTGGCAGCAACAGAAAGGTGCCTTCTCCCAGGTCCCTGTGCCCCATGTCTGCAGCAGCTGCCTTGTCACAGCGACATTTCCCAGCATTCAGGACATGCTGTGCTTGCAAAGTGCTGTCCTGTGGCTATTCCAGCTGATACAAACTGTCCCCAGCTGTAAGCTTCTCATCCCTGTAGTTCGTGAACCTCAGAAAGTAAAGGGCTGTTCCTGCCTGAACTGTAGGAATGGGATTTTCTTGGCAATGTAGTTTTACTTGCTTCCACCCACCTCTGGCCTGTATTTTGGAAATGTGCTGGGGACTGGATGACATTGGTGTGCTTCCAGTGGCTTAGCCTTTTCCAGACATGTACCTGTACTGACCTACTGAAAGCCAACAGCCCCCTGCCTGTGTAAATACCTCTGTATGGCTGATCTCAAAGGAAAGAATCAATTGGAATAAGGTCTGCATGATAAATCCATCTCTGCATTCACCACACTTGTCCTGGATGTTATCAGGATTTAAAGCTTAGGTTAAACAACCATCCAAGTCTGGGGTGGGAGTTGAATGGGAGGAAACACAAACCTCCCTTCTGGCTTTCAAAAAGTTGAGATTGCCTGTGGATAGGTTTTTATTTCTGGGGTTTTGTTGGGTTTAAGGGAATTGTTGGCTATTTAAGATTCTCTTTTCAGTGGTGCCTCTGCAGAGCAATCACAGTGAATCTTATCAGCATCTGCTGGTGCCTGTGAGATTTTTACTGGTTTTGTTGTGATTGGCTACAATCTCCTGTGGGATTTCTGCTGCCCCTCTGTCCTTTCCTCCAGGTTTCTCCCTGTCCTGCTGTAGGTGTCAGGGAGCTCCTGGGAAGCTGTCTGAACCCCTGGAAGATGGATGAATGCTGTATGTGAGCTGCTGTCCTGGTTTCATAATTCTGCACTGGATGTAGAGTTTCTCAAAGCTAGGCTCCTGAGTGTGAATATTTAAATAGTGAAATCCTCTGTCTCTGTTAGAGCTGAGAGCTCTAAGCTCAGGTATCCTTTCTAAAACGATAAAAATGAGTTGCTGAGATCTTTGTGAATAATTTCTGAGCTACTCAGCAATGCTGAAGTGTACAGAAAGTTACACATTCCTGTAGAAATGTAGGAGTAGATTAAAACAAACCTGTTCCAACCCAACACTCTTCTCCCCTGGCCTTGCAGGGCTGCTCCCACTCTGCTTTTTTCCTCCTTCCTTGTATGAGATCATTCTGAGCTGTACCTGTGTAATGCCTGTACCATGTGTAATTAAAAACTGCTTGTGCTAGATGAGAACAGGTAGTACCACTCCTGCTTTTGGCCCAGATAGTCCTGACAGCTGACGACACCAGGTGCCAGTGAGGCACAGACACTTCCAGGTTGCTTTATCTCCTGTCTTGGAGACTTCTTTGAAACAACTGGAGTCATCTACAATTCCCCAGCTCTGAAGGTGCTGTGTAGGTGACAGCCTTGATGAGGGAAGCTTCCATAGTCTTAATTCACAGATAATTTCCTAGGCTGGTGCTCTTTGCACAGGCACTGGAGCCTGTGGAGATTGGGGGAGTTCTCAGAGTTCCCCTGTGCACCTCCAATGAACTGTCAGCTTTGACTCTCTTCCAGCAACGTTCTTCACACATCCTCTGTTAGCAGGTGAAAGTTCTCTTGGGCAGATGCATACAAGTCAGAATTAACTTCTGTCTATTGGACCTGAAGTGTGTCCTGGCACATGCTGCTCCAAGTATGGGGCAGCCTATCATTCCTGCATTCTCTTAGGATGGTTCTTTCTGCTTCTTTAATGGAATCTTGAGGCCTCTGTGGAGATTAGGCTTAAAGGTTGTGAGGACACCACTGGTTTAGGTCACCTCTGTACGTGTGGCTTACACAGAGCTTGAGCTTCTCCTCCATGTGTCACAGGTGTGAGTTCACGCTGGACCTTTGCTGTAGCTGGCTCAAAGAGGGCAGTCATGGCTGCTGATTCAGCTGATCATTAGAAATTACAACGTTTAAACTCACAATTTTGAGTCTGAGAAGTTGTCTGGAATTAGGTGGATTTTTATTGTGATGGGATTTTTTGCAGGGCACGTGTGGTACCACAGCAGTCCTGGAGTGAAGGCTGCAGTGTCGAGTGCTTCCCTCTGTCTCTCTTTAATTCCTTGGCTCGCTTCCCTGCAGCCTTTCAGAAGGCTTTGTTTTTAAAATAGACTTTTCTGTGCTGCTTTGTCTGGAAGAAAGTAGATCATTACTTGAGCTTCTCCAAACTGAAGTAAATCTCTCTCTTTTTCAGTGTTCCATTGGCAAGCTACAATAATGGGACCAGTAAGTATGAGAGAATTGATGTTCGTGGCTTTTTATGGCTGGTGGTCGTGTGGTAACTCCTCAAGCTGCAATGATTCTTTTTCATTAACAGAACGACAGTCCCTATCAAGGTGGAGTATTTTTCTTGACAATTCACTTCCCAACAGATTATCCCTTCAAACCACCTAAGGTGAGTGGCTTCTGCCATAAATATATTTGGTACCATGTGGATACATGTGATGTATATTTGTGAGCCTACACTGAAATTTTCCTTCTTCTGCAGGTTGCATTTACAACAAGAATCTATCATCCAAATATTAACAGTAATGGCAGCATTTGTCTTGATATTCTACGATCACAGTGGTCCCCAGCACTAACTATTTCAAAAGGTACCTCCAATGCTTATTTCATTTTACTTGCTAAAATGAAGTACTGATTTGGGATGTAAAAACTGCTGCATTCCTGCTGGAATCCACCATTTCTGTGGTCACAGCTTCTGTCCTGTGACTCTCCATGGAGCTTGCAGAAAATTCCTGAGCATGGGACACTCAGGACATCAAGCTTCCCTGTGGCCATAGGGAGACTCCTCAGCCTTGCCAGTGGATCAGATAAGTCTTACAGAGTACATACTCCTGCCACCTTACCTCAGAACACCAACTAAAAATAGATATAAATATGTATAAAATAAAACCTAGACTTTAATGTTCAAGATACACACAGAGTAAAATATGTAAGGGAGGGAGCAGCTGTGGATTTTAAAAAATAGTAAAATTGCTAGTTTTTTGTCACATTAAAAAAAATTTCTCTGTCAAGGGAACATCATAGTCCATGTTAGTAATTTAACAGAACTTCCAATGATGTAGACTACCGAAACACAGTTTAAAACTCACCTAGCTTGAGCAATCTAAAATAATTAGCTAATAGCATCTTGGTCCCTGTGAACTGTGTTAGCTTGTGGGGCACTGGAATGTAGCCTTTGTCTGGTAAAGCAATATTCATATTTAATATAAATAGGAGGCTTTAAGCATCTTGAAAGAAGACACAGGCTGTATTTCTTTTGGCTATTGAAACAGTAGATTTGCAAACTGATGATCAAATCTATAGGTCTAGCTATGGCTATTTAGAAGTATTTGGAGTCTACCCTGTGCTTGATGTCTTAACCCTTCTGTTCTGTAGCTTCACACTGTCCTTGTAATCAAATGCTGCAGTTGTCACATTGATTACATTGTCCTTCACAGTGTCCCTGCTCTGAGGCTCTCCTGTTGCCTGTCCTTATCTCCAACTACATGTGATGTTCCCAGGCACTTTCTGGTTCAGACAGGTGATCCTGGTACATCCCATTGGACATCATCACTGTCTGCCTTTCCCTGAACCCACAGAAGTTCCCACCTTGTCTGTCCAGCTAAAGGCATTTCCAGAAGCAGATGGAAAGGCAAAACAATATCTCCTTGTCTCTTGTCAGAATCTGCTTGGGCACAAGGCTCAAAGTCTTGAAAGAACTGAAAAAGTGGTGTCAATGAAGAAAAAATGGTTGATTGTCAGGTTGCTGCAGTTTCCTTACAAGTGCTCCCAGTCAGTACTGGCTGCTCTTAGAAGCACTAAATTAGCCCCAAGCACTGATGTCTGTTCTGGTTTTATTTAATTGGTGCTTAACAAGAAAATGCTGTATTGTTTTAGGGAGTCTGAAGTGACCATATGGATGATGGGGTGATAGACAGCACGATTGAAAATGCTGGAAGATAGACAGCAATTAGGACACTGGGAGAAGATGGGGCAAGAATTTAAGAGGCTGGTCCAGGGTGACAGTGAGCTGCCTATTAGTGGCTGTCAGTTTTAATCATTCAGAAAATACATCCTACTGTTAATTTTACTGCCCAAATACATTTGCAATATGCTTCAACATCTCAATCTCCCTCTATGTTCTGCTTTGAATTCTTTTTTTTCTTACCCTTTTTAAATGATATCCTTGTGACTCAGCTGGAATAAGCCATGGGATCAGGGTGACTGTTCTGTGCCACCTGCCCCTTCCAGTGCCCTTCTCCCTCCTGGGTTTAGGGGGCTCTGTAGTGCTGATCACTTCTCATTGCTGAACAGTTCAGCTGAATGCCCACACTGCTGCACACAGCTCTAACCCAGGAGAAAACCTTGTCCCAGCTCCCTTGGGCTGCGTTTACTGAAGGAATTAAAACAACAAAGCAAATTCTTAGAGGCAATTTTATAGGAATACTTTCCTCAGAATCACAGGGATGTCCTGTCAAATGGCAGACTTCATAAGCAAAGAGCTGATACTTAGGGGAAGTGTTCCCATCTTGAACAAATGGAAGTAAAGTCCACAAAGGCAATTTGAATCTTTTGGGGTTGAAATCTTGTGTTCAGTCAAATTAGAATGTGTCTTCAGGGATATTTCAGCTTTCTAGTAACTGGGCGAAATTATCAAAGAAGGAATGTGTTGTTAGCAGGAAAAATTGTTGGATTAGGTAATTCAGGGTGAATAATAAGATTTAAAACATTCAGCAATAAACTCACACCTCTTCCAAATCAGCAATTTATTATTTGTAGTGTAGATTTCTTAGAGTATTTCCTAAATTGTGCCACCCTTTAAATTGGATGCTACTGGAAGCAAGCTGTTTGAATTTAAAATCTGTAAGCAGATAACTTAGAGCACAGCTATGAAAAAATATGCTTCCTATTAACTGAGAAATCTGGGAAGAGCAGAAACAGTCTTTGTAGGAAAGAGCTTATCCTGCACAGCTTCCTCCTCAGACAGCTGGGAGGCAGCACTGTCAGCAGCTCACTGTTATCCTTGCAGTTCATGTGTGGTAAATGAAGATGTTTTTCACTTCAACCTGAAAGAGAGAAGGGAAGAGGTTTGCAGTGACTTCCTTTGGGTTAAATGTGCCAATTTTTGGTTGAAAGACTGAAAAATCATGTCAGTGCTACTTAATCATTTCAGTTTATTGGTATAGGTAGGGGTCTTGGCTTCTCACACTGTTGAGCCAGCCCTCTGTAAACAATTTAATAAAGTGATTGTGGCTATGATAGTGGTGATTGGCATTTTGGGGTTTTGTTCTGTCCCTCCTACAATTGTTAAAACTTGGGAGAACAGCAGTGGCTGTCTCAGTACAACAGCTGACTTGCTTATATTAGTAATTCTGAACTCAGTGTTCCCTCAAGAATACATAGTGAAGAATAAATAATCTTGAAATATAGTCTTAACTACATTGTGGTGGGTAATTTGAACTCCAAGGCTTAAGCAGAATGTGTAGGCTTAAATTAAAAACATTATCTCCAAGTCTGCATAAATAAGAATCCCTGTTGCCTGAAACAGGAGAATGAAGTGTTTTAACATTATTACAGCTATTTTCAGCCATTTTGGGGGAAAAACACTCTTTTGAATTTGGCAAGTGGCTGTGCAAGAGTTAATTCTGAACTAAAGCACTTCTGGAGTGAAGGTTGGACTAATCTGCTGGCTTGCCCCACTTGTCCCCATGTTTTGTAACAAATAAGTCATGCAGCCTGTGTGGATGTGCTGGAGGGGCAGTGAGCAACCTCAGCCTCATTTGTGTATGACCTCAGCTCCCACTCTACAGGCTTCCATGCCTGGTGCAGTGAAGGTTTTTTGTGATGTTGCTCTTCAAGAATCACTTAACTAAGATCTGCTGGAAGTAATAGTACTGAGAGATTGAATTGGACATTCACAGTGCTGTTTTCAAAATCAGGAAGTTGGTTTCTGATCATGTTGGCTTGTAGTTTGCCTGTTGTAGCATTTACCCACATCACTGGGAATGGCTTTGTCACAGAGCATGGGTCATTCTCTCCAGCTGTGCCAAGCTGGGGTTCTGAGGGAAATGCCCATTTTTATGTTTCAGCTCTCACAACTGTAATTGAGCTGTGCACAGCCAGAAAAGGCTGTGCAGGGAGGAGTGGTGCCAGGAGGGCTGTGATCCTTTCCCTCTCTTGGGTGCTGACAAAGCTGTGTCTGGAACATGCATCCAGTGTGGGCTCCCCAGCCCAGGAAAGTGGATGTACTGGAGAGAGCCCAGTGAAGGGCCAGGAATGCCATGGAGGGGCTGGAGCATCTCCCCTTAGGAGGACAGGCTGAGAGCTGGGACTGTTCAGCCTGAAGAGGAGGAGGTTCAGGGGGATCTTATCGGTGTCTGTAAATACTTGAAGGGAGGATACAGAGATGACAGAGCTCTTCTCAGTGGTGCCCAATGACAGGACAAAAGGCAGTGGGCACAAGATGAAGCACAGGAGGGTCTGTGAACAGCAGGAAGCACTTGATGTTGTGGTTTGTGAGTTTGCTGACCACCAGCACAGGATTTCTTGGGACATTGTGGCCTGTCCCACCTTAGAGATACTCTAGAGCCCCTGTCCATGACAGGTTGTCATGGACAACCTGTCTTAGGTGGCTCTGCTTGAGACAAGATGATCTCCAGAGATCTCTTCCAGCTTCAACCAGTCTGTGATAGACTGGGCAACACTTAACTTTTCTTCTTTTGTCACCAGAAATTGTTGAACTGACTTAGCAGGAATGCAAGCTGCTTTGAAGGCAGAAGTTTAAACTGCTCAGATTTAAAGGTACACTTCCTGTAAGGCTGGGGAAGATGGCTGGAGGAGTTGGAAATGGGGTTGTGGTTAAGAAATAGGATTTAACTCTAGCAGAGGCCAGAATTCCTTTCATTTATTTGGATGCATCTTGCTTGTTCACAGTCAGGAGCCAGGCATTTGAACCTGTTGGTCAGTGGTGTTTCCAGTGTTTAATGCTGCAAGCTTAACATCTGTCAGTGCTGATAAAACTTTGACAACTGTGCATCTCAAGTTTCAAGAGTTTGGAGCCTGAAACTCAAAAACAGTGATTGTGCAAGAGAATGCTCCTTACAGGAATCTGTTTTTTTCCTGATTTTGAGGAATAGAGATGGAAGCAGCAGTGAATCTTGATGTGGAGGCTGCCAGGCTAATGATGAACAAAGGAGCCCTCACTGGTGAGAGAAGCAGGACAGCTGGATAAACCCTTCAAAGCAGAATTAAGAACTACTCCTCAGCAGCATCACATGTCCAAAGCTCCCATTTCTGCTGGCAGAGGTGTCTCCCAGCATACCAGGCTCAGTTAAACCTGAGCTGACAAATGGTTCCTTTCACACTCAGAAACTGGGCTGGACCAGAAGCACAGCACTGTCTGCCAGAACCCATGGCCTGGCCTCCAGGAGGTGACAAATCACTTTCTTTGGAAAGCCCTGGCACAGTGTTTGTCATTCACCCAGGACAGAGCATGTGGGGTGGGCTGCTGCCACTGCTGTGAGCTCGTAATGGCCAGGGATTGATGCTGTTTTATCCAACTGCTCTGTGTCACTGCATGAGCTTTTCCATTATCAGGTGGTCCTGACACTCTGGTGTGACTCCAGCCAGGATGGAGAGTGTCATCCTGCTGTCCTGCCAGTCTGGCATGCAGACCAACATCTCAGCACCTTCTTGGTACTGTAGCAAGCATTTTGTTGGTGCAGTCTCTGAGCCTGCCTAGAGATGGACCTTTATTCCTAGATGGATTCTAAAGTGGCTCCTCTTTGGAGAGCAGTAACTGCACAAAAAAGCAGTTGGATCAGAATACACCAGCTGTTTCTTCTGGGTAGCTCATTACCTTGGAAAAATAAGTGCCATTTATTTCCCTTCTGTGAATTCAGCTGGAGATTCCATGGCTCCTCAGCTGCTTTTCCTTCCTCTGAAGTGCCCCATAGATGAGTGCTTTACTGGAACGAGTTTGTTTGGAACTTCAGCTAGACTTAAACATCAGGATCTGTAGTGGTTGGTACCCTGTGTCAAGGGGGTGGCTGGAGTGGTGGATATTAGACCAATCAGGCTTTGCAGACAAAAGTGAATGAAATGGGGTTTGTGTTTTGGAAGATGAGAGGATCAGCTGCTTTGAAGAGTCTTTTCACCTCTGAGTTCCAGGAATTTTACACACCTAAATTTGGATGTTCCAATAGCCAGATGGGCTTTAAATTATCTTCTGCACTGCTTGTTTGGCTAGTGCAAGGAAGGCTAGTGGAAGGACCTGTGGAGTACTGACACCATGGATTGTCCTGACAAATGGCTGAGCTGCTTCATAGCAGAGGAAACTCAGCCATGGAATTTACATATGGAATTTGCATCTACATCTGCTCAGTCTGAGGTGGGGCAGAACCAGGAAGGTGCAGTTGCCCATGGAGGATGGTGGGCTGACCTTGGTGGTGTGAGAGCACAGCAGCTGCTAAGGTGGATTGTGGGGGACTGGAGCTGGTCTTGTTGACAGGCTGTCAGTGGCATGATTTTCTGCACAGAGGAACTGCCTGGAGAAGGATTGCCTGTGAATTTCAGTGTTTCATGCTTTGTAAAGGAAAGACTTGCAGTGGGAACTTGGATCTCAGTTGTGCAGTGTTACACTGGTGAGCCTTATTTTGCATGTTGCTCAAGCAGTCTTAAGTGTTCAGTGATCATTCTGCCTGATGAGAATGCATTTCTGTCAATGCTCTGTGGGGAAGCTGAGCCCATTTTCTAGAATCACTTTGTTAGCAGTCCTTCTGCTTGATGGGATTTGTTCTGCTCCTTGGTGTTGAGGAGTACTTGGTCTGTGCTAGTCCCTGGCAGCAGGAAGCACACTGAAGAGTCAATTGTATCTGTTGGCTGCAGAGATAGATGGGGAGTGTAGTTGAAGGGTTGGAGGTCAGTAGGCTGCCTGGTTGGTGAAATAAAACAAAGCAAAACCAATTTTCAAGTGAAAAGGAGCTTTAAACTGACAGTGGTTTAAGTTGCTTAGTAGCTGGACAGCTCTGACAGCTAAGAGTGATAAGAAGAGAAATAGTTCTGTACAGAGTTATTTCAAGGGTTTAATCCCTTGTGTCAATGGCAAGTAAAATTTATTTTGCTATTACTGAGAAAAATCCAGACTTGAATTCAAAGAGTGCACACTTGCGGTACATCCCTGCCAGTGAGAGACTTGAGGGGATGCTGCCAAGCTTTGCCTATGGCCATGCAGGATGTTCAGGTGTAAAGTGTCACTTACCTGCCTTGTGTAGTTATTCAACTCGATTCTGTGGTTCCAGATTTTTTTGGGAATTCTCTTTTTATTGTCTGATAGTAACATTATAGTCATTTAATTAGAAAATGTCAAGGCTTTGCTGTGGAATTCATTGCAGTAATCTTGACTGCAGAGGAGGGTGGCCTGGTGAGTCTCTTATTCCATGGTGTTGGTTTAACTCATTACTCTGATGCATCAAAGAACTCTGATAAACAGCTGGCATTTGTAAGGGCTGCTTCCCCTTTACCCTTGCACTTGAAACTTTGAGGTGGTGCCTTTTCCAAGGCATTTTTCTGCATGTTAGTCTAAAAACATGTGCATGTGCAGTATTCTAGTGGAGAACCTCAGGAGAAACTTGCAGAATTGATTTTGGACAAATAGCTGGGTTCAGCAAGATATCCAATTAAACCAGTTTAGTTAAAAATGCTTTTTTTGATGAGGATGTACAGATAAAAAGGGAATTATGTGAAGTCACCAGCAAGAGCGAGTGTAATGAGAATAGTTTGGAATAATGAAGACTTAGAAAAATAAATCAAAGCAGCTGAACGTGGCAGTGCAGCTTGAAGCCAAATGATTGTGTCCATTTTTATTCAGTGTTTTTGGAGTGATACTGAAAAGTGAACTGCTGAGTGTTAGGAAAAGGGGTGTGAAGGTAGGCAGAGAGCAGTGGGCAGACCTGCAGTGTGGTTCTGCTGATGAAGGCTGAGCCACTGTGTTCAAAAAAAGTCCTTGAGTTTTTAAAGAACTGTGATAAGATAAAACTTGAGGGAGTAGTTATAACAGTTGACCAGAAAAGTTTAGATTTGATTTCCTGTGTCTTCTGGTGAAGGCAGGGCTCAGATTGGACCTGCCTTGCGTATCCTACAGCTGAAGAAACTTCAGTGACCAAAGCAGTGGAGTCTGACAGACAGAAAGAAATGAGCTTCAGGAAAATTGCTGGAGAAACAGCTGTTTTGAAACTGCACTGACTGGGAGCAGTGTGAAGTGGCAGAGGGGTTCCCTTTGAAAACTAACATGGGCTTTACTTGATTTATAGGTGGGAAGAGAACTGGTGCTGGGTCTGTGCTAGAGGCCCTGCCTTGCTAAGGGACACAGTTCAGCAGCAGTGGCTTCTGCAGACCTTCACACTGAGCTGAGAGGGAGCTCAGTAAATGGTCCCTGTGTCAGTTGATGGGGAGAATCATTAAGCTCTTAACTCTCACAAATGCACTGTGGAAAACTGGGAAAAGGGAGAAGAGCTTTGCTCCTTTTTCTAGAATCTGAAATATGTTCACCCAAACCAAGACTGGTTTATTACCAAACCTGTTTTAGAAGCTTTGAACTGGGAATTGATAATTCCTTAGTGAAGGGTCTACAGAAACAGGTGGGAAAACTGAATTAAGTGGCTTTGTGGGTTCTTGGTGCTCACAACACTTAGCAGTTTGTGCAGTTCAGACCTAAGGGAAGCTTTCACTCTTTTCCCACTTGAAAATAAACTGAATATCAGACCTGTTTTCATCTTCTCTCTGGAGTGTAGTAAGGCCCTGGCACAGGTTGTCCAGAGAAGCTGTGGCTGCCCCATCCCTGGCAGTGTCCAAGGCAAGGTTGGACAGGGCTTGGAGCAACCTGGGCTAGTGGAAGGTGTCCCTGCCCATGGCAGGGGGGGTGGAATAATATGGACTTTGAAGGGCCTTCCAAGCCAAGCCATTCTGTGGTCTTTGTTTTGTGGCCCTGTTTTAACCTATCTTAACTCTTGTGTTGTTTTTATGGGCTGCATTCTGTTTCCTTTCATTTTTCATAGATAGCTCTGCCTCCTGCAAGTGATGGAAATTGGAGCAGATTTGTGTTTAGTGTCTTCAAACTCCTCGCTCTTGTCATCTGCACCTTGCTTGGAGGCTGCACTGTGACAACTGCTTTGCTGCAATTGGTGAAGGGACAGATGGAGTGGCACTGTTTGATCCAAACAGGCTGAGAGAAGGGAATGTTTGGCATTTTCAGGAGTGGGGCAAGATGTCCCTGCCATGCCTGGTGTAGTGTTGTCCCAATATGCTTTGCTTATAACTTCCTGCTTTCTCCTCTGCAGTGAGTAGGAATGTCCATGTGCTATTTGTGGCTTTGCAGCAGTGTCCTGGCTCCTTGTATGGATGAGGGTTGTCACTCTGCCGAGCGGGATGTGCCTTCTGGGATACACACACCATGTATTTATAGTGAAACACTCCAGTTCTAGGGGCTGTGGTCGATAGCAGAGCAAGGAGCTGGGCATTTTTGGGTCATTTGAATGCTGCTCTACACTAAATCTATCTCAATTTCCCTTATGCTTGGAAAATAATTAAGTCTCTCAATTCACTGCAAGACCAGCTTATTTTTAAACAGGTTTTCCTGGCCAGGTTGGATTAGAGCAACCTGTGCTGGTAGAAGGTGCCCCTGCCCATGGCAGGGGTTTGAACAAGATGAGCTTTAAAGTCCCTCCCACCCAAACCATTCTGTGATTCTTAAGTAGCTGTGAACATCCCTTGTTTCCTTCATTTCAGCTGGACTTGTCTGCTGTTTGACTTTTGATAAATGTTTGTCCAAGTCATCCAACAATGAGGTGGCTGCTTTAGGGAACACAGTTGAATTTTGGGTGCAAAAGCAAGATGTTTTCCCAGAGGACTCTTGGGTACCAGGCTCAGGCAGAACACTTCTTGTGATTTAAGGCCACTGCTGGACAGACCTGTCCAGGAGGTTACTGTGATGTTGTGGTTGTGAAGACTTGTGTAGTTCACTGGTAAAAGGAGTTTGTTCAAAATCACTCAGCTGAATTACGTGGGATTGATGCTCCTTGGCAACCTTAAATAAATGCTGCTGATGCTACTGGCTGGAAGGGAAGGAAATGCATGGACTGACTGGTGCAGGTGTCCTCAGCTGTCCTGGAGCTAATTCAGTGTCTCTTTTCTCTCCTTAGTACTTTTGTCCATCTGTTCTCTGTTGTGTGATCCCAATCCAGATGATCCTTTAGTGCCTGAGATTGCACGGATCTACAAAACAGATAGAGAAAAGTGAGTATGGAAGCCAAAACCCATGGAATTTGACAGGGCAGAATCCACACTTACACAGCAAAGGGGAACTGAGAGGAACTGTTATTTGGAAAAGAGTGAGAGTGAAAAAAGGCAAATCAAAGCACTGTGGTCGTCTTAGAATTTTTTTTGTGTTTTTCCCTGGGATCTTCATAGTGCCACCACTTGAGCTGCTTTAATCCCATGTAACCACCAGAGGGAGAGCAAGTTACTCCAATGGGAGAATATTCCATGGTAGCTCTGGGTCTGGAGTCATACAAAGAAATAACAAAATCTCCCTTTTTTACCTTCACTCAACAACACAAGGGAAGAACCAGTGGTGTAGAAGTGGGGCAGGAGGACTTTCAAGCAATAATAGAGAAATTTCAGTGCTTACAAGTACTTTACAGTTCAGTGTTTTTGTAAGCACTTCATACCTCTCTGTTCCCTAATAGATCTGATCAGGGAAGGGAAAACAGTCCACAAATTCGCTTCCTCTACTGCATACTTGGGGAGCAGTGTTAGAGAAGTTTATGCATCCTGGTTTTGAGAGCTGCAAGACCAGCAGCACATATTTGAAGACAAAATCAGCAGTGATTATCTGCACTTGTAAGTGTGCAGAACGCCTTCCTATTTTTTCTGAAAATAGGGAAATAAATTTTGAGTTTAAACAGAAGGAACTTACTCCTTGGGTAGTCTCTGAGCAGTGATATGAAGGAGAGTTAGCTACAAGTGGATTGTCAGATTGTTTAAGCTAAGGAACGTTATCTACAGACTGAATTCTAACACCAAAGCAACTTGGTGTATATAACTCTAGGAAACTTCAGGCTGTGTTTTACTCTACAAATTCTGTAGAACATGAACAGCTTGCCTTCTGTTGTCAGAGAGAAGCTTTCAGCAGTGCAGTTAATCACACAACTGCTTTTTTTTACACAAGTATACTGAGCTTCCTTTGGCTGTAAAGGGTATTTGGGTGCAAAAGCTAGATTTCTTGGGAACTGAATTATATTGTGCCTTCAGAATAAAAAGATTCTGATGGACAAATCATTGTATCCTGACAGTCATCAAAACAGCCAAATGTGTAGGAAGAAATAAGGCTGTTGGGGTTTAGAAGATGAGTTGATGGCAGGTCCTGGGCCTAACTTTGCAGGGAAGCAGGAGATGGGGGAACATTTTAATCTCTTCTCCAGAATGACCAAGTGAAACCCTACAGTAAGAGTTTCCCCAGGGACACAGCAGATGGGGCTGGGGGAGGCACAGATAAAGCCTTCCTGAAAATCCTTTCTCCTCAGCCCTGTTCTTGCTCCATTTTGTGCTTCCAGTCACAAAGATCGTGTATTCCTGTTGTAAATACACCCAGGTATCTTTTCCATGAAGCACCGTGGGCTTTGTTTCCCCTGTTTGCATAATGTTTCATTTTGCTTTTAAACTTCACAAACTGATGATAATACTGTGATTTCATGCCATGTGTAGACTAGAGTGCTGGAGCTGAAATACTGTGCAGATGCCATGTTAAGTAAATCCTCTTTTTGTACATACAGGTACAACAGAATAGCTCGGGAATGGACTCAGAAGTATGCGATGTAATTAAAGAAATTATTGGATAACCTCTACAAATAAAGATAGGGGAACTCTGAAAGAGAAAGTCCTTTTGATTTCCATTTGACTGCTTTCTATGAGCCCACGCCTCATCTTCCCCTGTGCACATGTTTACCTGATACAGCAGTGCTGCGTGTTGTACATACTTGGAACAACAAACTAGAAATACTGTATTTCCCCGTACCAACATTGACTCCTAGCAGAGAAGTGTGTGTGTGAAAAGCTGGTTCTTCAGTCATAACTTTGTGAGCCTAAAAGCATTCCTTGCTGAGTTAAATTGGGAAATCAAATGGGAATGGGGAGTGTTCTGGTGGGTTTCAGATTTTCTAGGGACAGTGTTGCTGATCCATGAAGGATTTTAAGTGGAATCCTTTTAAACTCATAATAGTTATGAAAAGCAAGGTGAAGAACTTGAAGCTGTTTCTGTATTCATTTTATTCTGAAGGACCTACACCTTAGGTAAATGTTATGACCAATGAGAAACTGTACCCACATCCTGTGTTTAAGGTCTAAGTTTAACCGGTCACCATTTAAATGGATTGGAGCTATTAGTGCATCAAGTGATGTTGATTTGTTTCAACTCTCTCCCTCCCTTCATACTTTTTTTGGTTTGTATGTGGTTTCTCAGTTAATACCTAGCTAATAGCTCTTATTTTTTCTTAAGTTTTTTAACTGCTTAGGTCTTTCTGGATGTAAGGGTAAAAAAAAAAAAAAATCCATATGACAGAAAACTTGTGTGTATTTAAAGACCCAACTGCTCCCCTGGAGCTTGTACGTTCAAGAATGAATTAATCTGTGTAATAAACTGATTACTACAGTCATTACATATAACTTTGTGTGAATAGGCTTTTAATTTTCAGAGCAGTTTGTTACAGGCTTAAACTAACGGTGGATTTCTCTAAAAAAACTTTTTGGGCTGAAGTCGTGAAGCAGTTTGGTTTGCATCACACAAGGCACCTGAAGAGGCAAACAGGAGCTTGAGCACTTAGATGAAATCAGGATGTGTAGTGTGCCAGGAACTTGACTGTTAAACCAAATAAGCAGTTTACTAAATGCGAATCAGAGTGACATTTTACAAAGCCTGATGGTATTACTCCCACTTGCATGGGACCTAACACAATGCATATGTACTGTAGGTAAGTGAAACCTTATGTAACTAAAAAAATGGATGTAAAAGGGTAAAAAAAAAGAAAAAACCTACCAAACACATCAGCACAAACTTTCATAAAATGTAGCTTTTACATAATTACTTTGCACTAAACATTTGCAAATGTTCATACAGTTTTAAATTGTACTTGTATGTGTCTTTTTTTTTTTTTTTTTTTTTTTTTTGGAACAAAGTCTTCACTTGAATCTAGTGAAAAAAATGTAGTTTGAAACTTTTCTTTGTATACAAGTGTATTTGCCAGCATCGTTGGTGTGACAGTAGGTGAGTCTGCAAGTTTATCTCCTCTTAGTAGAATTGTAACCCAAGCCATCGGGCAGGAGAGGCTGGAGCCGCTGGCTCTCCGGCCACAGGGTCTGTCCCAGCCATTCCCAAATGCATCTTGACACTCTTGCACAAACGAGGAATAAATGTCCACTGCTTTTGGTCTAAATCTGTTCCTCTTGTCTCATCTCTCAATGTCCTGGTGGCTCAGTGCTGGCAGGTGTGAGCCCTCCTGCAGGGAGCTGTGGCCCTCTCCAGAGGCACGAGGATCCTGCTGCTCTGCTGGCAAGGGGCTCCAGGGCAGAGCAGAACTTCTCTGGAGAAGGAAGGGAGCATGTGGCCGTGTGTCCTGGCTGAGGGACTCTGCTGGGTCACAGGGGAAGGGGAGAGGTTGGTGTGCAGGGCTGCAAAGCTCAGATTGGATCACCTGAAATTCGTGGCACTCGTGTTATCCACAGGGTGTTGGTGTCTGGTCTGTGTGGAAATCAGCCTGTGACCCTGGATAACACCTGTGGCATCAAGCTGGAGTGTGAGCTGGTGGCTGCTGGTGTGGCTGGGGTTTGTGCCAGCCTGGATCCATGGCCTTGCCTTTCCTGACCTGTTGTGCTCCTGCTGGACTCCAATACACCTTGGCCATGGTGGAGTTCCCTTCCATGTTTTTCCATGGGGTCACTGAGAAATACAGGGAAAGGGTTGCACTGATTGTGAACAGTTTGGGGTAATTCTCTTTAACTCCTTTGCAACTGAGTCACCCAAGAATGTTTTTTGTGGCAGATCTGACTGCCTTTGGAAATTGGCAGTTACTAGAAGAGATCAGAGACTGTATGGGAGGAGAGAGGAGGGAGCAGTGACAGCTGAGGGAGCTGAGGAGGATGGTTTCTGGTGGGGCAGGAACCACTAACATGAGGTGACAGGACATTAACAAGTATGTTAACATGTATGGAAACAGTCCTGAACCTGTAACAGCTTCAGCTTTGAGGATGGATTAACTCTTCTCATGTTGGGATGAGCTCATTTGCAGTAAGGTGTTTAAACATCTTTTGCCTTTTTGCTGATGGCATGACACAGTTGTGGTGTAATAAAAGCAGGTCTGGTGATGTTTGAGATGGGAGGATGTGCTCTGTGGGTTGACTATTTGTTGTTGAGGGTTGTACTGTGAACTAGATGGAGGAGCCTTTAGCAGTTAACTAAAAACCTAACCCAGCTTAGCTAGTTTTTGGACTAGAATCTTGCTCCTTTGAAGCTCTGCATTGAGTATATTCTAATGTCAAACAGCAGGTGAGGCCAGGGGCTCTGGTCACTAACTTTCTAGGAATTCTGAGCTTGTCATGTCATCAACCTTTTCCATTGCTGTCCAGTTTTTACCTTGATTTAGTAATTTAAGTCGCCTGATTCCCTTTGCATGGCTTTCTTTGTGCTGGGCCTTCTGTGGATGTAGAGTGTTCATGTAATTCCCTTCTATCCTGTCATGTGCTAAGTGTGCTTTATTTAAAAATAGTGCTGGGCTGCTTAGAAAACCCCAGCTCTGGCAGCAAAGCTGGAACACTGTGCCTGGATACGTTCCTTGTGCTCATCAGTGCCTGTCCACTGCTCAGAGTGACCTAGAGGAGGAATGTGATCCATGTATTCTGGAACCTCTCTTGGCTCAGCACTGAGCAGCCACTCGTCAGTGTGCAGGAGCTGGCTTCAACATTCCCATGGCTCAAAGCCCAACCTCTGTGGACCTGCAGACTGGGATGGAACTGATCCTGAGAAGTACTGGAGACCTGATTACTGTGCTTGAAATACCCAGCTTGTCATGTGGTGGGATGTGCTGCTGCATTTCTGTCATAGCTTTTGGGCAAGGCAAGAAGGATTTTTTTAATTAATTATTACTGTGTCATCCCAGTCCTTCCAACTAAGCTGCATCCTGAAGTGTCCTCAGACTCTTCTGTTCAGTCTGCAGCCATCAAATGATGTGGGAAAACCAGCAGGGCTAAGTTGGATATGATCTGATGTCCTTAGTGGGTGTAGCAAACTGTTCCCTGTCCCATGTCTCTGGTCTTTCCTGTTCTTTGGCAGCTGTGGCTGCAGACAGCAATACCTGGCTCTGTTTTTTGACAGTCTTGATCATCTTCAACAGCAAAACATCTCTAGAGCTGCTCTTGTTCCTGGTTCTGATGTACAGAAGATGAGAATCCCAGGGAAGGTCGATGGGAAGCTCTGCCCACTGAAAGGTGGATTTTTTTGTGCCTGTGCACAAAGGGGGAAGCAAGGCAGGAGGCACGGGGATGTGGGGGGTAGCAAAACTGCTCGCAGGAGTGGATGTGTCACCTAAAGACCCAGGATAACAAAGGAGCTCTGAATGTGCTCAGCACTCCTGTTCCAGGTGGAGGAGCCCTTGGCTAAGGCTCCAGGCATTCCAGTGTGTCCAGACAGAGCTTGGAAGTCACTTCCTGGGAGAATAAAAGCCTGGAGGTGTATCTGAGCAGCAGGAAGGCTGTCCCCATTAAATACAGAAACTCAGAAAAATCTCATCCTTGCAGCGTCAGGGAAGCCTCCCTCCCTCTCCTGCAGGTAGCTGGAATGGAGTTTCAGCCCCACACTTACTGCTTCCTTCCATTCGTGGCTCTTTGGGTAGGCTTGGAGGAAAAGCTGCATATCTCAGTTGATGGGGTTTGGCAAATGTGGTTTCCTATATGAATGCACAGGGACAAGAGCACTGAGGGTGTCTGGAAGGTTACAAGCAGGACAAATGCTGCTGTGCAGGAGGTGTGGAGACCAAGCCCTGTGTGAGTGTCTGCACTTGGAGGCTCTGGGAGGAATCCCAGCAGCCAGTCCTTGCTGCCTCTCCCTCACCTGGAAGTGTGTGTGACTAGATTCATGCTAACACTGTCTGTACTCTTGTATTGTGTTGCAATTCAATCACCATTAAATAATTCCCTTAAACTCTCTGGTTTGATTGCTTTTTTCTTTTTTGTTTTTTTATTTTGCTTTACCTGTGCCTTTTGCCCATTTATTTTGGCTCACATTGCTTCCTTTCCTCTTGTGCCTGCTCTGTGCCTTCTCCCTGAGGCTCCAGTCTTGCACTGTCCCTCTCTCAACTATATCCAGTCACCTTCATCTTGTTTTTTAAGCTTCCTGCAAAGCCTGGCTTGCTCTGACCACAGGCAGTGCTTTCTGGGTGACTTGGAGTGCCCTTGGGAGTTGTTTGTCTGTTTTCATGCAGAAATATCTATGCTCTCACCAAGCCCAACACTGTTCCTTTCTGGAAGTTGTGACTTGATAGAAAGTCTTGGTGCTCTGATTTTATCATGAGCTGTTTGCAGCACCGCAGTCCTTGATCCAGTGGATTCACTTGAGAAAAGCTGGGATCAGCTCTGGAGCCAGAGCACAAGACACGTGGGGTGCTGGGGGAAGCTGGAGCTGGTGCTTCCCACAGCTCATGGCTTTCTCTTCCCTGGATTTGGCACCCACAGTTCTATTTTATTGTGTTTCTGCCTCTCTGTGTCCACCCTGTCCTTCCCTGTGTGAGATTTAGTTCTTATTGTTGTCTAGTCAGGTGAAACCACCTCGGGGCGAGTGGGGGTTGGGTGTGTTTGCCATTCTTGTCCTTTCATGATCAAATCTGTTTGTTGCTTAACTCTAAATGTTTCTTTGGGTTGATAGAGCAAGTTGTTGGGGTATAGATAAAAAAGGAATTTTGAATAAGCAGTGAATTGGTGTCCTGAAGCCACAAGCACCATACCCCAGACTTCTCTCTTCCTAGTGTCTGTGGTGTCTATGGTCCCTGTGTCCAGCTGAAGCTGAGGTGGCTTGGGAGACACATCCTGCTCTGCTGTTGGCCATGGAGGAGGCATCTGAGCTGACCAGGCTGGGAGAAAGGAATAAGCTGGCCTGGGGCCACCACAGCTGGGAACAAGTACCAGTGGCAGTGTTCTAAAGAGGGGAGCATTAATTCCTTGTTCTGATGGAGCAAAGGTAGTCATGGAGTGAGTGAGTGCTGTAGAGCTTTCTGTCTGCCTTCAGCAAAACTGGTGTTTTGTATCTAACCCTCTCCTTGTTACCCCCTGAGGTGCCTGAGGCAGTTGTGCTGTTTGGGAGGTTTGATTCCCTGCCTTGTGGCTATTCTTGGGTCAGTGTTTAGCAAGTTTTATTGAAACAACCTCCCCTACAGCTTGGGATGGTGATTATTTTTCTGCCCCCTGACCTGGAGCTCTGTGAGTTGCTGCAGTGCTGCTGTCTGGGGCTCTTTGGGAGGTCTGTGCATGCCAGTTCAGCATGGGGAGCAGGAATTCTGCAGGGTGTCAAGCAAACAGTCATTTGGGTTGGAAAACCCCATGAGTCCAGCAGCTCTCCCAGCACTGCCAAGGCCCCCACTAAGCCAAGTCCCAAAGTGCCACATCCATAGATTTTTTTTTAACACCTCCAGTAATGATGACTCCACCACAGCCCTGGACAGCGTGTGCCAATGCCCAAGCAGCCTTTCAGTGAAGATCTTTTCTCTAATATCCAACCTAAACTTCCCCTGACACAACTTGAGGCTGTTTCTTCTTGTCACTTGGAAGAAGAGGCTGACCCTACATGGTTCAAACCTACTGCCAGGGAGTTGCAGAGAGCAGAGGAGGAACTTGGTGTCACCAGAGCTTCCAGAAAAGGATCATTGTACTTATCACTTACCCTTGGCTGTCACCTGCACAGCTGCAGGAAGGATGTCCTGATTCCCCTGATTAACCCTGTGCACAGCTTCCCTGACTTGTCCCCTCTTTTATCCCCACTGCTTGACACCATGTGGGATAACAGCTCTGATTTTCAGGAAAATGAGCAGAATGGAGCAGTTGGTGAGGATGTGTGAGTGGGGTGATGCAGGACAGTGAGGTGACAGCAGTTCCTGGATGTTCTTGTGTCCAAGCAGGTGAATGTGGGATAAATGCAGAGAGTGTGTGTGAGATAAAGCCCAGCCATGGCACCTTGGGCCAGGTGAGCTTCAGCTGCATGTTGATCCTATTGAGTCAGAGATGGGATTGACCCTGCTGGATTTACCACTTCTATAAAGCTCCGTGGGATTTTTCTCCTGTTGTAACCCTAAATACCAACACAAAGCACTCAGTGTTCCAGCTTGCAGTGCTTTATTGGAAAATGCTGATGGAAAAGCTGTAGGAACTTCTCCAGATTCACACTGGACACTTCATGAGAGGGTGAGTTTTTGCCAAGTAGGTTTTATTGAGTTTGTTGTGGGGTAACTGTTCAAATTGGAGAATCATGTAGGTTGGAAAAGACCTCAGATCATCGAGTCCAAGTGCTACAGTCTGAGCTGGCATAGCACAGGTAAGCACAGGCTCTCAGTTTAAATGCTAAAATCTCCCCTTATGTCAAATCCTGCCTTGGTCAAGTAGCTCCATTCAAAAATGCTGTGTAAGGCACCCACCAGGAAAGCCCAAGTCCTTGTCCAGAGGGTTTTTGGAAAGGGGTGATGGCACAGCTCCAGCCCAGCCCCAGGGAGGAGCAGATGGGGCAGAACTGGGAGCACCTCCCACCACTGGCAGTGCCTGGAGCCCAGTGCAGAGGGAATGTGTCCTGTGTGGGAATGGCCCAGGATGAGCCTCAGGAGAGCATTGGGGAGGCCCTTCTGGTACAAAACTAAAGGGGCTTTGCAGTGGGATTGTGCCTCCCCTGCTTTGAGTCCTCTCCTGCATCATGTCTCCATTCACTGAATGAAAATTCCTACTGTTCAGCCCATTCCTCTGTTTTCCTGATCTCTTCTCCCTTTTTCTCCTGGCACAGTTGTCTCTCTGCCAGGCCGCGTCTGTCCCAGCCCTTGCCTGAGCTGCATTAGCAGCATTTGAGCACTGAATCCTCCTGCTTAAGCCCTTGGTGGTGTAGCCACTGTAAACTACAGGTTTGGAGTTTTTTTCCTAGCTCTAGCCCTGCCATTCCCTTTGGCTGCAGGTTTTTTTGGTTTTTTGGGGTTTTTTTTTTTTTTTTTTTTTTTTTTTTTTTTTTTGTGGAAGAGGAACTGGAGCTGATGCTGAGACTCAGTATCCCCAGACTTTTCAGTGTAAATAAGGGATCTGCTGAATCATGTCCCTTTCCTTGATCCCAAGCCAACCCTGCCCCTGAAGTGAAACTGTCAGACCCAGAAACTTTCTGAACAGAATCCATCCCTCCTGCCTTTGGGAACTGCAGGAAGCTCCAGGACTTCTTCAGGAAGCAGCAGGAATGGACCCATGGAAAGGCCAGGGGCTGAGACAGAGCTGCTGGGAGAACTGGGATCCCACCAGCCACAGTCCCGTGCTGACCAGTTCCCTCAGACCCCTGCCAGGCAGGAGTGCTGCTTCCTGGCTGCCTGTGCCTTTCTCCAGGAGGAGAAGGGATGCTGGGGAATCTGTTTAC